>NC_044257.1:14216846-15416846 GCF_003957555.1 Calypte anna
TCCAGGATTTAAAGAAAGAATGTATTTTCATGCCACACTGGCAGAATACAGTGGGAGGGAAAACTGAGCCACTTCCATAAATCTTTGCTAAGCAAAGCATGGTTTCTGTACTAGACAGAGATACTTAAAACCAGTAAGGCAACAAATTCTTTGAAGGATGCTTACAATGAATATTTCTGATACTGTACATGCAAACAAACTACATGAGCAAGTTTAGATGGAGTGCATATTCAGTAGCACTTTAATTATAGTAGCACTGTGATATTGCTCTGTGCTACTCCCTTGTTTGCATTTGCAGGCAGGGATGTCTCACTGTCACTGCCTCCCTGCCTCCCTCTCTCACACACACACAGACACACACAGGATCAGCCATACATTTATTTAAATTGCTGGCTTTACAATATATAATTGCTTCATTAATTAAGCATCTTTTTGTAGTCATCATGGTGCAGTATATTGTGATTAATGTTACATCCATACATGCCATCAATATGACAGAAATTGCTGGGAAAAAAAATCAGTGAATTTTTTTTGTTGTTGTCTGTTTAGTGGATTTTGAAAGTACTTTACAAACTGTTGTTGCGCAGAGTGTTTCTTTGATAGTGCTTTGAATTTGCTTGTTAATGTTCAGTAATAATAAAAATAATATGCAAGCTGATTGCTGAAAGCTGCCTGAATTGTCATGTCAGACGAAGAGGTCTTTTGCTTGGAACAACTTCATGGTGACACTTCATGAAGTCAATTGGTTTGGATAGAAATAATAATCCTGTGTTTTCTTGAGAGACTAAATTGGCTCTTTTAAAATCTCCAATATATTTATAGGGAAAACATTCAGAATTTGTAACAGCTACTGTTCTGTTATGAAAATAGCTTACTGTCTTGTGAACTTGTGAAGTTTAGTGATATTCTATTTATAAGTAATACGAATCTTCTTAGGAACAGTGTATATAGGATAATGTGAGCAATTATAGGAAAAGGTTTGAGGATGACAATTTTCTAGATGCCTTTTCCTTTTCCAAGATTAGATTTTTGCATTTTAACCAATACCATTCAGATATTTTGTGCTTTGTTTATTGAGAAGAAAGGTCACTCATACTGTCTAGACTTTATTCAGTTTATGACTTATGTAGCTTTTAAAAAAATATTCTTTAATGAAAGCAAACAGTACATTTTAAGGAAAATAAGCTAGGCTTTTGTAGAAATCATTAAACTGGATTATGTTTGTAGATCAAAATAGTTCCTACTTGAAATATTTTAAAGCACAAAATTAGCTGCTGTAAAAATAACACATAATATATAGTATATTCCTTTTATTAGAGTAAAATCTCTTTCTAAGAGAAGTCAAGGCTAGAAATGTATTTAATTCTTGGAATATGAGGTGGGGGGGGGGGGTGGAGAGGGAGAGAGAGAGACTTATCCAAGCATTTTGAAATTGAAGCAGCTAATGGGGTATTATTAGAAGTAAAAATGCTTTGTGGATGTCTAGAATTTATGTTCAGATCTCTATCTAAAAAGCACTCCTATAACCTTTGGAATCATTGAGTAACCTCTTAGTTTCTTATTGCTATCTTCTTACTTGCTGGCATTCACAGGCTATTGAAAAGAAACCACAGAGTTACAAGAAAATGAGCACTGTATGTTCAGGGAAAACGCTTGAGCTTTACCACTTGGGAAAGAAATTAAGTGGTTAGTGATTTGCATAATGTGGGCAGCACCTTCTACAACATCCTTTATCAGAACCAAAATGACTGATGTTAGACCACAGAGTCCTTTTCAAACCGAGGGGCTGTTTCATGTTCTCTCTGAACCTCTACGTACTTCGCTGTACTACTGTGTCCTGTTATAAGTTTTCATTTGGCACAATGTAGACCTTTTTAATATTTATCAGCATGCTGCCTCTAACTTGATACATTTGTACTGCACAGAAATTGATTTTCAAGAAATGTGTTTTGGATTTTTTGCATGCTTATGGAGTTTGAGAAATGCATATTTGCATAGAAATAATCTTTAGTGAGCTAAATTTTAGAGTATGTCAAATTTATAAATATCACTACTATAAAGACATATTTTTAGAAATACATTTCTGGCACAGTTTATTTCAATTCCATTTTTCACATTTGTGTCACCAACGTAGCCTTGGCTTGGTATTTTCTAATGCATTTGTTTTCAGCATTCATGTTTTAGAGATTAAACTTTTCCGTTGTCTTGTTCAGGCATTACAGTTTGAAAATGAAAGGAAGCACGAGGGCTGCTTTTGTTTCACAGACATCCGTTTGGTTTGAGACACGTGGCCAGTAAACTTACTTAGCTCCTTCTTCTTCTTCCAATTCCAAGCACAAACACATTACTCTCTTTTTGAGTTACTTTGTCCCTTAACTGAAAAAGGAAGCTCTCTATTTTTAAACATCTCATACATCTTTAAGGCACATTGTGTTTCCTGTGTCTGTTTTTTCATTTCAGACTAAGTGCAATGTCTCTGCTCTTAGTTTATGCATTTTAAAAATGCAGATGCTTAGTATACAATTACACACAAGTAATAAATTGAATTTGTTTGTTTCTATCTAAACAATAGCAATATATGCTTTAAACACATGTAGTAATATATAGAGAGTACAGCAACATATGCTCTAAACTGTTCCAGTTGGGTTTTACGTTGCTGCAGACACTGAAAAGATGTTGCAAATTTATTCTCCAGCTGAAGAAATTCCCATTCTAGAAATGGACTGGAGGCTTACCAAGGAAACAGGCTGAGGAAGGAAAATGCTGTTCCTCCCCTCAATTTTGGAGGGTCCTCTGCATACAGGCAACACCATTGCCCTTACCTGCTTGGTGCCAGGGGACATGGATGTCATGCTCATCTTGCCTGAAGTAAGGAATTAGGCTCAAAAAATAATAAATAAGCCTGGTTTCTGTGGAGATGAATTGAAAGATATACTTATCCCAGGGTTAAATTTCAACTAAGGCCTCAGAATCACTAACAGTCTTTAGAGTTGTTGATGTAACAGCTTGACTTGGTTATGAGTAGATGTGTTCAGGGAAAAGCCCAGTTCCAAGATCTGGCTGCTAGATATTGCAAATTTCTTAAGTTGTTCTGTAAATATCATAATACAACCTGCAGATTTTTGTCTTTGCACTTTAAACATATTTAATTTGGGTACCTTGACAGAATTTCTGCAGCTGCTTCCTCTCCCAAGTACTGTGCCTAATCTTGGTGTTGACATTCTGCCCAACGTGGGCAGAATGATTTGAGGGCAGCTTTCAAATTCCTCTGGAAACCAGCCACTGGTGTAGAGTTCATGAACCTCCAGCTAATCAAATGCCCCTGTGTACCTGCAAAATTTTATTCTGCATTGACAAGTGTAAGTTTCCATGTGCACTTTAAGATGCTGCTTCTCTTCTCCTGTCCTAGTAAGTGAGCTGGGATCAGGGAAGATGCTTGGCCTGGCTCAGGGCACTCTCTCCATAAAAAAAGGTGATTGCACAGAGTAGTCATTTAGCTTTAGACTTAGTTCTTCACTGGTCAAATGTGTTGGCCCTCAAGGAATGGCATACCTAGGTTGTGGGTTTGTAGAAGTAGGTTACTACAGAGAAAAAAAATTATATATATAAATCTACAATATAATAGCTTGTTCCTTTTTTTACCTTAGAGGTTTTAAGACATTGCAGCCTTCTAAGAATTAGTTGGGTTTGTTAATTTGTGGAAGAGGGAAGGATCAGGATTGTGTGTAGCTGTGTTTAGTAATGACTGCTCAGTGTCACACAAGGTGGGTAAATTTCTCTGTGCTGACTCTTGAAAAAAACAATAAAGTCCACTGTAAAATACTGCTACTGCCCTAAATAAAAATAAATTATTTACTTTTTGAGATTATTTTATTTTTCATTAGACTATGTAAAATTAATTTAGGAAATCCGTTGCAAAATGGCCAAGGCAAAGGAACTTTACTATGAAATTTTCTTTGACCAGTTCAAATAGCTTAAACACTATTGACCATTATTCCCACCAGCTCAGTGATGCATGGCTTTTTGAAACATCCATTTTCTTTGAAGACTACCTGGGGTTAGCATATCATTACTTGATAGCAGAGTTTCAATTCTAAACCACTGGCAGCCCTGAGCTCTAAGCTAGATACACTTAGTTGCAGGCTCATCCAACCCTACATAATTGTCTGTACATTTATTTTATTGTCAACTCAGAGAGAAGCTGAAGAAACTAACTGTTTTCTTTAGAACACATTAACTTCTTTATCACATTAATACTGACTCATATCTTATTTCCCAGTTGCAGTAACAAAACCATTCAAATATTTCCCTCACAGGACAATATCTTTAATAGCTTCTGTGTGTTTCCTATTTTTGGCTGTTTCTGTATAAACAGACTAATCTAATAGCATGCTGAACCATCTATACTTGGCAGAAATTCAGCAACTCACTCATTTCTATGGCAAGCTGGGATGCCAAGGGAAAAAAAATCCTCATTTTTATTGCAGTAAGATCTTTCTTAAAGTTGTCTTTTATAAGTGTAATATGACTATCATCTGGGTTACTGCAGCACCTTGACTGAAAAAAACCCCACGTTTATGGCAGTACAGGATAAACCAAATAGGAGGGCATTATTCCCTTCACAATGTCCATTGGAATTTGTTTACTTGATGCATTCGGTCTCCCTCATGTGTACAGTTTTAAATGGGGTTAAAGCACACACACTTTAAAATATTGTTAGGAGCCAATTTGGAAGGCTGGATGATAAGGCTGGATAAACAATCTGGAAGCCACTGGTAAATGCTTAGAGGTACAGTCCCTGTGCTTGGGGTACTTACCCATCCTTGAGAAACTAAATGTTGCTATTCATCCAGAGTGATCTGTGTTGTGAAGCCACTCAGGAAATGTCCCCCATCCATTTTGTGGCTCTCATCCCAGTATAACCCCATGTCCTGTGTGGATAAGTAGGTGAAATCCATGGTTCTGCTTCTGGATGCTCCTTTGAGCCTCAAGATATGTGATTTGATGTACATTTATTTTAGGGCAATGCTATCTTAAGCAGTCTCAGGCTCCTGATGTCCTGATCTGTCCTCATCATCAAAGTCAGCACTTTTTGGTGGTTTAAATTTCAGACAGATTCATTTCTTGATCCAGTTCATTGCATGCTTATACAGATTCTTGCACCAGCAAAAACAAGGCAGGAAGAAGTAGGCAAAGACAATGACCACATAAACCAGTTTAAGAAGCTTTGGCTGTTGCCAGGTGTCCATCCATGGTTCAGTGTCTTTGTACTCAAAGCAGGACCATACCATCCTACAGTTCCTTCCTGTAGTGGACTGGTGTTTATGATAAATATTTAAGCTATTGATGAATGTAGCTATAAAAATGCAAATTATGATGATTTTCTTACTGTTTTACAACCGTATCAACTGCAAAGGCTCTTAGAGTGGAGTGGGTTTATTTAATTTTGGGCATTTATCAATACTTACAGATTTATTTATGTAATTGGCATTTTAATGTCCCTGTCCATGTAACATTTGGGTGTAAGAAGCTCATTGAAACCATCTAGATCTGAAATCAATGCATCTCTAATACAAAGAGGTTCCTTACCTGAATTGGCCTAACTGTACAAAAATAACCCACTGTACTCAAATGTGACTCTACTCAAAAGCATGCCAGTAATACCTTACATTGAAACAGAGAAATACTGAAATCTCTTAGGCTTTCAATTTCTTTGCTTGTTTTTTTAAACAGTATTTTTAACATTATTTTTGCCACAGTAGGCCAAGTTCATCCCTAATATAACTAACTCTACTGAAATCAGAGGGGAGACTTGTAATTTTAAGAATAAGACACTTTAAAGTGCTTTGTTGGATCAGGGCCTAAAAGGATTAGTACTGTGGAATGCATGAGGTTGATGTGGAGGTAACTGTAAAATAAAAGTAATTTTAATTGCACTGGAGCAGTTAGGGAATTTTATTCTAACTCTCAATAAAAGAAGTAAAAAATAGAAGACTCTCACTGCCAAGCAGAAAATCCTATATAAAATTGTGCATTGTTTTGCACGTATTAAAACTGCAGAAAACATTTAAAAGTCTGAGATATAAACTCTCTAACTTTTATTTGTAGGCTTGTACATATTAAAGTAGATATTTGGTACAAAAATTATAAGACCAATAAGGACTACTGTGTTTTAATTATGACTAAAGTGACTTTTTACCTATTCTTTGTTTTTCATTAAGACAACATTCGGAGTTTTTCCCCAGAGAACTGAAGCTAGCTGATAATTTCTTACTGTATTCTGTGAAATAAAATGATGCACAGACAGAGATGACTTCTGGGCTCAGTCTGCTCCTGATTTCTCAAGAAATCTTAGCATGAGGTGAAATATCTGGTAGAATAGAAGCTGTTCTCTTTCAGGGGCACCAAAGGTAAATTTCGGACTACCACTATTTCCAATATAATGGATTTGAACATGGTTCTCCAGATTGATGTGTGTAAGGCCTTACTCTTCAGCATTTAGTACAGATCCTTTGTACCTGTCGTGCAGGGAGGGGAAGAATGAAGACAGCAAAATTTATCACAGTTCAGAACATCTTAAAGTGGCCCAAGACCAAGAAGGACTTCACTGGTCCTGGCCTGGAAAAAAGCAATCTGAATTGTATGTAATAAATCTGATTTGTGTGCACTGGCACATTCCTTCCATCAGTCTGGGCAGTCATTGAGATCTGAGGACTCAGCAGCTGAAATGGAAGAATACTTGCTGGTTTGTGTTGTATATTTTCCTTGCCGTCTAGTTGCAAAGTATTTCAGTTACGTACTTGATGAAGTCTTGACTCTACAGTCAAGAAGTTGATAAGTCTTGCATTCTGCTCTGGGATGTGAACTCGTCAGGTTAAGTAGCACTTGTGTGGGTTAACAGAACTTGATTGGAGGAGCTTCATAATTTTGGTAAGACTTTCTCTGGTTTTTGATTCTGCTGAAAGGCAGTGTCCCCGAGCACAGTGGCCTGCAGAAACAGTGCCCTCTGAGAAGAGGTTTAAAAGCCAGGAGGGTGATGCTGGGCTGGAGCCATTCCTGATTCTACAGTGCATCCTTTGTGTGAAAAGGTTTTGGCTCAGGTAAAAAAATTCAAGCTAGCTAAATGAGTTTTGCTATCTAAAATTCCCCCTGTGGTTTCCAGCAGATAGACTAAACTGTAATCAACTATTGTACCAGTTTGTAGTCAGTGCTGAGATTCACTGTCATAGGAAAACATTCTCAGTTTCCAAAGCAGAGAATTATGTGTTTATCCTCTCCTTTTGGGTGCATTCAGCAATTCATTCATTAGAAGAAAGATGCATCTTTGCTCATTTCTAGGAAAAGCAATCATGAAAATAGTTGTTCTGTGCTAGTACTAGAAATGAAGAGTCTGTTGTAGGTGCCAGGGAGCTTGCCTGTGGGTGTGTGCTACAAAGAGCTTGGAACTGATGCAGGCAGAGGTTTTCTGATGTGTCAGCAATGCTAAGATGTTGCATTTTGCCAGCAATAATAACTTTGAAGGTGATCATCAAGCATTCAGTTGAATTTGTCCTCTTCTTTCTAACATCATTTTGCTCAATGATAAAAATCAGAGCTTATATTCATACAGAGATCTGACCACTTCTTCAACTTTTTTCCTGGCCTTGTTCATGGCTGTTTGCTATGTGGTCCTGAGGTCAAGCTGTACTTCCCTCCTCCTCTTTTTTTTTTTTTTTCCTTTTTTGATTCTTTTTTGCCTGTGAGTTGAGGTCTGGAAATCGCTGATTTTTGAGCCTCAGATAAGATCAATTTTCCAATTGTGTAATACAGTATCTGGCTTTTCTGAATGGCACTATTAATTGTCATTGACCATAATAGAGTATGAATAGCACAGCCACTTGACACCACTGTAATGGTTCTGACTTTTCAATGGTGCCAGGAGTGTAAGGCTAGAGGGGAAAAAGGGTCAGAAGAGAGATAAGAGCTCTTCTGATTCCACTGAAAAAGAGTGAAGCTTCTGTGTCTTTCAAGTGGTACTTATGAGGGTCACCACTGCTTTTAAGTCACCTTAAAAACAGAAGTGAACCACAAATTTTTATTACAAAAGGCCCCTTCAAACAAGCCCCCTCCACCACAAGGTTTTTTCCCAGAGGAACAGGCAGACAAGCAGAGGCATACCTGGGGTGGCTCAAGCAGAAATGTAGGCAGTCAGATTGTGGAGGACACAATCTGTTCTGAGAGCAACATTGCTAACCCTGTTAGCCCTAAGCAAGCTTCACTCTTATTTACTGCTCTTCTGTCCAGCTGGCAGCTCTGGGAAATTTTGTGATTCACTTGACATCTCTTCTAAGAGAAGCTCAATGTCCTTAAATACAGAGCTGTCTCTGCCTGGTGGGAATCCTGTCTTGCACAAAGTTACCCTACCTAACCTGAGCACAGAAGTTCCCATTATTCCCAGATACGAGGGACAGAGGCCAGGAGGAGGGAAATGTTTTACTTCTCTTTCTCACTTAAACACCAGTGCAGGGAGCAGGCACTTCCAGTACATTAAATATTTGCCATTGCTCATATGGGAATCTTGATTATAATTTTTATAATGTACCTATTGCAGCAAGCGTGGGGAGAGCCCTTCTTAAATCTTCCTTCGCAAAGCCAAGCCATGATGATTGATTTTTTTAATATAATATCTGAGGGTTTCTAAGCATTGGGGAACTAAATGAGTGGAGGAAGTTGCTGTTGAGAAATCTGGGAGAGGCAACTGGTGGGCAGATGGAGATGTTCCTGTGTGGGATGTTTGGAATGTGGGGCAGGCAGGTTGACCTGTGTGCTGACTCCATCTCACTTCCACCACAGGTGCTGCAGTCACTCTGTGCACACCTAGAAGAAACTTTGATGTAGCCAGAACACGTTAGACTTCTATTGCATGTGCTCCAATGAGTTGCATGCCACAAAACTGAAGTCCTAGACAGCAGTAGGAGTCATTGATCTGTCTGTTTGTAGTTCTGATATTGAAGGTAATGTGCAAGGGACTGACTCAGCAGAGCAGGAAGTATTGGCAGTGTTATGGCTTGAGGTGTTTCTGAAGGAGGAGTTGCAAAAATCCAACTACTTAAGAAGCAGAAAGAAACTCGGGGAGATTGTTCGTATACTTAGCATGAAAACATTAAATCTAGAATTTAGATGCTGAGAAAGTTCTAAGAGAAGGAAAGGGTATAGTTATCTTTAAATGTCCAAAAGGACTTTTGTCAGAAATCTTCAATTTTCTTTAGTCTGATGTTGAAAAATTCTGTTAATGTACACAAGGAAAAAATAACACAGGGTTGCCTGCAGAGTGGTTTTTATCAGTGCATATTTCATTGTTGTAAGGATTTGGGGGAGGGGCCTGGGGTGTGTGTTTTTGCTGTTTTATCATTAAAACTGTTGTTTGGGAACAAAGCTTCCAGAAATGGATGTCAGGAAAAATTTCTTTATTCTGCCTGATCTAAGTTTTCCCAGGAGATTTCTGTTTAAAAAGAATAAACAAAGAAAAAAAGCAAAACAGCAGAAGTGAAAATTAGATATAAATATGACACTAAACTATATCTTTTAATACAAAAGAACTCTTTTTTAATTAGAAGCTTGGAAGGACATACCCTTTAATTGCTGCACTTGTAGTTTCTGGGCCATCAATATCCTTGCTTCTTTCATTAATAAACTGGCAAGTCAAGTACGAAAGCTGCAGGAGTATAATTTTTTCCCTTAAGCTCTACTTAATCAACAGCAGACTTGATCAAACAGAAAAAAGAAAATGTAAATCAGTTGCATTAATTCTGCTGGCAGTAAATAGTCGGAAGAAAGCTAAACATGAAAGAATGCTCATTTTGCAGCTGATATCTGGGGTAGGATTGAATGGGAGAAATAGGTAGTTAAACAGCTCTTTAGATTGTGAGTGACTCGGGGAATACTGGGGTTTATGTATGGATTAGCACAGTGATAGACCCTGAGTAGCAAAAGACGATGAGTAATTACCTGACAGAGCAGCACTCCAGTCGCCTTGGTCAGTGAAATTAATTTCTGTTTTCAGGACTGGCAGAAAGCAGCTGCAGAATTTCAGTTCAATACTCAAATTAACTAGGAGTCTAAATTATTTCTTTGCACATACAGTATTAGAGGAGTGGATTACTAAATTGATCATGATTTTACACACTGAGGCAAGAATTGTTCCACCTTTTGCATCAGAATTCTGTGTCCCCTGAAATCGGGGAATAAAAACCTGTGGTGTAATAAACTACTTGGCATTGATTTGAACTCTGTCAGACAGTTAACATCTTAAAATTTCCTGGAATCCCAGATGAAATAATTATAAAATAAAGTCATCTGAGTAAAACACAAGGAGCTGAACTTAGATGAAGTTACTCCATAGTTTGAAAAGGATTATGCCCAGGAATTAGTTTCTCTTATGATGTATATGTGCTAGACAATCTGCTGTGTTTGAAAACCTCTCTTTGATGAAAGACCTGAGGAAGATTTCAGTTGGCTGCTACTGATGAACTTGTAATTGTTTGAATGAGCCGTGATGACAGAAGAAACTACTGCTAGTGGCAGAAAAACTCTACAGAATCAACTTTGTAAGAAAAACCTGTATACAATAAATGAAGCCATATATCCCAGGGTTCTAAAGTGCAGGAATTTTGCCAGATTTCCATGTTGGTAGTTGACTCATTACATTAATAAGCAGCAATTTCTCCTTTTGCCAGAAGCAAAACTCCCAGAGCCTTTTGTCTGTTTAAAGTCTCTTCATATTTTAATTTATTTATTCAGCAAAAGCAAATTCTTCATGTTTATAAAGAAATTAAGTAAATAACTATGTGGAGGAAAAGGCAAGAGTATGAGAATTGGAATAAATAATTACTATTAACAGGTGCATTTTAGCTCAATAAAAATTAAGTAGGAGGAGTATGTGTGGATGCCTTTTTAGCACTCATGCCCCTAGTATTTTTACTGAATAAATTGTGTTACTTCCTGCTCTTTCCTGTGTGCTGTCTCTCAGTAGACACTTCCAGGCAGAAGGATTACCACATAAACCTGGCAGCTTTTATCTTACTGTATCTTAGTCCTTTGTGGAATTAATGTTATAACTGGTCACCCTAGTAACTAAAATTCCTTTTATTTCCTTTGGTGAAGCTAAGCCAACATAGCTGTAGAAGAATGGATTGGGTTTTATTCTAGTTCCATAGTGAATTTGTAGGGCTAGCAGTTATTTAGGAAAGCAAAACCAAACCACCTAATATTTGCTTGCATGCCAAGTAGAACCAAAAGAATCACTGGACAGTGCTACATGGCCTTAGAAATATTGTTCATCTTCTTCATCTGGAGTTCTGTCTCTGTGTTGGTATACCAAGAATCTTGAATTAAATTGCAGTTACATAAATGATTTGTGCTGGCTTTGCATGGAGACATAAATGTCCTTTATGCTTTTATGTTCTTGAAAATTAATTTTTCTCATCTTTATGCCAAGAGTCTACCATGATTACTCTTAGGCAACCATGAATATGAATTTCCGAGCACTGCCACTACAGGGAATGATGTTAATGATATTCTTTTTGTCTTTGATGTGGATAACAGGTAGGCTTGAGAGTGTGCTAGACTAAGAACAATGATGTTTTTTATGTGCATTCTAAGATATTTTTTCTTATTTCAACTAATAGAGACTATCAATAATGACAGAGCAGGGATTGGTCTGTAATTGTCATGTCTAAAGATGGCAAAATAGGGCCAACTCTGAGAATATCTTTGCAAGAGCAAACATAGGTGCATTGAGCATCTCTCAACTAGGAACTCCTTTTTGTCAGAGTCATTTCAGAATGATTTGTACCCAAAGGATTTGAAAGGCTCAGTTTATCTTTGTCATTCAAATAACCCACCTATTCTTCAAGTGTTTATAACTTCCTCTTGAAAGACTGATATGCCATTTGTTACACAGAACATCCGTGTTTCAGAAGAAAACTTAAGGATCTAAATTTGCTTACTGGAATTTTGAAAAATAATAATAATTAAAAAAAAGGTTTCTAGAAAATGGGAGAATTATAAGAATCTGTATAAGAAAATAAAGCAGATAACATGATATTGTTAGCTTTTTAGAAAAAAATATTAAAAGATGCCCTGTACTTCTATACACTTGTCCAACGTGGATTCTCTTCATTTTACTCTGTGCTAGTTCAGCACCTCAGGAATAATGTGGACACTTTTGAGCTCATGAAATATTTTCTTTTTAGCATGACACCATGCCGGTCAGTAAAGGTAAAACACTGATGCTCACTGTGGCAGCTGACACAACAAGTAGCACTGGTGAGCAATTATAGTCTCATGACCATATATTACAAGTTGTTTAATTGTCTTTTGCTTGGAGTTAGACAAACTGAGAACTTCAGATGGCAGGGCACTGCCATTTTTCAAGGGAAATTGCAGGAACAGGAAATCTATAAAGAGGGCATATATTTCACACATAGCTCCACTTGCTGCTGAGATCATTATTAATACCACAATTTAAAAATAAAAGATACAGAACATTAGCGTTTTGAAGGAAATCTCATTTCCATGAGTTAGATTAATTCTGCTCATTGATAGAGTCTTGAATAGCGTAGAAAATTACAGGGAAATGTTCAGTCTCAAAAACCAAACCTGCTTTGCTCTTTGCCACTGCAGCAGTGTTTGGGGAAGAGAAGCTGGCATGTCTTTAATTTAAATAACATTTTAAAGCTGCAAAGGAAGAATACTTAGTTTGGGGCAGATCTTGTCATGGCCACTTGAGCAAGCATTGTGGCACAGCTTCCTGTGGATGGGTTGTTTAAGCTCCTCCTTAGACCTGGGTAATTAGCATATCATGTCATGGTGAGGTATTTATTAGACTTGAAGTGTTCTGGGGAGGCTGGATTTCAGAGGTTTAAATCAGAGCTGAGCATACGAGTTTTAGGGCCTTATTCACAGTAAATTTTATGTTGGTGAAAGGTTATGGAATAGGTTTCTGTACCACGTCTACTTGCTCTCACAAATCTCAGAAGAGATATGGACTCTAAACTTTGTGTGGGCTTTTCTTTTTTTTTTTTTTTTTCATTTTTCTTATTTTTTTATTTATTTTTCTATTTTTTTTTTTTATTTTTTTTTTTTTTTTTTTTGGAGGGGTGGGCTGGTGGTGTATGCACACAAAAGGAAACAAAGGAACACTCTTGCATAGCAGTTTTAACGCTGCAGTGCTCCTTTATGGCAGCCATGCATCAGCAGCACAATATCCTGTAACAACTGGGACTCCAGGCTGAGCAGCTATTTAGTTTGTCTTGGTTAGGAGCTTCTTTCTCAATACCTGCATCTGATGCCATTTGAATTACTGATGCCACTGGGCATTTAATAAACTCACTCTTCACCAATCAATGAGAGCATTGCCAGGCAATCCTGATTTTAGATAGGAACTTCTTCACTGCCCTCCTGAGCAATCTCCTGGCCTGTAAATCCCTTCCCAGGGAAAGCACTGAAGTGTCACTGCCCCAGACCTCTCCTTCCCTCCTATAAAGTGAGAGGAGAAAGAATGAAAGGAGACTTTAAGCCAAACAGCAAATGTGCTCCTCACAAAATGTTATAAACAGCCGAAGAAACAATATCCGTCCTTGATACAAACTGAAGCTATTATGTACTGTGCTATTTGTATCATGATTTAGTGTGTTATTTTGTTGGGTTTATGCACTGTAAGGGTTTCCTGTGGTAAAAAATATAATATGGATACAGAGTACTATAATGTTCTTGTACTGTAAATTGTCTGGAGATTTTGGAGAATTGAATAGCGTTGCTGAATGGGCAAGGAAGGGAATGCATGTACATAAGAACACAAATATTTCCCTCTTGGCTTTTATATTTACTGCATATGTAGATTTATGCTTATACAGAAAGAGACTAAAATCAAATAAAGGAGTTTGTGTAGGGTAGTGTGAGCGTAAGGCTAAAACAACTGGCACAGTTATTACCAGCTCTGAATTTCATAGTTTTCTCACAAAAGACCCACAATACAGATTCATGTCTATAACTTTATGCAGATGAGGAACCTCTAAAGCACATAAAATTCAGCCTTCTTTTGCTGCCTGTTGAAAGAGTAAACTGTTAGAAATCCTCTCTAAATCCCCAGCCCCTCACACCCAATTCTGCAGTCACTATATTAGTGCAAAAAAAGTACTTCTACCACTTTTTTTGGCAATACCTTATGATTTAAAAAAGCACACTTTAAGCAAAGTAACCTCTGATCTAAGAGATTTTTATAAATAATACATAGTGGTACATTTCTGAAAAGTAGAGAAAAGTCACCATTTTGTGGCAGTTAAAAAAACCCTCTGTAATTATTGGTGTTTTATTGTATTAAAGTGCTGGTTTTAAATGTGTTTGTAAACAAAATCTTGTATGAAAATGCATAGTGCCAGCAGTAATAGGGGATAAACCAAGGAGAATAGAATACAAAAATGTCCTGCAAATAATCTGATTCAACAAAGAGTTGTGTTTATGGTAATCTCAACTGCTTCTTGCAAAGTTAAAGAGAATATTTTTATTTCTGTGAAGCAGATATAATGAAGTTGGCTTGATAAACCCCCAGTGGTATCTTTAGGGAACAAGTAGATTAAACAAGTAATTATACCATAAGGTTTTTAGAAGTTAGTAGATTTAAATACATTGTATGAATCTCATCTTAATGTAGCCTTTTGTCTGTAGTGCTTCCTGCCAAAAAAACCTCCTGACAGGAAATAAACATTAAAATAATCTTTAATCCCTTGTCTGGTCTATTACCATTAACAATTGATGCACTTTAATTTTGTGGGATTTTAACTACAAAATGGAATGGCTAAGTAGTGATAATTGGGTTTGGAATTATACGGTCATTTATATCAACAGAAATGCAAGTGGCTGGGAGGGTGATTAATTATTTAACATTTCCTGGCTGTGGTTCCTATTATAGAATTTTCTGATATATTCTGCTGTGAACAATTATCACCAAATGAGGATAAACAAATCTGTGTTGTGAAGTCTTATTTATAAATTAAGCTATATTTAGAAAATGTCTATTTCATTTGCATTTTCACTTTTGTTCCTGATAGGACTGTCATAATCAGCTCATTTTCAAGCTTTTCTGCCCTTTTGCTAATTTTTCAGGTTCACACCCCAGATTTCATGCAAGAAAAACATATCTTCAGATGTCCTTAAAATAATTCCTATTCCAAACAAAGATACAGTTTATACAGTCATGGTAACGTGTTTGCATGTTCAATTCCACTCGCATTCCCTAATAATAGAATTAGTGCATGGCAATGTATTGGGGTTTAATCTAAGTGCTGGCATTAGACTAGGTAATGTTATACCTCCAACTCAGGAAGATCTGGGAGAGGAATACTGGTGCTTCCCCTCATAAATAGGGTTCTGCAGCATTTGAACTCTCTCCTCTTCCATAGATTTGTCTATGACAGCATTTTATCTTCTCTGTGATGTGGAGACTCCCTGTCACTCTAGTGTTCATATATCCTTGTTCATATACAGACAAGCAGAATTTGCAATTAATTTTTCTTTAATTTGCTTACAATAAGATTGACTTTAAAAAAGTTATGTATATGCTGCATATCTGACAACACAATGCAAAGTCATTCTAATTAATATTTTCCAAACCATTTTTACTTGCAATTACCCTGAAATTTTTCCCATCCTTATTTTCCCTTAAAAAATCCCAAAATAAAACCCCAATTTCTAAAAGCACCTGAATTTCTTCTTCAAGCAGAACTCATAACAGTCATCCCTGGCAGTCCTACCCAGAAAACAAAATCCAGTTTACATGCTTATATATCAACAAAGAATGAACAACAAGGTGATGCTAATTATCGTTAGTGCAGTGCCTAGATTGTTAGTCACAGATGAGGACCCAGCCATGTTAATAATTATGCAAAATAAACCAAAAATATTTTTCCAAGTCTGTATTGCTTAAAATGTGTTAATCAAAAGTCAGGGATATACAGATAGATAAAAAGAACAAGCATATGAGACAATATTAATCAATATAGTAGGCCCTATTTTAGGCATGATTTTTTTTTTTTATGCCTAAGAAAAGATTAGATACCAAAGAAAAGGAGAATATTAATGTGGATTATGAAAAAAGATAATGAGATAATATTGCAAATGCTTGTGGGCAGATCTGTAAGCAGAATAAAAGAAAGCATGAAAATGCTTGTTTGAAAATTTAGGAAGTTATCAATGAAAATTACTATCTTGAAGTTGATCTAGGGTGAGTCTTGACATACTGATAGTGAATCAGGATAAACTGGATTAAACTGAAGCTTTCTATGTAGACAGACTACACTGCTAGAGGAAGAAAGGATTAATTTGTTATGAAAAACTTAGGTTTTCTATCAAAGATGCTCAGTATAAGAAGTGCTAGGAGCAGAGAGAAAATGGGTGAGATGTTTGTGGATCGGGTTGGACCTTCATGTGAGTGTGTAGGATAAAAGCATTACAGTTAAAAGAAAGGATGAACCAGACTGAGCAGATTGGAAATAAAAACCTGAGCACAGATAAGAAGAAAATTCTGGTGAGCTGGCAGTTATGGAAAGTCCAGAACACTGCTAGGTAATGCTGAAAGAGATTTTAGATGGGGAGTTGACCAACCACATCCTTAGAGAGACATCACTGAGTCAGAAAAACTGAATTACAAGGTGAAAGAAACAGATAAGAATATCTTCAAACCCAAGATAAGGAAATCTTATCCTTGTTCTTTGCACAGCATCTGTGTTAATGCTCCCCATCTATTAGTGCTTGGTGGCTTTGAAAGTAGAAGTTGGCTTGTTCTCCTCTCTTTAATTAGAGCAAGATTTGTGCATTAGCACAGTAGGGCTTGGGTAGCCTGACACGTGGGTGACATCCTGGAGGTACAGAATAAAAGGCAGAAGGAAGATTTAGCAGAAAACTGTAAAATCATGCTTCATTTTTCTTCAGACACAGAGCACAAGAGTAGTGCAGTAGTACTGCTGGTTTTGTGTCATTGTCAAAATCTTGGTCACAGTCAATAGAGACAATCTGAGACTTTATTTTCCTGCACACATCCAGTATTTATCAGGTGATGGTCCATTAGTTAATGTGTCAAACTCAGCAATATTTAAGGTATTGGCAGTGTGAATAGCACATTATCATGTTTTTAGTTCACACTGATCTAAATGACCTGAAATCTACTTGTGTGGATTGCTTATCTCTTTTAGTACTTACAGCCAGTTACAGCAACTGCTGTACTTGCCGGAGCTATAGCCCAGGTAGACATAAATACAGTATGAGTGAAACCTCTATTTCAGAAGATTAAAGTATGTTTACATTGCTTGTAACTAATTAGTAGATACAGCCAGAATAGTGTATTTTACATTTTCAAATGAAATTTCTTTCAGCAGATGCTAATACATATTAGGACATCTGTTTATATTTTCCTTCAGTCTTTTTTTTTAACTGCATCTTATTTAAAATACTGTTGTCAGCTGAAATATTATAGCCTTAAACAATACTTGTGTATGTAGTTGTGAACTCATATGTCTGCTTTTGAGATGTCTTTCTGCATAAGCAGATTTTTGTTTTGTTTTGTGTAAGTGAAGGATGTATAAAAAGTTGTTTTGCTTCATTTAAATTGGAGCAGGGATGAAAAAGGCAGAAAAGAAGTCAGTAGGATAAAATGTAATTCTATCCCCACTAGGTGAAGTTGTCCAATTATGCCTGGTGTCAGAACTTTTTAACATTTGAATGACTGGGAGGGGATACTAATTTCAACCTTAATGATTGCTGCTTTAGGAGTCAACATCACAACACTTCACTTACAATTTTAGCACATCTGTCAGCCTGTGCTAAAAAGGAGCCCTGGGCTAGTGGGTGACTGAAGATCCTTTTATCCCTAGAGAGGATTATGTATTCCCATCAAGAGTGAGAAAATAAAAAGGTTATATATACTCACCTACTTCACTGCTGCCCACATTTGCCCTGTTGACAGTGACTTTTGCATTCTGCTTTTACATGCATAAACACAAGAATAAATAAAAACTATGAAATTCTCCTTGTATAACACTTATGGAAGCAGCCCATTTATAATGTCACGTATTCTGTAATACCATAGAGTCCCTAAACTGGACTTTTTTTTATTTCAATAGATCACATTGATTTTCTGCATGACTTTATCTGCCTAATACAAAGTGGGATTGAACAGTTATTTGTCTGGATTTAGCCATTCCTTATCAAACATTTATGATTTAGCTATTGCTGCAACATCTTCTTGTAAGGTCTTTCTTATTTTTATCTTTTCAGGAAGGGTATGAATGTGATAAAAGGGTTGTAATAAATCTATGCCTTGAAAATAAAGCATATTTTGGGAAACTGTAAGCTGCTGGCTGACAAGGGAGGGAAAGTGTAAGGGGCAGGACAGTCACAGGAGGGAATTGCTTCTAGGACGCTGTGGGCATCTATTAA
This sequence comes from Calypte anna, assembly GCF_003957555.1. Taxonomy (NCBI): domain Eukaryota; kingdom Metazoa; phylum Chordata; class Aves; order Apodiformes; family Trochilidae; genus Calypte; species Calypte anna. Next base: position 14,235,318 of record NC_044257.1, read on the forward strand.
TAAGAATGATTGACTCTTCTGGTGGAGGTTTTCAGTGTATTGAGATTGCAGTTTTCTAGCTGCATGTTAGACTGGTGTTCTTGAGTTGAAAGGCCCAATAGAAAAGAGAGGTTTGCCTGACCAGGCCAAATTTATCGAGCCATTGTGAAGCTGAATAATGAAAAGAACTAGGATAAGTCATGGAAAAGTCATCAGGTGTGGGGCTTCTCTGTTTATGAAAGTAAAAAATTAAGATCTCAGCCTTTTTATTTCTATTTCTCTTTCAGTTTCTTTATCTAGAGGAGGAGGAAACAGAAAATATATTAATATTATGTAGTAATACTGACTGTGATTAAATTAAATGGGAGTAGAAAGTACATGTCAATAGGACCTTTTCTGTTTTACAGTTTTTTAAAATTTTGTTTGAAAGAAAAAAATCCTATTAAACTGTGTATCTCAGGTGTTTTAATATGCCTAACCAGAGCATTTTACCTGAACGTTTTCCAAACAACCTCATCATACTAAAGTAATTTATTTTTCATTAAATAATGCTTTCCATTCAGTGATTTCAAAAAGCTCTACTAAGTATGCTTTTTGAAGTGCCAAACTAAGTGTCGTATAACCCTGGGGAGATGTCTGGTGCTTTTATTCTACCTATTTTGCAGACAGGTAAATTAAAACAAAGAGAGATTAACAGACACCCCATGAATGCTCTTTTGTTTTTTGTCTTCACTTCCTGAATCTGTTTATAGTTAATTTTTTAACCTGCTTAACTGGCACTGTATTCTGTCCTATCTCCTTTTTTTATGTCTCATCACTAGTGCTGTCAGTGACCTCTCTGTAAGTTTCTTTATATAGAAACCTGCTATGCTGTCTTGAATGCACAAGGTCAATAATGATTACCCTCTAACTTTGAAGGGCATCCCCCTTCTCTGCTTGCAAACTATATCAAGCCACAAAGTCCCCGCATCACATAGTTGTAATTTCTCTTATGAAATAGAATAGTGAGAACAGTATTTTTATTTCCCAAACAGTTTAGTTCACAAGCACAATAAGCCTAGTATGGTCAAGATAAAATAATTTCATTTCCCTCGTTGTAGAAAAGTAGACTTGATAGTTTATAATTGAAATATTTTTTGTAATGTATTTCAAAATAAGCAAACAGCCTGTTCTTTTGGAGTACATGGATGAAAAGCTAAATTTCTGTTGTTCAATATCCAAATAATGCAATAAGAGACCTTATTTATTTATTCTGTCTAAAGAACTGCATCAGGATCTCTGCACACTCACTGTAAATGCTTCAAAGACTTTGGCACAATCTCTCTGGAAATACAGATGAGCTGTAGAAGATACATATAATGAAACTCTGCCTATTTTTTGGAACCAGTGTTCCTCTAATAATTATCAATGAACAAAATCAGTTAAAAAAAAAAGTACAGGAAGGGTAGTGATAACAGAAAGATGCTTACATGGAATTGATACCATAGCAGGCATTGACTCTGTCATCGCACAGCTTAATAGCTGGAGTACTGGTTCAATACCATGAACTTGGGAAGGTTTTCTTAATGAAAGAACTGATGCTTTCTGCTCAGTATCAGCAATAGCTTAACTTTTTTAATTACCTGCCTTAAAAGTTTCCATGCCCCTAATTGCAGCACTATATACAAGGAAGTGCTATATTGGCTAATATCAGAAATAGCATCCTCAGAAATAAATGTGAAATAACAATAATATTTTTTTTTAAGAAATTCATGCAGAGATTTTCTTTAACATTAATAAATGCATACACTGCAGTTTATTTTACCCACAAGTAATTTAGAGTTCTGTGCAAGAGTATTCTCAGAAAGCTGCTGATTTGCTTTTCAGTGGCTTTTTGACCATCTATACATTTTCAGGATCTGCTGGAAAATATGATCCCCCCCATTACTCTAATAACAGAAAGCTCAGAAAAAGGCATGTAAAAGTAAGTTGGAAGAAATGTGCATTCATGTAAATATTTAAATATATATATAAATTAGCTTTAAAAATTGAATTCACTGAACATGAATAGTCACTTAAAGTGTAACTGGAATTGACTGTGTCATGTATCAGCCTAATAGCTGGAGCACTGGTTCAATACAATGAACTTGGGAAGGTTTTCTTAATGAAAGAACTGACGTTTTCTGTGCAGTGGTTGCATTCATCAGACCACATAGTGTTCATTACACTACAAAGGACTGCCAATGTGAATTGTGAGGATCATCTATTAGGTAAACCAGATAGGGACAAAAGATAGTGGAGGAATGAGAGCCTTCAGTACCTCCACAGGACACTTGAAGCCAGGCTGCTTTGATGACCTTTCACCGGTGCATTAGCATCTATTCACCAAAAGAGCCCAAGCTCATACCCTAATTCTGCTACCCAGGCAAGGAGCCAGGGGGAGGTTTGTGTATCTTACAGCCACTGTTCCAAACTGGGCATGTACTCCACAGGGCCAATATTTTTAATTTCCTTTGTTTAAATGCTGTGGAGGTTATTGGAAAACGGACGCTCTCCGGTTACGCTAAATAGGGTCTAAAAAACTCATCCTGGTTTGGGGAGAGGTGCCATGTCATGAGGTTGATTCACTCACCACTGAGGCTCAGCGTGAAGATGAGCCCTGTGGTGCTGGGAAGTGGGGAAATCCAGACATGCTGATTGGCAAGGTCGAGGCTGGAAGGGCCAGAGCTGACTCAGGCACAGGCACGTTAATTCAGAGAGGATTTGCATCCCCTCTGTCCCTTGCTTACCTAATAGGAGCATTGTTACGCTGTTTCATAGGCAGCTTAGTGACTGAAAAGAGAGATTTAATAATAAAGATAAAAGTTTTGCTTCAGTTCTCCTAACATCCAGTTATTAAGAAGCTTGTCGGCTCTGTCAGGCAGCAATCTGCAAAAAGCATTCCCAGTTTGCAGATGGGGGCCCTGGTAAAGCACATAACAGGTTTAATTCTTTCCTATGGACGTTTATAGTAAATCTATCAGTATCTTGCACTGTTTTTCCTCCTGCTTGCAGAGTTAAGTTGAAGTTATGTGAGGGTTACCAACCCAGAAGTCCATTCCTCAAGGTCACTCCCCTAACTTTATTTCCGACATGTTTAAATGTATTTATATAGATAGGTAAAATATGGTAGCTGCTGCCACATAACCTTGTTTCGCTGGCTGACATCTCCAGTGGACAGAATTAAATATAAAGCTGTTATTTGGGATGGGGACATTTAATGTCAAGTCTGTTTGAGTGTGAGTGCCTGGTGGCAGTTCAGCACATTCCCTTCCCAAGCAGGGGTGTCAGCTCCTCTACCTTGCCTGCCACGTCCACCACCGCTGGTACCTGACAAACATACAAGGCACAAAGCACCTCTTAGATGCTGGAAGTTCCAGTGAGTTTTGTGTCCAGAAAATTGTCTAAGAGGGGCTTATAAAAAGTCTCATTCTTTGGAGCTTTTTGAAAATGTAATGTGAGTTTTCATTCCCGAATCCATGCTCTGTCTTTTGTTCTCATTTCTCTATGGACTGTGTTCAGTGAAGCAGTGACAAGTGTTAGATAGTTCTATGGTAACTTCAATACCATATCAGGATTTTAGAGCACTTTACTGCTACTCACCAATTAAGGTTTCCAGCCCATAAGAGCTGTATGATGTAAACATGTCTTTGTTGATAGAAAATAGAAGCTAAAGGCTTTGAGTCTGTTTTGCTTGCCTCTTATTTTTTTTTTTTTCTTTAATTTCTTTTAAAATTACCGAATAGGAGAGAGGTTTCAATTGTATTTAAACTTAATTGTCAGTATTTGGGCCCATATGCTATCTGCCAGAAAGATTGGGGCTTTTCCAGATGTAGTCTCAAAAAGTTTACATTGTGGAAAAAAGAAAGAAGCCCTGGATAGGCCCTTGTGCTTTGGGAAGCCGTGTGACATTAAGAGTTTTGAGAAGTCAGGCCTTGTTGTGCTGCAGTGGGACCTATGAATCACATGCCCCAAACTGAGCACATCCATTTCTTGCATCTGTGCAGCAGGAGATGCAAATGTTCCAAGGAATTAAAGGCCCATGTGAAATAGTGCCTCCCACTGCCACTGCTGTCTCAGAACAACAGCAGAAGACACCAGGGTTGCTGGAGATGGTGGAGATAATTCCCTTATGTGGGAGGAAAAGCTGCAGTAAAAGTTAGGATAGGATAGGAAGCAAGAGGTTTAAAAAAAAAATACAGTACAAATAGTTTCCTGATTTGTGCAACTTCTCTCTTGCAAATAGCTCAGTACTTAGATGGCTGTCAAAAAGAGAATAGAGAAGATCTAGAAAGCTTGTTTCTAAAAGCAGGTGACATAAGAAATTTGTTGAGGACGAGTCCCCTGTTTGATAACAGAGTTGAAGTGAGGGAAATACAGAAGAAACCATTCTGCTGAACTGTGGTCATTTGAAGAGTCCCCTGGCTCAGTCCATGCTGTCAGTGGCCTGGCCCCAAAAAGAGTTGTGATGGCAATAGCATCACACAGGTTAAGATTGGAAACAAATAGATTGTTCTGAAATAATAGTATTAGAAGTATCCTGTGAATCATTGAGCAACAAAACTCTTCCCAGTATATGCATTTTAAGCATATTTTTAGCAGTTTTGCCTCTTTTTGGATATCCACTATAATATTCAAGGAAATCAGCTACTTGCCAAGACATTTCTCAGCTGAAAATACATCCCAGCACAGCTCTTATTATGCTGTATGCTGTCCCCTGAGTGTGCAGTGTATGCACAGGTGACTAGAACTAAAAGTCTATGAATTGTTACTTGCTACATTTAAAGTATCCACAAAAATGATAATTGTTTATTAGTCTGAAGGTTAAGATGTAATTTTCTCATTAAAGAAAAATGTAGTACTTTAGATATAGAGCTTTCCAAAATTGTATTTGTTTTACTGTTTATAAAAAAGATCTGAAGGCATAATACCAGCCTATTTAAGATTTTCTGCTTCTTGAAGCACAGAGCAGAGGGGTTGATCCTCCATTACACTAAGGCTTATTAATGCCACTCTGCAGGAGTTTTAAGGGGGTTCCTGAGGAGTTTGTGCATAGCCTTCACCATGCTCTGTTCCAGATTTCTGGAAGCATTGATGGCTGAAAATGGAGAGGAACTGCAGACCTGTGTTCCCTGTATCTTTGCTTGAAAATTTTATTGAGGAAAAATATAATACTTTTGTTTCTATTAGATGTCCAGGTGCACAGTGGTCTCTGCTGCATGATCCCCACTCCACTACCGTGCCTTTTGACACGTTTTGGAGACAGCAAAGTCATCGTGCTACACTACAAAATGTGTAGGTTTATTTCTATGCACTAGGTTTACTTCTCTTTTCAGTTTTGCTTTTCACTGGAAGCAGAAGCCATGCTATAATATGCCATAAGTGACTGGAAAGGCCACACTGGCATCGTGACTATGGCAGCGGCAAGTGACTTAAAACTGCCAGGTTAACCAGCAGGCTTTGACTGTTTTCTTTATAAAATGCTATGTGTGCTTTATATCAGTAGCAATAATAAATATATCCTGTTCTTCATCATTCAGTGGCAGTGATTTTTTCCTTTTTCCCTTTGCTCTGTCCTGATGTCCTGAAATCTCATGTAGTTTGAGGTTCTTCATGTTCAAAAATGTGCTGTTTCAGCTTCATGGGAGCAGGGCAAAACTGAAGATTTTAACCAAGATCTCAGCCACGTGGCTTAGGACAGTCCTACATAAAAATCATGTCTTTCTTCCACCAAGTTCTGTAGTGGGGGTGGAAGAGGGGCTGTTCAGGGCAAAGGTATGATAGTACTTGTGGAGCTCTTTAAATACTCTAAATAGTTTGGAGAATGGGTTTGAGCAGGAATTGAAGAGGGTTAGGCTGCTGAATTGTTTTACTTTCAAAATAGAATGGCAGTTATTTTGTTATGGGATTTCAGTAGGAAAATAACAATTTTGTGGAATGGCTTGTTTGTCTCTGGAGCAAAGTTGTCTCTTGCTATTTTTCTCTTAATTAGAGAGGCATTTTTAATTATCTGTCAAGGTCCCCTAGAACCTGGGATAGTTGGTCCTTCTTATGCCTATGTGATAAATCAAAACAAGTAAGTAGAGGGTGAATCTGTCACAACTGATAGGAAGTAGAATGAAGCCTAAGTGTGAGAATAATTAGAGTGCTTGGACTGCTGGGAAGAACAAACTCTGTCAGGTATGATGGCTATACCCTGCTCCTTTGCAGTCACCTGTGCTGTTTCTGGTGCAATTTGAATATACTTTATGTACTGGATTATACTGAATAATATCCATTAATTCCATTTGTGTAGTAGAAATTTTCTGGTGCCTTTAAGTGTGGTCAAAATCCCCAGTTGTTTATTAAAATGTCATATTTACTAACCTATTTTCAATTTGATAAAAAGAAAGAGAAATTTGACTTCCTTTCCTCTTTCCCTGTTGACACACAGCTGCTTTCAGGGTTAGCTCTAGAACTGGGAAGCTTTACCAAAGCTCAGTCACAAAATACAAAGCAATATTGCTGCAGAAGTTCCTGTTAATATTGCACGGTGTCATTGCGTCATACACATGGCAAGTGTATCACAGAAGATGACCAGGATAGTTTTAAGGGAAATGATTGTGCTTGTATGGGTGGGCATGGCACATGGTTAGGAAACATTTAATTGCACAATAGCTGTCAGATCATCTCTCAATTGAATCAATTGTCTTTGCATAACAAAATCTTGGAGTTCTCAAATTGAAATCACTTCAGCGAAGTGATTTTGTGGTGTTTAAAAAGCAACAGAAAAAAATTCACTAAAGACCATTAAGCAGCCCCAAGCCCCACGTTTCGGTGTTCATCATTTGTACCGATTATGGTGTGACAGCTCTTGAGTTTCCAATGATAACAGCCATCTGACTTGATCTGAGTTCAATGGATTTTCACTAAAATAGAATCATCGCCTTTGTGATGGATAGAAAAAGTAAAGCAATACATCCTGATAAATGCTCTGGCTTTTTTTCCCCTTCCCTTACTGTGACCTTGTACAATCTATAAGTGAGCAAAGCTGAGCCCCGGCCACTGCTGCAACGCATCAGGACTTTGAAATTTAAGTAGCTCTGAAACCCATCAATGGGGTGAAGGGAGAATGGCCTGAGAAAGCGATGGATCATGCTTAGAGGGCTCACAGGGAAACAGGGTAAGCTGAAGGTCAATACGCAGACACGTCCTGAAGGAACAGCTCAGACACTCATTCACATTCACATCTCAAAGCCAGGGCTGCTGTAGCACTGTGAGGAGAGATCAGTGGGAGAGTGAAATAAAACAAGAATTTCAGAGCATATAATTTCTTTGCAGAAGCAAATGGCACAAGGGTACAGTATAAAATAGCTGTAACCTATAGTGTTGGTGCAGTGCCCTAATCATCCCACCCGAGCAGCGAGAAGCCTAACACCATGGCAACACATTCTTCCCATTACACTCCAGTTGTTTTCCAAGTTTTTCAGTCCTGGTAATTGTGAAGAGCATTTAACATTTTTAATATGTCATTGATGGTTTGTAACACATTATTCAGCATGACATCCAAGTGAGCTAAACTGGAAGGGATGCAATCTGAATCCAAAGACACGCAGAGAAGTAATTAAAGATCTTTACATTTTGTGCTTTGTATGCATGGGTGTGAACAAAACTTTCACACAAGTTTACATTCGGGTTCTGATTTCACTGGGATTTTGTTTTGAAAAAGATTTGGTGCTAGGTACAGACTGGCCTGGCTGTAGAAAGCTTAAAAAATAGGGGGAGAAAAAGGAAGAAAAAGAAAATAGTAAAATAAAATTAGTACACAAATTTGAACCTGCAGTTACCATGCCTAAAGCAGAAATTGCCGAACAAGTCAAGAGGCTTATTAGCATTTTATGTAAATCAGTTATTACTGTTCTCCACTTCCTTAATTATCCATGTTATTTCAATACAACCCTTTCTTTGATGTCCCAATTCTATATTTAAATAGTGCAAGATTTCTATCATATCCTCCCGCTGAGGTTTGTTCCATGCAAAAAACATGCCAAGAGCAGCTATTTTAGAGGCTACTGGGAAATGTTTAATTGGTTAATCCCATTTGAGTTATGAGGGAGTATTGCCACGCACAGAAAACAGAAACATGTAAAGTACTGGCTAGGAGAAGTTTGCTAAAACCTGCAAGACTTCCCCCGAAATTTAGCCCTGAAGATGTTTTGTTTCCTCATTACCCGGTGGGAAATGATTCAAAGGAAAATCCTTCAAACTTCTTTGAAATATGCTAAATGATTGATTCATATTTTTGAATTAAAACGCAAAGTCATTTTTTTTTGTTGGTTGTTTTTTTTTGTTTTGTTCTTGCAGTGCAGGAAGGGTCTCTCTTTATATTTGACCTAGCACTACAATGGCAAAAGAGCAGCAAGAAGAAAAAGCCCACCAGACTTTAAGAAGCTGTTAATTGTACCTACTATTGCAAGCAAATGAGTGCTCCTCTGGTTTCCATGTTGTAACATGATTGACATCATCTGGATAAGAACTGATTCCAACACAGAACTGGACATTCTGTGTTGTCCATTAGGAACACTGCTGCACAAAGGAACAGATGCTTTAAAACATTAAAAAAAGCTTCCAGTTTCCAACTTTGGACTGGAAAGACTTCAGAGCAAAATTTTGGCAAATATTCCTTTCTCTATTTCAAACATTTGATATTTTTTGAGTATTTAAAAAAACTTGTTTTGGGAAAAGTGTGGGAGATTTAGCATAAGCAGTGAAAAAAAAAAAAGCATGTGTGCTTACTTAGTTTGGCTATAAACAGAACAAGTAGAATTCTGCAGCATGGTCAGATGGAGCAGTTCATCTTTACAGATTTTAATGGGATGAAGTAAAATGGCAAGAAGTAATTTGGTTTTGCTTTAATTGATTTTAATTAGTAGCAATTATTTCTACATGTGCTGAAAATGCATCAAATTGTATATATGGGCATAGGAAGTTGTGTTAGTATGTGAAGCTTGGTAAGTAAGAGAGGAATTAATTGATTAAAAAAGAAATCAACTCTTGATTTCTTGATTTCTTATTCTTCTATAAATAGCATGATTGTTTTTGCACTATTTCCCAAACTAAGGTTTGGGTCATCCAGTTGAGAGGGTTTGGTGCCAAGCTTCTCTGTATTTGTAATTTTTCTAAACAGATGTCTCCCCCTCACAGAAGTAGGTTAACTTATTAAAAAATCTCCACTAGAACTGTGGATTGCTGAGTTTCCATCACTGGGAAGTACATTGTTCCAACTCTGAAATTATACAGTCTAAAATCATCATCATGTATTTTCATCAGGATGAAATATCGGGAGCTCTGCTTAGTGCAAGGTTTTATTAATGATGTGCTGTCAGAAGCTGGATGCTCTGCATATTTGCATATTAAACAGCTGAGTGAAGAAACATTCCTTTTATTGCTGCAGGGAATAAATCAGTTTAAAGCAAGTTCTCATCATTTATACTCCTTTCAGCTAAGTCTTCTTTTATTGAAATAAATTGTTGAAGTGCTTTGCTCATTCTTTGAATACTGATGAAATTTACCTTGATAGGGCCTCAGGAAAAATAACATTTTCTTAAAGGTGCAGTGTTTTTCTTTACCTAAGTACAACCTAACTTTTAGAAATTGTCTGTAAGATGATTTGTGCCTCTCCAGCCATGCCAAATCTTTTACTTTGAGACTTTCTGTGGCTATTTCAAGGTGCTTGTGTAATTTTTGTAGTACTGTCTGCCCAGAAATCTTCTGCACAGGAACCTCACATGACATGTAAGAGTGACATTGTTTTTATTTTATATACATTCTTTAGTTGCTGTTTAGGGAGGCCTTCCTGCTGCCTTCCATCCATGCATTGCAGATGAACATCACCTTCTCCTGGCTGTGTGCTGTCTGTTGGTGGCAGCCTGAGTTTAGAAGTGCAATGCCTCTAAGAACTAGAACAAAATTAGTAACAAAGAAAAAAGTTTGTATTTTATTTCCCATTCTTTCATCATGCTTGGAATGAAGCAGACAAAGATGTCACGAGACCTTTGCTTTCCCAAATAATTTTGGAAGACTAGTTGGTTAAAAGATGATAAATAAAAGTTTTATAGTCTGTCATTTTTCCAGGCATTAACTAGAAGAGAGCAATAGAAGAAAAGTCATTTAAAATTAAGTGAACATACTGTAGGATGTCAGATGGAGTTTGGACATTTTATTTAATGCTACCATATTACTCTGGCTAGCACTTAAATTTCTGCCTGCTGCAATAAGCAGCAAAACAGTCAAATTATCAAAGGAAAAATATAGTGTTTGTATTCCTATATTTTATTTTAAAAGATTGCAACAGCAAGCCATTATATGCCTTTCTTATGTCATTTAAAGTATTTTAAAACATAATAATTTGTGACAGGAGCTTCTTGTTTCTAAGTGGAAAATGTGCATTTAATAACATGAAAATAATGTCAAAACATCCTCTCCTAGATGGCTGCCAAGTGTACTGTTGCTTTTCATTTATGTTTTATTTTTGGAGGTTGGGCTTTGCAGGAATATTTTCAGATACTTAGAAAAATAGTGATACATTGCAGCTGTAGTTTATTTTAATTGGATAGCACTAAGTGAGCTGACTTTATGATAAATAGTGTAGCCACAGGCTAGTGACTGCACTTCCACTTTAAAGATTATACAGAAAATAAAATCCTTCAAGCTGGAGTCACTTTTGGAATGTACCTCTGTTTGTCTCGGTGTGTGTTCTTAAGGATACCTGATCCTTGAGGTGTAATATCCTATAGACTTTACCTTACAGCCTAACCCATCCAACCATCAAAATGTTGGTATTAATGAGATCTTTGTTTATTTTAATTATTTAGATTGTCATTATGAATTAATAGTTATAATATTTAATGTGTAGTGGCAGAGAATTCTTGAGTACAGTGTATGGTTCTGATACTGGAAACCCTGATAATACTTCTTACCTTCAAAGATTTATCTACTAATGTTCTGAGGTCTTATTGCTGTAAAATCCTGTCATACCTTTGATTTCTTTATGACTATTCAAAAATATAAGAGAGAGAACTTTACATCATGTCTTTGGTGGTTGTTTTTTTTTTTAAGCTATATATGATTTTTTTTTCCCCTGTGATTGAATAGTAAATCTGACATAAATTCACTTGCTGACATTTGGATGTTTAGAAGGATGATTTGGTTTAGTGGTTAGACCTATTGTATTTCACAGGGGTGTTGTCAGGCTTAATTAATTATGCTGCAGCAATATGCAGTGCAGATTTTTGTGCCAGTATCTTCCTGGCTCTTTGCAGGGAACTTACAGTACAGGATTGTTATTACCAGCCTGGCTGATCTTGCCTCTGTCACCCTGTCTGCATCTTCAACCAGTATCTGATCTCTCTTTGCAAGAGGCTCTGTGTCTCTTTTTAGCTGAGAGGAAGGGGGAACCAAACAATCACTATTGACTTGGTTGCTGTAAGTGAAAAAAACCAAAAAACGTTGCAAGAAAAAACCCATCCCAGTTTGCCTACTATCTGCTGCTCTTGCTTTTGAGAATGGTTCAGGTGGCAAATACACGATGAGTGATCATATTTTCTATTTTCTTCTGGTTGTCATAGGTGGAAATGTCATACCAGGGCATTTTGCCTAACCACCCCTTGTGAGATTAAGAATATTTCCTAGAGTGCATCTTTATATATTTTTTGTTTGTTTGTTCCTGGAGAAGTTCTAAATGACTCAGGCTCTGGGGCATTTATTACCTCCATAGGGAAGAGGCTGCAGTACTTAAATTTTTTTTCCAGATCTTGAGCCTGAGGCAGGATGTAAAATATAGGAAAAGAGAGAGTTGAACTCTTTTTAGTTATGAGACCGCACTGAGATGTTTTTTTAATACTGAACCATGAGCTATAAATCATCCATATGTGGATGAGCTAAATGTAGAAAAAAACACTGCATCACATACATGATTTCCAAAGAGCAAAGGAAGATGAAAAATAACAAGGTACAAACTATTTAAAATGTATTTAAATCAACACCTTTAAAAACTGTGCTTACTTCTGTGAGGCAGGAAAAGTACCTGGTTTTAGAAATCATTGCTAGAAACATTATTAACAATTGAGGATTAGATTGCTTTATAGGTAATGCCAGCATCTTTCTTTCTTCTCTTACCCACCAGGAAAGTTTCTGCTATCTTCTCTCCTTGGGGACTTCTTCTTCAGGAATAACCGGAATGTTTGGGATCAAGTATACCAAATGAATCCTGTGTTTGAAATGTTATTCTGGACTTTGCTGTTTAGACCTTTTAGTTGCTTCTTTTTGAGTTCTGGGGTTGTTGTACACTGAGGACTGAGTGTCCTCAGTTTCATCTGTATGAAAATTCAGCACTGTATCTTTTTAATATTGTTTTTAACCTAGTCTGGCTTACCCATCCCTCTAAATGACTTGGAGAAGAAAAAAATGCTTTTAGCATTGTAGATCTTGTAACTAGAGTGAATTTCTTTGCTGTTGAGAACTCTTTAGGGAAGGGTGTGGGAGGGAAGGAATTTTGACTGCAAAAAACATGTATCTCTTGAGAAGCCCTGCCTATCTGACTTGTAATTTTCAAATGGTCCATATTGGGCAGGGTTCATACCAAGATCCCTTTCCACATTAGCTTTGGTGAGTTGTTGTTAATGTTTTTAGCTTACACATGGAAAGTATGCCATGCCTGCTGGTATATGATGAAGACAGCAGATGAATTTTTTCATGTATCTTTGCTCCATGATAATACTTGAGACAACCTGTAATCTTGAGACGGTGCAGCAAGAGGATCTAACAAGGAAAACTCAGGAATTCTTCACCACACAGAGGTTTCATTTGTTCTACACAATGCATAATATTCTTGAACTGAAAAATAAATGAAAAGGCACCTCTAAATCTGCTCTCAAAACTTGGTATCTAGGTTAACCACCCAGGTGCATGCAAAGAGGGGTCTGGGTGCCCACACATACCTCGTGCTAATCCATGTTGCTGCCTGCCAAATAGCACAGAACAGGCACTGTCCTGGGGTTTAGGATCTCTGAAATAGTGAACACTGTCATAGGAGGCTCTGCTTGCAGGAGCTGGAAGCTGCTCTCTGCCTGTGGTTGTGCTGAACAGTGAAACCTGATCTCGGCTGAGCCCAGGGAGTGCTAATGCAATAAAAGTGGCACCCTCCCCACCACATGTAACAAAGCCAAAATAATGGGAGAATGATTGGCTGCAGGTTTTCAATGCAGAAACATCAGTCTGATGCTGGTACACAAACTAGCACTCTAGAAATCACTAGAGGCCTCTAAATCTCTACAGTACCCTTGTTAGTAAATGCCTGGGGATTTGGTGTTATTTTAAGATTTTTTGATTTCAGCACTATAAAATAGGGCACAATTTAACTGAAGGTTAAAATAACTATTATATATATTTCATTAAAATCTGCTTTGTTCTCAGTTGTTATACTGTGTAAGAAGATCTCTTTTCCAGAAGGATGTGTTTTACTTTGGCTTCTCTTGAAGAAGCACAACCACGTATTGATTCCATTCGAGAAAAGAGAAGTCGTGACTGCCATGAGTTACTTGTAACATGAGTGTATATATCTCAATTTACCTTATGGTTCCCTGGTCGATACATCATTTAAACTGTTTTTATTTTCCTTGTTGGCCTTTGATTTCTTATTTAAGTTCTTGAAGGCAGCAGTTGAAATCTCTAACTGGAAAATGTGTTGATGATAAAAGAAACTTCCATCAACAACTACCTCAAACTAAGGTTCTTAATTTTTGCATTTATTTCACTATATGAATTATTATAATTATTATGCCAAAGGTTTTCAGCAGAATTCTTCATATTATAATTTTATTAATTTACAAAAAGTTACAATGTTTCTCTGGTAACTTGTACCAGAGAGGCAGAACACAACTGCTAGAGAGGTAGCTATCTTTCATTTTAGCTTTGAGCTTCTCATCATAGTATCCAGGAGCAATGGGAAAGAAGATAATTTGTTGGATACTTGAAGAAGCTGGAGGGATGCTGGGATGGGTAGAGAGAACAGAAAATGGTTGAGGATAAGGGACAGGAAAGAACATGTGTAGCAGAGGATGATGGCTTGAAGAAACATGAAGCACTGGGATAAATCAATTAGAAGAAAAGGCACTTCTCAGATAGAAAAGAGCAAAATCTGTTATATATTTACAGTCAAGAGAACCTAGAGAGCAATTTATAATCCTCTTCTTCACTTCTGCTGAGAACAATTCAGCATAGATTTCTTTTTTACTTTTTCCAGTAAAACAAGCATGGGGGGAAGGCCAGAGCACCACCAGCACTAAACTGCTTTACAAAATGAGACCAATCTTCATCTTCCTTATGGAAAGACACACACAAAAGGGAACTGTATTACTTTATTTCATGTGTTGTAGAACTGTACTTACACCATGAAGACAATTAAAAGTGTAAGTTGGGATGAATGTATAGCAGCTCATTTGTGATGATTTCATAGAAATTTTGCTTCTGTTCAACATTATCAGTTCTGGCTGAGGAAATGTGTAGAGTCTTTATCTGAGCAGCTGCAATACACGTATTTATAAAGTTTATTGGATTTTTTTTAAAGAAACAGAAGTTTTGCATTTCATCTGGGTACCTGTTTTGTTGCTGTGCTCAGAAATTGCAGAGGAGAGATCAGATTGGAAGCCTGAGCTACTGTAACCTTCAGCTCTCAAGTATGTTAAAGCTCTTGTTCAGTTGAGGTATTAAAAATAACGAATAGAGTTGAAATTAAAAGAACAGATATTCAGAGGTACATTTTTGTAGCTTGGGGGTATTCTAACTGTAGTTGTATTTTTGTTTCTACATTTTATTAGGAAGGTTATATTTGACCTTAATGAGGATGGATGGTGGGAGAGAATCCAGTAAATGCCTGTGAATGGGTAACTGGGATCTGTGAATCAACACTCCTGGTTTATGGGGTCTTTGTGAGTGGCAGAGGAAAGTGATTCAGAACTGTATGAGAGTACTATGTCTTGATATATGATATATATATATATTCACTAAATATGATATTTAAGGCTCTCTTCCTTTTTTTTATAAATACAATTCTTAATTGGGATCAGATTTTTGTTTTAAAAAAAGAAAAGCCTATAATAGAATCCCAGATCAGCTGTGGCTCAGAGCACTGGGATGAAGGGCAGAGGAAATCTCCTACTGAACCCATTAAAAAACTGTGATTTTGTAATACACAGAGGATTCATGCAAGTGAAACCATATGCATTACAGAAATAAGGATCTATTTGATATTACTGTAACATTTTGTATTGACTTCCTGCACTTGTTCACTCTTGTCTGTGTCATACCTTGAAGAAGACTCTCCTTTTCTTCTGTGGGCTTGAGATTAGGTATCCTGAGTTTTATCAGATCTTCCATGCCCTTCTCTCCTTAAAGCATATATTACAGACCTCTTGCTGTCTGCAGATACAGTGTACACTGGATTTTCATCTTATTTAGGAAATATACCAAGATACTGCTTGGATATTAAATCAGCTGAATTTGATTCAGCTAATATGAGTATGGGGAAAATGTGGGGAAAATTAGCCTAACAAAATTATTTGGACCTGGATTTGTAATTTACTGTACATTTATTTTTGAAGTTGTGTGTATCTAAGTATCAGTGAAAACATGATGTGAAAATGATAAAAACAGCAACAATGATACTTAAAAATCAGGACAGCTTTTTTCTTGGAGTTGCTCTTATGGAACTGCTGTAAAGCTGCTGAACACTGTTTACTTGCTAAAGGTTTTTGTTTGTTTCTCAGGGTAATACTGAAGTTTAAGCAGCTGGAAAAAGGGGTCCAGAGCAGGCCCAGGTTAAGCACACTCATTCCCCAGCATTAGCAGTTTATTTACATTTTTTAAAATGAAAAATACACAAACTAGCAAAATTTCTGGCTTCAATCCATTTAATTAGCTCAAAAGACTTCATGTCTAAGCAAATATGAAACTAAATGCATATAGGAGAATCCATACAAAAAATGTGGTTATTGTACTTAGCTGGCTACCAAGGCAGGATACAGAAACAAAGCCAATGTTTTCTGATTGAGTCTTACTTCATTAAATACTTGTGTTAAAATACATTGATGTTTTAGTCCTGTTTTTAAAAGGAAGACAATTCCTGTCTTTAATTTATTGCTCTGGAGAATTCTGAAAGTGAACTGAGAGGAACAATTACTTCTGGGACATTTCTCTCTAGAAAGAGGAAAAATCCCATAAGCTTCACTTTGTCCTCCTCACATTGAAGACCCTCCCTTCCCCTCCAAATTCTCAGTTGAAACTCAAAGCTGATCATTAAAACTTATTTTATTGTACATTAGAAGGAGCAGAAATTATTAGCAGACTATACCTATATCAGCTTTTATAAATATGCAAATGTAGATGGTGGTATAACTAAAGTATGGTTACTCTTTTATGGGACTGAATGGTATTTAAGTAGATCATTTTCTCACTAGACTCAGCTTTCTTTGAGTAGCAGTTCATTCTTTCAGGGGTAAGAACTTCAAGAAACCATAAAATCTGTGTAAATTAATAAAACTGTGAACCTGATGCAAGTATGTAATGCTTCTATAAAAGTTTTATAGCAAATTGGTTAGACTGTTATTGAATCCACTCAGCACAGATGCTGCTGGAAGACTTCTTTTGGTTGCTAATATGTTTGAGAATCCAAAGGGTATTTATGAGGAAAGAACTCAAACAATATAACCCTCATATTCTGGTTTTGGTGGTAAATATTAATTGCAGTATGTTAGAGAAAACACAAGAGTGTACATTTGGTGGGATTTTTCTTCAGTGAACCACTAAATCATCATTTTTATTTTTTTTGTGTAGCTATCCAGTAACACCAGCTTCTGCCACTGAAAGGGGAAAATCAGATCACTAGAAAGTACTTCAGAAATTTAGAGTCCCGTAGTGACACAGCATTCACAGGAACTTTCTCAGGTTGTTTGTGTGTCTCCTCTGTGGTCTGATGCCCTGTTTACAGTTTTCACTGTGTAAGTAAAACAGTTTGCCCAGATTCTCTTTTTAACTTTGCTACTGTATGACCCTTTCTACCTTCTGTCATTCACTTTTCCAGAGTTGTGGCTGCTTCACCGTGCATTTTCCCAATCTTTATCCCACCAGTGAACAATGGTTTTGACCTCAACACTTGTTTCTTGAGCACGTACTTTCTTTACTGCACTATCTTACAGATTAAAGACCTATGAACTTTGATGTATCCTATTTAATGGCAAATTCAGTATTTGTTTTTCAGGGATAGTTTTATCCAAAGGCTAGTGTTAAGTTGTGACATAAAACTCAAAAAATGAAAAGCCACAGAAATGTTTGATATTAAGAACTGCTGAATAACAGCTGGATTTTTCATGAAAAGGAACAAAAGGGCTGTTTTTCATAACTTTTTTTTAAAAATTATCTCCAATTACAATTGAAATAAGTTACTTTTTTTTTCTGTCTCTTACACTTCATGGAACTCATGCTTTAGAGGAAAGCAAGATATGAGCGTGGCCTTACCAACCTAATACACCTTGCACATCTGAGATAAGTACACAAAAGTTCAAAATAGGCATAAAAATTTTAATAAAGATAAATATCTACTTTCTAGGCACATAATTGGCCCATATCAAATTTTTCATCATAGCTTCCACTCAGAGGCTACTTTAAAAAAAGTAAAAAACCCAACACTTAGTGATGGATATGCTTGAAGATAAATAGAGCTGTTGAAAAAGGCACTTCGACGTCTAAGTGCAGGAAGCCACACTTGAGCTTTTAGCATACATGTATGTCTAAACTGTGAAAATGTGAAAGCAAAGGTTATGATTCATAGGGCAACTGTTTTTTTCTTACCAATTTTTTATTAGAATATGAAGTACAGGAGCTTACTCCAGGTATTCCCCTTCAAGTTGATTTAAACCACTGGTAGCTCTCTAACACTGGGAGCTGTGGTATTTTGCCATGTATCATGCCCCTCTACTTGTTATTCCTAAATTGCTTGCTTATGCCTTCTGATGGGTCCTTCAGTTTCTCATAAATTAATAAGGCATCTGTGAATATTTGCAAGCAGGCTTTAGAGCTCTGAATCTGTTCCAATACAGAGACTGTAAGGAAAAAAAAAAAAGAAAGAAAGAAAGAAAAAAAAAAAGAAAAAAGGAAAAAGGGGGAGCACAGATAAAGCAAGATTTCTTTTCCTTAGAATGCTCTTCCAGTATGAAGCAAAATATTATTAATCTAGACTGCCTGCTACTTTCATCTACCATGTAGCTGCTCATGGGATTACAGGCACAAAGGTTTCATAAATTTCAAATGAAATATGAACATTTGTTGTCAAAATACTGTTAAGCTATAAAAGCTCTGCTAGTAGTCATCCTGCTCTTTTATTGTAACATTTATATCCATGGGCGTTAGTGTGTTCTTGGGTCTGAAGGGGAAATTTTTTCCTCTCCTTATTTTTTTTCACATGATTTTCATCCAGGTGACAGATAACAAGGCAGGGGATGGAAAAAAAGCATACATCTTATTTTTCAGACTATAGCGGATTCTTTATGTAATTATGTGGCATTGCAAGGACCTTATCTAAGTAAGCATAGCACCTTAGATGCAATTTAGCATCTAGATGCTTGGAGAAGCAGGCATAATCTTTTTTTTATTATTATTATTTTTTATTTATTTTATTTTTCCAAAAGGAAAGTGTAGCAATGTGGCTGTCCTCTCCTCTGCCTGCCTTTCTTTGTGTTGTATTCAGCCTAGTGATGCTATTTGACATGGCACTTGTCATACAGGCATGGGAGAAATAAAAGATAGAAAGATAGGGGACAGTTGTATCTCTCTGCTCTGTAATGTATGGGTGCTTAGAGTTATACAGCTCTGGCACTAAAGCTTTTACCTCTGTGAGCAAAACCTGTCCAACTTATTAGTCAATAGGATTCTGTATGGGAATAATACTGTGCATAAATTGTGGTGTTCAGCTCTTCCTGAAATTAGAGGGAACTCTTTCAGTGTATGGATACTAACAGGAATGTGAAATGAATCTCTTCAGAAGTCCAAATACAGAAGTCTCTGCTTTTAGATATCTAAATTAGAAATTTTTGTTCATAATGTAGCATTAAAAATAGGCTAAAGGATTCCAATTCTACTTTAATAACACATACCACTTACAATGCTATAATCAATATATTTTGCTTGGAATTTCTATTAGAAGATGTGTATAGGGCACTAAAATAGTCATTCATTCTTTGTCCAAGGTATAAGGAGAGTTTCTATGCTGTGAAAAACGATTATGACATGTTAAAACTGTGTAATAGTAAGCAGACACTTTTCAGTGCTGATGGGTGAATTCAGGAAATGCTCTATTTATTTTCCCTCTATTGACTAGTTGCATTCAGGCAAGACTGCCAGTGCATTGACTTGGAAAACAACTGAGACTGAACAATTTCAAACCATTGACATTATACTGCTTCATTTGTGAACTGCATTACTTCTGCATGCACCAGTTACTTTTTTATGGAGTGCTTGCATGTTTAGGAAGCTTTCAAAAAAAAGGAGAGATGTAAGCTAGCTTAGAAAGAAAGCTGTCCATTTTATCAATTTTGTGTTTGTAAGACCACCAGACAAAGAAGTCTGGCAATTTAACAAATAAATGTGCACTGTGTAGCACCGTGTCTGCTCTGCATACATTTTTGATGCACTATTTTAAAAACAGGAAGAAAAGGAAAAGTTTATGGGTTTAAATTTCTCCATGGAGACTGTTTTCACCTCTTGAAACAGTGGAATTTCCAGCTGCTACGTTTAAAGCAACTTGTAGTAAGTGTCTTATGGCACCAGTGTACAGAAAAATGAATGAGAAATTAATTTGTGTCTGAGATTTAATTTGTGTCTGTACTGTCAGCCTCCCTGACACCGATGAAGCTGCTTTGTTACCAACTCACATCACTTCTTACCAGCAGCATTTCTGCTATACCTCTGTTGGCTTTGGGGAAAAAAAAACAACTTTTACTGTATGGAGGACCAGTATTCGTTTCCATTGAGATCTGAAATAGGACTGTTCACTGGTAACTCTGAATTTCTGTGTAACAAGCAGAATGTCGGGGCTGTGTCCTGCAGACAAAATGGAGCCAGGATGTGAGCAGCCCTGGGTACAGCTGTGATGGGAGCCTAATCCCTTGTGCTGCTCTGTATAGACTCATCACGGGTTAGTCAGTGACCAGTCTCTAAATGGCACCACCTGATGTTTATTTATAATTATTCCCACATCTGATCTGTTAATTAAGCAAGAAAAAGGGGAAAAAATAATAAATCCTTCTACTGAGGCTATACCTTAGGGAACCTATGGCCTCTAAGATCTCAACTGAGGCCTACCCTTTCCTAGGCTGAATTGAGAGGAACAATGCAATCCAAACACTTGTAAAAAAGGACAGAAAAATTCTGTTCCTTCTTTCTTCAGACAACGATGAGGCAAAGCCACACCAGCATTGATAAGAGCTGATAAAAGCACACATCTTTGTGCCCGTACTGCGCCCACAGCTTCCCCCCCACTCCTCTCTATGATTTGTTGTCGGTGTAGATGTTTGTAATTTAGAAAATAATTCTGCTTATCTTGGTTATGATGATGCATAGGAGCACTTCACACCCTCCTGGCTGCATCACTTGTCTCTTCCTAAGCAGAATAAAATGCAGAGCTGGATGGAGAAGACTGGAATGTGTCTTTTTGTAGCCCAGCAAACAATGTGATTCCTTATGTACCTGAGAGAGATTCCATCTTTTCTATTCACCTTGAGTGAAGACTTTTTTTACTATAGCATCAGTTTTACACCCTAAGTACTTAGATTTTTTTCTTTGCTTTTCTCTGAAAATGGCATATGATTGACTGCTTACTTACACTGGGTAGACATTTGCATTCTGTTGTATGTAATGCATAATCCTAAAGCTTGTTTTTCATAGGAGAATGTGAACCATTAGGTTATCATCTATCCATTTTGAAAAGTTCCAGGGATCTTTAAATGACAGATTATGAATTTAGTTCCCAGTATAGAGGCCTCTGGCCGGAAATGAGAATATTTCCTACTTGATCAAAATGGAAGTTATTGATATGATGACTGTGGTTCCAGCTGCACAGACGTTTCACTTCATTATGAGATACAGAAATATTTAAATTCTGTAATATAGAAACTCCAAAACGTGTTATCTTTAATTTACCTGGCTGCCTATGAATGGTTTTCTTATCTGCTGATGCCAATTATTCTTTGAATAAGAAAAAGTCCAAATATTTGCATAGGGACTGATACTCTTTTGATGTGCTTTTCAGTTCAGTCAGTCTCTCATCCTGTGGAAGGAAAGTTAGGCACAGGAGTGTAAAGGAAGTTGTGATGTGCTTCACAAGGTCCCCACCCTTGCAAAACTCGGGGCCCAGGATTTCTGGGCTCCTCTGTGCTGCAGACCTGTCTCAGCCACCGTTTGCTTCAGATGCTCATCATGTACCAGTATCTATTCATATTTTGTTGAAGACATTGGCATTTTGTGGTCAAGAGTTGTGGCTTTCTGTCAGGAAGCTTTCATAACCTTATTGACTGCATTTCATGGGCAGTGTTTGATTCATTGCCAACCATCAGATGTTGCATCTAGTCTCTGAATTGTTGACATAACCCTCCTCAGGAGTGACTTGGAGAGCCACTGGAGCAATCTCCTGCATTCAGAGATCAAATTTTATTTACCTTTTGGCACTAGATACTGAACTAACACAATAGTTTCATGTGTTTTCTATAGGGATGAAAATGCACGGAACACAGGCTTGACATGTTGGTCAGTTTGCCTGGGTGGGGTCTACGTTTGATTCCTTATTGACCCATAAGGAATTTGCCTGGTGGTCAAGGCACGACCACCATGTATCTATTCTTCTCCTACATTTACTCCCCAAAAGTAGAGTTTTTAAGAATGGAGATTACAATGGGGCTTTTTCTTTTTACTGTTTCATCAAGAAAATAAAATTAAGAATCTCACTGCTGTCACTGAGAAAATGCATTATCTGAGAAAAATGTGCTGTGGACTGTAACTCTCACCATATGGCTCTTGCTTCATCAGTTTAAGAGAGCTGTTTGTGAAATCATAGCTCTGTTTTCTTCCTCCTGTTTTCTGATACTGCCCAGATATATTTCAGCACTTCCAAATATTTATATTCTGATAGCCTCCCTTGCAAACTTCTCAAACACATTATAATGGCTTAAGAAACAAAGGCCATTAGAGAAAGAACAGGCAGGCAGGAAAGGCAAGAAGCATCTTAAAATATGTAGAGGTAGGCTGGAAATGTGATTGGTTCACCAGGATGCTCTTTTGAAATATGAAGATAAACTGCTCCTTTGACCTCTTGCAAAGTTACATAATTATTTGGGAAGGTTTATCTCTGTGTCATTTCACAGTTTTCTCCTGTTAGTGCCACTCTCTTACTTCACATTAGAAAAAAAAAAAAAGCAGGAGAAAAAAAAAAAACCAGGCAAGCCAGGAAGAAAAAGCCCTCTCTGGCTGGTTATCTTAACGTGGAATCCGCTGCTGAAAAGACCCTGGCCCTCCTGTTAACACAATACTTTTATCCGGTAATCACAGCCTGCGGGAGACAAAATAACAATTCATCTGGAAAACGAGATTAACTCATTTAAGTTGGGCACTGATCACAGAGAGAAACACGTTGGTGTTATCTGTCTGAGGGAAAGCATACAGATTGGAGGGCCATTCCGGTTCAGAGGGTCCATGTAGCAGGCCCAGCTTGTTGAAAGTAATTGGACCCTGTCAGAGTATGCCTTTGTGAGATATGGATATTACAATGGAATTCTATTAATCTCTGACAAATCCCCTCTCATCTGATAAAGGCTCTATACCTCTGCTCTTCATTACAACAACTCGCCCAGAGCTTTTATGTGCGTCCTGGTGGGTGCTGAGCCTCTGTGGCCGTGTCACAGGTGAAAGGCAGTGCTGGCCTGGGTTTGGGTCTTTTAATCTGTGTAATAGTGGAATGACTACAGTTCTGCTGCTGATTGATTCAGTCACGTTTCTGGGGATGCTTCTGCTTAGGTTATCAAGGAAAAAAAAAATTCTTTTTTTATGCTTAGGTATCCTATGTACTTTTGTTTCATTCTGTTATCAGAGGTCTCATACAGAGGCTATGTATAGTATATAATATACAGTATAGAGACCTTTGATACTGTTCCTGGTTTGGTATTTAATGCAAACCCAGCTGTATTTGGGGATGTTCTGGAGCACCCACCATTTTTAGGCAGTGCTTGTCAAGTTCCTAGCACACTGGGATGCTTCTTCATGATTTAACCTAAATTCTTAAGTAGTGGCAGTAACTAGAATAAGACCTGGAGCAGAAACTGTAGGTAAGATGTGGCAAGTTAGTATTAGAATGATTGGAAAGAGAAGTCAGCCTTAGTCAGTGTTATTTATTCCACTCTGTTCCTAGGTACAGTTCTTAAACATTTTGGTTGTAATTGCTTCTGCTTCCTATTTTGTTTATTTTTGTTATCATCCTAGATAATTTTTGCCTTCTTTCTCCTGTCTATCATGGCAGTTTACCTTGAGTATCTGTATTCTGAATATTTATGCAATTCCAAAAGTCTTTACCAGGGCAAACCTGAAAAAGTCATGGAGAATGAAGGTAAACCAATGCCATTTATTATAGGCAATAAAATAAATAAATACAGTGGCCAAGAGGCAGTGAAGACAGTGAAGATATCGAGTCCTCTCCTTTCTTTTCCTTCCCTGAGAATGGCCATACATCCACACTCCAGCTGTAGGTGCCTCGGAAAGTGTCATTTACAGTAATGTTCTTAAGAAAATTTCCATAATGTTATCTTAAAATATCAAGCTAAATGTTAACTCTTAACTTGTTTAATTAGCAACGTGGACTGTATGTTTGCCACCAAAAGGAGTGAAATACACACAAGTATACACAAGAAAATTGAAATTGATTAAAAATATTGAAAGTGCTTTTGGCATTTAAGTCTCCAGTCATTACATATATAATTTTACTTAAGGGCATACAAAATTTAGATACAAACACAAAAAGGATTTCTGGTGGGTTATATTTCCTGATATGTTATGCAGGATTGCTTTTAATAAATGCTCAAAAATTCATAAGTTGTTTTTCATGCTAAAAATATCCATCTACTTTCACCAAAAGATGCAGTGCAGTAAAACCACACAGATTTCTGATTCCTTTTCTGAAGTGGGAGAGATTTAAAAAGTCAAATGCATCCATCCCATAACTTCTTGAAATATAACCTTTGCAATATACCTAGGTCTCCTTCATGGTATTGTACACACATTTAGCAGCAGAGAGCAAGAGACAATGCAAAAACATTCAGATAAGTTAGATGGGGTTCAGCATAAATAGTTGAAATACCAGTTAGCCAGGGGTATAATAGCATTTTACTTTCTAGCTTATAAATAAAATTATACCATCTTTCCAAATTCTACTCATTCACTCACCCCAGGTAATTTCCTTTAATAACTGAGGAAATATCACCGGCTTGTGGGGTTTTTGGTTTGGGCTTTTCATTATCATCAATCTCTGTGGCAAATGCAGGAGAGTAGATCTTACACCTAGGCTACTAAATTTTCCTCATGATTTGGGGTAATCCTGAATCTGAAAGACTTTGAGTCATCACTTGACCTCTGAATTAAGCATCAGAATGCTTTGAAGATGCCTGTGAAGTTTAGGGTGTAAGCATAAAAGAAACAAAATACTGGGTTCTACATTTCCAATAAAGTTAAACACAAGGACGTCAAGCAGACCTTAAATGAGTTACGTCACATAATGGTTTTTTATAACAATTTTCACTCTGGTACAGGGCCAAAGGCTGAAATTTAATATAATCCAAAATGATGGCTATGCCATGGGAGCCTGGTGAATGGCAAAGCCTTTAACACCATTACACATGGGCTGAAAGCAAGAACTGGGTTTGGGAGATTCTGGAGAGAAGGCTGGAGAGGGGGCTGTGCCAGATGGTGCCGGATCAGCCATGCACAAGAACTGTGGGATGGCACTTGGTCTGCCATGCTCACCTTGGTTACAAGAGACAGAAATTTAAAAAAAGATGATCAAATGTTAAAATTAATACCTTTTTTAAAATCTCGAGTTAGCTTTTAGTAAAAGCCTTGGGCAACATTCATTAATTCCTTTGAAAGTTAAAGAAGTCCTTCACAGGGCTGTTAAGTGTAACCCATCAGCTTTTCACGGGTGTCAGTGCTAAGAGAAACCTGACACAGGTGGAACCTTACTCCTCTCTCAGTTTACAGCCTCATTTTAGAAAAAAAAGATGCCAAAATCAAAACAATTATTATTGTTATTATTATTTCATTGTTTAAATCTTTTGGGTACAATATGTTACTTGTAGAAATTGAATCTCTGGCTGTCCTCAGCTAATGCCTAGTAAAGCAGTCAAATAATGTATTTGTGCATGGATGTTTCATAAATTGGAAGAGTGAACTACACTATTTTTCAGTCACACTGTTTCCTTATCTCTCATTTAGCTGCACTGTATGTTTTAGCTACAATTTCATTGCAAATGCTTTAATGGCAAGGAGATTCTAAATGTTAATATAGTGACACTTAATACAGTGTCATGTGAAGGCTCAACCAGGTAACTGCCAGACTTCAAATATTTTTCACTTTACAGAAGGTGATTTGAAGTACAGCTTTTATTTTGCCTCCACGTATATTTAGAGTGAAAATATGACGTATTTAATTTAGTTTGTCTCTTCTATAAATGTCCTGGATATAATTGGCTTAGAAACTTGTGTTTCTGGTTTCTAAACAATTCTGAACTTATGCAGATGTTCAGTGTGCCACGTAAATTTGTGTGTTACAAGCACACTTTGAGAGGGATAAGTAGGGAGTATTATTGGTATTTTTCATATTCTCATTAAAAAATAGACGTATTTACACGAGCAAACTATCCAGCTCAAATGTTCTCAGCTTTCAGACAAAGGGAATTGTGCAGTGCACTTAGAGCTTAGATGGCCCCAAATTTAATTTTAATGTTTGATTTGCAAGTCTCATAATTAGCTGGTGTGAAGATCACTATTTAGCTTTAAAAGTCCATCATTTTATTGACAACTACTTCAGTTAGCCTACTGTCCCCACAAACTGATAAATTGAGGACCAAGTTTTGCCCTAGGACAAATGTCTCCCTGGCTCTTACTCAAGTAATTGGTAACCATGTTGAAATCCAGAGGGAGAATTAACCTAAAAGGATCAAATAAGATTTCCATATGCAGCCAGTAGCAAGTATACAAAGAATAAGCAAATTAAAAATATTTTTACTAGCAGCTCAGCCTTAAAAAGAGATCATACCTTTGCTACTCTGAGATGGAAGTTTTAATGATCTGCAAATCTATCTGTAAAGTCTATATCCTCTTCTTGAGGTTAACCTTTCTTTCCCTTCACCTTTGCCCTATGTTTAGCTCTTACTTTATTTACCCAAAGGCAGCTACCACAGTGTCTCACCTCATCCCCTTGACCAGCCAGGGTCAGTGAGTTTTCCACAAGACAGTTGTATCTGTGCAAGGCCTGGATACAGACCTCAAGTCAAAGGTAAAGAGTCAAACAGAAACATATGAATTACAGCAAGTTTTATCAAAGTCATTAAATTACCAGGAATTTCTACCAGCAATAAAAATATGGGGTTTGTGTTGCAATAGCATGGTCCTTGTCAGTTGTCATCTCCAGCCAGTACCTCATTAGAGGAGCCACATTTGCTAGAAAACCTGTAGATAAATACCTTTGGAAGGCTGATGAAAACCACTGTAATTGTTTCACAGGCAACCTCTTCTTAAGTCCATGTGCACATTGTGAAGACAGTGTTATAGTTTGGTACCAAGAGGTTCAAATTTGACCATCATATATGATTATGTTAGTAAGGATGCTAATAAGTTAAAAATACAATGATGGAATCATATGAATTTTAGTTGGAAAGCTGAGGGGAAATTGCATTGTTGTAGTATGTTAACAAAAGAAGCTTTTAAGTGTGATAATGTGATTGTCTGTATAATGGAGTTCCATTGTAGTAGTTTTAATCTTTCATGTAAAATAGTTATCTATTTAGTGGTAATACACAGTTTGACAAGCATAATCAGTACCTATGGAAAAGAAAAAAAAATTAAAAAGCTATATAAATATACTTAGAGCCATTTTTTTCCTTTTTTGTTAGCAGTTCATGAATCAAATATTTATTTACAGGGATTTTTTTTTTTTTCAGTGAAACAGTGTGCATGCCTTAGCAGTTCATGATTTTGTTCATTTTAAGCACGTTTTCACTAAAATGTTCTACTTCAAGATATTCTCAATTCAATTTGAAGTGAAAGATTTCTGAATTTGGGTAATTTACATATAAAAGCTTTATTGTACATTTTATAAAATGACTGTTCAGAAGACAACCATTTCTATTTAACAATATTGTTATTCCACAAGCTGAGTTGCTTTCCCCAATGTCTTTTGCTTTTATTATCAATATTTGTTCTTGTCTTAATTTTAAATTGTTAGTGCCTGAAAATGCATAGCTTCCCCCTTTTCTCTCTTACTATACTGAAGTGACTAGAGACTTCTTGTGATTTGTGATGTAAGAAGATTAAAAATATGTTTCTTTTGTCAAGACAGGAGTGACATGCATACAGTTCTTTTGAGACTCTCCTTTTTTTGTTTTATTTAAATAAGTGATAATTATTGATGGCAATTTTGAACTAAAAATCATTACACCCTGTACTGAATTTTAAAATGAGTCTTTGCATTTTATTGTTATCAGTAAATCCCTAGCAACCAGTTCCTGAGCCTCTGAATAGTCTGTTATATCTTGTTTTAGAGGCATATAGAAACATATGCAATATTTATAATGGGAAGGTTTATAAAGAGAGGCAGCTGGGGATGGTTCAGATTGGGCCTTGAATCAAAATGGGATCTGACCATACAAAGGTAAACAGGAAGTTTCATGGTATTAAAAGGTGATGCATTACTAGAAATCTGGGCATTTTAATTGTTCATTTTAATTCAGGAATTGGCATATAAAGTTTCACCAGCAGCATTACAAACCAGTTTTGATGGTTTGCTCTTCAGTTACAGTAATTAATTCATTTTGAGTATAATAAACATCTACTTTATAGAAGATCCATAAAGTGACTTTGGATTTAATTTGCTGTTCGCAGGAAATATTGAGTATAAAGCTTTATTTCTTACATCAAGACTACCTGTTGCAGGATCTTTTTTCCTCGAGCTATAAGAAAATGCCAAATAATGTTTGCTGACAAGTGAAAGATTCTGTACTTTGCAAATTTGTGCTTCTCACCACTGCATTTATGAATAATCCTGGGAAGAATTGGAGCAGGAGGTTACTAGTGCTCAGTAGTATTCAGCGTGTTCAAATGCCATTTAGACTTGGACAATCACAAACACCACTTTGTAGCTATGAACCACAAACTGGAGTTGCTGTAAATGTTCTGTGGATCATACACAGTTGACAAAATGCTATTAAATACAAAGATTTTTGGTCTGAAGGGATTTTAAAACAGGATCTGGACATCTTTTAGAGTCTTGGAGTTTATTTATTTGTTTTGGTTCGTAGAATTAAAAGCATTTAAGATCAATTTTGCACTTTAAAATCACATTTCTTTTCTAAACCTAGCTTAGCCAGTACTTTGCATTTATAATTTAGAGAAGAGCTAAGTGCAGTTATCAGATAGAGTAATGATGCTTCTCTTAAAGAAGTGGCACTTTTCTGCATTAAAATCTCTTTACAAGCAGGTTTTCTCATTACATGGAAATTGCTTTTGCATCTTTTTAAATCTATTCAGTTACAGAACTATTCCTTCATTTATTTACCTGTAGTTTGAAGGAGGGGAGTGGGGTTTGCTGTCACAAGGAGTATGTGAGAAGTAGAGACAGATGATATCTTGGTATTCTGCAATGCACATCATTGCCTCCAAGCACACCAGCTATTCCTTCTTTCCTGGTGATAACCCTCTGCCATGAAGAATCACAAACTTTCTGCTGTTTGTAATTCTGTTTCCTTAGTTGCTGAAACAGCATCTATATATCTATTTTTTTTTTCTGCAATACTCTAGTAACAGAGGGCCTCATTATGGGCGTCTGTTATCTTAGTTCATATTTTATTCTGATTTTTAAGAGTGCTTCAACAAAAGGATTCAGTGAGGGAAGAACAGACCATCTTTTGTTTTACTGCTTTTATGTACCAATTGCTCCCAGTGTCAGAAATACCCCATGATTACTGCTGTGCAAAGCTCTGCAATATGGTTGATGCAACCACATTTGGCAGTGATTCACAAGTCATTTCAAATACCATTTCACAGCAAATCCTAATGTAGCCTAAAGATAAAACCATTGTAAACACTGTACAGGGTGAGACAGCCTTTGTTCTGCTAAATACTGCCTTAAAAATTCTAAGAAGATGCTGTGCTTGATTTAAATACAGTTGTATCTGTAATGCCATAAAAAAGATGTGCTGTGGGTGAGGAGACTGGCAAGTTAGGAAGGAAGGAACAAAATCCTGGAAGTTTTGGTAAGGCTACAGGTTCCTGGAAGGCATTTTGCTGAGCCCACCTGAAGTTATCTGTGATGATGTGTGACAGGAACTTGGTTGCTTTGGACTTGGGAATCTGTGGAATGTGTTTGTCTTATTTTTATCATGATGCACATGTCCTATCAGGGTTTTACAAGCTAAATTAATAAATATTAAAGACATTCTCAGAGAAAAGAAGTGCTTAACTTTTTAGTATTACATTGCTGCAAATCAGTGTTCCCCCTGAGTACCCTTGAAATGAGTCTTCCATATTTGCAGGATGATTGTTGGATCAGGTGTTACTCTAAATGGTTCTGTAAAGATACTGACATTGTGCACTGCAATGTGGGTAACTGAAATAAAACCAATTGTTTAGAAGCCATGGGAAGAACCAATCTTTAACTTCATTTTCACCCAGAGGGTTTCTCCCTCACCAGTATTACAAGTTTTGGTGTGCCTCTGGGCTGCTGGAAGTGTAGGCAATGCTGTGGATAGGAATTGCTGATGAGCAGATCTATATTTGGAAGTTATGAGCTTCACCATTGTAGTGATTTTACCTAAATACAGACTTGCTGAGCTTTCAGTGTTGGGGCTTTTTGCCCCTCTGCCTCCTCCCATAGCAGAAAAATAAACTTTTACAGCTGACTGAAGGGTCATGGGAGGGAATGAAATGGAGGGAAGACAGACAAATCACTCTTTATAGCAATATAAAGACAAGTGAGTTCTCTTTATTTTATTGTTAGTTTAAGAAAATGTTGCAATTGTTTGGTATTATTGGTAACAGATCTCTTTTTAATGAGACCCACTTGATTGGGATGTGCAAGCCTCAGGAGTGCTTTCTCTTTATCTAGAGTTAATACTGTGGCTAATGTTTTACTGTCAATGTTAGAGATTTGGGAGGGCAACTGGCACAGTGATCTGGTGCCCTCCTGTTCTCTAGGATATTAGATTAGAGAAGTGAATGTGAGGGCAAAATGTCCCCCTCCTAGGGCCAAATCAAATACCTTAGAATGAAGCAGAGAGAGAAAAGTTCAGCAAATCTTTTCTATATTGAGAGTAATATAGTGCAAGTTTCTCCAGCAGTGGGGTCTGGATTGCATCTAGTTGGCATCTGTATAAATGATGATTTAAAATGGGCCCTTTGAAAGAAAATTTGACTGACTCTTCAGATAGGATGTGAATTTTCTTTCAAATGTCCTATATGCTGTTCTAGCTTCCATCCAAGACCACTTTTTTGTGTGTTTCCAGGAAGCATGCCAAAAGGCATCAAAATAGCCTCTGCTATGCCTTGTCAGAAACACCAGTGACCACAGGAACATTGCCAAGGGCTCCTCCTTGGTGCATCCTGGGAATAAAAAGTAGAAGGGGGGAAAATGAAATTCCACATAGGTCTTCCTTAGCCTTTGGATCTCCTAGGGGCAGTATAGGACATCACTGGGTATATTGGGAGGCAAACAGGCTTTATGCTGGACTAATGGGTGCTTCCTCGAAACACTAAGAAAAAGGATTACTGTACATTTTCCTCAGAATTTTTAACAAACAGGTGGTCTCCACATCTCTCTTTTCCCTTGTTCATAGTGGGAGAGAGCAATATTGAAAGATATTTACATTTTAAATGCCTCCTAGCAATTTTTTAGACTACCTCTGACCAAGAAACAGTTTAAAAATGCTCTAACAACTCTTAATTTTGGAAAAAAGTAAAGGCTGACTCATTTATGATGTTAGCACTGTGGGTAAGAGTTAAAGCTTTTTGTGTAGGATTTGACTTAGGAACCATCATAAGTCTGTATACACAGAAAAATACTGAAAAAGAGAACTCTTCATTCTCAGGCTCGAGGAGATGGTGTATTCTTGTACACAACACTGTTCATAAAACCCAAGTCATTGAGTGATTAATGGGGGTGGACTCAAGACTCGACAGTGGCTGATTTGGAGTCCTGCATCTGACTCCAGTCCTGGCTGATTTAGAGTTCCCGTGGTAGAAGCTGGGTCATCCTCATGTAGACCTTTCAAAAGGAAGTAATTTAAATCATCTTTTTGCAATAATTTTGTCAGGAGTTCTTTTTCCAAATAATTTTAAGTTGTGGGGCAGATTTATACTTTATTCAATCTAAATATATTTGGATTTAGTCTCCTTACAGTGGGACCTGCACAACAAAACTGAAACATAAAAGATGCTGGTGATGATGTAGTTTGGAGGATTCCTCTGACCACGTCACAGAGAAAGTGATGCCCAGGAGCAGATAGGGAAGGGAGGATACCAAGGCCTTAAGTGTCTGCTTGGGAATAGGCTGTGCTTTTGGTGGTGTTAATTTGGAGCTCAGTTTCAGTGTAGGTAGTTGAGGTTACTTGTGTTAAGAATTTGCCTTCTGCAACCTGTGCCATGAGTATTCCAGGGGAGAAATGGCTAAATTGCTGTTCAAAGTGAGAGCTCTTTGAAGCAGGGAGACTTCTCCATATCTGAGAGGAAAACAGGAATGGAAAAGGTAAAGAAACACACACGTTGTCAAGAAAGCATATGAGTTTAGAACCTAATTATATTCTCATTGAATCCAATAACAAGAATTCCTATTGATTTTTAAAGGAGTATGATTTGGCACCATTTCATCTCCTCAGTATGCAGTAGCTGGTTCATAATGGTCTCTTTTAAACCTATTCATTTGTTTCAACCTTTATTGGAGGACAGAGTGCTTACAGCTGGCAGGAATGGGGGAGGAGGGAAGCTGTTTTATTTATAACACAATTCAAATAAAGGAGTAAACCAGACCATCAAAAATACATTCAGAATTACAGAAAAACCTATTATTAAGGAATTATAAGGTTTTTTGCCTTCCTATTCTAACCATCGCTTTTTGTACCTTTGACACTGCTAGGAGGCTTTTTTCTAGAGCAAGACATGAAAACTTCTGAAGTCTACACAAAAGTTTGATTTACCCTCTTGTGTGTTGGGCTTCATGGAAGTGTTATTGTTTGCGTTGGTTTTACTTGTATTTAGTGTGTAGCTTTTAAAAGCCCTTCATGGCTGGAGAGGTTTTATTGTAAACATAAAACATTAATTTAAACATTAAAAATTTTACAGCTGCTTTTTAGTACATAAATTTTCACAGACACTCAAAGACAGTAATTTTTGTTTTGATATTTGCGTTTTGCCAACTGCCTCAAAGTTGCAGAGAGAAGGGAGAAAAGAGAATACTGATAAAATACTTCATGTTTAGATCTTTGCCCTGTAAAAGAAGCATTCTTAACACAGGGGAGACTTCCTATTAAGTAAGGGGTAAATATTACTGCTGCCAATAAAAGCAAACATTCCCACAGTTGAGGTTTTTTGGGGTGGGGGAAGGGAGCAGTAATTTGCTTTTTCTCCCTTAAACAGTTTTTCAGCAAATCAAAACATAAAAAAAAAAAAAAGGAAGAAGAAAAGCAAGTCAATCTGCTCCTAGGCTACAGCAGCAGATAATATAACTGGTCCACAGAATAATTGAAAATATTCTTTTACATGGACTGCTTGAGAGCTGGGCTGCTACAGAGCATTTGGATCACAGGCTTTTTTACTGTGTGAACAAAACCTGTGTATAACCACATCATAAATACACGTATGCAATAGAAATTGCATGTGAGTTGTTATTAGGACTTGATAATAGTAATTATAGCTGAAAGAGCTAAAATCATTATGTTTTTACTGGGTTTAGGAAGGTACCGAACAGTGCCTGCCATCTGTACTCAACTCACGGTGTAGGGACTGTCCGGAGACGAGGAGAGATTTGGGGGTTCTTTTAAAACACTTGGAAAAGCACCTTCTGACTTGCAGACAGCCAGTGTGTCCCTCCCTGCCAGAGGCAGTTCCATGTGGGTCAAATTTGTGGTCTACATGAAGAGTCCTTTCTGCTCCTAACACCAAGAGCCTGTCTGTGTGGTTTGTGGTAGGTTAACATTTCTTGACCTGATAAACTTTGCTCCTCTGTCTGTGTGCAGTGGGTTCTTAACAGTGGATGTACTTTGAGAATGCTGAGGTCCAAACCAGGGGTGTCCTAGGGTGACAAATACGGCACTAAATCACTCCTTTTACTCTGATTAGGCCGCAGCTTTGCTTACAGTTTGGATTTTATAGACAATATTTTGAAAACTTGTAATTTGTATCTGAGTCAGTAGTTAAATTAACATGTGAGAGGCAGGTGGTGAACTCATATAATGAGTGCTGTGATGTTTTGATATAAACTTGTAACTTCACAGAAGCTTCCCATCCACAGTTGTTCTGTCCAAATACAGACGACTTCTCACGTACCACTTCTCAATAAACAGACAAATAAATAAAAGGATAGAATGAATAATAGAATGAAATAAGATAGAATGAAATAAGTTTTGGTTACCACTCAACAGAAGTGGTCGTAATACATATTAATCTTTGTGATTTTATCATATTGCTCTAAGTTATATTGGGTGGTTCCAATTTGGCAGCCTTCAAGGTTGGCTTTTTTACATGCAAAGTAATGTGTGTGTGTGTATATATATATATACACATTTATATATGTACGTATTAACAGATTAATTAGTATCTGTATTAACCTACTGATTGTTCAGACCTAAAACTTCATGGGTGGCTCCTTTGCTTACTATATTGTTTCGGATTTTTTTTCACATTGCTATTTTAATAAGCTTTTGCCATTCCTCTATGACCAGGCTCAGACCTTGTAATTCTGGGCATTTAGATTTCATAACTGCATCCTTTGTTTATTTTACAGTGATACTGCACCATTTCCTTACCTTTGTAGTGTTTCTGTTGTGCCTTTATGATTACATATCATAAATGAAAGCACAGTTGTGTCAAGTTTTATCCAGCTGAACAGTAAGGTAGATATGTGAAAGAAGAGCTATCCTGTGTTTTCTAAACTTTTAACTTCTTCCAGTTGGTTTGTGTTCAGTTACTATGTAAGTGAAAAGTATTTTAAAGTAGCTTTTTTTACTCTGACATCTTAGGCAGGTGCTTAGTTTTACAGAATGCTGATAGATGTGTTGTAAAAATGAAATAGTCGTTCTTAATGTACTAAACTGAATTTATTATGTTTGTTTCCAGGGAAAAGTAATTTAGATCACTTTCCAAGTTTTACATATTTACTGGTGAAAGCCTTGCTTACCATGTCCTCAGCAAAAATCATCTGGATACAATAGAGCTGTGATACCACCTCTGGGGTTTTTGCCTCCTTGTTAAACCATCTGAAAATAGTTTGTAGCTGAGCAATATTAGTTCCTGCTGCTGAAAGAATTGGTTTTGATGGAAACTGGTAGAACTGCACTAGTACAGAAGACCTTTGTGAGTTGTTTGTATGGAATAGAGATGATGTCTTCTCCAAAAGAAAATTTTTGGATGTCGTCATTAATAATAGTTCAGTACTTATATGAGAGACAACAAAGATTTCTGAAGTGTAAGAAAAATTCAATAGCTTGCTTTGTTTCACCAGTTTGTATTCAGGAAGTGATAACCTCTTTGGGCTGAGAAACAACAAAAATACCAGTGTGATAATCAGATGAAAATTTACCCTTCAGAAAAATCATAAATTCCGTGGCTCTCTGCATGGGAATGTGGTTGGTGAATTACTGGGATCAGGTGATCTTCATCCAGTAAAGATTTAGCCCATCATGAACATCCTGGATAGCAGGGAACGTGTTAAGCCACTCCCAGTCAAAGGAAATTGAAATTATTGTGTGCACACAACCAGAAATTGTAAAAATATTTTCTTAAAGATTTTAGTATCATCTGTTGG
This sequence comes from Calypte anna, assembly GCF_003957555.1. Classification (NCBI taxonomy): domain Eukaryota; kingdom Metazoa; phylum Chordata; class Aves; order Apodiformes; family Trochilidae; genus Calypte; species Calypte anna. The sequence continues at coordinate 14,270,668 of NC_044257.1, forward strand.
CACAGTATTTATAGAGAAGAAAAACCCCAAACCCACTTTATTTCTTTCTTTCAATCTTCTTGCTTTCATTTACTTATAACTTACAGGCTGTGTGGGTGGGTTTAGAATGTATAATAGTTTGCAGGTGGTTCTCAATGTTTTTCTTTCCTTTAGTGTCTTTTTGTTTGTTTAAAGGAAATCACAGTGGTATGAGTAGAGTTAAAGCTTGCAAATGTAATGAAATGGTTTATCCTGGCAAGGTAGGAAGGAAAGACAAGGGAAGAGAAACAAAACCAAAAGATCAAATATAGGTTCTATTAATTAAGGAGAGCAGGTAATTTATATCTGAATTCAGTTATACAATTCTAGTGAGAATATTATTGAAAAGTTACAGATGGGAAAATATTTTCTTGGGTAAGACTAAAATTTTAGTTCCAAGGTAAACCAAATTCTGACTTTCTTTTTCTGTGAAAATCTATTTTTCCCATCACGTTTGAATTAGAGAAGTGTGTCCAGCAGCTTTTTCCCAAACTTTACATGTATAAATCATTCTGGTTTTGATATGTGGGATTTATTATTTTAAACATGATTGTATATCCAAGATTCATTGAGCTGATAAAGATTCTATTACTCTGCCAAATGTTTGTTTCTGTTAACTTTGAACTTTCCGTATTCTAGTGATTATTTTAGGAGTCAATCATGTACATATACAATTCAATCACTGTATGTGTTCTTTCAATCTTACAAGCATCACAGAATCTGAATTTAATTCCAGGCTTCCAGAAGTATAAAGCCAGGGCCATTTCTGAGAGTGAGTTTTCTTTAGCTCTGGCTTGGGGAGTAGAATTACTTTGCAACAATCTTCCACCAGTTCTGTGTTGCAAGGTCACTACCCACAGATGTTGGGTTTCACTCATTTTCAGTTAGTTGACTTCCTCATCCAGTTATTGGTGCCTCCTCATGTTGCTGCAGGGGTGGTTTTTATTTGGAAAAATAAATACCACCAATGTAGCTACCCAAATGAAGTGCTCTCAACCTTTCCTGCATTTTCTTCTTGTTTTCTTTTTTTATTTCCATTAGCTTCCTGGGCACCAGAACTCAACTGGATGGACTGCATTTGAGTATTGAGCAGTCTTGGTTCCCAACAAGCCCTATAAGTGTTGCTCCTTGATTTAACTGAAGGGTTCACTTAAGAGCAGGTCAAAGTATTTTTCCCACTCTGCAACTTGATAACTCAAATACATCTATGTTCCATGTTTTATCATGCTACATAAATAATCTTATCTACCCCTGCAGTATTTCTTATAGCTACATCACTGCTAAGTTTTGTAACAATATGCCCTTTGCAGTAAAATGTCACCAAAAAGTTATATACTGTAATAATTTTAATCTGTTTCATAAAGACAGACAATTTTTAAGATTCATGTTCGTTTCATCATTGAAATCCAAGTCTTCCTACATTAATGTATAATGAAAACTCATGCTCCCTTCTACATTGATCACTAATTTTCTGTCTTCTTGATATGTGTTAGAATAAACTATAGATATAAAGGGCACATTATATGCCTGACACTGTTGGGTTAAATAGAATATACTTCTGTAACTCATCCCTCTAGTCTGCCCTGGCCTTTGTTTCACAGTGAAAATCCTCAAAATGCGATTGCCAAAGGTGGGCTGCATTTACCACATGGACAATTCAGTGCTTTTCTTCATTTCTGTCTCCAGATAACCCACAGAACAGGAATTTCCAAAACTTGGCCTGCAGCCCACATTTGAATGCAGGCTGCAAAAAAGACTTTTGAAGTTGAATATAAAAATATTGCACTGCAGCTGAATGTTATTAACTCCAAATCAAAATCAATGTTGAAAAAGAAAGGATGGTATAGGTTAAGAGCATAACATGAAAACCAATGCAAAGGATGTGAACTGAGGTGTACCTCGTTTATTATCCTACCTGACAACAGTGGGAACCAGCTGCATTTACAAACAGTAAAGGTCTGTCAGAGCCTCACAGGGAGATAATCTGTCCTGGAGCCCTGGCTTGCATCTCTAATGTAGTTAGAGACTGATGTAAGTCACGAAGCAAAATGGTCCATGTATTTCCAATTGTTTTCATTAGCAATGATAAACCTATAGAAGCTGACTGCTGCATCACTGTTTTACTGGAAAAATGTCACATTTGTGAACTTGCCAAATACTGGGTGACATTTCCTGCTCTGAGGCAATCTAGAGGAGAGGGTGCTGATAGACTTGGAGTAGTAGGGATTACATTTGAACATTTCCCAGTGCAAATAAGCAGTGGAGAAGAAGGTAAAGCTTCAGAGGTCCCTGGTAAATTAATTTTCCTTAATTACATTTCATGGCAGGAACACAGATATTATAAGTGTCTGTTGAAATAATACAGTATTTAAATTCTGAGGAATCCATAGGTCAGACAAGACCTGTTCAACATGTCTCTAGAAGGCAAGCTCTGCTTTGAAAGAAAAAGGCACAAACATACACCCTTTAAATAGAGAACTGAATAATTTCAAATGCTAGTTGTAATTTGGTGGTAGACTGTAGATAAGTTAAGCCAGTATGTATAAAATTACCAAAAATATGAAACATCATCACTATCACGTCTTTCAGAGATCTGAGGCAAAATGATTTATGAACTTAGTTTTCTTCCCTCCTCTTTGGAAAGTTGTTTTTTTTCTTTTTTTTTCCCCCCTTATTTTCTTTTTAGAAATCCTTTGGTAAATATATATTAATAATTCCTCAGGACAAATAATTGCAGATGATATGGTAAGTGCAGGTGAAAAAATATCTCAAATGTGGAATACATTAGGATATATATTGAGGTGTATCAGGATTATTGCTATATACCACTACTACCAACTGACCCAGTGTTCTAAGAAGTGTGTGGATGGTGAATGTGTTAAAAGAGGGATACCTTAACAATAACCTCTGCTGCTATTAGATCTTTGGGTGAATGCTATGTAGTTGCAAGTACTGTAAAAAATAATGGCAACAGCAATTCTCCTTCTGAGGCAGCAGCAGGACCCACACGAGATATGAGTGCTCCTGGCCTGCTCCAGCTTTCCTCTGATTCTGGGGCAGCTCTCACCAATGTCCTTTATGTGGCTTTTACTCACAGCTGCTCCAAAACCTCTGAAACAGTCAATCCCTCGAATGAGAACTGCAACAAATTAGGTTGACTTTGTGGGCACTACTCTCTTTCGCTGTACTCCTTCTGTCTTTTCAGAGCTTCCTTTCTGTTGAAAGGAGATTCGGTGGGTGAAGATTTTCTGCCTCTAAAATCACCTTCAGTTACCTGGAGCTCTGGACCGTGTTAAGTTTTGTGGGATTTGCAGCTGAGTTTAGTTTCACATTAATTTAGAATAATATACAGCAGCAATAGTATTGTAAAAAGGGATAATTATGAATCTGTCTGTGACTGGAAAATATGCCTCTGTCATATGTGAGTGATTGCACTGAGTACAGAAGAAATAGGATAAAATTCTGTGATCTATGCTATGTAACTCAAATGTAGGAAACTGAATGCTCCCTTTCAGTCTCACAATCTGGACTGAAGGCATTTTGCTGCCCATAACACAGACTAAGTTTTTTGCAGCAAGGATTTTGTGCAGAACAATTCTGCACAATAAAACGATACTGCAACATTTTGGAAGCTGAATTCTGCTGCACACACTTCATTTTGCAGCACCTGCTTGTTGATTTTTTTTTTTTTTTTAAGATCTAAGTAATGGATAAAGCAAAAGGATGAAGCAAAGGAAACCAAAGGGTTCTCTGTGACCTCTGGGTGACTTCACTGATGTAAGTAAGTTGCTTTGGATGTACATCATTAGAGATGAGCACAGAGCTTCCCCCTTGGGTATGGGGAAGGAGCTCTGTGACTTGTTCTTGGACTCCAGCAAACAGAAATTGGAGAGAAACAGCTAATGCACTGATGAAAATATATGCACGGAAAAATTTAAGTGATTGGTAAACATGCAGATTATTGTTCTGATAGGAATGGTAAAAGTATTTTACTTTTTTTCAGAGCTGAGAACTTTTTCTAAAGCTTAAGCGTATGGGGTTTCTAAAAAAGAATCTCAAGAGCTCTGAAGGGTAGTGATTAATGACCTAATTAAAGTGACATAGTTGGGGTACTTAAACATTGCCTCCCTGCCCCCATCCAAAAAGAAGATGCTCTGAAATTATGATAGGACCCTTCCTTTTTTGCTAGCAAGAAATTTCCACCACCTGACAAAGGAAAAATACTTTGTAAAAATACCTTGCAGCACCCAGATCCCCTCCCTCACGCACCTGTTGTGGAATCCACATGAAGGGGGTAGGAAAGATTTGGCTTCCCAATTGCATCTGGAGAACAGGGGCTTTACAAAACTTTGAGAAACAATTATAGAAGGAGCTCCTTGGAAAAGGTGCCATGTTACTGATGTTTACTTGGCTTTGTAGAACAGCTGCTTTCTGCCATCTCAGCTGCATTTGTTCACCATTAATAGAACCTGCATATGCATTATGAAGAAAATAGGACAGGAAAAATTCTGTGCAGGTGTGTGGCACACATTTTACTCCAGAACTTGAATCTGCTCACAGAATCCCATCTTGAAAAATGCATTTCTTCATACTGTACAGGTTTGAATGCATAAACAGGGAATCCTCTTTGACCTATATAAACTAGGAATTATATTTCAAAGATATTTAAATAATATCTCAAACTGCCATCCACCTGCCCTTATTAATGAATGAACAGCCCAGAAATGATTTTAACTTCTGAGTATTTGAATAAATTGTTAAGCAGTTAAGATTACCTCCCATGTTGAGCACAGTGGCTTATTTTCCATGTCGTAATAAATGAAGGTGATTTAATCATAATCAGTAAATGACCTGCAAAATTTCATTTTGGAATGAAGCTTTTTTAACCTATAGAAATGTAAAAGTACCTTTAAAGTAGGTAAACCTTTCCTCCTCATTTAAGGCTGCCTGAATGGGCTGAAATCTTGCTTCTCAGTTTAGAGATCTATTGACATCTTTCTCCTAGAACTATTTGAAAATGTGGGTTTTAACGTAATCACTAAAAAAGCCTTAGAAGTAGAAGTGTACACACACTTACTTCTTAATCTTATGATCCCAGAGCTGATACCCTGGGGGCACACTTCAGGGAGCAAAAATCAAGGAAAACCTCTGATTTGTTCTGCAATGTGATCATGCTTGTTACAGGCTTACAGTTGCTTATGCTGAATAAAAGTAGGCAAGAGCGTGTGAGGAAAGAGTACGTGTGGTGTGGCCCTTGCACAGCCCCTGTGCTCAGATGTGGGTAATCATACCCCTCCATTTAATTGAATCTGGAATTTCTTGCTGTGGTGAAATGCCCAGAAAAGACCTCAGAGGTACAGGGACCTTCTGTCAACTGGCAGAGTGAAAATTGACTGTCAAATGCTGCCCCAGTTGGCAGCTTGGGTGCTGAAGAGTGGTTTCTGCTTTGCCCTGGTGCAAGACCAGCTGTACACAGCCCTTGGTGCTGCAGGACACAGGCTCCCTAACTGCAACCATTTGTTCTTATTTTAGTGAGTTTTATAGTGCATAAGGGAGAGATGAAACTGGCCAGTGATCTCCAAATATTTGCTGTCCAGTTCTCCATCTTTGTCAGTGCATTTGACCTTTATTTTTAAGCATTTCTCATAGTGCAGTTCTGGGGTTTGGGGTTTTTTTTTTGTTTTCTTGTTTATTTTCCAGTCTGTTATTCCAAAATACCCTGAGGCCATGTGTACAAAATACATTCAAATAGAGATGGACAATTATATCCTGGTGTCTGAACTGTGAATGCTACATGTGAGATTTCAGAGGCATCAAATTAATTGATCTTGTTTTCTGGCACTCTGAAACTCTCCCTTAGCCCAGCCCAGTTTGTGTAGTTATTTTAATAAAACATGATTGCAGCTTTTCAGCCTTTTGACTAACATGAAGTGTCGTATCAGCTTAACAGCTGATGCATCTTCAGTCTGAAAAATATATCATGCAGGGGGAATTGATTCAAGATTTTAATTGGCCTTTTGCATCTCTAAGTTCTGTTCTCTTGCGATCTTATTTTACACTCTTTTATTTGGGTGGAGCCTTTCCCTGTAGTTCAGTAATTTAATCATCTTAACTAATTTGATAGCTTATGAATTCTAAATCAGAAATGCCTAGGCAGGCAGTCTTTTTGTTATCCTTATCAATAATACCATACTTAAGCTTTTGTGGCAATAACACGATGTGCGGAGTTTTTCATTCCCCTCTGTCTTCTGTTAGCGCTCCATATGGTAACATTTAAGTGTGTTTCTCAGGCAAAGACTGTTGTTGCTCACCAGACTGGTCCCTTCAGGTGCTGGTCTCCATCTGTGGTTTAATTCACTTCCATCATTCTTCCCACTGATACTGGAAACAGCTGTTGCCTTTTCCTTAGTGGCACGCGGGTCAGGAGGTGACCTTAATGAACGAGCCAGCAAGAATGTCTGTCTACCAGCCTGTCTGTCTGTCTGCCTTCATTATGCTACAGTGCCTTAGTAAAAACTGACATTCTTCTACGTATCTTTTATTCTGAAAGAGGGTAGGGATTTTTTGTGTGTGTGTTTTTCATTGTAATGCCTGTGGTACAAAAAAGAAATGAACGCCGCCAGTGGAAAGTAGATCGTGTGCATATATATTCAATCATTAAAATAAGCTGGTGCAGTTGTGACAACATTTATGTTCCAGTTCCCCTCTTTAGTTGTCATGTTTAATTTCCATTTGTTTTGTGAACTGACATTATCCAAGTGTGACTTCAGTAATTTTTTTAACTAGACAAAAGTTCCAAGCGATCTTAATTGTGAAGATATCACCACTTTAAAATAGATTAAAAATATTGCTGGATGGAATATATTCTTTCATTGCTGCCCTACAAATTCTAAGGTCAAAGACTGAATTTATCACTGTTCCTACTTGGGAAAAACTGCTGTGAAATGCAAATTCTGACTGCTTAAGGATCTGATCCTTCTTGTGTTTTATGGCTAAAGAGGTTCTTCAGTAACCTGCTCTCCTTGCCACAAGGAAGTTGTGGTCATGGTTTCTTGCCAAATGCTGCACTATTCAACAGGATATCAGGATCTGTACTTAGTTTGTACCTGGAAAATGAGCATTGATGCTGAGTAAAACTATCTGAAAGCATCTAACCTTGGAAAAGGCATCACTGGACATTTGTAGGGATGGTATTCTCTGTGGTATTCTCAATAATTGTATGAGGGATTTGCCTCTTTTCTCTTTGTTTTCAGTGTAACTTAGCAAAACCATTGGTAAGGAGTAAAACCAAAGGGTGTTCACCTGCCAAAGATGCTCTAATGCTGGCAGTCACTTTACTGAACTTTTGTTTTGCTTGCAGCCATTGTTCTAAAATCAGTCAGATTTAATGAGTTATTCTACAGCACTGAAACAGAATGGAGGGAGCCTTTGGATCTTTTGTACAAATTCAGTTTGGAAATGGGATGGAATTTTATGATGGGATGAATATTGACTCCTGGAAAAAAATGGATTTGTTGCTGTGTGTTACGTTTTCCATTACTTGAACAGTTAAATTAAGATTAACATTTCTGTATGAAATGAAATTAAACCAATCTCCATTAGAAAAAAAAATAAATTAATTTTAAGTAGGAATTATTACCTGAAATGACCTGAAATTCACTATAGTTGGATCATTGTAGATAATTACTCCTTCTGAAAAGTGGATCCATCTTAGATTTTAAAACTAAAGTTATAGTAATTTACATGTAATTGACTATAGATTACTCTCTTTCTTCATCACTGTTGTCTTTTTTCTTTTCTGGGTAGCCCAGACAAGCAGCAGACATCACTGACTGCAGAGGTGGTTTCAAACAGACTGATTGGAATTCAGATGTATTGAGATGTAGATTGTGATCCAGGAGAAAAAAAAAGAAGAAAAAAAAAATCTCAGTTCTTTGTTGATTCATAAACTGCATTGATTTCTTTGCTTTAAAGGGGGACTTGCTTTCTTCAGCTCTAGGTAAATAATGCAAGGGCAGATACCTGAGGGAGAAGAAGGATGTGAAAATACATGCTATCCTTTGTGGAACTGGAAAAAAAAAACCAGATTATGATTAAGGTGTAGCGTTTTGTTATGAATTAATTCTGTAAGATTTCTAATAGAAAAAATGTGATTTTCTCATATTAAAGCAATGTGATCACTCACTAGATTATATGCACAATTAAAGTACATTTTTAAGGGGACAGCCCTTTTGTAGCCCTGCACTGACTCTGGCACTCTAAGTTTATTTTTAAATTTATATAGATTTAGAGATCTATGTTTAAATTTCTGTACCTCTTAGGGGTAAATAAATATATTAAAATAAGCTATGGGTTGTATAGTGCAGTATAACAATGATAAATGATGTTGTGTGTAATTTTTCTACTATTAACATAAAGTAATATAAACTGAAGGACACTAGTCTATTGAGAGAGTTAGTAGCTAATGTTCCATATCAGATGTGGACAATGTCAGGACTGAATACAGATTAGGCAGTGTCCTTTTCTCCCCAGGGGAATTAAACTTTGAGACACCACTGGCTGCCAATGGTTTTACTGCATTTTGTTGGTGCCTGTGGTGCCTTTCTTGGTCTATTAATTCAGAAGCTGTAAATGACAATATGAGCAAAAAAGCTTTTCCAGTGGGATGCATTTCATTTATGTATTCTTGTATCTACGATACCTTTTCAATCCATTTTGTCACAATAACTGTTAAAAAAAAATGGGTAGATTATCTGTACTTTTGCATGAATCTTGTCAGGATATTTTTGTTTGATTGCTTTTTTTTTCTTATTTGGAGAAGACAGTGATACGTTAGGGAGACTTAAAATAACCTGGGAATTTTTGAATATTGAAATGGATTTTTCCTACTTCCTTATTTTCATGACTTATTTAAAATATATGGCATTGTATTACAAAACACCAGGGAAACTCCAGAAATATTCACACACACTGAAATACACACCCTTTTTAATTAGAAAATACCTGTTGTAAACTTCTTTAGAATTCAGCAGATTTTCTGAGTTCTCATGCATGTTCTTTAGTGACTGCATGTTTAAATGCATTTCTAATCCATAGCATGATGTGAAAACAAGATTTGCTTCTAAGGGTTTGTTAATTGAAAACCATTTACTTTCTGAGAATCTTCTCTAGCAAGCTAATAGGGGCAGGCTGAAGGAGTGCTGAAGGAGTGGGGCCATGCAGAAACGTGCACAGGTAAAAAAAGATTCATTGAAAATAATTTTGGAAACAGGTCTTGTGCAACAAGAGATAATTTGATATCACAGTTATTATCCAGAAAGCACATTGATGAAATCAGTAAAATCTGCACATGAAACTAAATTTTTAAAATTCAGAATCTCATTACAACTAAACTGGTTTGTGCAGCTTGATTCTTAAAAAATGTGTTTGAAAACCCCGTGGTTCACTTTGCTTAGGAAAAAAAAAAAATGATCTTGTTACCGTTTCACAGGTATCGAAGGCAAACTGACTGAAGCATTTTTCAGTCCCCCTCCCCAAATTCTAAATTCCTCTGAAGCAGAAGCCCCGGGTTCCTCTATTCATGTGCACATTGTTATTCTTCGGGTGGTCTTTGGTATGATACGTTTGTCATGGTTCATAAATTTTATTGTTGCACTAAAAACAGGGTTAGAATATCCTCGATGCAATTATAAAAATGTATTAAAACTGAGAAGGATAAAAATATGGTGCAAGATGAGCTTTTAATGATTATATAAATGTTCACTGTTCCATGGAAAAAAATGGAGCTTTTCAAAATAGGCATAATAGTGAAAATGCAAGGGTAGGGCCAAATTTTTTGCTCCTACAATTTTGTGGGGTTTCAGCATAGAAAGAGTGTTTTAATTTCTAGTTCTAGAGGTGTTGTGGCTTCGAGAAGAAGAAAAACTTGTGCTGCCCTTTGATTTGTAATGTTATGGGGATATATCCCTTTCCACTCTTTGAGATGCTGGAAGTCATCTGGAATAATATGTTGCACTTTGCTTGTTCCTTAGTTTAGTATAGATGGGAAATAAATGTTAATGTGAACTAGCCAGCACAATCCAAATTAGCATCCTTGGGAAGATAGAGAAGCAGAGAGCTGCTATTGAAATGATTTGCTGTTCTCTACTTTACTTCTTCTGCTAAATGGTGTGCACAAGTATCTGAAGTTCTATTGACAATACTTAATGTGAGAGGAAGGAAAACTGAAAATAGAGCTATGAAAAATTGAAATGCTTGGTCTGACCTGACTATGACAATTTTGGAAGGTGTTTTATGTGATGATAGAATTGCAGAGGAGATCTATCCTCACTAATACATGGTGCAAAAGACTCTTCTATTATAAGTGATGACATACACAACTCTGTAGTACATTATTCATTCAAGGCCCTTTTTGAAAAGGTCTTATGTCCTATATAAAACAGGCTATTATGTGATGCATACGCAAAAGAGGATGGATGTGACATTCCTCTCAAACTATACAAAACCTTTTATCTGGCTCTACCAAATACATTTTACACATTATTTTTGCTAGTAAAAGAATCGGAATTTAAAATTCCAAGTATACTGGATCTATGGTTTCTTAAAAGATCTTGTGTGCAAATTGGAAGAGAGAGTTAATGTGAGCTATGGACTGGGGTAATCTATTTGGAAAGATTTAATAACATTGTAAATATTTTTTCTTCAATTAACTTTTCATTTCTCACTGTATTTTTCTGTATCTTTTGTCAACATTTCTCTGTCTGCTGTTACATATTCTATCCACTTGTTCTCAGCACAGTGGTATCTCCATAGTGAATTCTGTTGCTGGTGATACAGTGTTCTCATTCATCTGCATTTAAACATCAATTACCTGAATAGAATTCTTGTCAATAATACTGAATCCAGAGGAGTTGAATATATTCCCAGAAAGTTATACTTAACTGTGGGATTTTCTATCCATGTATTACTGACTCCATGCAATATTTCTTTGTGGTTTTGTGCAATATTGAATGACATAGTGCAAATTTTTCTTGTCCTCTTAATATTGTTATTTTGTCTTCTTAAAAGACATTTCAGTCTCTCCATGCCTCTGACTGTGGACAGGACATTTTTCTCAAATTTCAAGAATTTGACTTTGCTTTTTTTCTTTTTGAGAAGAACTAATAACAGGTCACATCACTAGAATAAGCAAATTACAAGCTTTATATTATACTTTATGTGTGGGTACACAGATAAATTGTGAGGTGCTGGAAGGATGCTAGGGATCCAGAATGCTTGTGGTTATCAGTGCATGAGCATGGACCTCATGTTGTTGTGTTTTGCACTGGATTTGAAAATCTTTGCTTAATCTTATTGAAAAAGAAGTTAACATATGAAGATACACTTGAGAGCAGAAGTTCTGCCATGGCCTCCAGATGCACCTGAACACTTGGTAACCTCTTCTCTGAGAAATTCCTATCTCACAGTCATGTCAGGGTCAAATCCTGAGTTTTGGTGAACTGTATGAAAAACTAGAGACAGGGGACATTGGGATGTGAATGACATTGGCACTGTCTATAGAAAAGATGCACAAATATCTTTTCAATGCATCTATGACTACAGTCTTTATAAGAGGCAAAAACGTTATAGTAAAGACAGTGAGAATGTTTTCTGAAATGTTGTTAGAAAACCAGAGTATAGTAATGCTGTTGTTGGATCAAATAGTCATGTAGTTTGGAGGTATTTTTTGTTGGCATTAAACCAAATCACATTTAGCCAAACAAAGGCTTTATTTTTTTCTTGCTAGCTTTTCCTCACTGCTATTCCCTGCATAAGTAGTGATGCAAGAAAAAGCAGCATAAAGTATCACAGAGGCACAGTTCTTTATGTGTGTATAATTACAATTAAAAAAGAAATATTTTTTAAATGTGTGTACACAGAATTTGGAATACTTGTGGCAAAATGAATGGCTGATTGCTGAAAGGTTGAGGTTACAGATTTTACAAGGTCTGAAACTTTCAGTGTGCTTTCAGGTCATCCAAAGTAAGGACCAATAAATCAGAGAAACTGTCACTTCACCCACTGGTCTCCCATGTTACTTCTTCTATGCATTTTTTCTGGGATTATGCCTTCAGACAGTATCTAAAAATCTTACAGAGCTGTACCAATTGCCCACAAACTCTGGCTCCCGTCATAATATGAACTCAGCTACAGGCTTCCAGGTAACAGACAGAATTGTAGTTATAAATACAGTTCTCTTTTCAAAGCTCTTTCCTGGCTGTAGAAGCCCTAATAGTAGCTTTATTGCTTCTTTGTGGAATAACAGAGCTGCTGTATCACTTAAAGCTGTTGTTTTCAATCAAGGATTCTGTGAAGGGGAAGCAATTGGATTCACAGTCTGTAACAGGATTGTCATTCTAGGGAACAAACCAAAAATACAGTTAAAATGGGAAGCAGAAAAACTAAGAAGCATAGAGCTTATGTGGAGGTTACTGAAATATATTCAAATGCACACTTGGTGAGACAGGACTAGAAAAGTTTCTTTGAGTACCCAGAAGCAGCAGGTGAAGCCTGGCAGGCTCACGGACATCGGCAGGATGGCAGCAGAGGTGAAAGATGCCCCTTGTTCTGCAAACTATAAAAATGGTCACTAAGGAATCACAAAATTATCACTGAGTCCTTATCTGTGCTAAGCACCCTTAAACCTCTGGTTTCCTTGTGACTTTAAGGTATTTAGCAAAGTATCAATCACTTTTCTGGAGCAGGACTTAAAACTTCCAGCACTAAGTGGCTGCCAAATGAAGTTACTGCAGCATACTCCACTACCAATCTAGCTGCACAGTTAATTGAGCTACATTACATTGATTTCAGTGTGTTTATCTGTGTTGTCAAGGTATTTACATAAGTAATACACATCTTTGTTAAAGGCTTAGTGCAAACTCGACAGGATTCTCAGCCCCTCCTCGGGTGTATTTTCTTCCGAACGCGTTGCTCCCTCAATAATAAATTCAGAGGGCTGACAGTGTCTAAGTCTGCTGCTCCTTTGCCCTCAATTTCAGTGAGATGGGCCATTGAAAACTCATTACAAGCTGTTTAGACTCTGACTTTGACTTTTGCTCAGCAGTGAACAAAATTAACAGCTCTTGGAGGTAGCAAAAAAGGCACTGAGCCAAAAAAAAAATTGAAATGATGAAAAAAGACATTCAGTATTATCTCTATTAGTCATGCAAACAAGCTTAAGTCCAGAGTACATGTGTTCTGCACATGGCTGGAATTGTGTAGCCTTTGGTGCTTTCATCCTTTCTCCCACCTTTTAATACCATGTACAGAGCTTCACCTGCACAGCAAATGTACACCCTGGAATTTGCTTACATGTGAAGCAGCAAGCCTGAGTGTAGCAGAATTGCTTCATAAATTTAACTATCACTTTCAAAATTCTGTTTTTTTTCTAATTTAGTGCTTGATAATTTTTATGTGATAATTTTAAAAGGCTGTTTATAGCAAAAGTTACCTTGGTAGGTAGACGTGAAGGAAAAAAAAATGTGTCTGTATTTCTATCTATCTATTAAATCATCAACACTTAAATTGCTTTAAAAAATGAGTTGTTTACACACAAAAAAGCCATTCAGCGCTTTTCACATGATGAAAATTCATTTCCCTTTGAATGTGAATGACCAAAGTATTTATTTTATGTATCTTATAACGACTCCACTTGTTTTTGTTTCTAAGCAAGTGACAGTATTATTTTGGACAACAAGTGTGGATTGTTTTGTTGTTTGTTTTGGATTTGTTTTGTGTGTCATGAGAAAAATAAGTTGGGAGTCAAGTAGCATAGAAGCATTTGGAAAAGGTGCAGTAAAACCTTTGGGAGAGAAGTCAAACAGTTCATAAAACAAAGTTCTCTTTTAGCTGTTGCACTACAGTTCCAAGCTGATGAGTAGTTGAGAGAAAGGCATTATATATACTTGAAAATAAAAGTTTGTGGGTAGTTTATACACCAGGTTAAGCTTCACTCATGATCTACATTTGCTTTAAATGAAGTTGGTTTTGGTTGCACATTTTCTAGGTTATGTCATTGGAGTAAAACCTGATCAAGCACTTTTTTAGGGGCAGTCAGAATGTCATCTAGTAGAAAACAGAGTTGGAATTTTAAACCACCTAAGTTTTCAGTTTTGTTGTTCTGATGGTTAAACCACAGGAAGTTTGACCTTCACATCAGATAAGGTTAAAAATAGATAAAATAATATTTTTTTTTTTTGCTTATCAGTCATTATTGTATTTAGTTTGGTATCCCATTGCTGTATCAAGAGATAACTGCACATACTTGAATTCCAGTGTAATCACAAGTCCAAGCATGCCCTATGATTGTACTGCTGAATGTTGTTATAATTTTTTTTGCTGTTGTTAAACGGTAGTGATTGCTTCATCCTGTTGGCCTTCCAGAAATGTACTCTGGATACTTGATCTTACTTGGAAACGGCAACCTTTTTTTCTGAGAAGTTCCTACCACACAAGTACTCATACCCTTTGCATTCTACCTTAAATCCATTAATGGATGCAATAAAAAGTTGAAATTGAAAAAAATAAGTACAGAAAGGGCTTCTGTGGAAGAGTTATTTTGAAGTGAAGTCTAAATACTTCTAATATCCTAATTTTATGTGGCAGTATCCATGAATACAGATATAGTGGATGTACAATATATATCTTTTTCATTAGTTTGCTTTTCTTTCTTCTATGAACTCCTCGGTGCTCAGAAATGGTGAAGGTCAGGTAGGAAACAGATTAGCAGCATCTTATACCACAATGTCAGAATACTTAAAAGTGTTTACAGTGCCCACTGACACACAATGAATTTAAGACTGGCAGACTGAAGCAGAAATAAAACTATTCTTATTCTTCTAAACCAGAACAGGGCCCTCAGTGGTTTATGGTTGTTTTAAGGTCCATTAATCCTTGAATCATGAGGCCGTGTAAAAAATGACAGCTTTAACATTCAGTCCCTGGGTTTATTTAAAATGTTTTTACTTCAACACTGTTTCTAATTAATAACAATGACTATATGACCTGATTTAAGTGCATCAAATATATAGGGATGTGGATTCACATTTCCTCATAGGGCATTTTATCCATTTATGGCACCAATGTGCAGCCTAAATTGAATAGTGCCAACTCTTCCCAGGGAAGAGCTTCCTCTAACAGAACAAAAATCAGATACAGGACTTCAGTGTCTTTTCCTGTTTCTATTTATGGATTTTTTGGGGGGGGTCTGGGTAGAGGGAATATGATTTTGAAGCTAGAAGACAGAATTACAGAAGTGTGCATGTGTGTGTGCTCGTAGAACATATGTTCATGTTATACTACTAACATTTTCCTTTCAAGTCTGTTGCTGATCCCTGAAATGTAAGTCCCTGTAAGAAAACATCTAGAAAAGATTTGTAAAATAATACATTGAAAACTAAATTGCATTAACTGATTTCTTGTGACAGATGTGTTCTTGTAATGTAAACTGCAATCTGATATGAATGGTTTTGATAAAACTTCAGAAAAGGGATAGACATTACTGGAATCCACTGGCTTCTCCCTGACCCACGATCAGATTCACCAGAACAGTGTTGTTAAAAGTTTTAGGTTTATATACTCAATTATTTCTCAGAAAGAGCAGCTTATGTGATAACATTCAAAGGGAAGACCTTTTCTGTGTACCAGAGTCATTCTCTCTCATTCTCACTGTTCTACTTCTACACAGATGCTCACAGAGGCAGATATGTAATCTTAACCAGAAAATGCTATGGAAAATTATTTGAAAGGTCTAAACTAAGCAGTCCTAAATTGTCAGGAGCAGAACTAATGCTTGGCACTGAGTAGTTCATAGTTCAATTAAAATCAATTCAATTAATCTGAAGAAATCATTAAAAAAAAATAAATGGAAGGATGAAAAAAAAGTCAGGCACCCAACCTCAGCAGACTGGAAGGTGTCTTATTTCTCAGTGCAACTTTATTGTAATGCCTTTGATTGCAATAGGCTGCATTAGAAGAGGCAAACAAACTCAAATCCCAAACCAGGTTGTTATACAATCTAGCAAATAGAGGACAAGTGTAAGCAGCTCAAATAAAAAGACTATGCAATATAATCCTGTATTTGAGCACGATAAGTTTTTATGTAAGGCTCAGAGCAAATAAAGTCACTCTATTAGGAATCTTTAGCAGATTTGGGATTGTAGATGCTTTCCAAACAGGATATAAATCATGAGAGATATTGAGGGCAATTACTGTCCCTAGCAATGACTATTTATCCCCATTCAGTTCATACCAAAGCCTTTGTCTGCAATGTTCTTTACCCTAGTATTTCTTTGCCTTACCTCTTGCTCCTCTTGCCATTAAGTATACCATATAGGAACCTCTTTGTTGGCTGGAAAACATAGGAAAAATGTTTATGCCAATAGAATAATGCAGTAACTTATAACTCTACTCTAAAAATGACCAAAAATAGTGGTTTTGTTTTCTTAATCCCCCTTTTTAGAACCCAAAAAAAGCTATTCAGAACTGCTTACCATGTCAGTCAACAGCATCGATTACCAGAGGTATTGCTAAATTCCTGGTGGTGTCCTTTAGCATGTGGGAAAAACCTTCTTGAAAGAACAGCTCAGATTCAAAGATAACAAATAATAAATTATTCAGCAAGGGTACTTTCTCTGTCATTAATGTCTTTCAGAGTAGTGTGATTGAATTCTAGAAATTAATTTCTATATAGTCCCTGTATTCTTGTGTGTTCTGTAGAAGTGCATTTCCTCTAACTAAATTACTCAGTCACCCTTAGCCTTTCCAAACTTGTTTGGTATTAAGATGTTGTTTTCCTGAGAAATGGGAATGACCAAAAAACAAGAGCAAGTGAGTGTTTATTCTGTGAACAACTTATCTTTGCCACTGGATTGCCATGAAGTTGGAAATTAAAGTTTCTGTCTAGAAAATAAATAGGTGGAAACAAGTACAAATGATACTGATACATGTGTATGAGTCTAATGAACTTCAGCTCTATGAATTTTCCATAGTTGGAGTCCTTTTAATTCATTGCATTTATATTTTTTATTTAGCCATTACAGAAGTTTGTTGAGACATCTTAAATCATGCTTGGGAAAAAAAAAAACAAACCTAAAGACACTGGCTAGAATGAATTTAAAGTGAATTTCAGAACAGTCATGATATGAAAGGCTGAAACACTTCCTGTGATATGATAACCAGTGTTGCACAGTTCTGAAGAGGAAACAGTAGGCAGTACAAGTACTGCACTGCCAGGGGCTATCATTCTGTGCAAGTACCTGGTTGCTGCAAGACAGCCCCTCTCCTGGATCCTTTTTATTGACTATATGGTCTCTTTCCACCATGGAGAATGGCATAACATCTGTATCATGTGGCCCTAAATGAGGCCATGGCACAGTTTTCATCAAACATTACATTTATAGTAAGCTAAGGAAAGAAAAGCAAGTAATGGAAGTGACATTTTTCTGCAGAGCGACTGACAGTGCTTTACAACTTATTTTCAGCAAGTGTTATGTGGATACTTTTGTTTCTGGGAAGTGACAGTGCCTCATAAAGGAGGACAGTGTAAAGCAGATTAGCTTTTCTAGCTGGAGTAATGCCATTATGACATTCCCTGGGACACTTTCTGTAGTATGCAGGAAAACCTGAGTCCATTTTTTTTAAGATAAATTACAGCACAAGAACAAAAAAAGACAAGTACTCTGTCATCTTGGCATAATGCTGGGGATTTGTGACTGTCCATGCATACTGCCTGTACTCTGCTGTACATTTACATGAAGAAGAAATATTACTGGCCTGCACTGCTGCACCTTGTTCAGAATACCATAGTTAATGTAGTGTCCATTAAAGCATCTTTATTTTCAATGGCTTTATAACTCTGATAAAAACTTTAATAGAATAGAAGATCAGCCCAGCAGAGAGTTATTTTGCAAAATCTTTAATGAAATGTCAACTTAAAAACAAAATCCTCTTTTATTAGGATAAAATAGTTATACAAATGTTAGCATGCACGTATTGCTGACTCCTGCACTCCTAGACAAACTTTTTGTTAATTGTGGGAGGAAACAGAATCTGCAGGTTGTTTGTCTTCATAGGCCTTGACTCCATGAAACAATTTGTTTAATTCCCACATTCTCATGATATTTCCTTAGAAGACAACTGTGATTCCACTCAAGAAGTGAAAAATTTCATATGAAAAAAGCATCACATCTCAGGGAGATTTTTATTCATTTTTTAGTGTTTCATATTAAAAATCTATAGCTCATTTAAGGAAAACATTGTAAGCATGTGAACATTCCAACTCATGAGAACTGCTACAGCCACTTTGCCATTGAAAGGTGGGGTCAATTTACTGACATCAGCTATTCAGCTCTGCTGATTTCATGGAGACCTCACAATCTTCCAGTGATATTGAAGCTGGAGTGTGATTGGAACAGAAAAGGGGACATTTACTTTTTCTGACCCTGATTTCTGCATCTTTGCTCTAAAATCTCAGTGCAACAAAACTGGTTCTATTTTATGTTAGGATAATTTCCTGTAAGGCTTAAGTCAACAGAAGATTGTTTAGTTTTTCCCATTCCTGGGGCTTCCATTCTTTCCTGTTTTGCCCTTTTTCCCTTGACTTTTAAGAAAGAAACACTCCTCCTGCTTTTGTCCCATTTTTCACCTCCAGGAGGTGGTAATTCTATTGCTCAAATGGATTCCTGCTGGTTGCCAACACAACCATGTAATTCTGAGGGGAGAAAAATGCCTTATCTGCAGTTTTGATTTAAAGCAATTTCTTGAAAACATAATAAAGTTTCTCACCAATGGCATTAAAGTTAATAATCCTTAATGTTGAAAAGTGGTGGTTAAAAGAAATGAACGAGCACTTGAAGGTTGCACTCTTTTATTTTAGCAGATAGGGACTCACTTTGGGTTAGATTATAGTTGTACCTAGTGATGGCATGAAGGATGCAAACAGAGAGAGATGTTTCTGGGCCTGGCTTGATACCCTTCACAACTGCATCCCATGAGCCTGGGGTAAGGCAAGGTGGTGCCTGGGAAAATCCCATCAAGACTTTTGATCTCAGAAGGAGATAGCACTAAGAATGAGAGGAAGAAACCTCTGACTTCTTTCTCCCCCCACATTAATCAACCATGCAGAGCAGGGAGAGCTGCAACTTCTACAAGTGCAGAAGCTTTCTCAGCTCTACCCAGTGCTGCCAGACACTTTTTGGGCTTTGCTTAATTTTTATTTCCATCTTATTGTTATTTCTTCCTTTTGCATGAAAGAACCCATGACCTAGATTCAGTCACTAGAAAGTACCATCCTCTGTGTCCTTGAGAAGTGGTAAAGTGAGACTTGATTTGACTAAAGAGGAGTATGTTGTTCCTCAATATTCTTTATGCCAGAGTGTTTCAACTTATTTTAAATGTGTATTTTCTTTCATTTTTATTATTGTCCCTAATTCACTTCCTTTAAAAAGGCAAGTGCAACTGGATTCTTTTGCTTTAGAGTTTTCTGTCATATATACATACATGCTTCAAATTCCTGTTTAAACATCTTCTTTCTAAGCTGTGTGAAGTTAGGTCCTATAAGCTCACACTTTTTAGTTGATGAATCAGCTGCTGTGCTTTTCTTAATACCTTTTCAAGTGCTATATTAGTATCATTTTATAAGGTGGTGACACAGTATTCTGGCTGGGCTTTGCTAGAGAATCAAATAATCCTGTTCTAACTTCACTGAACATGTATTTCCATTCTAGGCAACTGTGTGTCTAAGCATGTAGAATAGAAGAGGTGTACTTGCTGTCACTGTTTTTCCCTGTCACGTCATCCTTTTTTTAAAAACCAATGAGATTACCTCTATCCCAAAGCCCTTTTGGAATTCCTTCTGCTCTAGATCAATCAGATTTATCTGATATTGCTTTACTTCAAACTAATGTGTAGTTTTGTATATGTGTCAACATTAATTTCCTATGTCACGCATCAGCCAAGGTAGGGAGGAGGCTCAAACCCTAGCTGGTGTGTTTGGGTTTGGTTTGGTCTTGTTGCCTTTGCTTTTCATTTTCTTTCTCTTTTTTTTTTTTCTCCTCCACATTTCACTCTCCCTGCTGGTTGTGCAGTGTCAGCAAGCCCAGCTAGTTTACAGGTCTTTTTTTTCACTAGGTCATTTGCCTAGATTAGATACTCTAGAGGTCTGAAGTGCAACCTTTGGGCAGCAAAACATGCTAGGACCATGTGAGCAGTGCTTATTTCATATATGTACATGTGTCTCTGTGTGTGTCCCAAACTGTATACTACTTCTTCTTGAGCTTCCTATCCCAAAAAACTGGGTTGGCTGAAAGCTAACCTGCTGCTGGGCCTGCTGTCATCACCCAAGCAGCTTTGGGCTTCAATGTCACAATGTAAAAGGGTTGATTTGATATATTTGTGCAAGGCAAAAATACTTGGGGAAGAAATCCAGTCCTGTATTTAAAGAATCTGCCTTTGGACTAATAACCTTGAACACTGTGATGCTGTGAGCTGCCATGGATCTGAACGATGTCTTTGAAGGAGGGAGCTCCTTTGGGAGTGGGTCTGCAGGTGTGTGTGCAGCACTGGATTCCTGCAGAAATATAGCCACACAAATCATTTCCCAGCAAATATATCGTGAGTAAAAGCTCCATCACTTCAGACTTTTGCTAACAGTGTTCTGATATTCTGAGAAAATGATGGCTTCATCTGTGAAACAGTCATTTTTGGCAATAAGCTCACAAAAGGGTTGGTCAGGCTGAGTTGGTTGGGCTCTGGTATCTCTTAAATTCTTGCCAGTTGCTGTCTACCAGATTACTACTGCATTAATTCTTGTACAGCCTGTCTGTTAGGAGAATGGAGATTATTTTAGATGTTACGCATTAAGGTTTAAGTTGACAGATTTAACAGCTATTTATCTCTAGGGAAAGTGGTTGTTCTAACTTTTTGAGTTAGCAAATGCTCCCTGCTGATATCCATTGCTCTTTTACATGTGTGCCAGGCCCCCTGGAAGTAATTAGCAGCAGGATAAATACCTGGAAGATTATATGGTTTACATTTTATTAAACATTTTTGAATTTCAATACCTTCCTTGTCATGAAAGCACTTCTGATAGTGAGTATACATCCTCTAATAGTGACATAAATCATATTACTCTCAGCCATTTATCAACATTCATACCATCTTACCCCTGCAAAATCAATCTGTGATTTATTTTTAAAAGTAATAATCTGAAGGATGCAGTGGTACTTAACACAGCAGAGATAAAATGAGGCAGAATTAGTGAACAATTAATGTAAGGGCTTTATTTAGTTCATCAGTGGAATTTTTATTAAAACTATTAGTTGTAATCTACTTTGTATAAAGTACAGTACATTAAATTTATCTGTAACTCAGTATTCCAGCTGCTGTTGAAGAGACAGATGGTCCAGTTTCTTAAGACTGAGATTTACAACATTGGTCATCACAAAGTATTTTAAATAGAAATGGCCATTTCTGTGGATTTACCAGGACTCACCCACTTCATTCTTTCAAATTTCACTACAGGTCCTCCTTAGATTGCCAAATTGTTGGGCAGGCCCCAGTTTCCCAGCATGTTCAGGTGACTGTATTAGAGCCAACTGTGCTTTTTTGCAGATGGTTGAATGGATGTTACAAGGTACAAGTTAGAGTGGTTGGCTTTTTGGTTGGAGGAACAGAACAGAGTTTTACTGCAGCAGAGTCAAGGAAGAAATAGAGCAAAGCAAAGCATGAAAAATTATAATTTGTGTTTACATCATAACAGTTATTGTGCACAAAGCTCTGAGAATCCCAAAAGACTGCACTGAGAGTCAGGGGAGAACAAAAGCAGCCTTTACCATGCAGGAGGGTTATTACTCATATCCTCCTTTTCTTGATAGGGAGCAAGAAATCTGACATCACATACACTCCTGTGGGATACAACTGAACAACCTGCACGATGTACAAAGTGCACATTGCTTATTTTAAACAGTGCTTCCAAGGGCTGCTTTCTGGGGTGGGGAGGGTTCCTCTCAGGCAATCAGCATCGAGTCTATTTAACAACTTTTAAGCTTAATTTTATTTTGTCTAACTTACTTTATTTTTCTGGTGTACTTAGAAAAACGTTTCTGTGAAAATGAAGCCACACATTCTTCTCTTGGATGTCTTCTTCTGCCTGCAATGTAGTCCAGAGTTGATTAAACAAGCCAGAAAATTGCATGCTATCTCAAGAATGTGACTATTTGCTGCTCTCCCTGAGATATGCCATATGCTTAGTTATGCTGTTTTACTAGAGGAAAGGTCTGCTGTTAATGAGTGCATTAATGCTATCATATAATTTTATTGGATGATTCCTTTATCAGACAGTATGAATGTATGTTACGTTTGGTCAGTGAGTTCTCCATCTGCTTCATTTTCACAGTTGCAATGTATTAGAGAAACCCAAAAGAGAAATCACGAGGCAGTCTGGCTAAATGCAGTATCAAAATTACTATTTTCAAAATAGTTTTGGTCATCAAACAGGAAAACACAGTGCATTTGCCTGTTACTAATCCCAAGGAAGATGCTGAAGCACACAGATTTATAGGAGAGCACTACAAGTATGTTTTCCTTTAATGTATAGAAAGATTGCTGTCTCTAATGTGTTTGGTTTTTTTTCTCCTAGTTTCCTTTAACTGTTCTGTATTTCAGTACATTGTCAGTGGTTATTTCAGTCAGTGAGAGGCTCCTTTCCACAGCATTTGGAGGCAGATCTGTGGCAGGGATAGGAGAGTAGACAATGAGATCTTACAAAGCAAGTCATTACTGTTGCCATTTTCAAAATGAGATCACAAAACTCAGAGGAGTTTTAAGAAGATTTGCACCTTGAATGTTTCTCTGGCTTTGGTTTGTACCTCATATCCAGCATGACAATGGAGTTGGAAATTGTAAAGCAAGAAAAAAAAAAATCTGTCTTTGATTAAAGACTGCTCTTTGCTGCATGGAACGTGTTAATATTTGCAACAGTTGTAAGCATGGTTTAGTAAAACCATTCTGAACTACTGTGTGGAATAAGATACCCCATTATGTCACTGATAAAAGTGAAACAATTGAATATGACCCAAGGGTGGATTATTGCCACCAAGCAATGTAACAGAATGTGCATTACAGTTAGCATAATTGCACAGCTAACTGATTTCCTTTCCTTTAAATTAAAATTGCAGTATGAAACTACATTATCTAATTTTGCTTACCAAGACATTTAGGAACTGTTTGCAAAGTAGAGCAGACTTCAAATAATGTGAAGAAATGGGAGGGGGGGGGGAAAAAAACCCTCCTTGCATAAATTATTTTCTATGAGCAACTGAAAGTTGGGGACTGAAGAATCCTGGCAAATGAGAACAAGCTCTGCACAGAAGGCAAATAAATATTCATTGTACCACAATCCAAACACAATCATATGAAACTGCAAGAGTCAAATTGGTTACAATTTACTCAATGTAAATGGAAGTTTGGAAGGAAAGAAATTATCTAAAAATAGTTTCTTTTGATTATTTGCTTTTGTTTGAGATAATTTTGTCTCTGTCCGAATAGAAGAAGACTCAGGGGACAACAGACTGAAAACCTTGTGCTATATGCAGAAAGTCTCCTATTGAGATACTAACAAGCCAAGATTCGTTAATCTGATTTGTATATTTTTTCTTGTGAATTTATCATCTATATCCCCTTCCTATAGTGTTACACTTCCTCATAAATGTTTGTAGATTTTAAAAGTCAGTATTATCTTAAAACACCAACTACCACAAAACTGAAAAGCTACCAGAATGTTTTGGCTCTTTTTTTCCAAGTTGGGAAACACATAAGATGCAAAACAAAATAGATGCAGAACTTGGCTGAACTTTACTTGAATTTTGCCAATGAAAGCTTGCAAAATAGAGCCAACTTGGCTATTAAAAAGAGCCTTTGAGCCAGCACTAATTATGTCAACAAGTAGTTCGTGCACAGTCCTCACCGAGTCCTGCACTTTTATAGGATGGGAGGATGAATGTCATGTATGTAGGGAGCTGAGCTGCTGCTTCATTTACCATTATTCCATTTAAGGGTGTGCTAACCTTGCAACAACCTAGTGACATCATCATTTTTCACCTTATTCCTTTCTCATGGGGTATGTCTTCACAATAAGCCCGAGGTGAAAAGGTTTCCTTGGCAGGCAGACAGCCTGCATGACAAATGTGCTGAGGAGTCAAAGAAAATTTTAACCTGCCCTACCTAACCAGAGTCACTCTTTGCACCTCAGAGCAAAGTGATAGATGTTTTTCTCCAAAACCAGGGAGGGTTGTAAGAGAGAAGGTAGGGAAAAAGAAAAAGTAAGGTATGTTACATATAATGTTGTGCTAGGTAGATCTACATACCTGTTTTTCTTTCCCCCTCGGATAGGCAAGTGGTGTGCCCACCCCCTTACATCCTGATTGTGGTGTTCATACAAGGGGATGCTCTTTAAAAAAATCTGTGCTGCATTTCTGCACTGAACAGAATTGTTTCTGCATTGTTACACTCACCTTGGTGACACCAGGGAGCTGCAGTTTTATCTGTGCTTTTTCTCTCTTCTTACTCCACAACTACTGTGTCCCAATCATTTAGGAAACATTTTCTCACAGAACTAATCAGCCGTTATAATTTTGTGGAGATTCTCTCTCACTCCAGTATAATGCCTGGTTTTCCATAGGTGATTTCTAATTTTCCTAACGTGCATTGTGGTCTGTTCTGTTGTGTCCTAGGCTAAAGTCAGGCATGAGAAAGGCTCACCAGGCTGTACAGTTGCTCTCATCCACAAAATGCTGCTTGGCTTAAGAACAAAGTTTTAAAAATTTGGTATGAAATTAACTTTGAGGGTGGTGTAGACATAGCTGTATCATTTTTGTAGCTACTTTTAATGCTGAAGTAATTAAAGATATGTTCCAGGAGTTTGTATAGTGTTTTTCTGTAGTGAGCTTGGGGCTGACATACAGGTGGCAAAGCAGTGAAGGATGAAATCTTCATCTTGGACTGTGGGGTCCAGCCACAGCTCCTCAGCTGAACTGGGTTTGCTGGTGGAAGGTATTTGTGTCTGTCCTATCAATGAGGGAGTGATTTCTTCATCCAGAAGGGCTGTGTTATTGTGTGCCTGCCTGCCCAGCCTTTGGTGACATAAAGGCTCACTGACTGGTCCTGGATCTGCACTTCAACTCTCTGCAGTTCTGTAATTTGTGAAGTTTTGTGGACATGTTAATATGCATGCAGAGTGTGCATATGTACCTGAGTAATTTGTCTACATGACCTGCACTGTAAAATATACCAAAGATCCAGATGTATAAAGATCTTTAGCACCAGATGATTTGTTAGGCACTGTACAGTACATGTTTCAGATATTTTAATTTTTGTGTTAAGATTTTAGATGTAAAACCACGGTGATTGAACAAGCAGGCTTTTAGCTAATTTAAGTTAGAATAAAAGTGAGCATTTCAAAGCTGTATGGTGGGAATAGCTCATAAATGAAGAATTTTCTCTCTTAGGGATATAATCAGGATGCAGAGAAATCCCTCTAGGAAAGACATTCATAAATTAGAAAAAAAAAATAAATTGCTAAACAGAAGCATCAGATTGCCAGATATTAAGCTGGAGGTATGCTAAAGTAACCCTGGCCTTGTTTGTAAAGTTGTGAATAAATCTGTTCAAAATAATTGAATTTATATTTAACTTGAAAAACAGGGTAAGATCTTTTATTCCGCACTTATAAGTTTGAATACACTTTCAGTTGCTCTTAGTTATCTCAAATTAAATCTTAAATTGAGCTTGTGGTTCTGTGAATTAATACTCTGGCCTTTCAGCTCTTTTGCTGAGGTCATTCAAATCTAATGGTAGAAATGGTCACAGGGTCAAGTCTTGGTATGTAGAGTATAGAAATGGTTTAATGATGCCAGCAGATGTTTGCATTCTGCATGTTGGAGTTGTAATGCACTGGTGGGCTCTGTGAAGGCACTCGATTATCACATTATTATATCTTCATTCTAGCTGAATTGTGAGGTAGGGAATAAGAAAGCATTAAAATAAGGCTAAGGTTCTGCCTTAAACCAACAAAAATAAGCAAAATCAGAGTTAATTTTCTACCGACGCCCTTCTTAGCTGTCCCCATTGTGCTTCGTCATTGTCAGGGTCCTGGGAGGTCGCATAAACTTAAATAAATAGGCTGCAGTTGGCTAGAAAAATCCAGATGCATAAGAATGACTTTGAAATGCTTTTGGTTTGCCTATAATAAGTCAGAACTTAAGTATTACATCTGCAGACTTTATATCTAGTTCTCTCTTAATGTCATAATTCTATAAAAGGTTGAAAATACCCATTAAAATGAAAATATTAAAAACCGAGGAGCCAATAAAGAATTGTAAAGTGCCAGGCAGGTTTTGTCATATGGACTCAACCTTCTTAATGTAAACAAAGTGCAGATTTTCTATGAAAATACTGTGAGCACAGGAGACGCACTACACAGTAGCCAGTTTTAATCATTTATTGATTGCAAAAATGTTAAAAAGCAAGTAAACATTCAGAACTGGAAACTTCTGGAGTGCAAAAGCTTTTAAATACAGAATTGCATCCTTAATGCTTTTTATTATTTTTTGTTTAAGTTTGACCTCTATTCCACCTCTTCCACTATAGGAAGATTATTATGTAATGGATTATTACCTTCTTTTTCTATAAATACTGTGAGATCTCTCCCTTCCTTCTTCCACCAGGAGACCTCCAAAAGAGCCTGTGTTTTTCCACTCAGAAGCACAACATAGCCAACACCACTGAACAGAAGGGATCCCAGGACAGCTCCCTTCCCACAGGTCATTTTTAATGACGTTTTGCACAACCATATTCTTAGGCTAAAAAAAAATCATACATGAAGTTTCATCCTTGCATTCAGAGCAGCTTAAAAAATAATGTCTCAGTATTTTTCAAAGCCAATCCATGAAATATGACTAAATCCTGACAAGCCTTTTGTTTAGCAATTCTGTGTAACACCAGGGTTTTGTCATCCTTCCCAGTTCATCACAGCCATCATTTTCCTTGGTCTATGCAGGTAATTACATCCAGCCAGATTGTTTTTAAGGATGTGGTAGTTTCAGCCCTTCACCAGTGTACTATGAATTGAAGCTACCACATTGTAAGTTCATCCTGTAATAATGTGTGCAATGGACTCGAAGGAGATGAATTTGTGACACAGCATAGCAGCAAATTGCAATAACTTCTGAAGCCAATGGGGGCTCAGTGTCATAAGGGACACACAGGCTGTGTGATAAGTAGTTCAAACACTACTTCCAAACTCTACTTTCTTCCTCAAAAGGTCTCTGCACCTCAGTGTTACCCATGCTTGCTGTAGAGGGCAAAGTGCTGCTGTTTGCTGTGTTCGGAGCTTACAGAGCATTGTAAAGGGGAAGGAGCAGCTGTCCTCCAGGTCTTCCATCACTATCATTGCAAATAAATAAATAACCTAAATTCTGAATCCAAAGCCAAAAGCTACCTTCAGGTTCACCTCTGCAGTCGTGTTGAAAACAATGTATGAACTAGCAGAGCCTTGTGTTGACTTTTAATTCCCCGGTGCATTTGCTGTGCTGCCATTTGTGCTTGTGCAAGTGTCTGTGGGATGGGAGGGGAAGGGAGGGGGAGCCCCTTTTCCCTTCTGAAAGTCATTGGCACTAGAAGCAGTACAGTGCAAGTATTAAAAGATCACTCTGG
The DNA here is from genome assembly GCF_003957555.1 of Calypte anna. Taxonomy (NCBI): domain Eukaryota; kingdom Metazoa; phylum Chordata; class Aves; order Apodiformes; family Trochilidae; genus Calypte; species Calypte anna. Next base: position 14,298,433 of record NC_044257.1, read on the forward strand.
AGGATGCTGCACTGAGCCTGCTGTATTGTTATGCCACCCGTTAGTGGAGAGAGCAGTGGTGAAGTGTGATAAATGTGGTTCTTCTACACTGTATTATCACTTTGTTGCTTAAGTGATCTTGTGAAAAAAGGCGACAGCAGTACAGAGCAGACAGCACGATTTAGGTCCATCAACAGCACATTTTTTCTAATGTGAAATCTTGTTACCATTTGTCAGCCAGGAGATGTATTTTGACAATCAAGAGATATTGTGCAGGTGGTTGAAATAATTTTGATGTGTTTGATTATATTTTTTTTCCAATGCATGCTGATTATTCCTAGGTTCATATATCACACCAAATTGGAAAATGCAGCCTCCCTGTGTGATGAATGTGTTTAGAAAGGTTCAAAGTTTTGCTCCCTGTAACATCAGTGCCCTTGAAGGCTGTGAACAGATAAAACCCAGGACTGGGAATCCAGTCCTTGCTCCCTCCCTTGCTGCCCTGCTCCCTGCTGGGGGGCTGAATCCCAGCACCCATTGCAGGCAGGAGAAGGTGGTGGTGGGGAGAGTGCTGGCTCAGATTCAGTTTACACTAACCCAGAAGACTGAAATGAATTAGAGAATTTTCTGCCACAAACTGGGGTGGGGGTGGCCACCTGTGATGATGGGAAAAGGCAGTGGGGAGCAACTGGAGGATGTGTGTGGTTCATGAGGAGTAGCAGATGGTAACTTTAGGTTTTATGCAGCTGAAACATTCTACCTGTAGCCTCAGTAGGAAGATCTTCAGCCCCTGTAGCTTAGATTCAAGTGAATTGTGAGTGTGCTTAGAGGTCCAAAGTAATAATGAGTAGCAATTCAATGTGCATGCAGTTTTGATGGGGTTTTTATGTCTTCTTTGCCTTTGGTGCCCATAGATTTATTTGCTTTATGTCATTATTACAAACATATAAATGAAAGGTTTCCTTTTCTCTGCCCAGATGAGTGCAGAGGAATCTAAATATAAGCAGGGCTCTGGTCATCATGTGCAAGAAGAAGCAAAGCAGCATTGTGTTGTCCAGGGCTAATTTATCTTCAGTCAGCTGGATTGCAAATAGAAAGATAAATATGCATTGCCATGAAATGGATTATTACCTTCTTTTTCTTTAAATACTATGAGATCTCTCCCTTCCTTCTTCCACCAGGAGACCTCCAAGGTCGCCAAATTAAACCTTTATACAATCCAAAAATTGAATCTTAGTACATCCATTTTCCTAATACAATTTCTGCAATACCTATTGCTGCTGACAGTTTTGGTCACATATCTCTATTGTGCTGTTCAGTTTTATTTGACAGTGCAGGATGGCATCAGCATGTATTGGAGGTAACATCTGAGCTGTGGCTGATCTCTTGGGATTGCTGTACAACTTTACCTCCTTGCCATCATAAATGGATGTTTCTGTCATTCCCTAAGATTTCCTCCTGGGTTAGGCATCTTTCTTTAATTATTAATCAAAAGCAATGTAGCAATCATTGCAAACAAATGTATCACTGTACTGAAGCAAGTGTGTTAGATGGGATGTTAGGAGTATTAGTGGAACAAGATTTGGATGTAAAGGTTGTGATCTTGTCTTTTTCACATCTGCTTGATACATAAATTATTATGCTAGTCTGAGGGTTGTATTTCCCTGCTGCAAAAAGAGACAAATAAATGCAGCAGGCTAGTTTTTTCTGTAGCATTCAAACTGAACAAAGGCCAGGTGGCTTATAGAAAGCCATTCCTGAAATCTGTGACATAGCAGGGACAAAAATGTCCCAAGTTTGGATACAACCATACACTTGCTGCAGGGAAAAAAGAGTACAGTTATCGATATGGAAAATCCAATACCTTTTTGAGTTGAGTCTAGTTTATGAACTTCTCCCTATATGTTTTATTTGCAACAATTCCAAATGGAATTGTACATTTGATACTTTTTTTTCTCTGTGATTCAGTGTTCAGTTCTCTGTTTGGATGGAGCTTCCCCCATCACCTGCCTCCTCCTCCCATCACTCGACCGGTTCAGCTGATTTATCTGGAGAGAGAGATGGGCTTGCATCATGAAAACCTGAAACTCATTGTCTTCAAAATAGAATATCAATACATTTTCACAGAAAAGGAAGCAATGGGTTCATTCAGTTTCTGTTCACAGCATTAGCTTAATCCTGCTGTTGAATACACAGATGCACAGAGCTGTGGCTCTGCCTCATAAAATGCATATGATCAAATCTGAACTCCTTGTCTCTTTGAGACATTAATTTATGCATAAATTTAATATCATTTTCTTTGATAAAACTCATACTAGATGTTGAAGATGTTGCCTTCTTAAATATCAGACTAAAGATACTTACTGCAGTCATTCTACTGAAGATACTTATTAAGTTCCAAAATAAATTACCCATATTTCATCGTGTGCAGTGTGTAGGGGTGCAGTGCATTGCATCATACTGTTTAATTTTTTCCTTCTGGAATTTCTAAGAGGTATAGGTCTTCACTGAAGCAAACTCAGGCTATTTTAACATTAGCATCATGATACACCAACTACCATAAAGAAACTACTGGCATATGAGTGTTATTTTTAATTTTAGTTCACTCAAATTGTCACAAATTCCTATCTCCTTCAACAAGGCACTTGCTCATGTAATAGTACAATAACAGGAATATCTGCCTATATTGAAACATCATTTGTGCTTCTCACAGTCACTGGTTTAGAGACATTGAATGTAGGTCCTCCTGCTGGATATTAATGAGGTCCTCATTCTCCTGTTAACCTTATGTCTGCTTTATAGGAAGCAAAGGGCTAACTTTCCACAGTAACTGCAAACTGCTGGGTATGCTGCTCAGAATGAAACTGGGATGAATTCTTGCTTAGGCTGATTTGAAAATTGCACACTGAAATACTAGGATGATTCCAAATTCTGATTTTCTGCTCCCAGGAGAATAAAGTGAGCCGTGCTGCTTTAATGAAAATATTTTAATGTATGGCTTGAAAATGTCTTGTTCCTTAAATACTACTGCACTTTGAATATAATCACTACATAGTAATGGGGAAGAGGTCAAGGTTCTAGTTTTGCATCTCTTTCTCAGTGTCATTTATAGGATTCACCCTCTGTTCTTTTTAAAATATGTGACCCCAGCCTGGCTTCCTCTCTTTTTCTAGAGCTTTACCTTACCTACCATCCCAGTCTTGAGAACAGAGAACTGTGAATCAGATGTTTGTGAAGCTTTAGGAAGCCAGAGACAGTTGGAAAGGCATAAAACATTCCAGGAGTCCATGGAAATAGATGCTTATGTGTAGAACAAGACATTGATGCTTTAAAAGAATGTCTAGATTGTGGATGTGACTTCTAGATAACTGAATAAACCCTTGAGTTATTTTTATTCTCATAAAACATGAAAGATGTGAACTAGATCCATGCAAAAAGTCAGCATCCATATTACAAGTACTCTTAACAGGTCCCTCAGTCTCAGATTCTCATGAGACTTTCTCATCTGACATCATCTAAATAAATATAGAAAACACTGGCTTTTCAGTGGAAGGTATTTTTGAGCATGAAGATTTTTAATGGGATACATGGAAGGATGTATCCATCTAACTGCTAAGGCACTCAGTAGTTGTGATTGCATCTTGGAATGATTTGTCCACAAAGATTAAATATCTGGGATATAGTGGGAGAAGTGGTTAAAGGCAGAGGATGAAAAAATCATGGTAGAGTGCAAGTGCCTCCAGAGTTGTATGAGGGTGATTGTCAATATCAAGAATAAAGGCTGAAGAAATTCTAATAAAAATTTTCATTTTAAGCGAGGGAACTCAGGTGCCTAGTGCTGTATTGAAGCAGCTGATGTGGTGTTTAAGTGTATAAAGAGCTTATTTACTAGCTTAAATAAATTCTTAGTCACACTGTTGGGAAGAGGATTGGGGCAGATGAAAACATCCCTCCCAAAGGCTAAGATTCACCTTTGCCTTTGCTGTGTGACAGTGATTGTGAGGGAGATTCCTTGCTCAGGGCTAAAACTGAATTTAAACCTCGGGCTGCACAATAAAAACCTAATGTACTGCAGAATGTGTCTCTTTACTCTGAAAAAGAGTAAAGCAACATGAGCAGTCTTGGACTGTATGTAAATTGTTTCATTGTACCTGCTAAATATAACTTGAAAAACTTGAGACTTGTAAAATGTCACCTGCTCTTATCAAGCTTGGAAGAGATTACCTCTTAACAGAAGTTTCATTTTCCTTTCTTCCAACATTTACTGCAGTGAACGAGGGCCACGACTCCTTTATTTCCTAATCCTAGCCAGCAACCTGCTTTCTTCTGTGTTTTATGTCATTCCATATGACATTGCATCAAGGCAATTCAGTGCTGCATGCAGTTGAACCAAAAGCAATTTAAGTCAAAAATGGACAAATATGGATGTCATTTATAAAGCTTGTTCAAAGGTCTTTGACACAGCTCAAAGCTTGCACACTGCTGAGGTGCAATGAGGTTTTTCTCCTCTTATTTCTGAAGCTAAATTGTGCAGTTTTAATAGAGCTCCACTGAGTGAGTAGCAGACAACACTTGGTACTTATAACAATCCTTTCCCAAACTAAAAGTGTTTTCACTTTTATTATTTATAGAAACTTTTTAGAAGGGAAATATAAGACCCAATATAAAAACAAGTGTAGCAGTATCAGCAGAATGGCCTTACAGCCTAAAACCCAAACATCTTGTTGTACAGTCTGTTAAAATCTTAAAGCTCATCCAGTGTACCAAGTTGGAGAATGATGGGAATATAAATGATATGTTTTCTTTGATAGCTTCTCTGTTTTCACACCCTTTTTTAAGCAGGTCCTAAATGCTGTTGGTGCTAAGGCAATTATAGGAGTATTTTATTTACCTATATATGCACATATATATATATATATATATATATACTCTTATATATATATATGTAGTCACTTCCTTGCTCAGTTAGGTTCTGTGGCTTGCTTTTTCTTTTACTCAGTCATTGCCACTGAAAGCCCAGGTGTTGTATCCAGGCAGTCCAGGTGTAAGAGAAAGTCTATATGTAGGGCTTAAAACCTCCATGTAAGACCACAAATTCCAGTGCAGTGAAATATACTGGGTAACATTTCTTAAAGGACTTTTTCTTCAACAGATAACGCTCAGAGATTTTTAGAAACATTTCTTTTATCTTGGTGCTGAATGTTTCTTCATGTGTTTCTTCAGGTTGTTTTTTTACCCTTCTTTTTGTAAGTATTTAGCTAGTATGAGTTGTGTGTCCTTTGCTTGGGATCTCAAGAAACGTTTGGGATTACTTGTAAATATTTATTTAATTTGGTTTTGATTAGGACAAATTTTAAGCACTCTGATGTCCTGCTATGGAAATTCAGGATAGATCACTATTAAGGGAAGCTCTGCAATTGTAAATATTTCCCCTTCTGCTAGGTCTTCATGCCTTGTCCTTTCCCCTGTGCCAGGAGACCTATTCATGCTTTTGCCATCGATGTTATTGTGTCAGTTGAAGTGTGTTCAAAGTTGCCAGCCCAGACTTATTTAGTTATTTAAAATTTTGGTTGGTTTCTGTTGTCTTTCCAGTAACAGGTTATGGTAAAATAGCATCACGGAACTATTCTCAGAAAGAAGATACAAAGGCAAATAGAAGTGCAGTTTGTAAATACATTTATTATGATTAATTATAATATGTATGATGTGCCTTCAAAAATACATTTGTCAAAATATTGCTGTTGGTAAAAATGTGTTTAAGGATCCTTGTCAGAATGTTTCACTGATTAATTAAGGAACTTATTTTAATATCAGAATAACATCATCATAGCTTCTTGAAGCAATTAAAGTAATGAATTGCTTGCATTTCCTTACATTTTATCTTAATTCTCTATCTTTTGCTACACTCTTTTCCAAATAGTAAATGTATTCAGTAATTATATCTGATAACATGTAAGTAGTTTATATTAGATAGTGAGATATATAATGCAGATAAAGATAGTCGAGATTACATCTAGTGTACATAACATTTATTTTATAAATGTAATATGTGATGATTGCTTACTGCATATTTCAAAAGGGCTCTGAAAACCTGAAGAACTGATAGGCATCTTGTACAGAGCAGGTTCCATCCCAGGCCTCCTTAGTTCTTGGAAATACCTCTGGAACAAAAGATGGTTTGAGTCCACAGCAACACAGCTAAACAGTTGAAGGAAAAGATGGGACTGGATCTAATCCAATTCATACTGTCTGTGATATTTAGGGTATAATCAACATTTAATATTTTAAATATTGAAATACCAGAAACCAATGGTTTATATATAGCATTTGTGGGGTGTTAGATTCTTTAAAAAAACAACAGAAAAGCAGCAACAACAACACACACACACACAAAATCTACCTGCCTCTGTATGGTAAGTTTTTAATAGCAATTGAAATACAATCTGCTGTGTTTTCAGATGCTCTTGAGATTAAAGATGTCTAAAAATTTTTGCTGCCCTAACTGGAAGTTTCCCCTTCACTTTTCCCAAGCACCTCCTGTGCCAGCACCAAGTCCCAGGAGGTGTGGGGTGCCCCAAGGTGCTGGGGGCATCTGGCATGCACCCTGGGCTCCTTCTTTCTGTGCTCTTCTCCTGAAGTCCTCTGGATACAAGGCTGCTTTGGCCGTGTAGAGGGATGATGGGACAGGGTGCCTGAGGTTTCATGTTCTATTGCTAGTTAAGGGGTGATGCTGAGTGTCCCCCACTGGCTCCAAACACCCTCTGTGACACAGATTTCTTGTCCCCTCCAAAGGGTTGGAGGCTGCATTTCTGAGCATAACTTTTGCCTGTGTTTGACCTGCAAGATGGAGCTGGAGTTGCAAAGCTGTCACCAAATGGCAGCAAATGGTTCCCTGGCAGACTGAGGGTGCATCCCTGGCAGACAACCCTCTGCCTCACTGTTAAACCATAACTCCTGTTAATATGTGTTGATCTCAGCCCAAGTGGGGATGAGGAGCAGAGGTATCCACAGCAACTGGGAGGCATGGAGAGAGCAGGTATCAAAACCAGAATTCTCCCAAAGCCTGTGCAAAGGCAGTGTCTACATTCTGTCCCTGGACTGAATGCAGGTGACCTCTCAGATGTCTTTAATGTGAAGTTTGGAGGGCAAAACCCAGGGAAAGACTAAATGCCATGCCACTAAAGTATACTTAGATGAAATATTTGTCAGCACTGAGCAAACATTACAAGTAACGAATCTATTTAATGGAGTGTATTATTTTATTATGGCTAGTTGCTATAATAGGCAGTTGAAGCATGATAAACAAAAGAAGCAGAAATGTGATGTACTAGAAGATCAGATCTCTTTCCCTTATATCTGTTTTGTCAACTTGCATTCATCTACTTTCTGTTTTCTTTGGTGGGCAGTCATCAAGGCGTGAAATAACTCCCTTCCCACGTTCCCAAGCCATGTAAATATTGCTTTGGGAATGAGCTTATTGCAGACAGTGCTCCTAATCATGGGGTGCTACCACCACTTACATAGGGAAGAACACATGAATAAAATGCTTTCATTCTTAGAGATGAAATAATTAAAGTAATTTACTAATCTGTGGCCTGGATGAAGTTGAGCATATGAAATAATGATAAAAATATCATAAATGTGTTAGGAAGTTGGCATATCAAAATAACTGAGAAAAAAAAATAATTTGGTGACACGCAGCTTGTTGATGCAAATGAGCCTATGATTAAATGATGCTCTGAACAAAAAGACTGGTAAAATGCCTTTAAAACACATGTTCTTCTACTGCCAAGAGCAACATGCTTATGCTTTTTAATGCTACAATTTTACCAGGTTTTCTATATTTTGTCTGTTTATATAGGTTGACTGTATTTTATTTTGCTTCAAGAACTGTATCCTACTACGTTATTGCTGTCCACTACACTCTTAATGGCAGAATAACACTGAAAGCATAATTACATTTATTAATTATGTGTAATTAGGCAAAACCCAGATGATCTATTCAGTGAGCTTTTGAAACGTCCAAGGGTCAAGGACTTCTGGAATTTTGCAGCATTTTTCTAAATAAGAACATTATGCTGTTAAAGCCAAGATGCAGTTTGGTGTGGTCTGTTCTGTAAACCTGCTTAACAGCTAAAATATATAGTATTCATTTATTTAGCTGAGTAAGGATATAGTTGAGATTTCTTCCCTCCCGTTTTTAGATTTGTTGTACTTAACCCAGGAAAAGGGACTTTAAACTCAGCACCATAATGTTCTGCATGCTGACAAGCTAAGTGATATTTATTTTTTCAAACCTTAATCCTTTTGAAACATGGAGAAATAAATACGTCCTCTTATCTAGCATATGCCTGAGACTGGAAATAAATTCTTATTTTCTTGTAGTCCTGTACCAATGGTCTACAATGAATAACTTGGGCAGTCTCAGTGAATATAATAGGAAGAGCTTCTCTATTACCAGTGATAATTATAAAGCTCATAATGGGAAACCTCCAAAGCCCTACCATCAATCATGGAAAATAAACAATGGAAAATGATAGGTATATAGAAGTGAAAATGGCAAAACCACATATGGTAATGCAATAGTTTCTGTGAGGTTATAAATCATGGGAGAGTCGTAATTTTAAATGTAATTAATATTCTCAGATTAAAACATAACTTTCTAAGGAATTTAGCAGGCATTTTTATAGTCAGGAACTGGGTGAGTCAGAGTGTTAGTAATGGGATTAAGGAGACTTTCACTTCTAGATCATTAGGTCAAATATGACCCAAATCTGCAGTGCCTGAAAGTTATCATTTCACAGCTGTGCAGTGGCCTTTGTAAAAAGATTTGTTGATTTTGGTTTAGACCCCAGCAGGCAAGGGTCTGTGGACCAAAATCAGCCATCCTGTAAGCAGTTCAGATCTCAGTGAAAACAAAATAAATTGGCCTCCATCTTCGCCAGGTTTGGATTTTGGTGTATGAAGGCATCATTAAAAATCCTTCCATTAGCAGAAGCCAAGAACAAAATGGCCTTTGGGCAGGAGCTGCCTGCTCAGTCTCTGGAAATGATTCCTCCAGAGGAAGATGCAGATGGACTTCATTTACTGCAAGTTTTTCTCTCCTTTTCTCAGGAACCCCAGTTCTTGAAACTTGTGATAAAGGTAAAGCAAAGGCCTTCAGAGCATCTCTTAGTGTGTAAATTGCCACACATGCTTCTTAAAATAGAGTGACCAAAGTCCACCACCACCACTTTAGCCATCTACATCAATTTACTGGTAGAAAGCTTGCCAAAGATTCTTAAGTGAATGATAGATTTGTTTTGCTGTTAGTTGTGGCAATAATTGTAGAAAGAAGTGAACCCACCTAGTGCAAGGTATTAGTATCCAAATTAGGAAAACCCTGCATTTTTTTGAAACCTTGTTGGTATATTTTAATCTTATGTGGATGTCTTAATCTTGTATGGATGAACTCAGAGGCCCATTATGCATTATATCAGGCAGGATTTGGGCAGAATTGGTCTTTCCAGAAGCAGTGCACTATGTTGGGAACAATACATCTGGTTTCTTTTCCCATCTCTTACCATGGCCCAAAGGGCTTTGACTGATGCACCTGACTTTCTTGATACATCACTGAGCTCTCTTTATCCTGGTTCTTGTTTCTACCCCCCTAGTGCCATTGCCACTCCTGCTTTTGGGCTCTGGCTTCTTTACACCTTTGGCTCTAGGATAGGTAGAGAAGTGCTGTTGTGCAGTTTTCCATTCCTCTCCTTTCTTTTCCTGGCCACAGGCAAGCCCAGTTCCTTCCTCACTTTCCAGCCTTCATTCCTGTCCTCTATGATCCCCCAGTTCACTCCTGAGGCACTGTCTCTTTGTCTGAGCTTTTAATTGTGGAAATAATGGAGTACCAAGGAAATGTCTGTTCCTCTAATCATAACGTGGTGATTACCATTGGTCTGTTCTGCATCTGTGTTTTTAAATCCTTTATTTCTGTTTTGTAAATCTTCTGTGTTCTTTTCCATATATCAGAGAAGATGAGGTTCTTTTTCACAACATTTCCACCAAAGCTAAATATATGTTTGACAGTTGAGGAGTCTGTCCACAGACTGAATATAAGTTTTTGCAAAGTTGTTTTTACATACGGATGCAATATGAAATATTTTCCAGAAATAAGGTGGAAGGTAACAAGAGGAAAAGACCAGTGAACCATTTGTAACCTGGTTCAGCTCTAGCAAGAGCATTTTGTTTGCAGCCCTTTGTTTCCTGTGGTGAATTTCATTTAGTAGGTACACATGACACAAAGCTTTATTAATTGCACAAAGAAATGACACAACTATTATTCCCACTAACAAATGAGTCACTAAGTTTGCAACAGCAGACGAAAGATAAATGCATGGCTCTAATATCTGCAATAGTTATAGGAGCTCTTCCTAAAAATACATTTCAGCTGATTTACAACATTCTTGAATTGTTTAATATGCCACACTATGTGTGATATATTCAGATTTTCGGTCCCAATGCATTCCTGGAAAGAATGTCCAGTGTTGTTGTAGGGATTAAATGTCCCAGAGTGGATAGAACACACCAGAGAATGGAGGACAATGAAGCATTAGATGTAAAAACAAGCAGCTGTAGTATAGTAAGTAAAAAAATCAGTATCTGCTGAGGACCAGCATGCTTCAGATCATTATGGTAATTTCAGATAGTCAGAGGCCACTATGGCAGCAGAGCTCCCTCCAGTACCACCCTGATAAAGTCATTAGGCAGCCCACACTCCAGCTCCAGTGAAAGAGTTCTGTTCTGATTTCTCTCCTTGCCTCTTAAAAAATTCATATGGTTAATATTTAAGTTTCAGAAACCTGTGGCCAGCAAGAGAAAGTTCTAAATGACCCCATTTGTGCTAATGTAACAATCTAATGAAAACTTTAATGCTTATGTTTGCATAATTTCAATTCATTTTTGCTGTTCTGATTATTAAAATTGCTCATTTAAGGACTATCTTTTGTTTTGTTTGATTTCAGCATTCCCTTTGGTAAGAGTTGCAAAAATTGTGAGGAAATGGATTTAATAGACAGGGTCTCAGGAACGGTTAGCTAAATGGTGCTGCAAATACTCCCAATTTTTCTCTTTGTTCTTTTACATATGTTTAAAGATATTTCTGTTAATTTACAATTTGAAAGGTGGGTGAGGAGGAGAGAGTTTGAAAAATAGATTACTGTCTTCATTAATACAGGTTTGACCTACAAAGTCTTCACGTACTTAATGATTAAAAACCAAAGTACTAAATAATAAATTATAAGAATTTATAGGAGTCATCATCTTGAAATTAGCTTACTGAATGTTCTTATCATAATAAATCTGAGTGGGTGTCTAATTTAGTGTTAGCTGACTAAAATTATATGTTGCAGTCAGATAAAAAAAAAAGTTTTTTTTTTTTTGTTTCAAGACAAATGCTATGAATTTAATCAGAAGTAACCCAAAAAGCTGCCATATTTTCTTGTGGCTGCTTTGAAGAAACTTTGGCAAAACTGGTATTGATAGAATGAAGATCGATTTCAATTTGTGAATCTGGCAGACAATAAAATTTCCTCTAGCAATTCAGTGATGTTTATGGTAACACTTCCCTTACTGCTATAGCCAGTCATAAACCCAGGAAACAGATGACAAATATTCTCTCTGTCTCTTATTCACTCTAAGTATAGCAGAAGTGTTTGCCAAGCTCTTTTTATGTGATTGTAGAACAATCTCTCTCTCCCTTCTTTATCTCTCACTATTATAAAAATGTTTCTCAGCTCAGTTCAAATGCATTTCTCCTCACATGTGAATAGGAAACCTTAGAGAGCTGAACAGCTTCAGAGCTGGGAAGCTGCTTCCAGAATTCAGCTACTGGGAAGCCTGGAAGGAAAAGAAAGAGAAAAAACAAACATTAATTTAGGAAATTTATTAAAAGTAGTCCTGATCAATATTTTGCTTCAGTCCAGGCAGTAAGATAGAAGGCCCTGAACCTTTTCTTAGGACAGTCATTCTGAGCCTTTCTACAACCCCAAAACAAGTGGGTTTGGTGAGTGTGGAGCCATCCTACTGACAGTCACTGCTGGTGAGTGAAAGGCTGGGACCTGGTTGGTAAACAGGGACTGAAATCATAGCAAAGCAGCTTTAAAAGAGGAATTTTTGCAGCAAAAGCTGCAGAAAGCAGTCAGATTCTACTTTATCCTTTTACTTTGCCTCAGTCTCTCACCCTAATTAATTAGAGGGAAATATACCTTCCAGAGAAGAGGAAAATACCTTTGGGATTTTCATCAGGAAGTCATAGCGCTGGTGGTTAAAAGGGAAAAGATTTGTTGTTGTTGTTTTAAATATTAAAAGTATAAAATGTGATTCACGAGTACTTCATTTTATCATTAGTACCAATTCTGCAGTGCTAAATGCTGCTGATAATATTTAAGTTTCTTTATGTAAACATAATTTTTGAGTGCAAATTCCTAATCAGAACTAGAAAAAACATGTGCCTCAATCATTTTTCCCAAAGAGCTCCTGGAGTTCAGATTCATCTCTGAAAATGCTGATTAGTCGTGTTTCATTACCTCCTTTCAGAGTATTCAAATGCTAAAAAAAGGCAAAACATAGATGAGAGTATACAAATGAAAATTAGATGCATTAATAAATTAAAGGAGCTTATATCTCTCTTCTTCTAAAAAGCCTTCACCTTGGCAGTCTCCTGCAGTTGGACCTGGAGTGATCCTGTGCTGTAGAAGTGTGCCCAGAGTGAGTGCCAGCATCAGGTTCCTTTGAGTTCTACTCACCATATATTCCACAAAATGGAGGGTACCTTAGGTCATTACTGTGTCACACTGCATAATCAGTGTTTAATTGGGAGAGAAGGTCCTTGTGAAATCATTCTTGTTAAAGCCTAATCATTGACAACCTGATCCAAACTCCTGATGTTTTTCAGGAGTGAAGATGAGCCCCGTTTTCACTCAGTTTTATTTTCTGTATTTTAGATGCAGTCAGTGGTATTTTGCTGTGTATTTTGCACCAAAGACCCCTTCTGATGAGTTTCTGCTAGGCTGACATCTATGCCCAGGCTTGTTAAGAGATATGTGTGTTCTGCAGAACCTATATGCTGAGACCACAGCTTAAGAAGGCAATCTCTGCAGCAGCCATCTATGTATTTCAGTGACATGGAGCCACTGGGATGACTGCTACTAGGAATTAATTCTACTGGGTGATACTGGTGAGTGTGCTATGGCTCCATATAGGTTGGCAGTGATTCCTGACGCTTTCTGAGCAAAGTCTCAGTGGCACCTTTCTCCAAAGGCAAGTGCCCATCAAAAGGCAGTACTGGTAAATTAAGCCTAATAATAGCAGAAGGTGAATTATTGGACTGTAGGAAAAAAAAGATGAAAAACAAATATTCATTTAGCTAGTATTTCACCTTTCTCTTTTGCTCAGCAAGATCTGGACTGCAACATCTTCCCTGGGTACCATACAGATAGTGTAGGGGTGGCACCAAGGTGGAGGCACCCTGAGTTTCCTGCAGGGATGAGCACTGGCAAGCCCTGTCATCTCTTCAGTTTCCATGATTCCCTGATGCACTGGAGAAACTGTAGGTGAAGCCTCAGCCCAGATTATATGCAGAGGGGTATTTTGTGCTGTGGTCTGTGTCCCCTTTCTTTCATGCCTCTGCAGGGTTATTAGCAGGATATTGGTGATGTTTCAGTGAACAGTAAAATATAAGCCATATGTGAAGACAGAGCTAATTTCATGTTTAGTGAAAGATTATTCCTGTTAGGAGAGCTCCGGGTTTTGTAATGGAAGATTTGCAGTGCACTGATTTTTTATTTTTTTTAAAACTCTTTTTTTTTCAGGTATCATTAGCATTACTAATGTGTGTGGTACTTTTAAAGGCTTAACTCAGCGATTTCTCCATGTTCCAGATTTGTTGCCACCGATATGCAGCTGTGTTGCTGTGTAACAATGCAAGGTCATTTTTATGTCACATATGTAGAAATAACAGAAATTGCATTCAGTTTGAATTAACATAATGTCCCCTAAGATTTCAGTGGGAAAAAACAAACAAACCTCAGCATGATCCATTAACACCAGAATTCAAGGAATAACCTCCAGCATGGGCTCTAGAAGCTCTTGATTACAGACTTGGTCAGTGAGAACACTCTGCACTCATGCTATAATCCTAAAAAAATTGTCATAAATCAGTTATTTAATGCAAATGATTGCATTGGGTTTTTCTTTCTGCTTTTTTTATTGCATCAGGTTTATAAGATAAACCTGGAAGTAGGAGCATCTTTGTAATGCATGCAAAGATGTAAACAGGGAAAAAGAAACAGCATTGAGCACTATCAAATTTCTTACTAATAAAGTAATGCTTGTTTTCTTTCTCCCTGCAGCCTGTTGAGGTTTACAGTCCCATGTGACATTATGTATTTACTGAATTTTCATTAGGATTCAGCTGGCCCATTGAGGATGTGAAAGAAGAGAACATGTGCATTTCCCAAATCCACTCCACTTTGTACCCAGGTCTGCAGAGCAAATCAGCTAACACTGCTGTGAAATGAGAGAAACTGGGGTTTTTTCATCTTTAAAAGCTATGAGTGAGCAGATAAAGTAGAGGAGGAAGATCAATTGCTTTTCTAATTTAATAAAGGCTGGTGGTTCAAAAACATAAACATACAGTCTGGTGGCCAGGTGGCTTGTTGTTATGTTGGGCTTTTTTTTCCACATCAGTGATATTCTTCAGTCCTGCAAGTTAGTAAAACCAAGACCACTTGCCGTAGCTATAAGCTATCAATAAAAATTAATGTACCAGAGGGAATTGAAAGGAAAAAAATGTACTTAAGTGTTCAGGGCCATCGAGCCACCCATGCATCCTCTGCGAGTGTATTCTGGAGATAGAGCTGTTATTGTTGCCATGGGCTGCCATTTAATGTTATTTTCCTAAGTAAATGCCTCTGTGCTCTGATCAAGGACGTTGGCAGTAAACCAAGACACAGGCTTCAGCAAAAGATGGTGCTGAATGGTATTGAATACTGTTCAACAAGAGCTGGTATCTGATGATAGCTACAGCTCCTCTCTTTTAAAAGTCAGCTCAAACAAAGGTTTAAAATTCTTTCAAGAAGAGGAATTTTCTCATTTTTTCCTCGTTCTCTTTTTTTGTGAATGATTTCTTTTTTCAAAGAATGACAAGAGGAATTTTAAAAAATAAATAGCAAAGCAAAAAAACCCACAAAAAACACTGGGATGTTTCCATCTAAGGTGATATTAACTTAAGAGGAGAATGGGGAGATCAGTAACAAAACCAAAATCCTCCAAGAAAAATGTTCCTAGATTGGTTTTATGGTTTTGTCTGTCTTTCCAACGGGATTATTGTTGTTTAACTGAGAGCTGATCTAGCAAATTGTGGGTTTTTTAGGGGGAAAGAGTCATAGCACTATCTCCAGCCCTGGATGCTGATGCCAGTGGTGTAGTTCTGTTCAAAGGGGTCCAAAGGCATCCTCAGTGTAACAATAATTAAGGAAAGGATTTTCCACTGCAGAGGACTGGCATTGGTAGTGTCACTTGATTTTGGTTTTTGGCTAAAATGCTGTCTGTACTGTATTTGTCAGTCAAGAGAGTACATTTCAAACAAGGAATGCTGTGTGTTGTCCCCTGTAGCAGCTGAACCCTGTCAGGCTAAAAGAAAAGACAAAAAATTATTTTCAAGGGGTTTCCATTTTCAGTGATCTGTGTTCAGAAGCTGTGCACAAATTCAGAAGCAAAGGCCTGAAAGAAGTAAGTGATCCCCCAGGTTAATTTTGCCATCAGTCTGCAATCTCCATTTCTTCCGCAGAATGATTATTGTATTAAACTGTTACACTGGATTCATTTGTAATTAAAGCAATAAACCTGTGCTTCTTCCAGCAAAATAATAAAGGGCAGTCTGCTCCCCAGGGGCCTGGAACATGATTTTGGGTATGGCCCACTCAGTGGCAGCAGCACGGGCTGCTTTGGGGTATGGAGTAGAGAGAACTGGGATTTAACATTGTCATTTACCTGTAGGATGCATCTGACCTAGTGAAACCTCTTGCTTTTTACTACAGGTGAAAGAAGGCAGCTGGGTGCAATGTCTCTGGACATTTTTTAAATAGCCCAGAATTTGGTGAAGGAGAGGAGGATGTTACAAAGGAAAAGCCTGACCTGGCTTTTTGTTAGGTGTTATTGGTAGTATATAGGCAGTCAAACTTATTAATAAATTTTCCATGGAGAAGTATGTGAACCCATGGAGAAGTATGGAGAACCCATTCTTCAGGGTTATTCAGCATGTTATAGTCCTCCACCCACCTTTCAGTCCAATAACTCCCATTTCCTGTTAATGATGTGTTTCATGGGTGACAGTTGTTCATAGGAAATGCCCACAAAGGTTAAGCCCAAAGCTCAAACCAGTCCAGTACACTGGCTCTGACAAGAGAAACCATGGAAAGAGAAGAATCAGCAAGCAATAGTGATTTTTTTTTCACCAAATCCCTCCCATTCTCTAGTAACTGACATTAATCCATCAATTTTTATGCTCATATATTTTTAGCATCCAGATTGTCCTGTGGGAGGGATTTAACATCTCCACTTCCTATTGCATTCATATGCAGTGACCCCTCTGACTTGTTTGGCACCCAGCTCCCATGCTGGACAAGGCATCCATCTCTGGTCCATCTCTGGTCTCCTCCTCCAAGCTGCTCATGGTTTTATAGACCACAAATACTTCTCCACTCAGCTGTCTCTTTCTGAGGAAGAAAATCCAGAATTAGTTGTGTACATAAGTTACTTCATAGCAATAATAATCTTTTTTTGCCCTTCTCTGTAGTTTTCTAATGCTAATTTTTCAAGATGAGGGTACCAGAACTTCATTGAATTTTCGAGACACGCACTGATCATCAACTTATACAGTGACATAGTTTTGTTTTATTTTCCTCTGTATTCCTTTCCCAATAATTCCCAGCTCCCTATTTCTTTAATAAATACAGAGCATTGAGTTGGTGTTCTCATAGCCCTGTGTACAAGCCCAATATCTTGCTCTTGCATCCTAAGAATAAGCTCTGTGCAGGTGTGTGAAGTTGCATTTGTTTTTTCTCATGTGCATCACTTGACATTCATCTACATTTAACTTCATCCATGACTTTACTGCCTAGTTGCTGAGTATCTTAAGATCTTTGTGCAAGTCCCCTCAGTCAGCTTCATTCTTGCTGCTGCTTTTTTTCTCAGGAGTGGTGGGGAGGGAGAGGAGAAACAGAACGGCAGTGGCAGACTGGGATGCCATGTAGAGTGAAATCCAGCTATCCCCAATAGAGGCACCGTGATTAATGGAACTGGAACCTCAACAAATGGTTTTGCAACTACATTTTAAATGCATTATATTTGTTTGAGTTTGACATTCAGCAAAATGCTTTCTCTCATGCCCAGTTTGAAGTTAAAAATATAAATTGAATATCCTAAATTTTATTTATGCATCTAAGTTGTTAAGGAGGTAAAGGAGAACTGAGGGATAGGCAGCCCAGATTATGGATCCCCAAAATACAGTCCCGTCATTTGCAGGAACTTCTCCTCCTGTTGACTGAATCATTCAAAGTTGGGCTGATGTTAGTAATTCAGAATTATATCTGTTTTCATTGAATAGGCAGATGTCTGTTTCATTGTCCAAGGGAGAAGTCATAAAGTTTACTTTGTGATCTTGGTGGCATCAGCATAAAAATGCATCTCTGTCATGCACACCTTGCTGGCAATGGATTTCCTAGCTTCAATTTTAGGTAATGTCACAGAATATGAATAACTGAAAAATGTAGTGGAAATGCTTCATCTGAATTTTTGTGACCAGTACCTACTGAGTATTTGGGTAAATGTCTCAACTGTTGCCTCACTGCTCTGTGTGCAGAAAAGGCCTTCAGATTACAGTGAAATTTTGAAAATCCTAGGGAGGAGGATCTTTAACCAAAAGCTGTTACAACTGAGTGGGTTTTGCAGCACTGAATTAAGTTGATAAATGAGAGCTTAATATCAATGAAAAGTAAATGCACATCTGGATTTGCAAATCTCACCATTTGGCAGCATTAGAAACTCCCCCTTTCAAATGTGATGCCTTAAGTTGAGTTTTTAAGGTATCTCTAAAACTGTGTGTAGTATTGTCTCATTGGATTTTATTTTAAGTGAGGAAAAGTGTGTTTGCATTTGGAAAAATATACTCTTTGTCACTGTAAATGTGAGAAGACTCTAAGCATCAGGGCTTGAGGCATTTTAACTGTGTGAGGTACTCAGTAAACTGTGTTTTCTTCCTTTCATTACAGTGACAACAAATTTGCTTTCCCAGTCTTTCCAGGCTTTTATTATTTGCCCTACAACAAAACATTTGTCTCTAATTTAGATTTCATTTGTCACTTTTCTAATAATTTGTATTGAGTTAAAAGTAGCAAGTCAAATTAACATTATCTGCTCAATATAAGATTTTGTTTTTGCTGCTGTAGTTGATTCCCCCTCACTAACCATCACTTTTTATTTTTCTTTTCTCTCTTGACATGTAAATTTGAACCTTTTGTCCATCCTCTTTCCTTTCAAACATTAGATTTCATTACTGGCACTCTGAAAAGCTGAATATATTATGCCATTTGCACCACCATCATCAACCTTCTCGGTAACCTCAGAAAAGTCAAGGAGAAGAGTTAGGCAGATTTTTCTTTTCCAAATCTCTACCAGCTACTTTCTATTATGTTACAAATACATGTTGCTTTCCACCTTGCCTGTCAGAATGGCTTTCAACTGATTTCCTTGCTAACGTTGACAAAGTGATTGACTTGCAGATTTCTACAGCAGTTTTAGACCTTTTTATAAAAAAAAAAAAAAAAAAAAAAGGAAAAGATTCCTCTTATATTCAACAAACTTTACATTTTTTTTAAACTGCTCAAACTTCAATTATTATTTGCAGCCTACAGATCTTTGACAAGAATAAATCTTACAGCATCCAGTCTGACAGACCCAATTTTTGTTTTGAATTGCCTCCTACTTTTCTAGTAGTAGGCACTGCAGTAATTATATACATAGTCAATGGATGACAGCCAAGATATTGTTATTGTACACTTTGGTTTAGAGAAAGTATTAATTTCATATTTGAGTTGTTTTACGTGTTGTCAGGGTATAACTCTTTTCTTGGTTCTAGAATACTGAAAAGTAAACATTCTGGGCAATTCTTTAACAGCACCTGTTGTAATTTTTAGATTTTAGTTCTCTTTATTAGTCTGGCCATGTCTAATACACAGATCTTTTAGTATGTATTTATAAGTCTTATATAATCAATTTTGGGGAAAATCAGCAGTTTGTATTGATTATAGTCAATGTATATTTTTGTTCGTATTTGAAAAGGAAAAAAAAAACCCATATGGGTGATAGTTCATTAGCTTGTAAATATAGTATCACTTCCTGCTTAATTACAGGTTTTTATAATTTTTTATAATGCTTTTTGCCTTTTTTCCTTTGGATAATTTTCAAAGTACTATTCCCTCAAGAGATCTCTAAGAGGCAGAATTTCTGGCTATTAAAGATTTGCCATCCCACAAGCAGCAGCCTGAGAGTGCCTCCAGGTTATTTATAACTGGATTTTATCTGAGAAAATTAACTAAAGAAGATAAACCAAAATTCTAGGGGAAAATGCCTTTAAACATCTCATATATTATGCTGTACTCAAACAGCTATTTTGATTTTAACAGCCTGGCAAGCCCAGTGGAGCTCTTTTCCTGGTTTTGGGCACAAAATAAGATAACCCTTTCTGAATTCCTCCAGGAGACCATCTAAGTTCACTTAAAGTGGAGGCATAAAATATGATTTTACAATGTGATACATTTAAGCTTCACATGTTAGTTTAATTGATTTTCCTTGTTTGCTGGTTCAGAGAGCCCCAGAACTCCTCGTTTGCCCTTTAAAAAAAAAAAAAAAAAAAAGCTACATTTTCAAAATGTTGAGTTAGCAGGCAAGGAGAAGTTGTAGAAGACTACAGGAAGGTTTGTTGTGTACTGGTGTCTGTAGTGCTCCAACCCTTTCCTGACCACTGGGCAGGACCATTGGGTCCCCCCCAGATTCTGGCAGTGCTTTAGCAGACCTGTACCTTTACCTGCCTGCATAATCCCCCTGCTTTGAGTGGGCTGCTCTGCAGACTGATGCTCTCATCTGACATCTGCTGCTAAATCAGAGCCAGAGTTTGTTAGTTGTGATTTGTGGGTGCCTTTTGGGTCTGAACAGGAGGAATGAGGCTACCAAAGGCAGAGCACCTCCGTGGTGTGGCTCCTGAGAATTTAGGTGTCTGATGTGATTAAGCTTAAAATAACAAACTCATTTTCTTTCTAACATCAGTTATATTTGAACTTGGGTCTAGAGGGGTGAAAGGTTATTGCAATAATTTATTGTACCTTACAGTACAGTCAGTGTTTAAAAAACGAATGGTAGCTGGAAGGCATGTTCTATTCTTACTTCAAGGAAAAAGTACTGTCAGGTTGCAAGGACTGAAATAGTTGCAATTTTTATAGTTTAGTTTATTTTATCATTTTTATAATTTTAAGCATGCCTTCTAAATAAAATTATGAGAAAGGGGTTTGAAGACAGATTTTCAAACTAAGCATTAGCTCCTTTTCTTCACACATTTGTAATAATAATGCCTTGCATTTATGATTGTGTAATTATGATGCACAACTGAGTGACCTTTGCAGATGACAAAACTGTTAATGATTTCCTCTGGCTTTTGCTTTTAATTATTCACCTATGTGAAGTAGAATACAGACTATAAAGGCTAGGGAAAGTAAGGGTGGTTGGTTCATATCAGTGTTATCACATGGCAGAAAGATCTTAACATTTTTCTTATGTTTGCTTAGGCTTAGATGTTACCATTAAAGAAACTGCCTTTTATTATGCACTATGGGACATAAACTGATACACGTATATGTATATACTATGCATCCTTGATAAGAAGTTTTCCATAACATCTTGAAAAATTTGGGTCAAGGAAGAATATAAATTCTGGACTTGTTTCTGCAGCCCTGGCTGCATCACTTCTTCAAGCCAAAAAGTAAACTGAACTTTGAATTTTGGCTGAAAATTGCATGAGAAAATTAGTGTTCACACTATCTGCCCATTCAGACTTTCACTTCATAAGTGAAAGGGTGGCTAAGAATTGTGTCTTAGTGTTGCCTCCTGCCATTTCTATTTTCTTTCTAAATTAAGTAGCCTTCTAAATATATGAACAACTTCTGCTCAGAACACTTTCAGCTTGAGACAAGAACACACTTTGGCTCTTGAGACTGTAACAACTGAATAAATTAACACTAATTTGCTAAAGAAATGATTCTTCATCTGAAATACATCCTTATACCGTCTAGAACAAAACTCTGAAAAAGAAAAAATGTAAATAGTTCCTGACCATTTTCTCAGTGACAGTGGTTATGAGTTGCTGAGTGAGTTGCAGCATGAACCAAAGCAACCCAGTTGGCTGGGAAGGTGTGGGCCAGAAGTGAAAAAGAGAGGAGTCCAGGTCCTAGGGAAAGCCTCCTTCTAAATGAAATTCCTTGAAGGAAAAAAATAAAGTGTACAGGACATAGATTGTTGCATAAATGAATGCAGTCAGCTTTTCTACTTATCTTGGGAATCCTACAAGTTTCAAAGAAAAATTACACCTTAGAAAGTGATTTGGCAATGCCTATTTCTTTGCAGTGTTCAGGTTCTGTGATCCTCCAGGCTCAGGACTGGAGGCAGATGCTCTCTGAGTTGGTGCAGTAAAACTTTCAGAAGACAAAAGAGAAAAGAAGAGGACTTAAGGAAATATAGAAACATAAATGATTGCTGTTGTCAAATTTACACGTATGTATCTCTTTGGCTAATTGGTAGATTTATGACACATTTGTGTCCTTCAAGTCTCACACAAAGTCTCAGCATCCAGTGTTTGCATTTTACTAAGGCTGCTCAAACTTTGTGGTTTTCTGTTTGTCACTGAAAAAAAGAAAAAAAAAAATAAAGAGAAGAGAAAAGAAAGAGCGTGGAAACGAGGGAGCACATAAACCAAAATAGAACTGATATTTCATTTGGGTTTTCCTGATAGGTATTGAGTTCCTTCCATATTCTTGTGCATTAAGGGTTTTGCGGAGTGAGCTAGGACACTGTCTCTTTAAGTGTTTAACAGTAATTGGTTCATGTCCTGGTATTCATTGAAAATCCTAGACATTTCATGGAAAATCTTCTTAATGAGGGAATGAATTTTTCATTCACATTAGAAAGCTCACTCTGACAAACAATTTCTAAATAAAACTTTGGCGACATGACATCCCATATTGGACTTGACAAAGAGGACAGGTGCATTAGAATAAAACTGTATGGCGATCCTTCAAGCTGTCAGCCATGAATATTTTATTTCTTAATGAATCATCTTTGTGAAATGAACTTTCTTGTTGTAGTGTCAGTGCCATTTACAACAAAAAACCTGCTCCTTTTAAAAGGTGAACTCCTTAAAGATGCTGATGCCTGCACAAAATACTTAACCCTAGCCAAGGTATTCAGTAAATTTAATAGCATAATTTTTTTTTCCCCAAACTGTTTGAAATATAATCTCATACTACCAGGTGTGACTGTCAAACACAACCTTTTGCAGTTGCAATTTTGTTAATAAAGCCATTATTCAAGGTAGATTAGCAATGAGGTTGATCCATGGGGCACAGATTTCATTATTAAAAACCAAATTATACTTGTTTAATTATTGGGTTTATATTTCCTTTAATTTTAATGGTATGTTACATTTATTTAGTACTTGGGCATATTAGCAGATTTATATTAGAGACTTTATATATGAAAATCAGAGGCCTTACAGACAGTAGCCACTTACACCATCTTGTATCACTGTTCTCTACCATGCAAATGGAATAATCATAAGCAGTCCTTGTTATGTTTTTGGTTTTTTCCTCCCAAAGGTGTGAATTGAGTGGTGGTTGCAGTGGGTGGGGAGGGTGGATAGAGTGTCCTGGAGATACAGCTCCCTGTACCCAGGTGTTTCATGCTGTCCCCAGACACTCTGGGTTTTTTATTCCAAGAAGATACTAATGTCAGATCAGTTTATTCTTCCTCACAGTTTATTTTTCAGAGTAGATTTGAATGTACTGGTTTGCTAACAATTTTACATTCATTGAGTTATCTTAAAAGCATATATGTTTCAGCATTTTGCTTTTGTTCTGTGAAAGCAGCTTGATTTGGATTCTCTAGGGAAAGCTCAATTTTTATTGATATTAAAAATACCCATTTGATTGCAAACCTCAAAGTGGCCTAGATTCAATTTAATTTACATAATGGTGTCTTCAGGGACAAAGATTGCATGTCCTTTGTGGCATTAGTTTGTGGATGTTTGTTCCTAGCATGTGTCAAGTTCAAATTACAGGGTTTGTCATTTTACTTATAGGCTAAATGTTTTGACTTTATTGCAGTCAAATATATGATGTAATTATACTCATTGTCTTTGGAGCCTCTGAGCTGTGTCCTTGCTGATACTGGATATACACCATGTCTTGTCTGCCCATGCTCCCATCCTGCAGCCTGCTCTCAATGGAAAGACTCCAAAAGGTCAGGAATAGGACCTCTTTAGTGCTTTTAACTCAAGTATCACCACCTCCTCGTGTTC
This sequence comes from Calypte anna, assembly GCF_003957555.1. Classification (NCBI taxonomy): domain Eukaryota; kingdom Metazoa; phylum Chordata; class Aves; order Apodiformes; family Trochilidae; genus Calypte; species Calypte anna. The sequence continues at coordinate 14,322,071 of NC_044257.1, forward strand.
CAATTTCTTCCTTTCCATGCCAGACTTTTATCCTGGTATCAACTTTCTTTCCAAACATCTCTGCTCATGGCAGAAAGCTTTCTCAGTTCTCTTTTGGAGTCAGTAGCACCCTTCCCACTGTTTCAAACTGGAGATTGAACAGAGACAAAAGCTGCTTTTAAAAAGGTTTTATTTCCCTTAAAATTGTCTGTTTGCATGTCTGTCTGCTTCCATTGCAGTTTTAAACTACCTATAAAGTTTGTTGAAGGCTTCACGGGAAAACCTAGAATAGGTTCAACAGACTTCACAAGAAAGTGTTAAGCCTGTACCCTTGAAGTCTCTGTGTTTTCAGACTGCTGTTTGTAGATGAAGCCTTATATGTGCAGGAAGTTTTTATCATCAGTAATTAGTAACATCAAAAAGGGAGTATTCAAGACCTAATGAAATCAACTGAAGTCTATGAATGGGATGTCTGCTGCAGACTTTGAAGAACTAAATGTGTACGCCCGTGCTTTGAGGTGGCTTTGCTGTATTATTATTGCTTAGATTCCTGCAGCACCTAAGGGTCAAATTATTTTTTGCTTTGCTAAGCCCCAAGTAAGTGCACACCCAGAGTCAAGAGGCTTTGAAGGCCACAGTCCATGTGTATGATGGGAGAGCACAGGGAAACACCAACATGGGGACAGATAAGTCAGTGTGGCCAGAGGTTTCAGCAAGCACCAGCAGCCTAAATATTCCTTTTGTTGCCATGAAAGCAAAGGGGACTTTCTAAAAGGTTGCTAAGGATGAGGAAGAACTTTCTAAACTTGAGGGCAGCCTGAAAAATTGATTTCAATAGATACTGGGATTAGATGAAGGCAAGAACCAGTGTCTGCTGAGGGCTGATCTGTGAAACAAGAGAGGGATGTGCTGTGAAGGGCTTTCCACTCGTGTCTGGGTATGCTGTATTGTGTTTTATCAGGCTGGTAAGAGGGTCTGGGCCAAGACTGGCCACACTGAGAATTACAATTCACTAAAAGTATACTGATCTTGAAAATTTCTATTGATTTAAACAGAAGTTAATGCATGTAACAACTTGGAGATCAAGGGGCAATGATCATAACTCTGTCTTACTCTTCTTTCCAGGGTCTATTTAAAGCATACTTGCTTTTCTCTCAAAATTATCAGACCATCTTTATCCTTTTTAGTTTCTAATTTTACTTTCATTTAAATCAACTTTTTCAACAGCCTTGCAAGTACTAATCAAATAAACCTTAAAAGATTGCTCCTGATTAAATTATTTTTTAATAATGAGTTCCTGTTACCAGGGAATACAGAGTTAAAAAGGTGATATCACTAAAATTAATTAGCATAAGACATGCTGGACTGGTAGAAGTGACTGGATCTTAATCAATAGCAATATGATTACACCCATGCAGCAATTATAAATTATTTAAAACAGTACCCCTAGGTTACTGACTAGTTGCCTTTAAATTAAATTCTCTGTCAATAATTGATGCAAAGAATTAATGTGAGAACACATTCAGTTACTGAAACTTTTTTAAGGTGGCATAAAATATTGAATTGTTGCCTGTCATTAGCAGCCATCCTGTCTCTTTTGCGCAGCATTGTTCTTTACTAAATTGGTCAAGAAGGACCTCCAGAGCATGAAAGATGCCTAATGATTCTGAATGCTGTTCACTCTTCTTCTGAGGACACTGACACTGGGAAATATAAATTTCATGTGTGAGAGGAACTAGAAATTGGTGAGACTGGTAAAGCTGCTGTTTTGCTACTGAAGCAGTGAAAGGAAATATTTTCTTGGGGGGCTTTTAGATGTTTTGAGGTGAGGAGGATGAAAGGGAAACAGACTGGAATGTGCTGGTGTGTAAGTGGTGTTTAGAAGACTGATGATTTTTTATGAATGGCAATTTTCTTCATCTTCCTCAGTAATACTTAGTAATTAGTATATAGGGTTTAGTGGTTTGAGGCAGCTGAGGTAGATGTGGCTTCATTTGGGGGCAGTAAGAAAATACAGTAGTTACAATCTCAGGAGCACCAGGGAGACTTGTCACAGTTTCCATGCATCTGTTGCTGAAATCAGGTGTAGTCTCAGTGTGCAGGGGAAGGGCAGCCACATCTGAGATTCACATCAAAATTTACTCATTTCTTTTGCTAACCATTCTTTTTGCTGTGTAATAAAAAAAATATTTTGGGGTAATTTAGTAAGTATTTTCTAGGTTAATGTAGCAGAATTTAAGATAGTATTTAAAAAAAAAAAAACCCAACCAAAAAGAACTTATTAATTATAGCAAGTGAATGTGTACTAATAATGACAGGATTATTGTAAAAATCCTACTTTTGAAAATATTATAAAATTTTAGATTACATAAATCAGAATTATTGTTGAGTTATTGACATGAAGTCACAGAAGCCAGGGAGCTCAGGGATGAAGGGAACTGGGAGATGATGTTTGCTCCTACTTTTTAGCTTGTGCTTGCTTACCATGGGAAGGTGGTAAAGCTACACTGAGATATGGACATAGCAGGAATAATTTTAAAAGAAAGTCATTCTTCTTGAAATCCTTTTCTCTTCCAGTTTTCTCTTATGTTTTCACTTTGTGTCCAAAATACTCTGTTATTCTTATTGCTGTTATGAAATATCCTTTTTATATAAATTTTTTGCAGGACTGAAGATCAGTATCACAGTATATAAATTACACCTTGATTTTAAATCTGTGCTTAAGAACACAGATTTATGTATTAGCACTCTCAAAATTACACTTTTGGGAATTTATTAAGTAAAGGGATACCAGAATTTTAATTTTTTTATTTATTTGTTTGTAACAGCTTTAAAAATTGTGTCAGTGAAGCTTATTATTACCAGTGAAAGGCTTGAGGTGTGTGCCACGAATAAATATGGATCTGGAATGGGGAAAGAAAAGGAAAATTGATCTACTCACTTGCAGAGGTTTTGAATGGTGCAAGAGAAACATATTGAATGTTTACTCATAATGTTATAGTATTTCTCATTTTCTAAGCAGGATTCTTTGACAAGGATTGGAATAAACAGAGTGAATTATGTCAGTATTTCAGAAAAAAAAAAAATCCCAGCCTCCATGGGGTGGGGAAAGGTACTATGCACTGTTTGAAGATTTTGGCCTAGCATCCCTACAGCTGCTACAGCCTATATGCATCTTCCCAGGAGGTGCAGAAGCATGGAAATCATGAAGGTAAAGGTGTTATGAGGTCTAGAAATGTATAGTTTTAGCTCTGGTGGAAGTTTAGAGTTGATCTCCACTCTGAAATTGGGCTTTTAACATAAATGCATAAATGCAGCTCAGTTACCAAGCAATTGCCTTGCTTTTCCTCTTCTAGAAAGCAAATGGGGATGCTGCAGGGTGAGATGTGAGTTATTGGGTTAAGGCCTGGTTAGTGCTTTGAAAGTGTAAGGCTAACTTTGTTACCTTGCTTATCCTGCATGGGTACCTGAAGGACATTGCTTAGTGCATAATTGCTCCACCGTGCTGTATATTTACCTTTCTTATATTGAATTCTAGCAAAATGGAAATTACATTTATGTAATTAGAGACAGATCTCAAAATGCCTTAAGTAGTAGCTTTAAACTCTCCATTAACAAAAAAGCACACAAAGATTCCTGGAACTTACTGTTTGATTACATCATTGATTTATGACTAATGTTAAAAAAGGAACAAAGCTCTGATTTGCCCACCAATGTTTGGAGTGTCAGACAAGTGTTTGTATTTTACCACATAGCTACTTAGCTACTCTCATGAGCTGCCTAAATCTGTTTAGTCAGAGTTTCAGTCTAGCTCAGCACTCCTGTGTGCACAGGAAGACACTGGCTGCACGTTTACCTCAATAACTAAAGTTTCTGTGTCTTATTCATAAAACAACTTAAATCCATATTTGAGCCTCCTATTAATGCATGTATCAAGTCAACAGACTACCTGCCCAATCTAAATTCAACAGTTGATGCTTAGTTTTGTGTATTTGAACAATACTGATGTAAAATCTTGTGGTCTGTTTGTAGAGCTGCTTATTCTTTTTCTCTACATATGCACTTCTCTTTGCCATTTTCTTTCTGTTAAAACATCCACTCTTGGCTGTAAAGCCAGTGGAGAATTCTGCTCCTCACTACAGTGCAAGTGCAGGATCTCCCTCCAAAAAGGACTGTGACATCTCTATGGTTTAGTGACTTGGAACCTGGTCTTTGCTTGCTCATTTTCACCTTGCCATCCTTTGGCACTTGCAGAGTGAGAAATTCAACAAATGGTTAGAAATCTTCAGTCAGGCATTGCCCTGACTTGTGTGCATGAGATTTTGCATATATAACTCTTAAGTTATGGATTTTTAAGCAAGCATGGAAAGTATTTCAAGTTGGGTAATATTTCAAGTTGGGTAAAGATTTTGCTGTTGTCTGAAATATGAAAAATTTCACTCCTTTCTTTCTGTATTTCCTTTCACCTCACACATAAATTGCATTTACTTTGGGGAAACTAAAATGAGGTTGAACTGGGAAGCTATATTTCAAAACATTAAATAAAAATGTATTTGAACAAGAAAATAGAAACATTAAAGGATAAAAATTAAAAGCCCCATAAATCCCAGTTCATCCTTGTCCACTCCTGCTGAGCAAAAGATGACCTCAAAAGAAATGCAACTACTGGAGCAAAACGGCTCTTTGTTTCACTGGTGTTAGCCCAAGTGGAAAATAGTATCTTAGGAACTGGTTTGGTTTTCTTTTCCTGTTCTTATTTGGGTTCCTCACACTTTGTAGCAGATAAATAAATAGATGGTTTGGAAGAGTGCCTTCTCTCATACAATTTGCATTAATGTTAACATTCATCACAATCTGAAAATTTGTATTTTTGTCTGAAAAAAAATAGGTGAATGTGTGCTGGGACACATTAATGTGACCAGCTTAGGCATCGTGCTTGCACAAGCTACTCAAGTGTTGCTTTTGCCTGACTGATTCTGGGGGAAGATCTGAGGGAGGTGGAAAACGCCATGTTGAAGTAGGACGAAATGAAATTAGAAACCTGAAAAAAAAAAAAAAAAGTCTGATTGAAACTGTGTATGACAAGTGTTGCTTCTACTTTTAACTGAAGAAATTTCTTTCTGCTCTAACTTAAGAAATCAACCTCTTAGACCTCACAAAGATCTCTGTCTTCCCATGCCGAAGATGTTTTGAGAAATTGATGACTAAATTTGCCCAGGATTTATAACTCAATTCTCAGAATTTTCATTGGAAATCTGATTAATGAGTTCTTTCCATTTATCGTCTATCTTAAAGCTAGTTTTACATAATATACCAAAAAAAGCAAACTCTTCTGAAACATGGTTACGTGACCAAAATGAAAGCATCTGTGAACTGCAAAATCCTACGCCTGTCAGCGCCGTGGCTTCAACCATGGTCTTCCCGTAATACTGTGCCCGTGCTGATTTACCAGAACACGTATGCATATATGTACGTGTGTGAGAACTTGTGTGTGTTATTCATCAATGTTATTGCTGTTTAGGAAAAAAAAAAAAAAATCATTATGGTTTGCTTGACTTGTTTCCATAATGATCGTACATATTCGATTGGTGTTAATGTGTAATATCCGGCTTTGAAAACCACATTTCAAGGTCTGATACATTTGCCAGAGGTAAAAGTGTGCTTAAAATGAGAGATTAACTTGCTTGATAAAAGTAGTAAACAAAGTCTGCATGATGGCTATTGCTGTTTTTATTGTCTGGTTTTTGAATCAAAATTTGGTTGTTTATTGGTTTAGGAAGTGACCATTCGTAAAGTGTGAGACTCTACAGAAAGGGAGAGCAGTTCCATTAAAATTCATTTTTACTTGCACTGCACCTCCATGACAGTAGTCAGTTGTTGCCCTGAGAAGCAAGTGTTATTTTGCCTGCTTTTTACACAGGGAAAACAAGTCTCAGAGAGAGAACAAAGACTGTCTTAACCCTCCTGGGAAGCTGGTGAAGCACAAGGGGCTCACTCATGTCCATGGAGGTCCAAGCTGGGCACTAGACAATCCTTATTCCCCTGGCCGTGGCTTTTTGAAGGTAGGGGAAGGGCTGTCTGCATGACTGAGGCATTTCTGGGATGGGGGAAGCTCCAAGGAGGGCAGACTGTGGTTTATTCCACTCTTCCTGAGGGTTTGGGGTGATACCTCAGGATGCCAGAAAGCTGCACATGAGACAGAAAGGCCTTTTTCCACTTCATCCTAAAAAAGCCTTTTGAAGTTAAAGGGCCAAAAGTGTGTTCAAGTGCCTTCTGGTCTATTTGGGATGTTTTTTGCTCCTAGCTGTGTAAGCACCTTGTGTATCCTCAGGAAGTTTGTCTTCACACAGAAGGAGCCCTCAATGGATGCAGGGTGCAGGAGGGGCTCTTACAAGATAATGAAAATTCCTGCTGGTTGTCGTGTGGGTCTGCTGCACTTTCCAGCTGACAGCACTAAAACACAGCCTGGCAACAGCCCCTATTTTCACAGCTGTGCAAACATCCTTGATGACATTTTCACTGATGCCATGGAAAGCACTGTGGGTTTCTCCACCACTGAAATGCAGTGAACAGGCTGGTGGCAGAGTGGGATCAACAGTCCTTGTCAGAACAGAGCAGGAGGGGAAGCAGCATTAGTGTCAATATTTTAAAGAGGATTATGAAATGGGAAGGGAAATAGATAACAAAAACTTGAAAAAATTCTCTTGCCATTCCTCTAAGGAAGTCAGGGGGAGGGAAAGACACTAACCAAACTATGCATTCATCCTCATCCAAGATGTATGTCTTTAAATTAGCTTGGATTCTTCTGGGTCGTCATCCCCATAAATGTTCTTACCTCTCTCTGGGGCAGCTGGAGGGACTTGAGCCTGCTGCACTTACCAAAAGTGACAGACTGCAACAGTGTTTTAAGCCTCAAGGTAGAGTCAGACCTTTAGGTAAAAAAGAAAAGGGGGAGATTTTCCCTGCTGACATGGCATTCCCAGCTAACAGCACCTTGGGCACATTTCTCTTTGCTGGATGACCCAGGAGGATGGTCTGTGGTTTGTCCCAGCACCTGAAGCCAAGCTGCCTGCCCACAGGGAACTCAGTGGCATGGTCTCCTTACCTCCTCTGAGCTCCTCATGCTTTAAATCCAAGGCTTCTCCTGGTGTGTGATGATGGCAGGTTTTATTTTGCTATAGATCTAGGTGTAAAAAGCAGTATTTGTGTGGTTGTGTAGTATTACATGTGAATTAAAACCAGACACAATTCCTATAATATTCATATGAACCGAAGAGAATTTTCAGTTGACTGCTTCCTATACTTTTTCATTTACTTCCTCTGAATGTATGTGGAACTGCTCTTGGTGGTCTATGTAGTCACAAAAATGAATTCTGAGTACTGTTTCATGTGGTTTCAAATTGTGTATTCAGTTTTCATATGACATAATTCAAGCTTATTGATTACTCATATGGTTTGTCTGATCTGAAAGGACAGAGAATACTGCAGGACTGATTTACCCAGCTATGATTAACAGTAAATATTTGCAGGTTCAATTAATTAAAAAAATTGTGAATGCTTCTCATTAAGTCCGAGAACATCAAGTTCAGTTTGCTGATGATTTGTGAACAAAAGTAAAAGAAAGGTTAAGAAAACTAATTTATTGAAAAGTTGAATTCAGCCTTACATGGATGAGAATTTGCTGCATGGTGAGAAAGCTAGTGAAGAACACATACTGGTAAAATGATAAATTTGTGCTTTAAATGAAATGAAAGAATGGTTGTATGTGTATTTAAGTAGACCAAGTAAATCTTCATTTATAGCTACAAACATTTAAAGAAAGAGTAAGGAAACAGTATTATATTTACATGTGGTAGAAATACGAAGATGATTCAGAAAACAGCAACAAGAATGACATGAGATGAGAAAAGTTGTTTTGTAGGAGTAAATGTACAACTCTCAATCTATTTAACTTACCAGAAATTCAGCTGGGAGGTGTTCAGATCACTATCAGTAAATACCTACCAGGAAAGATTTCTGAAGAAATCTTTCAGCTCAGCAAAGCAGAATAGGATCCAGCAGAGGAAGTTTAAGCCACACACACACTGGGGAGAGAGTGGTTTTCAAAATAAAGTCAAACAAGTGTTAGAACAACCTGTGGTTCATTCAGTTTTGAGAATTCAAACTTCTTGTGGAAACTTGTGAGAAGTTGCCATTTGGATGCAGTAGCCACTTAGTGAATTTCTGTGGCCTGTTGTGAGAACCAGAGGGGATTAACAGAGATCACTTTCTGTCCTTTTTACCTGGGAATTCAGGAACCAACACAAGGATAATAGTAGCTCTCCAGGCCAGCATAGTGTGGGTTTAGGCTTTTTCATTATGCAACCTGAGCAATTTTGAAGCTGAAAATACTGGTAGAGCCTGACACAAAACCAAACTGAGGAGCAGATGCATATAATAATAACAAGTATTCCTCTTTATCTCACTGTAATTCAGAGGTTATATGCCATGTTCTTGGCCATACTCTCAGAGGCGTTCTGTCATGAAATGGGACGTGTTGCCAAGGACCAAAAGGAGCATTGAAAGGCACAAAAATGCTCCTTAAACACTATTTTTCTGAGTTTAGTTATGATACTCACAGGTCCAGAAGTAAAGCCAAACCAGTCTTGCTGCAATAGAACTGCAATTTTAGAGGGGAAAACATGCAGGCTGTTTATTCAGACCTAAACCCCCATAGCAAGGTGGTTTATTACACAGAGAGAAAGGAGCAGCATGAATATATAATGTTCTGTACTCTCCTGGCACAGAATGAGAGTCAGGACTGCTGGTACCATATGGCCCATTTATAGCCTGGGCTCCAAGGACTCTCGAGACCATAAGAGACCCAGTTCACCACAGGTTCTCTGCCTTCTGAAAAGCTGCCCAAAGCCCAGAGTCAGCTCAGCTCAGGTCCCCCAAGCCCCAGCATAACATTTATGTTGGGAAGCCTTTTTTCCTTTCCCCCTGGATGTAGCAAAGAATTGTATTACAAATCAGACTTGAAAATTACAAATCAGACTGTAAGTTCATGCAGTAGAAGGCATCAGTGGTAGAGTGTAAAGTTTTAAACAAACAGCAGCTGCTCACAGGATGCTCAGAAAATGGCCACTGACACTTTTTGGCTTGACATTTTCTGCAATGACACTACTTTCTAAACAGACTTTTTTTCTTTTTTTTTTTCCTTTTTTTTTTTTTCCTTTCCCCTTAGTATCCTGCGTCTCCAATTTTAAAGTTTAAATAGATCTATACTTTCCCCAAGGAGTTATGTGCAAACTAATATTAAGATTAAAATCTTTTATGTTTGTTCTGTAACTTGAAACAGAAAACTAGTGCATAGTCTGTTTTATCCCACTGGCTCTCTAAGGTTCAGGTATTAACATAAATACAGCCCATTAACACTTGTTCCTCTCTGTCAGGACATAAATTAAGTCTGCAGGTGTTCCATGAAGCTTTACCCTTGGTACTAATTAAGCCTTGATAATTAGGTTTGTTAAATTCAGGCCTTTAAGCTTATATTCCCTCTTTGGGTTGCCAAAATAGGGATTTGCAATAGACAAGGCCTGTTTCTGCAGGTTTTGTGAGGGGTTTTTTGTGGTTTTGTTTCCAACAAAACCACGGTTGTAATAAACTCTTCTTTAGTTTGGTGGTTAAAGATTCAAAACCTGTGAAGAACTCGGGTATCAGCTTGTATTTACATCAGAACATTTTCTTTTGCTGGCTTTTTTGGCAGAGCACATTCATTGTAGTGGAAAGTTTCCAGTCCATATGTTAAACACACAGATGCTTCAGCTAGATAAATCATTGCTGTTCCAAATGAAATATCATTCACAAATGTAGAAGTTGAGATCTTAAAATTATAATATTAAACACTGTTTAAAAACAATCAGAGTTTAATTTAGGAAGCATATCCCTTATAGCAGTAAGACTTTCCTTTTTTAAAAAAAAAAATTTCAAATACCTGTGATTTTTGTCAAGTGTTTTAAAAGGTTGTGTTCACAGATCATATGGTCCCAGTGCTAAATAAAAATAATAATTAAAGAAATCTAATTCAAAGGAACCCTCCTGGGAATAGGGTTATTTGTAACACATACACAGAACATTAAGTAGTGTAATCAAAATGGATTTTCTTGCCAGTTAATTTCTTCTCTTTTGTTTCTCTATAAATATATAGCCCATCAGATCACATGTTTGATAAATGTCCTTTTTCGTCTAGAATAAATGAAACCACAGCTACAACTCTATTAGAGGTACTTTCCACATTATTCATTGTAACTATGCTAACTTTATGCTAATAGCGCTAATGCTTTTTTTATCCATGAGATGTTAAATAATATTTTAGTAATTTTTTAAGAGAAAACAAAATAAATAAATTAATAAATGCCATTAGAGACTTTCAGCCACATTAAGTTCTCATCCTTCATTTTATTTAGTGTTTTATTGGCCAGAAAGCCACAATTAATCATTTTTGATCAAGAGCTATGTTTTTGGTAAGCAAAAGGTGTTTATTCAGATGTAGTGTAATAACATGCAGTCAGTTTAACATACCTAATAATTCTCTAAAATCCTAGTTTGATTTCTTATAATTCAGTTAAAGTTTGAATAAATCTGTTAACTAGAAAGAACCTCACTAAAAGAAAGAAAAAGCAAATCTTATAAAGACTATCATTAGAAAGCATCGCTTCTTATTGCAGAAAATACTAATCTCACCTTGTAATTTACAGCATTTCTATATTTATGATGAGAAATAGCATGATACATAGTATATTTCATAATAATGGTGTCCTAAATACTGAATTAATTGGCAGATTTTTAATGGTGGCCCCATTGAGGCGTATAACGATTGACAAAATACTGTAAGAGAGAATATACTTGATAGATTCCACTTATTAATAGGTCAAAGTCATTAGGGAGATAATGTATGAGGGAAGCTATATTCAACTCCTTGATGTTTTGACTTTTTAGAAAAAGAGAAAGATGGGAGATAGGCTGCTGGAGTTCAAGCCTATAGTAGCATTTAGAGATTTTAAATTAATAACACCTTTGGTTCTGCAGCATTTTCCACACTGAATAGGGAAAAAAAAAGACTTATTTTGAATGTATAATTATTGCAGTGTTTATATGAGTGGCCACCAGCTACCAATTATAAACCTGAAAGTTGGTGGAAGCATAAAATGCAGTTCTTGTGTGTGCATCAGCTTGGCTCAAACATTCACATTTGTGCTTCTAAACCTTCCTTTTTTCAGTAATTCACGAGACTTTATTTTATTTTATTTTTTTTAATCAGGAACTTTCATTTTCTTAGGTTAGAGGAAAGCAATACTTTCCTGCTCCATGCTCCTCCAGGAGGTATTCTGGTTAGAAAACCCTAGAAAACAGCCCAAAGTTGTTTGGGCACATGGCTTACTGAGTGACATTAGACATTCATATGCCCTGCCTTCTATATAGTAACTGGTATTTCATCTTATAGTGCCAAAAATGTTACTAAGGAAGCAAAGGGACATTGCTGATTCAATAACTCAAGGACAAAGACACAACAACTTTTTCCTCTATAGTGAAGTCTTGTAGTGTGTGTCGTGCAGCTCCATGTGGGAAGGGAAGAGGCTGCAAGGGCTAAAAGGTGGATGGAAAGCTGGGGCTTAAGGCATTTCAAAATGTCAGGCAGCTTGTTATATTGCAGTACATCATTCTGTCCCTGGAGACTCTTGTTGAGGCCTAGGCCAAAGCTATACAGAGAGCAGAAAATTTGACATGAGCTTCCAAATTTTCTCTCTAGCTCTCTTGGGCTGCAACCCATATGCCATGGTTAAACCATCAGGCTTTGCTCCACTGAGACCTTAGGACAAAGCAACTCAGTATTTCCTTTTCAGTGAAAGTGACTGCTCGTTTCCGTGCAGAAATCTATTTTCCCACCCACTGTCTTCTGAGAATGAAAATAGCTTCTTTTTTTTCCCTAAACAAAAGGTTGTCTTGAATTGCATAGTTCTTGTTTTCCTGTTCTTCTCAACTCAAATACTAGTGGAATCTAACAGTAGATTTTAATGAGTTAGAAAGGACATTGGTGCTTGCATTATACAGTTGTGTTTCCCAGAGAGGTGAATAATCACATCTGCAGCAGAAACAGCATTCGTGGACATTCCTCCAAACCCCATGTTCTCAGTTTCAATTCAATATATGCCTGACATGTGTGAGAGTAATTCTAACTACACATCTCCATCCAGTAACCCTGTTCATAACAGCAATCACTTTTTCCACAAGTACTCAATCTCATGTGTTCAGTAGTTTTTTACTCAACAATGTAAACATCTCAGATTCTGCCTAGTGAAAGCACAATGAGAGAAGCAGCCCACATTTTTAGTTCAGCACATCTAACCAAACATGTTGAGATTTCTGTTGTCATGAAATAGCATGGTAATTTATTATTCCCACTGCACATATCATAGTTGTACAAGAGAAGGAGAACGTGCCAAAATTCCTATTTGTGAGAAACTGAGTTATGGCCAAGTGTAGTTAAATGTTGGGTCCAGAACCTCATCTCACTTTCCATAAAGCTGTCCTGACCAGCAGCTGAGGATTTTAATGGTGTAAGGGAGTTTTCAGATGCTAAGAAGTTGGCAGTCATGAACCAGTGGGTCAGAAGGGTGGAGCAGATTAAAAAACCCTTCTCTAAGATGCTTGGAACCCAAGCCAGGTGGGACGATGCAGAGGAGTATAGGAATACCTATTCTCCATGAATTGTTGCTTCAAGCATAACCTGTCAAAAAAAAAAACCAAAAAACCAAGATCTGTGCTGCACTACACTGTTTTGCTGTCCTCCTGTCTTCCTGCCTGAGTGACCTTAGCATATTTGGGTCATATTTTAGTTCAGCCTTTTCTTTGAAGTATATTTGCATGAGTGTGTGCAAGAAAGAGAAAGACCAAATGGCTAACAGGCTTTTATTCTTTTCCAAGTGGGGTCCTGGCAGTATTGTTATTTCTATTACCCCTATAAATTAAACATTATTTGAGTATCAGTACTCAAATGGTGTTTGCATGGAAAGATTTCTGATATTTCAGAAAACACCTACAAGAATGATGAGTTTTATCCAGTAGCTGAAGTATGAAGAAGCACTGACTTAATGAAGAAAAGATTAAGAAATTCCTTGTTTCAAACCCCCAAGCACCTATGTTTGAAGAAAACATCTGCTATAAAAGGACTTTAATCTAGTAGGAGGATGTGGAGTGAGAACTGGACCAAAATTAGACAAATGGCAGTGGTAAGCCTTAAATATATGTATATATATAAGGGAGAAAAACTAAACAGTGTAATTAAGCACTGTAGCAGCTTGCCTTGGAATGTAGTGACTTCTCCATCACTTGAAGTCTTTAAATCAAGATTGAATGTCTTGCTAAGAGATATTGGTTGTAGCTCAACCAGAAGTTATGAGCCATGGGCTTGATGCGGGAATCCCTGGGCTAAATTCTGTTAAACAGAAGGTCATACTAGATGATCATAATGATCCCTTCTAGCCTTTAAATCTATTACTCCATTAATCTGCTCCAGTCATGAAAGTGTCATTTGCCCACATGAATTTCAGATCTTTTGAGCATGCAGACATTTCAGTGAAGCAGCTTGGATGGAGGTTACTCTGAAAGTGTGTGCACAGCTCCTTCTGCTGAACATCTGCTTTAATGCCAACCTCAAGCATTTTCTTCTTAAAACTTTATTCCCCAAGGAAGGAGGCTGCCTCTTTGTACGATATAAATGTGTGTTGTGTTTTCTTAGGCACTGTAGCTGAGGTACATAAAACTGTATAGTTTAAATCACAGAAGGAGTCATTTATAATTCTTGTTCATTTTGTACACAAATCCATGTGATTCCATTAGATATGCAGCACCGCCTGTTATACAGTAGTGAATGGAGATCAAGCACTTCTGTTTACCTATGAAATTGCCTATTAAAATTACAATAACCAACATTAAAATGACTTTTTTATGTCTCTCCTCTGAGAGGAAGTTTCAATTTACTGGTTCATGTGAAAATATCTTGCAAGTAATTGTAAATATTTTAGGTAGATTTACTGTGATACTACTTGATGTGTCAGATTCATTGAAAAAAAAAGGATCTAGAGAAATGTTAGAGAGAAACAAGTTGAAATCTATTAAATTATTTAAAAAGGGGGAAGTCATTTAACATTCTGTACTTGTACAAATAGTTATGTAAATCTAGGTAGGAAGCTGAATGTTCCCTTTTACTTCTAGTTACAAAAATACCCCATGAAAATGATGGCATTGGTGATGGAGCAGAATTTTCAGTAGACAGAGAGTGTTGTCCTTGGTTGTATTAAATGAACAGACCTCTTCAACATTTGGGGCTCTAGTCCAAGGCAGTCACACATTAATAAAAGCTGAAGTCCAAGCAGCCGGAAGGGAGAAGGTGCTTTCCATTCCCAGGAGTGTTCCTTTTACACTGATGCAACTTAAAATTTTCCAGCAGGCTGCATAAAAATATCTTGGGTCACATTTTAACCAAGATTTCTCTGGAAATCTTACATTCTTATCCTGATCAGCCATCAGGTGTGCTGCCTTCCATGTGCTGGAACAAGGGCATTTCATCCAGCAGACCCCCTTGGCTCTGGCCAAGCCCTAACAAGCTGAGCTGCTCACCTGGGAGTACTTTGGTGATGCCAGATGAGATGCAGGTGAAGCCACCACGTTAATTGAAGTGCTCACAGCTGTGTCACTTCTTCTAGCTCTTTGTCTTGGGGGCTGGGAAGGAGGCAGTTGCTGGGCATGAGCCAGATGCAGGCTGGAGTGAGGGTGCTGGAGGTTTGGAGTGTGTGGCAGTGTTTTTGGAACTTGCTATCTGATGAAGAACCTTCTGTGGTTTGTCTTTTTCTATCTGCTTTGGGCCATCTCTGAAGGTAACACTAGAAGTGGGCCTGTGACTTTCTGAAAAGTGTCCTGCTGGCTTGGATGTGGTAACTTCAGCTTTTGTTTTCTTCTGGATGGTTCTGCTTCATCTCTTTGCCATGAGATTTAGCCTGAAGTTTTTATGGAATGTCAAGGTAGAAGCTGGAGTCCAGTTTTCTTTGGAACTGGAGTGTTCCTGCCTCATCTCGTGTGACTGGAGTCTGAGTGAAGGGAAAGATCTTCACCTCTAAGAGCAGGAGCTTGCTTTGTACTCAAGGTGTATTTGTTTTTGGCACCAGCTTGGGGAAGAAAGCCAGTGCTGTTCTGGGTTCTCCTGCATGGTTTTCCTGTGGGACTTTCTCATCAAACTTTTCCTTTAATTTGTATGAAATTCAACAGTTTCATAACCCAAGGTGCTGTTTGCTAAACTTCTGGAGGCCGATAGGAGAGATGACCTCTTCTCAAGGTGAGTCAGTGTTATTTGGTGTCTTCTTTAATGGTGTGGTGATACGTGGACAGAGTGGTGAGGGAAGGACATATGCTGCCACTAAAAATTACATGGATAAAATTCAGAACCGCTTTCATACAGCAGCCTCCCAGAGATGTGTGCTCACTGTTCAGCTGTTAAGATTGTTATTAAACTTTATGGACCATAAACCCCATGGAAACAAGGAAAGTGAACAACTATGCTATTACAATAGTGTCAAAACAGGAGACATATTTCATAGCTTCAAAACTGTAACCCTGCCTCCTTGCAGCATTTCGACTCTCGTGGGCTGCCTCAGACTAGGGTGTTTATTTAATCTCTAAATGAAATGCAATGTTGCTAATACATAAAGCCTGGAAAAAATATGTTCCTTTTAGTTTAAAGTTCAGCTTCATAAATCCAGCTTTGCAGACTGCCTTCTGAAATGGGAGTTGATTATTTTTTTTTTCATTTAAATATTTGTCAGACATCCATCATCTCTTAATATTTCCTGTCATGGGAATCTACTTAATTCCAAACTAAATCCATCTTGTTTTCCACTAAATGCCCCGACTTGCTCAGTACAACAACAGAGCCCTGGTTAGGGGAGACAGACAAACAAGGGGATGAAAACATCCTTGACACTGTTGGTAGGGGTGGGAGGAGGAAAAGCAGAGATGTAAGATGTGGCCTGGCTCAACTGGGCAATGCATTTACTTTCAAACATATTTATTTTGAGAAAGGAACTGTTAAGCTCTGTGTGTGTGTTTTAATGTGTTATAATAAGTATATATTTGCTTTTCAGTGTCCTCCTGCAGATTGCTTTTGACTGGGCCAAATTACAACAGTTTAAATACCATCTTTCATGTAGGCACATTTCTAACAGCAATGCTTTGGATAAAAAAAAAACAAAACCAAAACTCATATTGCAATATTCTGTAGACTGAGGAACATATATGTATTTGTAGTTTGATAGGGTTTTTTTAACCTCTTGACAGAGGAGACCTATCCATTCCCTCTACTCAGAGGTGATTAGCTCTCTTAGTTTTAGTCAAATATTATAAGGCAGGGGAAGGTGATGTCTAGTAAAAAAATCAGTAAAAATCTTCTGTCTGACCCATGCCTTCTCCTACACATATTTCCCCTTTTCCTACAGCCTGCTAATGACTCTTACTGTAATTGTTAGGTACTGTTCATCATAGGAATGTATTTCATGCTGATATTTATTCTGGCTCTGTAAAGCTAATATTTGTATGATTTCTCTATCTGAGTTGATTGCCACCAAACTGGGGACTCTGCTTTGAAGGAATTTAACCCATTGTTTTCTATTTGTGGCACTCAGGTTAATGCTGATGAGGAAAGTTTGTTACTTGTGTTATCCTGGTTTGTTGCTCATCAAATGGGATCCCCCGAGAAGGGCTTTAAATAGTATGAGCCCCCAGCTGTAAACAGTTTTTCTTGTGACTGGAAGATTATTTTTCCTAAGCACCTTGTTAAGTGTACATTGATTGTGTAAACTGACCTACTATGCAGTGCTTGCTGACAATGACATTATTTATTTGAATTTATGGGTTGCTAGTATTTAAAGAATGCTAATATTAACTAGTGAGTCCTTCTGGGAGAATTGTTTGTAAATATGCCAGGAGAAACTAATGTAGAAAACACTTGAAGACAGTTCCTCTGTGAAAACCAGAGGGAAATAAGCTGTATTATACATATATATATATATGTGTATATATATACACACATGTATGCTTTTTTTGTTTTTTAACTACAACAGCAGTTCAGTTAAAAGATGAAAATGTTCAGGCCAAAGAAAGTTCCTAAGCCAAGAAGACTCCTGTTCTTCCCCAGATGCTTCTATTATAAAATGTTTCATTCCTTAAGTGAGCATTATGTTACTGTATTTTATAGGTACCTTTCCAAAAGAAATTTAATTCCATAGTTGTTTTAGATGGTAAGAATAAGCTGCTCAGTATACAGTTCCCAAAAAGTGAATTCATTTTTAATGTGCCATCTGTTGCTGCAATACAATACAAAGATAAATAGTTAAAAAGAAAGAGAGAATTGACAAAAAAAAAAAGAGAAATGGGTTTTGATTTGCCCTTTCATCATACACATAAAACAACATAAGCTCAATCAATGCACAGAAATGAAAACTAATACATAATAGTGCTTGGGCCTGACTTTTTTTCCCCCACCTCTCGTTTCAAGTCATAATGAAGAAAGAGGAGATCAGAGTTGGTGTCACTCCTTCTGCCTCCCTGGACTCAGCTTCCAGCCCAGCCTCGTGGTAGCAGGCACTGAGGAGCATCACTCCTGTGCTGCTGGAGGGGAGGGGGTGTGCAAGGGCTTGGTGGCCTGGGACAAAGGAGAACCAAGGGAACAAATAAAAGGCCATGCTGAGAAGTTTTAATCAGCACCTTTTTATGAAAGGGGTTTTGATGGATAGTATGAGACTCTAAAAGAGTGGAGGATCTCGCTGGTAATTTCATGCTTTTAGGGACTTGTTAGACAGCTTAAGGCTGTGATTAATATGTAGCAGAATGATATATGGGGAGGCTGGAAAGCTGAGGCTATTTACTATGTAAAATTAGCTATGGTTATTTTTTGTAAAAGAGACTTTATAGACTGTAGATGTAAGGAACAAAGCTCAATAAGAGGTTTTTATTAGTTATGAAGTTCAGTTAGTATCAAAAAGATGTTCTGTAAAGCCCATTATTCAAATGTTTGAAAGGAAATATTGAATGAAATTATAGCCATAAAGCCTTTCTTCTTCAGGGACACTTGCTTCTATAAAGATTTTCTGCTGAGATATGTTTGTCTATTCCTCCTCTTCCCTTCCCTCCTTATGTTTAAAATGAATTAGATTTCGGAGACATCTGTGTGTAGACTCTCAAAGCTTAAAGGAACAACAGGATAAGGAAATGAGTGTTGTTAGGTTAGTGAAATGAATTCCACCTGACACTTTAAGGTGACGTTGCTTTCTTCAACAGGAGGAGATTAAAGAAAGGAATCATCCCTCCCATGATAGGAAGCACCCCTTTATTAGCCAGAATATATATTAAAAATAATAAAAATAGTTCACTGCTTTCCCAGGTTGTGGAAGTCCCCAGCTGAAGAAATGGGAAAGATGGTTTAAATAAAGCACTTGGTATCTGTACACAACCTTTCTCATCACTGCTTATTTTTTAGGGTCAAGTGATAAAAGAGCCCTATATACTTAAAACTGTTATGTGTGGAGGTTTCTCCTCTTTGAGAACAAGGGACTTCAGACAGTTGGAGACTTCATAAATAACTCAAAAATGATTTTGTCATTCTGTTCTGGTTTTTATTATCACAGAAAAAGAAAAAAGCTGAAAAGCCCTCTAAGTATAGTGAGGAGGGTTAGGAGTAAATGTGGAAACAGTTATTTTACTATGGATAGTGTGGTAAAATTATTAATTGGAAGGTTGTTTTGTGCCTGATTATAAAAGTCTTAGAGCAGTTCCTATCCCAGGTAGCTTTTAACATCAAGAGACCCTTTGGGCATCTGCTGCATAAGTAAATTTTAACATGGCCTTGAAAAACTTTATGCAATTTTCCTTAGAGCACCCTCAGCTTATTTCTCTCATCCATTCAGTGCATATCAATTGTATTTCAAGAATTCAAGGAATCTGATAGAATTATAAATGAAATGATGTGATAAAAGTCTCAGTGCTGATCAGGGCCCCATCCCCATAGTCTTTGTGATTCCTCCTTTGAAAGTTAGTTGTTCTAGGAAGAAAATGAAGGAGTGATGATGTTGGTGATGCTGTCTCTTAGCTTTATTAGATCTGTAAATCCTTCTGTGTTGATGGCAATAGAATATCCAAAGAGCACTTTCTGACTTCTTTTTCTGAAATACCTGTGGGAATTATGGAGTTTTGTTGTGTCTGATCTCAGGTTGGCTTTATTATGCAAAACCACTGAGCAGTTTCCAGTGTTCAGAGAAATCCTAGTGGAACATATTAAGAAAAGCTTGTACAATTACTCTTTACTGACTTTCAAACCATGCTTGTGTTACTCTCGGTTACAATGAACATATTTTACCTTTGTTTTATATTGTTGTTGTCTAACTGGGGGAGAAAAAAGCTTTTCTTCATACCTCCTCTGTCTCATTCATATTCTCATCCTAGTGTCAGTTTCCTTCTTTCTTTTTTTCATTAATTTTTCAAAATCTGATTAGTCATCACTATGGCTTGACAAATAAGCTCTATTTCCCCCCAGATTGTGCATTGGTTTCCACTTAATCCTTCTTGGCAAGTAATAAAATAAAACACTTCAGTAAGTTTAGAAGAACCATATTCTCTACTTTTTTTTTTTATTAAACCTTATAATGGGGTACTTAACACTGCAGGAAAAACACTAGTTTTTGAATAGATATTATTTGCTGAAATGTGCTGTGTGTAAAAAAAATACAGAAGGCAAAAAAGTCTTCACTGGGTTTACTGCTTTTCTGCAGTTGCTGTTGCTGAGAGTTCCAGTTCAAGTCTTGCCACTTAAATTTTAGAAGAGTTTATGAATGTTTAGCAAGGTTTAGATAGAATTTGAAGTCTGAGAAACAGCCGTAAATAAGTAAGTAATTTGTGAATTATTTATTTTTTCATGGTGCAGAGTTGATGAACTGAGGAAAATTACATATGTTAACTGTACTGTTAAGGTACTAGAAGGATTCTCTTAAAAAACCAAAGTCTTTGTATCTTTATTATCACACCCACACCCTCTGTTATTCTAGCAAGGGCTGGCAGGCAGATCTGGGTGTATTTCAACTTTATGTACTAAATGGAGAGAGCATGAGCATATCCAGTGTTCACCTTCAGGGGGTGATGAAAAGCCTGTGTGACAAATCTCCTCTTTCCGAGGCACAGGGACAGAAGAATATCTGTGGGGTTTTTTTTCCTTTAAAGAAAAAAATTCTTCCCCTCTCCTTTTTCCAGAGGACAGCTTAGTGAAGAGACCGAGGTTTTAAAGATGAGACTTCTGTGTGTATGTGTCAAGGCTTTTGCTCTAAGGAGATTTGGAAGGCAAATCTGATAAAGGAAGAATAAACTTATGTTCTGATCTTGCTGGGAGCAAGTTAGTTGTCAGGAGTGTTTGCAATGCTTAGAGTGTATTCAGTTCTGTAAAGCATTTCTTCAGACTCACATTTCTGCTGTCCCTTTAACAAAATCTAGTACTGTACAAATCCATTAAACATTTTTATCTTAGTTATTCCATATAGCTGCATCTTAGAACCATGAGCTGTGCTCCCAATTTCTCAAGTGATACTTATATTTGTTTGACTTTTCTTATTGGTGCTACCCTGACTGTCACTGCGCTCCTACACTGAGCCTCTCCAGTGCTGGGATAAGAGCTTGTGGGTTTAGGAGCTACACAAATATAATTCTGGTACCCACTTCACAAGCAAATATTCTACCTTCTTTAGTTCATTTCTTGTTTGGATCTATGCAAATCTGTCTTGTCTGCCTCTAGCAGAAGGTGAGGAGGCTGTTGTCTTTTCCTCAGCCGCTGGAAGCCAGGGATGTCAGGAGCTTCTGTAGCTCAGCAGCTTGGTGTGCCTTAGAAGTGTTCTTCAGGTTTATTTCTCTCTAGATAAATAAAATGGCAGCCATCTCCTAGGGCCATGAGGGAGCTTGACTGCAGGTTTCACTGTTCACAGAAGTGGAGGAGAAAAAAAATAACTTCCAACCTAATTTTGTGTCAAAATAACAATATAGGTTATTGCAGGATAGTGCAGTGATGAGTATTTCTGACTCCATAGCTTATTGAGCTTAGTGCATGGAGCTGAACAGAACGAGGCTGTTCCTTGGTTAAAAGTGTGGCAGTGCACGGGGGGGATGCCAGCAGAGACATTTTCTGCTTTGCTTGCCTTGTTATTAGGCTATGGTTAAGCTTGATTAACTGTCTGCATCCAGGATTTTATATATGTTTCCTTTTTCAGCTGCAGTAAAACACAGTAAAAGTGTTTTGCTGTTGAAGGGGAATGTTTCTGTTCACTAAGTAATTACAATTGTATTGTGATGAAAATGCTGTAAATATATCACATAAATTAAGGGGTCTGAACACTGGGGGAACACATTATCATAGGTAGAAGTGTGTTACTGTAGTTATCATTTCCCTCTCAGTATCTTACATATCAGTTTTTTAAGAGTCTGGACTAGGTAACCTTGTGTGAGTTGATATTCAACTTGTACAAAGGCACAGCAAATTATGAAATGAAACTACCTCTGTGTAATACCAGTCAACAATGTTCAAGTATAAAAAACAGAATTAGTACCACCAGGTGGGTGTTTCTTGCACACCTGACATGCAGATCATGTCATAAAATGTGTGCTGTAAACATCCATGAGGTATGTTCAATTTTTTTCTGAGCTTCTGCATGTTTTCTTGATATCTTTTTTTTAATTTATTTCCTCTTTCTCCTGTTCAACCCAACCATTTGAGCTTTTTTGTCTTGAAATCACAGTGCACATCTGTAGAGTACATATCAGTAATCAGCACAGGGGTGCAGCTCCCAGAAGATGTGGATTTGAGACAGCTTGGACCAGTTGGATCAAGGAGGGGACATTGTGTCCCTGATCCTTATGGCAGAGTCACAAATTCTGCAGGTCCAATGTGGGGAGATACATCCTTACTCACACTAGCCCAGTCCAAGTGTACCATATTTCAATTCTGCTAAAGGAAAATAAAAATAAAAATACATGCACCATGTACATCCCCCCACCCTCTGGGACTGCAGCCCTTGGTGCAAATGATGCTGTTGCTTGCTTGCTTGCTACTTAGCTTTGCCAGAATCAAACTTTTTCTTTTAATTTGTTTTAAATTTGGGCCTAGAACAACTTTTTTTCTTTCTCTAGCTTGTTTTACTTATTTTTAGAAACTCTTGGAAGTGCAGTTTTACACTGGAACGTTGGTGTGCTCTGCACTGCCACGACTCCAGGAGGGACCACAGCAACTTGAGGACTGTTCTTGAAGAGCTGAAAAATTTAAGGGCAGTAGGGGAAGGAGGAGGAAAAAGGGGAGGATGCACATGAATGTTTGAGACTTAAGTTATGGCAGCCGCAGGGCTGTGATGACTTTTGTGTCCCATCTTCAAGCAGATTTCTATGATCCTGCCCTTTGTGAGTTGCATTTCTTCAAATGTAGTTCCCTTAACAGAATGATTCTTTCTTTTTTCCAACAATACCTTTCAGCACCTTTCCCACTGAACTTGCACTGCCTGTGTGGGGAATATGTTGGTCTCTGCTTCCCTGGGTATTACAAGTCTTGTGCTTTGGAATAGTTTTCATGCAAGTCCTGGGCTTAAGAGATCAGTGGGATGTGCTTAAAATTGAGTCAGTATTCCAACTTGGATTAAATAACACAATGACTGTAGGGATGTACATTCCAGTTTGTGTTTTACACTAAAGCTTCAGTCAGGAATTGAAGAGAGAACGCTTATTGCTCTGGCTCCTGGTCATATAATATATATGCCTACAAATGCATTTTGCTCTATGTATACACATATTTACATAAAATATTCTTTCTGTTTGTGTTTCCTTAAAAGCAGAGGTTTAGTGACAGTGTCTCTGGACCTCTGTTTCTGCCTGCCATTTCTTTCTGCCTTCAAAACCTTCTTGCTTTGAAGTAAATAACCCATTTTGCTACAGATGTCTCAGTGCTATAGAGAGCTGTTAAAGTAATTGTACCTGCTTCCAAAATGTATGAAAAATGAGAATTCCTGAGAAAAGGTTTTGACATCTTCTGAAAAGATGAGAACAGCATAGGCTAACAGGGAGAAAGCTGTACACTTTACTTTCAGTTTGATCACTTATTTTATACCCATGCATTACTGTTTCTTTAATGTTCACATATAAAATTCAGTTAAATGTTGTTCCGAAGAGCTGCAGGCAAACTCCTCTGAAAATACCAAGATAATGAACTTGAACCTGAGCTTTCTCCATCAAAGAAATCATTACAGACAATGTGTTTTAGCTTTTGGCTTTATTCAGTTTAAATTCACATTTTCTCTTCCCTGGGAAGAAGAAAGTGCATCTTTAAGAGGAGGTGTTTGTTAAATCAATATATACCTGTTGGTATTGCTAGGAATTGCCTTTCTGCTTTCAAATTGCTGTGGAAAATACCTGAGTAGGCATAATGTCAAGAATGGAAATAATCAAAGTGTATTTAAGACTTACTTAAAAAAAATCCATTTAAAAAGTAGGAATGTGTTTTTCAGGCGTTTTGAGACCATAAATTGAAACACAAGTTTTTAAATTATTTTTCAAAGAGGTTCAAAACTGTAATGTATTTGCATAGCCATTGAGTGAACTTTTTTGTCCTCAGCATTTAAGTTTTCTAGCAGTCCTGTATTTTAGGAGACTCCAGTGCCCCATAAAAAGCAAATACTCAAATTTTCAGTTTCTAGGTTCTGAATGTCTTCCCTTCTGCTGGCTTTGTTTTTATAACTGTAATTTATTTTAAAAAGAAAAAGGGGGAGAAAGTGAGAAACTAAAGAAATGAATGGAAGATTTGGAAAAGGTCATTAGACAAGCTCTCTAAAGTCTGATAGATACTGTCATGTTCAAATAAACTACCATGGTAGAGAGGTGAGCGGGGGCCCAAGTAGCATGGGGTGCACAGAGCTCAAGCTTTGCTTAACTAAATTGCTGCCAGGTGATTTCAGGAGCAGGAGTATTTAGAAGGTGAATGTTTGCTGTAAGAAAAACAAAACTACTTCAATCTCTACCAGTCAACAGCTAAAGGGGGCTCTTGGAGGCTATTTACAAATGCTGAGGCTCTGAGTTTGGTCTTGCCAACACAGAACTTTCCTATCAAAGTTCTTTTGTTTGTTTTGTTTTGGATTTTTATAATTCATCCAGAACCACGAAGTGTCCAGCAACCACAGATGTCTTAGAAGAAAAATACTCAAACTGTTGTCTAAGTGAAATTCATCCTGAGAAAAAGATTAGGAGTAACCTTGGAAAAATAAACTTTTAAAACTTAATTTTTATATTATTAGACTTGCATGGGTTTGCAGGTTGGTTTTTTTTGTTTGTTTGTTTTGTTTTTAGTTCAGAGTAATTATAATGAACCCATCAAGAGGCACTGCATATGCTGCCAAGTGTCAAAAATGATGGAACCTAAATTTGGTCCAACTAACTCATCTCTTGCTTCCTGGGGTTCCCAAAGCTGCTTTCACCCCCTGCGAACACCCCAGGGGAACCTTCTGCCACTGCCTCTGCCAGAGCCTGCTCATAGGCTGTGCAGAACTTGACAATAGTGACATTTGTGGCTGTTCTAGCAAAACCAGATCACAAAAGGCAGACAAACACCCTTGGTTTTCAAAACTAAGCTAGTTTCTACTCTCTCCTGTAGTCTATTTAATGCTCCAAGCAATTAATGTCACCTCTATTTTGTTTGTATTGATCCTCAGCTAGCTCATTCTCTCATGCCTTGTTCTGTGCCAAGTTGTGGGCCACCCTTTCTTCATCTTGACTCGGTCAAAAAGGAGACAGAATGTTTACCCTCAACACAGTCATTTGGATGGTGGAGAGTTATTTGTAGTGATAAACTGCTGTCCACCACCCACCATTGCTCCTTTGGGTAATAAACCTGTTGGTAGATATTTATGCTCTGTCCTAATTCAGATGAGGAAGAAATCTGATTCTAACAAACATCAAATCACTCCTTGAGGCATCAGTCTGCTCAGTGTGAGACAGGGGGAGGCCAGGAGCATATTCTCATCATAACTTACAAGCATATACAGAGGAGAAGGTCTGGGTTTGGCCTGGATTCATAATGAGAGATTATTTCTTGTGAAAAGGGCACACAAAGATTTCCATTGGTGTTCACAGACACAACGGGGGAAGGCATCAGGAGTGGGCTGCAACCTTTCCCAATAACTGAAGTTTTCAAGATTTTACACTCTGTTCAATAAAGTTCTTGACATCTCAAATGTTAGTAGAGTGAGCCAGAAACCCCAAAAAAGGCAGTATGATCCAAATGAAAGCAAGTTTGATAACACCAGTTTAAAAGTGTTGGGGCTCAGAGGGCTCGGTGTGTTTTTGGTTTTGTTTTTCTGTTGTGTTTTTTTTTTTTCTAAACCATACTTACAAATCCCCATCCTCACAAGTGAACAAGAGATTCCTATGCTTCAGCAAATCCAAAGACCATATTTTTAAATTTCTGTATCATCCTAATATTATATGAAAAGTCTTTGAATACAGCATTCCAGTTTCAAGGCCAACTTCTACAACTAAATGTAATACTGTGGGTGATCCAACAAATGTCAGGTTAATTTTTATACAGATCCACTCAATTCCTGCAAAAATAAAGTTCAAAATAAAGTAATTTTGCACAGCTGGCTCAATACAGTATTCAAGTTCTGTGTATGCTGAGAGTTATCTGTCAGCACAGGATACTCTTTGAAAGTTTGTTCACCTTTCTTGGTGCAAAGCAGTCATCTTTTTTGTCCAAATTACTTAGTTCTGGCATTCTCATCTCCATTGTTTTAGCAATGCTGTTTTCTTGGCTCTACTTTTAGAGTACTCTACTTCCACTCCTACATTCTGTAGCCTCAGATGTGGCATAAAAACTCAGGGCCATAATGAGTTCTGGCTTTTCCTCTTAGTTCCATGGGTGATATGCTTCTTAAAAGATGAAGAGTGAACAGCGGAGGCAGTCATCCTCATGATAAGGCAATCCAGCCTGATTGCATTTCCAGAAGAATTCCAAATATCATCTAGTAAATGTTTGCAATAAGACTTTCCCCTTCTCTGATAAAATCTTACCTTTTAGAGAGAGGTGATGGCTGGAAACATCTTATGGTGGTGGTGTTTTATTATTTCTTACATGTTTTTTGTTGTTGGGTTTGGGTTTTTTGTTGGTTTGGGACTTTTTTTCTTTTTTTGGGGGGGGAGGGAGGAAGCGGTGGGTGGTTGGTTTGTTTGTTTTTTGTGTTGTTTTGTGTGTCTGTGTAACCTGTGCTGCAGACTCAGTTCAGTCTCCTCACATCATGCCAGACTGTGCCTTCCCCAAATGTGCAAGGACTCCAGGTTTTATTTTTCTTCCATCCTTCCCAACAGACTTTGGTCACAACCTTGTGCCCCAGATAATAAATTTATATTTTAGGGAGCAATGTTTCTTTATTGCTGCTCTTGAGGCAAGCTGGTTTTGGAGTACACCTTCACACTATGTGGAGGAATACACTGCACACCTATATGTGACCTCTGCTGGTTTTTTATCCTGATTTATGAGATCCCATGCATGCTATAGGGAAGAAAAATAAATATGCAAAGTGCCACTAGACTTTTAATGGAGGTACCCAGTATTTCTTCACAGAAGCTGACCTTGAAATTGCTTTTCATGCACAAGTCAAAATATGTAAATTAAGATCTCAAAGTGACAGTTCAAAACATGTGTATAGTTTGTAAAGTTCTGGCCAAAGCCATGGAAATTTCATGTTCTACAAAGGCCAGTCATCAGCTTCTGAAGCTGTGGGTAGTGAAGTGTGGAAAAAATAGCACTGCTCAAATATAGAATGAAATTTGGTCCAGGTACTAACTTTTACTTTGGTAGGATGGCTGACAAAATTTAGTCAAGTAACATCTGAATGTGTTTCTAGTACAGTGCAGAGCTTCCAGCTCCCTCAAAAAAAGCAAAACCTAGCTAAAATAAACTGAAAAATGCCTAATTTTCTTTAATGACACTTTCTTTGCTACTGTTCAGGGTGTTCAGAGATGGCAAAATGAGCAGGACAACCAACTCTTCCAAAGTGAAATAAGAAACTTATGGGGCTTCTAGTTAATAATAACATAGTAGTGTTTTCCTCTCTACCATTGTTTGCAACAAATAATCAGAGCAATGAATTTCAGTTATGTTTATGATTAGTCGCTGTCTGCTGCAACCACCACATTTGGCAGAGAAACATCTTCAGGAGGCATTTTTGCAGTTAGATAAACGAGCAGATACCCTGGGCTGGTGAACAGATGAGAAGGAAATCACTGGGTTCCAGTGATAAATCCATTGTGGGGATGGAGAGAAAATTCAGGCAAAACTTTGGGTGATGTTGTCATGCAGATGTTTAGGCACACATTATAATTAATGCCACTAGCACTGAAAAGACATCAGGGGTTGTAGTGTATGTTGATTATTTCTTCTTTCTGTTTATACAAGTCTTCTTTGCAGCTGCATGGCTATGCCAACAAAAGCCCCTGAGACCGAGCTTTAGCCGCTGCTCCTCTATAACTGCATCATTACCTCACTCCAAACAAAGTCCTTTTTTTGTCAATAGAGGATGAAAACATTATTGGATTCAGGAGCTCATAGTAGTCTTGTATGCAGCTAGGGATGAGGAGGATAGATTTATGAAATGGACCATTTCAAATGGCATTATCTTCCTGCAGTGAGGCACACCTTTCATAAATCATGGGAGAGCACTTGGAAAATAAAGCATTTGTTATTCCTGCCATATATTGCATTTGCATTCTCCACAATGTGATCCTGGGGTTGGGGGGGGGGGGAGTGGAAATCCACTGTTTGCATTTATTCTTCCTCAATAATTAGACTTTTTGTCATACAATTGTAAGAAAACTTAGGGAAAAACTTCAAGCTTTATAACATGAATTTTTAACTGATCTTTGTTCAGCTGGACACACACAGAATCTCAACATTTTAGTTTGGGTATGAAGCCAACTGTTTCTCTGATACTTCCAATATTGCAGGGCATTCTCTGCCTCATGTAGCAGGAGGTCAGCTGGAAAGAAGAGTTCAGGTGTAGACAAAAAAACTTAAATTTTTAAAGCTGGTGGATTATTGCTATTTTATGCATATTTCTGCTTCTTAAGCTCAAAGACCCTATTTTTTTACTCATTAATAAAGCTGTCTGATGGCTTTTGAACTCCAACATATATATATTATAATGGATAGGAAAGAGGGTACTTTCTGTGTTGTCAGTGTTTTTTCTGTATTTTCACAACCCAGTGTTGCAATAATTTTACAAGAAAATCAGATGCTGCTTGGGATTGATGCAGGTCTCCATTCAACCTGTAACCAGCCTGATGTGAAAAGTCAGCATCTATAACACACTGTTATTTGTGCAGGTATGTTAAAATCATCCATCTGCTCTGGAAAGGAAACTTAGAAGAGATCTAGGAGATAGCAAATTGTCATTACCTGTAAGGATCCATGGAGAAGGCTTTTGATCTGGGGAAATTTGTTTTGGTAGAATTGATAGAAAAATAAGTGATGGTAGTGAAGCAAAATGGCCTGTCTTTAAGAAGAGAACAAAAGGAGCTAGTGGCTTGATGTTTTTAATACCTTTTTTTTTAATGAACTCTATGTTAAAGTTATAAAAGAACAGTATTTTATTTATTTTTTTTTTACTCATAGAAGACTGAATAAAATGTATTTATAGGCAGATATATTTATTTTTTCTCTTGGACATGTGTACAAAAGCCTTTAATAAGACCAAAGCATAGATGAGAGAGGCTCATTGCTGCCAACATGAAGCTCAGAGCAGCTTCCTCTGCAGTGGAAAGCAAGAGATCATTCAAGGTCAAACTCCCTATTTATTCCTGAAATTTCTGCAGACACTGTTATTTAGATGTAATGAGCCCTGCTTGGATCCGGTTTGGAAAGATACGAAAGCTTTGAACTTCTGAGTTTGGAGGCTCTGGTTACATCCATGGGTATCTGGACCCAGAATCTGAAGGCTTGGCATTTGAGATGTTGATGTTCCACAGACTTTAGAATTGGTTCCTGTGATAGTGAAAATGTCTTTTGCTGAGGGTTTATTAACTTTTACCAGGAGTTAAAGCTTACCTGTTCCTGGGCACTGCTCCACTGGGGCTTGGGGTACCTCTCCTGTGCTCACTGAGCACATGGGGGTGCTGGGGGGAGAGAAAATGCATTTCATCAGCCATGCACAAAATGTCAAAGCTGTAAGTTGCATAGAGCTCAGCAGTGTAACACATTGGATTTCTTTTTTTTAATGAGTAAACAGGAGATTGTTGTGGCTGCAAACTCACACACTCTGTCCCTTAATGTGCAGGAATCTTATAAAGGAGCTTGTTGACTATCAATTGCAGCAGCTTCTTGTGGGGAAGAATGGCATCTTTTCTCTGTAATTTTCTTAAAAGGGTTGATATATTATAATGACTATGTCACTGCAGTAGAAGAATTGCTTTTCTAGCTGAGCTGAGGTATTGAACAGTAGTTTATAAATGGATAAAAAGAGTTGTCCTGGATAAGGAGTGCCAAGCATTGTCACCCCTGTTTTGTGGTGTATGTATAGTATATTTGTCTTTTATATATATATATATATATATATATATATATATATAATTTTTCTTTTTAACATCCATTCTGAGGACCCCACCATGAATTTTGTCTCCATGCTAGTGTTGGACTTTCAAGATCTTTGTGCTGTAGCTGAGATGAGGAATTCCCCATGTACAGTTCTACCTCAGCACCTGGTCAATGAATGGCACATTGCAGTTTTTACCTGTGTTAGTGTATGGGTATCACTATTTTGTTATAGTGCTTTGGTGTTCAAAGCTGTTCAATAAAGGCAGGATTTATCAAGAACTCTTTTAATGGAATTGTCAGGTAGCTGCAGTGGCTCCGATTTAAATGAGTAAGCAACACCTATGGGCAAATGATCTTTCTGCACACAGAAATTAATTACAATTCAGGACTGATGAACTTTTATGAGCTAGTTAATTTTTAAAAGATGCAATGTATGGTTTATTGAAATTAAAAGAAAGTGACAGCTTTCTGCTCCTGCCCTCATAAAATCCTGTCCTGCATGTAATATTGACCTAATTTAGTTCAAAGACACTGGATCTCTTCTCTAGCACTTCATTGTGTAAAGGCCAGTTGAAGGTTTCTGCACACTCCAGGTAAAGAACAAAGCTTTTTGCTGGTCACCCATGCTCTGTTGTCTTATATCAGTACAGAAACTCTAAACTCCTGCTCTGTCCTTTGTCCTTGATTATTCTCAAACCTTTTTTTTTTTTTTTTTTTTAAACAAAAGTGGAGCCCTAAATTCAGTATTAGATTACAAAATGCCCACATATAGAGTGTTATGAATGAATATTGATTATAAAGCAGTACACCACTGGACTGCAGATATTTTTATGGTGTGGATCTTCTGGAGAAAAGATTTCATGGGCCACTGCCCTCTCTAATTAAGACTGTGGGACACAGCTCACTTCCTATTCAAGATGGGACCACATTGTCTTTCATTTGTATTCACATACAATTCTTGTGGGTAAGTAAAGTAACAGCTTATGGGAAAAGGTAATTTTATGAAGGCATTTAGTTTGGTACTGTCCCAAGAATCTGGCTATGGGTTACTTCCATTTAAGTCAATTGTGAAAAGCTTCAAGCAATGCCAAGCAGTGCTCAAAAATACCATCTTGAATTTACTTCTTTTGCTACTGTTAAAAGTCTTCCTTCCCTCCAATGACCTTCACAAACCCACAGACCATAACTTTTCAAACCACTTGTACAGTAAAAATTTTGCAGGAACATCTTTTTTTTATTCTGAAGTTGCATTTCTTTGCTGTGGTACTTGCCTTCCTTGACCAATATCAGGGTTTTTTGTAGAAATTTGTGCCATCTGGAACTGTGAAATCTGGTATTCCAAAATGATGAAATCTGGTTGCTCTGGGCTCTGCTAACACTACACTTCAACTGATGTGGGTCTGCAAGGAGTCATCTTTCTGAGGTTCAAAGCCCCAAAACCATCTAATCCGTTTTTAAAATTAGCCTTCCAATAGATGGGATTACAAATGAGCTTTCTGTTAAATATTTAAACTACCTAGCAAGGAAGTGGAAAAAAGCCCAGTGAAATAAGAAAATCAGGATACCAATTTTCATACCCAGCAAATGAGTTTGGTGAATATTTTAGTTTCTCAGGCCACTTTGATTTTTACTTCTTGCCTGTTCCTGAAGCAATAAATACAGAAATATTGTCATTAGCTTTAAAACTCTTTTATTTAGAAAAAGAGGGGGGAAAAAAAACCCACTCTATTGCATTTATCTCTTAACCTATAGCTAAACTGCTACATCTGTTGTAGGGCAGGTACATTAAAGATTTTTAGTATGAGCTCAGACGAGAGTGAAAAGGTGTTCCCTTTTGTTTTGGAAGGTTCTATTGAGAAAACATTGATCACAGCTGCTCCAACTGGATGTCCACATGAGGAATGTTAATTTTCATGCTTCAGTACAGAAATCTCAAGTTTCCTGAGTGAATTAGCTGTTAATGGGTTTCTAAAATGTACCACCAGTGGCGTGGGAGAATGTAGTCTGTGCTGAGGCCAGAAAACACAGGCTGTAATCAGATAACCTGTTATTATAATAAAGCCAGTGGATAATACTCTGCATTGCTCAGTAGAGTAATTGGTCTGCCCCATATCCTACAGTCTTTGGCACTATGAAGAACAATGTTTCACCTATCAACTATTTATAACAGTTTTTACTTCCTGTGTATTCTAAATTGAAAACCTAATTTCAGATCTGCGAAAGTAAAGCGTATGGAATGTGTCCCAAAAATAACATTAGGCTGCTTTCTCAATCATTCCAGGGCATTGTTCTCTGGCAAAGTTCAGGTTGATTTACCTTGGAGTGGATATATAATCATGTCACTGACAAAGCACTAGCAATTAAACACTTTTTTTTCTTGGTTTACAGTTTTGTGACCAAGGACAGTCTGCAAGAAGTTGAAGGAAAGAACAGAGTCTGCTGTTTTCTGTTCTTTTTTTTTTTTTTTTTTTCCTGATACTGTGGCTTTTCATTAGGTTGGTTCACTTTTTTAAAAAAAATTGTATTCTCTGAGTAATTTTCCTGGTTTTCTGTGATCACTAGATATCCATTACATTTCTCTGGGTTAGATAACTTATCATGATTTTAGATGTGCATACCTGCACTCTGCATACCCATACTTGTGCTCTTCGGTCTATAGCTATATTGCAAATGCTTATTTAGATGTCTGATACACTCCTTGTGTGTGCTTCTGCACTGTATTTGGTGACCCAATGGCTATTAACATCTCTATGCCTGTCACAGAACTGTTCTCTATTTTCATGGGTTTATTTCACTTTGCCCATGTGTTTGCCACAGGGCCTCCTGGTAGTTTTTAAAGTCAGGTTACTTGGAAATGAATAGGTCTGCAGTCTCAAGAGTTCCTCCCAAGGGACAGAAAGTTGACAGGGAAGCAGAAGACACAAAGTCCAATTGGTGCTGTAGCTGCAGGAAAGGTAGGAAAAACTCAGCTTTTCCATTTGCTGAGGAGCTGCTGGTTGCCAGTTGGCACGGGTGCCCAGGACAGCAGGGACATAACTCCAGGTGGCCACAGCAAGCACAAAACCTCCTGCCCTGCTGTCAGAACATGCAGAAGAGAATGGAGGAGCACCTGGGGAGGTGATTCTATAGGGATGCCAAGGAAAGGCAGAGTTATAGTGGCTGGAAAATAAAGGAGGAAATGGATGCTTGGCAGTCAGTATTGAGGACATAAGGAGGGGGAATCTTTTTGGGATGGATAGGTGACCAATTTTGTTGTGCAGAGTGAATGCAATGGACATAAACCACACATTTGTTCTGATTAGAAGAATACTGGTATTTTAGCTTAGCCTAATTACTTCTTTTGACTCAGCTCACCACATAATGTTGTGTGTCATGCTGTCCTACTTTTAATTTCACAGCTGAACACATTTCTATTGTTCTAACCTCCCTTTCTGAGCCTTGTTTTACTCCATCTGGAGGACATGCAAGGTGTTTGACTCTGACCTGTGGTTCTAACAGTACCTTTGGATGATCCTTTGGGAAATGTCAGTAGAAATACACCAAATACTTCCCCCTCAGGTGCTGACTCTCTTGTTTTCTGTAAAAAGATGCCTCTACCAGAGTGATAGCTGCTTTCCTTGGGCTGATGATGTGATAGGCCAGTGGACCCAGTAAAGCCACGAATTACAGTTGCAGCCAAGAAAGTGAGAAACTGATGAAAATGTGAGAGCTTATTTTGTAAAGGGAGAAATATTCTAGTGTTAAGTCAAATGGCTTCTTCCTGGAAGGGTCCGTCCCAAAATTCTTTCCAAGTCTTACCTAATGATCCTTTGCATTTCCTAGGCATAAAGCTACAGTTTAGTAACAACCCTGCAAAATTCTTTCCTTTCTTTTTCAGACAGTTTCTACAGCTTGTGATTAGGAATGATCTGGTCTGAAGACTTGTTTCAAGCTATACAGAAGTCTGTGACCTTACAGAATACTTAATTTAAATCTAGTGCAGCTTCTTTCGTAATCACAACAGAGGGGGAACTTCATCTCCAGAAAAATTTATTCCAATCTTTCCTGAATCATATTTCAACTTTTTTCACTTGGTTAAAATGATGGCAGTACTGCACCTCTCTTTGTCAGCTCCCAGTCGGGAGAGATATTTATCTTTAAAGGGTGGTTTACAGTAAATTATGGACAGGTAGGAATAAGTTTGTATGTGTTTTATCACTGGCAGCTGAACATCAAGGTTTTAATTGGGTCATGGTAACCCTTCAGAGCTGGCCATGTGCCCATAAAGTAAGAACTCTCTTAAATGTGCCCTGGAGGCCTGTGCTGTGGCTGCTGGGCTGTGCAGTGATACAAGGATGCCCTTTCTGAAAGTCTGTTGCTCTGGCTTTGGGATTGCCTAATGTCATCCGTAGTACATGATCTAGGAGCTGAAGCAAATAACCCTTGTGGATGTGGAATTGGTAAATGGAAGTGCTGTCCTGCTTTTTTACTTTACTGCTTTTAATTATATATATTCCTTGGTGAAGTAGGTTCAAAAAACTGTAGTAATAATTCAGTCACTTCATTGATTTTTTTTGATGTGTACTCGTTTTCCAAGGCAGACTCACAAACTTAAGAATTTAACATGGAAGTTATGTTGTGCCTTGTAAGAAAGGTGAAAATATATAGACCATTTTCATGCTTAATTTTTATGCCTGGCTTCATTGATTCAGTGATTAAAGAATACTGTGTCTTAACTTTCTAAATATTTTTTTTTTATTCATTAATCTGTTTAGCTTTAATACTGCCAAAATTATTTCACTGTTTCAGTAAAAAACTGTTGGAAAATTCAACAAAGAGTTCTGTTTTTCATGTCATCAAAATTTTTCCCATCCTAAAATCCTAAATCATCCACCTTGATCTTTCTAGGTCCCTTCCATCCCATACGATTCTGTGATAAGTAACTGTTGAAGAGAGACTGGAATTGGGCAGGAATGCTCAGGACTTGTGTTCTGGCTCAGTTTATGAGGAGTGTTATTCCTGATGATTCTCAAGGAAACCCCTTGCCCAAAACTTTATCACAGTGATAGTAATAAAAACTTTATGCTCATTGAGTTCTGGAAAAATACACATGCAGAATATCATCTGCATAATCTGTGCCATACATGCAGGTCTATTTTAAAGTATATTAATAGATTTATTGAATGGGACTACAACCATTTTAAATTTTTTTTAGGATTTTGAGAAGCATAGCATAAAACCTTTGAATTTTGAAGGAACATAAGAGGACAAAATCCCTGACAAGGAGCAAGAAAGAGTAGAAACCTATGATTTTCAAGGTCTATGACAGAATTACTTTATTTATAATTGTTGTTATCTAGTGGCTATAGGAATTATGAAGTTCTTAATGATTTATGCCCAGAGTTTGTGATTTATAAATTACATGCCAGTCTGTCAAAGAAGACCTTTTCTGCTTCTTTTTTTTTTCCTTAGCAACTGATGCCATTATTTAGATCTATTGCAACTAACATGAATACAGTATAGCAATATCCACTACAAAGATATTATTTGCAAAACAATTATATTAAAGTTGTATTTAAATACTACAAATGTTTTGGCTCCATAGCACTGCTAGTGACCCTTGGCACTTTTTTGATAGACTTTGAATGCTTCCCCCAGTGAGCACCCCTCCCATCTGTTGTTTACTCCTCCTGTGCTGTCAGTGGGAATGGCTTTATCTCATCTAAAATGGAGATTATGAAGAAACTGAAAATTTGGGTTTATTACTATGCACAGTGAAAGGAGAGGTCTCTGAATTGTTATGTGTTTATAGAAGGATAGAGAGACTTTGGCAACACAGTTTTTGGGGCAAACAGGGAGTCGCTGATGTGAGTGACACAGGTTTGTGTGGTCACATCCAGTGACCATACAATTTATAAAGGGCAAAGTGGCCTCTTTGAGGTCACACAGAAAAGCAGTCTTACCAGAAGTGGCTCAGTGGCAGCAAGCCTGGTCTGCAGTCTCATACTTGTCTGTCCTGAACCTGTCATTTCACAGAGACCAAGAAATCGTTTGTGGGGAATAGAGATGTCACAGCTCCTGGGGACTGGAGGTGTTTTGTATGTGAGAAGGATGGGGCCAAGCACTGCATACCTTTAGTCTCCTACTTTTTTCCTGTGAAGCCTCTGTAATTCATAACACAGTCACGTTATTCAGGAATGTTTCCTCAGACAGATTCTATCTCTGAGAGCTTAAGTCGGGGGATTTTCAAACACTTGCTTGATTTATGTGTGCATGAGTGTAGCTTGTAAAAAGCATTTGTTTTACAGCTTCTTTACTAGTATGTACCAGAAAGCTCTCAGTAATTATAACTTAATGTTCTTTTTATTCTGTCTGCACCCTTCCATCATGTGTGGGATAAGTGGTTTCTTGTCATTTTAGCTATTGGGTAAAATCTCATGGTGAGGAAGGTGACTGCTGTCTTGGACTGTGTTCTGTGCTTCTGGTTTATTGTCACTGTACCAGCAAATATGGTTTCAGTTCACAAGCCTCTGGCTTCAGTTTCACTTGGTCCATGTTTGTATGTTTGCTGCTGTATGAACCATTCTGTGTGAAGAGATTCAAATTGTGCCCCTGTAAAAACACAAGTCCTCAACCATTTTTTTTCATAGTTTTAACACAGCTTTTTTAAGGACACCTGTCACCTGGACTTATTTTTCAGTCCATCACTAATCTTCAGATGAGTAAAATATTGTGTTTGTCTTTGTAAGACTGGGACTGTCTGACAGAATGTTCAACCACAGCTGCTTTTTGAGGTTTTCATTCCTATTGAAATGGTCCTTTTAATGTCACCTTTAATTTAATCAGATAATATCATCAAAATAACATTTACTCTATTACTGCAAATTCACTGCATTATTAACTAGTGTAACTAGACAAAAAAGATTGTATGAACCCTCCTGGAAATATATGCTTCCAGTAAAAATGGATACAGTTCATAGAAGCTTTATATTTAATTTGCAGTTTCAAAGCACTCTCTATGGAAAGATTTTATGATTCTGAAATAATTTTAAAACACATTTTGATAGAAACTGTAGCACCCATCAACCTTCTCTGATTTTGCAAGTTCTCACTCCTTCACACAGTTTTGAAGCTGAACAAGACATTTAACACAGTCACAGAAACAATCTTTTAAATCTACCATGCTTTAAAGGAGGGGGACTTGGATATGAGTATTTTTATCCATGAACTGAAAGACAATTTAATTTAGTTTCTAGAACAGTTGGCATTATAATTTTGATGGTTTGGGGGGTTTTGGTTTTTTTGGGGTTTTTTTGTCTTAGAGGGAAATTTGCACAGAGCTTGCTGGGTTGTCACATCTGGGAGATGTATGTATGGATTTCAGTCTCCTCTTGTGAGCTCAGCTGACAGCCTGAACTTCCATCATTGCCAGTATTTTCTCTTCTAGTTAATTCTCATAAAAATATTAGGATTTTTTTCCTGTTTAAACTAATATGAATTATTCCTTGTAAAATATTTCATTACAGATACAGGCATATTTTGTACAGTATGATTTCTGTCATTTATGACCAGATATCTCTGGTATCTCAAAAACTCCACAGAAATCCTGAAATGAGATGACTTGCTGCTGAATTTACTGTTAGCAAGACTGGGAAACACAAAAGGGAACAGAGAGCAGGAGTAACCACTCTTGCTTAGGAAGGAATAGAAAATTGTTTTTCATTTAATAGGAATAAACTTTAAAAAAATACATATTCAGCTGGTGATGTCACAACGGCTTCTTTACGTTATTACATGTTTATGCAATTTTATTGTTTAGTTTGTGCCAGAGAAGCACTAGAAGTGTAAAAATGCAACATTTTTTTTCTTTAAATCCTGTCTACACAATACATTTATAAAAATCTACTCATAACGTATTGTAGAAGATTTCTGTGTCCCTTTTTAGTGTTTGAGAGGTTTGAGCAAGTATCTGAATGTTTGACTTTGTTAAAGCTTCACGTCGTTCAATCAGTAGTTTTCCTTTATGTTTTGTGCTTCTGCTTGTACCCATTATTTAGTTGAATTTGTTTATTTTAATTTTTCTTCTCACCCTTTGAGATGCTGAATCCTGAAAATAAACTTCCTATCTTTAATGGTCTGCAACCCCTTATCCAGGAATTAGGCATCACAAGGATGTCTTTACCGTTCTGATGATCCATGGTAGTTACCTCTTGATGACTCTACAGATGTTTTTAATCTTTTCTTTGTGAGCTCAGAGGGGGCATGAATTAAAGCTTGGTTTTAAGTGTTCCTGAAAAATAAGACATAGTACTGGGGAAGGAAAATGTCTGTAATGAGAATAGTCTTACTACCAGTCCTGCAGATACAGGTATTGTCAGTCTGAGTCTTCAAAAGTCTCAATTTCTACCTTAGAACACACAGAGAAGAATTCTGTAGAAACCACCACAAAAAATACAACAAAGCATTCCTCACTTCAAAACCAACACTTGGAATTACACCAGGAAACAAATTAGCAAAGTCTCTGAGGTCCAGCTACTCAGATGTGCTGTATCACAAATGCAACTTAGCAGTAACACAACTGACATTTCCATGTGGTTTCTTAAGATAACTTGATGTGAAGCACATGGTGGCAACAACCCATTACTGAGGTGAGCAATCATCATCTTAAGGAAAGAAAAGAAAAAAAAAAAAGTAGCAACTTTTTTTTTCTCTCCTTTTAATGTATGCATGCTGAGCATAAAAATTGTGTAAGGTAAGATTGGTGGATCAGAAAAATAAGTGTATGTAGACTCTACCACAGTGCTACTCTAGTTCTTTCCCAGGTGAAATTTTCTTGAAGCACTGAGATGTCTTCAAATTTAAAGTCATGCACAAATAGAAGGATATAAAATAGAGAGAAATTCTGCTGCTCAGAAAGTACAGAATCATCCAAACATCTCTTAGGTCTCATCACCTCTGCTGTCAGGTAGGAGGGCTTTTACAGGGCTTTCCTGTAAAAAGAAACTGAAGATCATGCATACATACAGAGAGAGGAACCTTGTCACAATGGCAAGACAGTTAAATATAAATGCTGTAAAATCAGAAAAAATATCTGGGGGTTTGTGGCTATAAATGGTTATGAGTCCCTCCGCAGAGCAAAGCTTGTTTTTACAGTATAGAATTAGACAATTTTCTGCACATTCTGACATAATAGTACACACCAAAACTATGAAAAACCACAAGCATATAGTGTGCATATTGCCAAGTCTGCATTGGCCAAATATGTGCTTTAAATGTGCTTATTTATTAAAAGATCAGAAATCTGTATTGTGATAAAATTCACTATTTAAAGTTGGTGGTGTGGGATAGCACACAGTAATTGGGACGTGAGTTTTCTCCGCTTTCTTTCTTTATCTCTTTTTATATACATCTATGTTGTTTTAAGAGTGAAAATTGGATTTGTTGGTTCCTCTGCACAGTGCTGAACTTCACCCTTTCACAGTTGCATAACTAAACCAGAAAACCATATAATTTAGCTTTGGTGCAGTCCCATTAGCACCAAGCAGTCTCTTGGACAAGTTGTACAGATTGCTGATGGGGTTGTTGACTTTGGGTTTACATGGATGAGCATTCCTTATGTGTCCTTTCAGATGTAGTAGCTTGGTGGTCATAGAGTTTCTCACAAGTCTGTTGGTTATTTTAATCTCTTGTGGGTAGAAAGTAGTGTTTCTGCTAACAGCATTTGCCAGAAAAATATGGTTTATTTTAGGTGTCTTTTAGGAAAAGCTGATGTAATTTACTCAGCCTTTGCAGCAAATAAATGCTGGGGAGTAGAAGCATTATATTTCTTTGTTCCATTTTCTGAGTCTAAACAGAAGGAAAAAAAATATACTGCATACTTAGTATTTGGGTGTTTCATCAAGTACAAATATGCTTTTCTGGCATATTTAATACCTTAAATGAAATTATACAATTTAATGAAAGTCATATTGCATAGTGTCTGGAACCTGTAACATAACTCACTTCATCTTTTCATCTCTGATATTTTTGTTTATCAGAGAGGAAATGGGTCTAAACTGGAAATTCATAACAAGCAGAACTTGCCTATTGCTGGTTTAATACAAATATAACTGAAATTTTGGAAGCAGCTGGCAAGCAGGGGAAAAAAAATGAAAAAGAAAAATAAAGAAGAAGAAAAAAAATCCCTTAGTGTGCAGAGAGAATCCATGCCAGTTTACTGTCTTTGCTTGGGTAAGAGAAGTTGCTTCTTTATTTGACTATTATTTCTCTTTTCCAAATAAATATGAGCTGCTTCTAAATAGGATGGTGATAGCAGGTGGTCTCTCAGGCAGAAATTATTTTCAAGCTGACAAGTATATTGAGCACAATATAACTATGTGTATTTCAAGAAAACATAATGCACGTCTGTTTAAGGATTCATTAACATGGTATAGATTAAGCCCATTGAAGATGGCACAGATTGTTTCATTTTATTACATTCAATTGGATTGGATGTGTGCCATTTGCAAAGAGCAATATTACCACAAAAAAAAAGAAGTCTGGCACATTTGTCACATAATATTCCCCTATTGAGAATGAACTGTTTCCGAACATCAAAAGGTAAAAATCTGTTTTCCCCTCGCCCTCTGCCATATTCAATGCAAGAAAATATGACTGCACGTGTCTTGTTAGGAAGTGTTTCAGCAGCACATTTCCCACTCCTGAAGTCTTCTCGTTTAGGCTGGCAGGGGGACCTTTGTATTCTTCATGATTCCAGGATTCAAGTTCATCAACCTGCTGACACGCCGCTTCTCCTGGGTCCCAAAGCTCATCCAACTCATGCTGTCACACTCGGACATCTCGGGGCCCCAGAGCCCTCCCTGGGATGAGGGATCAGCTCTGGGAGCAAAGGGGGGGTGGCTGTGTCTCCAGGAAAGGGGAAAAGGGGGAAAGGGGCGAGCGGCAGAGGCAGCCCCGCTCCCAGGCTCAGGGAAACAGCTGCTGGGAAAGGGAGGGTGGTCAGACAAAAGAAGGAGATTTAAATTCATATAATGTTGCTGTTGATAACAGGAATACTTTAGGCATCTGTTTAAATTCTGGTGTTCTAAATGAATGGGAGCTTTCCCAAGACGGGGCTTATGAAGCTTTATCTGCTACCCGAGTGCTGCAGATTGTAAAGATGTGTCTTAATCAGCTATTGCTTCTGCCTTCAGAGGCAGCAGCAAAACTCAAAAAAAATATGTACCTGGGAAATGGTGACATAATCAGTGGAGAAATAGATGGATTAAAGGAGAAATGTGTATATATTCTAAATATACATGTTATAAATACTACTTTTCATTCTGTACCCTTAAAAAGTCCTTGTAGTGTCTATGGGGGGGGAACAGAACAAAAGCAAATTTGCTGTGGTTGGCTCATATCTAAATGTTCCATTTGAAATTAAATGGTAACAGAGTTGCAGCATATCCCATGTTGTATTTTCTATTTCTGCTGCAGGATCCATTTAAAGTATGTTTTTACAGTAGTCCTTTTGGATTCATCTGTGTTATTTTTCAGTAAGTTAGGCTCACGCAGATTTGTACTACTTACTTGTTCTCGTTTCTTTCATATGATTCTCTGAGCAGGAAGGTTTAATTTTAATGGAAATTTAGAACAGAACTTTAATAAATCCCTTTTCTGGACTTAAGTCTAGCAGTCAGGATGGAGTAGCTTTTGTTTTTTCATCAGTGATGTTTACTGATTCTGTAAGTAAATAATTGACAGAAAATGTGGTTAAGGCATGAAGCATTTGATTCATAGCATAACCTCAGTGAGATGCCCTGAAAAGTTAATTTATTTTAGTTTACTTATTTTTTTGTTGGTGCAGTTGGGACTCAGCTGTTGTTTCCTCTGGGATTAAACAGCTGTCAGCATTGTTAATGACATCAAATTCATGCATTAAAATCCTTTCATTCCTTTCCATATAAAATGTGGATGTGGAGAGCTCTGCCATATCCCCCTTTGTGAAGGAATGAAAATCCAAGGAAAGATAACAGCACTTATTACAAAACCACAGACCGGAGCTTCTGTTGATGGAATCTCGTAATGAGTAATTAAGCTACTTTGCAGAAGTCAGCGCTGTCACATTTGCAATTGGGTATTTCCATTCCCCAGTGGATACAGCTGGGAAAAGACTACTAAGGTGATAAAAAAAGAAAAATAGAATTCTTCTAGAAATATCATCTTCATGAAGATTGGAGGGTTCGGTACAAAAAATGGCTATGACAAATTAGCTTACAGAAATAACCTGCCTGGTGCAAAAGACACTGCTTTAAAACATTCATAAATTATACTGTCTGATAAACAAAAACCAATGAGTTTTTATTATCCTGCAGTCTCACAAGGATATCACAATAGTAGCTTTATTTCTGGGGTGAGGTGCTACTTCTTTTTTCTTTTTTTTTTCCTTCTTTTTTTTTCTGAGCCTTTTGCTCTATAAATGACAATTTTCAACTCATCAGTTCTCTAATTCTGAAAATGTTATGGGAAGCTTGTGGTCGTTTGAGGGGAAATTATAATTTCATATTGATACAGGGTTGTTTTGGTTTGGGGTTTGTTTGTTTTTTGTTTTTTTTTTTTTTCTTCTGTAAAGTTCAAAACATTGCTCATGCTTTTAAACTGATATATAATTCTTATCCCCTGAAGAATTCAAATTATTAAAAATAGTCCTGAATTTTCACTAGTTTGAATGTCCCTATTCTCTTTTTAATTCTTTTCTGTGTTTTTTTATGGTTTGTTAAGCAATTAACTTACTCTTAATGTTCTTCTTTCAAGTAACTTTGTTTTTCAGAGGCAAAAAAATTAAGCAGCAATCATAGTTTTCTGAATGTCTTTATCCTATTTCCAAGAAGTCATTCGTGTGCAGAAGTACTCTAGTTTTTTAATATCCCCATACATCAGCTGAAATCAAATTAAATTAAGCTTGATGAAGAAACCATCCTGCTAACAAAATGAATTGATACTGTAGTTTATTGAATTCAGTAAAAGGCAATGAAATATATAGGAATAAAACAATTAATTGAATAACCAGCTTCCAGATCAGATGGTGAAATATGAGTACCTGATGAGTGAAATTACCAAATGTGTTAACTGAATAATAACTGAAGTCTCTAAAACATGCTATGCCTTCTTAAAAACTATCTCTGTGAAAAGCTTAAGAGTTTATTTTTTCAAGGCCATGTGTTTTAACAAAAAACTACCCCAACTTATTAGCAGAGACACGGACAGAGAGGAAAGCACAATTTATTTTGATCTGTTGAAACATTATCAACGTACTAAGCACCCCACTGAATTAAATAATACACATGACCATGGTTGCTTATTATAAGACAGGTTTGTTTAACATCCTAATGTTCAATGAGATCCCTACATGACTCGGAAATTCAGTCAAGTGTTACACTGATGGTGTCAAGTGTCTTTTTGTAGTTAATTTAATCGTGGTTGGCCCAGAATGGACCTGTGAAGCTCTGTAGTGGTAATTTGTATGTCTTTTTTCATCATTACTGAAAATGTGCCCTTCTGGAACTAATGCTCACTAGTTTTGTCATTAATGTGTAGTAATACCTTGTGAAAATATTTTTCCATTAACTTAGATTTTCAGAAGAGGAAAAAAATTAAATAAATGGGAGAAGTTAC
Organism: Calypte anna; assembly: GCF_003957555.1. Taxonomy (NCBI): domain Eukaryota; kingdom Metazoa; phylum Chordata; class Aves; order Apodiformes; family Trochilidae; genus Calypte; species Calypte anna. The sequence goes on from NC_044257.1 coordinate 14,365,365, forward strand.
CCCTATGTCTACATGAACTGTAAGCAGACCCTGCAGGTTTTGAAGTGCTCAAGGAGATGAAGGCTTGTACCACTAGCTGTGAGTGCCTTTCTGTTCTTTGTATAATTATCTTCTTTGAAACTAAGGTCTTGTAAGGGACACTCTGAGAATGGTGTCAAAAAAGTGCTTTAATTCCAGCACACAGCTGATCCTTCCTCACAGTCAGGTCCTCTCATTCCAGATGTGTCACAGTGTCATCTTTTTCAAATCCTGGATGAATAAAGACAAAGTTCAGGGGTTGATAAAATATAGTAGGAAAATTTGACAGTAACATCTACAGCCAAGAACCTGTCAAGGGTTGTAACCTAGAGGATGAAGAAGAGGTTAAGTGTTTTCTTTCCCCATCAGAGTTGAAGGTGTTTTCTGTCCAAATTTTACTGCCTCTAAAAATTGCCAGTTTTAGTAAGTATTGTCAGTGCAGGAAGGATGCAGTTCTGATGTAAGTGGTTGGGCAGAGGAAGGGGCTTGTGGATGTTGTTCCAAAGACATTGTGTGACACAGGAGCACAAGCCTTATGCTGGACAGTGCTAGCAAGGATGCTGATGGTCTTTGGCTCCCTCATTCAGTTTACCCCATAACAAAATACTACACTACAATAAATTTTTTTTGTAATCTGGTGTCCTTTGAGGAGCTCAGGTGCTAAAGCTTCCTGAGGTTAACTAAAATGTTTTAAAATCATAGTTTAGAAAATTCAAAGCTGTGGAAATAAATAAATTTCTTGAGCACAGGGGAAGAAAGGAAATTCAAATATAACTTGATTGTCAAAACTGGTGAAACTAATGTCAGACATTGAGAAATCCTAAGTAGCCATTTGCTTTGGAATAGAAAGACCTAGAGCCCATCCTGCTATGTAGGCAAGTAAAGTGTGAGTACAAACTTTATTCTTTGTGGCATATATGTAATAAGTCTGACTTCTTAAAGTTGTTGACTTGCAGCCTCAGATGGGCAAAATGAGTAATTTGGGTTGTATATTGCATGTCAGGTGTAGCAAAATGATTTCCAAATGCTTTCACATCCTGTCACTAAGTCCCTATGAAAAAACAGCCTCTAAAAGTTGCACTTTATCAGACATACCCTCTTAATTAGAGGAATAAGTCTAGGGAGAAATATTCACAAATAGTTGAATAACTGTCAATTATTTTTTCCTCCTACTTAGCAAGAACATTTCTACGTGTGGGAGTATACCCAACTCAAGTATATGTATTTCCTCTTGGTGGATAATATAGTAGTTGCAAATCTTTCATTATCTCAAAGACCTGTATTGCTCTGAAAGATGTATATTTAAAAAGATGCTGGCAGTAACTGCTGCTGACAACCAGCCCTATTTGAAATAGACTCCCTCTGTGGCACTGTGGAGGAAAGGCTCTGTACATTGATCTATGGATTTTTCATTTGCTTTCAAATAGTCCTACTTGTGTGTCTGCAAAGAGCAAATAAGCAAAGTTTGAATCAGTTTGACTTTGGAAGCATGATTCTGAGCAATTACCTTGGGAAAATACACCTCCTTTTGACTAAATAGATCTGTCAGAAAGAGCCAGAGAACAGTATGCTGCTGCCGAGATACACATGTGTGCTGGTAAACCGGCCCCAGCCAATTAAACATCAAAATGTTGGCTGCAGTCAGTTCACAGGAAGACTTATGTAAGTTCATTTTCATAGTGTGCATGTGTGGATGTGTCTTTAGTCTTTAACTGACAGATTCCTACAGTGAATAGACTGGGAGTTATCAATTATATGGTTAGCTGTGCGCTGCACTTGTATGCTCTGCGCCTCTCTGACAGGAGCAGACAGACAGCGAGAGGAATGGAATAATTCTGGTTCAGCAAGACTATTAATATTTCAGCCTAGGAACCTAAAATCATTGTGAAAAGATGGAGAAAATGGTCATTTTAAGCCTGACCGCTGCAATTTCATCTGTTAAGAGCATGTGAAATGCTAATAATGGCTTCTTCACCCCAAAGTAGGAACCACAGTGTAGTGAGATGGAGTATTTGGAGGGTCAGTACTTGTTAGCCTAATACGAAGTTGAATCATTCATCTCTGAGAGCACTGAGTACCTTGCCTAATTACCTCACAGTACTTTGCACAGGAGTGAGTAGTACACACAAATCCATATGATTTGTTAGAAAATGGCTGCTATGCCCACTTTTAAAATCATGTGTGCTCCTCACGTATGTCAATTTGGCAAGATGTTTATGTTCATTAAATGTTTGCAATTTCTGTAGCAGCATGTAATGTACTACTGCTTTCTGACCATCACCAATGCTTTACTTTGCTCCTGACAAGGAACCCATGTCTAGTCTTGTCAGGATAGCCATCAAAGCCATTACACTTGGTAAGCAAACTAAGCAAGAACCTCAAGCACCAGTTTCTGACAGATAGTTTCTGTATCTGCCACATAATATTTCCTCCCACTGTGGGCAATTCTTAGAATTCAGGAAAAATATATACATAAGCTAAGTATATAATGCACTGCAGCTACTCAGCAGTGTAGTGCAAAGGTTTGGAACATGATCTCTGCACAGTGCCTTGTCTTCAGTCTTTGTAACTTTGTGTGATCTCCTTGGAATGAGTTTGACTCAAGGAGCATTATGTGCCATATAGTAACAGCATATATAAAAATCAAATAAGCGAGTAGGAGAACATCTAAAGCCAGATCATAAAATATATAAATCTAAGTATTGGGATGCAGTGATTCAACCCTCCCAGCAAATTTGAGGTGAACCAGAGAAACTGCAGTTTTCAAGGTTTAAGTGGCAGATCTGTGCTTTTAGAGCTCTTATTCCAAGGTGCTCTTCTCTGTCAATTATATATTTAGATGATGTTTTTTTCTGGCACTTTTAAACATATCAGATATTTGGCTGCTGGCCTTTTCTGGAATTTTTTGGTTGGTCCCCCCACCCTACCACTGATCAATGTGACAGAAGGGCACCCAGCATCCTTACTCCAACCTAGTGAAGGGAAAAGCTAATGGCTCAAATTGCAGCATGGCCCAAGAAACATATTTCTATGTGCACCCATCTTAGGAAAATAGAGTTCTATTATCATTACAGGAGCTGGACTATACTTGGATTAAAGATCCTTTCAGGATTTTTGTCCTTTACATCACATAGCAGTATTTAGGATCCCCTACTCTTCTGGGGAACATCACAGCTTCTGTAACCTCTACAACACACAACTCAAAGTGAGAGCAGGGGGGACGTTAAGTCTTTGGCTTCGTAGTCCTCCATCTGGATTTACAATAACTCGCACATCTTTAATTTTTAGCTTGTGAAAGACCCTTTCCTTTCACTAAGAGAAGCATCTCCCGAGAGTCACTCTTGCTGCCCATTTGCTCATGATTTTTCTCTCCACCCCCCTTCCTAATTTTTTAATATAAATGCACATTTCCCCCTCCTTTTGGGGCAGAAATGTAACTTTTGTAGGAGAGTGATGTGTGTTCAAATGACACATTTTCCAGGCATTAAGGTTTGATAATTTCACAGAGATACTGGAGTTACCTCCTAGCAATGAGTTAACGTGACAAAGGAGAAGGGGTTTGTTTGCAGGAAGTGGAGGATAACGGCGCCTAAACTTCACTATTGGTGGCGGTGGTGAACGGGAGGCACAGAAAATTGCTTTTTATAATTAAAAAGGGAATCTCAGATGTTTTATATCTCGAATATTTACAATAAAACCTTCAAGTGCTTGTCAAGAGGGTAATGTGTCATTAGCAGGAGCCTTTGCCTCTCTTCTCCTTTCGGACATGACAGTGCAGCAGGATAAGAGAAGAGTAATTATAGTTCAGCAGGGCTGCCAGGTGTGATAAATGGGTAATCAGCCCCCGGCAGCCCCAGCCCTCAGAGGAGGGCGAGCGCCGCGTTATCACTGCGGACCCGGGTGCGCGGTGGCCTCGTGCCGGGCCCAAGCTGGGCCCTGGGCTCCTGCCCACCAGGCCTGCACCGGCTCCTTTGTGCAGCTGCCAGGGGCAAGGGAAGGGAGGAAAAGGAGAAAGAGTTGCCTTGTGCCTTCACCTTTTGCTAATATTCACGTGAGATGGTGCCTCCCTCTCCACGTGAGGGGGTGCATTTGTGCCTCTGGGACTTTCTGTGGCATGGTGCTCCCGTCTGCGCTTTTTTTATTCCCCTTCCCACAGTTTTGACCTCTGTGGGTGCCTGGGTCTCTTGTTTCTTCTTCTGCACCTCTCGTTTCAGCTCAGCTTTCTCTCACAAGCAGACCTGAAGATAATCAGCTTCCTGGTGATCCCAAAGTCTCCTTAATGTTGGATCACATATGCTAAATGGCAGCTCTAACCGTTTCCTCCTTGTGCTGCCGTTCCCAGCGTTCTGGTGAGGTGATTCATCTGTTTATTATTGCTGGGAACCGTCGCATATCAAAATTGAGTAAAGCATTTGATTAAAATTAATCAAAACCCAATTCACCCACTCAGTGCAACATTGATCCTCTATTTACTCGTTTCCTTTCAAGTTCAGTGCTACCAATGGCAGCACCGGTACAGGAATATTTTAAAATAATTCTGAAAAAAACAGTTCTTGTGAAAAAAAAAGAGAGGAGATGCTCTGTCTGTAATAAATTGTTATTAAGGAAAAGGACGTAACGTGCCTTGGAAAAACTGGAGGGCCAACACTCTTGATGCAAGGTTATTTTTACAATACTTGCATTTTTATCGGTTGATGTATTTTAACTGGAGCCCTGACAATAGTCACAAAAAATTATTACTCCGGCATGGAGCTACTTATCTGACAAATGCAATGCGAATGGTCTTGTTCTTATCAATGAGATCAGATTTCAAAAAAAAAAAAAAAAAAATGAATACGAGGAATGAGGCGTTGCTTTGTGAACAGATAACCTTGCAGGCATGAACTCACAAACCTGAATAAAAGGATGTCTCTATGAAATAATCTGTGCATAAGTGCAATCAGGTCAGACTGTAATAGACAGCGGGGGGTGGAATCAAAAGGGGGAAAAACTCATTTCATCACAGTTAATGGCAAGGAAAAGAAGGCAAGGAAGGACTTTCTTTGGAGCGGAGCTGTTGCGACAAAGACCAGGGCTTCAGCGTGTCATGCACCATTTGCTGGTGCACTAGCGCTCTTTTCAAGAGCTGTGAAGCCATTATTGTAATGTGAAAAAAGTAGAAAGAAATACTCCCTCCTGGTCACTGGAAGGGCAAATGAGGTACAGGCTTTTTCTTCCCACCCCCACCCCCACACTATTTGTGCAGGGAGGTTTCTAGATTCCCCCTGGTAAAGCTCCACTGGGATGCAGGAAAGATCACAGTGCCCTTATAAACAACACTTCTTGGCACTGTTTACCTTCTTTTGTGACTTTGCTGCCTGCAAAGGAGGATAGCAGTATCAGAGGGCCAATTGTGATGAGCATTTACCCTGCTTTTGTCTGCATAAGAAGCAGAACCTTTATGATATTCTCTAACCAAAGTTTTACCGTGTGATTCTGTGGTTTTAAATATTAAAAAAAAAAAAAAAAAAAAGCTCAGTGTATTTCTGTGTGGTAAAGTTATCTAGTGATGATAATAAATCCAATAGTCTGGATTTTGCCTGTGTTATTAAAAAGAGAAGAGAAAGAATCCTTTGTTCATTGGCATAATGCAATCCTGTCTCTGAACAGTTCTAATTTGCAAACCAAGTACTTTGTAAATTGTGGAAACCTGCTTATAACTTCAAGGCTGAATAAAATGGGTCATCTTATAACTGAAAGATAAATATAGATGTAAAATAGAGCCACAAATGTCTTTTAAGCAAGAAAAATAAATAAATAATAGGTTTCAGTACTGGCTCGTTCTTGGATAGTTTATGGGTAAAGTAAGATTACAGATACAGCCCTGCAGCTGATTCCCAGGACTGCTAAAGTGTGAAGAACAGGAGTGACATTCTCGTCTTCAATAAATCACTATAAAAATGTTTATGAACCCTGCAATTTACTGTCTTTTAAATGCAAATTGAAAGGGGCATCGTCACAAGTGTAAAGGAGACCTGCAGTGGCCTAAAGGAATTATAAAATGTTGCAAAAGGCTTCTGAAATTGTGTGATCTTAAATGGTTCTATTTTAAAAAATGATTTCCCATTTATACTTCTGTGACAGCTTTGTTAATTTATTAAAGAGATCTCTCTGAATTGGAGGAAGGTGTTTATGAGCACTACGCTTCACAGAAAGTTTCACAGAGGCTTTCAAGGAGTTGCAGTTTAATTTGACAGGCATCAGAGTGAAGTTTGCTGCTTGTGTGCTAGTATGGAAGGCCAGGGGGGTTAAAAAAATGTATAAAGCAGTAATACTGTCTGCCAAAACACTGGTAAAGTAGCAAAATTTTCCCACCTCTTCCCAGCTCCTCTATCTCCTTATCTTGAGTTGTTGGGATCCAGAATCAGCCCCCTCTGTGTCTGTGTGACCGTAGTGACTGCTTGTGTGTGTAGTGTTAAGGGAACTATGCTTGAATATAAAAAGTGTTGGGCATGAATGCCTGACCAGGTTTTGATACTTGGGGTTTGGAGAGGGCAGGAATATATTTTGCTTTTCCATAATGTCCTGTGGTCATTTTTCTCTAACAATATCAGCTCATTGTTCAGAGCAGAATTTAGAAGAGCTGAGTTTATCCACAAGAAAATGGTTCATCTCTCTATCTTTGCATTGCTAATACACCATCATCAATGCCATCTTGGCAATAAATGTAGACATGTAAGAACTGCACTACGTATCCATAATCTCACAAGCTTGAAACTTATGCAAAACTCTCGGAAATCAGATCTATTTTCCTTCAACACTGGGAAGGATCAAAGACTCTCCTCTGCACAAAGACTCTGGGTAGCACTGAAGCAACTGGCTTGTCACTGCCTCTACAACTGCAGGCACAATGGAGAGAGAGTCAAATGGTAGCAGTGATTCCTTAACAAGGGAGCATTAATGCAGAAATATTAAATCCTCTCTCTAGGATAAGAAGTGAAAATGATGTCAGGAGGGAGGAATGACACATCTCACTGTTGTTGCAGAAGGTGAGGGCATTTGGGTTGTTGGCCATGCCATGGTTTGTGTTGACACAAACTACAGCCTGGGATAGGGGGAATGTTTATGCACAGCAGATAACTCAAATTTTCAGGTTAATAGCATGCATGGAATATAAGGCAGAAGACATTGCTTTGTTAGTTCCTTGGTTAGAGTAAATGGCTTGATTTGACATTCCACTGGGACAATGCAGAAAATGATCTCTTTTTTTAAGGTGAGGTGGAAGATATTCAATTTTTTCATCTATCCCCAAAATTCACTTCATAACTGTCATCCAGTTCTGTCTAACATGGTTTCTTTCAGAATGTACTAGTCCAATTTTATCAATACTTGATGTACTTCCAAGAAGAGAGGATCTAAGAAACTGGGTCTGGTCTTTGTAGTGAAAGGAAGATGCTTTAACCACTTGCATGTATTCCTTATGTTCCATATAAAAAGAGTAGTTCCTGGCTGAGCACTGGCAATGAACAAGGAGATTGGAGAACTCAAAAACAATTCTCATGCCAAAAACCAAACAGAAGGAAGATTCAGAGCCCAGGCTGTCCTCTTTTCTCTCATTCTTCCCCTAAGATGAGCAAAGGTTGCTAAAACAATGTTGATAATGAAGTTTGACCTTCTCATTACCCTCAATCTCTGCTACAAACCATCTGCACTGAAAATGAACTTGGAAACTGTTAACCTTCCACATATGATGTAGTTACTGGCATTATTTGCTTTATAGCCCTTATAATTCTCTGATCATTTAAGGTACAACAGCACTCAGGCCCTAAACCAGTGATCTGCCAGCACCAAGCCATCACCCTTTTGTCCTGGACTCCCATTCATGGGTAAAGCACATGGTTTCCAGTGCATCTGGGGATGGGCTCTGCTTTGCCAATCATGAGCCCTACATAAACAACATTTGGGCTGTGAGGAGAAGAGCAGCTAATGGAGTTGGGCTAGCTGAGAGCAGCCAAGGATTTAGGGCCAGACTGTCTCCAGCATCAGCATCACTGTGTGTTTGGATAGAATGACTTAGAACACAGTCCTCATGTCAGCTGCTGTTTCGGTAATATAGTCCCTGTTCTGGGATTCCTACCAGGATAAAATATTTATTTTGTTAAGTTACTCCTGTTACCATGCATTCAAATTCTTTCCTAAAAGGTCTTTTAAGGTACTCAAGTTCATTTCTGCATGTGTGGGTTGAAACCAGGCTTTTGTTTGCTCTCCGTGGCTGTCTATGAGTTCCCAGCGTTTGTCATAAGTATAGGATTTTGCCCCTCTGTCCTTGGGCAGGAATTTCCCTCCTGCTATAAATTTGCAGAGTACTATGTATCATTTCCCTCCTGGCTGCCACCCTATACCTCATAAGTGATTGTACTCTGGTGGGGAAGTGATTTGTATGTATATTTTTATAAAACACTTTGGGATCCTTGGGGAAGAAAGTTGTTATATAAATGTATTTCCCAGGGGAGAGTAGTGGAAATCTCATTACTTGGAACATACAGCATATTTAAAAGTAGGTTTGACAAAACACTAGAAAATAAAGAAAACAATCCTGAACTGGCATCGGGATGCTCTAAATGATCTAGCAGTTATTTTCCATCTCTAAAGTTTGTCTCATGATTTTATTTAGTGCATTGGAAAAAGGGCACGAGGAATGCTAAAGCCATGCATGTATAAAATATCCTTCAGCAACACTGTGGCTTATTTTAATATAACCTTTAGTAAAACACTGTGGTTTGCTTACTTGCTGATTTATTTTAGGTAGTTGAAAATATTGCTATTAGTGATCTCTTTGAATCACTTTAGGTGGTGCAATGGATTTGTAGCAAAACCCAGCATGTAACTTGAGTGTACTCTCTGAAGCCAGCTATTTGATGCCAAGCAAAATTTGTATGTGTAGCTTCTGTTTTAAGCAATTATATGGCATGTAATACACAGTAGAGAAATTAAGTAGAAGTACATTTTGCCCTAAGGGATTACTGTAGCTGTTGGATTTATTTTAAACAAGTTTTGCCCCTCATACCAGCAAGATTCCTGTAATAAATCACTTATGTAATAATCTGCAGTATATTATCTAAAATTATAAAAGAAAAAAAAAGAAAAAAAAAGTAATGTCATCTGAAAGCAAATGGTAACAGTAAATGTGTGCTATAGCAAGGAAACATGCTTGTATCTTTGGAGAAAAGTGGTTAAAGAGTAGTCAAGGAGTCTAACAAATAGAAGCCATTCTGTAGCTGGACTCAGCATAATGACTTCACTGCAGTGAACTACTTATGTAATGAACTGCATGGATGTCACTGGAGAGTAACCAAAGCCATCCATCTGAACTGTTTCTCAGCTTACTTAAATTAATGGTGATCTTCTCTCTGAAGGGAAAAATTGTAAAAATACATCAAGAACGTCCACGCCGAGATGTTATGAAATAAAACTAGTGTGGTCATTAAAGACTAGCAATTTTTTAGCATGGAGAAAGGACAGTCTTCTGATACTTCAGCTTTCACAAGTTAGTTATCAGTCTTCAGGCAAGTTATTCTAGCTCCTGTTTGCTAGTGAAATAAGAAGTTACAGTGAGTAAGAGTCTTACCTAATTGCTGTATAAATTGGTCAAATGGTTTTCAAGACCATTTATTTTTAAGCAGTCTTGTTTTGACTGCCAGAGCTAAGATATAGTTTTGTATTCTTTTATGTGATATAACAAAATGACAGCTACAACCAATCAAGCTGCATTGCTGTGCAATATGTCAGCTCCTTTCAGCAGACCTGATTTCCAGAATAACCTTTTCCCCCAGACATTTGTTTTCTTTTGATTCTAGCGATGACTCCCAAAGGGATTTCATTCAGAATGTTTGTGACTCCCAGCTTTGTGAATCCTTAAAAAAAGAAGTGGCAAAGCCCAGAAATAACAGAATTGAAGTGCAAATTCCAGTCTGTCATTTGCGAACTCTTTTAAGAACTGATGGCAAATTTTTAAAGAAGAACTGAATAAGAGAACATGGTAATTTTCAGCAGTGCCTTTTGTACATCAAATAATTTGCTACTTGTTCATGAACTTCCACTTCTGCTCTGTATCATCTTGTTTCTGTTTATACCCAATGTGCAGGCTGATAATTTACAACTGAACCTTTAGCAGAGTGTCAGCCTTGGTCACAGATAGGTTCTTCCTTCTCCTCTTGCTCTGTGTGGCCACTTACTTATCATGTGAGATTTAGTACCTCTCTTAAACCCCTCTTTCACCCCTAGATCCCTACTTAAAGAAACCCCAACAAACCCATATTTAATATTCTTTAGTATTTGCACAGTAGCATTGACAAATCTGGAAAGGTTTGACACTGGCAAAGTCCAAGTGTTACAGTTTTTGTAATAGTTGGTGCTGCCTGTATGAAATAAAAATTGGCATATAACATGGGATCAGCCTTAAAATTATAGTCTCTGGTTTGTGCCAATACTCTCTGAGCACCTGGGAGTTCAGTCCTTTCCATAACCAGTTGTTTTCCTGTGGGGAGTCTCTCTACTCCTCCTTTTCCATCTATAATCTCAGGTAGCCTTCCTCCCATTCACACTTTTAACATAGAAAAAAATGCAGTAAAAAACCAGAAAAACTGATCTCCAAGGATCTCAGTAGATGAGTTTCAATATATTTGAAGAAGCCTTTTCAATGGTATGTATTTTTTTTCTCAGAGCTTATTGCATTATATCTGCCACAGAGACATTTATTTATTAACAGTTTTTGTGGTCCAAACATAGAAATGAGCAGATTTCTCAGTTCTTTGTACGTTTATTATGACTCAAATTGATACTTCTAGGGTTTTAGAGAACTGCTAGAGGGAGGTTATATAATTTGAGTTGTTCGTGTGTCCATTTTTTCTCAGCATTTTTGTCATTCTTTTTCCTAATAGATGGTTTGGATGTGGTCATTATTTCCCTGGGCCACTTCTTTGTCTCCAGTGCTCTTAGCTGAAAAATTCATACTTAAGCTGCAACATACCAGTGACACTTGATGACAAGTACAGACAAGGCTCTGGTGTAGAACTCAAAGCACTTTTTTCGTAACTACATAGATTTGCAGGGCAATATTGTATTTAGTGGTCATGAAACAAAGTCCTGGAATTATTTGGAATTATATATTTTATATATAGTACATTTTTTGCATATAAAATGGTTTTAGTGTTGTTAGAATTTCACTTTTGCATTCTCCAGTCTTTATGGAGTATGTCTGGTATCTCCTGCTCCGATTTTTGCTCTTGCAGCAGATAGAACTTGGCAGTAAAATACTATCTTAAAGACATACTGTCTTTTTCAAAAGGTGTTTTTCAAAGATCATAAAAAATTAAATAGAAACAAATGCTTAACACCAGAGATGCAGGAACTTATTTCTCCACTCATATAGCTTTTTCCCCTCTCTGATCTGTTTCATAATCTATTTTTTCCTTTGCCAAAGGCTTTTTTTTTTTTAACTGTGTGATCTGTATCCCAGATTGATGCCATGCTGCATCACAGGCCAAGTAGTTCCCTAGCCCTTGGTTAGTGTTTGCATGCAGAATGTGAAGGCAATTTAAAGATTTATTAAAAAAAAACCAAACAAAAAAAAACCCCAACTCATAAATAAGGTTATGACCATGCAATTAAATGACAAGCAAAGTGAAAATTGGAGGGTGTGCATGCAGGCTTGCATGCTGTGTGATGAACATGCATGCTAATACAGTGCTGCAGCTGCATCCCACAGATCCAACCAGTCATCCATGGCATTGAGATTTAATAAGGAAAGAGTGATTGTCATGAATAAACTCTGGGTGGATGTTAAATAAATGTTTCTGTCCCTCACACCCATTGCCTTTGTCATGGCTGTTTCACTTTTAATAACTTTTAGACTTACATGAAGGGGTTTCTGTTGAAGTATTGGAGACTATGAGACTTCAAAATACTTCACTGGGAGCACTCTCTTTTAAATGATGCTAACTGCTAACAGTGGGCATGTAAATAAAATAAATCCTTAAGAAAAGACACACCTGGCAACTTTACTTAGCAAATCCTTTGTTGGTACTATCTTCTGAGTTTGATAATTAATACCAAGTGTTCTCAAATCTCTGGTGAAGTCTGTAGTGCTAGGAATTAGATTGTTTTACATGACTTGGGTTGATTCACTGTTGGTGAAATTAGTGGTCATGCAAGGCAGTAGCCTAACAGATCTGAGAATTAAAGGTCTTGCTTCTTCTCCCAAATCAGAGTTTAAACAGGCTCAAGTGCAGACCTCTGCCTCTGGATGCAGACAACCCACACACTGAGCAGAGGAGAGACTCTCCTGGCTGTGGGAAGTCCATAAACTCTGTGCTCAAATAGCATTGCTGTTTATGATGCTGAGTTTTGCAGTTCATGAATAATTATTTAGAGACCACCCCTGTTTGTAGCTATTAGAAGTGCATTTAGGTAGCTATTAGAAATGGGTTTAGACCAATAATCAAGGTTTTCTTTCCAATCTGTGACTCTGCTGAGACAGTCCAGTCCCTTTGATAAAAATAATCTGCTGCATGTGCCAATAAGGGGAACAACTGATAAAGAAACATCTTTGTCTGCCAAAGCTCTTTGAGTTGTATAGGCCCTTATTTCAAGAAGAGAAAGTGTGGACACATTTGCAAACACTGAACACTGCTCTGAAATGGGTCACCCATACACTAGAGCTAATTTCCCACTGAAGTGTGGTCAGAAGCTTTTTTTTTAGGAATTTTAGTTTCCAGCTGTTCAGCTCTTTTTTGGCTCACGCAGTGTAGAAATGAAGAGCAAATCTTTCTTGTACTGAAAGAATTCACAGTCCCTACAACTAATGGGAACCAGTCTGAATGAGAGCATCCTTCTTTTTTCTATCAGAAGCCTATTTCCAGTGCCCATCTTGTACTTGTAAATGCTCTCTAATGAGCTGTCTTATGGAACAGGCAACAAAACAATTGGTAGGTTCTCCTTTATTTGAGTCAGGAAGAGGAGGTATGGAATGTCATTACCTTTCCCATGGAAGCTGTTTCTGCTTCCTTCCCCCACTTGCTTTCTATGCTGTAAAACACTATCCTGTGTGAGAAATACAAATCTTCTACGAGTATGGCAAGGACATTATTGAGACCAGGCAGCATATTTGCATATTCTCATAACCATACACACATTTTTTTCCATGTGTGCTGTGATGTTTTCCATTCATATTCTAAGTGGCAAAAGCTTTTAGCTGTGATTGGGCCCAGTCCTCAGTGGACAAGAACCAAATGTATCATGTGACATTTATTAATCTAAAAAAGTTGTATTTCAAAACATATCGAAAAACATTTGGGAGTTATGGGAAGCAAAGCAATTGCAACTTCATTTGTTATTTCAACAAGCTCATTTCTTATGATTTCAGTTGTATAATAGATGTGGAACTGTTTGTGGGTTGCTTGTTGTCATATATTTTTCATTTGATTCCTCGGGTTAAAAAAATGGAAGAGCAAAACTGTCACCTCATAGGAACAAGGATGATGTTAGACAATCTGCGGAGTTTTTTCCTTCCTTTCTCATTCCTTGGTCAGATGGCTTGTGATGCACTTTTCAGGCAGTAAATTAGAGGCTGTCAGTTCTACAGTGGTCATTGGGGATGAAGAGATCATCTGATGTGCTGCTTTTAGCATCTGGGGTTCCTGGCTGGCAAAGGTGTAGGTCTCTATCTGCAAAAGCATTTGCAGGGTTAGTGAATCACTGGGCTATGTCAAGCATGAAAGATTTTCAGCAGCTTCCTCAGTAATCCTTTACTAGCAATTGCCCTATGATGGCCTGTTCTGTTAGTTACTCCTACAATGGATTTATGAAGTATTATTTGTATGTAAGAAGATATTTATTCTACAACAGTTCAATATTCCTGTTTCTCTGAAGTATATTGTCTGTTGCATCAGTGCTCCCTGAGGAGAGAAAATACATCATGTTTGCTGCTTGTAATTTTTAATTTTGTCTTCTACGTTTAGTTTATATTTGCTATTTCCAACCTTTTTGTTGCTGAATGGTATGAGTAATTTTGTAAGCTGAGGACTAAGCTATGTTGCTTTTCTACATACAACAAAATCTGAGAAGAGTCTCTTCCTACTTCTGAGTCTCAGCAGGGAAAAAGTAAATGTGAATTTAAAACAATTAGAGATACGATTGAATTAGTAGCTTTGTAAAGAATTACGACATTATTGCCTGCCTGTGGAGATCTGCTGTTGACAGGTCCCAAAAATTTTGAAAAGGGGGGGGGGTATTTGACATTGTATGGGCTAGTGAACACCTGGCTGTGGCAAAACTGTGTCTGCATGCAGATTTTACCTATAGGACTAAAAAGAAACTGTACAGAGATATGTAATGCATATATTTTAACCTTAAAATACTTTTTTTCATTGTTGCCATTAACTTTAATTTAAAATACTGTAGGTCAATATGATGGAGCAAGTGGCTTATTAAATATGTTCTCTGCACCAAGAAAGAACTTGGGTCAGGATTATTAAATGGGTAGAGAATGAGAGAAACTCACCTGGGGCTGGTTCTGAAATGGGAATTGAGTGGGTTATGTATTGGTGGAAAATGTGTGCAGGTGGAGAGATGAAAGCTCTCCTTGTTTGGCATTCCAGGGCCTTCCCACCAGAGCTGGTGGGGATGTGTGGGAGGACGAAAGGAGGAGCATGAGGTACAGGCACAGACACATTCCTGGCCCACTGGACTCTGTGTGTGTTAGGGATGGTAACACTTGCTGCTCCAGCTTCTGTAATAATTGCAGAATAACCACACAGTAGCCCTGTGGGTTGAAGTGGAAGTATACTTTTTTTTTTTTTTTAATTCTCTGAAGAAATTCTAGGTAGCTGGATTTTGTGTAGGAGGGATGTAATTATCACCTCATCTGTGAATCTGGTCAGGATTATTTTTTTCTTTCTCAGCTGTGTGTCTTAGAAAAATAGGAATAGGATAAAATGGTAAATTAACAGTTTGTAGCCTGGTTTAGAGTGGCTGGATTTTTGATAAATGTTCTGGATTTAAGGGATTGCAGTGCATAGGGAAAGTGTTACATGCATCATTCTTGTCTGACATGGTTTGCTGTAGGCAGTAAAGTTGAGCTGACAATTCAGTGGCTTTTATTAGGAATGCTTGGTCAAAAATATTTATTGCATGCTCTAGAATGGCTTATTTTTAAGAAGGCTAAATATGAAAAAGCAAAAGCCTAGTTTAATATATCATATTCTCACCAGCCCATCTGACACACTGTTGAGTTGACTTCACTGGGAGACACCCTATGTTTCATTACCTTTTAGTCTTCAGAGCTGTGTTTGAGGCAGTTCAGATGTTTCATTGCCTTTTTATTTTTAAAGGGTGTCAAAAATCCCTTATTTTCCACATATTTCTTTTCCTTTTTTAAAGAATGTCAGAAATACCATATTTCCCCTGCATGCTCTAAACCTGTGGCCCAGGGTGGCCTGCCATATCTCTGTGCCTTATCTGTCAGCTGTTCTGGAGTTGAAATGATGTACTTCAGTAACACAGATGATTTAAGGCATGAACAACCATCCATTAAAAGGGAAGCTGAGCTACTGGGGATAGCATTTTAAGTCAGGCTTTGAATCAAACCAAAAGCAAACTGAAGCTTAAAAATAGCTGGAGGTAACTATGGGAGTTAAATGCTCAAATAGCAGGTGTCATGAAGCAGCAAACAAGCCTACAACCCAGTTCTCAAAAGTAATCCAGGGAGTCCTTTTTCACTATTTCATGGATGAACGTATAAAACAGAGAACAGCAGCTGTGCAAAGAAAAATAACAACCTGATAATCAGGCTCCTGTTGGCATTAGATAGTAGTGAGAGTCCAGTGCTTGGGTATTGTAACTACAGTGTTAGATGAAATATCCCCCTGTGCCAACATAAAGTTCCTCCCATCCTTAGGAAGGACACAGGGGAGAGCTCTCCTGATCTTCTGATGACATCCAGTGCCATTATTATCCTTTTTAATCCTAATTCAGACACAGCTATATACTCCTGTATTATGTAGGCATCTGTTTCTAAATTAGAGTTTGGTTGCCATCTGAATACAATATTTATATATATAGCTGAACCTTTATGGCAACAAAAGATGCAGTTAAAGCACTGACATTCTTACAAAGCTATTATTGACCCGTGTATCATCTCTTCTGTCCTGGTGGAGTTCAGGCTTCCTAGTGATGCTCTCAACAAAAGTACTCCAAAAGGATGCATTTTAAAATTGCCTCATTGCTGATAATTTCATCTTTGTTTTCCTGTGCTACAATACAGGGTTTGTAAGACACTGCAAGTAGTTGAATATTTGTGGAAATTAATGTCTGCAACTACCTTTGAGCAAGGATGGGCCTATTCGCTTAACTCTCAAGCTTCAAATTTACTCTTCAATGCAAAAGATGAACTATAACAACATAAAAATGGCAGAGGAGAATGGAAGAGTAAGAATGCTTTTGGACTGAAGTCTCTAACTTGATCAGTTCCAGGACTCTGGCAAAAAGTATGGGCTGGGCTAACAAGTGAGTAATTGTATCAGGAGAAAAATCACAGCTTTGGACTTTATAGAGTTGGGAGGGCTCTGAGATATCTTGCTACAGTTATGTCATGTGAATGTCATCTCTCTTCCACTCCATTTCCCACTCTTGAGTTACAAAGCAACAAAACAGCATAGAAGAGCCTTGGAATCGCTTCTTTCAAATTATACAAAACTAATCTTTAAATCTACCAGGATTATTTTTTATATTTTAGCTGCTAAATTTGTTGCAATGGAACTGAGGAAGAAGAAGCAAGGCAGTTATCAGAATTCCCTGATACTAACTTCAATTACTTCACAACCTTCTGTGAGCAGCAATGCTTAGATGTAAAAGCAAACAAATCCCTGCCAAGAGGGAAAGTGTTCCAGATGCGTGGGGTGGGGTTAGTTTTAAGAGAAGTACCAGTTTGGAGAGGAGAGAACTGCTTGTAGGCTGTGTTGTAATGAACAGCTATTTTTCTGCATGTCACTTCATACAAAACATTTTCTTTCAATTACTTAATGCAGAAAAAACCCCTCCAATTCTTCTTCAGTTGAGGATCAATATTTTTATCGAAGTCAGGATGTTCTGAAAATCACAAGGACCTGGTAGTTGAAGGTACTAAGCACCTATTGTTTTTAAAACTTTAAAATTACTTTTAAATATTCAGGACGATTGAAAACAGCCTCTTTTCCCACTCAGTAAGCCATGTGAAATGTTGCTGTGTCTGTTTCAAGAGAGCTCACATTATATATACATAGATATTGGGTCTCATACCTGTAAAATCTCATTGGGAACCAAGGAGAGAAGATTTTCTTCCTCTGACAGCTGGGCTGACTCAATTGCAGGTCTTAGGATTTTGAGTGAGGGTTGGAGACTTCCTCTTCCTAAACTGAAAACTGTGCTTAAAATTGAAGAGCCTACCCAAGAGTATTAGAAGAAAAGAGGGGAAAAAAATTATAAAAGAGAAGGGAAAATCTCAGCCCTATAAGTAAATGCCATTTACTTGGCACAGAAGACACTATTAACTGTGAGAAGTTGGAAGGATGACATTTTTAACCTTTTAATAGCAGAAAACAAGAGTGTGGGCCTTCATATCATCCATTTAATTCAGGAGATCTTGGAAATTGTGTTCTAGAATATACTATTTAATGCTGAAAGGCAAAGATAAAAATTGGTGCAAAAAGGTAATAAAGAATGCTGCTTAAAAATGTATTGTTATACTTCCATATAAATGTCATACTGGAAAATCTTTGAGAGAGGTGGCCTGCCCTTTAAACTTTTAGGCATTTATGGCCTTAATTATGCTTTTCACCAAGATTTTGCATATTTAATATTTCCTTTTAGAGCTTTCAAGATTCTCAATTATTAATTCCACTGAGGATTTATAGGTCCTCTGAATTTCCCTTAAGTATAAAGATTGTAGACTCATCAAATACTGTTTTCTTCCTTTAAATTTTTACAATTTCTATATCAAATAGGCAACTGCAGTTTTAGAATTGAAAGTGGAATACTTATCACCTGGGGCTCTCTCTACCTTTCCAAACAGAAGCAATGCCTCCACGACCTGCACTGAAATCTGTATCTTCAGATGTGGTTACAGAATGTAGAGAAATTATATCTAATTCACAGGTATTATTGTTCGTGTTGCGTGGCCAAAACAATAGCATCTCACCTAAAGATACTATTTATAAAGTGAAGTGCCTGAAATGGAGACCAGTGTTAACCAGAAGCCTATGAATAAGTCATGGAGTCTAATTTTCCATTATTACAGCCATTGTTTAAAAATGCATGTCTGCCCAGGACTTTGTAATGATTTTGTATTACTTAAAAAAACTTCTACATTTCTTTTTTTTCCCCTCAGTTAGTTCATTACTTCTTCATTAACATTTCTCTCCTCCCGTGTTTGTAGGGCTTCTAAAAACCAATTGGAAAAAAATAAATTATATATATATTTTTATTTTATTTTTTAACTTGCCCTTGAGACTATCAGTGCTAGAGATATTTTTATGCTTCTTTCTTCAAATGCTTTCACCATGTTATGCCTTGGCATCTGTAGCAAAACCCATTAGCTGTGACAGGTTAAGAGTCCTCTGCAGACTTCCCCACAAAGGAACTGAGTCAGTGCCAAGCACTATTCCTCACCACGCGCTGCACCAGCTCTCAGAAGAAGGCCACATCTATAACTCTGCTCTTAACTCCTGGGGCCTGGGGGGGTGGCTGCTCTGAAAAATGATTCTAGTTGCTCAGTAGAGTATTTTTTACGTCTTGCTACACGATTTCTGTTCATGAAACCATTGGCAACAAGAAGATTCTTCAGCCACTCGGCAGACGTTTTATCAGTGGCACTTTTGTAATTGTTACAGGTTTAGAAAGTGTGTGTAGATGAAAGATGTGTGTAGATGAGAGACACAGTATAGTAATTAAATAATTTCACTGGTTGGGGAACCTCCTCTGGCAACATTAGCCAACCTGTTCTTTCTGCTTGTCTTTGTACTACTGACCAAGTAGCTAACCAGTCCTCTCCAGAATTTCTAAGAATGCCCCAAACTCACTTGCTGTTACCATGTGAGACATTCCAGATCAGAAGATCCTTCATGGGGATTATTCCTGAACCTTGTTCATTAGTGTCACAGGGAATGAACTTCACAGATCGTCAAAATGGAGATATTGTAAAAAGATGTGGATTATAAACTGATGTAATAAATCCCTGGGATCCACTTCCACTCAGAGATGGATCACATATCCTGGTGTTAGAGACTGCATTTGACAGAACATTTGGATGCACACAGAGAGTAGCAGTGGTGAATTAATGGCATGATTTGGGCTGGAGATAAACAGTAACTTCATAATTTCCGCACTGGTGGCTTTGTTTAGATGAAGTTGTGATTGAAAACACAGCAAGCAGAGTATGTGCAACAGTGCTAAGGCTGGGAAAATTAATATATTGGAAACATAGAGACAATTTTTTTCTTCTCATTCAAACTGGCCACATTGCCTTAATTCTGTCCTTCTCCTGCAATACTAGCTTGCTACTTTGTGATATTTTTGCAGGTAACAGAATTTTGCAGTGCTCTTATTTTTGTTCCATGTGAAAGATGGAGATGATCATCCAGTATAAGGCAAATATTTCCTTATCAATTTGAGGGTGCATAATCTGGTTTCTGCTGAAGAAGTAGCTATAAACAAAGGGAATAACATGGCTGGTAAGGATAGGTATTTCTTTCTACCCCATAAATCTCAAATAATATGAAAAATGTGCATGAGTATTGCTATCCTTGCTTTAAAGAGGAGTCAGATGAGGCACGGGAAAACTAAGTGATTGCAGGTGAAACAGGGCTGGAAATAGAATAGGTTCAGTCCTCCTGGATCCTTATTCCATTCCCATACCCATGGGACCATAGATTTTATTCAGGCTTCTTTTGAATTTCTCTTATCAAAAGTTGTTTGTTTTTTTTTTAATTTCCTTACAGTGAATATTCATTCTGAGGGTAACTGATCATGGAGCTTTGGTTGACACTGCTGTGGTTCCTTCTTGTGATGCTGAGGCCTTTTTGTGTTGCTTTTGCTGCTCCTCTGCAGCACACCAAGAGCTTTGGGTTGGTGCCGTAGCTCAGCCACCTCCTACTCTGGTTGTGCCCACAGAAATGCCAGCTGCTACTGAAAGGATTTCAGCTAAATTCAGTCTAGAAAGCATGAAACATGCCACTTTTTCTCCTAGTGTGCTCTGTTCCCTGAATAACAAGGAAAACTAATTAACATGAGATGGCAAATGAATTGCAGTATCTGCCAGTTCAACAATGCCAAGTCCTCTTTAGCATTCTCTCTGTTTCCATCCACCACAGTAACTTCAGATTAGGTATTGAAACTCACAGCTGAAAAATATCCTTATTTTTAGTGTTGCATAACTTGTATTCTGACACGTTGTATAAGATTCTGATACAGGGCACCCAACAAACCACTGCAGAAACCTAAAGAGAAACAGGAAAAAGGTTGTGATATTACTTATCCAGTCTGAATTTTTCACAAATGCGTAATAGATGGGATTTCCTCTTTTGAGAAGGTAATTTTTAATTACCCATTCTACTAACATAATTAGCTGCCTTCACAACTCTAATTCTAACATCCTCACACTGCTAAAAATCCAGTTAATTTTAATTCCATTTTCCAAGTCCAGCAGTGCTCTGTTACCTGCCATAAAGGATTTATTTAGCAGCTTTAAAATTATATTGGTGGTATTAAGTTCCTGGATGTAGGCCCTGGGGTTTTAAGACAAGCCAAGCTGAAATTCATTAACATTTTAAGAATTAGTAAGTTTAAAGTGAATTTTTGCTCGTTTGTTGGGGAGGGGTTTCCACGTAAAGTTATCATGTAAAATTGTGGACTCCCAGTGATCTCATTATCGTACTAAAATAAAATTATTGCTCCTCTTTACTTCATTGGATATAACCAGCCCCTCTAAGAAACTGATGGATTATCTTCTTCCTCACATAATAATCAACAGAGTTGCCAAAGTCTCTGACTGTTGTTCCCATTTGTATCCACTGAGGACAGAAGGATCAAACACTGTACCTACAAGACCTTTTATTACAGCTGGAGGGGTAAAAAAAAAAAAAAAAAGGCTGAAAAAAAAAGCTTCAAAGTTCTGGTTGAATTTCTAGATGAACAAAGATAAAACAGCTTCCATTAAAAATGCTGAAACTGAATAAAAATTGTACAGAAATCACTGGGAAAAATGAGTAACGTGGGAAAGACATCTCTTTGCCTCCACAACTGAGAGAAATGCTGCACATCAGAAGTGGTTCAGGGGGACTTGACTGCCTGGGATCTGTGAAATCCCATTGCTTGAGCCTTGCTTCTGAGGGATGCTTTTCCTCTCAAGTGTTTCACAACGTGGACTTCAAACCATGCTGGTTCTCTGTTCTTTTCCTAGGGTTGCTGAATCTAGGTTTAGTTTTCAGTAGAGCTCCTCAGGTCGGCACAACTGAGGCACACAGAGGTGGGAGTAAACTTGGGACTCACTTTAGCTACCAAAGGAAATGTACCATGAAGTTACTCAGGAGGGTTTGACTCTGCATGGCCCAGATGAGTCTTGGGTACAGGTTGGGGCCTCGTTGGAGAAGTATGTTGAGTGGGAAGGGTTTTGTGATGGATTACAGGGCATTGTCTTGGGGCAGGTAGGGCAGCTTACTTGCCTAGTTGATGTTGAACTTGGACATGAGGATGAACAAATCCTGTCACTGTAGGTGCTGTCACTGTGACCTGGCTTAGGAAAACATGGGCTCTAGCAAGTCAGCCTAATTATCCAGATCTGTAAAGTGGGATATAAGAAACCCAGCATGCATCCTATGAGTTATAAGGGGATCGATTGATTAGTTTCAATAAAATGCGAGCATACTTTTGGATTAGAAACTTTTTTGATCCTAGTGTTTTTTATTTAAAGTTAGTGTTTAAGATGAGTTAATTAAAAAAAGAGAGAGAAGGGAAGGGATATGCTAAAGCAGATTCTGCTGACAGTGCACTGAGTCAGGAGTTATTTCACAGCCAGTACTATGGCTCGAATGCAGATGATTCATGCAGACTTCAGTCACACTTGGTCCACGAGTCCTTAAAAATATTGAGCCCATTTTGGCTCAGCGATGCTATCTTAAAGTTTACAAGGTGCGAAGCATTTCTCACAGTGTCTGAACAGAGAATTACACTTGAAGATAAAAGTGGCTACTTGAAGCCTGGCTGCCTATCAGAAGTTCTGCAAATGAATAAAGAAGGGGGAGTGCTGTGAGCGTGGTCACATTTCAAGCAAGTGGAGTGAAGGCAGCGTTGCTGCTGTCACTTATTTCAGCCACAGCAAGGCTGAACCTGCAGCCTGGTAGATGAGGGCCAAAATGTCAAGGTTTGAAAAGCTCTTGGCTGCAGAAGTTGGTCACTTGGGGCTTGTTGATAGTGCTGTATCTGCTTTGCCTTCTGGTTGCTTACTGTGTCTTGTACTTTAGTGGGCCAGGTTCTTCCCCTTTGGGCTGAAATCGCCTGGACAAGGACTCTGCATTCCTCTGCTGCTGAGGGGAATCCTCATTTTCTTTCAAAGCAGCTGCACCCAGCTGAGGTTCCTCCTTTCAGGATGTGGCAGCAGAGCTTTCTGCCCAGGCTGTCCTGCTCCCTGGCCTTGGCTCTAGTGCAGCAGAGGCAAAGAAAGACCTTGGGTTTCTACCTAGTCAGAAAAAAAAAAGCAGTGGGGAAAGCAAGCTGGCCATTTACACACAGTGTTTATGCTTTGTAAAGGGTGGAAAAGCTGTGTCAGTCTCTCCCTAAAGTGCTAGAGATAGTTTGAGATAAACTGAGGTGAAGAAGCAGAAGTCTCAGCACTGTCTTGTTTCGGCATCTTCCAGTCTCTTTATTACATTCTTTCCTTTTTGCTCAGTATTAATCTTTGCTTTGTGCTCCCTTTTTAAGAAAGCATCCTATTGCTTCAGCAAAGGGAATTTGCAATGTTTAACAAAAACATCTCTCTGAGAGGCACAAAAGGCAGTGCTGGGGTATTTTTATTCCAAGATTTCACGGATTCTGATATGCTAGGCTTGTCAGTACAGAATCACTCCAGGACATGACACTACATATCCATGCATGAAATTAGTTGCAGTTAAATTAATAAAAATAAAAAATAATTTAAAAAATTGAGAGCAGGGTAGTAAGAACAAGTAGACTATATATTGTGATCCATTTCCAGTTTTCTATTTAAAGGTGAAGGATTTGACTGGCCTGCTGGCCATAAAAGACTGCGAGTAAGAGAAAAAGAGTCATTTGGCTACTCTTAATCCATGCCCTGGAAACAATCAGGAATTGTTCCCCACAGTATATTTTGTAGTATTTTTGTCTTGTGATTGAGAGTAATCTGCAGTCATGAGATAACTGGGTGCAAGTTCAATTCACATGCTAACTCTTATTCCCGGCAGAGTACTATGGAGACATTATATGAAAGCTTTTTCCTCTGTCTGTACCTCTGAGCATTATTACCAGGCTCTGGAGAGATGTATGTACAGCTGCCTTCTGCTGGAATGAAGTCCAGAAAAAGATGGCTCCAAGAAATTTCATCCTTTGCTTTCCTTTGTTCTCTAAACATTATGATAATGCTTTATACTAAACAGGACTTCGTTCAAAATTCTCAAAGTACCTTGCAAGTCTGTCTCACTGCCACAGGCAGATACTCATCATTCAAGTGCACTAATCACTCTTGAAGTTATTAACTGGAGTTTAGTTGTTTTCTATTTTTAACTGTTCTTTAAAGCAATTTATTACAAATGTGCTAAATAGGATTTTTAATTAATGAACCTTTGGTGTTTTCTAAAGTAAAAAATAAATGCTTTGGTCAAAACTAAAATTCTTATGAAAGAAAAACTAATATAAAGGATCTATTTTAGTCCTGCAAGAGCTGTGTCTCAGACAGCACGTGATGGATATCTTGTTTATGTGATTTTAGAAGATAACTCTGACCTCAAGCCAGAGTGCAACTGTTTTTCACATAGTTTTGTGTGTTTAGCATGGTTTCCTTTTTCCCTGGCTGCATTATCTGTGATCTGTCTTCATTATTCTTTAAAAGCATGCCTTGCCCGTGAAGACAAAATGCAAACTCATCTGAGCCCATGTAGTCAGGTGACAAAATCACTTTTACAGTTTAGGTATGAACTTCCTTCCACATCTGACCTTTTACTCTTGAGCACGGAAGTTTATTGACTCTATTTCCTAGCAGCAGTTACTAGCAGGGCCTTTTTTTCATCAATCAATCCATATCATTTTGCAAAGAAACAGAGCGTGCTGGTGTTGTGATTGATTTACACATTATTTATCTTTTTCTGCCCAGTTTAAATTGGTCAACCTGATCCTATTCACATGATAAAAATCATAATGTCTCAAATTACTTACTCAATAAACTGTGGGTTTGTCTATTATTAGTGATCATTAGTGTTATAATACAGCATGGAAATTTAGAGCAAATTAACTACATATGCAAGCTGCTGGGCTCATCTGCAGTTAATCATGAGCATACTGTTCAAGTGGGCAGAGGATTTTGCAAGAATATTTTCCAGGAAGAATTTGTGGGAGGGGAGCTAAATAACCTTGGGTTGTTATATTTTTTTTTTTTTTCCATGCCATAATCTCGGTCTCCCAAATGAATGTTTATCTGAGACTATAGTCAATGACTGAAAGTACAAAAGAGAATTATAGCTCAAATTAAAACAGCTTTTCATGCTGCCAATTCCAAGGCCCCAAATTTTTATGACCATAAATAATGAATGGAAGTTCCATGTTGATACAACCCCCACAGCCTCCCCTGCAGATTTGACAAGGTTCCTGGTTCAATCGTTCCCCTTTAATAAAGGCTATCGTGGCCCTGCAAGAGAATGATGTGGTGGGATGTACAGCCTTGCATGTTATCAGATGATGACACACACACTGAGCACTGTGAGTTATCACTTCCAGTCACTATTATTTCCTATGAAAATAATAGCTTCCAGTCACCGTGGGTTGCTCTGAGATTGCATTCATACTGATGTAGATTAAAAGTGAAGGGATTTCCTGATAATTACTGGTTTGTCTGGCACAAAAAGGCACAGATATAGGGAGGTTTATGTTAAAGAAAAAAAAAATTGTTGGAAAACAGTCATAGTTTTCTGCAGTTTGTAATGCCCACTCCTTATCCTTAAATTCCATTGCAAGCTTCAGATGGGATTTGGTAGCTGGGGCTGACTGGTCATCCCAAAGACCTTTAAAAAAAAAAAAACCAGCAAAGATGCAACATAAATATGCATGAATTCTAACAGTTCACACACCTTAGAGTGCTTCCCTCAGGGTCCAGATCTGTGAGTATGGCCTTGGAACAGCTGCTTGATGGCTCCTGGGACCCTTTCAGAGCTGGTAGCCATGGCTGGGGTCTCTGCAGGGCCAAAGCACTGGCAGTTCTGTCCTTGCACAACAGGGCTCTGAAGGCTGTGATTGCCACTCAGATGGTTTCTAAAGAGAGTGGTCTGGTTTATTGTTGCTTTGTATTTTGCTACTGAGATTAATCAATTTGATGGGGAAAAAAACATGCCCTGGGCCTGCTGGAATGGTTGTGCTTGCATGGCAGAGCGACATGGGAGGAGCTGAAATGCTTGCTCTTTTTACTGAAATCTGCTGTGGATCTACTATAGCAATACAACTGGAAATAGCCTCTAAAAACATTACAAATATTTTCACACACGGTGCTGTCAGGAACTATTTCATCAACTTCTGCTAAAGCTCTGGTCTACATGTGTGAGAGCTCAATCCAAGATGTAAGGTTTTCCAAACTATATTTTTTCTTCCCGTGTTTCTAGCACATCAGGGTGAGGCACTTGCTCTACAGTAAAACTGTTCCTGAAGCAGGTTCCTATGGTCTTGCAATGCTCTGCTAAATGGCAGCTGCTCACACACCTCCCATCTGACTGACTCCTCTTGTTGGCAGAGGTTAGAGAAGACACCAGGAGATACTCTAACTGTTCTGCCACCCCATGAGACAACAATAGGCACATTGATATAACTTGTTAAAACATCATTCTCTATTATATATTTTTGTTTAAAAATACAATTTCAAACCTTTTCCAATGACACCACAACAGCTTCATCCATCCATCCATCCATCCTAGAAATTAATACCTTTGGTGTACTTTTTGCTGGAAGTCCCAGCAGCTTGATTTCCTTTTCTCTCTCTCAGAACTGGCCAACTAAAGAAAATCCATCCTGCTCTGGAGGATGCCCTGGCCAGGCATTGTTGGCAGCTGCTTAGCTGTGCATGGTTCCTTCTGCTCTTGGGGAGCCATATATGAAATATTTTGCTCTTGATGGAGTAGGGAGTGTACTGATGGCAGAACACCAAGTCAGTCAGCTTTATCTCTCAGCTTCACAAACACAATCACGGATTTCACATTTCACCCACCGGACGGTATTTCTTTTCCCACAAACATCCCACTTTACTGAGCACTCCAGCTCTTGGCTGGGAGGTGGGGTAGGGGCTGCAGTGGGGAGGTGGAGGTGGCTGTTTTCCCTTCTTGTTGTATTTCATTTCCTTTGGTTAAGCCAAAGGAAGCACTGAGCTGTGCTGCTTGCTCTAGAAGGCAGATGGAAGTCCTCAGTTTGAAGCCCCACCGCTGGCCCCCACACACATGTTGGTGCACCTGGATAAGAGCTCTACCTGTTTACAAATTACCCCAATTTTCTGCTTGATTCAGCAGTAACTGCTTACCCTCCCCCGTGATGTAATTAGGCCTTCAGAGTTCACATGTGCCTATTATGATGTCTCTTGTGTTTTGTCTTTTTTTTCTGTAGCCGTAATCATATATATATATGTATTAAAATTTCTTATCAATTGTTCAGCTAAATTATGCACAGTGGGCCATGCTAGTCCTCCATTAACATAAAGTATGCTAAACAATGTGTTTTCTTTCTGATAATTATGCTCTAAAGCACCAACTGCTTATTCTAGTGAATTTACCTTCCTTCTAGTTTTTCTTCAAACTTTTAGCTGCCTTCGTGGCAGGGCAAGTGCTCCTTCTGCTGTCAGTGAACTGGCCTAATTATCTTTTCTATTATCATCAGTGCTTCCAGCTGCCTAATAGCCAGGCACTTGGTGTTGAAATGAACTATAATAGTTCATCCAAGATGATTGTTTTCTGATCACGTAAAGATCCTTCCATCAGTTGGAGCAAAATATTGCTTCCTAACCCCATCAAGGAGTTAATTGCATGATGCATGTACCAGAGCTGCAGAGTGAGAAGTGTTTTGAGAAAAAAGCCTGGCTGGAACTCTGAACTTTTGCTTTGTCAGCTGTCACTGAGGGGTTCCCAGGTCTGGCCAGCAGTCAGCAAACTTTTCATGAATCAAGGTGTATGAACAAAGGTCTCCCAGCCCTTAAACCCTGTCTGCTTTGGCTCTTGAAAAGCAACTGCCTAAAAAACTGGATGCAGGTCCAGCTGTTGGAATGCCTGAAACAACAGGGTTAAAATCCAAGGAATGTTTCTAATGGTCATTTTATAGAGAGTTTAATTTTTTAAATGTTGGCTTTTTTTCTTGAGGTCTCACTGATCATCTCAGACATTAATATCCTATTTAAGATTTCCTAAAGGTAATTTGTTTAACTTTTATAGTAAGAATGTACACTTCGAGACAGTGCACTCTACTTTTGAAGCTATGTGGCTAAAAATAGGCAAAGCAATTCTTTGAAAAACTGTTAAAAATAATGGGTTTCATTTTACCTTAGATAAGAGTGAGTAACAACTTTAAGAAACTAGAACAATCTGTTTCTTTCTTTGCCCACAAGATCAAAACAGACATTATCTTCAAGATATGACTGTTGTTGGTTTTCTTTCAGTGGTGAATGAGCTAATGGAAATATTATTATTCTCTAATAGTTTGTTCTACCTATAGCAAGAATATTTGGCCACAGAAAGTGGTAGTGATATTTAGAGGGTACTGATTACCTCCTAGAAACTGCTCTGCAGCACACTTGCAGCAAAAACTCAGGATAGGAAGGTTTTTTGTGTTTTTTATTTTTTGGTCCTCATTGTATTCCTCTGTAATCTCTTTTTAGTCAGAAGAGAGTAATTTTCAAAGAAAGGGAATATAGTTGTTTACAGTACACAGCCTTGGACTTTTAATGAATGTTCATATGATTTGAGATGAGTAGAAAACAGTGTGCAGCACACTGGAAATTACATGCACATTCAGAAGAAAGAAATCTAGATCAGAAAGACACATCAAAAAAGCAACCAAACCAATCTTTTGATTTTCATAGAGAATTATTTCAAACTATTTCAACAGTATCAGTGTAAGATTTATAATGAGTCTCTCTTGGACTTTTTGTTTTCATTCAGTTGACTGAAACATTTTTAGCTTTTTATAAATTTGGGTCAAGATTTAATTTCCACTCGTTAGAACAAAAGCTGAGCTGTTGTAGCATAGTGGCAGTTGCAAAGTCAGGAGGCTGACTTGCACTTCACTTACAAGGAAATAACATGGGTGTGATTTTTGAATATGTAAAGTTGTGTCAGCATATGAATGAAGAACCAATTCATTTTTATGAAATTTTAGACTAATTAGTTTTATAATTTGCACAGTAAGGTAATGTAAATGTGTTGCTGCTGCTTGACTTCTTGCTTAATCCTTTGAGTGGATATTTAATCTTTTTTTTTATATATTAGAATTAAAGCAACTTGGAAGATATGAATAATTAATCTAATTATATGCCGATCACTTTAATTTCTTTAATGTTTTAGATTAAAAAAAAAATAAAACAACTTTACAAATTGGTTTAGGTTGGAAAACCCTTTTAGAGGATTTTCTATTTCATCAGTAAGTGCAATTTAGAGGATACAAGCTGTGGAAGTGCAACATTAAGTTTATGCAAATGACACAGTTAATCCGGGAGCTCTGGTGACCAGATCCTCAAGGTGTGCTTCATGAATTCATAGCTTGAATTTCAGAAGTGAGATTTTTCCAGTTAAGGAAAATGAGCAATGAAAGAGCTTTAAAATACTGAAGCCTAGCAAAAGGGAGTGTTGTAAAGAACCTGTAATCTGCTTAGCTACTACGAGGACCACAGGACAAGGAAAATTGGAGGAATGCACCTTGCATTGTCTCCATGTAACAAGGACAGTGT
This sequence comes from Calypte anna, assembly GCF_003957555.1. NCBI lineage: Eukaryota > Metazoa > Chordata > Aves > Apodiformes > Trochilidae > Calypte > Calypte anna. The sequence goes on from NC_044257.1 coordinate 14,394,586, forward strand.
CTTGTGGGTGGAGGACAGAAAACCAATGTATCTACGGAGATGCTTAGCTGTAGCTCTAATTATATACAGTATGAACATGAAGTTATAGAGAAATTGAGAGCGATCTAGTTTGCATATATCTGAGCATGACATGCATATGGGGTGCTGACTGCTTAACTTGTGGAAAATGTAAACCCTGTACAGATCATCACAAGTGTAGGAGTTTGCATCCACCCTATTATGATGGGCTATTTTTGGTGACATCCACAAACACTTTAAATTCCTTGGCATTTTGAAAAATTTCCATTTTTTATTTCCTTTAATAAGAGCATCATCCTCTGTTTGTAGAAGTAGCAGCTTTGAGCTTACTCCTTGGCTCTTTCCCTGCAGCCTGCTATTCCCTATTACATGACTTTGTCTTCTGGGTTTTTTTGTTGGTTTGCTAAGGGAAATGAAAGTACTGATCATTACGGTAGAATTAAAAATAGCTTCTAACAGCTTAGCCCAAGATACAAAAATAGGCTCTCTTCCGGCTTCTCCTGTCAAATATAGTGGGAACCCTAGTAAGGTAACATCTGTGAAAACCTCATTCTGGGGTTTGTATCACTTTTTTTCAGAATCTTTCCCCTGTGTCTGCATATCATCACAATTGAAATCAGATTGTTGATTTTTTTCATTTCAGATAGTTTGCCATTGAGCTTGCAGGAAAGGTCATTGGTCTGAGAGACTTTTATCCCTATATACTGCTTCACTGTTTATTTAAATGTCATTGCTTAGGAAAGAGGATGCAGTAACTATAGCAAATTTGTAGACAAATGCATACTAATACCAATGCTGATCTTTCTGTGCATGAGATTTCCATATGTCTTGCCTAGTTTAGTGTCCTAGTGACTAGGAATTTGTCATTCACAAGGACAAATGTAGACTTTCTGTCCTGTGCTATTTAAGTTAAGGTATCATGCTTGACTGGTGGAGAAGTGCAATATGTATTGTGGTGGCCAACCCAGCTGGACAGGCTGTGAAAGAAAATAAATACCTCCTTCTCAAAGAAGAATATCTTTTTCTCACCCCACTTCTCTGGTAATGGCTGTGACATCAGACATAAAGTGAAGAGGTAGGCACTAATCTGAGTTTAGAGGCCTGGGAAGGGATGTCTTCTTAAAATAGTAAAAATATTTCAGTTCCTCATGGGTTCAAGGCGTCTCTTTTTAGCATAGACCCTCACAGTAGAAATGAGACCTGATTGTAAGAGGAATTTTCTGAAAGGCTGCTGCAACACCTGGACACGTGCAGAACAATTAAAACAACAGGGACAGGGGAATGCAGAACCTTCTTCCCAAAGCCTCCAACACTGTTCCCATTTTCCATGGGACAGGTCCTGAAGGAGAATATCCCAACTCCTTGTGAGGAGCTTTGCTACTGCTCCACACAGCCTGGTGGGAACTGATTGTACCAAGGTTAGGAGGGAGAAGAGAAGCAGATCTCTGAGGACGTGCCAGATGACAGGGAAGTTCCCTGCACAAATATTGATTCTGAAACTTCTTTTAGAAACTCTGGGCACTTCTATGGTTTGGTCTATGGGGAGACTGAAATTAAATATTTACCCAACAAGCTAGAAGCTCTGCTGGAAGTTCCAGCACTTCCTCTCTCCCACCGGTCTTTATTTTTCTAGACTCTGACAATTTTGCTTTTGTACTTTATCTCTGTTAGTACAGCATTTAACACAGGCATTGCAAAGGACTCTGAGACATGGCTGATATTTATTTTTAGTTGTGAGCTTCACAGATGTAGACAAAAATGATTTCTGTGCTTATTTACTTTATTTTCTTATCACTCAAGCACTTTTAAAATGTTATAGCTAAGGTCTTCTAAGCCAGGATCCTTCTGTAACTCTGCTGGCCATCTGAACCAGGAAGTCCTCCCAGTTTAACTGGCCATTTATGAAATTAGGTGATGATGTGGCTGAAGTTGTTCTATAACCCTTCCTATCAATGGCTGGCTGGCTCTTCTCTCAGTTGAGCAAGTTCCTCTTTCATGCCCCGCAGCTTCACAAGTCTTTGTGAGCCTTCCAGGGGTTATGTTTCCCTCTTCCAACACCTGGCATCATTGTTTTGTGCCTGGGAATTTTCCACTCTCCAAATGATGTTCCCTGCAGAGAAAAATGATTGTTAACTTCATCATAGCAATCATTGAGTCAAAGTGTGTTAGCTCAGCCGCTGTCTATTGTCTGATAAGTCAGTCCTAAAGGTCTTATCAGCAAAAACAGATATGCAAAACAGGGGTGTAACATTTTGTAAAGCAGCAGCTTACATGTATCGAACTCTCTACATCATCTTTTTAAATGAATACATCATAATTCCCATGAAAGCTTAAGAGTAAGGTAACCTATATAAGTTCCGATTCAATTCTGTGGATTTCTAAAGGGCTGTCTGTAGAACTATGTTCAAGTCCACTCCTTTTAAATTCTATAGGATTCTTCTTTCTAAAAAGTGGTGTGTAGTGGGTCTCCCTATAGCAGGTTAATGTTCATGTATTGCCACCCTGACTGAACCCAGCGTGGGAGCTGAAGTGGAGTAGAAATCAATGAAATAGCATTAGGATGCAATTGTCGCAAATTATCAGAGAAGAAAGAAGACAACTGTAATTCACCAGAAGTAACACTTTACCAACTGCTCTCACTAAGCATTAGTTTAGTGTGTTTTCAATTTCAAGGCACTTTCTCCAGAAAATACTTGGTCCATAATGACCATTATTATCACCATCCTAAAATCTGTGGAATTTAACCTAAACAAATTCCTCAAAGCTTGCACTTAGTTCTGATACGCTCCATATTATTTATCCCCAGTTTCAGTGGCACTTATGCTATGAGGATCACACTTCATATTGTGAATACTGCATCTTTCCCAAAGAAAGCTGCTGTACAAACACCCAGGGTTTAGGCAGTCAGTGTTTGTGTGTGTCCTATTTTGCTCAGGGTGCCTGGCAGGACAAGGTCACCGCAGGATTTCTATGGAGGCTCTTCTGTTGTATTGGCAGTCATCACACCCAAGGTTTTGTTGCATCCCTGTGACAGCCATAGCTGAGTGGTCACAATACCACTGCTGCCCAGCAGTCCTCTTCACTCCAAGCATCTTTAATTTTACCCTTTTTTTGTCCTGTCCGGTAGCAGGCAAAGTACAGGTAGAAAATAAAATGACTGCTGAAACCAGTTAACTGTTGCCTAACTCAAAAATGCATTTTCACCCAGGCATACTGGGTATGGATCAAAATTTCTAGGTTACAGTGATCCTTGTCTTTCTGATTCAATGTAGTATTTGCATTGTCATTCATATTTTTTTCAAAAGGTTGAAGCACTCAAAGGACTGGTTATGTTTTGCATTTCCTGGTTATCCAGACAGCTCCCACTCATGCCAGCAGGAACTGAAGGATATTATCAATATTGAAAACAGGATTTGTGTGAAACAAGGATGGGATTTCAGCCACCTGATAGCAAATCATTCATATCCCAGTAACCACCACACAGCTATCAGTTTGTCCTGGGGCTTAATTAGGGGATTAAAGGCTAAATCATCATCATTAAAGCAAAATTAATCTCTGTGCCAGGTCAGGATGGAAACCCACGAAGAGTGTGCCCATGTGCAAGGGAATGCCTGGAAAAGTTTCCTTTGACCATGCTTTTGGTACAGCTCTGCTCTGAATAGGTCACTCAACTCAAGTAGGTTTGCCAAGCTGCACTGAGAATAAATTTATGTATTAAACACCAAAGAAAAATCAAAGTAAGAAATAGTTTCATGTCTGATCACAAGGTTTCCCTGTACAGGAGTGAGATGAAGCCTACCCTGTCTGGAAGGCAGGGGTGAAGTCTGAGAGGCTGAGACTCAAGGCTGGAGTGCTTACTTTCCCAGAGGTCCAGCCTTAAAGGTCTTCTGGCTAAAACTTCTGTCCCTTAAGACTTGTGATATTTGAAGAAGGCAGAACCTTGCCAAATTGTATCACCTTCATTTTAGTGCATGTCTGTGCATTACAAAATGCCTTTGCAGCATCTCTGCCTCACTTTCCACACCACTATTGATTATTCTTGAGGATCTGATCACAGACCATTTGATTTAGGCTCTCTTTTAGACTATAGTCTTTTTTTTTTTTTTCTGAATCCTACTGTTTCCCATCACTTTTGGCCAGATTTCTTATAGTTTTCCTTTATAAATGCTTCAATATAAGCATATCCTTGCCTTCTTATTGCCTGGGGAAACTGTCTCTGCAGTGCCTTCAGAATTTCTATTTCTAGTTTCTCTTTTTGTAATAGCAGAAATTTTTGTTCCTTAAAATCTGATCCACTTTGGAGAAATGTGACTTATCTAGGTAGTAATTACCCTTCAAGTAGTCAAGCACAGTAAGCCTTTAACATGAGTCTGCTCATGGATGGATGTGCTGGTACCACTTTCTTGTCACCTTAGCATGAATAGTGTGATGCAGAGCATTGCAAGTCAGTCAGAAGTCAGGAGGTATTATAGAGCAGGAGAATAATTAAGTGATTGAACATGGAAAGATTCCTGAAATAATGACAGAGGTGAGAAAAAGAGACAAAGAAGTTGGATTTGTTGAGAAATGTGAGAAATGTGTTGAGGGGAAAGGGAAAATTACAAGTATGGCAAGGTATGAGAAAGTGCATATTCATCTCCTTCATCTATGTTTCTGCCTAGAAAGAATCATGGATTTAAAGGATCTTGAAAATGGAATCCAAATTTATTTTGGACCCTACAGAAGACATGGGATGAGGGCTGCTATATGGCAGTATTTTAGAAGACCTCTGAGCAGACTCATGAGCCATGAGAAAATTACAATCCAAATGAATGTGTCAAGTCCACAGAGAAACAGGGCTGAAGATTGATTTAGTAACAGGTGTGTTTGGGAAGAAGATTAGAGAGAAGCAAATTTGGGAAGAAAGTCCAAATATCAATATGCCTGCAGCTCTAGGAGTTTATGGTAGGCTACTGAGCAGATGAATCAGATTTCAAAAGACACACAGTGGAACCCAGGCCTGATTGTGCTCCCCAGCACACAAACCATGCTACACAATTTGCTTTTTTGAAAAAAAGTGTGGTTATATACTTAAGTCATTTCTGGTTTTCTGCTGCCTTATTTTTAACCCATTTAATCACCTTTATGATCACAGTTCAGACAAGTAGCAGCAATTGTGCCAATAACAGCATTCCAGCAGGGTTAATGAATAAACACGATTTCATGAAGGAATATATATTTTTTGACCCAATTTCAACCTTTCCTATTTCAAGCTGTTTAATTATAAGATATATTGGTTGGAAACAAGCACCCATTTATGCAAAGTTAAAAGTTTAAACAAATTCCAGATGCAATTATTTTAGGCACTGAGTGTCTGTGATTGGTATATGGAGGTAACAAATTAGTCTGTTAGCAGCAAACTTCTAATTTGTGGCACAGTTGATAAATGCCTTTCACAGAACAGATGCAAATAACCAGACTTCTGTGTTCCTTGAGTCTGCATGATAATAGGTTCTTTAAGCACCCTGCTAAGAATTAGGAAATTAGTCAAATGGGATCATATTTAGGTTGAGCTAATACTGCACAGCTGAATTTACCCACCATTATCTGTGGGCATAATTGGAGACAACTGTTTTTTGGACCAGCTGTGCAGGTCACAAAAGGATAATAATGGGGGCCCAGCCTTGCCATGTCAGAGTGATAAATGTTTATAGCATCGTGTGACTGGAGGAGCTGGCTTTAAACAGGTACAATTTAAGTTTAGGGTTTTTGTTTTGGTTTTGTTTTTTTTTCCTAGATTCCTAGAATTGAATATGCCAGATTAAATGGTGCATTGCTCATCATTTCTTCGTAATCTGAATTGATGCAGTTCATAGAGAGAAGAGAGGGAAGGTGTGGTAAGAGGCAAAGCATCTAGGAAGTGACAGATAAAACTTTCTCATCACACATAATCTATTTTACACCTTTCTGTTAGATAGTTTTCCTGCTATTTTCTCATCTTTCCCTTCCCTGAGTGTGGGTAGGTTTGCATCATTTTACGCTAATATTGTGGAACTTAAAGTGCTACTTGTGCACTTACAGATTTGTCACTGGCTCTTTTTAGCATTTAGGCTTAGTTTGTTTGAATAACTGTTCCTGGTATTCTGACAAATATTTCTTTTAAATGTTTCATCCAAGTACAGGTCTTTACTACTGCCAACCTATAAATATGTTAACAGCTAAACTGTATTTAGAAAATATGTTGAGATATTAATGCAAAATGTAGCTTAGCTGAATCCATTAGTCATAAACAGGTAAATAGAAAGGCACATTCTGATTTTAATTGCAAGGAATATGTTTCATATGAAATGTTTGTCCTATTTCTGCTTTCTTTAAATGCACTGTGAGGATTTACCTTTGATTGTCCCACGTATGTGCTGTAAATTCCACTTTCTTAAACAAAATTCATTATTTGTGATGAAAAATAGAGAAGCTTAATTATCTTAACTAGGTGCTACTAAGGTTTAAATTAATAAAAATAAAATGTTGGTTCTGCTGAGTTCTCTCCCTGCAGCACAGACCTGGATTGAGCTGCTATCGTAAGAGAAAGGGGAAGAGCTGGGAGGAGAAGAGAGGTTTCAATTTTATTTTAAATCAGCCGTCTCAGTTGTGCTCCTGCTAGTATTCCTGAACTTCCCAGGATTACATCTGCAGTAATGGCCAAAAATAGTTCTGGAGACCAGAGCATACTGCAATGCTCCTGCTGCCAGCAGCATGGCCAGGGGAGGTTGGCTCAGCTTCCACAATGCATCCTCCTCCTCACTGCTGCTTCTTGGCTCTTGATCCCTGAGTCCTTAAAACAATAGAGGGATTTATCAGACAGGGTAATCTTTAGCTACTGATGACCCAGACTTGCTTAAAGGTGAATCTTGCAGTCACAGGATGAGCTGTGGGCTCTTAAAAGTCACAGTGGTGGCAGAGAGGGAGCTGCTTGTACCTTTTGCTTCTCAGGTTTGTGAGCAATGCAGCACGATGGTGCTGTCTGTCCAGAGTCTGTGATGATGCTGACTTTGGCTGAGGATAAGAGCACATTCACTCCTATCTTGTGAGGAAGGAAAACCTATCTAGTTGAGGATCCCCCTGCTTACAGCAGGTGGGTCGGATTAGATGACCTTTAGAAGTCCCTTCCAACTCAAATCTGTGATTCTGTGATTGTTGTATAAGAAGGGACTTCAGGAGCTTTCCATCTGTAACCCTTTCTCAGGCATGGCAAGTGTTGTGGCTGCTTTCCTGAAGTGATGCCCTCACTCCAGGGGCACTCCTTACCTGAGCAAAGGGTTCCATTTCAGTTCATTACTGGCGCCCAACACACATGGACTATCTGGAGTGTAAGAATCAAACACCAAGAGTGTTTTGTTATGGAATTAATTGCTGTCTTTTCTAGATGAAGGTTTGTTAGTGCAGTGGACTGCAATCATCCCCAGTTATATTGTCTGTGAGAGAAATTTAATCTTTCTGAGGCCTTTGATAGTGATGAACCAAACAGAGGCTAAAACACCATCTGTCCTCAGGTTTTCAGTCTCCAGAGCAGAACTATCTCACTGTCACTGCTCAAGAGGGCATCATAGAACAGCCTCTGGAATCTGACTTTCATAAAAGACATCAGAAAAGGTCCTCTGGAGCCAGAATTTGTATTTCTAGTGAAATCCAAATTAAATTTCTGATCTGTTCCATTCCAAATTAGAGATGTTTCTCGACGGTGTGGGAAGGGAAGACAAGAGTTGTAAAGTTGTTTTTATTGAAACTTAAAGGCAATTATTTCTGAATTCCCATTTCAATAATTAAAAGTGTCACTGATTTGTATTTAATCAGTACTTAACAAGCCTTCCTGTGAAGTGAAAGAGCTAAACAATGTCTGTAATAGACTGGGAGGGTTAGCTGAACTTTGTTTAAATATAAAGGGAGTAGTGCATCTGCTGAAGAACTGAGCCCTTTCAAAGTTTAGGACACTCACCAGTGCCATGCAGCATAAATCACAGCACAAACTGTGTGATTATACCCTGCAGGGAAATAGACTGTGTGTTTATGGGGCTCTTCACCAAGCACTTAGGAATAATCTGATATAAAGCAGCAGGGGAGGAGAGTAATGACAACTTCAAATTAGTTTAATGAATGTTTACATTAAAAAAGGCTTTTCTACAAACCTGAAAACACAAAGTGACAGTTTCCTCTCCAGACAAAAAAAAACCCCAGCCCTCTACTTTTCCTTAAAGTACTGCTGCTGGGGAAGATGTTGTAAATTAACTCTTTCAGTGCAGTGGATCATAGTACTTTTCTGTTTGGTGTTTTGCTGTCATCAGAGTGAGCTTTGCTAGCAATAAGTACCAGTAGCTGGTTTGTAGCTCATCTATTTTAAATCACACTGATCCCAGAGGAAATAAAAGAAAAAAAGGTTGAGAATTTAATTCTTGTAAAAGAACAAACATCTCAAAATGAGCTTTGTCAAGCATGTGTGGAACAAATGTCTCTGTCCAAATTCATTCCAGAGGCTAATGTGGGATTTGATAGTTCCTTTTCATGTCAAATTTATTGACAAAAATGAGAAAGAAAAAAAAAATATAGAAATAATGCAGTGCTTCTAGTTTTCTTTTCAGACTCAAGGTTAATAATTTGTCAATATTCATACACATAATGTGTCTGCATATACTCAACTTTTGGGTAATTTGTAAAAAGAAGAAACCTGTACGCTTTAAACAGTTAATATCCTTATCTGTGAAATTCCTCTGTATTTTAGCTCTGGCATTGCAATGTATTTCATTGCCACCACAGGTCTTCATGATACATTTGCAAGCCTTGTTTTATGGGCTATTTCAAATGGTGGAAGTTTGGTTTTTCCATTTTCAGACTAGATGTAAAATTTTCCACTAAGAATTCTGCAAATTATTTCTTTAAATCAAAAATGAAACCAACTATTTTTATAGTTGAAACATTTTAGAAATAAAAGTTTGGAGATAGGTTTGAAGGTAACTTCCATTGTTATGAAACCTCTTCAGCAATCTGTATGTGATGTAGTTCTATGTATGACCATCACCATGCAGACTCTTACTAAAACATTTTTTATTTTTTCCAAGGATGTGAAAAATCAATGCCAACTCAAGTAAAAAAATCAAGTATCCATTTCTATCAAAGAGCCACAAGAAGCCCTGGTTTTAGACACTAATTTGTCAAGTGCTGTATGTGCTAAGGATTTTTCTAAGAAGAGTATGCAACCCACAACAGTGTTTGTTCTGTACAGAATTTTTGTGTGTGTCACTCACACGTAATATATTATCTGTGATCTGAATTCTTTATGGTTATTGCTAATGTCCTCAAGATGAAGACTTAGCACTTTTAGGTGATGGAAAGAAGAGCCTATGCTCTTCTGGAGAAATAAGTAAAACCTCACAAGACAGGTCATGCAGCCACTTTTCTGTGCTAGATGGGATGTGGAATATTTTTCAAGTAAACAGTGCAATGAGAAATTAACAAAGCTTCTTTGCGTGATTGATGTTTGCGAAGTTGTTAGAAAACCATGCAAAATATTAGAAAAAAGGTGTCACTAATGTGTGTGTCATTTCAAAAGAAGAGTTGAAAGGAAGTGACTGAGTCTGGATGACGCCAACCAAGATGTTTGGAAGTCCCTCAGGTTGCAGGGTGCTGACTGTGGTACATGGTCAATGGAATAACAGCAGCTTCTGCATAGGTGGCAGGTGCTCTGAAATGATTTTTTCTTACCTTCCTCTTAAGCTGCATTTTTAACTTTGTCCACATTCTTGAGCATTACAACCTACTCTAAACAGCCAAGCCTGTGGTTGCTGTAATAGAGTCCCTCCTGTTTTGTCAGTGCAAATATAGAGGCATTTTACTGAATTTTTAAGTGATACAGAAAGTATGTTTTCCTCTGGGAAGCATATTAGGAGCACATTAGAAAACCACACTATTGATCTCTCTGGGAATTTCCTGCAGTAGTTTTTGGCAATTCAGTCCTATGGAAAGGCAACCTTGTCCTATGTCAGTGATGGGGTAGAACAAGCCATCCAGGCTGAGGGTACTGCAGGTGACAGGTATGCTCTTAGGGTGGTTTTCCAGGGAATTTCTATGTCTTGTGATCCAAGTCTTCCAGCCTGGCTTTAGGAGCAGAGCATCCATGCTGTCACCAATTATCAGTTGAATCTGTGAAAGCAAGTCATAAAATTCGTGTTTGTTACAGAATACTTCTGTATTCTTTACAGGCAGGGTGTTGTTTTCATGCTTAGAATTTTATTGTGCCCATGCCTTCAGTCATCAGCTGCACCATTTGTAGCTGCAGCCACCTCAACAGAGTAAATGGCAAAAGAGGTTTTATTTTCAACTAATCTGGGGGATTGGGTGTCCCAGTTTCCTTGATGCTAGAAGGGCCAGGTCCCCATGTACAGACCATTTCTATGCAGATTAATGATGGTTCATGTGCCCTCTGCCCTTCTGTAAGGGGAAGACACAGTCTCTCCATCTTCTTAGGGATGGAGGGTGGAGGTTTGGTGCTGTAAACATGTGTTCTAGGCTTGGTATTTCAGACAGCTTAGTGTATCTTGGATCCAGTAAAACACTCTGTGGATGGTTGGGTGAATGTATCTGCATTGGTTAATTTTAATACCTAATTATTTTAACAGAGAAAAGGTGGAATATATTTGTGTTAACCCATTTTCTTTTGATAAGGCTTTCTCAAATGTGACCCTCAGCTTTATTCACAGAGTTTAATAGTATAATTAAATGTACATTAAATTACTCTGTTTTACATGCCACATCTACTTCAGTCTAAAGCTCTTGGTGAGTAATCATAATTTATCAGGAGATCACAGAGTGATACAAATCATTCCAAAATTAATTTTTTTCCCCTGCTATGTTTTTACAATTGACTCTCCTTTATGGAACATTATGAAGTAAAGAAAAGGAGGTATTCTCTGACTTAGTGGAGCTAGACAGAATGGAAATAAACCTAGAAAAACCTAGCATTAAGCCCTGGCATGAGAGCCAGTATGATGAATATAGTTTTGAGTTGCCAGTTCTTTTATGCACTCTGAGTAGACACTGTAAACTTCACATTAATCATTACAAAGCTGTGGCATGACCACCAACTATATAGTAAGAGAGCCAAAAGATTGGGAACATGTTTAAAAGATCTCTATTCCACTGACAGACAGGACTGCTTAAATAGAAAGTGAAATAAATTTAAAGAAATTAATTTGCCATCAAAAATCTTCATACCTGTTTTTCTATTCAGCCATTTCACAAACTTGAAGTATGCAGAAATGGATTATTTATCCCAATTTATTTCTATGTATAGACATAAAATGTATCCATCTAGTAGCATTATGTGACTTGTGCTAACAAGAACAGTCACACTATCAGCTGAGTTAAAAATGCTACCAAAAAGAATTAAAAATCAATTAAAACTGTCTGTATGCCAATCTTGCTTCTCAGGAAGCTGTACAAAATAGGCAGGGAACACGAAGCAAGAGTTTTCAGGAGTTAACACAGGAAAAGATGAAAAAATAGTTGGTTTGTCCTGTTTGTGTGTTACCACCCTCAGCTAGCTGATGAATATGTAAAGAAGAAAGTCATTTTGTGGTGCTAAAGAAATTTCATTCTCTTTTTCTCATTACCATCTGCTTGATACCGTTTTGCTGGGAAGGAAAACCAAAAAAAAAAAAAAAACAACCTGCATTTACCTTAAGTTTGGTAACCATTAGTCTCTAAGCTCTGCTGTTAGATACAGGAACCCTGAAGCGAGGAGACAAAAGTCCTTCCCCTCCTATAGATGTGGTCAGGAAGGTGCTGTAATCCTGTCCTTTTGTCCTCTCTCCAAGGGTTACCTGGTGTTCAGGGTGTATTAAATCATAAGCCCTGAAACAGAAACTTCCCCCCAGCAGCCACAGCATCTCCATTTACCTGCAGGGCTCCAGGTAGTCTGAGCTGCTGTAGGTGACCAGGGTTGTGCTGTGCCATCCAGACCAAAGGGCTGCTGGCAGGAGCCTGGGCCCTGTTATTTATAACAGGAGGAGATCATCTGAATGCTGAGCTGCACTTTTCCCACTGCCTCCCAGTAAATTTGATTTTGGGATTCTCTCCGGAGAAGGGAAAATCCTACTCAGCAATAATCGATCAGTGCCTTTTGCTGTACGTGTCCAAAGATGAAACTTCACAAAAGGCAGTTTAAAACTTCTTCACCCAACTTCTCTGTTTAGCTGTGTTTGCCCCCATTTTGCATTCCTGAAGCAATATGAGGATGCAGGAAAGCTCGTGTAATGGGATAGGTAGAAAAATCCCTGACTCTTCAACCTGCTGCATTCTTGATCACCCCTGAGCATTAGGAAGAGGAGTGAGGAGGGTAAAGTTTCTCAGGGACACAGGGTCAAGGGAGAAGTCACTGGGCAAAATTAATGTATAATTATTTATGCACTTGGCTAGTGATAGAAAATATGTTGTTGCCACACATCTCCATTTTATAATTTTGCTGTAAAATTATCACAAAACCCTCCTGTGGTTTCCCAGCTGTATGTGTGTGACCCTGCAAAGACAAATTCAATGACATTGTGTAATGTGATGCTCGTGTTGGGCTTGGAAACTGTGAAGACATGCAGTTTGTGCTTCCTTCTCTGCTGCCCTGTATCACCAAAGAATTGATCACCTTTTCAGAGTTTTTCAGTTTCTTGTCATTAATAACTGGCTGACAGTAATGGTGGAACAGATTTTTTTTTTAACCGTTTCTTTCTTCCTCAAAAAAAAATCCATCATTTTCTCCTTTAAAACAAGCTTAATAAAATCAATGTGATTCTGTCCTTTGATTCACTTTGGCCTGGATACCTCCACTTAATTTTGGGCACTAGCATACCTAAGGAAAGAGCTGGGCTTCTTGACACCCTCCAGCCAAGGGAAGGACCTCCAAGCACCCAGTAGAATCAGTATTGCCCACTGAAGATGCTTCTTTCCTTTCCCCACCCATTACTGAGGGTCTCCAGGGCATGTAGAATCTAAAACCAGGAACCCCTGGTAGATGCCTAAACTTAGACCAAGACAAGTCACAGCCTTAACATTTAATTTGCTGTGAACTTGATTATGGTGAAGATTTCATTCCATGTATCAGGTTGGCTTTTCATGCCTCAAGTTTTTTATTTATTTATGCAGTAGTGTTTTAACAGATTAAATTCAGGGTGGGATAAAGATGCACTATAGGAATTTTGTCAGTGGTAATTTGAGTTACATAAAAAGGATGAGAACTGTTGTATTAGGGACTGCAAAGTTTCATATTCAAATAGTGTCCAGATTAAATAGTTTTTCACTGCACTCTTTCTTGTCTGATTGAAGTGCCTGAAGTAAGCAGTGGATATTTGAAATGCAGGCACAAGCAACTGATAGGAAAAATACAATTACAACCAGCCCTAAAGATATTGCACTTAAAGAGGGATCACACTTATGTGCATTTAGAAGACAATATTAATAAAACACTTAAAATAACTTCATATTAGTGAATTAGGCTGTTATTTTTTAATTAAACTCTGGGGCCATTTTATCCAGACAAAGTGTTACGTTTTATTCATATAATAGAAATCCAGATAAAACAATCACATTTCCTTAGTAACTGGAAGCTGTGAATTTTAACAATCGCTTTAATAGTTTTAGATAACTAGAAAAGTAGATTTAATAAATTATAGAACTTTCCATTTAGGAAGTAAAAAGCCATCCCAGTTCAGGGGCTGTCCTCTGCCTGTGCCAGCTCCATCCCAAGACATCAGTGCTCAGCCAGGGCCTCATCCTGCCCCTCTTGGCTGCTTCCCCCAGCTGTGGGGCTGCATCCCCCATTGTTCCCAGTTGAGCCCCAGATTCTGTCCACCTGAGCCTTGCCTGGGTTGGGGGGATGCTGTGGGGCTGACCCCAGCTGTCCTTGTGGTGTTGAGCAGAACATTGGAGATGGACTTGCAAGGCCCATGCCCCACTCCTGATTCTCTCTAGATTTGGAGTTTTCTTTGCTTGTTGCCTTTGCCCTGAACAGTATTTTGCAAATCCATGGGCAGAGGGTGGAGACTCGTGGGCAGGGGGCTGCAGTCTGCCCACATCTGTCACTGTGCTTTAACCATCCATCGACACAGCCAGATCTTAGATCACTTCTTTTTTTATTCAACTGTTTGGTTACACTTTATTCCTATTTTTTGCTATTTGGAGCAGTTTTTCACCTGTTTTTCCCACTTGTAGTAAGAGTGATTATTTTTCACCAGCCCTTTTGTGTGCAGAAGGGCTGACTGCTCTGCAGATACCAGCATAATGCTGCTGTTGTGCAAATGAATTTAGATGCTCATTTTTGTTACAATGGTATAAAACAAGTCCAACCATGAAATTTAATGAGATTGCCAAAACCATTCAGCTTAAAAATCAATTGAAAAAATCCTTAACTTAGTTTCCCCAAATCATTCAACGTTCTCAACTTACTGCTGAGAACTGAAAGGTTATGCTTGACTTCATTAAAACCAGTATTTGATGTTACTTTGCTACGTGTCCCTGTGAAAACCACAGTCATTGTAGAAGGAAGATGCATCAGCATTTGATCTTTGGTTTTTTGGTTTTTCTTTTCAAATGTTTCTGTGAAGTAAGAGGGATATTTGCTGCTTGCTATACATGTAAATTTAAAATTGCAGTTACTGCACATGATGATTTTTTTTTCTCTGAAAATAAGGGGCAGGAATGTAATATTTCTTGCTGTAGTAATCTTAGGGAGTTCAGTAAGAATATTGCAGAAAGGAGTTTTGTTACTTGTTCATTGTCACTGAAAGGTCTTGCTATCCTGATCTTTGTACATAAATCACTAATGTTTTCTTTTCATTTTTACGTAAGCTGACAGTAAATTTCTTTCCTCTCCTATTGTAACTGGGTGGGTTTCAGTTGCCTTTGATTTGTGTTTTCATAGAAAGAACCACCCTGCCCTAAACAGGCCTCACCCTGAGAGCCCACCCTTGTTCTCTCTGTGGGATTTCCACTGGTTAACCACTTGCTGCTGTTACAAAACCCCACATCTACAACATCATCATTTGTGAGTTACTTTGTGGTGGGAGACTGTGAGAGAAACACAGGGAGGGATTGTAAAATGTGGATTTAGAAGAAGTTATGTCATTGTCCTCCAGCCCTGGAAGTTGCAAACCCTACTTTTTTCTTCAAAGTGTAACAAATAATGTTCAAAAGAAAACAGCAAAAGGTGCACTCTTGAGCTTTCACAGCCAGCATGTAGGGTGTGAGGCTTGTTTGCATGCACACAATTTATTTGTGTCTGCAGCTTTCCTTCAGGCTTGCAAATGAGGAGGTTAAACACCTGCAGTTGGATGCTCCAGCAAATAATTAAAGCATTGAAAGTGCACACAGTGTTGTCTCCTGAAGAACAGTCTTAGGTGATTTTATTTAAAATTATCTTTCCCTTTTTTTTTCTTTTATTTATTAATTTAACTCTGAAGCCTTAAAAGTTTTGCTATGAGCATGGCTTGTGAAGTAAGGGTGCCCAAAACATGAGTTCTAACATAAGCAGGAGAGTGGCAGCTTTTCAGAGGAAGTGGTTGTGTGTTCTTGGCCTTGTGCTGTGGGTTTCTTCTTTTTCCATGGTTGACAACTGCTGTTTCTTTTTCTACTCTGTCTTGGCATTTGCTGCTCTTGCAAGTATCTGTTTCTTGAGACAAATGATATCCACAGGCCTGCCTGCACCATCCAGCAGAGCTGCAGTTTGAACACTCTTTTTGATCCTGCTTTCAGTGGCATTGGGAATGGAAATTTGTGTGTGGAAGGATGGATGCAGAATTAGAGAACACTGTTGGGAGTAGTTGTATCCTTTTATTTTGTCCCTGATTATTTTTTTCCATTTTGGTTCTGATGTAGCTCTTAGCCAAGACAGTTGCTTGTTTGTATAAGAAATATCATCTAAATGGAGCAATTGATTTGTGGATATCATACAGATTTGTTTTATGGTATTATAAATGACTTTATGGCTATCAACAAAATAAGTGCTATATTAGTAGCTTTAGCAGCTTGCCAAAACCTGCTGCAAAACCTGAATGGAGTTAATAAATTCATGCTCCTTGATAGTTTTTGCTGTTGTTCGGGGTGTAACTGTCCAGTGGCTAAGTGAATTACCTACTCTCAATCTGGGCACATCAGGAAGACTGAATTATTTTTTTACCCCACTCCTTTCTTTATCCAGTCCTGCTTCTCTCTTCCTATCTGCCATCTCTAGCACATGGAGCAGCAAACTACCACTCATCTGCTGTGAGCAATAAGCTATTTGCCATATGTCCAGCATCCTGTGCTGCTGAACTTCAGGTATCCTCGACTGTGTATGTACAGAGCAGCTCCATCCATCCCAACATTACCTGTGGCAGAGAGTTTGTTTATTAATGGATTCAGCAAAAGACAGAAATAAAAGCTACCTTTAGCCAAACAGTGGAAAGACATAAGCTATGGACAAGCAACCTATGTGAGGTCAGAAGCTCTTTATGAAGAGTTTTTTATTTGGCACCTATGTTTCAAATCAGCTGCTGAAGGAACATTGAGATGTAAAGAAAGATCATAAATGATTGATTTCAGGGTGATACAGAAGTGCCTCTTCCCTCAGGAATGCCTGCAGAGTCCTAGCAGTCCTGGAGTGGTAGAAGAGGGAATTTATAGCCCATTTCCACTGCTGGAAGTTTTTCCTCCCCTGACCACTGAATTCCAGGAGCTTTTGTGTAGGTCTCCCAACAGGGTGGCCCCAGTGATAGAGGAGGGGGTCAAGATCACCCTAGATGGACTCAACCTCTGTGCTCAGTTAATACTCTGAGATTATGGGGGTCCAAAGGCTGAATTTCCCAACTAGTTTGCCTGTGCTCCCCTTCCTCAGCTGCTGCTCCTGCAGCTCGCAGGCTGCTCTCAGTCGGGGCAAAGTGGCCTGGCAGGAGGGATCATCACTGCATTTTATCATCAAAGATGAAGTTGCTAACTTTAGGCAAACAGTGGTTAATCTTTCCAAGAGGCTAGATTTATAGCCTGGCTTCTAAGCATTTGAATTCATTGTTACAGCTAATGGACATCTCATATTGTCTTAAATCACTGACTTCTTAGTGTGCCAAATAGTAATAGAACCTTAGAGCTACCCTAATTTGGCACCTATGTTTCCAATCAGTTGCCAGAGGAACTTAGAGGGGGAAAGAAAGATCAATTGAAATGTTTTTCTGAGTGCTTTCCCTGTGAAATGCTTTGCAGGTCTGAACTCCTGAATATTCCATGCAGCATACAGTACTTTCATGCTTCATGCTTGCCACTTGGTTACTTTTCCATGTTAAATGAATTTAACAAATTTACCATAGGGAGAGATAAATACTGTTTTGCTGAGCAAATGAAAAATATGTTCTAGGCAGTCTGATTTTTTTTTTCAGTGTGATACTGCTGCTGTTTCATGTAATGAAATAGTTGACTCTGTTAATGAGTGATCCCGTGTAGAAGTTATCAGTCTGTAAAGTATGGTCAGTGACTTTACATGGCTTGTTTTATGGATGTGTCTTTGCATTTACATAGACAGTCTCTTCCTATATATGCCAGTGGCACATCACATTGTATCTCATTTCCAATTCTGTGAGAAATTAATACAGAGCCCCATGGGTGCTGAATGAAGGACCTCTGAGCATGGCACCCACATCTCAGTGGAGACAAGAGAGAGAATCATCTGATACTTGGTTTCCACATGCTAAAACTTGAAGAAGCTTTCTGATCCTCTCTGGGGAGACCACCTTACTCTGAGGTAGCCACTTTGGGGAAGAGTGGAAGGGCTCTGAAACCTTTGAAACCATTTATTCAACCAGTGCATGTCTTCCCACCAGTATGGCTCACATGCTATAAAACCCCAGGTCTTGGCTGATTTCGTGTTGACAGGCACAGCAATTTTAATTCTGAAAGAAGGGTCTGGAGAGTAGCCTTGAATGAGATAACCTGAGAAATTTTGCAGGAAACCCATGATTTATCTTGCCCAGCACTCATTCTTTGATGGCACAGACTTTTTCCTATTTAAGAAAGACCTTTCCTTTGTTCTAGGAAAATACCAAGGTGATCATTGCACTGTATAGCAGTTTTTTTCTCTTGAAAAACTGTCTTGCACATGATTAACTTTATGGTATATGATAGAGAGAAAGCTGCAAGGTGATGGTTAATGGCATTTGAAAAGCCATTGTTAACCTCAGCTTATAGAGATTTACAGGGATTGCTTAATATAATCAATATGCTGATTACATTCTTATAAATAAATGTGTATGAATATCAGTTCTTCAGTGGAACAGGGAAATATTTAATATACATATCTGAAAAGCTTTCACCTCCCTCTTCTGTATTTATAAAAGAATGGGTATGTCCAGCAAGTAATTGTTCTACTAAAAAGTAGGTCTTTGTTTTGGATAAAAGTTTTCTCAGTGTAGACTGCTTATTTGTATATATATTTATATTTACACACACATACACACAGGTATGTGTGTTTATATATATATTTATATACACACACAGATGTGTGTCTGTTTTTACTTATATATATTTCATTTCCCATACCATTTAAGTTACTGTGCCCGTGGCTGAACAGAGCAAAGCTGAATGATAAAGTGATGTGGGCAAATGCAAATGTGACATGAGGTGGCAAACAATGAAAAGATGTGAACACTGGAAAAAAAACAAACAAAAAGAGCAAGAAGCATCAGGAGTGAAGTGGTTAAGGAGGCTGCTGCAGCAGGAAGCGGGTATAACTCTGTTTTCATCAGAACCAGCTTGGAAAGTGTTGTGGTAAAAGTGTGTGGAAAAAAAAAACAACAAAAAAAAAAAGAAAAATGAAAAAGAAACATGAATTGAGCTATAAATAACTGCTATTCTTTGAAGTTTGTGACCAACAATTAATGTTACTGGAAGTCTCATAAAGAGTTGTTGTTTTATCAACTCTGGTTTTGCTGAATGGTGTGAAGTAAAGGGAACATGGGCTCATCTCTGAGGGCGGCTTCTGTACACTGATTTTTGTGCTCCTGTGGCAGGAACAGCTTAAGAGCAGAAAAAAAAGCCTTGCATTCCTTTCCTCTGCTACTGATTCTGGCTGCAGAAATGTCTTTGAAATGACACAGAGTAAAAAAGGTGTATTTGTAAGGACAGTGTCTATATGTTACATGTCCTGTTAGTGAAAACGAAAAAGGAACATTTATTTACTGTGTTTATCTCCACTCGGAAAATCAGACCTCTTAGAAGAAATTAACTCTAAAACATCAGGCTGTTTTCTAGCCTGTTTTTCTCAAATTTAAAATCCAATAACTTCTAAAGGAGCAGTAGTCCAATAAAGGGACTTGAAAGTCACAGATTATGTTTTCAGATTTATCTGGGAAAAAAAAAAAAAGTGTTCTTTAAATAAACCTAAGGCAGTGTTAAGATATGTTTTCCCCAAGAAATAGCTTGCTGTTATATCTAAGCTAGGTGCCACGTTCCCCCTGTAAGGGAGAGATGTCATTACCAGTGAATATGATCATATTAAAAGTCCATTTAAAGCTGGTAATGATGCTGGAAAGCTGGAGATTCTAAAGAAATAATCTCTATCATCTCCACATTGAGCAATTTAGGTGGGTCTGTTACAGCAGTGATAGTTGGTAATTGTAGCAGCTTCCATTTATTCAGCAGGCTTTGTCTCAAAGTCTTTTACAAGCTAAAGGATGCAGATTCTAAAACTGTATGCAGGGGATGTGTGTGTTTAACTCAAGAGCATAATTAGCATGGTGCAGTTGTCAGGATTTTTATCTCAAATGTGTCTTTTGTACCTGGGGCACTGCATTTCCAGCATGTCTTTTTGCTTGCTATCTGACTATCCTAAATTTCCTGGAAAGGGGGGATAGATGTGGGATTGTGTAGCATCATGATCTTGGTCCTTTCTGAAGGGCTTCCCACCTCTGGATACACATACATAAGGAAATGTAGGTAGACTGGCATGGAGAATGAGGACATCCTGGTATCTCTTGTCTGGATAAGACCAATGTCCCTGGAAGAAACTGTGGCCAGAAGTGCAGCTCCTTCTCCTTGGCCCCTGAGTGAGACTTGGAAAAATTAAGCTATGGAAGATCTTCATTGAGTGGGTACATCCTCCACAGATCCATGGCAGGCCTACAGAGAAGGCAGGACTTGCAGGGCAAATATTTTAATATCAACCCAGTCCCTTGATGGAGGGAGATGCAGAAGAAACTTTTTGTCACCAAGTATCCTCTCTCCTTCTCTGGCCTCACGGGAAGACCTAAGGCTTTGCCTTATGCTATGTAACATACCTGTTTTCCCAAGGTAAATTGAGGTTCAGAAGGTGAAACTCGTTAAATCAAGTTTTATCTATTTATTCCTAGTCTGGTGTGCAGTTACTACAGCAAAGGACATGGTTCCTTGGGTTCTTGTTTTGCAATTTTTTTTGAATTGGCTGCACAACTGTCAGCATCGTGTCCAAGCGAGTTTCTTCCTCCAGTGCTCGTATTATTTGCTCTGGGGGCCCTTGTCAGCTCACATTCAGCTTGTTTGCAGACAAAAACTACCAGCAGGGAATGAACTGTGATTGAAATTGAGATGCTGAGCTACTGTACAGCCTCTCAGTGAGATATGGCTGCTTTGTATACAAGTGTCTGAGCTCTCTGGGACTGACTTTACTGTTGTTTAAATAAAATGCCGTTCTGATTGGTTTACTGAAAAGCTCTGCCTACCCTCAAGGCCCTGGTTTGCACTCAGATTATTAAAAAATTAGCTGGAGGCTGTGTTTGGAGTTTAATTCACTCCATCACTTCTCTTCATATATAGACATATTTCCCCCTACAGCTGCAATCTGCAAAAAGAAGCTTTGGTGCTGAGACATGCCATGGTTTAGCCGAATCAGCCTGAAATATGTGAAGACAGTAAATTTGAATCAAACTTCAGGAGAAAGAGAGAACTTCTCCTTGAGTTGATTTGAGATTCATTTTCACCAGGGTATAGTTCAGTGCTGCAGAACAGAAAAAATCAGCCTGGGAATTGACTTCTAACCACAGCTGTCCTGTGGCATGTCATTAGTTGTAATAAGTCCTCCATTGCTCTCTGCTTTTAGCAGAAGAAATCTTTAGAAGTCTTTGAGAGACAGGAAGCTGTATGGATGAAACAGTGGGAGAAAGTCTGCCTGTGTTGAAGCCACTAGAACCATCACTGTTGCTTTCAATGTGCTCAGATTTCTACTCTCTGTTACTACTTTTTCTCGTGTTTTATTTTTTAATCATATCTCCTCTGCTGTAACATTACACTGCTGACTTGTAAATGAAATGTATATTAGAAGGAATCATCAAGATACAAAAGTCCTAGGCTTTTTGTGAATGCACCACTAAGCACCTTATCTGCATCTAAATATCCTTACAAATCTGAGTCTTAGTGAGAAACTTAATACTGCCTTATCCAGGCAAGGCCAGGATATAAATGTCCTGCACTCAAGTTTTACTTTTGATTGAGTTTGCATACTCATGCAAATGTCTTACACCACTTTAGGAAAGTGCTAGTTTGATTTTCAGACAAAAGATTTTTCAGCTTCAGTGTTTGTTTGGGTAGCAGCACATTAAATGAGGAAGAATGCTTCAGTACAGCACCAGGCTTTCAGGAAGGCCAAACAGAACAGCATAGTTTACATTAAATGCAGGGTTACTTTTTATTTAAAGTCAATAAAATGAAGGCATATTAGTGGGCAGAAGCTTTTGGGCTTTTATGTAGTTGTTTAGTTCTTTGCAATGCTTTGCATGTTACGATATGACATTGATAAAAATGTATACCTCAGGGCTTTGTAAAGCTTCAAACATTGTTTCAGGAAAAAACCCAGACATTTCTTCCCAGAAATCCTGTGGTACAATGACTGCAAATTTCATACAAAATAGTATTTGCATCAAGGAAATTTTTTTGCTTTTTTTTCTGTCCATGTTGCTGATGCTATCATGCTGAAAACATCATTGTAGAAATTACTCAAGATTATGATAAGCTTCATATGTTTGTGGAAAGTGTTATATGATGTGGTGTCTGTAATAACATGGATATGAGACTTGATGGTGAAGGAAGTCTCCTTCACATTTCCATGGCTGCAGTGCAAAAAAAAAAGGTGTTTGTTTTGTTAATCATTAGTTAGCTAATCCAACTCAGCTCTTTTGATTTTTAATCCTATCAGAGACAAGGCTGTCTTTTCCCTGGAAAACAAATCTCAACAAAAAATGCACCTCATTTGGCACTGAAAACAAAGCTTCAGAGAAATTGAATTCCAAGAAACGTTAATACTATTTTTTTTTCTGTTCTTGCAGAACAATATCTTAATTCTTGATGTTTGTCTTTGGTTGCACTCGTTGCCACTAATGCTGAGCTAATGGGAGATTTAATCAAATAACAACAGCATTCCTTTCTGACAGATCTTGTATGTATCTAGCCCTAAAGCTGGTCTTTCCCTGCATGTGTCACTGCAACCCAAGGCAGAAGGGCCTGGCAATTAGTACAGTTCCTAAATAAAAAATCCGTTCATCCATTTCTGTACAAGATGTAGTCATTATGTGATGAAAACTTGAATCCATACTTTTGTTTCTGGTGGGCTGCAGTGGTATAATGAGCACTACAGGCTCTTTAATGTCCTTTGTTTGCATTTGGTAAAACGTAACACTGTCCCACTGAGAAACAGAAATTGTCTCGTGTTCTGGTGCACATGACATCCAGAAATGAAATGCGAAGAGATTTTGATCTTGGCAGGGAGCACAGAAGAGGCATTTCACAATGTGCCACCACTGTCCTGGGGAGAAAGAAACAGTGCTAATCCTGGGTACTTATTCAGAAGTCTTTAAAACTATTTGAAGGCATTTTTCTGAGTACAAGGTAATCAACATATAGCTTACCTTTGAAAAGATTTGAGCTATTTATCTATTTCTGAATGCCAATTGCCTCATTTGTCCTTGGTTCAAGAGAATAAATCCCATTCAGACTTGTGCCTCTGATAAGTGGAGAGCATCCAGACATGCTTGCAGTGATTGAGACCATGAAGTCCCAGGGTACAGTTCCCATATCTTTAATCTTTCATTTTCTTCAGGTATCCAACTTAGTGACAGGCCATGCAATTGTAGTAAACTGCGTGCTAGGAAAAGAACAAAGTGGTTGGTGACCCTACTGGGATGGATACATGGAGGTGGAAAGTGGCCTTCAGAGCAGAGGAGCTGTCACTCTTCTTTCTCCTCTTCATGTGAGCTACAGTACATTAAACTTTTGGATAAAGGAAGCAGAGCTATGGCTAATGCTTGGGGGAAATACGTGGGTTTAGCTGCTTAATATACACTTGGATTGTCACCCTCATCTGAAAGGAAGCAACGTCTTTAATTAAAGTTAATGAAGATTGTCCTTTAATTCCCAAATGGTAAGAAGGGAAGATGAGCTCATGATTTTGCACCTTTGTGTGGCCATCACTATTTAGTTACAAACACACCTTAGAAATTGCATTTGTAACCTGGCATGAACTGTAATTCCTGCAGTCTGGTGGCCTGTGTTCTGTACCAGGAATAGCATATATTTTATTCCAGAGGCATTACAGAAATGAGCCCTTTAGATCAGAGAACGTTGCAATTGTAAAGGCCTCATTACAACAAAGGTTTCAGTTTCATTAAGAGACCATTTCACAGTTTTAATTGTTTAGAAATGCAGTTAATAACTAACTACATATCATGTCTGGAAAAAATTAATTACTGAACAGTTCTGGTGTAATTCATGTGATATCTCACATATTTCAGTCAGCTGAATATAGTGGGCTGTTTTAACAAAATAAATATAGGCTGTTCAATATGTAAATGAAAAATATACACTACTGGATCATTAACCTCTCTTGAACTTACATTCTCAGTGAAAATCACAGTAAGTGAATATAGGATCGTGGCAATATAGACCTGTTAAGAAAGAATCCCAGTAAGCATACTGAGCTGGGAGATATGGCAGTAGGGAAACCAGGTGGGACATGCAGTACTTCTCAAAGCTTTGTAGACTGTGGGGAAACTGGGATGCTGCTGGGAGGAGAGCTGGTCAGATGGTCATTGACAGGGACAAGCATCTACAGGAGATGAGAAAATGCTCATTCTCTCTATCTCTACTTCCCTGCCATGCTAAAAAGGTGTCTTTGGCAATGACACACGTGCATATAAGATTTTCTCTTCTCTGTACCATTCAAACTCATCTGTCTCTAGATGTGACAGGCTCAACCACTTTAAAAAATGGAAGAGCTAAGAAGCTGGATAGATTTGTACACTATCTCTTTTAAAAGCCTACAGTTTGCTATATCAGGCCTTTTGTGTGCCATTTTGCAGAAGACAGCACCCATCCCAAAACCCAGTTAGCTTTATCTGCCCCAAAGGCATCCATCTTCAGGGGGGCACTGAAAAAAAATTGGAAAAATGGAACCAATGTGGAGCTGCAGGTTATTTGAATGGCTCCCACCGACTATAACCATTGTTATCTTCCTTTCAGTTTCACAAGTACAGGATTTTACTCCTAAAAATAGCTAAAAGAGAACCATGTAGACCCACAGCAAATAGGACTCCCTTAAAACTCTTTGATCTCTATCTGCAGTTGAGTGGGTTTAGAAATTACAAAGTAGATTTTGGTATCAAACCTACCTTGGTAAGTCTCTGGAAAAAAGTGCCATGTGTGAAGCGAAGATACTAAACCTGGGCTGTGCTGTCAACTTTATGCCAGTTCTTTGTAGCTAAGACATATCTGAATTCAGAATCATCTGGGTAAGGCATCCACAAGGAAGTTATTTTTAACTCCCACAGAGTATTGTAAAACTGTTGTAAAACTGTTGCCCACTTCACATTTAATTTTTCGCATTTTAAGCACCCATTTCTTCTTGCAATTTTTTCTCTCTGTTAAAACCAGAGCTTGACATGGAATAGTGGCCCCACAGCCATTTAGAAAGAAAGCAGTGGGGACCGCTAACTGTGGCTGGCTTTGCAGCTTTAACTGCCCTTTATTACCATAGCCATAAATAGCAAACCGCCCCAAATATTACAGGAGTTTTGTTGGCTTTAACCAATGAAGTAGAACAAGACCTCTGAATACCCCATTAGTTCCAGTGCTCTGCTTTGACGACTTTGCATTGGCAGCTCTTTTTCTATACAAGTCACTAGCCTCACCCGTGTCTCTTAACAAATACCATTGACAGGCACCATTGCAATTTTTCTGCATGTTCTGACAGTTTAATTCAGTACCTCCTGGCTAAGCAGCCAGAGCCTGAGGGGGTAATTCAGCACCTTGGCATCACACTGCTGCAATTAAAATAATTAAGGGAGTTAGGATGGGTTTACAGAGCTTTCCTTCTTCTGCAGCCTTGTACAGAGAGTGCACTTTCCTATTCCCTTATGGAAAGGATACAGGAGCTTCCTTTACAGCCTGCTGCAGTGAAATTTTTTAAGATGCTGATTTCCAGCTTCTATTTGCAAAGCTGTTTGCGTTTGTGCCTAACAACTTCCTTCTTTCTCTTCTGATATACAACCTGATTTCATTTTCTTTTTTTTTCTTTTTTTTTTCCTTTTTTTTTTCTTTTTTTTATTTTCTCTTAAACACAAGGGGATGAACGCTTTATATTCTAGCTGTGATTTCTTTTGATTAGGAGAGGTGAAAAACCCCTTGGCTGCATAATCGTAGTCAAATCATTCACTTTGGTGCTTAGTAAGGATAACGAAGCATAGCTGTCTAAGTTGGTAGGTCTCATTTCTCTTACTGAGAAGGGAAATGCCAAAAATGAAAGCTGCTTTTCTGTTAAAGGCAAACAGAAAAGCCAGGCAAGGTTTTGTGTGTTTGTGCATGTATGTTTAGAAAATCCTAAAATATATATAGATGCAAGTGTGTATGTATGTAACGAAGAGGTTTTGTTATTTTCCTTTGCTGGTGTATCTTATACTGGGCATATTCATACTACTTGTAGATACAAGAATCCTACAGAAACACATTTTGCTGAAATGTGTATCCTGCATCTCTCTAAACCAGGTGATGCTCTGGTTTTACTGAATGGAAACCTCCCCAAACAACTCCAGGCCCGCGTTCCACCTGGGAGTTCACCTTGTTCACTGTGTAAGTGAACTCCAAAGGATGGAGATAAGCATTTGAAAGGATATGTGATAAATATCAGCTGTGTGAAGTGAGTAGAAATACTCTGTGTCATGTTCAGCTCATCTCATTTACGTGGGTCTATCATGCACTGATCTGAGCTGCCTTATCTGCACGTGCGGCATGTGTGCCCCATGCAGCCCTTCCCTGGCATAACTCGTATCAAGCTCAAAAAATGCTGCCCCTGTATTTTTGTCAGACCCTGAAACATTAATCATGAGGAGAAAAAAATAGGCTCAGCCAACAGTATTGCAAGGGATTTGTTCTGCAGGTTCAGGTCACAGGTTTTCTGCAGCTCAGGAGACCTGCGCGGTATCGACGGAATAAAATCTGAGGTGGAAATGCGTTAACATCAGGGCTGATCATCAGAGCTCAGCTCTATCTTTGAAAATTAGCTGTTCCTAAGCCCACCCCTCAGAGAGATGGGCTGTCACTGGCATATATTGCTGTTCCTCTCCCTGCTCACCTTTTTTTTCTGTTAGGTTTCTTGGCTTTCTCATTTTGTAGCTCAGTACTGCTTTGTAAGGCCAGGAAGCCAAGGCTGGGAGACACCAGCTCAGGCTGTTGGGGAGAAAGAGGTTTTGTTTCCACAGGTCAGCTGGCAAGTTGGTCAGTAGAAGCTTTGATGCCAGTGTAGGTTTGCCCTGGCCACCTCTATGTCCCTCATGGGTTCCCAAGATGCTGAAGGCAAGAAGGTTGTGGCTGCATTAGGTAACATTGCAAGAAAAGTCTTTCCTCAATGCTTTCATTGGCATGAGGAGGAGCAAACAGATGGTTCCTCCCTTGGGTCTTCTCAGTTCCAGCTCCTAAGCTTGAATTTGGTATTTTTCTACATTTGGCAATGCTGGTTTTCTGTGCTTATTCTGCAAGGGGGTGAGCTGATGGCTGGGTGGGGCTGGGTGTGCAGCAGGGCAGTACCAGCCGTGTGGGCACAGTCCAAGCAGCACACAGCTCCAGCTCCGCTCATAATCCCTACTCCCTAGGAGCAGCACCAGGATAATGACCGTGAAGGATTGGTGTCTTCAAAAGCACTTGAACTCCTTGAAGCAACAAATAAAAAAAAAACAAGCCCTTAAGATATCTGGCTGTGCCTGCTTAAGATTTTCTTCAGGTTGCTCGCATCACAGCATCACTCCTGAAAAGCAGTCTGCTACAAAAATGAAACTCATCCAAACAGACTCTTTTTGTTTGTTTAACATATTAAACTCACAGCTATTGTAATTTAACACCTGCTTTTGAAAGACAAGATGTATCCTCAGTGTGCCTTGGTGTGGGCTTGTTGTCCCTGGGCTGCAGCTCAGTAGCATCTTTCCATGCCAGGTGAGACCTAAACCTTCAGGTGGGACTGGCAGGTGTCAGCTTTGTTGGCTCCAGCATTCCACAACTGTCACATAAATCTCTCAAGAGTGAGGGGGAAGGAAGTGGAATTTCAACTTTGTATTTGTGATTGAAGTTCCTGATTACACCTACAAATGGGTTGTGCAGTTCTGTTACAGCACTTGAAATTATTTGGGATCACTAATGTCTGTACAGTACTCTGGGTGAGGTAAATTTATTAAATTATTTGGGATCACTAGTGTCTGTACAGTACCCTGGGTGACATAAATGTACGTGGGGACGTAAATTGTTTTGTCCTTAGCCGATGCTTAAGGATATTAAGGTTGTAGCAAAGGGGTTGTGTCCTTATTGCAGTGCTCAGAACACTCTTACTGGCACCAGAGCTGCACGTGAAGTGACGTGTAGCCACATGAGCTGGATTTTCCTTGTACCTTCATAAAGGTTCCCTTAGGAACTGATACCTCTGTATCTCACCTATTTTACTAGTTAAGATCTTTTGCCCATTTCCTGCATACTGAGAAGCCTCCCTGGTGTCAGCTGGTGATGCAGTGGAAAGAGCAAGAGTCATCTACCATGGTCAGGCTGGGCCTTTCCTGTGCACGCTCTCTCTTGCTTCCAGAAAGGCTGCTGTAACTTTAAAAAAGATTTTTGCCAAACATCTACCTCCGGTAGCTCAGCTGAAATAAGAGTGTCTCATGAGTTTAATGGATCAAACAGCCGTGATGGGTTTTATGGCTTTTTTTCACTTTAGGGCTAAGGGAAGAGAGAGCAGGGCAGGTTGGTTTTAAAATCAAGGATTTATGTTGTTAATCCTCCTGGCTAATTATAATTTATGGGATCCTAATAAATGAATATTCAGTTGCTATTCAAACACAGAGAATAGGGTAAGGCAGGCATAAACAAGTCTTGTTCATTTTTAATTTATTTTCACCAATGGAGAATATTAAATAAAATGAACGCTGGGGCATTTCATGGGAAGTTTCATTTTCATTATTTATCTTCAGATTTATGGTCTTCATATAACAATTTTCCAAACATTTCTCCCTCTAATGAAAATCACATTCTGATTTTGAGTGTACTGAATGCCATGCAGAAGCACTAGTTGTTGTGTTCTTTTTTAGTACAGATTTTAGGATCACTCTAAGAGTGGGGATGGCAAAGAAAACCCCTTGATTGGTTATTTTTAATGCTGTAAATTTAAGCATTTTTAAAATGAGAGGCTGTCATCAATAGCATTGTGTGAATTTCTCTTTGAAGCTCTTGAGTGTGGTTAAGCCCTGCTTGACACTTTACCAGCCCTGGGCTCTCTCTGGCAGAAATTGTGATAATTGTGAAGAGGATGAGTGTTTGTAAAATCATTTTTGTTGAGGGGAAAAAAATCGTGGAGTTGTGGGATGATTCTGGAGCACGGATTAGCAGACATCCATGACATGAATATTGCACAAAGTTTGTCTTAATCATAAGTAGCATTCCAGTAATTACAAGGTCAGACAAAGTAGAATCTAAAATAATAAATATCTCAGACTGGATAAATTTAAGGAGAAAATTATGATGAATCAGCACCTCCCACTTAGGATCCAGAGAAAAATCCCTGAGTCAGGGCTGTACACATGTTCCTGCAAAGCTTCTCCTCCCTCTGTACTGTTCTCCCACCCCTTTTTTTGCAGCTTTTGGGAGATCCCACTGGTGATGTGTAACAGGGACTTACTGTGCAGAAATGTGTTAACAAATGAATAGCACACAGGGCTCAGGGCTCTGCCACTCTGGTTTTAAACCAGAGGTAAATTCTTCCCACTCTCAGGTTTTTTCAGCCACCTTTTGCACTTCTGCTTCTCTAAAGCTGAATTAGATCTGTCTTGGTTAATGCCAAGTAAATTTAGTCCCAGAACACACATGGTTTCCCATCCAGAGTGACTCTGTTTTCTACCTAATAGAAAATGGAGGATGCTGAACTATAAATCAGATTTGTTGTTTCCTGAAAGTAGTAAAATATGTAATTAACACCTGGGAGATGAGGCTGAAAAATTGTAATTTAGCCTTTTACAAACTAACTTTTCTTAGGTGCTGTGTAGCTCTCCTGCCACTGCCATGTCTTTGTCTGCCTGAGGTTCTACGTGCTTTGCTGATTGTGATTTTTCTGAGATTTATTCAGAGGAGAAGGATAATCTTTTTTCCTAAAAAAAATTTGATCTTTTACACTGACATTTAGTCACAAGATTTTCATAAATTAATGTAGATGTGGATCTTCTTTCTCTGGAGGGAAACAAATCTTATAAGTATTCCTGGATCTTGTTTGGGTTTTTTTAAGTGTTTTATTAAGCAATCTACACTCATCTTGCTCTTTGTTAAAATTTCCTAAGGCAACAGAATTATTTAGCACCAAGATGCCTAAATTCCAATGTGACAGCCTAAATTTTAGGCTGTACAAAAGGGTTTGCTGCCATAGCAAATCCTTTTGCTTTAGATAGAGCTGCTAATGATTAGGAAGGAAAAAAAAAAAAAAAAGGACCTTTAGGAGTTTCTTGACTAGTAGAAGCACTTTTCCCCAGGATGTTTATACATGCTGGGATTTTTGATGGCAGAGATATGTCGAAAGAATCATGTTCAAAGACAATTTTGTTACACTGACATTAATTCCTAGTGCAGAGCTATTCTTAGGCCTTGAGGGCCAGGGTCCTTATTTTTAGTGGCAAGATATAGGCTCCTACATAACTTTAGTACTTTTGCAAACATTGCTTCTTGTCTAATGTTGTAATCTATGTCTGTAGTTCTGAGATACAGTTTTACTTCTTATCTAATTAGTGTTTTGTTTGGGGATTTTTTAAATTTTTTCTTTTTTTTTAATTCATTACCTGACTTCCAGCTTGGCAGGTTTGCCAGTTTCCAAGATTTCTGCAATTTTACTTTCCATAGGGAAAAGCTGACAGTGCAGAAAACAGTGTTTTGAAATCAGTCTACTCCATCCAACAATTTTCAGGCAGCAAAGGCTTCTGTCCAAGCCATCTAATGGCATCAGAGGGGTCTGATTTACAAACATCTTGGTAATCAGTTCTAATTTTACACTTCCTGGGTATGTTGGGCATTGCCAGATTCAGCATCTCTTGATATTTTGATCAGTCATAGAAAAATTTAGACTGGAGGGGACCTCTGGAGGTCACCTGCTCAGAGCAGAGCCAGCTTTCTCCCTGGGTATCCTAACAGCAGCAAGGAAAGGATTCAAAGAAATAAAGCAACACCTTCACCCCCAAACCCCAGTAGAATTTGGGAAAAGGAGGAATATTGATTTGTGCTTCTGTTCTCCTCCTTGTCCCCATCACCAGTTGTCACTACTTACCAGTTGCACTCAGCCTGTCCCAGCTTCTGCCCTGCAGGGTTTCTTTTCTGGTTTCTTTTCTGGTTACAGCTAGGAAATTATCATTCAGGACAGGCAATGCACTATGGCTCCAAAACTACAATTGTACAAGTGTGCATTTGCTTTACTGATTTATTCAAGTCTCCTAATTCTTTTTTCCCCACTAACTTGGATTCCATGGACAACTCCACATGCTTTTGTTTCCATTTTTGTTGAGTCTGAAACCACTGTTGGTTCAGTGAGAGATGTGGCTTTGCCCACTTCATAAACCAACCTGATGACCACTTCTCCATGAGTTAGTAGGGTATGAACTTGTTTGGCTCACTTAAAACCAGGGTGACAGAAACTAGCTGAGCCTCAAATTACCACACGTCTATCATGCCCTCATAACAGAACTGTGACAGATAAGAAATACCAACCAAACAAAAAGAACACATTTAGTAGCTCCATTAAAAGAGGTAAGTCCTAACAAAAGGTGCCGTGGGATCCTGTGGAGATGGAGTGGATTTTTCCTGGGGGCTGTTCCCAAGGTGAGGGGGAGTGAGAAATTGGGTGAGTCAGGAAGGCTTCTCTGGCAGCATGGGCTGGAGCAGCAAGATTTTTCCTTCTTCCCTCTTCCTTGTTAAAATGCATAATGTGCATAATATTCAAGCAGGGTATGGTAATTCTCAAAATAGAACTGCACGTATTTAATTAAGTACTTAGATTTTTAGGCTACAGTCACTATAAATACTCTGTGCACTATGACAGAAATAGGGAAATCTGCTCTAAAGGGAGAACAGCTGAGCAAAGTCAGGAAAGACATTGGGCACAGTGAGCCCAAAACCCCTTAAGTCGTGTGCTTCATCCTGTCTGCTTCAAGAAGAGGGGACCCAAGATAGATAAATGGGAGTAGAAGGCTGCTGAGCTTGGCCAATCCTCAGTTACAAGAGAAATTAGCCCTAAGAGTGGCCATGACCAATATGGCTTTGGCTTCAGAGTTATTTTGCCTCTGAACAAAAGTCCAACTCAGTAGAACAACACTAAGGGGACTGAATTATTGAATGCAAAAGGATTCTGTTGCAACTACTGCTGGGAAAAGAAATCCTAAGGCAAAATGTTTGTACTAGTTTTGAATGTTGTGCTTCTGTGCTTGATTTTCAGAGTATTTCGTGCCATAAATACTTTTGCAGACTATGTCTTCAAATTAAGTAAATACCTATTGAGAAACTTGGGATGGTATTTACCCAAAGGTTTTGTGGGGTAAATATATCTGTTCTAATTTTTGGATAAATGGTGGGTTTCAAGACAAAAACCTCTCATGCTTACCAACCAAAACATTCTTAGTGTGAAATGTTGCAAGACAAGGTTTGTGCCTTTTGGCTCCGCAGAATAATGCGGGAATTATTAGCATTGTATTTTTCAATTGCATGTAGATTTCAGTACATCAGATTTGGGGGTAAACTGTTGATTCAGAGAAATTATTAAAACCGAATTCGAGTGCACTCCCAAATGCCAGAAATACTGGCAAATCTTTGTGGTTTTGTCTCCGAATTGTTCACTTGGGTGTCTGACTTTCGGGAAATTTGTGTGTTTTAATGAATTAATGACAGAGCTGATTTCCCACCTCTTCTCTTCAGCTTGCCTCTCCAGTCCCCATCCTTATAATGAGCAGGACTCATGTTGCTGAATTCCATTATAAATTACCCAAAATGGTCAAATCTAATATGATTCCTCCTCTGCAGAATTAGCATGAAAATCTATCGTAACTGGTTAATGTGGCATAACTCATGCATGAATAGAGTCCTGTGCTGTCTGAACTATGTAAGCAAATAGTGCTGTTGGAACTGAATGACATTTAAATAATATCACATTTTTAAAAGAATTTTTTTTTTTTGGAGCCTCTCAACATGAATAGAGTACTCTGAGCAAATGATGGGGGCGGTGGAACTATGGGGGCTTATTGCCAGCAAATGTTGGAACTGTAAGGTAGAGTTCAGTGTTGAAAAGGAGGTTAAAGCATGAGAAAGGCAGTTACTCACCAAAGCAGGGCTCGACTTTAATAATAAATAATATTGAATGTTGGGATATTAAAACAATTCATTCTTGGCAAAGCACCGGGAGGTTTTATTCCCCCCAGTAACTCTGGCCCGAACAAAATACTACTTATAAGCTGCAGATTTTAATAAAGCATCGTGTTCCTACAGGTATAATAAAATAAAAATGTTAAGAGTATTAATTCCTTTAAAAGGGGTGATTAATCCCAGATGTGGAGCGTGTGTGGAGCAGGGGGCCAGGCGTGCTGAGCGGGTGCAGGTGCTGACGGGGCTGTTGCACGGTGCTGCACATGTTCCTGGAACACAGCTGTTCTGCAAATCCTCTGCCAGTTGCTCCAAACCCTCTCTGAAGTTGTACTGCCTCTGGGCACAATTAAAAGCTGTATACTACATTTCATAAGGTAGTGTTAGAAATTTAGGCTGAGCCAAAAAGGAGAAGGGGGAGAAGCGTTGAGGGGGGGGAGAGCCCCTTGTTAAAGAGGAATTAACCTCTTTACCTTTGCTATTGAAACAATAAAGCTTCTAAATGCCACATAAAAACTTCAGTATTAAGAGTAAAGGTGCCACATGGAGCTGCAAAGCAAATACTTTTTTAATTTAATATTGATTATCAGTAATTCATCAACTAATATTAATATTTAATATTGGGGTAAGATCTGCCCTGCCTCTCCTGCCCTGTTTCTTGTGTTTTCTTCATCTTGCTGGTGTGTGTGAAAAATAGCTACTCTGACATAGGATTACATGTGTCTCAAAAGTGTTTTAAGTGAAAAATATTCTGGAGCTAAAATGTAGAATGAAATAGTTTGAACTTTTTCTGCTTTGACCATGGTCATCTTTGAACATTATGTCCACTTCACCATGGGAAGAATTGTGGGGAAGAACCAAACTTTTCCAGCATTGTTAGTGTGGATATTTTCCATGATACTTGATAACTATATAAGCACACTTCAGAGTCAACAAGAATTTCTCCCCTAGTTTCTGCACAGTATATGTCAACCACAGTGGACACCTCTCTTCTTCTAAGGTGAATTTATAATCTATCATAAGGGAAAATAAAATACATTTCTGTAATTAAGTGAATTAAGAAAAAACATCTGTCTAGACAAATTTAATGGCAGTTGTAAAGGTTTTCTGATGCTGTAGCATAGCACTTGTTAGGTAGGGTAATAAAACATAGGATGAATGTTATGATATATAACTATAGGCTATTGACAAGATAAAGCAACAGGAGAGTTTTGAACATAAGGGAAGGGATAACGTGATCTGCCACCTTCTTCCATGGGTGATATGCATGAAGGATTTGCACACAGAGAAAGAACAAGAGCTTTCTGAAAGAACTTTAAAATAGAATACATGAAGTAATGTTGGAGTTCTGTTATCATTTAGAGTGTATGTCCTTGGGCTCTAGTTCAGGGGTGTGCTTACCTTTAATCCATATGGAACCTAAACTTGTATTTAAATCCCACTGAATCAATGTCTCTTACTATGATTTTTTTTCGTTTTGATGAATAGGAATGGCATCCTGCCACATCCGTGGTTGAACTTGACTGAAAAACATCTTTATTAGAATGGCAAGAGCTTAGAACATTACTGTTTATTGTGTTATGTGTTTATTATCCCTTTAAATTACTGTACTGTAATGTGATTTTTCAGTGAATAATATTAGCCAGTTGGATTAGAACTCACAGCTATGAGGGAATATAAATGCCTCACAGTTAAAAAAATACATATGCATTTAGTTTGTACAATTCCTGTAAAATCTACATCCATTTGTCCAGTCCAAAGAATTTAGATGCACTTTGATTAGGGAAGTAAGTGAAGTGCAATTGATATAGTGCCACACAAGTAATGAACCAGGCACTCTGAAAGAGTTTGATTAAACTAATGTAAATGTTTCATCAAATTGTGAAAATATGTATGCCATGAATTACAGGTGGGTGTAACACTGAGAAGCAGAGGTGAACAAACTCCTGCTGTTGTGATTGTCTTAGGAGATTACTTATCTGTCACTTAATTTCTCATTCAATGTCTGACAGTTATGATATGCATCAGTCCCAGCCTGATTTTATAAACTTTAGATAGAAACTTCAGTAGGGGAGTTTTACAGCCTGCAAGACACACATATGTTTCTGGTTTTGATCTTGACTATTGTGAATCAAAGCTTTTAACCAGAGTAACACCAGAATAAAAACAAAAAATCAGAATACATTTGTTACTCAGTTGTTAGAATCCATCGCTTCCCAGGAGAGGCCAAAGAGGAAAGAAATTAAGAACAGACAGCTGACTTCTGTTTCCACCTGCTCCATAAAATGTGAGCTTTAATAAGATACAGCCCTCCTTGTTTCTTTTCCAGTCTATTTTGAGTTTGTTGAAAGTTATGGCAAAGTAATTTTTAAAAGATAATTATGCTTTGTAAATGTTAACTGGATTTCAGGGCAGTAAACACACCTTCTGGTTATGCAGGAAATGAATTAGGAACATATGTCATCTACCCCCAGCCAGCTAGCTGGATTTGGGGTTAGCACTGATTACAGGTGTCTCCTGTACCTATTGAAAGGTCCAGAAGATGTTTGTTTGTTTATATCTGCTCATGTAAAACAAAACATGAAGTCCTCCCTACCATTACAAAAAATTTTTTGGATATCAGTTCTCCTGAAGTGCCTGTCCCAGCCTACAGCTGGAAGTGAGGAGCCTGGCACTGCACCTTTACCTTTGACTCTACTGGTCTGGGTAGAAGTCTTATTGCTTCTTCTCAAAGGATATAGAGCTTTTCATTGTAGGTTTGAACATACATGTTACTTTTCAACTGCTTTGGTATCTTATTGAAATAAAAGGATATGTTTATTATTTAGCTGTCCCTTGCAAGTTTGGGCAAACCACAGTTCTTTACCCATATCACTGTCAGGTCTGTCATCTCCATTACCCCTCCCCTCTTGTTATTTATAGCAGAAGAGAGTGATAAACTTTTATTTGGGGAATATGGAGTTTTCTGGAAAGCCTAAACTATAGTTATAAAAAGGAAAAGGAGTGTATATGGGCACACACTTACTGTTGGCTCATAAACCCAAAGACAACCATTGACTTTTATTAAGTACTATTAATGGCAATTTTGTTTGACCAGTACAGAGTCTCAGGTCTCACTAATTGCCTTGTTGATTTCAAGCACTCTAATAAACCTTTAAAATATTTCAAGACATTCAATAATGTCATACAAAGGCTTATATATAAAAAGGCATTTATGGGCTTCAGTGTTGTCCATCAGTTATTCCAGTGGGTCTTGAAATTAATGAGTCTTCTGCAAGCTGAAAGACCAATACCTGGGGAAAAGCTGCATCTTTGGTGCTGTTTTCTGTATTTGTACATGATCCAGGACTTTATGACATTAGATATGTACAACATTCTAGCCAGAGCATCAAATGCATGAGCTGTTAGTGAGCTTCCTCATAATCAGTCTGACAGTGTTTTTTTCTTTGCAGCTGGAAAGTCAAAAGATTAGCTTTGAAGGGAAAAAATAAAATCAATATTTGGCAAGTGTATATTGAATGCAAAGCCTGAAACAAATTCTCCAATGGCAGTTGGAGAAGGACTTGATTTTTCAAAAGTTTTACTTTAACAGTTTAGCTCAGCAAATACCAGTACAGCCACCTGTTGCTTTTGGAACATGAGGTTATTTGAATTTTGAACAGAACTTATTTTATTTTGCCTGAAGATGATTGGTTGCATGTCCTGTGGCAGTTTTCATATTCTATTTTTTTTTATTCACGTGATTTTTTTTTTTCATGCATTCCCCAAACTTTATCAGTCAATAAGATGCAGAAAGTATACAAGGTTATCAGGCTCTAGTTGAAGCTGTGTATTCACTGAAACTCACTGAAGTGTTTTGTTTGTCTGAACTGTATGAAACAAGCAGCCCAGTGCTTTGCCATTATCAAAACAGCATTAAGAGTGATGAAATATAAGTGTCTGTGAGAGAATTTAAAACTTACCTGCAGTAAAACTCTAAGACTACTTGGACTTCAGTAGGGCTAAGTCCTGATCAAATACTTGCATAGTAACCTGAGATAGAATAAATGGTTGTTATCAGTCATTGCCTATCTGTTTTGCTGGAAAAACAACATGATCACAAAGTTTCTTCTGGCACTGGGAGCAAAGGACAGACTTGAACTTAAACTTGATTTCCCTTCCTTGACTGATGTTCATTAAACTGGTTAATTACTTATAATTGCCATTCCTTTCCCTGTCTCACAGAGACAAATGCACAAATAGGTGCAATTTAAGAACTGTCCTAGCATAACATTGCCTAGATTTGTCCATAAATCCAGTGCAGACAAGATATTTATAGTCATATGATATTAAAATATAATCTTAGTGCATTTTTAAGTACTGAGTACATATGAACATGAATATGAATATGAAACTTAATGGTTGAATACCTAAACTTCTAAAGCAGCACATGGAAAAACACAGTGGTGGAATTAAGAGACTTTCATATTGAAGCTAAGGAAGGAGGAGCAGGGTTCTGTTTTCATAGTGTGCTGTAAGGAAACATGGATTGAAACAATGAGATTAATTTATATTTTTTTGTTTAAAGCCATCTGGTACACAGTTTGGCTTTTTTCTCCCACAATAAATGGTGGTTTTGACTGCTTTTTGTGTTGGGATTTTGCATTCACTTGAACCTGAAGTTCAAAGTGAACTTGTGGGGTCGAAGTGTGAAACCACATGGGACAGAAACTGAAAGGAGGCATTCACAGGACCCCCCCAAACCCAAACATGCCAGGCTGAGCTCTGCTCACCTGGAAAGCTGCCTCAATCCACGCTGCCCCTGCCACCAGTGCTGCTCCTGGGTAAGCAGGTAACCTCCTTAGGGGGAAAAAAAGAAAAAAAAAAAAAAAAGAGATTGTGTCCAATGCTCAGATTTACAGTTTGTGACCCAGAGTGCTTGAGCAGCTGTGTTTTCTATTGATTTAATTGGATCATAGGTTTTCAGCTCATTTCAGGGACAAATCTGTGGTACTCTACACTTGTGTGTTATCTTTCCCCTATTAGGGCTGCCTGCAGTTCAGAGCCACTGCTTTAGCTATTTGTGAATCTCCTCTAAAAATGCATGTTAAACACATGTAAGGCCTGCATCTGCAATGAATAAAGGTTAGAAAATTGCTCTTCTAGTGCCTATTTTCAAATGTTAAAAGGTTTGTAACTTTCGCTCCCTGTAGGTTGAATGAATGTGGATGTAGAAATAGTTAGGACATTAACTACATCTAGTTTTCCTTCATGGGGCACAAAAAGGCAATTCAGGGAAAGCTTTTAAAGCTCTAGCCTTCACTTTGTGTTAACTGAGCAAGAATTTTGTTCATTTTATTTCTGTGGTTTTGCTTCCTGTGTTTGTTGTAAAAAGAAATCTCTGGAAAGTGAGTGATAATGAGTATCAGTTAACAGATATGAGAACCAAGGAAAGAAGTTCTGGCATTTTATATATTTTGTTTTCAAATGCGAACTGAATAAACCACCGAGTATGAAGGTTCTGATTAAATTGTGAGAGCAGTAAATCCTGACTCCCATGGCCAAACACTGGCTGTACAAAAGCAGCATTGTTGTGGTGCCCTGGGAGAAGTGAGGTTCCACACAAAGGTCAGAGTGACACTGCTGGATGGGGAATGTTGGTTTGCATTTGCAGATAAACAAGGTTAGCATCTCACCAAAGAAACCCTTGCATGCTTTATACCAAAGGGTTGTGAGTAAGGGGCTTGCAGTTGTTTTCACATGAAGCCCTAATGCCATTCTGTGTGTTATCAGTGATTGTGATCCCAGTATTTAACCTTCAGAAGTGACAAGAAGATTGTTGGTAGAGCTGAGACAGTAAGTAGTACAGATTGCTGGTTTTGCTGTTGTTCCAACTTTTGCTTGTAGTATGAGCTTCTTTCGAATGAAAACTGTACAAATAATAAGTAGAGTGTGGGACCTACAAGGAGGAAGCTTGATGTTAAACCTCTACACTCCAGCACTCATAAAAATGCTTTGCATGCATTCATTAAAATAAGAAAGTAGTGCCACTTAGTAAACTCAGCTTTCTTTGAGTGTAGGAGTTGGAGAAAGGGAGAATAGTATTAAGAGGAGAATA
Source organism: Calypte anna (assembly GCF_003957555.1). Lineage (NCBI taxonomy): Eukaryota > Metazoa > Chordata > Aves > Apodiformes > Trochilidae > Calypte > Calypte anna. The sequence continues at coordinate 14,433,611 of NC_044257.1, forward strand.
TTTTAGTCTACGCCAGCTCAGGGAGATTGCCACTAGCAGAAAATCCACAAGGGGTAGAGCCGTAATGATGCAAAGCTGCTGCTATTTTCATTTTGCTATGAGTCTTGCTGATTCAGGGCATCCCAACATGAATTACTATTAATACAGTCTTCTCAGGCCCTTAAGGGCAACCATTAGTAAGAGTAGGTATTGCTACATGTGGTAGTGTGGGCAGCAAAATGTAGACTTTTTGGTGGCTACCTGGCTGAGTCTGGGCTTGTGCATATAGCTGAGTCAGGAATGGTTGAAGATGGAAGCAGGGGCTGCTAAAGACAAGCAAAGATGGAGTTAAACTTTTAAGGAGGGAGCTCTGCATGCCCACTTCATGCTGAGAAGCCAGTGGCCCTCATGTCTCATCCTTCTGCCATGGTATCCAACCCTAGCCAGGAGACATCGTGTGGCTTTGCTGGAAAAGTCTTCATTGCTCTGGATACAGCTGTCCAAACCACTCCTCAGGAGGAAGCAGAGCCAGATGACACTGCCTAAGTAAGAAATTACTTTGTATCATCAATTTTAAAAAGTGAAGCTTTTACTTTTTGGTTTGTTCAGCTTTCCTTTCAGTTAGGCAAAATATCCCAAGTCCACGTAAGGTTAACCCCAATAAATCAGGCTGAAATTATTTCCAGATCTGTTTGTTTGTGTGTTCAGCCACTGCTGCACAGATCGAAGAGTGTTTTTCCTTTATGATTTGGGCTACATGACCTTGGAAATTAAAAACATTGGAATCACGTACATCTCCTTTCCGATCCAAAGCTGATGACGCATTAGTATGATATTTTTTTTAAAAAAAAGGAAATAAAAAAAAGTCTGGTTTTGTACGAGGAGCTATATGCTGACTGAAACAGCAATCAGAAGGACCTTTCAAAATGTTCTCTCATTTGGAAGCAGCACTAATCCTTAGTTTTGGTGGACACTGCATCAATTTATCACATCTCACTGGACTGAAACTTAGTGGATTCTGAGAGGGGCTCACTGCTGGGGTGAGCACGTGGTGGTGATGCTATGGAAGTGAAATGCTATTTCACTATCACAAGATAGTGATACTCTGAGGAGTGAATCATAAATAAAAATCACAAAAGCTTTTCTTACTTTTCAGTCCAATTTGTAGCCTTAAAATAGTGAGTGGAGAAATGAATGATCTGCACCTCAGGAGGTAGCTAAATTTGAGCTTCTTTTACTGGGGTAGCACTAAGTCTTTCTACTTAAGAAATGTTAATGGTTTGTTTCCAGTGTTGTCCAAGGAAATCGTAAAGTGTTGGGAAAGAGAGACCCACAACCCCCCCATCCCAGGCCATAAATCAATTCTTCAGTGATGGTATATTAAATGATAACCTTGCCATGTTTAATGTCACAGCAGAAGGAGCTGCAGAGACACTGTTCCTTCTAGCTGTTTGGGTGAATTAACCAAGTGAATATGAATCTGAACTTCCATGAAGCTAACAAGAGAGATCTTGTAAAATGTGGCACTATTGTATTTCTCTCTGCTGCTGTCTCCTGAGAAGTTACCACCCTGTTTGAAAGGCGTATTTTTTTCCCTTGGATTTCTTCATCTCTGCTGATGTAGTGGGAGTAAACCTTGCTTTTACAGTCAGTTGGTTTGGGGTGGGGTTTCTGTACAAATCGAATTATGCGGTCTTTTCTCTCAAAATAATTTACTTTTTTTGTATAAAACAATCCACCCTACAGCATTCTTTTTGAGATACCTTTAAATCAAGCTTTCCCTGGCCTCTGTGGGAACAGGAAAGGGTCCTCCAAGGCTTACATTTCCTTGAGAAACCTGGGTTCAAAAAGAGCCACAATCAAGCTCTGAAAGAGTTAAGCAGATTTAAGGCTCTGCGAGCCAAAATTCACTTTTCAATGTGCTTGTTGTGCTTAAATGTCAATCTGTTTCAAAAAGGAGAGTGTCCCAATTATTGAGATGGCCAAAAGAAACAGCTTCAATTCTTTATCACATAAATACACTTAAAAGCGTGATTTAAAACAGATGAACAGAGAAATGAATGAGTGTTTTGGTTCCTTGGCCGAGCCAAGTGGAGGTTTCTTGGCAGGATCCGAGCCTGCTCGCAGCTCAGGTCCCAGTGCGGTACCAAGGGCTTTGAAGGGGGGAGCGGCCCTGGCTCTGGGCTCTGCTCTCACCCTGCTCCCCAGAGCTTTTCCTCCCTTTTTCCTGGGGCTTTTGCAAGGGCTCTGTGCCCAGAGACAAGGGTGTCAGCTTGCTGGGAGTGGGTCAGTCGCTGCCTTCCCTGCAGCCAGCGTTAATTTGGGATGGCAAGCTCTGAAGTTCCTTTCCAGCTAATTTGTTCGTATAATTAAGTTAGCAAAATCATATGTTTTATTAATCTAATAAAATGCATTTCATGGTTAAGACTGTCTTTAATCCTTTGACCTTTGAAGTCACTCTTTATAGTCTTCAGATTGCAGTAATTTATTTTGGTTGTTTCTGTTGGGAAAACAGTTTAACAATCTGCTTTCCTTCCAGTTTTACATTTTTTTTTCCCTTAAAGGTAAATGGGATTAGTAAACATCTGCTTCTTTTGAATATTTACAAACTTCACAATCAAGATTTAACAATGCCAACATTAGTAGTTTAAATGCTTATAAATATTCACAGACAAATAAATATAGCATTGAGACACACTGTGCAGGTGTTTCCAATTTTTAAGAGTTAGCTGTTAGAACAAGGCCCATCTTTTGGTGCAGCCCAAAATCTATCTGGTGATACCCTACATGTGCTTTTTACTTTTTTCATATACCTTTACTTAACCTGCTCTCCCTGCCTCCCAGGGCACTTTAAGGAGGAAAACATTTGCTCCCTTGTATTAAATGCTACAGTTTCACCTGGCAGTATATTTTCACTAAAATACACCAGCTCACTAACTCTATGTTAATTAAATAGAAGGAATTAAGCATGGAATGGTGTGAGGAATGATTTGCCTGACTTTTGACGGTGGTTTAGTCCAACATTTAGAGCTGCAGGCCTGGGAAAACAGGAGTCAAGGCAGAAGTTGGGTCCTTGCTTAAATGCTTGTGAGCTCCTTAAGGCCACTGGATAATAACACTCCAGTATTTGTGTGTCCCAGAGGTCAATGTTAAACACAAGGGGATTTGCTCCTGGTACCTTTCAAAGATTTTATTTTTAAAGCATCTTTTCTTTGCTAAACCAGTGTAAAATGCCTTCATGCCCAGGCTGCCCTCAGAAGTTTTTCTCAAGATCTCAATCCCAGTTTAAGATGGGAGAAATATAAAACTGAACCACTCCAAGAAGAAGCAGGGATTAAAGAGGACTCAGCAGTCATTTGCTCCCTGCTCTCCTGTCTTCATCAAGAGCTCCATCTCCTGCTGAAACAGGTGCTTTAGGTGTTAGGAGAGACCTCAGGTCCCTCTGTAGACCTTCTTACTCTGTGTTCATATGACTTCCCATGCCAGCATAGCAAGGAAACACTTCACTCTGAAATATTTTGCACTCATGTTCAGTGCCCAGACAAGGTGCTGTGTGTCGACACGGTGATGTGCTGCAGAGAAAGTAAATTCATAAAACTGAATCAAGTTTGATGGGGTGAATCATTTCCCTGTGTGTGGAGGACAACAAGAAAAAAATGTTCTCTCCTTCTCTGAATTTTCAAAGTCTTTCTTTCTAAGACTTTAGGAATGAAATCCCTTAGCATTTCACATTTATTTGCACTTCCAGGGCACAACCATGTCAGTTGCAACCGTAATTTGTCTCTTGGCCTCACGATGAGTTCTGCTCTGGTTCATCCTTTATCACTTTTTCACACTGCTTCCAGCAGTGGCTGCATATGGTATTAGCCCTGAAATTTGCAATTTTGACAGTCAGTTCTTTAACTTATAATAATAATGAAATCATGCTTAGGAGGCCAAAATTGCTCTCTCCCCCCCATTCAGCCATCTGGCTTAACTGGGGCAGAATTACTCCCAGCAAATCTTCCCTGTTTAACAGGGTTAAGGCTCAGGATCTGTTTCGTCTTTTCTTCCTGTTATTTAAACTGAACAAGGCTTTTCCCCAAACTCTTAAATCCTGAAAAGCTCCCAGTGATGGGTGGGATGGCAGGGATGGAGTGAAAGCCCTGCAGCCAGGGGGAGGGGGGCCTGCGGGGCCACCTCACTGTTTTCTGAAGAAAAACAGTAAAACCCATGTCTAGCTTTGCACCTGGACAAACAAGGTTTATCACAGTCTTCCCCACCTGCCTCTGAGTGCCAAAAGTCTGTTGCTGTTTACCTGGAAGTTACCCAGGAGCAGTGGCTAGACAGCTGCTTTAGAGCCCAGACTTGTTTTTTAATCCCGTATTTGCTGTTTTGGGGATGTTTCCCCAGTGCTGAGACCACACGGAGCAGAGGTCAGAGCCTGGGGAGGGTGAAAGGGAACGGGCTCTGCCCAGAGGGAGCTTGAGATGTGCCTCTCCATCCCCTCATGCCCAAAGTGAGGAGCTGGGGCATCTGTGGCACCCTATGTGGCTCTGGGACTAACCTGAGAAGCTGCAAAAGTAACCCTTCTTCTCTTGCATGACATTGGCTGGTGCCCTTCAACCAGTTTGAGGTCTCAGACTTCTCAAAATGGTTCCTCACCTTAGGCAAAACCCACCTGGGTATAAAAGGTTTGGGTTTTAATTTCACATGCATGAGTTGTGGGTCAGATAGTCAAGGGGGTTTTTGCATGCTATGGAAAGCACCATACCAGCCTTTTTTGGGACTTTATTCAGATCTCCACTGTTTTAAAAGGAAACAAAGTGCTGCTTGCTCTGTGAATGGAGAAATAAGGGGGTTATGCTAAAAAAAGGAATCAAGTCGTTCATGTAATAAAAGCACTTAAGTCAAACGTGGCAGCAGAGCTGTGGTGTTTCTCACTAAAATCAATATGATTTCCAAAAAAAGATGCTGTCTTGCAAGTACAAAAGTTGAGCTCAGCAGCCACCTCTTAATTTCTTTACGATATTGTGTTGAGGTATTGCTCCTGGCTTGAAATATGAGGTAAATAGCATATGAAAAGCTGAATTTGTAGACTAAAAAAGGGTGAACCAAGTATTTTGTGACAAAGCCAATGTAAAGAGAGGGGGGGAAAATATGAATAATTAGAAAACTAACACTTCCGATATGAAATTGTCGTGTTTTGCTTTTTCGGTTATCTACTTATCACACAAAAATAGCTCCAATTTTAGCTCCCATTCTGTTTTCTCAAGACAGCCTGCCCACAGATTTTCTAGAGAATGTGGTTACCAGCTGGTATGGCAGTTCACAGTGCAATTTCTGTTTTGCTTCCAACAATCTGGCATCTCATATCTTTATCAAGTAACAATTTACCAGGATATATATATATATATAATATGTATATATAAAGGAATTGTAATTGCATTAGGATCTTTGTATTTTAAAACATAAATCCAAAAAAAGCCATGGAATTGAGCCTAAGTTTCAAGAGAATGACTGTAGAAGAACAGGTAATTGATTTAATGTTTTAACCTCAAGTGAACGTGATCCAGAGAAGAAAAATTATTCCTGTGCATTTTAAAGTTAAATATTCGCATGCTTAAACATCCCTGAAAGCTTTCACATTATTCTTTGGGAACTTTCTGGTCCTTTATGAGGTTTCTGCCTTTCCTTATCTCAGCCTGACATAATTGGCCTCTGACCCTACCCTGGAGCAGTACTGCCATGTGCTTTATAATGTGTTTGCAGTTTGCCTCCTTATTTTGAACACCTTTGGCTCAAGGTTACCCTAATAGAAAAAGGGTGTCAACACTGGGATGGGGGAGGATGGAGTTTTCCACACCCCTTGCAGGAGAATTTGAAATGCAGGACTTAATGGCTTCCAGGTGTACCCTGATGTTACACATATTTGGCTGTAATCCTGTTGAGCCTGGGTTTCTGACTTAAAAGATACAGCAGAAAACAAACTTTGAAGTTTTGACGTTTAAATTGGTAAAAGTAAAGTCATTGCAAGAAAGGGACATGGCCTCAGCAGGCTTTTTCTATAAACTCTATATTAGTGTTGGAAAAGTGTTAGTACCACTAAATATTCTGATGGAAAACTGAAGGCACATGTTTCTCCCAACTTGATAAATTTTGCAGCAAGAAACACAACTTGGATGAATTCCTTAACAGCACTACAAGCATCTTCAGATACTTCAGAATTGTTTTTCTTGGAGGCCTCACATTTTAAAAGCCTTTAGGTTGCTTTCAAGGAGTCAATTAGAGTCTATAAAATTTGATTGTATAATGACTGTGGGCTCTATTCATAATATATGACCTCTGAGCTGCAGAGGTACACAGCTCACGTTTTACAAGCCTACAAAGCTCTCCTGGTTACTCATGAACCCCACCTTTCCAATTCATGAGGGGGTTTTTCTCACCCCACAGTTACAAGCCCCCAAATGGATAGAGACTTATGAATTCATGCTTTTCAGGGCAAGGAGGGTGGATGGAGAATAACATCTGATTTTCTTCAGGCTCTGTGAGTTCCTACACCAGGGCTGTAAGTGGGAGAGCTCTTGGGTAGGTCAGAATTAGAAATAGGGGCTGACTTCTCAGTGTGGTGTTACAGTTAACAAAATATTGGCTAAATAGCATAAACAGCTGTGAAATAGTGCTGTGGGACTGGACAGATGCACAGGAAAGACAGGTTATCACCAAAGTGCAGAATAGTTCAGGCTATTCTGAAGGGGTCACTAGCTGGGGTCTGCTTTGCCATTTTGGGGCTGTGTGTGGTTCCTTCCCTAATTCCTGCTTCCTTCTCCTGGTCAGAAGCTGCATTTGTTACTTGCAGTCTCACACACGTGCTCTCTCATCCCCTTGCCTCCTCTTTTCAAGACTGTGACTACTAAGACAACATTTCCAAGAAATGTCTTGTGTATCTTTTAATCCTCCCCCAGTCAGGTGGATGTTCTGTTCTTGCAGCTCTGTCTGGTTGCTGTAATTTGTGTCTCCTGTTTTTTCTTGCTATCTTTGGAAAACAGCCCGACGGACGCAGGGGTCCAGACCAGTGTGCTTTAGCTGCTTTGCACCACTCCACTGGCAGAAAACAGATGGAAATCTACCACAGCCGACCAGTTACACTTGTTCATGTCTCCAGAGCAATGCAGAAGAATCACAATGTATTGATCTATCCAGCCTAAGAATCAGCTGGTGAATCAAAGAGCTGGATGCTGCTGGATGCAGCCTAAATTGTTGGAGGGCAGGAGAAGGGACTGGCTCTTTGGAGTCCCATCCCACCAAGCCTCAGTGAAGCACTGGCAGTGCTAGTGGGACAAAACAGGCACTGGTGATGCCATCCCTCTTAGAATGGCAAATCCAGACAGAAATAATGCTCCTCATCCACTGGCTGGGGTGCAAGAGTCAGGCTCCTACATTTACTTCTTGCATCTTTTTCCTGAGTCTGCCAAAGTTTGTCTGTCTGTCTTTCCCTAGCTCACTCATAGCCCTGCTCCAGCTTGTCCCTGATTACCAGTTTCTGAACCAGTGCTGATGGATTAAGGAACATTAAGAAAGTTCACTCCTGTGGCAGGGTAAATTGGCTTCTGTGGTTGTTAAAGGAAGTTAGAAATATCTGAATTTTGATGTTTTCATCAGGTATCTCCACTCTTGGCATCACAGCTGGTGACAGCTCTTTTATTCATGGAGAATCCCAGTCAGGTGACATTAGAGAGAAGGGAAGAGGGTCACATAGCTAATGATGAGTAAAGGGAAAAGTTTTTGGCAGAGCCAGAGCTGTGAGTGCCACTGAAACGGGGGCTGCAGAACCCCAGAGTCTGGGGGGAGACGACCCCACTGATCAGCAGTGAGTTCCTCTCTGATGAGCACTCAGTTTTCTTCTTTACTTTCCCTGATTAAAAATCTGTGGCCAGCTTTCAGTGCCAGATAGAACCGTCTGGGATTTTTATTCTCTTCCCATTCAGGGGCAACGTCAGTCTTGCTTCTTTTTACTTCTCAATGGGAAAAAAACCTGCTTGGTTTCCAATTGCAGCTTTTTATTATCACAGGCAAAGAAGAAGGGAAATGAAAAATCATCTTAATTAAAAACCACTAAAGTCTCATGAAATACATGGTTCTTGTTTTTGAAGTGCTTTGTCAGGAACTGTCCACAGCCATTATTTTTAATTAGCTTATCTTTTAAATTAAAAATGGGTTATTTGCATTTTTTTAATGGGGAGTAGCTTGATCATTCAGTTCCCCTGTATTTTCATATTGTAAGAGGAGCAAGTTAGGCAAAAAAAAAAAAAAAAGAATCCAGGCAATTTGATTAAAAATACATTGTATCTCTTCTTCTTTGTTGCTTTTTTTTTAATACAAATTATATGAACTTATATAGTTGTCCTCCTCCAAAATAGTCTCCAAGCATTTTATAGACATTGAGAGAAGAGAGAAAAAAAAATCAAGTCCTGTAAGAAATGTGGTAATTTATAAGATGGCTTTTCTTTCAAATCGTAATTAGAGGTCAAAAGGGTAGAACAGTAAAAAAAAAAAAAATTACAAAAAAAACCCCCAAAAATGTTGAAAATTCTCATTGTCACTTAGAGCTGTAAGAAAATTGTCTCTTCTCAGAAACAATCTAAAAAAATAGATATTAATGTCAAAATTAATTAAATTTATAATCTAAAACAGTATTAAAAGGAGGTCTGATTTTAACTAGATTATGTTTAATAGCAGTGAAATCTTCCTTTCTGTTTCAAGCAGGTCCTATAAATTGTTTGATATTCAGAGGTGCAAATACCAGGAAAACCCCGGTGTCCTTGACCTGGGCTCTGTACAACAGAGTCAGGACTATGACAGGGCAAACTCCCCATGAATGCACTGCGATAATGTCACTCCAACCAGCAATGAAAAGCATCCACATTTACCCTAAAAAGTCTCTGTTAACAGTGCCCAACAGCTCTGCCTAGCTTTGGAAATGTACTGGGAAGCATTGCTGTGTGCAGTGGAAATATCCAGAGCTAGGGCAGGCTTCTGAGATGGACTTTTCCCAGGACACAGTTATGTTGTCCTACACCCTATGCTTAAGAAAATTTACCTTGAGACTCTTAACAACCACCAGGGATTATTAGTCACTGTTTATCTTCAGATGATGAGTACTTCCAGCTGTACACTGGTCCTTGGAACAGAGAGCTTATCAAATTTTTCTTTCTTTTCTGAATTCTAAATGATTATTTTTACTAAGGAAGAAAAAGCCATTTCCAAGTTACTGCAGCATGTACTGTGGTCTTACTGTAAAACCAAAGTAAAACCCTAATGTGGAGGTAGATCAGACATTTGCCATAGCATTTATTTGCACTGTCTTGGCTTTTCTTTTTATAGCAGTTCATGATCATGCTAACAGCTCTTCATGGATCTGCAGCCTTTCTGCCACATTTTCTTGTAAGTAAGTTGTTGAGGCTTAGTTTGTTATTCATCATATCTCTGTGCTTCCTTTACAATTGACTCAGTTTTGGTTGAATTAAAGCCTTCACATCTGGAAAATCAGACCAGCTTCCTAAAAACTATGATCCTTCAGTTAGGAATCTACACATGACTGAAAACACTTCTTGGTTATTTTAGTGTAGGTAAAAAGCACTTAGGAGTGTAATGGGAATCACAGGGTGAAAAGAAGACACAAATATTATCAAATGTGAAGTTGCATGCCAGTAATCAAAGGCTGTGTCTGAATGTCTTCCTGATAGTCGGGGCAGAGCTCTGCATTGCCTCAAAAGGACTCAGACAAAAATCAAGCTCCTAGTTTTGTTATTTGGGTGAGAAGATGTAGGGGAGGGGAAAAAAATATATATATATACATATATATATATATATACAAATATATATTTAAAGTATACTTAAAGCAGGTATTTTATAGTTGTTTTAAGTGATAAAACAAATGCTCAAACAAGCTTTAGCTCCATTATAGCCTTGAGCCAACTTTCCTGTTTCTTCTTCTAGCTGCCAGCTTGCATCACGAGGTTACATGTCATGAACTCCCCATTCATTGTTGTTATTGTTTTTGGAGAGCCAGTGACTGGGGTTGTGGTTGTGGTAGGAGGAGAAGCAGACTATTGAAATCACTTACGGTAACCCCCCAGTTTTGAATATCATTTCACTTCCTAAACAGGAAATGTCCTGTGAAAAACAACAACAAAAGAAAACACAAGTGGAAGTGGATCTCAACCCATCAACTGAAACAGGGCCATGCACAAAGCTAGAAGTGGTTTCTACATGAGATTGCTTTTCAGCCTGACTTTTGAAGACCTATTTAAACTTCTTTTCAGAAGCTTTATAAGGATGTCTCCTACTTAGCTATCAATGGAATATCAGCTGCATTCAGCAGCTCCTCGCTCATTTCTGCCTTGGCAATAAAACCCCTCCAGTCCTGAGCACGTCTGATGACTTTGAACTCAATTTTCTAGCGTGAAGCTAATCAGTTCCTGCCTCTTCACCCTTGGTATATAAGTCTTTGCAGCCATCTAACTATTTCTAGTCAGGATTCTGGTAGTACTTTTGGTAATTACATTATTGATGGTTTTTCTAATGCAGGGTCAGCCCATTATCTGACCAGCAACTTTACATGTTGTGGTGATCCAGACTCAATTCTAGCTGACTGCTGGAGTATTATAATTTGTAACTTAGAATGGATTAAGCCTACAGGGTTAGGCAAACATCCCAAAGATTCAAATCTCATCTTGATGACTAAGAATAACCAGCTTCTGGCTCTTAGAAGGTTTTACATATCAACAAAGCTGTGCATTTGCATTAACGGCTATCACACCACAGGGGCCTGCTCGTGTTTATCTTGGGAACTACCAGAAGCAGAACGTTTAGTTTAAATTTGTTTAAATGTGACTCCTGTTGAAATCAGTGACAAGCTGTGTGCACATATGTGAGCTAGATCTGTGCCTAAGGACTTTCATTTTTCACATCAAAAGCTATGTCTTCGAGAAATATCAGGTGATAGATCTGAAAATTGCACATATTAGTAACAAAAATTCAGTAAGAACGTTCATTTTCTGGGAGGGTACTATGGAATCTGTGAGGAACTGTCACCTTTTTTCTGGCAACTTGTGGCTGGGGTGAAAGGTTGCCTCCCAGTTTCCATCAGTGGCCCAGTAAGTATGCCAGTATCAGGGATAGTTTTTTGTCCTTTGTGCAAACCACAAGTCAAACCTGAGGAAATGGTGGAGTGGGTATACCTCACTCCTTGGGATTATCAAAACAGTTTGGGCTTTAGCATCGAAGTCTCAGATTCAGTTTTTGCTGCATTTTTGTGTTGGGATGACTCTCTTTTGGCTTCACCTTAATTTTTATATTTGCATTCCATGGGTGAGCAAGCTGCCAGTTACATTGGAAAAACAAATCATTCTTAACAAGCTGGCGAGCAAAGTTAGTGAGAGATGGAGTTACTGAAACTGTAGAGCTTCCAGAAGAAGTTTGCTTAAACAGAGTTTTTGAGATTGTGACAGATTATTGGACCAGCTGCACTGAAAATAGGTCAACCCATTTACCTTCCCCACTCCTGTATTTGGGGTTCAGGTTTACCAGCCTGGGAAGTTACTCTGTAAGATCATATCCCTCTCTGCCATCACCCCCAGTGACCAGCACGACTCTTTTGGAAGAATTCTTGCAAATGCATTACTTGCTCTAATACTTGATGTGCAATATTTATCCTTTGTTTATGGAGCTTGGTATCTCTGTGATGCAAAGGAATTTCCACATCTTGCTTTCTGTTTACCAAAGTGATCACAGATCCTGCAAGCAAAAGCATACAAGCGATTGTGTATATTTTTCCACTATATTGTCAGTAGCTGGAGGAAGTGGGAAGGTGTTTTGAGTTTGCTCTAAATGCCTGTTTTAGTTTTTCAATAAAAACATTATACATGTGACTGGCTTGACAGCTAAGGCAGGAAAAGGCTTCACTTGATTTGTTTATGAGTCTTGTGATTTCTCTGTTCAGTTTTTCAAAATATTGAGAACTCGTCCCAAAGATAAAAAAGAAATATTGAGGCATGAAAATACTTTTGGCTGAGCTATTCCAGAACTGAAACTTCTCTGAATGAGGACCAATGCCATCATTTTGAATACGTTTGCTGTTATTTTAAGTGTGAAAGCCTTTTTGGTTTTGAGTTTCCCGCAGACCTTAATCACTTGTGTTAAAACCCTGCTCCAGACCCACCAGTCCAAGACGCTGGCCTATCTTCTTTCACTTGAACTTTCCTGTATTGTTAATCTTTTCCACTCATACCTTTAACTCAGGCATCAATGTTTTTTACTGTGTTGCCTCAACAAACTGAGGAATCTGCTGCCTCTGTGGAGTTTGCAGCTTTCATCTCATGCATCTACAGACCCTTTTTGTCTGGTTTGGGCTTGTCTTTGTTGTAATTTTTTTTTAAAACAAATGAAATATTGAGATTAAATGACTGAATTGAGACAGGAGTTTCTGAGAGCAAAATCCAGTAAAATGTCTACACTACAGGCAAGTACTTGAAGGACCTGGCAATGAATTAATCATAAAGGGGAAGGCTCGGAGAGCCACTTCTCCTCATTTACGGAGGTTTGCTCTCTAATAGCATTTAGAAGTTTGTTTTACCCTGTCTCGGTGAGAAGAAAAGGCAGCTTTAACAATTCTGTCTCCCTCAGCAGTGCATTTGAATTTTTGTTGCCTCCCTTCGGCGCGCTGGTCAGAGGTCAGGAAGAGCAGGATTAGTTGACCTGTGTTGACAGAGCGGGTGATGGATGAGCAGAGCACAATGCACAGCCTGTTTGTACCAAAGCAGCAGCCCTGCACACACAGCCTTACACCTGCTCTGAGCCAGGGAGAGAGCATCTCCTGTTGTGGGTAGAGAGCATCTCCCATCGTGGAGAGAAAGCATCCAACTGGTTTGCTAAACCATGACTGGCTTTATCAAAACTTGCACAATGAAATTCTTCACGTAGTCCTGCACTTTTTCCAGAGAGTAAGACATTTGCTTTACATTAACAGGATTTAGCAAACACTGAGGCTTAATATAGTAAGGTCAAATGGTTCAATTTCTGAGTAATTACAGCAGATCACACTAAACTATGTTAAATCTATATTAAGAAGCATATCTTGTGTAAAGAATTGGGCTTTACACCCACCAAAGCTTCCCCCCTCAATTATTTATCTCTTGCTTCTAATACTTTGCTTAAGAGTGGTGACACATTTGTCAGGGGTAGCAGAGGTAGCCCTGCACATCTCCTCCTGTGACTGATGAGATAAACAGGCCATCCTGTAGGTTATATACACAGTTTCTTTTCAACTGCAAAAAAATCAGTTTGATGCTTAAAATGAACCCAGACTCAAGCATTGTGGAAACCCTTGGTTCGGAGATCCTGTGTGACCACTACTGCATCTCTAGTTCAGACTCCTTTCCCAGAGGACAGGCAGTGGCTGAGCTGTCGGTCAGGATGGGCTGTTGGAAGGGAACAAACACACAGTTTTTATCTCTCTTTCTCATAAGCAGTGAAAATCACCCATCATAACCAGGAGTGTGGAACCACCAGCAGCAGATCCTGGGGGGCAGTATCTGCATCCTCTGTGTGGTGCAGCCAGGTTGCACGCCGAGTCAAGGGGTGGTTTGAGCTTGAGCCAGTAGAGGTATCTGGCATAGATCTGCAAGATTATGCAGGTCCATTGGCCACAGACCACAGTGTTGGGGCTTCACAGAAATTGCAGCCTTGATTATAGCCCATTAGTGAAAGTCATAACCCTGAAAGCTATGTCAGGCTGGGGTAGAGTTAGACTTGGCAGAGCTCAATGCATCCAGCTAGCTGGGCTGAATTCCATGGTTACAAGGCAGGGATTTGACACTGATATTACAAAAATTAGTTTGGGAATCGATATTCCAATTAAAATTAAACAACCTAAGAAATTAAAACAACTACATTTACATTACTGTGAGGTACAAGATTTTTCCAGGGTTCCCTAAACAGAACAGGGTTTGTTTCTTTGCTTTTAATAGCATTACTCATACTGAGTATCCAACAGTTTTACTGAGGCAGCTGCTCACGATGCATTCAAGTGTACTCTTTGGAGGAGGGGTAAGTAGCAGCAAGACCTAAATGGATAAGTTTAGGCTGGAATTCACATTCTGAACAACATACAAAAAATAACAATGCATAAAAATCTTCTGCAACATGTCTATTCTCTGCAGGCCTGGGAAGTCAAGTCTGCTCCTGTCTGATTGAGCCAGGAGAAATAGTTCAGCCAACACATGGGTTCTTTCTAGAGCTCCAGGGATGTCCAGAGGCAACAGCAGAGAGCCAAGCAAAGCACCCAGTCTGCTGTGGGCACCAGCAAGTAACTGAGGACCATATTTAGGGATGCTTTCTCTGTATTGTACTCCTGTCTGCTGTATTAACTTTTCCTGTGTCCCAGTTTCAATAACTAGGATGTCAGATCATTCCCATCATTAATCTGACATCTCTGAGCTGCTAAATCACTGTTAGAAAGGAAATTCAATTTTTTTAAATCAAACTGATGACAGGACTTTTATTTGCCACTCTTTGGTAACTGAGGTATCACCATGATTTTTCAAGTGTGAAAAATAACAGCTGCTTTGTCAGTCCTAGTTAGAAACTTGTGGAGAACAAGCAATAGGTAAATTACTATTTTAAAATATTGCCTCTGCTTCTCTTTGCCCGTTATTTTGTGTGAGAACATGGAATTAAATTAAAAGAACATGCTGTTAGGAAACAGGAAAAGAGTTGTGGTGGGACCTGTGAGTAGGGAATGCTGTCCTGGCCAGTAACTGAGCAAGAATCATTTCCAAGCTTCAACACAACTTACACAACTTTTTTTCCATGGCCAAGGGACTATAATCAAAAGTTTCTTATGAGTGGTTCTCACACTGTCCAATTTACACAGCCCTAGGTATCTAATTTAGATGCAATTCAGATCATCAAATTGAGTTTAAATTCAGGTGAATTAGCCTTGGTGTTGGTTTTGTTGCTTTTTTTGGAGTGTTGATTGTTTTTCAAGAGGGAAATACATGGGGTTTTAGGATGTGTTGTTTTGCATCGGTTCCATCAGCCAAAGTTCTAAGAAAAAATGTTGTGTTTTTTTTTAAAGTAGTAGTAACAGAGCTGCTGCCCAGAGAGAGTCTGCATATGGTGGGATTGGTGCCTTTTCTGGAGTCCAGACATCAGATGTGTCACAGTCTGCAAAAGCTTTCCTAGAATCATGACACCTTTGAAGCATTGATCTGTTGGTGATGAGGGATAGTCACCATGGCTTTAAAAGTTTTCAGAAGGAGAAAATAATTCATAGAATCATAGAATATATATTCATTTCCCATTCACACTTTTGATCTTGTCCTGGAAACCTCGTACAGCCAAGTGGCTTAGTGTGTCTTTCACCCCCATAATTCTTGCTGCCAGCACAGTCTTACTGGCATGGCTACATGCATTTGGTACACATAGGGCTTGTAAGAAAGGTGATTGATATCAAGCTCATATAAAACCTTTTGTACCCCCTTTGAATGAGAGATTTTTCAAGGTTCCATTTTCCCCTTGCCTATAAGCAATCCTAGACACCAGAATCTTGGGTGTGAGTACAGGCAGCAGCTGCACAGTCAGTAACCTCTGGTGAAATCGTAGCTTCACTCAAGCTAAAGGAAAAATTCAAATTGCCTTTACTAGAACCCAGACCTCATCTTTCCTATGAGGTAATTAAAATCAAAGGCTACTTACTGAAACACAGGCTTGACCTTTCACTGTTTCCCAGTGCGAATGATAAGAAACAGTGCCCATAGTTCCACATCAGTGCACATGATTAGGACTCATAGCTGTGTTTAGGTGTTTAAGGTGAGTTTAGGTTAAAACTGAATATGGATGGCAACTTACTTTGATATGAAACTAGACTGTATATTAGAGGTGGACAGACCTACTCAAATTGAAATGATAAAAGTGCTTATTTTTTAAATTACCACTTTCTTCAAAAGCTCTAACTATATTAGCAGAAATGGAAAAAAAAAACCCAAATAATTTTAAAGAATGCCGTCAATTTACTCAAGATTTGTCAAGAGTCTTCCATTGACTCACTTCTTATTAATAGGAGCTCTGCCAGCCTTTTTGTTAAGAACTATCTGTTTGTTTGCAACATATTTTTTTTATAGGTTACCTCTCTTAATAAAATCTGCAGTTGATCTTGTCTGAAGGAAAATGATTCATGACTTTGGGAGACACTAGGGGACATAAGTTCCTGGAAAAATTGGATGGGTTTTCCTGCTTCTCACAGTTGTAAGTGGATAATGGATATTTAGATCCTGTCATGTCTGTAGTTGCCAACATAAATAATCTCTGTTTCCAAGAAAAAAAATTCACATCACACTTTGAATTTTAGAAAGCCCAGTGTACAAGCTGTATTTTTTAGAGGCAGAGCTTCCATTCTACATATATTGTTGTTTTTATAGAAAACAGTATTCCCTTTGATGTTTTTAAGATACTGTCTTATAGAACACATCTCCAGATCATCAGCTTCAAATATTCTCTTCCCTGACAGAAATAAGATATCCATTCAAATGCCAGTGACCACTCCCATAAGAAAAGAAAATATGAAAATAAAAGTGCCAGACCTGACCATTCCTGGGAAAGCCCTGAGTACAAGAACCATTTTTCAAAGGACTTCCTAAGTCCAAGCTGCTAAATCTGTGACTAAATCTGTGAATATCATGCATTTGTCACAGGGATGTTTTAGTAGCTCTTGATCCTACAAAAAGTTCAAGAGAAAGAGCTTCATTCTGGAGGCCCCAGAGTGGATTTACTGTTTTTCAGTTCTTGTCAAGAGCTTGCAGCTTAGTGGCAGGAATTTTTTCATAAAATGAGCAGATTTTTATTCTGTTTGTAGTCCAAGGAGAGAAGGCAGAACTTCTGTACCATGGCTTATCTCACCTTAAGGTAAATTACTAAATTAGGTCAGATTAATAGTTCTCCAAAAGTGGCTTTTTCACCACTGGTGGCAGAGGAAGTCAAGACATTAAGCTGAGATATAGACACATTACTCACATGTAAAAATAGGGGAGATGACATGAACCCCATGTTACTGGTCCCTTCTGGCCCTGAGCTTGGGTTTTGATGCTCTGAGGGCAAGGAAAGTGTTGTGAGGAAATCCAGTTTAGTCAGGAGCCCAAAGAACTGGAGTTTATTCTCCTACATCAAGACAGTGATGTACCTCTGCATCCTGATTCTTCACATCTGTGGTGACAGTACTGTTTGGATATCCAGGAATTCTTTTCCAATTATCACAGTAAATAGCTGTTACAATTATCACCTATAATTTGTTTGGCCTTGTTTGCCTCCAAGATGAAAATGTTGCTGTAGTTGCTATATTTAGTGCATATGCTGATAACAGTTTCTTTCTCCCACATATTGGGCCCATCTCTTTTGGAATTTTATTATACCAGAGTAAGTGAGCAGAAACATTACTTACTCTTGTCAGATCCCATTTCCATTACATCGTTTCACTTCAGCCACCATAGATTTTATATCCATATTGTATGAACAGTCTATCAAGTAGTTGATCCCTTTCTTGAGTGATCAGAATCTCAGGAAAAAGTCAACAAGTCAACACTGTTCTGATTTGTCCTTTTCAAACATACTTTCTGAAATTGTTTCAGATAGAAATCAGGCTTTGGTAATTAAATGCATTTTAATATTTTTTTTTCTGCATTATAATCACTCATCTGTTCAAAAAGGAAACACATTAAACATCCCTCCTAGCATTAGACATATTGATTGAAAATTTGTTCTGAGTTGACTTAAGCATCAGTAATCTTGACAAGTTTTCCAGGAACTGATAAAATGAGTCCTTGTACTGTTGAAATGAATTTGATGTGGATGGATGTTTATGCTTTTAACATTAAGATAGCTGCCATCTGTGCCTGGATAGGCAACAGTTATTTCTTGTAGGGATTTTGAGTTTATTTGGCCCTTTGAACTACCTGAGTATTAACTGTCTGACCCATGCTGGCTACCTGATGACTCGGTGTCTGTCTATAATTGTTAGACAATTGTTAGGAAACATTTTCAATATTAATTACAATAAAATTGTGAATTCCTTTAATGTAATGTACCAAATCAGGGCACATCACACACAGCAGCAACCTCTAATTCTACCCATAAGCTGAATAAAATAAGAGTGAGCTGTTGCTTTCCTCAGCATCCCCTCCCGCTCCTCAGAAACTGAGTTTAAGCACTGATTGTACCGATAAATAATTACCCAGTGAATGGTGATGCTTGCAAATAAATGGGGTCATTTTGTCTGAAGTTGTGTCTGAGGATGGATGTACAAAGAGCAGGAGAGATTTGCTATAGCATAAATGTAGCACCTGTCCAGAGCTGACTGCAGTCCCAGCCCCTGGAGTGTTTAGCTGACTGTGCTGGAACAGGGACAGTCCCCACTGAACAGTTCCCGAGGTAATTTCCAGATAAAGCTACAGTAAACACGTGAGAATATACAGATATATCTAGGTTAAGGCTTTTTTGTGTGAACCAACCCCACTGCTTCAAACCTGTCCCTGTGATGTTGAATGTGCTCAGTGTCATTTGGTTTCATGACATTCGGGAGCTGGGGGGTACTTTATTTTTAATTTAGTGATAAAAGGAGTTTGTCTCAAAGTGTCCTGTTGTGATGGTGGGCTGCCAAATTAAAACAAGAGTTGATAAAGGTGTGCAAAAATCAGGTTAAGATGAAAGAGATTGAATAGGTAGCAAAACCGCTTCTTAGCTCAGTATTTCTTTAATTTCACGTAAATTTCACTAAGTAAATATGCCTTAAAAGTGAATAAAATTTTATTTCACTTTAACAAGAGAATATAAAAGTTAAAAAGGTCACTGTAGTAATAGACTAATCTCAATTACCAGGGCAGGCGGTGAAACCCACAACTCCCACCTAATCTCATTCGGTGCACACGCAGTGCACCGTGTGATTTCCAACACGGCTAAATGAAATTATAAAGCAGTGTTAAATTTATTAATCATTTAATTAGCTAAATGTTCCTGCAACTATTCGTGAGATGAATGGCATGTCATTTTCTAATGCAATTTGCCTCTCAGCCAGGCAGGGTCAGGAGGGAAGCTACTGGCATCTTAAATGATCTTTTTTATATTGCACCTTCTATTAAGGGACAGTGTGATATCGCTGATTATATTTGAGTCTTGTACACAAGGCCAGGGAGTTTTCTTGTTATAATAACAGGTTATATTTAAACCAAAAGAAAAATCCTAAGATCTGAGGAGTGAACAATTAACCCATCTGTGACTGTATTTCTCACCACAGCTTTGCAAGGCAAATCTTTTTCATATTTAACAAGCCAGTGAACAGTGTGGGAAACTACACCAGCAGGTATTAAAGCAATGCTCAATCTAGTTTTATTTCTTTAAGTTTACTCAGTTGTGAAGGAATTTGTGGACTGAAAACTCTCCCAGTGCCAGATTGGTGTAAGCCTAAATGTTGGCTCAGAATTTATTTGCACTTTCCCTGTTATTGCACGAGGATCACGACCTTTGCTGTTCTGTATATTCAACAATCGTTCATTTTTTTTAATTTGCTTTTGTGGGATGTTTGGCACATTTATGTCTGCATGTCACACCAGGTTGATAGGGTTATTTTTTTTTAATGACGTTTCATTCTATACTTACTTTTCCAGTGCAAAAAGTAGTGACAAGCAAGATTCAGCAAATCTGTCTGGATTGACACCAGGAGGTGTATTGTACTTGTATGAAGCTGAAGCTGTTTGGTCGAAATACACTGAGAATTATGATCTTTCAAAGCACTTCTCAAGTTCATAATACAATATAAATATATTTTCTTCATTTGTTAGATGTTGATTTTCAGTTCCTAGAGCACAGTCTCTACACAGTAAGCATTCATGGTGAACTCCAAGCCAATGAAAAGATGCACGCAGCCTTGTACATGCTGAGGCCAGAATGCCAGCAATGTGTCAAAATACTTGTCTCTACCACAACTAAATGATACAGCCAAAAATAAAGCAGGAAGACCTAAAGGAGGAAGCAGTGAGAGATAATTTTAGCACAAGTTTTTTTTAACAAGGCTGCCAGTTATTATTTATAGTACAGAAAGGTGTGCAGACCACTTGGAAGCAGGACTCTGTTGGCTATGTGCTTCACGTGCAGCTAATAAATATCTGTCCAAGAGCCAGATTCATGCTACTTAATCAAGGCTTCTAAGATACAAGATGTCACCCTTGGTGTTGAACACAAACCCAGTGTGTGGGTACCACAAAAGGGTCAGTCAACTCAATTAACTTCTACCTCAGCCTCTGAAGGTATCAAATAACTCCACTGGCAAAAAGAGGACAAGAGCAACTCCAAGGTTCTTGTTTAGGTACCAAACTTTGGATCAGGTAAGCCTTTTTGGATGGGGATGAGACAAAACAAGTGAATCAGAAGGATACAGTAGTAAAAAAAAAGCCTCATTTTTGGTGGCAGTTCTGATTTCCTGTTAAAAGCAGGCAATGAGTGAGCTGTTTTTATTTAATTTTTAAAATTATGGAGCCCCGTAGCACAACCCAGCATGTTTGGGAGAACTGTGAAACTTGAGTGAAATCTTACACTCTCCTATGCACTTCAATTTTTTTCTGCTAGTTTTGCAGATAGTGATTTATTTGTGTGTTTTTTTGGAACATGCAAAGTGCAGCCCTTTTCAGGGAGAAAGACCAAATGTTGAGGCATGACGTGGGCAGAACAGCTCTGCACAGCATTTCCCCTGCTACCTCACACCTGTTCTTCATTAGCACTAATGAATCCACAAAATAAAACATTTTGTACTAGTGAGTCATATTGTTCTCTCTTGGCTGTGACTTCACCGTGGATCAAATGAATTCAAAAATATTTTTGCAAAAGTTTTAATTTCTTTTCCTGGGACACTTTGTTTCTTGGGATAAGTTACTTAGCACCGATGGGATGTGGGATGGTATCCTATTAACTTCTTTCTCATTAGCAAAACTTCTTTTGGTTTAAACTGGGAGATATGGGGCTTCCTAAAGAGCTTTAATTCCCAGCCCACACACAATTTATGTGTTTTTCACTTCCCCCTTTGTAAAAGATGCATAATCGTACTTGGGAAAATGTTGCTTAGCTAAATCTCCAGTGCTTCTATTGCACCATAGGAACAGGGGGAAGAACTATAGATCGTAAGTCAAAGTTTTTTTTAACATTGTTGTTTGGAAATGAGAAGTGGTGTCACATAGAAACAAAGAGATTTGGAATGTATGTAGGTTATTATTTTCTTTTGTTTCTTTTTTCTCTTTAGGTCAGCTACGTTCTTGCTCACATATTTTTGGACTGTCCACAGTTAACTTGTATCTTTCTCCCAAGCTGTACACTGAAAAATCAGAAGTTTAGAAAGTGATCTGCTAATGTGGAGATCCAGTTGAGGGATGGCCACATTTTAAAATAGTCTCTGTTTTCCTGAAGGCAAGGTTTTTTGTTTTGTGCACATATTCATAGGCTATGCTTAAATGTTTATGTGCCTAGCTGTGTGTACACAGCAGCTTTTCATCTGAGTGTCTTAGAGAACACATCTGATCAATACACTGCACATCGTGGTGTGAGAACCTTACCTGTTATGCACTACATGTTTTTAAAGACTTGCATTTTATAGCTTTATTTTCAAAATAGTTGGCAGGAAGACCTAGTTAGATATTTCGCTTGTAGCAAAACACAGAGCAATATTCCTCTACTTGTCTGAGCTCTATGCAGACAAACACAGGCTGCTGTGGCTTTGTACATTTGGTTTCCATTCACATTTTTTAACATGTTAAATATTTCTGGTTAACCAGTTAAAACGGTGGGACAAACATGATTGCTTTTAGATTGTAGCTATAACACCGAGTGAATTTTATAATCAGAAACCTCTTTATTTTTTTTTTCTTTTTTTCCCTTTTTTTTTTCCTTTTTTTTTTTTTTCCCCCTGACAAGCTGCCCTTGTGGCTGCCTGTCTGACTTTGAGGTCCTCATTATTGTGGGTTTAAATGAAGGATGTTCATTCAGGCAGGGCGGGGGAGGCCAATAGACATCGGTGCCGTTATCTGGTCCTTCTATCAGGCCAAGTGACAGGCTTCTCGGGGAAGAATGCAAAGCTCATGGTGGAGACCTCAGCCTGACACAGAAGGTGACTCCCCTGACTCTAACCTTGAAAGGAAAAAAGTTCCCACTTTATTAAAATGAATTTCGAAAGGGCCGCTCTGACAGCTGCATAATTAAATATTGGAGTGTCAGCGATAATTTATTCTGCTCGCATTTGGTGGTCAGAGCCTGCTCACTGTAGGGTCAGCAAGCACAGTGACAGAGCCAAGGATACTGTGGATTACGGGGCCCTTTAGCCAACTGAGTGAAGTGAGAGACTGTAATTTTTGTTTAAATAGAGAAAACAAACTGGCCGGGAGATGAGCAGGCTGTGATGTGCTCTTAATAGCTGCCTGATAAAAATTATTAGTGTAATGGCAGTGCAGGGGGCTCAAGGCTTTGTGATTTTTTTCCTGTGTTGCCTCTTTTAGGAGCCAGCTTACCTACTAGGGCTGTTTTCAGCTTCCTTCCCTGACATGCATGTTAGGAATAAACCCAGCAACAGTCAGTGCAGTGGACATCCTCACTCATAAGCATTTTTCAGTAAAATGATGTAAATGGCTGTGAATACGTATGGAACAAGTCAGGAGTATAAAGTGTAAGGGTTCAAATTGCTCCTGTTGGCATTTGAAGTGAAATCCTGGCCACCAGTATTCTTTTTAGAGGGCAGTGGCTGATGGAAATCAAGACCTAACAAACAGTTTTCTCAAAACAAGTTTAAATAAAATAGCTTCATGCCCTTATGCCCAGGCATAGAGCAAGAAAGGTCACACCAGGGAGCAGGGCTTTCGGCTGATGGGCATCTCCTTTGGAGGAGGTTGTTGGGAGGAGGCTGTCACTTTTCACTCATAGATTGCTGGTAATTGAAGCTGACATACCAAAAAAATACCCATTTTGCACACACCAGTCTTTCAGCAAAAACACATTGCTCACACAAACAACATCATTTGCAAAGACATTTTGGTTTTCCCTTTCTTGCCTCAGCTATGGAACACCTATTTCCCACATTTTCTTTGGAGCCTGCCAGAGTGGCTGTGTTAATAGAGCTCAGGTTTACTGTTTTCATCTTAATGTCATGTAACTTTTAGCAGCTTTTGCAGAAGAAGGATTTACTGAATTCCTTCAGCACCTTCATAGTTACTGAATGAAAACTTGACCTTATTATGAAGGATGAATGCTGGTTTTGTGGCTCAAACACTGGATGTGAACCCAGTGTTCTCAGCTTATTTTTTTAAACCACCTTTAAAACCATGAGCCTAATAGTCTTTCTGTGACTCAGTTCCTCATCTGTAAAATGGGAATAGCAGTTTTATTTCATGGGATTGCTGTGAGAGTAAATACTTCAGTGTTTATGCTCAGGTTTTATCTTGCTGAGCATAAAAGAAAATCCCTACTTGTGTTTCTGCCTTCTTGTTTGAAGACAGACCATGAAAGCATCTTTGGCTGCTTGATGTCAAGATATAGACTCTCAAAATGACACTTGAGCATCTTTAATGTAATTCTTTTGGACTCCAGACAGGCATGTTTCCATTGCTTAGATCTCCCTAACCACCTAGACCTCCTCTAGTTATGTTTGCTCTATGTTTGTAATGGGGAATGTTCTCTTCTCACATGGGAAGGATGTTTTGGTTGTATGACATTTTGCTCCTATTAAGTAGGCATGTTCAGATATGTTCTGAAGTGATTTTAGTAAAAATGTGATGGTCTGGTGTAGAGGGTGAGGGAGGATTTAACGTCCGTATTTAGAAGTAGCAAACAAATACCTGTGCTGGCATGCAAGTACACATGGATAGTCATGGCTGGTATTAAAATTTTGGGGGCTTGTTTTGGATTTTTTGGTTTGTTTTGGTATTTTATTTTACTTTACTTTATTTTATTTTATTTTGCAAACCTGTTTTGTCTGGAAATATCTAACTCTTAAGCAGTGTCTGCAGTGCAGGCTTTGGTTACACAGAGCTGATTTTGTAAAACCAGATTTGCTTTTTTTTTTTTTAGGAATGAATTACTTATGGGCAGAGGTTTGCACTGATACAACTGGACCAGTTAGGAGAGATTCACCCAGCTGACCCACCAGCAGGGGTGTGGGATGTAGCTGGTGTAACTGGTCCTAGGGCATGGAAGAGCTGCTGTGGGGATGAGAAGTCAGCCTGCAAGGCTTGACACACACCCTGGGTGTCTGTCATTGTCAGTCAAGTCAGGCTGGGGATAGAGCTGTGGTTTAAAAATGATAACCAAGCTTCATAAATCAGAATGCTACTGCTGCAGTCAAACTTCCTTGGAAAGTCTTTGAATTTGGGTAGTGCATACTAATAAATTAACATCAGCAGTGACTAAATATGCCAGCTGAAGCTGCGTGGAGGATGCTGGCTCCAGCAGAGCTCCCTTAAGGATGCCTGAGCATCTTCCAGCAGCAGTACTGAGCAGAGACTGCAGTGTTGACTAAAGCAAGCTGTCCCTCCATAATGAGGAAAATCAGTGATTACAAGTGTACCTAATATTTTTTGGCTTACAAGATAAACTTTCTATGCCTCATTATGCAGAAAGCATTAGGCTGTGGCATGGAACCTAGGCCAGAGGTGCCATTGGAGTCAGTGGCAAAGGTCCCATCAGTTCAATGGGATGAGGATTTCATGCAGAGTTCACAGTGGGATAATTAGTGTCAGCTTGGTACTGGTAAAACACAAGTAAATTTGTCCTGCTTGTAGCTTGCAAACTTTCACAAACAGCTCAAAGCTTGGCTGGAGTTTTTATTTTACGTTGAGATACGAACTTTCAACAGCAGAACTTAAAAATGAAATGAAAGTCATTGCTACCATGCACATTGTTTTGTTTTGAGAAATTTCATCTAGATCCATTGACCTTCAAAACAACGGGAGGAATGATATTAAGAACATGGTGTTAAATATGGTGACCATGAATTAACATCCCAAACTGCATTTCAGCATCACTGTTCTGAGCATTGTGTAGCACACAGGCAGGCTGCTCTGCTCACACAATATCCCAGGGATTTCCATGGGACTCTGCATGTCAACAGCAATCTATCTTCATGCTACCTGATTCAGGATCAGGTCATTAGTTTATACTTAGAATTAAATATTCAGTTTGATTTTAGCTCCATGAAATGAGAGCCGAATATATAATACCTGATTTCAGAGAGCTTTGTATTTTTGCAAGACTCTCAGATACATGAACACACAGAAACTGCTTTTGCTCCTCTGCCCCTGAAATCATTATATTTGGAATGTTATTGAGATTACAGTTTTCTTTAGATGTCTTGGATTATTTTCTAAATCCATTTCTAACCCCATTTCTCCATGGTACTTAAATAAATGAGAAGAAATGAAAGAGTTCTAATTTCCAAGAGAAAATGCAAAATTATTTCCTAAGCGCCTCCTTTCATCCCCCCAGATTTCCACAGAAAACGTCTATGATGACATCCTGATAGCAGTGAAACCAAAAGAGCACTGATTTGTTCTTTGTAGGAAAATATGGTCTGAAATTACTGGTCTAATGTGTGGCAATTTTTAGCTGGATATCTGTGCCGGGTTTCCTAGTAAAGCAGAGTTTGCGTTGGACACACACAGACTGAACTGAGTAATTTCAATTTAATTGAATCTTTTATGTAGGCATTTTCCTTCTAGGGAACCTTGGCCAGTTATTCGTTTGTGAAACTTGCAATAAAATAGCAAGACAGCTTGTCAGGGATGGAAGCAAAGGGGAAATATTGAAATTATGCTGACTTTGAAGACAGTGCTTTTGGTCTGTTCCTTGACTTTTAAAAAAATATATGTTCTGATGTTTAGTGTTTCAAGATTACTTGCAGAACTTTTAAAATTCTTTTCTGTGACTACTTTCTTCTCTAAGCACATACTATATGGGTGCTTGATAGATAATTTATATCACATCCAGGTTACTGACAGGGGCATGAATACAAAGTATAGAAATCAGGATTTTGTTTCCTTTTCTCCTTTTCCTAATTGTTTCAGGTGCCTTTTTCCCCTGTAATGGTAGGCCACTGAAAAGATCTTGGAATAATCACAGTTAATCTAATGAAAGAAAGGCAATCAAAGCACTCATGCATTGAGATCTTCAGCTGAATCAGTTTCTGATCAAATAAAGCCCCCATTCTGTGAAACACACCTTGGCTTTTTTTTTTTTTTTTCACAGCCTTTTGGGAGCTGTTGCAAGGTTGAAACCTGACAGGTTAGGAAGCAGCACCAGAACTGTGTGATGGGATGAGCACCTAAATCACCACACATTTGGTCTGCAGCTTAATTCAAAGAGCTGTATATTCCCTGCCCCGACAGCGAAAAGTTTCCACACTTAAAGTTTTAAAAATCCTTTTTAATTTGCCTAATTTCAAAAGAAACCTTTAACAGAAAGTGTCTGCTAGCAGAAAATTACCATATTGAGCCAAGGGAAGCACACAGTTCATCATCCCCTTCCTGACCCTGCTCTGTTTACTCTGTTGGGGTAGGAGAAGTGGCTGGCCAAGCTCTGCTGGGCAGGGTGTATTACCCTGTCAGGGAGAGGCCAGGCTGCTCAGCTTCACCCTGAACAAATTACATACCTCACTACATCCCTGAGCAAGGTAGCAGGGTTATAACTCAGTCTAAGCACCATTCACTCTTCTATTACCTTCATAACCAAGGTCATACTAATCAACTCAATTACCAGTCCTCTTGGACATTTTCATAATGTTTTCTGCTAGTTGCTCTCCTGTGAAAATCTCCCGGTCTAAGCAAATTAATGCCATTTTTATAACTATCCACATTTCAGGTACAGTGATCATCTTTCAAAAGGCTGCTTCATGGCAACAAATATTACTTTTAAATACTGCCCGAATGTTGGAACAACCTAGAGATTAAGCTGTATTCCTACCTTGACCTCCTTTATTATGAAAAAAAAGTTTAAACATACCTTAAAATAAAGATGCATATGTCAGAAATCAAGAATAAACTACATTAGTACAACTTTCAAGAATATGATTGCAGGAAAAGCTTATCAGGAAGCCTGATTTGTGTTGCCTAATTTTTGGAAAATCCTTTAAATGTCACGTGTGGTGTTTTAAATGCAATAGTAATCTCAGGCTGTATTTTTCTAAATGCTTTCTAAACATAGGCCTGCCTGCCTATTTTTTACATTTCTCTGAATTTTATTCTCAAAACTTCACCCTACCCAGGATTTTAGGGAAAATACTATCACCTAAATAGTTAATTTGGAAATTCCTAATATTTGCACATCTTTTAAAGTACCTCCACAAACTATCTGTCTATCATCAGGCAAAACAATCATACGACACTTTTTTTTTTTTAATTTGTATTTCTCAAAGGCTGAATTGTTCCCTTAGGCAGATTTTCCCACTGGAGAAATTCATTTGGTCTCTCTTCAGGGCTTTAGTGTTCAGTGTAGTAAACAAGGCACTTTTAATTCCTCCCAATTCTCTGTGGGAGCTCTTGAGATGCAGCTCTGAAGTCTCTCTCGTGTGTGGCTCCATTGGGTACAGATATTTCATTTCCCTTAGACCCAAGTCTCCTGTAACCCTCACAAAAAAACAAAAACAAAACAAAAAAAAAAACAAAAAACACACACAAAAAAAAACACACACACAAAAAAAACAAACAAAAAAAACAAAAAAAACAAAAAAAACAAAAAAAAACAAAAAAAAAAAAAAAAAAAAAAAAAAAACAAACAAACAAACAAAACACCAACCAACCAAAAACCACCAAACAAGAAAAAGCTTTCAGTTGACATGTTTTAAAATAAGCACAGTGACTTTATGGGTGGTGTGTGTCATTGCCAGCTGTGCCCCATCTTGCTTTCCCCAGCTCAGAAGCACCTGTGATCCCCTGAACTTTTTTGATGCATCCTGAGATAAGAAAAGAGGGTAAATATGGACACAGCTGATGGCCCTGGCCATGCCCATGGAAAGGGTCTTGTCCACCCTTGTCTGGCTAAATTCTTTTCTGTGTTAAGCAGTTTGGCTGCTTCATACATTCTGAAAGTTCAAGGAAGCAAACTGACTTTTCTCTGCTCCAAAACTTGAAAATACATGATTGTAACTGGCATTTTTCACCTGGATAGAACAAGACCTGCATCAAAAATTGGAGTGTTTAAAATTGGCATTTGTGAGCCCCTGGCTGAAAGCAGCCCTTTTACATAAGCAGGACAAAATGCATAATTTTCATAATAAGGGCAAGGTGAGAGACTGTCAGACAGTTTGCACAACACCACAAGCCTGGTCAAACATCCAGCAGAGTTTTAGCTGGTTGAAATATTAATATGTGTGATGTTCCATACACTGAACAATGAAGCCAAATGGTTCCTGGAATTTTCAATTGATTTTGTAGAAGCTCAAAAACCAATCTGCAGTAAATAAGCTTTTGTTCAGCATTTGTGCTTGTAGGATTCAGCAAAATGGCTGACTCCAGGAAAATGGAAAAAATTCTCTCCTGGAGAGGAGAATGAAACTGAAAGTGTTGTTAAGAAGTGATGGACCCACAGCTGACTAAATTAATCAAGGCTTCTCTGCACAAAGCTGCCTTTTCAGCACCTGCTCTGTGTACATGAGGGGTTACTGGGTGCATCACTGAAGGGGCTGGGTCCCAGGCTCCCAGATCCAGGGTTTATTGGTGCATTACTGCACCAGTTTTGTCTAATGTATAATGTTAGAACCAAGCTTCTTCAGAGCTAGGTCTGGTAGGTGTGATAATCATGTGGGTAAAAATAATGGTGTTGTCAACTCCTCTGATTTGCTCTCTCACAAATTAGTTGTGTGTTTGCCTTACATTGTCCTTCATAAATGGTCTGGATGGGTTTTCTGGCTTACTTTTTTTTTGTCTTTATTCAGCAGTGTCCATGCTTTAATTCAAATGTGAACTTTCATTACTATCTGTGACCCAAAGGACGTGTTCACTGTTGTTAATAATGCAGAAGATCTTAATTTATGCTTCATCCAATGTGAAAATCACAGCACTCTTGGCACTGAGAGCCCATTTCTGTCCCTGTGTTCAAACTGCTGGTTGTTCTTTATTTAATGTTGCTAAGACTCTTCCAGCTTTTCTAAGTATTTTGATAAAGTTGACCAGAAGTCATTTTACTTTTATAGTCATTATACTGATGTATAATTCTCTTTTATCGATCAGTCCTCAATGTATGACTATAATCATATTGAGTGCAATAAGCAATATTACTAGGGATTCTGCTTCTTCATCCTGTTTTGTTTGAAGTCTCAACTGAAGGGCCAATTTTCACATTCCTTAAAGAAAGAATTGCTAAAATAAATTCAATCACAGAAGCTTTTAAAATTTGAAATCCCAGGAAGCTAATTAACATTTCCTTTTAAGACTGCTTCCTGCTTTTTTATGTACATATAGATTTGGACCTCAGATGGGCTTGGCACATTTCCAACCTCAAGATCAGGTGATTATTTTTTTATTTTATTTTTTTTATTTCTTCCCTGCAGAACGTTAAGCTTTTGCAGAGCATCATGGAAATTAAAAAAAAAAAAAAGAAAAAAAAAGCAAAAAAAACCCCAAGAAACCAAACCAAATAACCCCCCACACACACAACAAACAAAAAAATCAAAGGAAAACCAAAATCCCAAATCCTGAAAGCCTGTCACAGCCTTCCCTGCTGCCTAGTACACAGTGGCCATGTATTAACATGGTGCCTTCATATTTGTGGCTGTGGTACTTTATAAGTAGTTGCTTCACCCTCAGATGCTGTGGCCATACCAAAACTATAGTGATGTTGTGCAATGTTCTTATGGTTTCCAGCAGTAAATGAAGCATTTGGAAGTCTAAAGCCTGTATACTTTTATAATCTGTGCATACTATGATGCACCAAGCTGCTCATTAGTCCATAGTTCATGGACTACTTGGTATATATTTCAGTTGTGTAAGATGTTACAGGATTAAATGCTACATGCAACAGCTGTGTGACTAAGTCTAAATACTAGCAGGATAACCTCTTAATAAATATCATTATATATCACATATCTGCTTTATAATCATAAATAGGTGCTAAGTAAAAGAGATTCTGGTCATATAAATAATGTGAGATCTTTTTGTATGCTTTCCAAATCTGTATATTCAAAGACTCAAGTGGAACTTTGATACCAGACTCTGCTTCTGTATCACACACTCACAGTGTGAGTTTGCACAGAGTTTTTTGCTTCCTTTAAGGGATGATGCACATTATGGTCTGCATCAAGCTTTTGCACCCGTGTGCACATTTTTGTTTTTAAAGGAACCACAGAGACCTGTGAGCTGATGACGAGCAGGGGGGATAAGGGAATAATGATGCAGGTTTTAATAAAGAAATCCTTCCCACAAGGGAGAAGGGTAGAGGACCATGGCTTTAATAAGAGAGAAAAATATTCTGCCAGCATAAAAAAAAAAAAAATTAAAGTTCAACATGTACACTTGAGATGCTTCCAAAGAAGCGTTTGCAGCCTTTAAAGAAAATCTGGCTTTTGGTATTCTGTAAAGGGCCTTGGAGTAGAGAAAGGGAGGCTTCCTTTAGTGGGATCCCCTGGAACAGCTCTGTGGGACAAGTGGGTAAAACACCGTGTTCCTGCATTGTATCATAATCCAAAGTTTAAATAGGATAAACTTTCCAGTACCCACATCTAGGCAGAAGATCTGTGCTACATAGGATTCAGAGTTATTTTATAAGAGTATCTGTGACAGGATTCTGATAAATATCTGTATTATTAATGAGTCATGGTTAATCCTAGCCAGGTCTTTCATGGGTATTCAAGTACCAGTGGGAAAATGGCTGATTACTGTCAGGTTTAGGAACACTTTCCATTTGCTTTGCTGTTCTAAATTATTAGTCACATAGTATCTGTAACTCAGCAATTATGGTACTTTTCTTGAGGTGAAACTTTCATCTGATATTCCCCAAGTCAGGGCGCTCTCCTGACTGTGTTTTATCATTTCTCATCCTTGCTGAAGTCAAGTCAAAGTAACTGCTGTGTGTGATACAAAACCTATAGCATTGACTTTACCAGGATGGGGCTGGTTGTAACCTGCCTCGAGAAACTTGGGATTTGCCACTGGGAGTCCTGGCTACATGGGGCTGATTGGATTGAACCCACCCACCACTGCTGTTTGCTGTGAATATGAGATTTTCGGGTGACACAATAATATTAATTATGCATGAAGTGTTAGATTTCTGCTTAAATCTGGTGGGCTTGCAGCAGCAGAGTCCCTTTTTACTCTTCATTTGCCTCAGCACTGGGAGTCACTGTGGTCATATGCAAATCCTGCCATAATTACCCACAACTTTCTCACTTCCTCACTGCCTGCCTGCAACACACCTTCCACACCAGGTCAGCCTGAAAACTCTGCCCAGAAACTTCTCCCTTTGCTCTTCAAAATCAACATTGATACTAAGTTAGTTTTGAAGTAGCTCTAAGCCCTGGTGTGGTCTGACAGCACAAAATCTTCTTTACTCTGCAAACCACAGGTCAGACCAGGGTGTTTTCTAAAGCTGATACATTTATTTTCAATAATTCAGGTCTAGAGAAACTCAGCTTGTTGGCCACCAGGACAATACTAAATCTCTGCCCAAAGCAAGGGAATTAATTTAGGATGGGGTGACCTTTATGTCTTGGTGGAGGGAGTAGAGTGTCTGAGGTTTGTCAGATCAGGAGTATGTCTGCAAAGAGATGTTCCTG
The DNA here is from genome assembly GCF_003957555.1 of Calypte anna. Lineage (NCBI taxonomy): Eukaryota > Metazoa > Chordata > Aves > Apodiformes > Trochilidae > Calypte > Calypte anna. The sequence goes on from NC_044257.1 coordinate 14,465,409, forward strand.
ATGGGTAATAAAGGCACTTCTATGGACACTCACCCAAACTGGACACCATAAGTCAAATGTTATGCTGTTTTAATGAGACCTTTGTAATTAGGTTGTTCATTTGCTGAGTGAAATAGTCATTAGTAGAGGAAGGTTTTATTAATTCACCACATATCTAAAGAATATATTAAATCACTAACATTCTCACAGATACAGACCAAGATTTTTTCTGCTTCCTGCCTTGCAAACATCTTGTTTCAAATTAGGTTTTTCCGCTGTCTAAAACTAAATACAATTAATAGATGTATAATAAAATCTTTTAATTGTCTTAGCATATGTTGCTTTTATTAGGTGAGAATAATTGCATTCACGGGATCACCTACAAAGTCCTTTAGAATATAAAATTGAAATGGCTTCACACTGAGTGCACAAGTCCTTCTGAGCCGTGCCATTTTCCCCTTCACTGCCTCTTGTCCCCCTTTCGCTGTAAAGTTCACATTGAAGTGTGACAAGAGACACTTGACAACTGACACATGCTGGATCTTATCAGCAGTGAGTGCAGTCATGGGCCCCGACTGAAGAGCGATTGTCATTTCTACACCATTTATTCCTCTCCTAGCCTCATTGCTTGCTTCCTTTCTGAGGAAATTTTCCCTGTTAAAGTACTGTACTTGTCGTTCTTTTTTTGGTGCATGTCTCTGGGATTTTTTTTCCTTTTTTTTTTTTTCCCCTTGCGAAAGGATTTTGTTATGCATTCATCCCATAGGCAAGCCTGTAACAGACTTCCTCTAACCTCTTAGTGTCAGGACTGCTCTAAGCTGATTCAGGCTAATAAAAGCAACCCAACAAAGCTTTGATGGTGTCATTACATCTTCCTTAAATCCCCTTCCTTGCTAACATCCAATAATTCTATTACCTCTAATCAATTCACGAGCTATTTTATTTGAAAGGGAGAGAAATCAACTTCAAGCCACTCCAGTGCAGTGTGCCCAGCATTAACAGAAGGTGATGATGTTTCTGCCATGGCTTCAATTGACTCTTTAAGTGAGTTCTGGGCTGTTGAGCAGTCTGAACTTCCATCTGGGCTCTGACAGCCCAAACCAACAGCAGAAAGTGCCTATTGTTGGCTCCTGGAAGTTCCTTTGCTTCTCTAGGCCACTGTGTGTCTGTAGTGTAGATCACATAAGCAGCTGATAATTTTAGATACTGAGAATAAGGCATCATCTCATTACAGGAATTCTTAAATGCAGGAGCCCAACCAGTCCCTTTTAAATTCATTGTTCCTGCAAAGCTTTGTATTGGAGCTCCCTTGTTTTCCCTTTTGGAACAGGAGTTTTCCTGCTACTGTTCTCCCTGACTAGAGCTTTCACGCATCCCCAATCCCACCAGGATTTTGGATATTGTCATTAATACTGCAGAGATGTCTGGGCAAGCTCTGAGGCTATGTTCATGCATCGTTGTCTGACGGGGTTTGTGTCTGCCAAAAAGTTTCTTGCCCCTGGCTCACATCAAGCTGCACGTCCCCATCTCCCTGACAGAACTGCTGCCACTGCTGCCCTAACGTAGTTTCTTGCAAAATAAGCCTGGTATCTTCAGCAGCTTAGATAACAGAGCTCTGCTGCAGCAGTCTTGAACTGAAACAAGTCTGGAGTGAGGGGGTGAGCAGCTCAGGCAGTGCAGGGTTGTATCTTCTGGCAGAGAGGTAATGATGAGCACCAAGACGTGGGACAGAGGTGCCAACATCTCTACGTGACATGGAAGCAGCCAAGAAAGGACTTCTGAACATTCGCTACATGATCAAACTTGGCTCCCCAAAGCAATTTCAGACAGATCATCTATTTACATAAATTTACTCTTCTTAGCATGGTAATTATTCCTGGTTACATGTCAGAATGAAATACAAGTGTACATCAGACATCAAGGTGCCCCAGGAGCCTGACACTGAGCAAATGGATGACACCCATGCCCTTAACCCAAAGAAACAAGGGTGTAGGTGGGAGAATACTCTCTCTCTAACTTGCTTCTAAGAAGTCATCATATTCAGAACTAGCTAAATTTTATCTGGGTCAAGGCTCTGTCTTGTTTCCAATAGACTTTTTCAAAGTCTGTTACTATTGTCACTTTTCTTAATGAGAATCATACATCATTTCATCATACACTGGTTTCCTCCTTTATCTCTTCTGCTCTATGAAAGGCAGTGGGGTGGGCATCCTGTTTTCTCCCATGCTCTCGTAGTTGTTAGTTTCAGAATCAGCTGAATCTGAGCTCTGAACTGGGGAGGAATTCATTGCAGTCCTCATGTTGGGCAGCACTTACTCATGCAGAGCCACGGGGATGACTCAGCTCAGTGTGGGTGGGAAACCAACCCAGGACAGGATTTGCCTGAGCTCTGTAACCAGCATCTATTTCGCTTGTTAAGTGGTGGCCTGGACTATTTGGAAGCGTGAGGGCTTTTTTTTTTTCTGTTCTATATGCTCCTATCCTAAGAGTAAAGCATGTAAAAATCTGTCAATCAGCTATAAATTCTTTTCAAAGCATGGCTTGGCAGTGTTGCTTGTAATTTCAGTTGTCGCCTGCAATACACCTTGTACAACAGGATTTCATCACTCTCAATTGCCAAGAGAGATTTCTAAGTATACGTGACATGTAAATGACACCAGTGTCACTGCACATAAGCCTGTGGTTATGCTTGTGTCTGTTCCCATGTGTGCCACATCCAAACCTGCACATCATGAGAGTTCACAGCTTGGCAGCCCCTGGCTCAGGGGTGGCCGTGCACCCTGGTCCCTGCTGCATCTCTCCTGTGGGTGATCCCCTTGCATTTGTGCCACTCAGGACATGCAGTTTGTTTCTGCATGCAGCAGAAAGGATGAGCAGAGCAGGGTTGGTCTCCTTGGCTGTGGTGAAACTCCTTCAGGGGCAGGTGATGGTGGGATGCTGGGGACAGCCCATGGGCACCCATGGTGGCAATGTCACCAGCAGATGTTCCTTCCCCAGTGCTGAGTAAGAGGCCGGAGATGGCAACAGGAATAATTGATTCTGATTGAAGTGAAATTAAAATGTAGAAGCTGGATAGCAGTGGTGATTTACAATACTGTAGCTCAACTATAGGTTTTAATAATGTCTCTTAGCTCCTGCAACCACTGAAGAAATGAATCAACTGCTACTACCCTAAAAAGAGAGCTTTGCATGGATGTGCTTGTACCAAAATGCAAAGTTCACATTAATTTCTTTTTCTGATCATTTCAGGAAACAAAGTTTTTTAGTGTGCTTTTAGTGCCTGTGGATGGCCATCCTCTTAATTTGTCTGGTCACAAGAATCTAAGTTTGATTTTCCACAATAATTTTTTTTTCTTTAACTCTTTCAGTGCACAAGCAGGTAAAAAGTGTTTAAAGAAGGTACTTATTCAGAATAGCATTTTGTAGTCTGCTGAATTAAGCTCTTCATAGCAGCATCCCTGCACTCCCAGTCAAATACTCTTTTTACCTTGTGATTTATGACCTGAGTCATGAAAAAATTTTGCCCTACAGTTTCAACAACATTCAAGGAGAGAAGAGGTAGAGAGGCAATTTACAGGTTAATGTTTTCCTTAGGTCTGTGGACTAATTGTGTCATTAGAGATAATTTACTTAAGCAGGCAAAAATCATGAGAGGATGGGTTTTGTTAGGAGTGTGTTTATAGATCAATCATAGTTTGATTACTGTAAGCCTATCCTGTTATCAAATATATTTCTCATCAAATATTAATTGGACAGAGTTTCACACAAGTGGACAATGCTGTGGAAATTCATCACTGTCACAGTGTTCATCATCATAGGTTATATATGAACTGTTTTGTCTACTGCCTCACTTCTTTGTTTAAGGCCCACTCTGAGCAAATGTCATCTTTCATTTTAATATAGATTTTCTATTTATTGAATCACAGTGTTGGAGTTCATTTGCTTTAAAATAAGTTTCTAAATAGCTTTTCCAGTACGAGGACATTTTAAATGAACTCCCTGTTCTGCGTTTCATAGTTCAATGTCAGAGAAATACAAATCCTGCATCCAGTTCTGGAGTTAGACTTGGTTGGTTTCTGAAATTAGAGGAAGGAATGTTCAACGAAACAGAAAGGAAAGTGGAGAGGGAAGCTAGACAAGTGAATCTGTTAATTTGTTACATCACCTATGGGATCAGAATCCAGAGCTTCCCATAGACTGAAGACGAGAGGATTTCTCTCCTTTTTCTGAGGTTGAGACCAGGTATAAGATGGAGAGAACAGCATTTTGATTTAGAAATCCTACCCCACAGGATGAGGTTGATTTAAACCACCATGATACTTCTTAAATCCATTTGATTTCCAGATTTTGCATGTAATGATAATTTATTCTGTTCCTGGCACAATGAAACTGCTTAAAGCAAGGAGTTATTGGCTCTTCTAGATCATTATACCAAATGAGGAATTTGGAATGCACACAGCTGGGAAAACAGAGGTTTTGAGGAACAAGCTGACTTACTCTTTTCTTAGTACTATCTGCACCCAACGTAATTGCCATCTCAGTTCTGGAATGGCTTTGCAGTCGCAGGGAATATAAAACAGCCTACTGAGTGGTGATGTCTAAATATATGCAGCATGAGCAGCAGTCATGGTTATGTTCACTGTGGAGCAGTCTGAAGAGGATGCTGTGCAGACTGACACCAACAGTGATGCAGGAGCACTTTGTTTAAAGGGTCAGGTTTGACACTATCACAGGACTCAGTCTTGGAACCATTCGGGGTCTGGTTGCTCACCAGTAAAGCCAGAACTAGAAATTGTCACTGTTTTGGTAAAGACTGAAGCTTGCCTTGGTATTCAATAGAGCAGGATAAGACCCTGTGCCCATCACCAGCCCTTTGCTTTCCACTGTTATTTCTTTGCAAAATGATAGAATCTGAGACACATCTCCAAGCATTAATCAGATCAAACCCATTTGGGTACAAAATGGGTACCACATTTTATCCAGACTGTAGCAAGAAACCACATTATTTCTGCATTAATTCTTTTCCCTTTTCCTGTATATTTTTGCCTTTCCTCCTTCTGATTGGTATTTGTTGAAGGCATCTATGCACAAAGAGCCTTTTTCTCTGCTGCCCTTCCTGCCCACACATCACAACTGAGCCCGGGTGACGCGGCAAGCGGTTGCTGTAGAAGTTACTGAGATATAAACAGAGCCTCAGCCTTTGTTATGTAGACATGAAGGAGGAAATGGAGAGTGGGGAGGGCTGTAGATTTTTATTAACTTGCAGTTGGAATGTATTTGAGCTGCAACAGCAGTGGAAAGGTATATATTTACCTTTAAGTGTCTCGCTTAGTTTTGTGTGTTCATATGAGTTCCCTTTTATGGTTTGTGATTTCTTCCAGACATTTCCAGAATTCCCTCTTCAAAGGACTGTTGCAAAGCAGCAGAGCTGTGCCATCTTAGCAGAGAAAATTACAAATTACTAATTTAAGTGCTTCTTAAAATCATTTCCTTTTTGTTTTGTGTAATTTCCGCACTTATAAAATCAAACTTTGAGTTAAATGTTTATACAGTAATTCAGTCAGCTCAATCCATCTGCTCGTGTGGCATCTGCAGAGCTGGTTTGATGCATACTTGGTATTGTTTCCTTCACACATCTTGTAGCCTTGTATTTTGGTTGCAAAAGAATCATTTTAGTGTGGTTTGGTTGGGATTTTTTTCAACACAAAAGAAGTCCTGTTTATGTCCCTGGATCTAATTGCCATCTTTCTGTCCAAACTCTGCTTCAAATCAACTTCTTATGCCTCTAAAAACCTTATTCTGATTCACGTTTACTTTTGAAGACCTGCACTCAGTCTTATCTTGCCCTTTTATTATACTTGCCTTTATATTTGTATTTTTAAAAAACCTTATCATTTGTGAAGAGTACAGGTGGGCTCAGAGCATTAGTATTCATACTTGCATGTTAACAACTGTTATAACATGTACCAGAGGGAAAATATTATTTCTTGTAAATGCTCAATAATTACAGTCTTTATTGCATCAAAACCTGTGTTTTGACAGATAGTGGAAAGCTTTCAAAGCTTGTGTGGGATGGATGACAGATAGCTGCAGGTGGAAAATAGTTTTTTAGGTATTGGGTTTTCTATCACTGATACTGTAAATATTCTTCCAAAATAACATTAACCTTCCTCACCGATACTGTAAATATTCTTCCAAAATAACATTAACCTTCCAAACAGGGTTGGAAGTGTTCAATGATAATATGTGTGTTAGCAAAAGATACCTGGGAAATAATTCTTAATGATTCCATCTAATTAATCTGTGGTTGGGACATTAATGTCTCTTTTCATTAAGTTGGGAAGTATGAAAGACTAGAAAATTACTGCTGTGCAGGATTTAGTGCTTTAGGTATAATTTGAATGGATGTGCTAAATTCTTGGTCATAACTTGCACTAACCCCTAGTCTAAGAAAAATAAAAGGAAAGCTTATCTGCTCCTGCAGTTCACAAAACCACTTGGATGCTTTTAAGCCATTTGTAGCATATGCCTATGTGAGCGGATGGTTTTATCCATCTTCTGACACATTACTGCAATTATTTTTAGCACATGTGATATCTCACTTGGTGTAAACACCAGGACAGAAAATGAAGTTGGATTAAGTTGTGTGGGTTTTTCTTTTTTTTTTTCCCAAAGTCTGTTCTCTTATTGGGTAAATATTTGCATTTATAACGAAGTTGCATTAACCAGTTATAGCTCTGCTGCACATGAGGTCATCAGAAATCTGAGAAAGTTCATCTGAACTTGCAGTTCTTTTGTCTGGAGTGTAGATGTTCTGATCAAGCTTGTGCTATAGTCAACTGGACCTAACAACATGATCTGTGCTGAAAGCTTAGCTCATGTGTTTTAAGAGTTCAATGAGCACAATAGCCATGCCATTTGGACACGTTCTGGGTTTTGTGTGAAATGCCTGAGCCTCTGCAGTTTCAAGTGTCTCTCAAGTATTAAGAGACCTCTATAACCTAATAGGATTTTAGGGTTCTAATGAGTTTGAGATTAACCCAGTTGAGTTTATTTCATTTTAATGCTGTGTTTGTAAAGTTGGATCTATTGAAGTTTCCCAGCGACTTCAGTGGGATCAGGATTGCAAACCTTGAGAGAAAAGGCAGCTGGATGGGAGATTTCTGTCAACTGCCTTTAATATTGCATCTAAATTGAGAAGGCCACTTCTCTTACTTCAAGGCTGTGGGGATGCTAAAGTGTACTTGACAGATGTCTTGCCAATGTTTGGAGCTGATTGCTGAGAAGTAGCTCTCAGCAGCCTTTTCACAGACCAATAGTGAATGCAAGTTGGGCTTGAGCATCAGTCCATTCAGAATGATTAAACAAGGCAGAGACAAACTATCTGGCATCAAGCAGTGCCACCTTTTATTTGCCCTTTACACCACACAGAAGGCCAGAAGGCACCAGCCAGATATGTAGGCAGATGTAAGTCCGGATTCCACCTATGCTTAATTGATAATACTGCCGAAAAACAAATTAGCTGTGTCTGGCTCCTGCAAGGGTTCAAATCTGACCCTCTATCCTTTTTCAAAGGATGAGATGGACCATCTCAAACTGTAGACTAAAGTGTTATTTCAGATGAACAATAACTTTCTAAAGGATGATTCTTTTCCAAGAACAAGTCCAAAAGACTGAGACGAATGGATCAATTTTGTACCTGAATCATTTCATAGATGGAACTCCCTATGGAATGTCATTCCTTGAGAAGTCAGCAGGGGTCACTTAAGTTCATTATTTTGCAGCAAATTCACTTTTGGACTTGGGTAAGGATAAGCTAAAACTCCTTCAGGTATGTATCATTTATGCCACTGAGAGATTTTTCCTTTGAAAATCTAACTAGGCTGAAAAAAGTGATCAAAGGAATGCAAGGAGAGTTAGATAGTACAGCTCAAATACTGTGTTTGGACAGAACATAAATATGTTCCACATGTTGCCAACTGAAATAGATTATGCCACTTAAGCCCACATTGCACTTTAATAGAAATTTATTGTCAAAAAAGTAGTCTAGTAAAAATATATGGCATTGTGGCAAAACAGGGGATAGAGATCTTTTTACAGATCATCATTTTTACTTTTATGAAGCAAATGGAAAAATACTGAGATAGAGTCAGCTGGCTGGTATTGACTGAAAAGGATCTTCTGTGCATTGACTGGGAAGTCAGACATATTTCCATTCCTCCTACAGAAGGGAGCAGGAGAGATGTGTATCCTGTCCAAATAATGTGTTTCTCTCTTTGAGTGACAGCACACGTGCACATTGACACTGTGGAGGTGCCTATATATGTGTGTATAGATGTGCCCCTTCCCTCCTGCTGTGCTCATCTCCCTCTGCCCTGTCCTCTGTATGGGGGCATCTTAGGTGTCCCCTCAGGAAAGCTTTGGCCACAGTTTTGGAAAGGAGTACAGGTCTGTTTAGCACAGGCTAAATTTCTGACATTGGTTGCTTCCTGGAGATCTGTTTAAGGAGGTAACTTAAAAGGAAGGTCTCTGAAACTCTTGTGTGCTCTGGCAGAAAACCTGAAATTTTCTGTAAGTTTGTTTTGTATTTCAATTTTTTTTCATGGAGTACAAGCAATTTATTGAAATTCCAGTGGGTTTCCCTCGTTTTCTCACTTTTCAAGATGTGTTCATCAGAAACCATCTTGAACACCAGCCACAGGAGCAGCCCAGAGAAAAACTGTCTTTCATTTTCATGGTGGGAATGATGATAGCTTGTTTGTAAGAAGAAAGGAACTCTATTGTCAAGGGAAAAATGTGGACAACCAAAAGTTGGATTAGGAAACACCTCAAAGTGGTTTTGAAGCATTACTGACTGGCATGTATGGGGTTGGAAAGGGAGTTCCTGAGCTGTTACCAACTAGAAAGGGCTGATGGTGTCTTATAGATATCCTACAAAAAGAACAGAGTTGCATGGGTTTCATGGGCATGATCCAATCAACCTATGCATCCATTACGTGCACAGAGTAGTTGCCTTCCCTAACCAATCTACCTGCCTGACTTGATCAGGACATTTTAGTCTTGCAGAGGTCTGGGTGAGCATCAGCAGTGTGGGGTCACTCTTTTTGGGTAGCACCAGAACCCTGAGCTGAGCTGCAGAGCTCTCTGGACTCCCTGTTTTTCAGCCTCTTCTCCCTTGGCATTACATTTTTTGTGGCTAAATTGAGTGAGAGCTTCAAGAAAAGGATGCTAATGGTTCTTGCAGATTAGGTTGTCTTTTGCCAAAGGAGTTTAAGAGGTGCATGTCTGAGGATAACAATGTTGGCACCATTAGCACTGCAGCAGAGAGCTCTATCCAAGGAGCCCAGCTGAGGCTGGAAGAAGTGCTGCAGACAAATGAAGAAGGCAGTATAAAGCCCCTAATCCTTCCAGAGTACTGAGGGTGTTGTATAGAGCTAATCAGGCACACGTAAATTATCAGCATAACAGATGAAGAAAAGGTATTGCACAGAGAAGAAAGTAGAGTCCAGCTGAATATAGGTCTGGATAGATGTATGAACATACACCTGAGCTGATAGAAATAGGAGCATTGAGTTAGTGGTCTTCAGCAGAATGTAGGATGCTGTAGAAATGTTGTTCCTCACCTTACTTCTGCTGTGAAACTTACACCTGACTTTCTTTGCCCCCTTTTTTTTTCCCACTATGGATTCATTTGGGTGGGAATGTTCTCTTTTTGCAGTCTTTTTTCTTTGTTACTTGATTTGTTGTTGCAGCTTGTTTGTTGTTCTTTGACATGGCAGCTGAAAGCACAGAGATGCAAAGATGCTTTATACTCTGGTGAAGTCAAGAAGTATCATTAGCTCAGTGCACAAAACTCCATTACAAAATATGAATATGATTTGTGTGTGAAGATCTCCATGATCAATACAAAACCATTGCATGGAAGGCAGGTGTAGGAGCTGTAGGCTCAGATACATTTTTAGTGTTCATTTGGTATTTTAAGTTACCTATATATATATATTCACATACATAGATGGATGTAAAGATGCACATATACACGTTTATTTGAATTTCAGTGGTTGGTAGCATTAGGGAAAGATAATCTGCTGCTGGGCACTAACAGTCATTGCACCTGTAGAATTACTTTCAGACATGTACTGATTTCCTAGTAATAGTCAAAGTGATCATTCAACCCACATGTAGCATCCCTGGATTTAAAATGCAAAATAGCAACACACTTCATGCAAATGTCAACTCTGCCTATGTTCTAGGGTGCATGTCCAGGGGAGGAAACAATAAGTTTATTCTTCTCCCCAATTAGACTTCTGTGAAAGGCTCAGTTATGTCTCCAACTATCACACTGAACACTCACTAAAGCAGCACATTAATGTGCCTTTTAATGCTTCCTAGGAGTAGATCAAAAGAAATGTCAGGTGCACTTTACATTCCTCCCGTGATGTGTCTGAGGCTCTGAGGGCATCACCTCTGCCAGGGCCGCTGTTCCCAGCCCGCCAAGCTCTGGCCATGGATGCTCCTGAAATGCTCTGGGGTTTCCTACACCTCCCATCCCAGCTCCACACTCTGCTGAAGCTGGAAGAGTCGTGCTGCTGTCACTGAGTGCAGATTTTGGCCTTTGCTCTTCGGTGGGAGAAAATAATTGTTGAAATCAATCCTGGGAGAAAATGACTTAAAACTCAACGTGCTGGAAAATGGAACTTAATTAATGGGAGCACACTTGCAAGCCTCCACTGTAAACTGTTATTATTTTGTTTGCTTGCTTGAGGGAATATGTCAGAGCAGCATTTACCTTTTCTTAGTACAAGCTTGGCTGTTCTACCCATCATTTAGTTTTACGTGATTAGCAGGTGGATTTCTGGCTCTGTCACTCTAAACACAGAGTGCTTAAAATGTGGAAGAGACAACTTCCCTTAGCCAGGACAGCGGCATCATGTCCCTGGTCCTGCATTGCTTGGCTCTGTAACAGTGTGATGATAGATGAGGTGCAGTGCTAGTCCATGGCTCCCATCAGGGGCTGGGGCTAATGTTGGCCAAAAGGTTGCATTTCCTGTGAGCACAGCCAGGGTATCGCAGGTACCCGCTTCTGTCCCACACACTGAAAATGGAGGTTTGGGAAGCTGAGTGGGTACAGCATTGAAATGGAAGATGAACAGCAAAGGAAAGGTACCCAGTGTCAGCTATAGGATCAAAACTGCAAAGTGGGAGTCTAAGGAAGAGTGCAATGAGGTGTAAACAGTCAGGGGGAAAGAAGAAGCAAGGAAAGAGAAGCGGTGCAGTGTGCAGGACAATGAGGACGAGAAACTGGAAGTAATGCAAAAGCCAGGAAGCAGTGAGAAGGGTTCAAGTTTTGTTACAAAGTTCATTTCTATACATTTTCCACTTTCAAATGGATGCTTTGAATAAATAGTGCTTTCATTTCCCGTGAGGCAGAGGTGAATAATAAGTACCTCATCTGGGGACGCCGATCTCCCCAACATCAGTCATCTGCTTGCAGCCTCGCACTCTGACAGTGCTTTGGCTGAGCAAATTAGCCTGAAGTGTTGTGCCCTTGGCTGGCAAATCCTTTCAACCCGGTTGAACGGACAAAATGAATACCCAGATTGTTCCTACGTCTGTTATTCTCTCGTGTTTATCTGGCTGAGCTGTCAGTCAGGCCATTATAACTGTGGTGCACACTCAAATGACTTGTCCACTCACAAAAGCAGGGTCTGTTGATGATAAGCTAAACAAAACTGGAGAGCGACTGGTGACAGAGTTGGGGGATCTTGCAAGTGTCTCAGGTAAAAGCAGAGATAGAATTTGGGAAGGTACAGAAGGAACTCTCCTTACACCTGTGTAGTTTTAGGGTTTGCCGGGGTTTGTCAACAGGCGATAAATGGGCATTTGTAATGAATTAGGTTCCTCTCTACTTTAAACAAATTAAGTGGCATGCAGAAGATTTCTGAAACTTGAATGTAAGGGTATATTGCACTTACTAGGATTAATTAGCCTGAGAAGACATAATTTACTCAGAGGGGTTTTGCCAGGGCAGAGTGTAGCTGTGATCTGCCACATGCCATCCCCTCCGTGGGAGGAGTGGTGAGCACCCACAGTGCATCGGGTGGGCTTGCTGGGGAGAGTGGCCAAGCCTGCCCACCAGGCTCTGGGCACAGTTAACCCTGGGTTTTAATTACCATGCTTTGGGATGGCAGGTTCTGTGGGTTTGAATGTGTTGGGTGCTTGTGCATTTCCAGGCAGGGGGGATGTCTGTATAAGGTGGGGGGACAATTATCAGTTTTTCTCATGGGAGCAGATGGGCTTCTTAAATATCCAGAAATGCAATGAATGAAAGAGGTGAAGTGCTGTATGAAGATTTAAGTGATGTATGAAGATTTATTTCCTGACTTAATTTTTCCACTAGCACCCTGAGTTAGGACTCTCAGCCATTCTTGAAACTTATTTGATTATGTGACAATAACTCAGTGCCTATCTGCTGAGTGTGAATATAGCCAGAGCCTTCCTGGTCCTTTAGCCTCATGTTTGTGATGATAATTAACAAGCTTAAAGTTTACAGATTGTGAATGTGAAAGCAGTCTCAGATGTTTGAACAGCATTGAGCTATATAAGAGAAAGTCTCCTCCAACTCCTTCCCCAGCAGAGAAACTCATTCAGTGATGGATTGTCAGAAGAGTTTTTTCCCCCATCCCAGCATTCTACTTTCAGCAGTGGAGAAGGAAAAGGCAAGCCTGAGTAAGACTGCAATGGTTTAAATTCTCATGTCATGAAGAAGCAGAGGGAAGCATAAGTAAAGGAGGTCCTTTGGCTCTGGCTGAGGGATTGTGATGTGTGGTTATCAGGGAGACGTTGCTGAGCATCACAGTGTAGCAACATCTCTTTTATCAGCAGCTGGTGCCTTCAGAATCCCAGCTCCAGTAGCCTGGTTGGCTGAGATGATAACTGTAACGGATGGTACAGCTATTTTTCATCAAATGCTTGTTAGTCAATTTATTAGACTCCTAATATACTAATGCACTCATTTGGCAGGCGTCTCAGCAAACAAGACTTGCAATGGAGTGTACTCATTCAAAGTCATGGTAACTCATAGGTTGCTGATTCCTCATCAGCACTCAGAAGATAATTTGCAAATGTGCCATTTATCATTATGCGCTTTATAAAAGCAGATCTCATGAATGGGATAAACAGAAAGGAGTCTTAGAATGAACATTTCCTTCCCAAATACCATTACCAGCTTCTAGAGTATTACGTTTTGTGTATGTTGCACATACTGCACCTACATGTGCATTTGAGCTTGTGTGTGTTAGTAAAGTAGCTGGGGGCATCGTTTTTTAAGGATGGCTAATGCATTTATTAATCCCTCTGTAAGAGACACAGAGTTGGAGTAGCTTAGACATTGTCTACTGAAAGTAATAAGACTTTTAATTGCAGTAGTTTATGAAGCAATGGGCATGTGTGGACTTTTTCACCATGAAAAGCCACCACTAACTTTCCAGCTTTCCTTTTCTCATTGGAAACATAAGCATCTGGGAAAAACCACTGGTAAAGCCAACAAAAGGATTGTTCAGAGGCTGGGTTGTAAGGATTATATGGCAGAGATTGTTATAGGAGTGCTTTTCTTCCACACTAAACACACTGCATGAATGCTCTGACCTGTAGCTGTTTGCCACTGCATTTGACTTTGTACCGGTGACTGCTTTTTATTTGCTTGTTCACTTTTTACTGGGAAGAACCCTAACATAGCAGTAGCCAGGTGATAAGTCTGCAAATGTGATTTCTGTCTCCTCTTGTGACATTCAGGGTGGGAGCCCTGCATACAAATGGTTGGTACTTATTTTTGCTTCTGCAGATGTGATTTTATTAAATGAAAGGTATAACAAGAAGCCCAGCATAGGAAGGAGCCCTTCTGCCAAATGGCTCTGTGTGTTTAGCTCTGCGACTGCTCTCCAGCAGAGCCAGGAAACCATGCAAAGATATTGATAATTGATTCTGTTTTATATAAGTTAAAAACTAGCTTTTCCCTCCTAGTGTGAAGGTAATGGGTTTTGTCTGTAGAAAGATAATAATCCTATGAACCATTTCTACGCCCTCTATTAAAGAATAGTACAGCTTGCACTTGAACATAATGCCCATGTCAGCTCAGCTTTTGAAACATTCATCTGAAAGAGTCTTCAAGGACTGGAAAGAGATCTTCCCCAGACACCAAGCTAAGTTTGAGGAACTTTAAAAGTCATGAAGATCCTGTCAATTAATGTGTTTATTCTTATACATCTACTCTGGAAAAAGCATCTTCAAGACATGAAAGCTGTTTCCTTTGGATTAAAAACTTGTCATTGCATTTAGTTTCCATAGATAATGCAGAGGGGATTTACACCCTCCCTTACCTTGTTGAGGATAAACACAGCTCTTTTTCCTTACCATTTTCCTCATAGGAATCTTTGTTTATTACAGAAAAAAAAAAAGGCAGAAAGTAAAACTGAAACCTTGCCTCCAGATTTGTATGCAGGAGGTGACTTGATTTATAATCTTAGGTAATTTCATTTTTGTTCACACTCCTTCAATTGAAAGGCTCCCACAAACAGTATTACAGTACTGAAGGGAAGAGATGGGGAAATTTATCAAGCTATTTATCAAATTATTTTCACAGTCTGTCAAAGTCATAAGCATGCTAGAAAAGAAACATAAAGAGCGTGTTCAAAGACAGGAACATGTCTGAGTGAGCAGCCAGGCTGCAGCACAGCAGTGGCTGCTCAGATGTGGCCAAGGACATGGACCACTCCTGCCTGCAATGGCATCTGCCCTCAAACCCAGTCATGGAACTAGAGGAATAGGGTCCTTTCTTGGTGGGTTATGAGCTGAGAAGATGAATCAGAGACTATCATTAAAAGGAAGGAGAGGTCAAGGCAAAGGGGTGGACACCCTTCCCCCCGCCCCCAAGTCTCTGATGAGGTTTGCAAGTGGCAATGGTGTTGAATCTAAATGGAGCAGATCCTGGGTCAGGGTGGGAATCACATTCTGAGACACAACTCCAATGCTCCACAAAAAGCAGCTTTGGAGTTGCCTCTGGGGTGGTGGGTCTGAGCAGACAATACTGGCAAAGCAAGGGAAAAAGTTAACAAAAAAGCAACTGAGATTGAAGGAACCAGTCTAGTAAGAAATCTTTAATTTCTACTGAGCTTTAAAGGATTTGAGAGAGTTGAGGTTTTTTTTTAACAAACCAGTTCAAGTACATGCCTTCAGATTATAAAAGTACCTGAAATTGCCTAGAATATCAGCATGCATAGGTTGTTAGTATTTACATATATTTACATAGGAAAACAAGAGAAAGATCTACAGTTATTTACAGTCTACATAGGAGAAGAGAAAGGCAGCATAATTGTATTTCCTAAAATACAGTAGTTGAATAGTCAGCACATGCATATTAAGATATATTTGCATGATAGAACGCAAATGTTTTAAGACATACCTTTTAACTCCCTATGCTAAGGTATAGCATAATACAGGTAATTTTTTTTTTGTGTTTTGTTTCTAGTCTATTTGCATCAAGTGCTTTAAAATGTTCACTAACACAGCGGCAGCATTATTTACCCTGGCAATTAAAGCAACAGTACACACAATAATTTTCTACTAACTAGCAACAAGCTGCTGGTGAATGAAATATCTATTGTTTCTCATTATCCATCGACCAACATACAGGGATCTCTCCTTGTAAAGGCAGTGCCTAAGCTATCACCATTAATTATAGAAGTAATATAAATGAGACTCTACAGTATGTACTAAATGAAATATTAACAAGGCCAGTGTCTTTGAGCCTGAAAGATGCACTAACAGGGCACACTTTACAGCAGGCTATCTATGAAAATCACACATACATAATACAGGAGTGCCTGGCTTACAGCTCTAAGCCTAGACTTTAGAGGCCTGTTTGCTAGATCTGTATTATTGCAAAATACATTCCCTTAATTAGTTTCTGGAAGACAGTGTTAGTAGTTAATTTCTTACTATGATATGTTCCCATCATAACACTCTATGTTTTTTCAATGCATTGTATTACTGTGTGTGTCTGTGCATATGTGTGTGTGTCTCAACACATGAGAAAACAGTCTTTATCTTTAAAATCTGAACAAACAGCTTGTTAAATATTTGTCATAAAAGGTCACTTGCTTAAAAAGCATTGTGTTGTGTGGGGTTTTTTTTCCCCACTCATATCTCTAAATGAAAGCCAGTCTGAAAAATTACCTGTGCAATGAAGGAGGAAGCCAAATGTCAGTATTGTGATGACATTCTTTGCAGTACTGCATATGAAAAAGTCTAACTTTTGACTAGTAATAGTATTAAAAAGCTATATAAATATATACAGCATATACAGTACTGTATGTATACATACATTTATATAAAGTATATCTATAATTAAAGTTAGGTACAGCAAAACCATAAAACATTTCAAGTCAGCATAAGTTAATAACAGAAGTGATTTCAACAAATTTTCATCTATGTATGCCCAAACACCAGCCAGCCCTGTTCTGATGATTCAATTGCAGCAGCATATCTAATCTGTCTTTTTGGCAGAATGTGTTTATTGTCAATAACCTGTTTGCCCAACTCTCCAAATTACCCTTGCCCGGAAGAAACCACCCTCAGCAGGTGGGATGGGTGTTTCAGGAGAATTTCCAGTATTTTCCATGGGATTTCTATTATTGATAGTGGCTTACAAGTCATGGTAGGACTTACGTTTATATAAATGCACACTGTAAAAATCTCTGAGAGTGAGTGAGAGATTTACAGGTATGATCAGCTCCTGATGCTGCTGCTGTGTTTTCTAAGGACTGTCTCTTAGTGCTTCCTGCTTCTGACTCCACAGACCAGCATTAGGATACTGGTCAGGACAAGCAATGGGAAGCAACATAACATGGTCAGCCTGATTGCACCCCCTTTACACTCAGAAGTGAAGACTGAAAATATTCCTTAGGGTTTTTTCCCAAATCCAGAACTGAGGAGGAGGGTGCAGAACCACACCACTTCTCCATACTTGCCTGGGAGAAGGAAAAAAAGCAGCAATGCTGGGTTGTAGCAATTTGCATGCAGTGTTCAAAGCTGCCACTTTGGTGGAGCAATGATGTCTTAAAAGTGTAAATCGGGTGTGAATGGGAGTTCAGCAGGCAGGAGAAGAAAATGTGAACTGCCTGGAAATGTGATGTAAAAAGGGCAGGGTGAGCAGCCTGTGGGGCATGCTGCTGCTCCTGCCATTGAGCAAGGGGAAGCCATATGCTTCATTTAAGTATTTGAAGCTCAGGATCATTCTGTGTCAGGCTTGAAACAATTTTCAGAAGCTGATGGTGGACTTTAATAAGATCCTGGGAAAAGGAAGGAATGCTGAAAGGGTGCTGGCTGTGGGAAGAAGTTAACTTGTGGGTGCTGCAGTTAAGAGCAATGGGGTTGCACAGATGTAGGTGCTTGGTGCTGTCTTTATCATTGTACAGTTGTATCTGAGATATCTGGGAAGGCCTGGCAAACATAATACTGGACCTGTGTCCCTTCTGGAGGACAGCTGTAGAGCATGAGGAATATCCTAAGGTGTCTCATATATTGGTAGACACCTATTAAGCAACTGAATCCGCCCAGATATGCCATGGTGGCTCTTCCTGACATATGCAAAGGGTAGGAGAGATGAACCCAAAGAATCAACCTTTTAAGGCTGCTTCCCATTAAAACAGCCACTTTTGAAAAACCCAGTGATATTTTGGCTAGTAAAGAGTTTTACCAAGGTCTCTGTGAGTTGGGAAAAAAGGAATGGGGGAGAGACGGAGGAGGCTGGGGTGTAGGGGCTGGTGTAGCAGACAGCTTGACAGGTTGAAGAATTAAGTTTATACAATAGAGAAAAATATGCGTTATTTTTAAAAGTAATTACATTTTTGTTAGCTATTTTGCCAGCCTTGTTCTACATTTCCTAAGTATTTTAAGAATGGTCTAGAATACAACACTTTATGCTTATAGAGTGCTTTTTAGCAGTAAAGGTAAAAGCACTCCAGAAATCTGAAGTAGTCCTCACAACACCCCTGTGAGGTGGGTAAATAATAGTACTCTCCCCATTTTGCAGATGGGAGAAGTGAGGTACATGAAGTGACTTATCCAAGTTTAAGTCAAAAGTAAAAGTCAAAACAGAGAAAACCAACCCAGTTCTCCTGACTTGATGTCCCATATTGTATTTTTTTTTTCCCTGCAGACAATCTGTTTGACACTGGATGTTGGAAGTTTTCAAGCAGTGTCATTGCAGTAATTGAGAACATATGGGTGTTGCATAACACAAACAACATGGTGCATTATCAAAATACATTTATTACAATGGACACATTTTCTTTTGCAAAGTTAAAACCCAGAATGTAAGTTAAATATAGCTGCATATACTGAATAGTTGAAATAATCACTAGGTCTTAATGCCTCAGCAGTTGAAAACAAATCCTCTTTCGTGAACTACTGCAGTTTCCTCACTCAAAGACCATAGCACACTGATCTTCTATAATGTATGTAAAGAATACTGTAAATGTGTAAAGGTCTTAAGGATGCTAAGAAAAGTTACAGCTTGAAACCAACTATGCTTTGCAAGTAGAGAAGCTGATGGAGTTTTGAGTCTTTGTAGTTGGGAATTAATTGAAAAAGGAATACATCAGAGGAAAAAAAGCAGACCTTATAGATTTTGGGTTATCCTCTGTATTATCTTCTAAGAGATGCTTTACTGGTTTAAATGTGGTGATGGGGGAAGGGGAGGTGGTTGAGAATCTCTTCTCTGGTTTAGATGTGGTTCAGTGAGACCTTTGAAAAGACTGTAATTACAGAGTCAGTTCAGGTCACGTTTTCCTGCTGGCACTTGGGTGGAGATGGGACCTGAAGTCAAATGAGCCTGATTTGTTCCTGAGATCATATTTGGCAGCTCCAAAGTTTTATTTTTTTAGCTGCAGATATGATTTCAGTATATCATACTCACCCAAACCAGCAAAGACAGGTCTCAGTTTCATATTTCCTTGCTGAAAAAGTAATCGGGGAGTCCTATTTTCTTACAGGAGATTAATACATATTCTGAGTGTTACTCATAGGACAGCTGTGCATCTGAGATTTCTCTGAGAAAGAGGACTCCAGCAGGAACTGAGCAGTCTTTCTGTCATCTCACATGCAAGACTTAAACTTGTTCCCTGCATTGTATGAAAAGTGACTTCCCCTCTGAGCTACCCTGATAGGAAACAGAGCAGAGCAATGCCTGGGGTTGAGAAGTAGCCTTCTCACCTATGACTGGCCTCAGCCATGGCTGATACCACCCCGCAGCCCATAATGATGCTCCTAAAAGCAGGTACTGAGGAAACCTGAAGCTTGAATGAGGACATGAGCTTTTTACACTTGCTAATGTTCTTCAGAAGAGGTCATTGTGCTCTGCTTTGTTCCCAAAGATTTGATGGGAAAAACTAACATTTCAACCCATCTGTTAAAACATTTTAACACTACAGGGAAAGGAATAAATATATTTGGAGAAGAGACTGCAGCTCGCTCCCAGCTGGGGGCTGCTAGCAATCCCAAAGGGAAACGAATGGATTCTGAGGGCAGTTTTCTTCCAAAAGGAAAGCCAAAACTCAGCTGCTGAGTGGCAGCCTTGGAGCAGAGGCTCCTCAGTCTACTGTGAGCAGCCTGTGCCTGGCTCAGACAGACAGACAGACAAGCACAGGCCACAGCAACCAGGGTGTCCTGATGATCCTTGAGTGCCACCACCATCATTGCAACAAGCAGTGGAGCAGATCTGCAGTAACTGCAGAAGGCAATGGACCTGGGCTGATTTACACCAGGTGAAGATGAGGCTTGAGGAGTCTAAAATAGCAGCTATAACTCTGGAGTTGGTTTGGGCAATTGGGAGCTGATCATTGTGAAATTAGGCTCTGTAGCACTTTGTTTGTTATTCCAAGGAGCTTTTATATTTCATGTCAAATCAGGAAATGATCACTGCTGAAGCTCGCTAGGGGGGGGAGTTTTTCCCTCTCTAGCAGAATGGCGTTGAAGTCTTCAGGGTGCTTTCAGACACAGGAGGTTTGGGAGACCCCATTGGTTTCATGGTCTGGAATGTAGTCATACTGACTCATCTTCACCCTGCTGTGTAACAAGTTCTTCTGCTACACATGGGATGCTCACAGTACTGGCCTGTGGAGCTGATATTTTTATGTTATGTGTTGTCTATGTCTAGAAGTCCTGAGGTGAAGAACAGGAACAGCCTGAAGAGGTTTAAGGAAGCACTGCTTTGAATCTGGACATGTCACAAGTACTCACCTCTCTTGTCAGTCTGAATTCACCTCTTTCCACTGGCCATGCTTTCAAATGCACTGTACTACACTTAACCTCAGGCTACCAAGATAACTGGCCTTTAATTTTTCATAAGAAAATAAAAAAATCCCTTCTGATCCCATCTCACTGGCGGGCAATGTTTAGTGCTATCTGTGTGCCCTTATCAGAGTTTAGAGAGGATCTTACTCATTTGTAGTTGATAAATATACAGATAAGTTATGGCTTTGTTTCTATTATTTAGATGCTTGATATGCAAACCTGCTTCAGAATAGGAATCTAATTTTAGAAAATAAACATGCAGTTGAAAGTAGACAAATCTGAAAACACAACATTAACTGTGTAATATGTTTTCTTATCAGGAACATAAATGGTATCTAAGATTACTAACAGATGCCTTGCATATATTAATGAGGGTTTTACTGTATACTGTATATCAAGAACCCCTTTTCTTTTTACTGTTAAGATATTCAATATTAATTTGTATTCAGTGCCATCAGTTACAAACTGACAGCTAGCAGTTATGAAATAAATGCCTAGGAACTAGTAGCTACTTAGTATTTTCATCTCAACAAAGGATTTTGGAAGGCTAGATAATTTAGATCTTTGAGCTTCAACTATAAATAAACAGCAACTGCTGTATAAATCCCACCCTGCTGCAGCTGAAGATTGTATTACAAAACTGACAAATGATTTGCAGAGGAGAATGATGAACCCTTATTACTCAGACACTCTTCAACTTAATCCAAAACAAGATTCCTGGGTAATTTTACGTACTCTGGAAAGATTGATAGCGTGGTGCTTGCCTAGCAGCTTTCAAATGTTTGACTGGATCGGAAATGGCATTGAGGCATGATTAAAGATTCAGTTGGGCTTCTCACAAATTCTTTATCCTGTGTATTCATCATTGCAACCCGCTGCCTTTGTTGCAGGTTAAAGAAAGCTGACCCCCAGCTCTGGTGATTAGCACCCGGTACAACCGACGGACGTAGGGAATAAAAAATGTTTAGGTTGCCCGGTGCTTTGAGCATTGTTTATCAGCTGAAATTGTTGGGAAGAGGGGGGGGCATTAATCACAATGGATCAGGGAGAGCCTGTGACAACTGACAGGTTCATTGTTTAAGACATTTTTTAACGAAGTTGTTAACATTAATTCTTTTATATAGTGCTCTAATCTTCTTCAAATTATGTTCTGACATGGCACAAACCGCTCGGCATTGAAAGTCATTCAACAGTGATTAAAGTGCTCTTTTTATCGGTTTAAGAATGTTTCATCTTGTATCAGCAGTATGGAATTGTTTACTAATTAGATTCCCTAACATCCTCTTGCTGTCGTATGCTGATGGCATGTGAACAGGAAAGCTGATGAGCAAAAAATTAAAACTTGTTATTAAACTGTCATAAGGCCCAACATATAAAGATGTCACTCAAAAGATCCTGTTCATGAGGGATAGACAATATTTACTGAGAAACTAAGTGTTTTCTCAGCCTGGCCAGGCAAGGCTGGCAGTGCAGGCATTTTACACTTATCTGCAGCTCTGACTCTTCCCGGAGATTTGTGGTATCTGAATCGTAGATGCAAAGGGGGAATTTGTCCCTTGAGGACCTTCCTGTTCTACATGGCATATATGGGGCTGATAGTGCTCATGCTTTCACGCTTTGGGCAGGAGGTTGGGCTACAAACCTCCTGATGTCCCTCCCCACCCAAAGTGTGATTTGATTCCTGGGATTCATTGCCACCCATTCTCAGTCCTTGGGGAGATCCTCAAATGTCTGAGTGCACCCAGCTCACATTCACCAAAGGAAACTAGATGCCTGAATGGCTGGGAAAATGTGAGATTTACCTTCTGTTTTGTAGTTTTGCTGGCTGAAGGAAGCTCCTAGGCTTGATGAGTTCACGTTTGTCCATTATTCTGAGATATTTAAGCTTTACCCTCTGTCAAAGAAGGGATAAACATGACTGCATTTCTCTTAAGTAATAAGAAAGGTACTTTTCTTTCAATGATACAACCATTGAACATTCTTCTTCCAAAACAGCCCACAAGCTTGATACTTTTAGAAAGAAGTAAAGATATACACAGCCAAAAAGCAAATGGCACATTGCTTACATCCAGTTCTCAGTGAAACACTGGAGGCATCTCAAGATAAAGTGCTTTGGGCTTCCAGCCACAAAATCTTTTATCACTTAAAGTAAATATCCTACACTCACACAGGGAAAACTATTCTCTTCTCTTGGAGTTTAGGTTGTGTTAGTGGTTGGAGTATAAAGCTCTGCTGTTATACTGTGGGACATTTGTCTGCCCTCTAAGAATTTTGTTTAAAAGTCGTCAAATTTGACTCATTTGAAAAGATAAATTATTGTTTAGTTTGGATTTTAAACCGCTCTGATAAACTTCTATTTTATGAATTAACTGTATTCTATTACAGCTTGCCTGAGTTCAGCTTGGATGGATAGATGCTGTTCAGCAGTAGCTGAAAGGCTCTGTCTGCATTGAGCAATTTAGCCTAATTTTACCTTTCTAATAGAAGTCCAGTTTAGTTGCTTATAAAAAACCTACACTTTTACTAATGCACCTATATAAATATACTTCAGAGTCTTTCAGTCATTCTAAAGAGCTGAATGCAATGATCATACCTGTGCTGTGTGTGGAGCATTATAGGATGGTTCAAACGAGCATCTCTATTAATATAATTTGAGTACAACTCTTCCATTTCTGCTACTGCATTTAAGATACTTTCTTTTTTAAAAAAAGATATTGGTTTATTAAGAGGATTACTATGTATTCTACTAACTTCAAAAATATTTTGGTCTGTTGATAAATATATGCCTTTCAAAATACTTAATACAGCCAATTTTGGTTTACCTTATGATGGGAGATGATTTCTGTGGAGACATCATTATCAGTTTAATCCCATCTTCTGAGAAAAATGCATGTCTTGCAAACAAATATGCCTTTCTTTCTAGTTACAAAAATGAGAATCCTCAGTTAAGGTGAATTGGGGCTTTTTAGCCTGCTTGCTGTCCTGGAAGGATGACAATGCAAAGTAGAGGTCTCTTGAAAGTTGACCCCCTAACAGCACCCTGACTTTCCTTAGTTGTGACAATAAAAGGCCAGAAAAGGCCAGGAAAAAAAAGGTCTGGGTAAAAATTACAGGAGACTTTCCCCATTAAATTATCCTAATGTGGCAATATCTTAATTTGTCTTCATTTATTTTTTCAATTATACTTGGCAGCCTCTCTATTCTGATTCCTATCAGCTCATAATTAGCTACCACAGAAAGGACTAAGATGTACATAAATAATCACAAGATGCCAGATTAAATTGTATCGGTTTTAAATTAGTATGTTGTTATTTTTAATTATAGTTTACAAAGCAAACTAACTTCTTGCCCTCTTTTCATCTATTCATACACTGCACCTTTAATCTGTGCCAAGGAATAACCCATCACTGGTGGAGGGGTGATTATTCCAGCCCTGCACCTTGGTCTGTAGGTGATTGCTAGAGATATTCAGAGGCTCATTCTTCCTGTTTGAACATGAGTTCACTTGGTAAGAGAACAGGAAAACGAAAAGGAAAAAGAAAAAAAAAAATCCTGACCCACAAATACCTTTAATCTACCTGCTTAAAGCATTATCAGGCATGAGAAATGGTTGTTACAGAACAACAACAAAAAAATCAGTGGAATGCCTCATGCCTCTGCAGAATCAGAACCTCTCTCTGCCTTCAGCAGATAAACTTTCTTACATGGCTACAGTGACAGTGAAACTGTTGATCAAAGATATATGGAGAGGGTTGGCACCAATCCCCATTGCACTTTACAGGATAGGTCTTAATTGGAGTGCCCAGGTTAATTTTGTACAAGAGGTTTAAACAAACAAGGTGCGTCAGCCTGCGTTGCTGGCCAGGCTGAGGCAGGGGAGTGCTGGAGCTGTAGGGAAGTGCTTTCTGTGTTGCAGAGGGAATGCAGGATGTTTGGATGGGGCAGCTCCTTAAGCCTGCCTCAACTTCTCTGGTTTCAAACCCACCAGGGCAGCCCCTGCTCCTCTGCATCACACCAGGCTCTTATTCAAAAGGGGAAAAAGACCCGAGCTTCGGGCTGCGGTTCAGGATCTTTCTTTTGCTCTAAGAGGAAAAAAGGAAAAGTTCAAAACCAATCCCCACCGAGGTGTTTTGTGAATAAGCAGCCAGCATCTTCAGTGGGGTTTCAGCCTCATCCCCAGGCAGGTTACCCTTCCAGCCGTGCTGCTTTTCACCAACCCTTTCATAAGATGCGCAGCGGTGCAAAATTCCAGTGCGAAAAATCTCTCTGTGTACTTACAGAATTTTTTCTCTCTCTCTCTCTCCTTTTTTTTTTTTTTTTTTTTAATTCTAGCAACAAGGAGCTGCCACAACTGTCTACTGTGCCACAGCAGCAGAGCTGGAGGGCCTGGGAGGGCTCTACTTCAACAACTGCTGCCGCTGCCTGCCAGCCCAGCAGGCGCAGGGCGAGGCGACGGCCGCAGCCCTGTGGGAGCTGAGCGAGAGGCTGATCCAAGAACGAATTGGCAGGCAGTCCAAATAACAGGGAGCTCCTGGAAGGATCAAAACACACCGAGTGTGTGCACGCTTGAAAACTGCCAACACTGGAACCTGTCCAATCTTATCATCTAGAGGGTTTCCATATACCTCAGATACAGATTAACCAGTGTTAAATGAAATAATAGCAGTCACAACATAGTGAAAAATGTTAAGTACTAATGGGAAATAGGGAATACTGTGGGTTAAAGGGACAATGCGGCTTCCTGGGGCTTAGTTAGTCTTGGTTCTCTTTCTTTTGATTGTAGCCTGTTCAAAGTGTAACCCAAGGAGGCATCTTTTGTCTTATTTTAGAAAAGCAGCGCTGCAGATATTTTCTGTTGTTTTGATTAATGGGTAGGTACATAGCCCAATATGGGGTTTCCTCTTTATTTTGATAATTACTTACTGTCTGTTAGGCTTTAGGTATTGATCAGGAGGTGGAAGTTGTGTTGATTCTTTTTCCCTACAAGGAATTTATGGGGTGTGGCAAATAAAAAGATTATTAAGGAAAGAAATCTTTCCTGCCTTTGACTGCTGGCTGCAAATACATCTGCACGGTCTAGAAAAAGAAGGTGCAATAACACGTATGAGAAGAAATGGTAAAGTCCCAGCCAATTAAATATTTATGGGTTTTTTTCTTAAAAGATTATAATAAAAGATATTGTAAACCATTCCCTAAATACTGTCGAGTTAGGAAAGATGATGTTGTCTCCTTAAGAACACGCAGGGTGTAATCAGGGGGTCAAATGGCATTTCCATCCATTGCTCAGTTCACAGTTTAAGGAGTTGTTGTTTTTTTTTTCCTTTGAAAGTTCACAGTTTCTCAGTTTTCCTGACACTGTATCATATTCCAAATCTTTTTTCTGTCAATTTAAATTTAATAAAATAACATGCTTGCTTGAATATTGTCACCTGAAGAGAAAGTTTGTCTCATTTCTGCAAATGTCTGAGTTCCACTTTTTTTTAGAAAAGAAAACTTGAGGAAAAATAAAGAGCTTCTTGTTGATGCCAAGAAAACGATGGTTTTTCTTGTTCCTTTCTTAGTTCATGTTTTGTATTTTGTGCTTTGTAGCTGTCTTCATGCCAGAAGGTTGTCCTAAGCCATCCCCAGTCCAGCATCACTTTGTCTGTAGACAGAATATAAACAAATAAATAAAAGGACACATTAATAGAAGTTTATTTCATCCTCTTATTATTTATGACTTATTGCTAACAGTCTGCCTTCAATGATTTTTCTTACCTGCAATCTTAATGCATTTGATTAGCCATTAAATAGGTGTTAAAGTCAAGGCATGCATTCACCTAGCACACGGAGCCATAGCATCCCCCCACCAAAACCCCATAAGTATGTAAGGAAATAGGATACTGCAGTGTAACAGCTATACTTTATATACTACAATTTGGGGTTGGTTTTTTTTTGCTTTACATCTAATTCTAGTTTAGTGGGAGCTATTCTCAGGTAGGCAATGTCTGCACATAAGGGTTGAAATCTCTATAAGTGAGGTCTCAGTCAGAAATTAAGAATTTAGAATTAAGAAATTAAATTTCTTCTGAGTGGACAGGAGCAACCTGTGAGCCACTGCCTCAGCTGAGCTTGCTTTATACAGAGGAGATAGAGCCTTTTTCTTTTCTCCAAACCCTTGGAATTGTTTTTGCCCACATGCAGCCTGAGCTGATCCCTGCTTGGCCACTTCTTTATTAAACAGTCTTTATTAAAGCAGTAATAAAGAATATATGGCCTTGCTTGTACCTGCTCCACCACCTGTGTAGCAACAGCTTTCAGTAAAGCAGCCATCCTCAATCCTGCCCACACATCTTTCTCTATTCTCTGCAGCAGGGCCCCTCTACAAGGCCAGAAATAAAAGGGACTATTTCGGAAAGAGCAAGATCTCCTTGCAGCTGTTTCAGAAGAAAAACAAACAAACAAACAAAAAAAACAAACCCCAAAACCTAAAAACAACCAAAAAAACCAACCAAGTTTATTCCAGTTTCTGCCAGCTGCTACTATAATATCTACAACCTGTAGTGGTGGGAGTCGAAGGGTTTCCAAGTCGAGGTGACAGTTACAGTCAAACTCCTATTGCCTGGAGTTTATCTGAGAAGGAAAACTGATTAACTTCTCTTACCTGTGCAAGAGCCTTCTCAAATGCATTATTTTACCTTTTCACAGCTGATCAGAATTGCTCTCACATAATAATACAGCCAGTGCACGATAGCAGAGCTTAGAGCTTTGCATCAGAGCTTGGTATTGCTGGGTTAAGAAGAGGCAGTAATTAAGCAATGCAGGGAGCTCTGCACTCCCCCAAAGGCCTGGGCCTTGTACTCCATTTAGGCAAACATTAATAACCAATAATGAACACCCTGTCATTCCTTATTGCTGAAATATTGCATGCTTTTATGAGAATTCAGTACTCAGAGAAATTGCTTGCCTCCCTTCAAAGAATATCTGGGAGGTGGTTTTCCTCTGTACACAACTCACTTTTTTTTTTTTTTTTTTTTTTTGGTGCTATGAGGTAAAAGCATTTTTGATGTTAGCATCATTTTGTATGAGAAACAAGTCAGCTGCTCCTGTAATTCCACTGAGTCAGTCCAGTTCCTTTTTCTGTTTAATAAATATTTATTGATGTTAGTGTATTACCCCAGCTAGAATTTCACTGCCACTCTTTTTTCCAACTGAGATAAAAGTACTTTCAATTTCTTTCTCTTTCTTCCTTTCATTCTTGCTTTCTCTTTTTTTTCCTCTCTCTTGCTC
This sequence comes from Calypte anna, assembly GCF_003957555.1. NCBI lineage: Eukaryota > Metazoa > Chordata > Aves > Apodiformes > Trochilidae > Calypte > Calypte anna. Next base: position 14,493,006 of record NC_044257.1, read on the forward strand.
TTTCTTTCTCTCTCTCTCTCTTTCCCTCCTCTCCATCTCTCTACTCTCTCTCTCTCTCTCTCCTCCTCCTTTCCACCTCCCTCTGTTCTCCTCTTTGTTGCTCAATCTCCTGTGTTGAGATAACCAGCATTAAAAAAAAAAAAAAAACAACATTTTTTACCATTTTCATTCCAACTTTAAAAAAAACCAGCATAAATCTGTCAAGCTTTTTGCTTCTGTTAGAAACACTTGCAAAATAATTTTACTTACACTCTCAGCTTGGTTTCAGCACAGGAGGGGTATGCAGTGGACATTTAAAAGGAAAAGCAATTGAAAAGAAACAGACTCCAAATCCTCCATTTTAATACCCTAGATGTGCCTAAGCCATTGGCTTTCAAATATATTTTGGTGTAAAATTTGGCATGTTTACAGCCGATCAGATTTATTTATTTGACTGGCTTACATTTTTCCAGTTGATTTACCTGAGGCAATGTCAGTGTGAATTACTCCACAACACATTGACTCCAGGGTTCATTAAAGGTAGTTAAGTGATCCTTGTGTCTAATATTAAAGCAAACTCCATTAACCTTAACTAGTATCATATCAGCAAAACAGAAAAAAACCAACAAAAAAAAAGAAGTGAATAAAGCAAACCACACTGAGTATTTATAGTTCTTGGAAAAGATCCAGCAAACTTACATCAAGCTTCTAATAGTCCTAATAAGCACTTGCTCGTTATCCCCCTAAAAAGGGAGGAGGCTGGGTAAGGACCATGGCTCTCAGGCACTGCTCAAGCCCCACAGGACTTTGTAAAGGGGTGGTGCTGAAGGATCATGCTTCAGAACACACTTCCCACTCACTGAAGGGCTTTGCTTGACCCTTTCCCCTCAGCTTTCCTTCCAAAGTCAATCTTTCCCCTTCTAATAGTGCTCTTTTTCTTTTTTTTCCTTTTTTTTTTTTTTTTTTCCCCCCTGTTGATGTAGGTGCTCTATTTCTGTGAAGTTCACATAGGTGAGTGAACAACCTCCCTTGCTAGGAATGAAGGAGGCACCAGAAGCTCTTATGGGAACAGAGATGCCATTTCAATCAGTAGCAGCTCCTACTGCTTTCCATGCAGCAGACATTGGCCTGCCCAGTAAGTAATTGGCTGCTGGGACCTCACCCTGCAAAACCAGATGGAGGTAAACCAGAAGAAACCCACAGCAAGTCTTGATTTCCTCCCCACCTTTTCTCTTTTGGCATCTGGAAGATAAATTTCAGATATTCTCGGACCAGCTCCGTAGTTTTGTTTTGTTTAAAGTCTTCCCAACACCAATGCAATAATTTGACTTATATCAAGATTGAATAACTCTGTGTCAAGTGTTAAGCTCATGACCTTTCAAGCCCAACACACTTATCCTAACCAGTTTACCATTAGAATGATCAATATCTTGTAACTGAGAAAGTCTAGATAGATCTTATTTTGTCCTTTGGTATCACCTGTGGACCTATGGCTTTGGAACTGATCATTATATGAGGCTGGGGAAAAACTGCCTATACATTTCATGCTCTGTATTTATCTTGACAAGGTTCTCTAGGATTATATTTTCATAATCTGAATGGCAGTGGAACAGCTGCTCAGAGTGTGCAAGCCCTTCTTATCAGGCTGAATTTAAGCTATGGTAATTACTCTTTCTCCTTATGTATTTCTTTTTTAAACAAGCGTGCACTATACATTAAAATGTAAGGGAGGGCATGCTGAGAAGCTTTGAAAATGCTGCTAAAATGTATTTCTTTCCATCCACAGTGGCTGATGTAGGCTTTATTCTAGATGTAAGTCTGTGTCTGAGCAGGCATGGTCTCTGAAGCAGGATCTCAGCCTACACAGGGAATACACAGCTTTAGTAATTTGACTTTTAGAGTCAAGATGCCCCGAGTCTGGAAGTAATTTAGGAAAAGCAGAATTTCCATTGGCAATACCCCACAGCAAACACACTATTGATTGGAGCCTTCACTCCATCCCTTTGCAAAGAGGCTCACAAAATCCATCCCCAAGGGAAGCAGTCCCTATGGGACTCCCAGCCCAACCTCCACCTGCCAGCACTGACTGGGCCTGGACCACACCATGGTGGAAGCTCTGAGATACTGAAAAAAAAGATGTGTGGCCTCTTCTGTCTCTTCACTGTGGGACAAAAGCAAAGGGAAAAACAGAGAGATATCTTGGAAAATAAGAATGTTCTGCTTTTCTCTTAATTTTAGTTTCCACAGTCCTAACTATGTTATTTACTAGATGCCTTTTCTGGGCTGTGCTTTTTTTCTTGTCTCCCCCACCCCTGTTGCTCTTGCAGAGTACTTTCCAATGGGTGTTTCATGAATTAGCTTCATGCTTTAAAAGAGAAGATTGCTCTGGCAGAGAACAGCATAGTTGTAAAAGTGTCAAGGTGTTATGAATGTCCCGATGATAGAGCCCAGTTGTTATCTGCTGGGTAGTGAGGGAGGATAGCTAATGATGTGCAGCATGTAAACCGTTTGTTGCTCTAATCCATCTGTGTGGAGAGGAGTGAAAAAGAGGGGCAAAATCCTGGGAAAATTACTTGGACAGCTGGAGATAAAGTGTATACTGATGGAGTCATCCAGAGGTAGCTGTCAACATGAGCTGTGTTTGCATATAATCCAAGCGATGCTCAGTGATTCCTTTTGGGTTTGTGGGTTGTTTTTTTTTTAATGGGGAGGTTCATGTGTCTGTGCACAGCCCTTAATTACTATCCAGTATCTCTTACCAACTGGGCTCCAGTTTTAAGTGAGGAATGTGATTTTAATCAATTCATGGCTGGGTGGTGGAGAGAAGTACTACAAACAGCCCAACACAAGACATACGGATCCCTTTGGAAGACCCAAATTAAATGAGAAGCAGTCATTTTATTAATTCTGCTGTGTTTTATAGACCTTTTATATGGAACATTACCCATACAACTTCACTATCTAATTAAAAAGGGCTCTTATCAATTTGCTGGGCAGTTGCTTATGAAAAAAAAAAAAAAGAAAGAAATAATATAATCGGTTTGTTTTGGGTATTTTTTTGAGTTACAGAAAACCATCTACCTTAAGGGGGTACAGAACAGATTGTCAAATGTCTGCTGAGACTGCTTTGGCTCCTTATCTTTACCCTTTATAAGAACTGTTGTAAAAGCTGAAAATTAGCCAGTGCTTTGGGAATGAAGTCTACACCCAGCACACTGTTCGTATGGAAACCTTACGCAGGTTTGGTGCAGCACTGAGGTTACACCATCCCTCCTGGCAAACCAGGCATGCTTCTCCTTGTGCCTTGACCAGCAGTGGTTTGAGTAGCTCTGGAATGTTCCTAGGATTGAGAAAGTCGTGTGATGCTCAGGGACGTGAAACATGTAAGCTTTTTGTAAAGGGAGGTGAGAGAAAGTGAGTGCATGGGAGCTATGCTGGGCCTGACTGACCCCCTCATCAACACGTAACCAATGGTCTTAAAATGGACTTTTTGTCTTTTGCAGGCAGCCTGAGTGGAAGGGCAGGAGAGGTGGGGAATGGTTATGGAAATGAAGTGAGGAATGGTTATGGAAATGGGGAACGCCTTTCTGTAGGCAGCCCTCTGCTCTTTGTGCCTCTGCTTGGTTGGTGTGGGACACAGCTGAACCCATCCCGGCACTTAAAAACAGTGGCATCATATGAAGCCAAGCAGGAGGGAAGGGGTAAAAAAACAAACAAACAAAAGAATCTACTGAACCCCTTGCACCTCCATAAACCCTTACTTTATGCGGTGGATTGGATTTTACAAGCAGAGAGTCTGTTGGGAGCTGTCTGCCGAGCGCACAGTTAGCAGTGATTGAACACCAGCGTTTTAGCATTTTGACTTAAATCCAGTGTAAACTTGTGAGTGAACTGCTGGCCTGGGCTGAGTCTCTGGTGAGCAACAGTCAGCAATGCATCACAGGCCCCGCAGCCCACGGAGCACCCGGCCGGCAGCCACGGGTCACAGTTCAAAAGAAGCCTGAAATTTCGCTTCAATGGATCCTGAATTACCTCTCATCCCAGGGAAGGCTTTATTTCTCTCCCTCCCAGCATCGAGCCAGAGTGGCTGAAGGAGAGAGGAGAAAAGGAGCCAGCACTGAGACCATCCTGGATGTACCTGGACTACAAACAAACCAGAAGTATTTTTCCTTCCAGCAAAGCTGTTCCTTTAATCTTTATGAGCAGGAGAAATTCATGCATTACAGAGGCACAAAAATGAAAGGGGAAGGGCGGGTGGGAATAGTTGCATTAGAATTAAGCCCTGTTTTTAATATGACACCTGTCAGACTTATTGTTAAAAATGCGGAGCGAGGCTCCCTTCAGAAATAATAACATTGCAGCAAGGTTAGTTAGAACACCCTGAGCCCTGTCAACAGCCACAATTAGAAGTTGTTTACCAGCGAGCAAAACAGCTCCTCAGCAGAGGGGCTGCACGGACCTCCAGCCCCAGCCCAGATAATCCTCTCCTCCACTGCAGCACGAGATGGGAGAATTCTTCCCTGCAATCACATTACTTTCCTAATGACACTATCACCCAGGCAGGGATTAAGCACTGCTTTACAGTCAATGAATGGTGTCACCAGGTTGAGGCTGCTAAACAATTAGAAGGTCAATTTACGGCGCGCTGGCGGGGTGGGGGTGAAGGGCAGGGGAAGGGGGCTGGCTGGCACCCTATGCCCTGATAAACAAGAGCTGTCAGGGAGCCCTAGCCTGCAGGGGCAAGGGTTTCTGTCAGCTGGCTATTAAAAGGCATCCTTCCTCATCACAATTAAGCCCCTCGGCTGCTACAGCCACCCGGCAGAAATCCCCTTCTGCGGCGGCTGCCAACTGCGACGCTGTGTTTGGATCTCACCCGGCGCTGGTACTTACACTCAGACCACAAAATTAATTTCATTTATGCCTTCAGCCAGATTTCAAAGTGAGGCTCCGGAGACGTAGGAGAAATTAATTTATTAAAAAGCAATAGCTTGATAATGCGCACGATGATAGAATAAATTAATCTGTTCAATATCTTATAAAACAGTTGGCAATCACATAATAGAGCATTCATTGTCAATTTAGTAGCTTGTCTCATTATGCTCTGCAAATAGTAGTAAAATGGTGTATTATTCATGAACCAACATGCTTTAATTACTTTTAGTGCACATTTATTTTTTCAAATGCAATATGAGTTAGATTCATCTATAACTGTAACTCAGCTTATGAATCTTGAAGAGGTAACACAAACTGAAAGAGAAATTTTATGAGCATGGGAATCAGCTTCTGGGAAGTTTGCAACATATGCTGTGAAAGCAGGTCCTTAAATGCCAACCTCAGATATCATCCCAAAGCTAGATTATAGCTTATAATACTTTAATAAATATGATATTATTATTTGCTAACTTAGCTTATGTAATTTCATCTTTCATCATTTGCTAGGGTGGTGTTTTGTTGTTTGTTTGTTTTTTTTTTCCTGGCCTTAAAGAAAATCCCCAAATCTAGCAGAGTTTATTTGTTGGCTTTACAAATAGAAATTGTCCTGTTACCACTCCCTCCCTTCTTGCCTTCCCACACACACGCTTTTCACAGGCTTAATTTGCTCTGAAGGTCTCACATACATAGAGCCAAGGTCAGTGAAAGTCCACTGCTCATTTCAATTAAAATGTTTGTGAGGATTTATAAGTAATAAACTGATCTTGACTATAATAACAGGTTTCCTTAAGTTGGTCTTGCCACTACTTAGTATAATGTTGCAGCACATGGTTGATTTCCATGTACACAGAAAAAGGAGCACTGTAAAATAAGATGACTTAAAAATGCAATTAAAGTGTAAATCTTTACACCCATTAACATTTAGGGTCCATTAGATTACTTTGTCTTTTACAATATTAAATACTAAGATGTTTTGCTTTTGTTCTGAAACAGTATATTGTAGTTCTATTTATATTACAAATGTAATTTAGCTCCCAATAAATCTTACCTTTAATTGGTTATTAAGTATGTGCTACCGTGTCATAAATCTCAACCACCAAATTTCTTTTTTCTTCCCCTGCATCTCTATGGCTTTGTATTCTGGGGTCAGGTACAGGGGTTTGCAGCCCTTCTGATCATCCCACCCCCAGAAACTTGAATGGGAGCATTGCTCTGGTGCTTAGCCTGTCTGTCAGTAGGTGTAGGGGACAGGTTGGAGTTAGGGCTGATTTTCACCCCCTGGGAGCAGAATCCCAGCCTTGGACCTGCCCACAGGAGATGCAGCCATTGAGGTCAACAGGTACCCCAGGTTTGAGGCTGAATTTAGAGAGGGACCTCATCCCAAGGGGAAATGCTGCTGTGATGTATTTGCTTCCTTTGCAGTGACCCCCAGTGTGGGTGGCTGGCCTCTGCCCTGGGGTCTGTCCCTCGTAGGAGGGAGATGAGGTTGTGCCCTGCTACATGGCCAGTGCTGGAGCTTTGGCACTGATAAAGGTTGCAAAGGGTATAAATCAGGTCCAAATTTCACTCTTGTCCTTGGGTTTATCTTCTGCTTTGAAAGGTGTCCAAACTATGGCTGCACAATTATGACTCTTTTCCTCAGGCCTCAGTAAGCACACTTTAGACTAGTTTTTATTGGTCACCAAGGATGAGTTTCTAAGGTTTTTTAGATTCAAGAACTGGGGTAATAGCATTGTGAGGGCATGGCCCAGTTTCCTTTGTAATCCTGATTTCAGCTCCCAATAGTAACCTGAAGCCATGACTGTTTAATCCTTAATTCCTGCCACAATTAACATCTCATATTCAGGAGGACTTCTCTGAGATTTGGAAGGAAATCTGTCCCCAGCTAGGTCAGCCCTAACCAGTCTCTTTACTAAATGGGATGGGATCCTTTTCAGCTTCAGTCAAATACAGTAACACCTCATTTAATGGGGCAATAGAGCAGAGAATCTGAGCCTGCTCTGGTGCGAATCAACAGCCTTGCAATTAGAGCTGGCAAGGAATGCAAGCACACAAACTCATAAGCTACTAATGAACTATTTGAGCAATTCTACAGGTATTTATATAAGGCTGAGACAGCATCCTCAGCTGAAGAGTTCCCCCCCTCTCTTGTATTCCCAAGGAAGCTGTCACAGAAGGGAAATTTCTTTGTGTAAATCTGCACTTTCTGCCATCACCTCCCTGCTTCTGGCTTTGGGCAAACAAGTGGGGACTGTTCTGCAGCCACTTCCTTGCATGCCACTTCCAACAAATTTCAGTTTGCTGTCTCTTCACCAATGTTTTTACACTTGTGGGTGCAACCACCCCACCACAGATGAAACAGAGAACAGCTTTTTTATCCTTTTGTCTGGCATCCCGCTAGCCCCTTGCCCTGTTCATGGTTACCTTGGATTTGCCCACCTTCCCTTGCACAGCTCTGTGCTAAATCCTGTCTGCCCATTCTGCTGCAGGATAATCCCAAAGAGCAGCTGGGCTTAGCTGGTTATGTCATCCCTTTCTATAGGTCATGGCAGGTCATTTCCAGAGCAAACCCCTCATCAATAAGAGCCCAGGTGGTGACTGAGAGCAACCAGGCACAGCAGCATTTCACTTGTACCCTGATGGCAGCATTTCCCCCCACTCCTTCTTGAGGGTCACAAAGCAAGATGTAAGAGAAAAATCTATGGCTTACACACCACTTCTCTGACCTGCTTCCCACATCTTCTTGGGAGCTACCCCAAGAACATCATTACATCATTAAGATGAACATTGGCCTTCCTCTCATCTGCACCTGCTTTATACCAGGTTATCAAAAACCCCTCAGACTGTAACAGCTGAACCCAGGACAGTGACACATTTTTTTGGAGTGCTAAAGCAACTGAGGTCCCCAGAACCTGAGCTAAAAATGCCACTTCACAAAGAGACACTTGACTTAAGCCCTGCAGAGACCATTAGAGGCTCTGGGCAACCTTACCCAAGAACTCTTGCCCTGCCAGGGTGTCTGACATGCCCAGGGAGAGCTGAGCAAGGCTTAGGATGTAACATAAATCTTCATATGAGTTTATTATTTCGCTTTGCATATGGAGCATTTGAATCAGGCAGGCTTCAAAAACCACAGAAAATAACTACCTCAATTTGTCTTTAATAGAAATAATAGTTTTTAAAAAACCTGAGTTAAAAAGCCACCCATGATGATCAATGGAACTACACATCAAACAACTTTTACCAGCAAATTGGTCAGTCATCTCAATATTTGTCTTGGTTCCATGAACAAGCAGAATTTTAAAAAAAATAATAAAAATGAAAAGAAATAATTTTTTCCAGAGCACAAGCCACAGTCTTTGGCTCACTGGTCTTATTGGCTGATTAGTCCATATGTTTACTGCACTTTGAATGGAAACCAATAGTTCCATCTGAATAACCTGATTAGTCTTAATTTCCTAATTTTTATATTAGTCCCCCCTGGTTTTGAACCCTTTGGCAATTTACACTGCTCAAATATTCTTTTAACTGCAGTGGCAGTGTGGAAGCCACGACTCCTGCACATCTTTTCTACAGGTGCACAGTCACAGACACACTCCCAGCAATACATCTATAACATACAAATAGGTGTTTGTATATACAACTCATTCTCTCTCATCGCACACCTAAACATACATACAGACAAACTTTAATACAGAATTTGCTTTAAACTGCTTTTGTTTACTCCCCAGCATCTGCATGATGAATTGCCCGAAATCTGAGTATTGCTGCATCACTTGGACTCCACTTCTGGACCTGAACATTTCTATTTCTTTTACTGCTTTCTGCCCCAGCCCAGCACCATTCTGTCCCCTGGCTGAAGTCACTCTGTGTTTTGGTTTTTTTCTTTACATAAGGAAAGAAATGAAATTAAGAAATTTAGTTCTTCATCTTTTGTCTCCAATTATTTTCACTTTTTTTTTTTTTTTTTTTTTTTTTGATCCCTGCTTGCCTGGCTGGATTTAGCACAGAATTTTATATTCTCTTAGCACATACATTTTGGAGTTTGACAATATGGATGGGTATCTCACTATTAGCAAATCTAAAACGTATTTAGTTTTGCAGTTTTCCAAAGAATCCTCCATATTTAAGCAAGAAAAATAGCCTGAAAAAGTAATGCAATGTCACAAAGCAAAAAAAAGGCATTATTCAGAATTTGGGATGAGCAGAGATCAGATCAGGTGCTCAGTACTGAATCTTCTTCAGTTTGCTTTGTAACATTTGTTTGTTACATGGCCATGGCAGTAAAATGGATAACAAAATGGACCTCCTGAAGAGCTCCTAAACCAACCCAGCTGTAGTTAAACCTGCAGCCACTGTTAACTTGCTGGAATCACATTGGTGACCATGGCAAAATTTATTTCCAAACCACTGGCTTAAAGTATATGCCTTACTTATAGCATTGCACATCTTCATGGCTTATTAAGCTATAAAATACAGACACAAACCCCTATGCACTACTAACCATTAAGAAAATTAGGTTTTCAGCTTTTGTTGACTGCCCTAAGTTAAGAATCAACAACTTCAGCTTTCCAGATTTTGGAAAACCGAATGCATCTGCAAAAGCTAGTGGATGAAACAAACAAAAAAAAGAGCTCCACAATATAACAAATTGCTTCTTTAAAATATTCACTGAACTAGCAAGAATATCTTCCAGTCCTCCTTAAAATTATTTCTTGGCTCCTGATATCTGTTAACATATTTTATATACTTTCCCTGATGACCCTGGATGCGTCTGGAGGTCGGTGCTCCAGAGTTCCTGACTATCTTTATTGTCCCTAATTCACTTTCTCTCCAAGCCTCTCCCTCTGTGCCAACAAAAATATTTCTAGTCCTTCTATCTCCAACAGCTCACCCTATCAATGTGTAACAGATGGAGTCTTTTCTGAAGAGCAGGACCAAGTGCTTTTGCCAGTTGACAATGGGCTGGATGAGTGCATTGAAGTGATTGCAGACCTGAGTGAGTGAAAGGCTTGCAGAGACCAGGGGAGCATCTTAAAACATTTCATGCCAAGGGTTTGCAAGGTGAATTTGGTGAAGGAACCACATGAACAAACATTTACAGTTGAAAAAGCTCTCGCTCTCAGGGGAAACTGGATTTTGTTGGGTGAGGTTTTTGTTTGCATTTTTGCTGATGTCTGAGGACACTGCTGATCCCCTTCCTCAGCATTTCCCAGCACCTGCACATCTCAAGCTCCACCAGAGCTTTTCTCAGATGTGCTTGTCTCCTGTGCTTTCCTTAAAATTTCACTCCTTGACATCTATGGCTGAAATCTCATCCAGCTTTGCAGCTTCCAGGACCTGCTGCCACCTCTTCTCTCTCAGTGGGAAGTTTACTGTGCCAGTGCAGAGCCCAGGGCACACCACTGTCACCTTTTTTCTTCCTTTCTGCTGTCACTTCCTCTGAAGCTGCCACTTAGGTCTAAACCCAAGCATATGCCATCAATGAACCTCTCATATTCATTGATCTTCCTGAGCACATCAACCTGTCTCTCTAAATCTGTACTCTGATTTTTCAAGTAATAGAAAGAATCCCTCTGGATAACCACATAATCATCTCCTTTTGGCTCCTGGTCAGGCTGCCTTGCTCTTTCTTGCTCTCTCTCTCTCCTTTCTGAGTGAAGAAGGTGATAAAAACACTGCCTTCCCATTTCAGTCTTCTGCAAGGCTTCCTGGGTGTCCCACCAGACCCCCTTGGCCCCCAGCTCTTTGAAGATGAATGAATAATATTCCCCTGAGTTTCCATTATCTGCAAACTACCAATTAAACAGAACCAGCAACCAGAGATAAAAGTCTGGCCTTGGCAAAATCCAGTGCAAAATCAACATGGAAAGCTCGGGATATTTTCACTTGTGCAACTGATGGAAAGGTAGAGATGCAGAATGGAAGGAGGGAGGAGATGCCAGGTATTGTCATCCTTATCAGGGCTCAGGGACCCAAGGAATAACTGTAATTGCTGTGGGACTCCAGGCTAATTATGATATAATTGTATAATTATATGTACTTATTTATATGAGGGGAAGAGGTCAAATTTAGCACATTATCATAAATTCACAAATCAGGAGCTTTATTTTAAAATCTTTGACTGTGTGGCCTTTGATCTTTGAACTGTCTGGTAACTTCAAGCATCATTACCCCATAATGTGCTAGAATGTGCAATTAGTGTGAGTACAATTACGTGTGGTACAATATTTGTGCTGTGTTTAGTACAACTGGTCTGTGAATTTGTATGCTCAGAATAATAATGAAATCCAGGTTTAATTATTGATTTTTTTAAAAATGCTTTTAATATTCTGATACTGATGCAGCTAAACATCAAACAGCGTAAATATAACATGAAACTGTACAGCTATTAGGCTAAAATGTGATGTTATCTATCCATCCATCTTTGTTTTTCCATTGCACCTACCAGTATGGCATGTAAGTGATATGATTTATTTATTTTGTTTATTTAGAATTAAATAATAAATAAAAACACTCCAGAAACCCTACCACACCATCAATAACATGATGCAATCCCAGCTGCATTAGCTTAATCCGTTTGTCAGGAATTCAGCCAACAAGTCACCCCCAGGAATCATAGACTCACAGAATGGTTTGGGTTGGAAGGGACCTTAAAGATCATCCAGTTCCAGCCCCCTGCCATGGGCAAGGACACGTCCTGCTAGACCAGGTTGCTCAAAGCCCCATCCAACCTGGAGCTGAACATTTCCAGGGATGAAGCATCCACAGACTCTCTGGACAATGTCTCACCACCCTCACTCTGAAGACTTTTCCTTCTAATTTCTACCCTAAACCTACCCTCTTCCAGTTTCAATGCCTCCCTGCCCCTCCACCAAGCAGGGAAGCAGCCCCACAGCCCTCTCCAAAAGAGTTCTCTTGTGTGGAGGGCCTTGAGATGCCGAAACATGGGTTTTTCCTGACCCAGACCTGGTCCTCATCCTTTTGGGGGGGTTGCTGGCAGCTGCCCCCTCCCTCCCATGCAGCAGGAGCCAGGCTGGGCACTGCTGCCACAGGGGTCACACATTGGCTCCCAGCAGCTGCTATTCCCAGCTGGCCATGCAGGCCACGTAGCACTTAATGAGAGCTTATTTATTTAATTTATTCACACTGATGTCTTTATCAGGGCTGCCTAACAGCTCCATCTCCCAGCTGTGGGTGCAGCTTCTCCAGACCCAGAGGTCCCTGAGCAGAGAGCTGGAAGGTTGGAACCTCATCTCACCTTTGGAAGGCTTTCAAACTTTCCAGATCCCATTGGGGTAGGGTGAAGGACTGCAAACCACATTCTGCCCCCATGGAAGAAAGGACTTCAATATGTACTTGGCCATGGGTGTGGGAGGGTTTGCTTGGACCAGGATTATTTATGTGCTCAGCATAGGAGAAGATGCTTTTCTAGGTTACTGCCACAATACTTAGCATGGTCTGAGACGTAGATGTCTCACATGATGTGGTGTGTAAGAAAAGGTAGATACCTTTATTTTTATCTGTCTGTCTAGGTATAAAACTGTCATCACTTTTTTTAAATTTTTTTTCTTCCTATTGTATTTTACTGTTGTTTGTCACAGCCAGCAAGATAACTGAACAGATAACTTCTCAAGTGAAATGAAATGGAAATAGCATGTCTACAAAAATCAATTTAGAAACTACCTACATATTTTTGGGCTCAGAAAATGGGTATTTCCAAAACCATGTTTTCTAAAGCCCTTTGTGTGTAAAAAGAAGTAGAATAAAAAAATAATAATACCTGGATGTGAGCTATATCATCCATCAATCAGGAAAACTCACTCAGACTCAAATGCATAAGCTAAAATGAACTTCAGATTGAAATGGATGGGAGACAGGCTACGTTGTCTGATTTGCTTGGGTTACTTCATTATTAATCTCTTTGCTTCCATTTATTTTAATGATCATAGCCAAGAAAGTCTCATTTATGGAGACCACTTTTTTTTTTTTTTTTTTTTTTCTTTTTTTTTTTTTTTTCCCTTCTAAAAGACTACTTTATGCTGTGGTTGAAACCCACACTGAGCCCTTTTTCTCCACAATTGCCAAGAACAGAGCTGCTTTCCTTCCGACTGCTCCAGCTGTATATAAAAGGTGTTGGTGCCTTGACCTCTGGAGAGGGTTGGACCATAGCCCTGCAGTGCTGGCACTGGGGAGCCCTGCTGGGTCACCCACTCCTCTTGGAAGAGAAAACTCTGGGAAAGATAAGGGAAAGGTTAAAAAGCAGAGCTTATTGGAATAGATGCAAATAGGCCTGGCTTTCATGTCTGGGGTAGAGGATGAGAGAGGTTTGTTTCTAGCTTGCTCTCCTTCAGTGCTGTTGCTGTTCCTCCACCTCCTTCTTGCATCCTGTCCTGTCCCCCACAAACAAAACTCTGGCAACCAAGTGGGTTTTCCTAAATGAGCTACACCTAATTAGTAGCTAGTCATAGACTTGCTGATCAGTCAGATTTTCAGCCCTTTGTTTATTACCTGGCATATGCATCCGTAGCACAGTTCTACAAATAAATACACACATTTCATTAAAGCTCCATCTCTGCTGCTTCCATCACTTTGTTCTGCAACAGACCCCTGTAAGAATCCTTGTTTATTTCCTCTCAGAACAGGGAAAAAAAAAAATCACTTCCATTATTATATAAATGCAATTTCAACTAATTAATGAATTATTTTCTAGAGGTATATTTATAATCTGTATGAGCAGCAGTAAGGAGAAGCAGTGTTCACCTTGCAGTTTTTTATGACCAGTAAGCAAGTTGGGAGCATTGTCCAGGTGCAAAGTGAGTGTTGAAAGGTGCAGCACTGGGGTGGGGAGGAAACCTGAGCTCAGGGAGCAAAGAAAACCCTGTGAAAGCTGGGGTGGGCAAGGCCCCTGGGAGGAAGGTGAATGCCCAAGGGGAGCACAAAAGGACCTGGGGACCCTGATGTATTCACCATCTCTGCCAGCTCCTGGGTGGCAGGGAGTCCTGTGCTGCCCTTCCTGCAGCTGCAGAAGCTGAACACCCATAGAAAGACAAGGTAAAAGCTTTGCCCAAAGTCACCCTGGATTAGACCCCCAGAGTTTTCTGTGCCAGTCCCTCTCTCCAAAAGCCATAAATACATCACTACAGCAGCAATATTCTGAAGCCTTGCAGGGCTCTGATGCATGCAGATGTCTCAGACTGCAGCACAGTGTGTCTTCAGAGTCTGCAAAATTAAAAGATACATAAACATTGCTAATGCCTCTCTGTGAGGCAGGGTTGCTTGCACTTGGTTACATCTGCCACCAAATTTAGGATTTTAAGTTTAGAAATCATTCTTTTCTTTTTCTAACCTGGCAGCTCCTACTGCTTTCCTGTGACTCTAAAATTTGCTCAGTCCCTTAAGGATAACTGCTGAAGAAACATATAACAAATCCCAGACTTCAGACAGACAGACAGACCAGACACATGCAATTGCTGATCTGTATAAAGGCCATTTAATTGGAGCCAGGTAAAAGTCCCCACACTGCAGCACCTTAATGCTACCACTGCCACAGCTGGAGGCATCCAGCCCCTTCTTGGGAGTACTTTTTCACCCAGATGTGAAGCTCCCTGTTAACCATCATAACATCAGCCACCTTATTTTGCTTCTGAGGGCATCAAAAGCCTCTGCACACAAATAGACAACAGGATGCTTCCCCCTCATGACCTTGTACTCTGGCTGCTCTGCAACAAGAGCAAAAGAGAGGGGAAAATGTTGTCACTCCGGTGCACACTGGATTAGGGGAAGGAAATAACAGCAAGCTACACTTCTGTAGAGTTTTATCATCCAGGGTCATAAAACTGAGGATAAAATGATGCTTGCAAAGACAGGAGTGTGAGTTTCTTTGAACAGCAGTGCATTGGTCTCAGCACACTCATGGGGAAGAAGATGCACAGCCTGCCCCTCCACCCCAGGACAAGGTGAGCAGGCTTCGGGCAGCTGTGGGAGCTGCCAAATTCCTCCTGCTGAGGAAATCCCTGGAGCCTCAAGTCCTCGCTAAAGCCCTCAAGACAGGGATGGCCCTGCCTGCCCCATGCCTGTGAGGAAATAAAGGCTTGGAGCTGGGAACAGTTGCAGTGCAGAGTGACTCGGTGGGGCAGGACTCTTCAGGACTGGAAATTTGCTGCCTTTGGGGGTGGAGGGCTCCTGACATTTTGCCAGAATGAAAAGGAAGAAGCAGATTTATGGCCGGCTCTTGAAAGGCACAAAGCAGCTCTTGCAGGAAGAAGCAAAGGCAGCCCCACGGCGATGGATCACTGCGTGCAGGGCAAAGGAGATGCTCAACATATGGAAGAAGCAGCTAAAGGTGAAGAATAAATGCAATTTATCACATGCTTCAGCCATTACTTTTGCTGCTCATCACGTGGCTGTAATAACCATGTGTCTGCATGGATAAAGGAGGTTTTGAAGGTTTTGGTCAAATTCTCAAGACTTGGTCAGATTTCAGTTATGGTAGATATAAAGAGTTGGCTGAATGGTTTAGTTACTTTTCAGACTGGTCTCTTTCTTTTCTTGGGATTTTTTTTTTTCCAGGTGGATCATGGGTTTGGCACAGCCTTTCAACAGAGACTTCCCTTAAGAAAATCAACAGCCTGCCTAGTGCACCTCACATATACTATACTCACAACTCACATACCATACTTACAACGTAAGATTTACAAGTTCCCAGAAAGGGAGAGGCTCATTTAAGAACAGGCCATTACACACAAACATCAGGAAAAGATGGAGGAAGAGGAAAATAGTTTGTTTTAAGTATTGCTAAGTGCCAGCCATGATTACAAAGGAAGTGCCTACAAGCCGCCAGCTGAAATTGCAGCTGTACCATTTGGTGCTCAGTTTTGTAGGTTTTAACTGAGCATTAACAATCATTGTGTAATTGAACACCTCGTTCAGTTCATTAGCTGATGGTTGTGCAGTGCTGTCAATGTGTAAAGTGCAAGCCAGGTGCTAAATATTATAATTATTTGTTTTCTCCCCAGCATTAAAACTCTTGGTGATTCCTGACTGGTGGAGATGGAAGCCGTTTGCTTTCCATGGGAATGATGAGGACAGAGAGGACTACAACAGAAATGTTACATATGGCCCAAAAACTCTTCCTCACTTGCTGGCCTATGTGGTTGGTGCTCTCCTCACTCCTGTAAGAGAAGAGGCCTCCCTTCAATAATAATCCCCTCTCACTCTTGCCTGGTACTGCTGGTGCCCTTCTCTCTGTTTTCCTGTTGGAAATTCCAGCTTACCCCAGTGGTTTTGAACTCCCCAGCCTGCACTGTGTCTCCTGTGGTAAGAACTGATGGTGTTTACTGAGGTCCAGCTTCCCCTAGGCCTCTCCCACCCACTAAATGCTTTGCCAGCTGTAACTCTGGGGAAGCTCAGAGCAGGAGGAGAAGCCCAGGTGCGCCAACTGCTGGAAGGATGCTGAGTACAAGGGAAAAGTCTATCCAGCCTTGGCTGGGGCTTGTTCCAGGGAAACTGAGAACCAAAATATAACCAGTCCAGTGTGTGCAAACACATCCTCCTCTTGTCCTTTCATTCATTCGTTCTCCACATGCTCACTACAGGTGCAACTAGGAGCTATGAAATCTGTGCTCTGTGCTCTGCTCTCCTCTGGACCAGCTAGGTACAGGTCAAGACTTCCAAGGGTTCAGCTGCACAAAACTGATGTTTGAGCCATTTTTGAGGCTCTGGTTGTCAAAACCGGAGGCTCAACTAGGTCCTGTCCCCAGAGTAGGGCTGGTGTTCAGTCTGTGCCTCAAAACACCACCCACCAGTGCCAGCTCAGGTTGCTGCTGCTGGCATCACCTGATGACCAATTGCCTTTGCAGGGAGCACCTAAAAGATGCAGATCTTGGAATTTTCCTCCTTGTCTTTATTTAACTCAGATGCTGACCTGCAGAGTGCTAATTAGCTAGATTCAAAACCGAGCTTAAAAAATGATAATGAGTTTACTGATTATCAGGTATGAAAATAAGGTCAGTTGAAACCATATCAGTGCTTTAATTAAACCTCAGTGAACTTCACAGAGCAAGATGGAATGACTACTAATGGCTCTTATTTTTGCTAAACTTCCCTTCTGTGGCCTCTTACTTCAAGGTAGGGACTGTCCCCATTTGTCACACTTCCGCTCATGTAAATTGTCTGAGCGAGAGCAGAGCTCACTCACCTAAAAAGCTCTGCAGGATGGAGGAAAGGTAATAAGTATGTTCCTTGTGCCCACGGACAGACCTACTTTTAGTTTTAGGGCAAGCTATTGTCAGGCAGCAGCATGTCTTTGATTTTGTTACCTCTGTACATTGATTTATTTTGCATACACTAGGTCTGTCTCTCTCCATGTGGCTTATTTGTATTTTTGTCCAGGCTGCAACTGTTATGAACTGATATATCTGCACTTTCATTGAAGGCAAATTTAGGACCATGAGAACTGCAAAAGTGGATCAGACTAATGGGTTCAGACACTTTTTTCTGACTGGAACACATGCAAATCCCTGTGAGGGTCTGGAGGGAGGAAGGACAAGGAGCAGAACTGGAGGGAACAGCTCTTCTTCCAAAAGGAAGAACATCCCAAACACTGCATTCAATATCAATATTCACTGCATGAATTCCATCAGTGCATTTTTGAACCTATGTATACTTTTTGCTTTCATGACCTTCTGTGCCAATGCACAGGTTAAAATTATTTCCTTTTCAAATTACTTCCTAAAATTTTCTTTTTCCATTCAGCAAGCTAATCTGAAAGTGTATTTACAATAGTGCATGTTAAACATGGAGCTGTAATAAGAAATTAACAGAAGAAAAGACCTGGAGTGATAATTAATGTATGCAAGAGCAAAAGTCTCTTCTTCAGCCTAACTACTATGATGAACAAAAACAAACAAACAAACAAACAAAAAAAAGGCTGGGCAACCTGAGGCATTGTGTTATAGTAAAGTGGATTTTTACTCAAAAACGCCTCCGTTTCCTTGGGAACTTGTTTTTTTGGCTTATTCCCAGAAAGCAAATGGCCTTATGGAGGGTGGAGGCAGCCAAGCCCAGGTCCCTGACCCTGGAGACAGACACAATGTCCTTTGAACCTATAAAATGTGTCACCAAGCTTTGAGAAACCAGGCTCAGGTGTCTCAAATTGGGCACCAAAAGTCAATGGAAACTTTTGACCTTCACTGTTATGTGCCTCATTTCCTCAGCTCTAGAGTGGGGCTGATGTTTCCTCCTCTCAGAAGAAAGCCAAGCATGTTCACGGGTGTCTGTGGAGCTGTGGGTGATGTGGAGAGGGAAAGGCAGCAGCACTGAGGGGGAAGCACATGGTGCAGAGGGCACTGCAGCAGCTGAAGCCTTTCTGGATAAGATCTGAGGCTACTTAAGGATGAAAAGAAAAGCTAAGTAGCTATGCACACCCTGTGTGAAATAATGAACCTGGGACTGGTGAGGATGCAAACACAGACTGATGCACACTGCAAAGACAACCTCCAGTCCTGTCAGAAAGCAAACCCCAGGCATTCAAGCCCTTCAGTTTTCCATGCTAATGGTCTTTTGGCATATTTGGATTTGGGTCCTTTTCAGTCCTGATGCTATAATGTGTGTATTAAATGAGTGCAGGCTTCTTAAGGGCAAAGGGATATTGCAGTAACCACCTCATCTCCATTCCCATCCCAGTTTTGGAGACAGAAACTTTGGCTTTGCGGTTCCTGCATACAACACCCATGATGTCTTGACAGACTGTATTTTTTTTGTTTGTTTTCTTAATGAAGGTAAAGTCCTTTTTATGATGGAAGACCCCATCCCTTAGTAACTTAACCCATGGAAGACTGCCTTTTTTAATAGAAAACTTTCCCTTGCTTTTATTTTGAACTTGCCTGGCTTCCCTTTGTCAGCTAAACCAAAGGGTGTTAGATCTCCTGGCAGTGTAACAGGTGAGCAGGCACAGAGTAACCTTCCTATAGCATGGGACTGAGCCTGTGAAGTATTAAGTACCTTCAAGGTCCACTAAAATCAATGGGATTGAAGAATGCCATATCCTTGAAGGGCTGGACCTCAAGGGATGGCTTCTTCTGGGATTCAGTGATTCTGAAGACAGGCAAAATAAAATATTTAAAGCACCCTGACATGCACAAGTTAAATTCTTTTGCTTTTGTGCTGAAACATAATTTTTTCAAGATGCCCTGAGCATGCTGTGAAAGCAATCCTTCTACGTGTTCCCCTAGTGGGGACTGTTTGTTCTCTCTGTTCATAATTCCAAACTCTATGACTGATGGGGCCTCAAAGCATCAGGAGATTTCAAGTTCTAAAACATCACTAAAAAAAAAAAATTGTTTGTGGAAGAAGAGGCTCTCAGGTACCTCTGATTGGAAAGGGTTACTACAGGGACATACATCAGCAGTATGTACTTCACATTCTTAGTCCATTGGTTTCTACAGCAGTTCTTGTTCACAGTAATGTGAGGCAGTTAATATGGGATCTGAACACCACTGGACTGATAAGCCTTCATACTGACTTGTGAAAGTAATTTTCAGTAATCTTTGAGGGGAAAAAATTGCATTTAGTGGGGAAAAAAGGAAAAAAAATGCTAAGCCATTCGTGCATCCTATTTTATTGAGTATGCAAGTAATAGACTATGCAGAAATTGAACTTTTGATCCATCAGGCTGTGCACAGGGACAAAGCACTGAGTTACTGTGAGGAAGTTAAGCTTCCAAACAGAAAAGTTTCACAGAATTTTTCCAAAATCTCAACTGAAAACAAGATGCCAATATTACTGTTTAAATGCAAACTTCCATCAGAAATGCTGGGAACGAGGTTCCTGCTCCAAGGCTCTGCTCCAACACATCACACTCCCACTGCCACAATTAGTCATTCTCAAGCTAACTTTTTTTGAGACTATTGTGCAAGGCAGTGGGAACATCCTTTCCTAACAGTTTCATGAAAAGAACTATCTGTGTCTGCCTTGCTCCAACAATTGCTTCATACCCTGAGCCAGGCCAGGCAAACTAGATAATTTCCAAACCATTTTCTTGACAGAAAGATGGTTCAACTCCCATCCAGGCCTAACCACCATATATTTCTTCTAAATCCCCAGCCCCCACTTGTCCAGTACAACCACACAGGATTATCTGTTTATTGCTTTCATCTAATGAAAGTTTCACAGATTTGGATGAGCATCATGGTAAAAGCTTTCCTTTTGCTAGTGGGGGATTTTGCAGGGTCAGGTTTGAAAAATACTATCAGGAGAGACAGAAAAGGATCTCACTGGCCCTGTGTGTGTGCTGAAATCACAGATTTCAGGGACTTTCAGCCATATTTTCCAAAGCATCACAGGCTCAGAGGGACAGATTGCTGAGGTTAATGATGTGGTTCAACACCCAACTGCTAGGTAGCCAGGACCCAATACAGTCATCCCCAAGGTCATGGGCTTCGTGGGCACTTTAGAAAGAAAGTTTCATGAGGAAGGAGCAGCCAGCAAACACTGAAAAGTGGCCAAAATTACCTGTCTTGTACTGAGGAGGGCTAGGAGAGCTTCAGTATTTTAAATAAGAGTAAGCTCCCCAGCATCCCTGGGAAGATGAAGTCCCTCCCAGGGCAGCCTTGTCCCCACCAGAGCTCCAGGTGACCTCACACACTTTGAAACCAGCCACATGGCTCTTTTATATCTCAGAGCCATGAGCCAGTGGAAGAGGAGAGAGGCTGCAAACCCCACGCAAAAAGCTGGTCAGGCCACACCTCATCTGCCACTCACTGTCCCACCTCCTGCCCAAGGATTCCTCCTTGGCTTCTCCCCCCTATCCCACCAGCTCTGGAAACTCATTGCAGAGCTGTGGCTTCAGCCAAAGGACACTTGGGACCATTTTTTATCTTAAATTTGTGTTCAAACACTTGAGAGTGCTGAGGCCAGCAGTGCAACTATAACAGCAATGCCTAAAAATCTTTAAAAGGTGGTGAGAGAGAGAGAGGGTGGGGAGGACAGTGAGGGAAGGAGCAGTTGCACAAGGGCTCAGGCACCCAGGAGGCTCAGCTGGCAAATACTAACACCCTGGGCAGGACATCCAGAAGGGGCCACAGCTTTCAAGGAAGGTGGCACTGAAGAAAGCACACAGGATATCTATCACAGACATGGGCTACAGCACCTACAGTACCCAAACAGCATCCTGAAACAGAAAGGGATCTGGAACACAGAAAACCCTGGCTTTGCATATTTAAAAGAAGTCATTATTCAGGCTTACCTGCTCCCAATCTCTTGGAATTCTGCTCAAATCAAAAACCTTTGTGCTAATCCTCCTCCTCCATCATTATGCAATATTGCTTAGGGTAAAAGAAGGTTCCTTGCTCTTTTCTAAATATACAGTTCTGTGGTTAGAAAATTAGAGAAATGACACAGCTGACCTTCCTAAATGTGAAAGGCCCTGTTTGGGGAAGTCTACAAGTCATCTGCTGCAACAGCCCCTTATCACTTTGTGGTAGGCAATTGCAAAATGTCCCTCTTAGCCAGAGTCACATTGGTTTTAAATTGAGCTAGACAGGGCAACCACAAGAAGGGCTTGTGGGCAGCTGCACTGCTAAAAGCACGGGGCCTGGCACTGGAGTGCTGTTAGTTACAGCATCATTTGTCAAGGAAAAAGGAGTGGAGCAGCCTGCAGTGTGAGTGCCACGTGTGGTTTTACAGGCACAAGGCTTTGCGTAGAAGATGAAGAAAATTCTGAGTGATTTTTCCAACTCAGCCACCACTCCCAGCAGAGCAGGAGTTAATGCTGCATCAGACTTTCCATTGAAGCCTCTGTTTTGGTTTGTTGGTTTGTTTTTTGGTTTTTTCAGGGGCTGTGAAAATGTGCTTGAGGCAAAAACTTGTGATTCAATGGCTCAGCTGAAGAGTTAACTTTTCCTTTTATTCATTGTCAGAGTGGCAATTCATAATAAGAATTTTTGTAGAGAGCTATATATAGAGTTCTGGTGTGGTGAAAGAAGGAGCTGGGGAGGGAGGTGATGCCAAGCCTCACGTCCTGCTGCCTGGCCTTGCTGCTACAGAGAACAGGTGGCTGGTATAAGTGGGACTTGGCATACCCAGGGCCTGTGACAATTCTTTCTAGGGTACAAAAAGCCAAACCCAGACTTCTTTTCTACTTACATGGCAGACTGGGATGAAACTTGCCTGAGGAACAAAACCATGCTCTCCTTTTGCCCTCAGGAGTATCCCACCTGCCTATGCCCTATGGGTGTTGTCTTCATACATCACAGGAGAGTGACAACAAATAGCTAAAATTATTTTCCCAACTGATTTCTCCCCTGTGTTGTCATTCCTGGCTCTAGGAGGGAACTCTTCAGACAGAACTATGCCAAAATTCTCTGCAATAAAACTGGAGGTAAATGGAAGCCCTTGAAATGTGGGATAACACAAAGGACTGGGTTTTGGTCTTGCAATAAATTGCCAATTAGCAGAACCTAAGTCAGCTCTGCTATCCTCTACTAAATAACTATGCAAAGGCCCAGAAACCTCAGGTGAAATGGCTGGGCAATGGGCTTGTCATTCCTCCTCTTACCCCTTGGACTAAGGACTTACTGCCGAGCAAAGTGGTCTCTGATGGCTGGCAAATGCCTGCCTCTCTGTACAGCCCATCTGGGCCAAAGGCAGCCTGGGACACCTGAAGCAGTTTTCTGTATCTTAATATAGTTTCCTCAGTAAGATCATATTGTCTCTAACAACAGCTCCACTAATCACTGCAGCCAAGTGCCAGCACCTGGACAGATTTACAAGGACATGGTATTGTCACCTTCCTCCCCTTGTCCCTATCTTAGAAGTTGAATCTTGCATCCTTTCCAAATACCACGTTAGCCCATGTTGTCCTACATTATCTGAGGTTATTTTCCTTCAAAATGTTTCCATACAAAGAAAAATAGTTATTTTTATCCATCTTCAGAACAGATTTCCTTCTTAGTTTGCTCTTTCAAGAAAATGGGCTCCTATCAGGTATTTATCATGATAGCTAAATTAGCCAGTACCTTTAATACTTGCTGCACAAAAAAAATCACTTCATCACCTGCACAATTTCAGCTGACTAGAGAAGACTTTTAAGAAAGAATGAAAATGAAACCTAGAATAACCATTTCTTTCCCCTTGTCCCTTTGAGGCACCAAAGTTCAAGGTATTTATTTCTTTCCTTGTATACTGAGAAATCTGGGATGGTGGTTAATTGAGCGCTAAAATCCCATGCGACTGCACTTTCACTAAAATGCTGTATTTAATTTTTTTTTTCCACTTTTAATCCCAAACTGCTACGAGGTGAAACAGGACAGAAGCGACTGTACTTTGGTGGGGGGAAAGATGCTTCTGTAAAAACTTCTTGTGAAAACAGGAGTATGATTGCAGAGTCTGGCTCCTACACGGTCCCTGTGCATCACAGCCGGATGCCAAAATTATCCAAAAAGGGCCGAGGAAGACCCTACCCTGCAAGGGCACCATGTAAGATGAGCATAAAGAGGTGTGTGCTGGCTTTCTGGGGCAAATGTCACCAGGCTGAGGAGCTGGCAAGTGCCTCTGTAGCTCCTCAGATTTTTGCCTTTGGAGGAGACTGCAGGCAGCCCTAAGCAGCTGCTCAGCACTGCTCCCAGTCTAGACCTGGCTGGCAGAAAGACAGAACAAAACCAGATTTATTTCCTTTAGCTGGTCATTCTCTTCCCACAATGCCTGTCCAGGATACAAGGCAGTCAGCAAGGGTCTGCATTCCCAGGTGGTGGAGGTGGCAGCTGGACATCTACAGCTGCATAAGGGTGTTGGGTGACACAGATGTCCAGCCATGGCAACTCTCTGCCACCTGTGAAAAAACTGACCATTTAATATTAGCATTCCAGTTCAAAGAAAAAAAAAAAAGCAGTGAAAAACACTCTCTGTGGAAGTCCCTTACAAAACACTCATTTCCATGAGATGATGATCTCACTTGCAGCTTAAAAAAAATGTGTTAGGGTAGAAGTTGCTACCTGCTTGTAAGATGCCTTCTGCTGCCCTTTTCAACAGAACCAACAGAGGTGCAAATTCTATTGATTCCATGCATGCACTGTGTGTAATCTGTCAGTTATAGGTCAAGATGGCAGGTACCAGCAAAATAATGACTAATAAATAATGAAAATATTTTCCAAAACTTTTCCCTCTTCCAATTTTTCATCTACTTTTCTCACAAATTAGTCAGTAGCTGAGTGCTGTAAAAATGATTTTTTTTTCTTTAAGGATCTCTGATTACCTACTTTGTGTTTTTCCAGCAGGTTGATATAACTGGCTCTGGCTCTAGAAGACAGCACAGCCTTTGATCATTTCAGTTCCTTCATTATTACCTGAGGGAGCCATCAGGAACTCTCTCTCATGTCCAAAAATTATCTAGCCTATGTTCTTGGATTTCTTTATTCAGTGAATTAGTTTTCAGAATTATTCATATTTGTTAAGAAGAATCACTGGCACTACATGGCTAGGTTTCCCCTGAGCTGTGTCAGCTCACAACCTTGGCAAGGGGTTCAAACTCTGCATCTCCTGTAACACATCAGAGATTAAACCCCTTGCTGCCCCTAACACTTGAAGAGAGCCAGGCAAGACCCCCAGATCAGTGCACTTCAGTTCCTCAGATGATGGTAGAACATGGCCAGGTAAGATCCTTGGCTCCTCTATCCCTTCAAGTCATTGACCCAGCACCTCAGGAGGCTCAAGATCTTCTTCAAAGGAACCTGAAATGGATCCTAGTGTGGTCATGGCACTTCATCCAACACAGGTTTGGTATTTTTTGGGGGCAAAGCCTACAGAGCTGGGCCTCCTGCCTGGCACCAGTGGCATAGCCAGCTCCACACAAATATATTCTTTCAGCACTACAAATCACTTTAGACCCAAAGTCAGGGATTTTTTTCTAGTGCCTGTAAACTGATCCTGATAAATGGTCAAATGATAAATGCACCTCCCTATTTCAGGAGAGAGGACACAAAAGATGAAGTCTTCAGCTTCAGTTCAAGGTTTGGAGGACAAAGTTCTTGCCATCTGGCTGTGCACCCCCAGCCCCCACATTTCTGCCAGACAGTATTCATCCCCCCCTTCCCACTGCCAGGATGCTTGTGCTGCACAATCAGTGCAAGTCATTCAGCCAGCTGTCCAGACCACAGCCTTTTCACCAAGGACTTTCTGCTCAAAAATCCATGTTCTCTTACATCTCCTGCATCGAATCTGTATTATTCCCTTGGTAAGGCACAATTGTTTCAATGTTGTCTGCTGCTCTAACATCCACACCTTTTCTCTCCAATGCCTGAGTTCAAAAGCCACTGTCAGCAGGGTGACACAAGAGACCTCTGTTTGTTTTCCAACCCTAACAGATATCCTGTATGCCCCTGGGTCATGCAGCCACTCTCAGTCTCCTCCTGTTTACAACAACATGTAATCTGTGATTCCTTCTCCTTTGCCACTGCATTGCAACCTCTCTCTATCTCTCCTTGATCTTCCCCACATTTCCCTCTCTCCTTTGTCATCTGACTTCCACACACCCATCAAACTGCAAGGATTTTAGGCTTCCTGAAGCTCCGGAGATACAAATAAAAAACAAAACAAAAAGATGACAATGAGCTGGTCTATGGCTAAGCAAGGGTAGTTTTGTTTCTCAGCAGGTTTGTGTGAGCTGTTTCTGGTTTCAGTTCACATGAGTTCTTTCACCTTCTGAGTTTCTCTTTGACGTTCAGGTTTCTGCTTTTTTCCACCTGAAGCCAAAAAAAAAAAAAAAAAAAAAAAAAAAAATCCAAACCAAAAAAAAGAAAAACAAACCACCAAAAAACAAAAAAACCAACCAAACCTGGTTTGCTCAAAAGCCATGGGTTGCTCCTATTAAAAGCAGTTGTACAGAAGGATACCAGGGCATGTACCTGCCTGTCCTCAACCACCTTTGCTTATGACTATTCACAAAAATAGAAGCACCAAAATTCATCCTCAAAAAGAAGCAATTACATGGGAGAGTTCATAGCTTCATGCTGGGGTTCTTCTAGGCCTTCCATGGGATAGATTTTAATATCCTAATAAACAGGGAGCTGACATCAGTACTGAGATCTATGTTCAAGCTCCATTTGGCACAACTGTTGTCTTTGGTGTGGTTTTATTTTGATTTTGTATCAA
This sequence comes from Calypte anna, assembly GCF_003957555.1. Classification (NCBI taxonomy): domain Eukaryota; kingdom Metazoa; phylum Chordata; class Aves; order Apodiformes; family Trochilidae; genus Calypte; species Calypte anna. The sequence goes on from NC_044257.1 coordinate 14,519,064, forward strand.
TGTTTAATGCTACTGTTCTGCTCACAGTTAAGTGAGGGTGCAAATTATGAAGATAATTAATTGCCCATTAATGAGCTTTCGCAGAGGGTTGGAGTCTAAATGCTAATCTGTGTTTCACAAAGAATGCCAAATGATATCCACACTGCTTACCTGCTTCTCCCTGATTTCTGTTTAGCACGTGACTGGAAGAATCCAGCTTTAATGTTAATTAATGCTTTCAATTAGAGCTCACAATGTATAGCAAACCTTCACCATTTCAATTTCATGATGAACCCATACACAAAATTTGCTGATTCTACAGTTAGTAGAACAGTCCCTAGGAACTAAATTTCCATTTCTTTTCCAGCCCAAATTAAACCTGTTCCTAGAACTGACTCTTCTAGACCTACATATCTGGCTACATTTGTCTGCTGTCTTTTCCACTCAAGAAAACAGCAACCCCAGGCACTCACAAACATCCTCACAGTGCACAGAGGTGTGAAACCACAGGAGGAAATGGGCAGAAGCAGATGAGTGGGGAGAAGATGCTGGGGATGGTTCTCCCACTCCCTCCTGCCCTCTACCTAGCCCAGTGAGAGCCAAGGGAGCTGCCTGCCCCTTCCTGGCCAGGCACAGTGAGGCTGCAAAGGGCAGAACTGAACAGGGTTGTGAGGAGCCCCTCTGCAAAGACACTTTGACCTGTTCTTATATGAGTGGGTGAGAGATGCTGTGTAGTACCCAAGCCACCCCTTGGTGAAACTTTGCCTGACTAGCAGTGATTTAGTCCTGGAGAGGCTGTACCCTAGGACCCACCTGCTCCAACTGGACCAAGTGCTCTGGCCACCACTTTTTTTCCCAAAGGATGCTTGCTGCCCTTGGCTGTACCCCTAAGATGACTTTTTCTCCCCCTTTTTTGTGGGAGCATCTGTGTGCAAGAAGCATCATTGGTGTACAACCTGGTCCTGGCAGCATCAGTTGGGCTCCACTCCTCTCCCACAGCCACAGTGAGGGTGGCCCAAGCTGCTGCCCCCACAGATGTTTGCCAAGGCACTTGGTGCATCCTTCCAGCTGGGGTCCAGCACTGCTACATGGGGCTTCTCTCACAACTTGACATTGCACACTGCTGCCTGGGAAGTTTACAACCTGAGCATCCAGACCTAGCAGTAGACCATTTTGCCAAATTATTTATTTTCCTTGTGTTTTGTTTGGCTCTCCTTCCCAGTGAGATCAGAGATAAAGCATATTTACTAGTTGCTGCTTGCCCTGGCCAGCTGAGGAGCTGGGCTGGAGTGAAAGCAGCTGTTTCTGAGCACCAATGTGGCTTGTGCTCATTCTCAATTCCCAGCGAGCAGGATCCTTCAGAGGTGATGGAGTAGCTCTGAGTTTCAGTCTATCTGTCACTGCTCGACTGTTTTACTGTGCACACAATGCACTGATGGGCAACATCACTCAACTGCAACAAGTCCAGCTACAAAAGCAAGTAGCAGCAATTTGTAGCCTCAATGCAGCCATTTAATCATTCCCAACACTTCCCTGGTTGCCATTCTGGATAAACTAACTTGAGAATTAAGAACAAATATTTGACTTCCGTCCATCGTCATCCTCCCCCCCACCACAATTTTACTCAGCCCTGTTTAGACTGTATGGTACTTAACAGGAGACCTTTGCCCTTTAGTTAAAAGCTGTGACCAGGAAATCCCACCTCCTCTTAATGAGCTTTTTTGTTCAGCTTACAGGGAGGGATTTGCACTCCACTCTTGCACTACAAATGCTTTGTCTGCTTGGCTTTTTTTATTCAGCTGATGAATAAAAAAAGCAAACGCCAAACTCTACACACGTTTCAGTCTCCATTAAGACAACAAAGAGATTGAAATGCATGTCCTAGCAGCAGCAACATTTTTTTTTTTTTTAAAGAGTAAGAAGAAAGAAAACATGGTCATTTAAGCTGTGGTACCTTCTGTAGTTATTCCTTAATGCTTTTGTCAAAAAAAGCTATACACTTTTATAGAGCTCTTTTACAGAGCTCTAGGTAAAAGGACAGATACCATTTTTGGAATCAGTGCTATACTCCTTCTACTGTGAAACAATCATAAAGCAGCCCAAGTAATGGCCTTTGTCAATTTTTTTACTTGCTTATGTCTTTCAACCACATGCTGAGACCTCTCGTACTCCAGTGGCCTTGAAAGTGTTTTCCCCTTCTGTTTTCTTTTTTTACTCTGTGTGCCTCAGAGAGCTCTTGGCTTCCTCTAATCTCTTGTTCTTCCCCTCTAATCACTATGTCCTCTTAATAACAACAGACTGCAGACACCAGCACCAAACTATGAGCGGACAGAAACGCAGAGGATTCAACGCAGCCACAACAAGAGATGGTTCTGTAGGAATCACGAGGGTGTTTGAAGTAGATGGAACAAAATCTATTGCAGCAGGGAATGGCAGAGAAAGCTTCACTTTGCAGAGAGCAACACTAAGCCCTGTGGGTGCCTGTCCGTGCACAGGAGTCGAGTGGGAATAATTCTCCAGCCCATTACACAGCCACGTGCTGGGTGTGCGCTGGTGGCTTACTAGGCTGGTTAAAACAAATCTGGCAGAATGAGCAGGGAGAGTCAGCTATCAGAGAGCATATAATAGAGTATATTAAGCAAAACTCTGCTACACAAGAAGGGTAACAGGGCTTTTTTGATGCTGGGCCTTGTTCTGTCTCCACAGAAGTTGAGAGCTTAAAGAAATCAGTCATTCAGATAATCCTTCATTGCAATAATTCCCAAGCCTTTTGGGCTAGTTAGTGACTGCCAACTCTCACTGCCTCCTACAGGCCACCAAGCATCCACAACATTTATCTTCTTACATGAAAGGCCCAGTAAATCAGCACTATTTATGTTATTGGCAGATCCCTTGGCATCACTGCTCAGACCACAGGTAAGTGGGGGGACGCAAAGGAAGCCCTGACCTAAGCTGGTGTCCCTGGGATGCATGTGGTAACCTGTGTGATCATCAGACAGCTTAGGAAAAGTCAATGTGGATGATCAATCCAATGAGTTTTGGTTCATGCTTAAATGTGATGAAATAAACTGCAAAAAAAAAAAAAGGAAATGCTTTAGAAAACTAAAAGGTAAAAAAATCTGACTCCTCATTGGTGCCATATAGCAAACATCAGCTACTCTGCCAAAGACCTTCTCTGTATATATTGGGTACCAAAAATTCTTTTCCCAGATGTGTTCCCCTAAAATTACTTCAGAATCAAAAATAGTTTTTCTTGTGCAATCTGCACTGTCAAGCCAGATCTTCAAATATGAGGCTAAAAACACTGACCTGACATAAAAATAAACATTATCCAAAGGATTTTAGAACGGTCTACATCAGCATCTTTATACATAAAAGAAAATCAAGAAATTGTTTCTCCACTATGGCTAGAAAAACCTGGCTGAACACCTACCATTTATTCTAATGAGTGATTTCTGGCTGCAGGTGTTACTTCAGGGTCCTGAACAATATTTGCTCTGTGTATGTGATCAGAGCTGCTAAAGAGGCAAACCTTCAGGGAGGATGGGTGAGAGAAGGAACTAAGTATTGGAGTGATAAAGGTTTCCCACCACCACCACCACCTTTTGGGTTGCTCCTTAACTGGTAGCTGTTTGCAGCTGCCAAAACCTTTGAACTCCACATGGGAAGAGGAGACCATTTCAAGAGGAGTGTTGGGGGATGTCACAGATATACTTTGCATCTCCCTGTGCTATCAGTCCCCAGAGATTCTGTCACCCTCAGGCTAAATCCAAAAAAAGGACAGAGAGGCTCAGAGCTGCACATTGTCACGTCTAGATTTTACTGCCTGAAATCAGAAGCTGGAGTCAAGCCCCTGGGCTCACAGATGGTGCTTTGGGAGACCATGGATCCAAGCCCTGCACCACACAGGCAAACACTTCAGAAAAGCTGAAGACTGCTTTACCTGATGAATTTGGCTTTTAGTTGGCTGGGCTGGACCTCTTCAGTTCAGGTTTCATATTCCCAGCTGTCACCTCAAGGAGAGGACCTACAGTAGTGCCTTCAAAACCTGTCCAAAAGTATCAAGAGAAGCCACTCCCTTGCTTTCCCAAAATGACGGGAGAACTCACCCAGTCCCTTGTGCTGGGTTTGGCTCTTTTTTGCTACTGGGCAAACAACAAAAAAACCCAAACCAAAATCTCTCTCACTGGAGGAGAACTTGATTTAAAAGAAGAAGGATTTACAATTCACATTGTAATCAGACCTATATCTCCCCTGCCAAATGCTCCAGACACTGGGATTAGCTTTATACCACTCCCATTTTACTACCTCATGAATCTTTCATACTATCTGGACAGTGCTAAATCTTGCTGATAAGGGATGAATGTTGCTCCCACCCGAGAGCATCCCACAGTTTCAGCAGGGAGTCCTGCTGCCAGGTGTAGCGTGTGAAAGAAGGGGGGGATTCAATCCCAGCCCTCTGTTTCAGAAGAAATTACAGATTGCCACTGCACACTACCAGGAGCCTAATCATGGATACTTGGTCATCCTCTATTTCTGTTTTAGTAGTACATCACTAGAAGATAAATAGCCTAAAAGCGTCTTGGCCCCTCCCAAGATCATGGTGCTTTGCACATGCATGAGGGCAGAACCACAACTGTCCAGAGAAGCTGAGGCTCCAAGTGTGTCTCAGCTGCCTCCAACATGAGGTGTTTTCAACAATTTTGACCCCATGTACATTTTACCATCCCCCAGAGGAGAAGCTACAGTGGTTTCAGGCCAAATATTCCAAGAATCTGAACAAAATTAATTTATAACCTCCCGTGCTAGCAGATCACGAGTTCCTGCACTCCTAATTGGTGGCGTGGAGAAGCATAGGAAGGAAAGTGGGTGATCACCCAGCTCAGTGCTGTCTGGCCCAAGATCTGACACCAGTCAAGCACTTTTTCAGATATGAGCCTAAAAGATGAAGCTCCACTGAGCCTCACATAATCTTCTCAGTACCCTTCAGTTGGGAACACTTTCACACACACCTACTTTCATAAAACCACCAGCATCCCCATCTCTTGCAGAAAGTTTTGTAATGAATTTTTTTTTTTTAATATATTTTCAGCTGCAAACAGCAGAAAACCCCCTTCAGGCACTTCACTAGACCTTTTATCCGCACGCAGGAAAAAGAATTGATTGATTTTGAAGTTAAACGTTGGCATCTGCTGTTATTCAAAACCAGGACCTTGGATACACTCATCCGCCATGCTTTCAGCTCAGCCACCAGTGTGCTGCAAATGAAGACAAGCTGTTGTCAAATGAGAAATGCAAAATAGTCAATCTGTTTGTCTGTTTAATGTAACTGGGAACATAAGCTGCTAAAAATGCTACCATTCTGCACTGTCAGATGGGAGACACTCTCCAACAAACGAAAGCCTAATGACCCATTTTACTCAGGCGCTCTGGAGTTCCTCCTAATGGTATTTTCCATATGCACTTCAACATGCTTTTAACTGAAACTGCAAATGGTACTATTTTCTATCTAACACAAGCGTGTAATCTGTGTAGAGTATTTTTTTTTTCCTCTGGCACCATGAAGGAATGCTGATGTTCAAGGCGTCTTGAAACAGCGAGCATATTGCTCAAGCATCTGATGCTCATCTTCTCTTTACACCTGTCATTGTACTGTATTAAAGGGAAAAAATCAAGTCATTAACCATGATAGATATGTTTTTAATAAGAAAGTGTTGCGCCTCACCAGGCAGATAAATAGCAAGTCTTGAGATATCTTCAGAGCCTGAGCATACAATTACTGAATAAAGTTAAATATGCTGGGGACTCTTCAAAGACTGCTATAACTTGTAAAGATTAGGTCTCCATCAATTACCCAAGCTGCACTTCTTCAAGAATTTTCTAGCATTAAAATTGCTAATTTGACTTTTCCTCTGAAAGTTCTCCACTCCCCATAGATAATTATAGATGAAATGTTACCTAAACAAAATGGTGATTTGGCCAACAAAACAAGTGTGCTCCATTTTCAAGTCAAAAACCAGTGAAAAATAATGCAAGTCCTGCCAGAGCAGGGCAAGAAGCAGCTCTGAAGATCTTGTCCATTTTATTAAATGTTCTTGGGATTTTCGTAGTAGACATTTCATGGGTCTGTTTTCAAAAATCCACAGAACTTTTTTTTTTTTTTCCCCAAAGCTATAGCATTTAGCTTCTTTGCAGGAGCAGCAGAACACCAGCCCTTGCTGGTTTTGTTTTTTCCTTAGAAAACATGGCAGCCCCACAGTCAGTCAGCATACTCACACGATGGGCTCCTTTAAGCCATTATAGTCCTAGATCCATCTTTATCTCCACCCCTGCTGCTATCACATCGATATTTTTTGTTAATTATTGACACCAGAAATGCTCAGTGATAAACCACTGGTCCCTGGAAATGAACTGTGCTCTGAGAATGCCTGTTCCCTCCAGCTCCCTCTGTCTCAAGGTGCTGCCAGCATTGGTTAGCAAATTACCCCAAAAAGCCCTGAACCTCTTCAGGCACTCCTTTTCCCCCAGCAAAAACTAAAAGCCTACTCGTAAATAAAAGCAAAGGGACTGAAGTGTCCCCAGGGAGGACTGGCCAGGGCTGGGTTACAGGTGATGCCTCTGGCCACCAGGGATGGACCTGCAGCACTGTCAGCACCCTCTTCACTCAGCCACCCTGCACCCTGAATTCAGTGCTACTTAGCCTCTTGGAGAAGTGAGAGAAAACATAAAGGAGATAATTATAGCTTAAACTAGGAGGGACTAGCAGTCTGTGACAATGTGTCAGTGCTTGGGATTTGTGTGCTCAGGAGAGAAAGAGACAGGGAAGGAGCAGAGAAGGAGCAGGTGAAAAAGTGAAAGACAGGGGAAGAGAGTCTTTAATGCAGGGGGTTAATACAGTGGCCAGTCATCTCCAGGATTATAGAGAAATTTAATATGATCTTAGAATTATCCACTCAGGAACCAAGCAGATATTAGTACATCTGAAAAAAATAATAATAAATGGGGTTTACTTTCTTGTAAAGAGTCTGGTACCTAAGAAAGAGATTTCAGGCTAGGAGAGGAAAAAATCTATTCCTCTTTGCCTGCTCTATGCCTCCTTCCTGCATAAACAAATCCCCCAAACCCAACATAAAACTAAAGCCAGGCCTTTCCATCACCGATCAAAAGTCAGGCAAGTAGTGTTGCATTGCAGCTGCTTGAATTATACTTGGCCTCTGAATAATAAATAGGGAATTTCTCGAACCACAGGCTCATTAATGAGCACTAATTCAGAACTGATGGCACAATGTTCAGTAATTTAAGCAATGTAGACAATGAAGGTTCTCAACTCTGGTACAAAGAGTGACCTACGGAATCTTGCAGAATGAGTAATTACAGCTAATATCCATTTCAGCTTCTATTAGAACATCCAATAAAACAAGGTCATGACAACAGGCAAGGATCACATCCCGGCAAGCAGCGCAGTGGGGAGAGACAGAGTCACCCTGGAGCAGGTGGATGGTTCCTATTAGTTGAGCTCCTCAATGAATAAGGACCCTGACAGCTCCCCAGAGGACCACGGGCAGTGGGCAGTGGTGCAGCAGCAGCACGGGCAGCTCAGGGAATACAGGGATGGTTTTCCAAGGGCACAGAGGTTATGCTGGGATGGGGGTTATTTTGACCCATAACTAACCGAGGCTCAAAGGACAGACCTTGCACTGCTAGCTTTTTTTATTATTATGTTTAGCCTGTTAAATATTTTGGTATTAACATATAGAGGGAATGATTCAGTGATTTAATAACTGGGGGTGGACCCATGACACGTTGTAACAAAGGAGCAGGTTGATAGATAGAAAAGGGACAGCAATGGGTGCCTGCAGTGTGAAAAATAGTTGAGTGAGCAGCAGCAGAGCAGAATGAACTGCCTGGAGAGTTTTCTACTTTGTACAGATGAGCCTTATTAATTCTTAAGCGAGGATGGAGAATATGGTCAAGAGAGGAAATAAAGAAATGATCTGTAAATTTTTTGGTACAGTAAGTGGGTAGGTGGCTGGCTGCTAAGAACATTTTTCTGACAATTCCCACAGGACCTCCTGCTCCTTTTAAAAAACTGAAGGAAGATTCATTTTCTTCCCCCTAAACGTGCTAAAATTTCATTCTTAAGTGCAGGCAGTTTTTCAGTGATCTTATCTGACTTTTCAAAAAACATTCAGACATTTTTAAAGTGATCCCCTATTTAAAGTGATCCCCTTCCAAAACAATTCATAGGCTGGAAATTGTTTATCATAACCATTCGGGCAACACTGAGAAGCCTGGAGGGGGTTGCAACCAAAGCTAATTGCCTAACAAGTACAATTCACAACAGTAGTTTGACAAACTCATAAAAAATCAACTCTGCTGGCTAAATCTTTGGCCCTCATGAGAGCTCATTGTGTAGCAGGAGAGATGCAGTGCAGACGTGCTGCAAACTCTGTTGCTAGAGGGGAATTTCCTCAACTCTGGGGAACAGTGTGGTGGGCAAAAGGTAGTCCAGAAACACCAGGGCTTGGTCTCTGCTGATCACTGTGGTGCAAACAGCCAAAAAATGGTTAAAGTGCCTCCGAACCATGGTTGTGTCCCTTGAAGTTATGAGACAGAAATGGGGGTATCACTGTGGCCAGGCTTTGGGTGTTTGTCTCTACTACTTCCCTTTGTGATTTTGTACATCCTGCCCTGTGCATGGGTTTGGATCTACAGAGAGGTCCCATGGAAGCAGCAAGGACAGAGAATGGACTAAGCAGGTGTGAAATGCCTTGGAAACACGCAGGGCTTGGCTTAGTCCACACAGGGACTTCAAGGTCTCTGACAAAATGGGAGAAAAAGGGTGTATTTCCCCCAAGAATTAAGAGTCATGAATCCCTTGACTGGATGTGAGAAAGTAATTTTTTTTCCCCACGTAAAGCAGAAAAGAAGAGAGCCTTTCTTTTACACCATACCTACTACATTTTGCTAATGGTGCTCCCTTGGCAGAAGCAGGGTTTGGATAAAAGGCTCGGTCTCCCTAGAGGACTGATTAAATGCTGGATTTTGGCAACTAAAAATGTGCTTTGGTGCTTCAGTCCCTGTGATAGGGGCTGATCCTAAGCACCTCTTGCACTACAAACACCCCTGTATCAAAATCCACTTGAAGGATATATTCCTATGTAACTATTCCTGGCCATTCTGCCCCAGACACCAATCTTCATCCAAACATCACTTCAACTCCAGCTGCAAAACAGCTGCCTTGACTCACTGGTAGGTCCAGCTGGTCAACAATCCTCCTGGAAAGCTGCTGGAGGACATGGCACAGGAGTGAACAAAATGAACATTCACAGGAGAAGAAAACCACCTTTAACATGTCTGGAAGCAGGAGGAGCAGGGAATCCATGGAGAAGCCACCAGCCCTGCTCTGCCACCCTGCTACCAGCACAGAGCTGAGCTCTTGCATTGAATCCTGTTGACTTTAGTTATATTAATTGAAGTAGGGTTCCCAGGGTTGCTGTAGCATCAAATGAATTCCAGCAATTTAGATTATCTTCAGCTATATTAATTTCCATACTGGCTTGAGGAATTTCTCCTGCATCACTTGAGAAAAGCACCTTTAAAAGCTGTGCTTTTTTTTTTTTTCTGCTTTCTATTAGAATGTACTAATAGATACTAATAGATATTTCTTTTCTGTTTAACTCTAAGGGACCTTAGTGAATACTTCAAGGTTTACAGCTTAAGTGATTGTTTAGTAAGTAAACCTTTTCTCCTCCAGACTTCGGTAAAAATATAGTTTAAACATTTTATTTGGATTCATACCTCATTTCAAAGTGTTGCTCATAATACCTGACAGCAGCCGAACTTTAGTTAGCTAATTCTCTCTCTTTTTTTTTTTTTTTTTTTTTTTTTTTTTTTTTTTTTTTTTTTGAGGAAAACAGGAGTTGAACATATTTTCTGACACATTAAGCATGACTACTGGGAAATTAAAACAAATGCTGGTACAATTCACAGGGGGAAAAGAACTTAAAATTTGTTTATAAACTTGTTTCCAGCTCTAAATGCATGTCAAAAATTAATAGGTCATCAACACACTGCATTTAGCTGGCAACTAGCAATATTCTAAGATATAAGACAGAATATAACCAGAGCAGCAAATTGGCTGAAACTGAAGCATTTTGAGTGCTTTCTAAAAGTCATCCCAGACAACTTCAAGCTCTAACAAGATGGAAAATCTTTTCTGTCTCTGTACTTTACTCCAAGGATTTAGAAAACTGAGTAGTAAGGCAAATACCCAGAGGTTAATAGCCTGGAACCTACACCCAGCTTTCAGGGTGTATCCAGGCAGTTGGGGAGCTGTGGACCAGGATGCTCTCAACACCATCAGTGCCAAAACACTCAGATCAGGAAAATTTGTTTCAAAGCAATCAGAACCACAAACTGGCAGCCTCAGCTGGGCTGGCCTCTGCCAGTCTAAGGCAGATGAGACCAATCTTTTTGTTAAGAAGCCATGAAACATCCTGCACTCCCAATGGCAAAGCTGTGTCTAGTAACTTGGAAAATCCCATATTTAGCTGGGTGCGAAGTGGCAAGGTGTGGAGCAGGACTTGATACAAAATGACTCTTGGATCTTGAGAGAGAATTTCTCCAAGACCATCTCAGTTAAATCATTCAATTTAGACACACTGGGAAATTTTAATACTCCCCTCTACAAACCTGCCCATACACAGTGCAGAGTCAGAGCAAAGTAAAATTTGAAGAATACCAAGACGTGGTGTTAGACTTGAATGTATTTCTCTAGCTTCTGGTCTAGACTTGCATTGTTAAGCTCATAAGGTCCAAGTCACCTGGAGGTGGTGTGAAAGCAGAGGAGACACAGAGCAACTTTCAGTTCCTTCCAAAGGTGATGCTGGAGGGGATTGTTGCAGAATCAAAGCACGACAAGGGCTAGAGAGCCATTGTCCTGGCTCTGGAGAGAAAAAGCCTCAACCAGTCCACATGCACCTCCAATAACAGCCTCTTTTTAGGTCAGGTGGAGGACAGTTGGAGAGATCAGCTCCAGGGCCAGAGAGGTGGAGGAGGATGTCAGCAGACTCTGGGCTTCACTATCAGCCTTTCATTTTCCACAACGTTAAAACACACCATTTAATATACGTATAGATATATATATATACACACACACACACTTAGGCTTTAAAATTCTTCCAGAGATGGGACGAGGCAATATTATCTTTGAGAAAATGCAGATCTTAACTTAGTCTCCCAAAAGGAAAATTACTGACTTGAGCAATCCCTGGTAGTTATCCAAATAGCCTTGTCAAATTATTTAAATACCGCATTGTGATATTATTGAAGTTGGTACCAAGTTACTCTTGGCAGAAACAAGTGTTCACTGGCAGGTGCTGAGTAGATGAGCTGTTACTGCTCCAGCTCTGTGTCAGCAGCAGGGCTGGCTGCTGGGAGGGATTTTAACCAGGGAGCTCAGCAAAATGCCCTCCAAAGGGGTTACCTTTCCTAAAGGGATCAGGGGGGGTTGTTTTTACCTCTCAGGGGCCGGTGACTTATCTGCTGTTGTGCTGGAGGGGATGGGTGGGAAGGAAGTACAAAACCCACTCACTAAGGAAGAGGTCTCTCTTTTTTCTTGATACAGATTCAGTATGTGAATCTCCAGAGGGAAAAAAAAAGAATTTGGGAATTTACCTGCTCAGTATTAAAAGAAAGGGGGTGGTGGGGATGGGAAAACTTAGGCTTATGCATTTTTCATTATTTGGGGCCCACTCTACCCGTGTGTGCTTAATGCTTTTGTCTCTGCTAGAGTTTCAGGTGGAAAGTCATTTAAAATGCAAGAGTCAAGGGGTAATTCACATTTTCGGGAGAAAAGTTCAGAGTCAGGAACACACAAGCTGTGTCTGTCTGTCCAGTTGCAGCGTGAGGAGGGACAGGAGGAGTGAAGCTGTGGCTGCTTGTCTTAAACTTTGAAACTCAGCTGTCATCTCAGGGAGATCCCAGATTTCTTGTAGAGGGTGCAGGTATTCCCCTTGCCTATCCTGGGGCAGGGCTCCTGGGGAGCCCCCTGCCTCCCCAATCCATAGGATGCTGAGGGGGTTGAGGGAAGCCAGAGGTTACACACCTGCTGCCACAGAATTCACCAGCAAAATTCGAAAAAGCTCCATAGAAACCTCCCTTTGTGGCCAAGAGGGTGAGAGACACTGACAACAGTCTCCTATTCTACTGGTGTGGGGGGACAAGATGGGGCTCTGCAAACTTGGGCAGGCAGTGTGAGGTAGGACCTATTGGATAATTTAGGCCCCAGATCCTTTAAGAAAAATTTTAGCCCCTCAAATATCTTTTCAAAAGTTTTGTCCAGTTTGGCTGTAAATGTCTGGAGTGATGGGTTTTCCATCACTTCCCTTGGGAAACAATCCCTTCCTCTAACAGCCCTGGGTAACAGCCCATCTCCTGCTACTCAGCCAACATTTGCTTTGGCTCACTTTCATCCCATTACTCTCAGTTCTATCTTCATGTACCTGGGCTGACATGCTTAATATCATCCCCAAATTTTTGAGAGTTAAAATTGATATTACCAAGATGAGTAAAAGGAAGTAAACAGGAGATAATTTTTCCATAGATATTGCTTTCTACAGTGAAGCCTATACAGAATAAAGCCATGCTCCAAGAAGGAATTAGTAAACAGGCAAAATAAAATGACAACTCTTCAGTTACACTGGGATGACAAGGTTGTCACTTTACTTCTGGCCACCTTTACCCTTAGGGTAATTACTTGTGTTACTGTGTAATAGGTTTTACTTTAGGCTCCTGGAAAACAACTGCAGCCTAAATTCTCTGCTGGACCAAATGGCTACAACCGCATTGATTTATCCTGTGATTTCTAGCCAGAAATTTTTCTGAGCATTTCTATCCAAGGATGCCTGCTAGGTTGCAGGAGACCTTTCCTTGTGTTGGAGCAACATACCAGCTCCAGGACTCCATCTTGTTACACAAATTGATTATTTCCACCCTTCAGAAGTCTGCATGTCTGAAATCCATAGTACGCATTTAAGTGCAATCTTACTGAAAGGGCCCAAATCCCTTTGCCAGAAAACACTTTCTTTCTCTAGAAGCTCAGAGAGTACATGCCTAGGTTGTACTTTACTGAGGTGAATGCAGAGACAGACTTAAATTAATATTTCTGGGAATAAATTATTTCTAGAGTATCTTGAGCCAGCACTACATGAATAGATTACCATGAAGCACTATGGGAAGCAATAATTCATCTAAAAATCATAGCTTAAAACAGGGGGGAAAAAAAAAATCTATGCAAGCTGAGGATAACTATCCAGCCTCTTACTGTCAGCACTGACAAGTGCTTTGCAATCTGCAAAGTACCCCAGCAGCATTGTGGGGCACTGTGCTTCACCAGCTCTGCTTTATTTCATTTGGTTGGTAGCAGTGACAGCTGAGAGCATCTCCCCAGCCAGCAACCCTCCCCTAACAGACTGCTAGGGCCAGGAATACCCAGAACTATTCCCCACATAGAGGAAAACTGGAGATGCCCCACACCAGCTTTACTTCCAGCACTGACTAAAAAGTCAGATTGTAGGGTTTTTTACAACTGCCAAAAGCAGATTCCCCCAGTTTGGTCTCCTCCCAAGACCTGGGCAAACCCCAGCATTGCCATCTCCACATTCCCAGGGGGAAACTGCACCAGCTGTACATCACATTTGGAATAGAGACTGAGGCTTTTCTATATCTTTTTTGGCCTTTGGTTGGTGCCAGCCCCCCTTCTCTTTTAAACATGTGCCAAGCTCTGTTAAACCAATTCTGAGAATTTAACCATAGTCAAGAGACTTTTCAGATTGTGTTATAAGGAGAAAAAAACCCCAAACATCTAATTTTCACCTCTACTGCCCCAATACCATGTAAAATTAAGAAGTCATTACATGACTTTGGTCACTAAATAAAACACAGAATTTTGCTCTGCTTGACACAATAAACATAAGAGCTAAATGCCTCATGCTGAGAAAAATTATAATTCTCTGCTACCCAAAGAAGAAACACACTCTTGCAGCCTACCTGGTGTCTTAAATTTTCCTACTGAAAATCACAGGGCTGAGACCACAGAGGGAATCTCAGTTTGACATCAGCCCAGAGGTTTTATATTTAGGATTTTGTGCTCTCATCTCACTATGCATCTGTACAACTCTATTTAAACTCCAGAATAAAAAAATAAATAAATTTATTTTTAGGTTTGCAACCTCGATCACACCTTATATCCTTTTCTTCCACCCCTCTCTTTTTCCTAACCTGCCTACAGCTGTGAAACTTGAAAAGTGCTTTTTGCATTTGCCCCCAGCACAGTAACAAAGCTCAGCAAATGTCAGCAGTACCCTGGGATGTACAAAGGATCATCCTGCACTCCCAAGGTCATTACAGCAGCCACAGTGATGTTCTTAAAAGCTCACCTGGAAAGCCCAGACCAAGATCCTCATTAACTAAAATATGTAAGTCCACCTGAGAACAGTCAGTTCTGTGGCTTGGATGGCTGAGGTGGCATTTCTGAGACAGAGAACCAGCAAAGACAAAAGGCACAGATTTCAAACTCCACAGAGTGTATGGGGATGGGAAAGTGATGGTGTGGTTAGTGTGCTTAGTTAGTGTGGTTAGACTGTGGTTGCCCTTGGTCAGAGCCACATGGGGGGAGCAGCAGAGAACACCTGCAGCACCTTGTCCCCATGCAGCACTGGTCATGCTCCACCAAAGCAAAGGAAGAGTACAGGGCCTTTGTCCCCAGGTCTGAGGGGCACACTGGAGGTGTCTTCAGGAGGGGAGATGGCAGCATGCACAAATACACTCTGTCCCATCTGCCCAGCTTTGTTGCCCACCATGGAAAAGGCATCAGCAACACAGCCTTCATCTACACAAGCTCTCTGGAGACCCTGGCTGCATTGTTCTGTTTACAGCCAGGGATGAAACTCATCTCACTGCATCCTAACTGTGATTGCAACTTGAGCAATGAGACCACAGCAATCTTGGGTACATCTTCAGGTGGCTGACAACCTGTCCCCTGCTTGCAGCAGAGACACACACAGAGAAAGAAGCTTTATCTGGTCTCATTCTGTCATCCCTAATCTGACCTCCTCTTAGCAGCCATAACTGACAAAACTAAATCTGACTTAGGTACCTGCATTCAGGGTTCAGTTTGACACCTCAATCCCTTTGAGATACAGAACTCAGGTATTTGGAAATGAGCCTAGGAAAATCATCTGCTTTCTCCTGAGTGCCTATCTAGGAAAAGATACAAAATTAATGTTGAAAACAAAGCTGTAAAAAAAAAAAATTAAAAAATCCTACAGACAAAAAACCAGACCTTTCTTGCAGACTGCATATAATCAGCAGGAGACTTCACACATCTGCAGCCAAGTCCAGCTTTCTGAAGAGGTCTAGAAGGTGTCTAGAGCCACAAAAGCTACTTAGTCCTCTTAAGGCTTCTCTCAGTAGTTCTGGAAAGACATCTGTGCTTCCATTTGCATTTTAAATACCTTGTAACTTTAAGAAATCTGTCCAAATGTCCTCTTGTTGCCACACTTGTTACAAGTTAGTGGCACTTCCCATACGTAAATGCAAAATCTGAATATTTTCTATACTGCCCAGCACTACAGTGGTCTGGAAATAAGTTGATTCTAGGGAAGATACGATGCCATATGTTGCTGCATTAAGTGTCTGTGATTTGTCACAGGAAACATTTTCATACACAACTTTTACAGGGCACTGTAAAAGCACTTGAACTAATTTTCTCTGCTCAGCAAAATTAAATCCCAAACAATACAGTACTGCTCTAATACAGCTGTAATCATAACCTTGCACAACTTCAGCTTGAACTATTTGTTCCACTAACAGAGTTTCCCATTTTTTTTAAATATTCCTATTCAAGGATATAAGACTTGTTTTAATATTACATAAAGAACCAAGCAACTGGTTGCTAAGCTATGGCAACAGGAAATATGAAGAAGGTACTTGCCCAAGAAGATATCTGACTATCAAACTAGTCCCAGAAATTAGTTGTGAAATGGAGTGGAATACGTGAATGGTTATGAACAACAACTAAATTAATTTACATGGGTGAAATAAATGGTACATGAGAAACAATTGCCACAGCAGAGTTATTCTCCATCTACAGAATAAATGGGATTGGATATGCACATGCATGTGTGCATTTATGGGTATTTATGTGAGAGGGATTTATTAAAATGTTTAATGGAATAGCCATGGTTGTATCAAGTTACACACAGTGGTTTGCAGGCCTAATCCTCCTCATGGTAAAGGCAATGGAAATAAGAACAGTTGACTAATTATCACTCGAAGTGCTGCAGAACACTTGAATTCTAACAAATTACTAGGACCTCAGGGAAAGAAACAATGCTAATTAAGATGAACTTTAGGTGTAGGACCTAATTAATATGATCTTTACATGAAACTTATTCCAAATGAAGCAACTTGAAAAGTTGTATGAATAAATGCCTGGGGCTGTGTCGCACTAAATAAGTCAAAAAATAAACAAACATGGGCCTTAAAATCAGCAAGTAGCAAATCAAGATACTAACACGGGTGCTGTGTGACTGCAAGACTTTGCTTAAGCAAAGATTTTTATTTGCTTTAGCTTTAAGCACCACTGCTGATGAAATTATAGATGCTGGGGATTGTTTCTGTTTCTAACTGGTACCACACAGAGATGCTGGAGGGGTGGGGATTAAAGTACAGGGAGAATACACCAGTGACTCTTTTGTTTGGGGGAAAATATTGATTTCAGGATCTTGACAGAAAGAGATGTGTCAGTCTGTTAAAACAAGAACTTAAAATGATGTCTTTAGGTAACTTAACAGATTTTTTTTTTCCTGTTTCTGAAAAGGCAGCTAGATTCTCAAGCAGAAGAAATTAGTGCAGGAGGTCAATTAGAGAAGGTAGAATGGTGCCTGTATCAGTACAACATGCATGTTGTACACATCTGCATGACCCAAGTACATGGGCTGTACTCTGAAAGCAGAGTACAGGCAAAGTAATACTCTGGAAACTGAGAAATAGAAAGAAAAAGAGTCTCAAGATAATACGTCTGTTCTCCTCCGACCATTCCCAATGGGCTGTTTGCAAAGACCCTGGCTGGCCGATGCTATGAACAAAACATCAGCCCCTGGCAGTCCCATGAGGAAGAATCACTGGCCTGTGGGCAACAAAACCTTGGGACAGGAGTGCCTTCAGCCAGCTGGGTAATGCTGGCTCAGCAGGATTCAGCTCTATCAGTCAGCCCAGGGAAATGAGCTCACAAATTAGGAGAAGATGAAATTCTCCAGGGCATGGACAGGGACACTGGGAAAGAGATTTTCCAAGTTTCTGGCAACAAACAGTTACTCTAGAAGTACTGTTCAGTCTTTTGCAGAAGTAGTATTTTCTGTACAAAATTGGACAAGCCCTTACTTCTTACAGTCCTGCAGCATTCTCCATCTGGGGTTAAAAGCTCAGCCTGCTGTGAGGCCCTGAGCAGAGCTCTGGACATCTCCTGTAGCACCTACATGCCAGATGGACTTCATCCCCTGGCTAGAATCCAGGATCTTGGGGTGAATCCTGATCCCATTGAAACTGCTGGCAAGAGTCCCACTGGTTTTAGTAAGGTCACCTCTGGTCTCTGCTCCAGCAAAGCTTTTGGGAGATCCTTCCATACACAAATTTTTTTCTGAATGAAACTAAGTTGACTAAACACTGACTTGTCCAAATTATAAGAAAGATGACAGCAATGAAGGAAAAAAAGAATTTAAAAATTAGCCTATGGGAAAACAAAACAGCAGTGTACAATTACTCTGTTCTGAGCAGATATAATAAAAATATCAGATGCAATATATGGACATACATTAGCGTTTTGGCTTTGTCTGCTAAACTGGAATTCCTCACATGCTGACCTCTTGCCCTCCTCCTACTTCTATTTTTCTCTCTCACCACTCCATGAGAAAAAGGGGGGAGAGGAGAGAGAGAGACATACACACAGAAAGAGAAGAAAAAAAGAGTGGGAGGGGGGAGAGAGAAAACATGAAAAAGAAGTAAGGGCAGCAAAAGAAAGAATGAAAAAAAGAAAGAGTGGAAGAGAGAGCAACAGAACAAAAGCAAGCAAGAGTGAGAAGGAGAAAGAAAAGAAAGAAATCAATGCACTGCCAGTCGTTTTTTTAGGGCTTGTGAAAGTTATGGGGCCCTACACAGAGAAGGCATTACATTTTTTGATCTGCAGCCAGATTCTTAATGAAATAGGAGGGCAGGAGGGAGGCTAATGTGATTCAGCATCTAAAACCAAGCAGTTGCATCAATAATCTTTAGCACTGGCACTTGTGCTAAGACAAAACATAACAGAGTTTAGAAGACAAGTTGTCAGTGTGATTTGGGGGCCTTTCAGTTATTCAATATAACTCCATTAGGTTTTGGAAGCATAAACAGGTAGCAGGGTTTTGTGCAAGTAATACTCTCAAACCAGGATGTAATTAAAATTGAGCTCTTTGGAGAATAATTCTACTATATATTACTAGAGGTGACCTCTATTTTATCAATCTCCAGTGAATACCACTATTTGTTTTAGCTTTACCCACTTTCAGGCTAACAAACACAACTGTGAAGCACCAAGCCTGCAGAACTGAGCAGTGCACACTCCAGCTGGGGCTGGGGTCTGGATTAAGTTCTCCTCAGTTAAAGCAGCTTTAAATGAGGGGTGCACTCATTTCCACTGCTGTCTAAACTTCTCTTCCACTCCAGCAGGGAGGTTTTTTTAAAATGTATTTACTTCTATACAGAAGGTCTTTTGATCCTCTCTCTCTCTCTTTTTTTTTTTTTTTCTTAATATGCAAAACATTGGGGAGCACCAGGTTAAATAAAACTTTTTTCCTCCCTTCAGCTGGACTAGCACATAAAACTTAGCTTGACCTTTAAGGCTAAGCTTTGCAAATCTGCCACTGCAAGGAATTTGGGTAGGATGAAATTCCCACCAATGAAGATGTCTCACTTCAAGTTACTCTATGCATGACTTGATTCCCCCTTAAATCCCTCACCCAGAGCACAGGCTGGCTGGGGTTTTGTACAGGGACTTGTCAGAGTCTTCTGCCGGAGACCAGCTCACTCAGAGGGCTCTGAACAATGAAGTGCACTGAAAGGTGGTATCCTAGCCTTCAAGAAGGTGCTCAGGAGGACAAACTGTTAGACTGTGACTGTTAGACAAATATATTGGATTTTCAAAAATCTCTCACATTAGATGCTGATTTAAACCCTTACTGTCACTGGTCAGTGGGCAGAATGGGCTTTCAACAAGAGCACTCAAACCCCCTTCCTTATTCTCCCCAGACCATCTTCTCACTGCAGAAAAACCTCAGCTAATAAGATCACCTGGGCCACAAACACAAGAATATGAGATAAAAAATTAGCCCAAGCCAGGCAAAGGTTATGCTCCTCAAACATCTCAGCAAACGTGGACCAGGACTGAACAAGTTGAACAGGATAATTAGCCAGATGGAAGATGCTAGGAGAAGAACAAGTGAAGAAGTCACAGCATCATGAATCTTAGTTTCCCACTTAACCACACGAGTCAGAGTAGTCCCTTGGTGTTGAGCTCCTGACACTGATCTGTGGCAAGACCTTTCCACAGGTCAGTTCTCAAACACCCAACTTAAGTCTGAAAGGTATAATTTTGCTTTTATTTTACCTCTTCAGATTTCAAGACGTTTGCTTGCCCATAATGTAAACCACTTATATGTAAAAGTGACTATGGTTAAGACAATAATTACTTTTACTGAACAGATACAGAATGATCTGGGAAAAGGAATGGTGGGAACCACCAGGAAAAGCTGATTTTGCAACACTTCTTTTCCCCATTTTTCTTAAATACATCAGTTTGTTCACTCTTCCATATAATATTTCTATTTAGAAATATATAGTAAGCTGATTCTGAATTAAAGAAATTCAACTAGTGAGAAAGTGCAAGGGAATGTGAATTACTTTACACCCCAAGTATGCAAGCCTCCTCATTTCTATCCCTTATGGTTGCAGAGACTATTTTTTTATGATTTTCTCCCTTTTTTGCCATTAATATGGTTTGAATTGTCTCCTGGTCTCCTAACACAGAACTGTTGTCTGCAGTCTTCATTAATCTTCATAAATTTCAAGTAATACAATGGCCTGGCCTGCACCCTCCAGGGCAGTAGCAATTTAAGAGGGCAAATGTTTTGAGGAGTCAGTTTGAATGCCTAACTCATCCCTTGCTCCAGCAGGGTGGTGGTAGGAGGGTAGGGGGTGTTTTAACCCCCCTTCATGTTTTGTCTTTTTAAATTGTACTAATTTTTCCCAGTGCTTTTAAGTTCCCAGGAAGGTCTAAAGATTGTTGGGTGTATAACAGAAAAGAATGCAGGGATTCATATGTAGAATTTAGATAATATTTGGGTAGGGAATGGTATTGCCATTGGATGCCTGTTGGTACCTACTTGGTGCAGCATGCTTGACCCCCAAACTCAACCCAGGATGCTGCAGGGGCAGGAGGAAAGCACTTCCAAGAAGTTTCAAAGACCTCCTAACCTTGTACTTTGGAGCTTTTATCTTACAAAAAAACCCCAAACAAAACCAAAACCAAAACAAAAAAACATCCCAATATCTTCCCCCAAAACAAAGCAAAACAAACAAAAAAACCCCAAAACAAAAACCAAGCAAAAAGCACTACTTGGTACTGCTGCAGAAAATTACAGAGCAATTAATAACAATTTAGCAGGCAGCACAACACATGCTAATAGGTATAAGAATTGATGTAAACAAGTATGGGAAACATCATAAGTTAAGTAAAAATTCCCACGGTGCAGCAGTGCTTAAAGTCCTGAGACAATTTTCTTCCATATTTCATCTGGGAAAACATCCTCCCATAAACAAAGACTCTATCAGTTAAGGTGTATGGTCTAAGGCCTAAAATGAAAAAAACCAGACTCTGTCCCCAGGTTTATTGGCTCTATAGGGGCTGTAGCTGGTGGGCCTCTTCCCTGGTCATTGGATGAAGTCCTCTTCTGGAGCATTTCATTCCACCAGGGTGATTCCATAAGGAAAACAAAGAGCACTGAGTTTAAGCTCATGGAAAGCTAACTTGCTTTGGAGGGAGCCAAAGCAGTAATAAAAACTGTTCTAATGATTTGATCAGCAAAACAAACTAAAAGCAAAGTTTGGAATTAATGAGAGCTCTAGATCAAAACCATGGATGATTTTCCTCTCATTAGTGGTTTTTATCATCAGATGTTAGCATTGTTTGAATGAAATTCATTCAAAGACCTCAAATAAAAGCAGTATTTGGTAAAAGAAACCGTGATTTGGGTCTATTAACAAACAGAACATCTTGCTAAATAATTCCTTTATGCACTATTCAGTAATGATGTAAAGCTGGTGCCTTTCTGCTTCCTCAGTGAAACAGCCTTCAAAAAGATCATTAAGCTGGCTTTTTGTGAGGCAAGCTAAAGAGAAAGCCCGAAACGTCTGTTATAAGTTTATATTTGTATTCAGCTCAATTAGGCCTTAGGATACAGATGAAAGCAGAGCGCAGTTTCCTTCGAGGCCGTTTCAAACAGCTAACTTTCTAAAGAAGCACTTCTGAAAACTCCTTGGGCTGCAGCCTCTGCCTTTCCAAGAAGCATTTGCATCCCCGGCCCCTGGGCGGGAGGGGGAGACGCTCATAAAAACATCCAACAGCTGAGCCAACGGAGACACCCAGCTCCTTGTGGCAGGAATTTTGGGACAAACCAAACTACCTCAAACAACAACAAACCCTCCCTCCTCTTCTCCCCTTTCTGCTGCTCAGGGATCCTCCCTCCCTGGCTTTATTTTTTTCTCCCTTTCCAGCAGGGACCCCCACACTGCGGCCTTTGCTCTCCTAAGCGGCATCACTGAGATTTCTCCTGGGGACAGAGGGCACAGGCCCGTGCTGGTGGATTCCCAGGGAGGTTCAGCTGGCTCCTGGGGCTGGATTGCTTGGGGGGATTTTTCCATTGCAAGAGGTCTCTGGAAGGAGGTCAGGGTGATGGGCTGTAGAGGATCCCAGCCTGGCACAGCCTACACGAGCATCCCTGCCACTGCAGGGTAGCCAAAGGGCTCTGTCCCCAACACTTCTCTCACTCCAGCACTGCAGCTGCCATCTCCAAAAGGTTTTTGACCATGTAAAAAAAACCCAAAAAAACCAACCCAGCAATGCTCAGCTTGTTCTCATTGGAAACTCCCTCAAACTGATGCAATCCAAGGAGAGTAACCTCGTCCAACAGAAACATGTTCTGTCAGAAATGTTTCACCTGCTCACTAAGTACATTCACTACACAGAGCCTTTTTATAATGTGCTAATTTATTTTTAGAAACGGTTTTATATCGCAGAGCACCCTGAGTGCCTTTGGCAACTTCAGGTACTTTAGAAATAAATGTATTATTATTCCTCTTTAGAGATTTAAACTGTATGTTAAGTGGTTAAAAGTAGCCATTACATGGTTGGTGGCTTTTTCTTTTATTGGTTTTCCCAATGGCAATTTTAATACTGAATTTTATTAATTTTATTATTTATTTATATTACAGCACTTAGACTCTTAATTTAGGAAGAATCAGTACCAAAAAGAGGACCTGGGTGTCTGACTGGCAAATGAGGTGCCTAAGGCCAAAGCTGTGATCCTGAAAGCTCCTGAGCTCTTGGGGCATTAAAATAATTTTCCAATCTAACTCTTCCCAGCCATCCCCAGTTCTGCTGCTTCCCAGGAGACATTCAGCCCTCCTGGATTGAGCACTTTAGCAGCAACAGGGCATCCCACTGCCTAGGTTTCCTGAGGACCATAATCCAATTGGCATTTTTCAAATTGATCTTGATGTAAAGACAAACACACAGAAACTACACTACAGTTGCTTTCTCTCCAAAGAAAGCACAGGTTTTAGCTCTTTTTTATTATTATTATTTTTTTAAAGTATGGCTAAACATTTCATATGCCATGTAGGCAGGCAAGATTCATCATCCTGATCTAGAAGAAGGTGGCCCATGAAGGCACCTTTTGCACCACATCCTGGACTATTGGGCACCACACATAGGCTTTGTTAGGTGACTTTTGAAGTCAGTTCTCTGCACAGAAGAATTCAAGGCTCGGTCACTCAAAAACCAAACCCCCAGAAAACAATCCCCCAGCTGATCTTTGGCTGAAGAGGAACAGCCAAGGCATAGGCTCTGTGATCAGAGAACCCCCATTTTCTGGGGAAAGACACAAGATACTGTCCTAGCAGTGCTGGGAAAAAAAGACCTCCCTGAAGCTCTCAGTAAGGCACCTACACCTTAGAAGTATCAAGAGGTGAAGACCAGCTCTATTTTCATTATCTTCTAGGTGAAACTCCAGCTACTTGCTCATGGTGTTTTTAAGTAGCTACTCTTCTGAGCATGCCTGGGCCCAGATTTCCTTCTGTTCTGTGTCCCTCTGTGCTAAGATAGCCCAACCTCAGGCTTGTGATTTCCATTCAGGGAGTCAGGAATATGAAACACACATCTTACAATATTTATCTGTGTGGACCAAAGAAGTTTCCATGAAGTTTGAAAGGCAGTTTGGAAAAGTTTTCTGTCTTGAGAGGCCTGAGCAAACTTCCTCAACTCAGGCATCTGAAAATTACTTTTGCAGTGCTGGAATCTGCCCACTCACTCCCACAGTAAGAAAAGAAATGCTCCATGGCAGCTTAGCAGATGTTCTGCTGGAATTGCCACGATGGCTCAGGTGGAAGCAAGGTATCTTCACAGGTCTTTAGAGAAGTGAGCAGCTCAGATTGTGAAGAGTCACCATCAAGCTTGTTCTTCATGCAGTAATCCTTTCTTTTCTTTTGAGGCCAAGATCCAACTATCATTACTTAGCCTATCCTTCAATTTTAATAGTTACCATCTACAAAACTTCCTCATGAAACCATCAGGCAGTGTGAAAGGACAACAGCCAGCTGATTAGTTCTGATGAACTGGAGATCTGCTCTGTGTCACTAAAATGCCTGTACATCCAATTAACCACATAGAGTACTCCAGCCAAGTGCAACATTCACAGGCTGCCATTACCAGGAGGTCAGTGCACCAGAAACAGTCTTTGCAAAGCTGGAAGTTTCTTCTGAGCCTCTTCAAAGATTGTGAATTTATTTTGCTAAGACCTCCAAGGTGTGTTTCCTACTTGCTCTCAGAGCACTAATTTAGACTGAGCTCAGTACATTTTGGTAAGTGGCCACTTGCAAGGATACACCTGAATCTATTTTTACTTATTAGAGAAATGTAGGTAGAAGTTTTAAATTAAGCAAGCCTTAAAATTTCACTACAAGGTACATACATAGGTTTTTATCTGCATTCAGCTGCCTTAGTAGCTAATAAGGCTAATGAGCAAACTCTGTTATAACTATTATATTCATTGTTATATAATTATACTGCTTATAATTACACTATTATCTCTGAAGGATAACCAACAGGATTCAGAAAAAGGCCAACAGACAGAAATAGGACACATTTCCTCAAAGCCATGGTCAGCTCAGTCAGCTGCTCCATGCTTCCCTGAGCACTGCCAGCAGAGCCAGCAAGAATCAGATCAGCCAAACAGGGAGCAGTGAACAAGAAGGTATCAAGATTGGCCCCATCAGTGGTCATGCAAATCAGCAGTAAACTCTCCGCTGGTTTTGACAGGTGCTGGCTGCAATCTCATATGTAAAGTCCCTGGCACGTTGTTAAGGCAAAACTTCATTCCATTCAAAGCTTTATTAGCATCAAAATTTCATAAACACTGTAGAATTTGATCTGAAAAGTTTAATTCTTTGAAAATCTGGCAGCCTGGGTAGAAATTCTGGGCACCTGGCTTGAGTATTGCTCAGTTTTCTCCAGTTTCATCCACAGTGCCATTATTTATTTAGTTCTGCAAGTTTTTTGTGGAATGCTGCAATGTGAAACATATCACTTGCAGAGAGCCCCAGTTTTGGCAGCCCTAACAAAACTAATGCCAACTCAATGCAAATCTCTCTCTGCCTGTTTGCATGTATTATAACAGCAAGAAATAAATTTTCTTAGAGGCATAATGAAAATATGTTCAAGACTAACACCAGCGTCTCTGTACAGAAAACTTAATAGGCAAGTTTGGGTTTTTTCCCATGTTGGTTTAGATAGGTCAATTCTTTCTAAAGTTACTGTCAATATTGTGTACTCAAGATGGTAACAGCAATGTAGAGTTATCCAGCAGGAATTATCTGCTTGGGTTTTTTAAATGACATTACACGTGTGCCTCCCATTGGTTTTGATATGTTGGTTTTTTTTTTATTCTGAAAAGCACTCTTCAGAACACTCACTGTATTAAAAAAAAACAAAACAAACAACTAAACAAACAGAAAAACAAAATCAACAAACAAAAAAAACCCCAAAACCACCAACAACAACAACTAAAAAACCCAGAATGAACCATTGCATGCCTTTAATGACCTGAGGATGTCTAATGCAGTTTTGAAGTTGCACTGTCTACAACAGAAAAGGATCAGGATAGTGCTGCATTAGAGGGATTCTCATGGTCCTGCAAGCTCTTAAATCTTTGAAATAATCCAGTTTCTCTAGCAGGTTTCTACATCTGGTCTGCTTTCATTTTTTTATTAACGAGCTCAGCTAAAAACAATGTCCCCTTAGTTCCCCAGTTGGATGCCAGTTCAGTGTGGGGTTCTGGCTGTGCTTTGCAGGGCCCTGGCATGTGCTTATCCAGAAGGCCACGACCTGTGGCTGCTGAGCAGGCCAGTGCTCCAAAGTTTAAGTTAAGACTTTGGTCTTAAAAACTGAGGTTTGGATAGAGGAGCAAAAATGCAAACTCATGCCTGAAATCTCAGGAAGTTACCAGTTCTACCAGGGACTGACTGCTAGATCCAGCCACCCCAAGGACCCAATGGCATCCAAATAGTAGGGCTTAGAGTTACTCTACAGATACATCTGGTGCTAAACGTGTGCTAATAGTCATGGGTTTGTATAGTCTAGATAAAAAAAATGTTAACATTCTCTTTACTATTTCATGCTACAGCATTAATGTTGTTTAACACTATGTCTTATCCTATATCCTATTTTATATCCGAGTATTAAAAGTATTAATTTCCAAAGAACAGCAATTCACCACCATGAAACAAATTCCACCCATGTACCCAGCATTCATTGTCCTGAACATCACTGCAAGCAAAGTCCTGTCTGCAAGCTGCAAATTCATGAGACAAATGAGTAGTATGAGTTTGCAAGCAAAGATCAAAATTAGGTGCCAGTCCCTAAAAACCTGTTCCCAAAGTATTTGCCTTTGGGCTTAAGATTTCTAATGTATTTAGTGCAAAAAACCATACAAGTCTTGGGGAGGTGGCTTCCCCTTGGAGCACATTATCTTTGCACCTCCACCATGAGCTGCTGGATAATATGAACAGAATACTGAAATCAAAACAGGAATTTCAGCTTTACTGCTCACAAGCCTTTTTTGCAGGTTTTCAGTTTACCTCAAGACACAACCAGACCTACAGGCAACTCTGGTAATGAGGGTCTGAGGTTCTGCACTTGACTCAATTAGTGACTCACAGAGCATCCCTGCTCCTCAGCTTACGCCTCTTCAGAATGGTGCTAAAGTGGACATGGCTATTTTGAGGTCTATTATGCAAGTTAATTCGTATTTCTGAGGTTGAAACAAGTATTTAGGTGATTTTCTTGGTTTCACTGCTGCATGATACTCTCAGACACTGGGTTAAACTGGTTATGATTAAACGAGGTTTCTTTTTCACAGCTACCTAAAAGCTCAAGTAACATCACCGTTTTCTGTTCAAAGAAAAAGAAAGGAGCTCTCCCCCAAATGAGAGCCTGGCTATTTCTAAAGTGATGGAGCTCACCAGAAATCCCCTGTGAAGCCTGATCCTGTGCCACTGGAGGGGATGGGAGCACTGGCATCAGCTCCAGTGAAAACAAGAGAACCCCTTGTGTTTCTGCAGTCAGCCTGAGCGAGTGCCATACCCTGCAAACCATAACTAAAAGGTATTTATTGGCCACATTTCTGTGATGAGGGCTGAAGCTCTTTGGTCCCTGAGGAGGAGGGAGATCCACACGGGGGAAAGGTGTGGGTGGGTAAAATACAATCGGCTGCACCGCTGGGTGCTCTGGCTCTGCTGAGAGAGGGGAGGGTAGGGAGGGGACACAGGTTTTGTCCCCTTTGCTGTCATAATCTGAGAGTGGGAACTGTTCACTGAAAGCCAATTGCACTGGATTTCTCTGCTCCTGGGGAGCTACCATCCTTCCCCAAGGTCCCACCCAGCAAAAATCCTGCTCCCAGCACTTCCCTGGGAGTCCGTGTCTCACCTAAAGCCACAGACTGCCCTGCCACGGTGTTTTCTTTCACAGGTCCCGTGCAAAAAGACACAGTCCAGCCAGCATGAAGTACTGCAGAATTACACATACACATCCAGACACATACCAGTGCCAAATACTGTCAGAAAGAGAATTAGTTTTGATTAATGGTAAAGTTAATTGTTATTCGGTATAAATGTCAGAGTGGAAACCCAGGCAAGATAAACCATTGCTTTTCAACAAGAAGGAAGGGAAGATTTCCATGGTCCAGCCTAAGCTTACTGCTTAGTGTGGATGAAAAAAATATTATTCTGATCAGCTGCTTGGGAGATCAGGATATTTTAGCTTTTACTATCTCAAGGACTCGCTGTGTAACTCTCCAATGCACAAAGCTCACCGAGTTTTTCACATCTCTCTGGTCTAGATCTGCAGCTGGTGTAAATCACCACGACAGCTCTGACTTTGGTGGCATCCTGCCAATTTACTCCAGTGAAGGATTTGGTGCAGAAATGTTTCCCAGTGTATAAACTTCTGGTTGTGATAGACAGTTTCTGGGCTCCAGCAGGGATTGGTGATCTGAAAAGGGGGTTATGGGAATTGGCAAGATATGAAATGGTGTGGGAGAGCTGCAAATATTTAATTTCCTGTGAAATAATTCTCTGGTGGAGATATATATATATTTATATACACACACACACATGTGCATGAGTGTCATTTAGCAAGTTACAGTCTAAAAAAAAAAGATTTTCTATTTTCCATGAAGCACTCACAGCACCAATTGTCTGCCCAGGAGCATCAGCAGGCAACTAAACTCCTCTCCCCTTGCCCTAATACAACACCCTTGAGACCAAATTGACTTTCTAGATCCCTGGCCACAAAGCCAGTTATGTGTTTAAGAAGGAAATATACCAAGGAGGAGCTGGACCACTTCAGCTCCTGCAGAGAGTTTCCAGACTCGTGCACCTGCCTCTCCCCATGCCCACAGCCAAACTTAAACGTTACGGCCCCTCCATGGGGAAAGGGGCACAAGTTAGGGCCACGGCTGTTCCCGGGCTATAAAAATAGAGATGGATGCTTGCCTGAGAGGAGGAAGAATGTGAGGCTTCTTTGAAAGCTGAGCATGAGCAAGTCCTGACACCTCCTGGCTCTTCACCTCGTTGGAAAAAGTTCTTGTGCTTTCGGTGTGCACGTGCACGGGGACACACACACACCCCCAGCACAGGAAACAAAAGCTCCTGGGAACGCTACAGAGATGATTCTAGCAAGGGCTCAAAGAGGGGGTGGGGGGGAATGCTTGCAGTCAGCATTGTTTGTTTCCAGCTCAGTTTGATTAAAAAAAAAAAAATCCCCAAATCGAACACCCCCCCCCAAAAAAAAAAAAAAAAAAAAAGCCAAAGAAGCTAAACCCACCCCAAATTTCTCTACAGATTTAGCTGGGAGCAAAAAGAAACCTGTCTTATATGCTCATTGCCCCGTCACAGAGCACTTGCAGGGTGGAAATCTGTTGGGCTGTCTGTTTTCCACCCAGGTGGACAAACATATAGAGGGGAGAGTGAATGCAATTTGCTGTTTCAGAGAAAAGTGAGATTTGCAAACGAAGTGAAACCGCTGATTCCAGGCAAGAGGGAGCTCTCCCTTTCCCCTCCAGCAAACACACACCAGCGTGCACACTTGCACACCCCTCTCTTCCAATTTTTAATTAAGAAACGAAGGAAAATACAATATTTTTATACTGTCCTTTCAAGGAGATCTCTATTTGCATAGTCGGATCCCCCTTCCTCCACACAGCACTAACATTAGTGTGACCTTTTCCTGCTAATTGGAAAATCTTACGGAAATAAAGCCTGTCAGAAAATGAGAAGTGTCTCCCCTTTAGGCTGGCCAAACGACCTCAGAGGGGGAAAAGAAGTTCTGAATTTCTGCTCCTTCTGCACACACTGCAAAATCTTTATTACTTCGGAGAGCCTTGAAACCCAGTAATGCCCCTCCAGTGCAAAGAGAAGTAAATAAATTTCTTCTTATGACCACTTTGGAGAAACACACAACCAGATTTACTCAGCAGGGATAGATACTGGACAAGATAATGAAGAGAGAATAAGAATATGATAGGGGTTTACAGCCTCTTCTGTCTCTTTAAAGTGTTTTAATCCTTCAGAAACAGGATATCGGGTCCATTTCCTTAAAGATACAGTATCCCTTCTGGGACAAGTAATGTTATAAAAACCTAAGATGTAACATCTATCTCACAATATTGATTGGCACTTTAGTGTGATAAAAGGGGTTGAACCTGAAGGGGAAAAGAAAAAAGAAAGAAAAAAGAAAGAAAAAAAAGAAAAAGAAAGAAAAAAAAAGAAAAAAAGAAAGAAAAAAAGAAAGAAAAAAAGAAAGAAAAAAAGAAAGAAAAAAGAAAGAAAAAAGAAAGAAAAAAAGAAAGAAAAAAGAAAGAAAAAAGAAAGAAAAAAAGAAAGAAAAAAGAAAGAAAAAAAGAAAGAAAAAAGAAAGAAAAAAGAAAGAAAAAAAAAAGAAAAAGAAAGAAAAAAAGAAAAAGAAAGAAAGAAAGAAAGAAAGAAAGAAAAAAGAAAAAAAGAAAAAAAGAAAGAAAAAAGAAAGAAAAAAAGAAAGAAAAAAAGAAAGAAAAAAGAAAGAAAAAAAGAAAGAAAAAAAGAAAGAAAAAAAGAAAGAGAAAAAGAAAGAAAAAAAGAAAGAAAAAAAGGTAACTGGGATTACTCTTTAAAGAACTGAAAAAAAAGTCCCAGCAACACCAGTTCAAACTTTCAAAATCTTTTTTTTTTTTTCTCATGGAATTGAACCAAATGCCATTTCAATTATTGTCTAGGCAATTCTCCTAATTTTTAAAGTGTATAGGTCTGTGTTTCTAGCTTTATTACCAGCTGGTGCTAGAGCTAGCTCCAGCCCTAGCACAAAGTGCTCTGAATTCTTTCTATGCTCCAGCAGACGGAAAAAAAAGGAGAAATTTCAAATAAAGAGATCCGCTTTTGTTATTAACAGCAAACAAAGGAAACCCAATTTCAAATGACTGTCTGGTGCATTTATAAAATGCCCTTTTTAGACGGCATCACCTGTTTTCTGAAAAAGCTTTGAATGAAAACATTGAAACAACTGTTATCATATGGACATATCTACAGTCTTTCCTGAATTACTCAAAGTTAGAATACCAGAGACACAAATACTGCAAACAATTATTCATTGTAGTAGCTCTTACTCATACAGATAGTTGCATTTAAGCCCATAGATTTGTTTCCATGGGTTAGTGGGACTGAGCTCAGATTGTAGGGTGAAGTTAGCAAAGCCTGATGCACGCTCCGGACACAGAGAGGCTGATTGCCAGCAGCCTCCACCAAAGAAAGTCTTGACATGTTTTACCTCTCTAATATGTAATATCAATTCATTCACCTTCAGTTGATGCTTCTCTGCTCACAGAAACATCCTAACCCAGCAATTTTCTCACAATCTGCTTCACCAGTCTGGGTAATACAGCCCATCAGGTCCCCAGCTTGTACCAGCCAGACCCACCTCTCCAGTGCATGGGGCTGAGCATCTAAAGAGGTAGGAGAGTGGCTGAAGGACAAGAATCAGTGCCTGTAAAACTTACAGTCCTACCCTAACCAGCATTGTTTTCTCTATTTGAGAAAGCTTTGAGGGAGGCACAGGCTGCTGCAAAGATCCACCAGTTTGGGGGGGTACTGTCCTCTTTGCCTGCCCTACTCCATCATTTGCCTGTCAGTGTAGACACCTGTCTGGCAGCCACCTGGAGCCCAGGGACACCCCAGGACTCAGAATTGCTGAGAGTGTGTGAACCAGTGCAGGAGCCCCAGTTAGGAGTGACAGCATAATGCAGAGCAGGTTTGGTGTTGCTCAGATCTGCTGGAGGTTTAAATCCCAGCCTGCAACTCACAGAAGACAACAGTCTTTCTGTCCCGAAGGGATGAAATGACAGGCTCTTCCAAGACACATATGCTCCATCTCAATGCTATTTTCAGACTAGATTTTAGTACAGAGCTCAAAATACACCCTCCAGTCATTGCTGTACTCCTTTCAGAGGAACAGGGTGCCACCAGGCAGAACATCATTCCCACTGAAACATGTTTCAAATACAAGTAAACACTGACCATGAAACCACCCTGTTGCACGTGGGAGCTGTATTGTCACTGGGACCAGAAACAACTGCATGCCCTGCAGCCTGGAGTTCACTCAGGGACTAAGAACCTGCAGAAAAATGCAGTTTTTTGGCTGCTACCAAGGGATGTTTAGCAGAGGTAGGACAGCCACACAAACCTCAGAGATCATGGCTGAAGAGGGCAGGTGGAAGGAGAGCACACAGGTTTCTGCCAGGCAACCAAAGTCTCCTCTTCTCTTGCTGCTGACTGACTGTGTAACTTCACCCTGTAACTCCTCACACAAGATTACAAAGATATCCAGCTTCCATACAAGCCTCCTCAGATTGCTTTCATCCCCATTTGTCAGGAATGTAGGGACACCCTGCCCAAGAAAACTAGGTACTTGCCCAGAGGGCCTTGACTTCAGTGAAATCTTTATAGGGCTTGAATTATTCAAGCCTTGACCTTTAGCAAATCTCTCAGTCAATGCTAGTTAATGTCCTTTAAAGTCATTGACCTTAGGTCAGGGACCAAGGGGGTGCTCCATCAATGAAGACAGAGAGGCTCCAAACCAAGAGAGGTTTTGCAGTATATTTTTAAGTACCCTGGAAGAGGACTGCTGGTCACATGTAGAAGGATCACAAATGCCCGAAGATACAATAGCAGAGACAGGAGGCTCCCAACTACACCTTGTAGGATCCATCCAGAACTAGGGAAGATCAAGGGCACCCCTGAACATCCAGCTCTGCTTTTAGGGTATGTCTTTACCAAGGATTGTGGAGTTCAGTCCACAGCAAGAATACAGGGCAGACACAGTCAAATCTCCAAGTCCTCTGTACAAGGAAGGAGAATAAAGTGTGGGGAAAACAGTTCTGCCAATACCTTCAAGTGATCAACAGGTTTTTGTAGCAGACAAACCTTTCTTGGGGCATGGTGCTTTGAAGTCAACCAGGTGTTCTTGCCAAGGTGCACAAACAGTGCTCCGATCTTGCTGCCTTTAGACTTGGTTGGCCTTGTTGGGTGCTTCTGCTCCAGGCTCAGCTCACCTCCTCCTCTGGCTGCTCAAGAGTGAGCTGAGCATGCATTAAGAAGCTCACCTTTTATTGGCCCCCCCAGTCCTGCTCATGCGCAGCTGAGGTCAGCCCTAATTGGGCACAGGTGAGCTTAACACAAGCTCCCACCTCGTAATTAGCAACACCTGATTGCCTCATTTCACTACAGGCTTTAGTGTTGGGGTGTGCTACCCAGCCCAGCACATGCATTTAATACACAATTACTGTGAATGCGTGCAAAATTTTGGTGAGTAACTTTCACATCCCAAAACAAGCAGATTGGTTGCACAGCTCTTAAAAGCTCAAGGTACCAATGTAATACAAGATTTCTGCACTATCTTTCACTTTCTCTTAATAAGATTACCTCTTATAAAAGTCTTTCAACACCATTTAAATGCACTAGTTTTACAACAAGCCTCTTGTTCTGAAAGGATGGGTTTTCAAACCTGAGCACGTGTGTGTGTGTTTTGTGATGGGACCTGAGGTACTTTTCTGAATATTCCACAATGTTCATGAACAGTAAGGTTGTCTACATTGCCATAAACAGCAAAAGTTCAGCTTCAAACCTTCACACAAGCTCAATACTTTTTTAATCTTGGACTTGAAACTGGTTCATAGGACTAGGTGAAAAGCTAGTTTGGGGGAGTTTTCTGCTTTCTTCAAATTGTAAAAATGTCAATGGGAGTCATGAGGTTAGACATATTGGGCAGGTTTCTGCCCTGATTCTAGCTAGGGGAATTATACATAATGAATTAACCACATGACTAATTTTACCTCATTTTCTGTTCCCAAAGTGTCTTCAAGCAAATTAAAATACCCTGAAATTATTCATTACTTAAAAGTACTCAAAGTGAGAGGGATTTTTTTCACCTTACTTCAGTCACATAAAATTTAGGTGTTTAGCTAAACTAGCTTTCTAACTTTTCTCTCTAGTCAAGGAAGCAAGAGGGCAGCCATCCCAATCCCAAAGGCCCACGTTGAAATTAGGCAGACTGAGCCACCCACTTGATGTGCTGCTCTCCATTGCCATAGAGATAGGCCAGGTGAATGGCTTAGATGGGACACTTAATTTTTCCATGGCCAAAATTAGCTGAAATTAATCCTAACCCACATCATCTATCACAACAGAAGTGCAGAGCTAAGCTTTTCCACCAAAGTTTCTTTGAATGTTCAGGAGCAAGCAGTTTTTCATGGACCAGGAAGATCCTGCTTTTGAAAGTGCCCGAACACCACTTGAAACATTAATTGTTAAGGACCTAAATACCTGAAAAGATGGGCCCACGTGTCTTATTGAATGTTTCTGTTCTCTGAATGGATGAGTTCAATCCACTGAATCAGGCTTCAGGGACAGATCATCACCACTGGTGACTGCTCTTGTGTTTCACTTCCTCCCTGAAACTCCTTTGGTTGGACATTGGTAGAAAACAAATGGGAAAGGGGTATGATGAATGGAGCTGTAATGGTGCAATTTTGTTTCTGAGCAGAGAAAGAAAGGGCCCAGCTTTTTAACAATTGAAGTGTTGAGTTAGAGTTCTAAATTTGGCCTGGCTTTCAGAAACCAGGAGCAACTGCCATATCAAAAGGGGACTTGTAAGGTACTGCTCTGTCTCTTTGGAAAATTAGGCTGTTCATTCCAGGAGCTGAGCTCCACAAAAGACATAGCAGTCACCTTGATTCTTCTGGAAAATCCACCCCATGCTTTGGCAGCAGAGGAGCCTTGGGGTCACACCAGGTACCGGCAGGAGAGAGATTTTCTTGGCTTTGGGGGGTAACTTTCAAATCAAAAACATCCTCTGATGAACATAGAAGCTTTACCTAAGCACAGGAGGTGTGTGGCCAAGGCACACTCATATTCCAAACATGTAGGTAGCTTCTGTAATCATACCTGGAGATATTCCCTGCAAAGTGCATCAGCTTTCAGGAAGGTGGGGGGAAGACTCTAACAATAAGATTGGAGACACTTCTTTAAGTCTCACATTTTTTTAAAATCCCAGCACTGGGCCTGATTCCCTCCACACCGTGCAAGCTCTGCAAGCCCCAAATGCATCCATTTTCCAAGGCTACCCTCCCCCAGAACTCCTTTCTACTTCCAAGTCTTGGGAAGAACAAAGCAAGGACCTCCCGGCCGCATCACACAATTCCTCCCTCCTATCGCAGCGCTGCATTTGCAGGGGGTTGCCAAGGGGGTCAGAGGCTTCTTTATGAGCCCTCTTAATGTTTTGCTGAGAGCTTGGGAGCTAAAAAAAAACCCAGAAACTCTGCTTGGGGTTGGTGGCATTGGCTGAGGCTGGCAGCTGCCCTGCCAGCACTGGCTTTTCCGACGGCGAAGCTCCTCTCCGCTGCCGCAGCCTAGCGGGACCCTTTTGGACGGAGTACAGGAAAGTGCAGCAGTGTCTGTTTGACACCACATGAGGGAATGTGAATTGTCAATTTGTTGACAGTGTCATGTTGCTGCTACCAGCTTTCCCTGCGTTATTTGGAAAGAGCTCAAGTCAGTCTATTTCCCAGGCTGAGCTTCCTCACATTACAGCTCTGCGCTCCCAGCTAAGAGATGCAACCAGAGCAGAGTTTGCTTTTTTAACACAGAGAGAAGCTGTTTCTTTAAAAAAAAAAAAACCAAAACCATCTATCACTGTTGGTAGGGCTGGGGAGACCTGGGGAACAAGCTCCCCTAAACTTTCCCTGTTGCCTCTCCTCACACCACTACTGTGCTAAGTAATCTCATGAGAAGTCCAAGAGAGCTTCATCTTTTGACAATTTTCAACTTGCTGCTGCAAAGTCATCATCTCCAGGCAGCATTTGAAAGCTGTAAAGGCACAAGGCTGGGGAAATGATTGCATTTCCCCTCCCAGAGAGTTTTCCCCTCCCCCTACCAGCTGGGTTTGCTTGTGATTTCTACTTGGTTATTCACCATTGACCATACCCTCTGAACTACAGCATCATCTGCTTGGCAAACTTGAAATTATGAACAGGATTTTGAAGCACCTACATCTCTACATACACATGGCTTTACTTGTAGACACTTCTGTGTAAAATTGGGTCCAGACACAGAGCTGACAAACAGATTTACGTGCTGTGTACAAAAATCCAACCTCCTCCTGTGATTCCTCCAGGCCAAGGGCTGTTATCTGGAACAGCTCCAAAAGCCACTTTGGGAAAGGAAAACTGGGCTGGGGAGGTGGGAAGCAATGGCAGGAGCCACAGTCCCCCTCCTGCCTGTGGTGACAGGTAATGCAGGCAACAAGATAAGGTGTCTGCAGGGATAAAATTTCTACATGGCAACATAGTCAAGATAACCTAGTTCTGCTCTGTGAACATAAATAAAAGAGGTTAAATAAAGAAGGTTAAACCATTTGGTAACAGGAAAACATTTTTAGATCATCCCTGTTATAAGCAGCAGACCCTGTGCAGCACAGCCTGGACCAGTTGCCCTGGGAATGCTGCTGGGGCAAATTTCCAACATGCTAAGGAGATTCATGGGTTCTGGGTAGATGATGGAGCATGTTTGAGGCCACTCTAACACCATAAGCCTGAGAACTGACTGCAGTCACTGCTTCTGCTCAGTGACTGGATGCTGGAGCCTGGTCACGAGCAGCATCTTTAGCTACAACACATCTTGCAGCCTACCAAATTACCAACTTCATCTCCCCAATACAGAGTGCATTCTGGATTTCAAATGGAAGGCAAAAAAATGTACAAAATTCATTTAATTCAGGAAAGCCTATTAGTGGCAGTTATATACATATATTATTATTTTTCACGTTGCTTTCCTGTGATGGCAAAAGGAAGAGGAGGATAACTCTACAAAACCAGTATTTCTCCTGTGCATAACAAGCTGCCATTTCAGGACCAATACTGCTAATGTTCCTTCTGCTGAGTTCCACTAATTCCTCAGTGGCATTGTCAATATAATGGGACTTCCACTTACTGGAAGAGAAATTCCCTTGCCTGGAAACACAGGCTCTATTTGATGATATTTCCTTTATCTTTTTTAATCTGTAAATAAAAAAAAAAAAAAATCCCAGAAATATAAGCAGTCAGAATTGAGATTACTTTTGGTCTTAATTACAAAAGCTGAAGTTTTAGTCAGCCCCAGAGGTCCCTTCTTGGCTGAAGCAGATGCAGGTCAAAAATGACCCCAGCAGACTTCTGGCAGGGGACTGGTACCCAGGTTGCTGGGAAGTAGAGTTACAAGGTGTCTCTACATCTCCTGCATTCATTAAATAATTAAAAGGTGAACATGCTGCTGATGGGATTTGCCCCAGTGCCTCCTGTTTGCCACCCCAGGAATGCAGTGAACAGTTTGCTTAAAACCCCTTTTGAACCAGAGCCCCCTCCCCAGAAACAGCATGTATCAAGCTGATGGAGCACATTTCTAAGAAACTGCTTTACACCTTGAAGACTGAAAGAATAAATCTCTTTAATAAGCTCTTAGGTCTTCCTAGTGATGCAGATTGAAGTAATATTATAGAAATGTGTATAGTTGTCAGTAATTTTACAGGAACAAATAGCAAATGCCAGGAGGACTCATTTGTGAAATGGAAACATTTGGTGTGACTTTTTTTTCTGTGAAAGATTCTTGCAAGGACAAAGGAGCTGTATTCCTATTACACTGATCTGTAGACTTCCTTTAGATTTCCTTTAACATCAGCCCTGCTGGGCTGCTCCTTGCACCTCACCCATGTATGGGATGTCATAGTAATACAATTAACACTAAAGCAATCAGTTACAAGAATTGCATCTATAAGGCTAGGGAATGCTGCTATGGATTTTGTATACTATAATCCCAACAATGAGAGTGATCCCAAAAAAAAAAAAGTAATTCTCAACTTTGAAATCTGGCAAAGAACAACATAAAATTATTACATTGAGTGCTTATTCTATAGGTACTGCAACCACATCCAGAGCAAAATCCCTCTTTACTGGTGGCAAAAAAATCTGGGCTGTTTATCACTGTAGCATGACTGCAAATAAACCAAACAAGAGCACTGTCTCTTTTTAAGAGAAGTATTTTTTGGAGCTGCAGTAACAGCAGGAGTGCCTGGCTTGACTAATGCTGTGGGTATCTGCCCCTGGGGAGTGCAGATGCCAGGAAATAGCTTTGGAGGGTTGTGACTAGTAATGATCACACTGGATATTTTAGGCATATTAAGTGGGCACTGCTCAGTGTAATTCTGGATTAACTCTTTTACTTACCATTGGTATAAATTAGACACTCGATGGAATTTATGCTGATGTGTTAAATAAACACACAGCTTATTGTTGCTTGAAAATTTGACTAAGAGGTGGAATTTGCATGTTAGATGTAACTCAAAAACAGTTCCATAATTCTGGAAACTGTCGTCTTCAAATAGGGTCTTTTGTGGGAAATAAAAGCAGAAATCGTCCCTCAGAGCCCTCTGGTTCTTAAGGTTTCATATAGATAGAGCCAGCATCCAGTGAAATAAAAACACTTCCACCACAGTGAATTTTTGAAAGGATTTATCAAGTCTGACTAAGTTAAGCTATTTTCTCACTCCTGCATGAGAAATAACAGCTCCCATCACATTCAAAATCAAGTTTCTTAGCTGAACCTTTCTTTTAAAGGAGGGGAAAATCTCTTCAGAGAGAGCAGCTCCCACCTCAGTACTCAGCTCAGACACTGCCAGGCAGGGCAGGGAAGTGCTGAGGATCTCACTCCTCACCCTGATTTTCCCTTGTTGGACTTTACCCTCAGTCAGGTTTGGCTGACATCAGCCAGAGGGTTTGAAAGGCATTGGGGAAGAAGAGGGCTGGCAGGGATGGCAGCCATCTGAGCCTCATTTCATTAGGAAACCAGGTTAAAAAATCTGCTGATGGAGGCTGGGACAAAAGTGGATGCAATGTCAGGATCTGTAGTGTCTACATTTTGATATGCAGTAGGTGTCTGTCCAGTATAGTTTGTACAAACGATCACTGTTCCACTCCATTAAGTCCTCATTAGAGCAGCATACCACACCTTAAATGTATGTTAACCTTAAATTACCAGTATCCAAGCTAAAGAAAGAAAGAAATAGCACATCAGGACCTAGTCAGAAAGATCCAGCACATGTCAATTAAGAAGACATCCAGCGTGTTTTAAGACACAGCTTCTCAGAAGAGCATCAATGTGTACCAGGATGCTGGAGCTTTAATAATTCACAATTTCCTTATTGAGGTCTGATGATGCTAAAATAAGGTGTTGAAGCTTGATTAGTAGTAGGAACATAGCAGCTTAACCTCTAACATTTAGCCTTCTCCTCTGGATCGAATTACTGATCTTTATCTTGTTGAGCTGTGCTAGCAGTTGGCTTGGGAACATTACACCTTTCTAAAAGCTGTCAATCTTTGTCAGTGTCTTTGCACAATGGATTGGAAGAGCTATTTTTAAAGGACTATGTCACCTTTTCGTAGGAATGGAGTTTTTATAGTATATTGAGGGGGTTTTTTATACGTGTTGCCACATGCTCAATATCACCCATAGGTTTGACTGAGAATAACTTCTATTATTTTGCTATGATTTCCAGAGAATGGGTGTGAAGAGATGAAGAGGCATCAGAATGGGGGAAAAAGAAATCATAAATTATTCACTAAGATGCTGATTTTTGGCTTTCCTTTTAATTTATTTTTCTGTCAAGGGGTCATGCATTTTTCCATGCACAGTGGATTTCTTCAGCATTAGATTGAGATATATTTCCCCTGGCACTGTAACATTAATAGTCTTATTTTAATGTATTATTTTAATGAAAAGTAGTAACAAAGTAGTGCAAACACACAGGAAAAAATTAAAATCTGCATAATTTTAAAATAGAAATATTGAAAGACAACATCAGTAGAGCCTGGCCTTTGCAAAGGATGATGCCCTTCTACATTTACAAAGCTGATCTCTGTATTTTTGTAAGGATGAAAAAAGCTTCACATTGGGGGGGATTTATCCAGCATGACCAGAAATCCATGTATAGACTTCTAGCTAGGCATGAAAGAGCACCAGCTTGCCCTTTTTAATCAGTTTACAATAAGCAGTTTGCAATAAATATTCAGATCAGTTTGCAATAAACAATAAAAGTATCTGCACGATTCACATCATCTCCTTTATCAACCACCTCTAGGACTCAGGAATTAAAACACCTCACACTTGTATATTCTCTTCTTCTCAGGGGATGGTGGGCTGGATGTGGTAAATCAGACATAACTATTGCTAATCTTTCCCTCTGTACTGCCTGTAGTACACATGTACCACATCATTCCAGCTTTCAGCAGATGCTGGAATCCCCTCTGAACCACATTCCCACTGGTATTTCTCCTAGTAAATTTTTTTGTCACCTAGCAGTAAGTCTTTTACAGAGTGGCAAAGGAGATTGCAGGTGTTTGTGTGCAGCTGCAGCCCCACTGGAGAAGGACAAAACTGTTTTCAAATCAGTTTTGAGGTCCAAGATCTATTTCATTTCTGCTCAGATAAGGATGACAGGCTTACTGTCATTCAGAATACAATGACCTAATCTATAAAGACCAGAGGATTTGTCTCTTTACTCCAAGTTTACAAAACACAGAATTGAAACCAGAATTTGTCCCAGAAAGTTCACTTGAAAGCATGCATTTAGTCCCATCTACTGCTGCTGCTAATATATATGCTTGCCTTGAAAAGTACTTTAAAACTCAATAAACCATCATACTAAAATAGGATAAAATGTTTTTATAGTAACAATATCTCTCACTACTATGGGATCT
The DNA here is from genome assembly GCF_003957555.1 of Calypte anna. Lineage (NCBI taxonomy): Eukaryota > Metazoa > Chordata > Aves > Apodiformes > Trochilidae > Calypte > Calypte anna. Next base: position 14,559,281 of record NC_044257.1, read on the forward strand.
TTCATATCAAAGTACTCTAAACGTCTTTATAAATGTAACAAACTGATATTGACATCCTTCATCTACAAAGATTATTTCACCCACATTGAAGGGCAGGGACACGCAGTGGCTTTTTTCACAGCTGGCAGCATCTTAAGGTAGCTGACAAAACAAATCACAGGTTACACAAGTACAAAATAAGAGTGTTTCAGTTTCTGGAAAACATTCATTTTTTTCACTGAATAAACCCATTCATTCTTTTAGGAGTTTATCAAGATCAAATTGGATAATTGAAACTGTTTGGTTCCTTACAAATTGCTTGCCCCCAAACGAGATAACCCTTCCTGTTCCAGGCTCTCATGGAAAAGGACACCAAAAGTGGTGGATGAAGTTCTGGTCTGTCTTATACAGACTTGTTTACCCAAGATGAGGGCCTGAAGGACCATCTGCTGAAGCCAAAATTAAGATTTTCTTTAATTCCACCCCCCCTGGTGGAATTAATTTAATTCCAGCTCCCCCTCCTCCCTGCACAGTGCCCACCTCTGCTGCTCTTCGTCTGCTCCCTACCCCTATCAATCAGCCTCCTTATTAAAGGTTTCTGGTGTATGTCCCTTGACAGGGATGCTCACATTGCTAATGGCACAGAGTCAAAGGTGGAACTGCAAGCACCAAGTGCCAACAACCACCCCACTCCTCCCTGCTGCCACAGATCCCATCCTCAACCTTTTACACCTCCTTTTTCCCTAATTCATTACAAGACAGAGGTACCTACAGACAGAAATACTCCAAGGGTGGAGAAGCAGCTCATGTTTCCCCCCTGCACACCTCTGCCAGACCAGCAGAGCTGAATGGGAGCAGGAACCAAAGTCCCACCAAGCACCCAACTTTCCCAGGGTGTCACTCCTCCAGGAGCACTGGGTGCTAAATAACTTTGGGTGAGCAGTCAGGTCCCAATGGCCCCTCTGCTTATCTCTGGTGTGATGATCTGGTCTGACAGCTGACCAGACACCATGAGAACATGGTTTCAAAGCTTTTCATAGCTGCTTTTGTGTGTGGCTGGGTTTTTCTCTTGTTTTGTTGCTTTTCAGTGTGATGCTGATGAGGAAGGCAGATCTGGATCTCTTCCTAAGGGGGATGAGGAGGCAGAAACTGCCCCACATCTGGACTTGTTTTCCAGTGCCAGGATGAGGGTTTCATTTAAAGAAATGACAGACACTGAGTCCTGCTATCAGCTCAGAAATACCAAAAGGGCTCTCAGAAAGCTCAAAGTTGTCCTATTCTTTTCCTCCAAACATGAATAGCAGAACTTTTCTCTTAAGCTTTTGGTGGTAAAGGGAATAAAGTTCCTCAAAGCAGAAGCCCAAGGATCCCAGCAGACATTGAAATCCAGGTACAACTCCCACTCACCCACCATCATTCCTCAGGGGACTGTGATTGCACTTACAATAAATAAAAATTTAAATACTGCATGAAATATCTGCATACCAAGGGATCTCTCCAGTTCATTCAAAACAGTTCATTGTCCCTTTTTCCTCCTGTTATTCTCCTACCCCCATACTTCAGAGAGCACCCATGGCTAAGCTAACTGGGCCCCATCAGTCCCACCCAATGTTCACAAAACTTCTGACCAGGCATCCCCTATTTCTTATTGTCCTGGGAAACCCTAAAGAGCAACGGGATGGTCATGCTGCCTTGTGAGGGTGGCTCATTCTCATTTAATGATGTGGTTTCTTTTAAATATAGAAGTATTAATGGAGACAAAAAAAAAAAAAAAAAAAAAAAAGAGTCCTAGAAAAAAAATATCTGCTTGCTTAGTTGTTCTCCTGAAAGACACATCACTGAGATATCATGGCATTGACTGCCAAGGCAACTACTAGATTGACTGGTAAATATGAATTTTAGTGGAGCTCAGCAGAACAATATCCCCTGTAACATAAGTCATTCCATTAGTAAGACAGAGGTACTTGAGAACCTTATATCATCTTTATTCCTTCTGGAAGGACTTCACTACCATTACTATAAAAAAAAGTGCTTCAGAGATTGTAAATACATTTAAGTAACTCTGACAAAACAATGGGATCTGACTAAAACATGGGGTGTTTATCTCATCTGTCAGTCTGATATGGGATAAAAGCCACAGCAGCCATGACAAAAGCACCTCCCTCTGATATTTTTTTTTTTACCCCCACCACAACGCTTTCTCTTCTTGCAGAATATGCTGCACCATACAAGCCATATTTGTATTTCTGTTTAAAGAGTGAAAGGTTGGTTTCAGCAGATGACTCTGCCTCTCTCCCATTAAGATATAAAATTTATGGCAATGAAATTCAGGAGGTCTGAAGTATTGCTAAACCCAAACAGCCAGAATATGAGTCAGGACCCATGTTTTCTCCCCACCCTCAAATCAAAAGACTGATTGCAATATGGCAAGATGTTATAAATTAAATAATGGAAAAAAAATGAAAAAAAAATTACTTTTTCTAAGCTTCACTGTACGTCCAGGTTCAGGTGTTATGCTCAAGCATTTTTCCATAAACATGAAATTTTTTTTTTTTTTTTAAATGGGACTCAGTCCTACACACTAGAGAGAGGAAAAGCAAAATTCACAGGCAAAAGATTCAAAATAATCTGTAAATGATCGAGCTTCTCTGGGTTATATGTGGATCAGCACCCCTGAAGGCAGTCAAAGAAGTGCAGATGCTGTTGGTTATTGACTTTTTTGTCAGGATACACACTAAATCAGTGGTCTTGCAATGCTGTATTGCTTGTTTGTCTTTGCCTACATTGACAATCAAAAGCAAACCTGATTTCAAATTTTTTCAAATAAAAAAAAAAATAATAATAATAAAAAAAAGTTGATGTCTCTTGTCACTGCAGCTTCCACCCAGCCATCCTAAAAATCAGAAGCAACATATCAAAGACTGATTCCCCTAACAAGGCACTTACATGCATGGCCTGTCCTGCAATGAAGATAAAATGAAGAACAATCTCACAGGAAGAGCAAGAGCTTTACATCCTCACTGCTCCTACACACAATCACTGATGTTGTTAAAACCTGTGCTGTTCCTGGCAGTGGGTGCACAGGGATGTGTGCACTGAGGTTTAGGTGCAAATACACCCACATTTTTACCTCAGCTTCATTTGAGGGCTTCAGAGAGTTTAGCTATGATGTTTCATTCATAGCAATACAACACAAATTTAAATCGATTTAATCTTTGTTAAATATGAAACTCTTTCACCACAAGGAGAGACAAAGAATTTCTCCTTGCTCTGAGCACTTCACCTGCTTTGGAAGTGCATGGAACCTTTAGTGCTCACTGGTACCCCAAATGCATTATAAAAAGCATGAAAAATTGGTAATAAGCAGCTGGGGTAATTCAAGAAAAGAAAGAGTTAAATTGAAATTATCAGGAATACTCTGGCCACAATCTAAGAAGATATTCCAGCTTTGGCTTTATGTTAAGAACTCACTTTGGTGGGATCCCACTCAGCAAAGACTTTATGCAATACCCAGGTCCCAGTGAAAATGCTTCCAGGTCTTCAGCCACACACATTGCTGAGCCAACTTTTATGCTATTAATACCATGGCATTGACAAAAACCTGAAGGTTTCCTTACTGGTTGTCAGAACAATCACAGTTTTTTCTTCCTTATGCAGGACAATGTCAGAGAGCCCCTCAGAGCAGCTCAGGTGACATCTCCCAGTCATCCTCTGCAATGTAACCTGCACCATGCTGGTACCACTGGCAAGATGGGATTAACAAAGTGGACCCTGAACCTGTTCGTGTCACTATGGGATTAATCTTTAGTGGCCAGGACACTCATTTTTATCTCATCTCCTCTGAGCAGTAAATACTGAAAATATTTGGCCAGTATTTTAATACAAATGTGACAGAAAAAGTGCTCTCTTTATTCCCTTTAAAGCAATAACTGCAGCTACATCTTCACCCTTCCTATATGCCCAGTACACGCTTATAGATTAAGATCAACCTCATAAAAGACTGAAAATAGATTGTTTTAAATCCCTTGAACATTATTAACAGCCTGTTAGTTAATTTATCTGTATGGGAATGTCTGAGGATTCATCAGAAGTAATACATCCTAAATTTCTGATTACTGGAAAGGAGAAATACTGTACCAATCATCCAGTTAATTCACTGAAGTGTTTTATTATACGTGCAGATATTTGGTATCAAGATGTCATATTCCCATAATGAACACAATAAAGGATGAGTGACTGGTAAAGCTTTCAGCTCACGATACCTATAAAATCTAAGTGTTAGCAAGGTGTTATATACAGATTAATTTATAGACTCCTATTAACATATTGCATTGCTCTCCTTTGTATGGCTACAACTTCTCAACCATGGAAGATGATTTTCACCATATAACATCCTAGATAAGCCATGCATCACTCTACCCTGCTTGGAGTAGGGGATTCCAAAACAGGAACCCTGTGTGAGATAGAGGCATGGAGAACAGCAAGAGACACCATTCAGGTAGATGTAGATTCTACAAAATAATTAAAGAAAATAGCCCTCTTCTTACTAGAAACCTGGCAACTTTCACCACTGACATGGTATCTGGAGATATTCTTGAGGACTGTAGATGCACACCTACAATCCAACTGATTTTGGTGAAAGAGGGAAAAAGAAAAGCCTAGGCTTGGAGATCAAAAATCAACAAGCCACAGCTGTAAACCTAAACTTTCTTTTTGGGAAAGAAAAAAAAAAAAAAAAAAAAAAAAAAGTCGTTTTCTTGTTTTCTTCTGGTTATCAGATTAATGCAACCTAAACAAATAACTGACAAAGATGATATTTTAATAATAGATGTTAAAATGTGGGTCCAAGCAAAGGAAACATTGGCTACACAACAGCTACAAAACAGCTGCTCTGCCTATAATGTGTATCATTAACTGTTACATGTGTCTGTTCTGAGGGCAGAATTACAAAAGGCTGAACTTTCTTAAAAGCATGCTGAAATATTAATAGATATCTGAAACAGTTTTATTGCATGGGCTGCCAGTCTTGTGAAGGATTACATCACACAGGGCAGAAAGGAAGGGAAAAGCACCTGGATGCTGGGGATGTGCTGCACTGAGTAGCATCATGAAAATCTAATGGGAGACAGAGAGCAAGATTGAACACCAGAGCTGGAAGCATGGCTGGTGTGGAGGGGCTTTGCTGGGAGTTCTGGTAAGAAATTTCATGACATCCAACATGCTAATTTTGTAAGGAGGGCATACTGATAGTCCTACACATTTAAAAACTCCAGCACAGTGGAGTCATGGTGGAGGCAAAGACATCTGTTATCTATTTTTGGTTGGTTTGGGTTTTTTGGGGTTTTTTTGTTGGTTTTTTTTTTGTTTTGGTTTGGGTTTTTTTTATGCTTTGTTTTTTTTCCATAATCAACATGAATTAACTGTATCACTTATAAAGACAAGTCCTGCTGAATCTCACTCAGAAGTCACCCTTCCTCCAGACTCCCTGACTCATTTTTTGTGTGGTTATGTGTGAGTGCTAAGGCTGCTTTCATTAATTTTTTACTTGAAGCAACGAAGCCTCAAAGTACTATTTGGAGGGGAGGAGAGGGAACATATTACAGTTAGGAGAGGTAAAATGCAGTAGCAGGTTTGATCCTTTGCCCATGGTGTTTCATTCAAAGGTGAGTCAATGACAGCCACAGGGCTGGGAGCACTGACAAATTTTGGATGAATTTGTGCTGCTTAAATAATAAAAACAACCAACATCCTGATGCTGCTGCCATTAAGCAGTTTTACTTTTCCACTTAGAGCAAGCCTCTCAGACTGCACACAACCTCATGGCAAGTTCAAAGACATTCCAATGAGCTTCAGAACAGTTTTGCAAACTGAGGAAACTTCACCCCCAAAATATTCAGGAAATATATTTAAATTCATGCTGGATTCTTGAGGTACCTTCCAGTCTCAGCCAGCTTTGTAGTCTAGGTAAGAAAACCAAGTTTTACTGATGTCCAAAGGGTAATATCCCATTATGGCTTGTCTAATTTTTTCTGCATTGCAGAGACACAGTGAAGCAAAGGGATCTTCCATTTCACCTTGGTTTTGCAGAAGATTGCCTCTGCCTGAGTGGCAGTGCCAGAGGAACAGCAGTAACCTTCCCCTGGCACTACTCACCAAAATCATCCCAGCCAAAATCTCTCATCCAAATAAGCTAATTTTAGACAGGAGCATTTTAAAACAGAGAAAACTAGTCCTGTGTGGTTGATGTACTACCTTCTTCTTCTGCTAGCTGAGAAAATTCCAAGTCTGAATACACATAAGGATAATCTATATGTGCTTTCCAGCACCCATCTGTTTTGAGCTTAGAGACAATATTAAAAACTAATTCAACAGAAGAGTACAGGGTTTAGAGATACCAAGGAGTTCCGATTTTGGAAGCATATGGCAAGGTAGCATGGAGACTCTCACACTGCCCCTGTTTAAGGGAAGGTTTAGGATTATGAATATTCAGCTGCAAGAAAAGCTTCAGCAGGAACCCAACCTGTGTAAGACACACAGCATTCATTCCACTCCTTCCTGAGCCGTTATTTTTCAGCTGCTGTGATTCCAAAATATATTGCTGTACAGGCTGAACAAGTCAGCATGAACCTGAGATGCTCCAGTGGTGGGTACCATACCAGCACTGAGCACTCCCCATAGAGGCACTGACAAACTGACCCTTTCTTGCTTTTATGGGTGCAGTGATGTGGAAGGCTCAAGAGCACAAAAGACTGTCAAGTGTCAATATTTCCCTTGTGTTCCTCTCCTTAGCATGAGTAGTCCTTGAATATTTTTTTTATTTATTTTTGTGTGAACATATTTAGCCTCAGCAATGACTCAATAGCTGTTATTTTATTGTGTTTATAGAATAATAGAAAAAAAAATCAGTTCTAGTATTCCCTGGTGACACTTTCACCAATTCCAGAACCACATGCGCTAAGTGGAATCATCTGCTTTGGGCTGTGACTCCATTTCCAAGCTCAATAAATGTGGGCTGCCCTCTGAATTGATGGCATTTAGTCTGGGGTAATACTGAGGTTGTGGACAGTAAAACCTCATGGTTTCCTCAGGAAGGAGAATGGAATGGGAATGGAAAGAGATTGGCTTTTAAAGTCATAGCCAGTGAGCAGTTAATTCCCATGACTGGCCAGTTCAATTAGTCACAATTTCAGGGGGAAGACACTTGGATGTACCCAGGATGGGGAGCAGGGATAATGAGGGCCCAGGCTTTCTGATGGGGAGGGGACAGCGTGGGGTCTGGGTTCCTAATCCAGGCTGCTCCTGTGGCACTTGATGCTCCCATTTGAGAGACTCGGAGCCATGTGATGAACAAAGAGCTCCATCACATGAACAAATTCAGCTCTATCTTGGACAATGATAGTTGCTCTCTCCACATATGAGGTAAGGGTTAGTTTTCATTAGTTTAAACTTTTTTTGAGAATAAAAAGTCCTTAAAAGCATAAATCTGTTCATGGCTCTCCTTGTTGATCTCTTTGGAGTTAGCAAATGGCAGCAAGAGATTCTTGTACCTTCATGCTATGCCCGGGTTATATCTGAACCATGTGATTTCCTATTTGATCTCTCCTTATTGGGCTCATGTTTCCTGTAAAGGGTTTTGACTAATTGTGGTTTTGACAAACATGGCATCACGTGCTGCTTGGTGAATGAACAAGCTTGGGTCAGTAAGTCAGATGGTCAGTCTGGAAAACAGATCCATACTCCTAATCCTTAAGGCTGATCTAAAGCAGAGATAAGGGTGTTTCTGAGGTGGAGGTTTCTCTGGGTAAATATCATCTGAGAGAGATGAACTCTTGAGAGAGAGCTGGAAACAAGATGTCCTAGGAACAAGGATTTCTAAGAAGTGGATCGGCTGAGGTTTTTTCTTCTTGATTACTTTCAGACTCAAAAGCAACAATCTGACCCTCAATTTATGTTCAGTTTATGATCTTCAAGTTGCAAGAGGGATCTGTGTGTGTGTGTGTGTGTTTTGGTTGGTTTTTTTTAATTTACTCCTCCACAGAAAGCTGAAGGTGAATAAGTTTCTAGCAGCAACCACAGAAAGATTGATTCTCTGCCTCTTTTCTTGCCCAGTCTGTGAAAAGCCTCCAACCAAAGCAGAAGCCTCCTGCCTTAGAGGAAATATCTTTCCAGTTCAGCTTGTTATTCAAGCACAAAGTGGATAAGCTGTGTTTGAACTTTGAAACACCCAAACCTGAACTAAGCTTAGGAAGCAGCAAAGAGCTTGCAGCTCACAACTCTAACTCATATTTAGTTCAGTTACACCTTTTCCAGTAAAAGAATCAAACATCATATGACACCATATTATCTGTATTTCAGGCATCTTCTGCAGCAGTGCTCTCTAGCTCCTCTAATTCCTCTGCTAATTTTAGACCTTATTAAGTGCATCTTCCACCAAAGCATTTAATGGCAGAAAGATTTTGCAATAACTCACAACGTGCAAACTCAAGACTGGCATTCAAACATCCGCAGGCAGTTACAGCAGCACTGAGCATTCTGCATCCATTCAATTTTAGCTCTTGTCTGATTAGCAGCAGAGGTATTTTTCCTCAGTTTTCATTGCTCTCATTTTCCCTCTTATAATAAAAAATATATCCTGTTCAGCCACTCAACTTTGTTATTGATATTGATCAGCGATAGGGAAAAATCGATTTTTAAAATTTTTATTTATTTATTTTCATTTCAGCTGGGCCCTTCGTGCTCCCAGAGCCTTGCCACCCCCACGGAGCATCCCTGTGTGACATGCTGTGAAAGCCCTCTACAGCAACACCTCTGAACTGCAGTGGTACCTACAAGGGGGATGCAGCAGTATCCTGCAGCTCAGCCCCTGGTACCCACTGCACTCAGCACCCCACCAGTGGGAGAGCCAAGGAATTCATGTGGTTGTTCTCATAAAAAACAAACAAAAAAACCCACCACAACCAAACGACACTGTTATGTAGGAGATGCTAAAGAATTATGTGAAGAGGAAACTAAGAGTCCCCAGCGAGCTCTTTTGCACCCAGCTTTGATAATTTTGCTGCTGACAATTAACACCAGTTCTGCTGCCTTAACACTTCCTCAGTAGCCAATCAAAAAGAGCCAGAGAGAAGTCCACCAAACACTGAATCAGCAAATCACAGATTTCTTCAGGGATCCATCTCTGCAACTAAATGAACTCCCTACTTTACCCAAAGGGTCAGAGAGATCAAAGTTGGAGCACAGCTCTGGAGATAGCCACAGGGGCTTCCCCCAAATGGGATACCTGGATGCTGCCCTGGGCAGGGAGGTGCCAGAAGTGCAAACCACAGGGAAAATTACATGAAAGTAGCTGACAAAAAAAGAAAATTAATTAAACAGATGGCATCTATGGCATACGGATTAGGTGTTATGGGCCTTTTTCCACATGACTCAGGGGTGCATGGACGTGAAAGCCTGCGTGGGGCTTGCTACTCCCCAGCAGTTCACTGAGCATTAGGCTCTGGCCTTAGGAACTTAAATACTTGGTTTAGAAACACAGAGTAGGTTTGGATGCCTACAAAATACCCAAGTCCAGCATTACAGTGGGCCTGGATGCTGCTTGGCCCCTCCTGGTTCTGATACCCATCACACCATGTGGGTGCCTGCATCAGAGCAGAGCCAGGCTGCTGCTTGTCATCAGGCAGATTCTCTAGAGAATAAATAACAAACTTTCCATCATTATTAGGAGATTTTGAGGTCAAGAATTATTGCAAAGGCTCAATAATATTGTTTATTTCTAGAGTAATTCAAAAGTTGAATTGCTAAATGATTCTTCAGCCTGCAGATTTCTCACACCAAACGCTGCCTTCTACAACTGTTTGTTTTTCCTTAAAGCAAATATTAACAGCAAATATTTATTATTTAATTACTTAATTTATTACAGGAAGTGCTTTCCTTTACCAGAGAGAGTTAATTCAGGTTATCAAGGCACTCCAAGGGAAAAGCTCAACTGAATCAGAAGCCCTTCCAAGCACAAGCACCATTTATATAAAGTATCACACAATATTATTTTACACTTCCAGTTTCAAAAGGCTGTGTACTTTTTTCCCATTAGACTAACAAATTACAGCAATTGTGGTCAGTAGTGTGGAGGTTTCTCTGCAGAGCATTTGCCCCCTGGGAGGAAGGAAATCAGAGGGGTGTTAAAGCAATATTGTGCCTTCCACTTGGTGTGCTGAGTTGCCTGATAATGGTTAGCTAAGAGAAGCCATAAAACTGCCCTTGCTGCCACCAGTGGGTGTTACTGCATCTCAGGAACCCTCTTGTTGCAAAGGGACAGAAAAAACAAACAAACAAAAAAATAAACTGGAACAGGAAAAAGAAAAAAGGAAATATGTGAACTGATATGAGGAAGTTAAAACATCACTCTCGAGATTAACTTGTTATTCCTATGGATTTCTTTTTAGAAGTACAGTGCTCTGACTTTAAATTCAGGTGCTGTTGAATCCATCCAGGAGCAAACATTTCCCCAGGGTCTTGCCCTATAAGGTTCCAGGCAAATTTCAACCCTTCTGAAGAGGCTGAAGGGCCTCTCATACCTTGATTTTTCTCTGGATTACAGTGTAAGAGCCAAACTAGCATCAAGGGGCTGCTCTTCTTGTTTTTCCCCAGCAATCAATAAGACAAAATAGCTGGAAGTTGGTGAGAAAGCCTCTTCTGGTGAGACTGCAGGTTCTCTTTCCACAATTCAGCTCAGCTCAACTAGCTTACATATTAGCTGGAGAAAAAACACCCAAACACTTAGCTGCTAATCCTAAGGTTCAGTCTGGGGTCCCTCATCTGTGTTTTGCAACCCAGGGGCTTCTTTTCACCTTTCTTATCACAACAGCCTGGCCTACGGGCTGGTCTCAACAGGTTTGCACCTCTCAACTTATTTTTTTCCCTTAAGAGAAGCAGATTTCTGCATTGGTTACACCAGGTACTGAAATATCATCATGACAGCACCTGGGTAGCATCTGCCTGAACACCAGAGAGCTCAATTTCAAATTGCTGGAAGTTTCAGGTGTGTGCAGATGTGTGGTTTCATTTCTGCTGGATCTCACAGCAACAGCAATGGGACAGAACAGGTGTGAATCAATAATATTACTGGATTGCCTCAAGTATTAGAAAATGAGAGCATTTGAAATGGCACAGTAGTAAACAGGACATTTTCATTACATGCCTCACTACGTGTTTCCTTGTTGGGCTATAAATTAAGCTCTGTAAACTTTTCTGCATTGGTCTTTTTTTCCCTCAGTATATTGAATGTGTAAGAAAAGTGCCTGCAGCAGTGAACCCTTGTTGTCTCACATGTAAATGTGAAAACATGTTTTGAACACATTATCCTGCTATAATCCATATTTAGAGCTATTCCAAGCTTTTAGATAAACAAATATACATTACATAGATGCTAGTAAGCACTTGCCCTTTAAAACATATCAAAGCATCATTTAATCACAGGAAGTTCCTTTTGAACAAAAAAGTGTATTAAATTATGCTTTATGGAATATACCAAAATACTGGCATGTATCCCATAAGATATGTAGAACACAGGCAAACATATTTGTTTTACCATACAAACAGACAGATAACTTACACCTTGCACAATGAGTATTCCATATAAAAAAAAAATATATTGATGGGACAAGCTTACAATAATCACTTATATTTTAAAGCATAAAGAGGCTGTTTTTAGATAACTGTGGCTAATGTTAGGAGTCTAGGAAGAGTAAAGATCAGAAGGTACAAACTTTGCTCCTCTGGGTGCTGTTTGCAGTGCAAGCTCACCTGGGCTCTGCTGCTTGCAGCCAGGACAAGTAGAGGAAAGAAAATCCATCACTTTTTTTGTTATTTTTCCCTGAATCTCAGATCAGTGCCTTCAAACAACCCCAGTCTAACACAGGGCACCTCAGATGCAGCTGAGAGCCAAACACAGCTTCCTTGCTCCCCAGCCCACAGGGACGCTGTCCCAGAGCTAAATAGAGGCACTGATTCTGCTGCTGCTTTTGAAGCCCAAAAACTCTCATAGAGACACAAATGGGATCAGGAATTTACCTGTCACCTGCAGGTGGATTTCAGTACTGAAGCAAGGCTCTTCCTCTCATTTCAGAGCCACCCAGCACAATTTGCTGGCTGGCACAGCCTGGGACTTTGCAATTCCAGTTCCTGCTCCATGAAATTTCTATTATATCCACATTTATTATTTGGCCTCACTTTGGTATCTCTTAAATTCTGGAAATAAAATTGCCTTTTGTTACCAAAAAGATGCTCCTGTGACAATATGAAATGACACTTCTTACCTTATGCCCTTTTTAACATGATCTGCTTCATCTCTTTTTGTTTGTTTTTAAAATCTGAGCTTCACAAAAAGTAATATTTAAAATAACTCAGCAAAACAGTGGGGGAAAACAGTGAAAGTTGAAACGTTTTAATGGACTGGGAATTTGAATGTCTGCACTTGAAAGCCTGGTTTATTTTGACAATACTGCTTTTTCCTCCATAGTTACCTCTGACCCCCAGTATTACTCTGAGTGGATTATTTTTTCACTGAGGGAGATGCTTAAGCATGGACCAGAGTAGATAAGTGGTATGGTCAAATTGCTGCTGGCAAACCCTGGAATTACTGACCACTTTAATAGCTCCTGCTGACCTCCAGATGAAACTTCACCTTTGGTTATTAACATGTCTCTCTACTTTTATGATTTTTTGGAACATAATTTGTCAGGTTTTATCTGCACAGAGCAAGTGTTAGACCTTAAAAATGTGAGTTCTCTTTTTATAACTTCTAACAATGCCACATCACGGAACAGAACAGCCCCAAAACCAATTAGGAAAGGACCTGCATGGGAAGTGCATTCATTCTTCAAGTTTGAATTAGAGATTCCTGAACCACAGCAGTGTTAGAGCCCACCTTCAGGAGCTGGCAACAAGAAAACAAGCTTTGAAAAGGCTCATAAGATCAGTGAGATAAGGGCGTGGAAATTAATTGCCCTCGTTTTGTATTAAAATCTGATAAAGGGTTGGCAATGGTGCACAAGCTCAGAGCAAACGGTGGGGCTGTGTCTCCTGTCACAAATTAACATTTGCAGTCTCCTGGGCACTTGGCTGGAGCATCTTTAGCACACAGACCCTGGGCATAAGGCAGCCAGGGAACCATCCAGGGCTTGGGAGCTTTCAGGGAGCCCTTCCCAGGAATGCCGGAGGCTTTGGCACTGGCCCTGATGATTCAGAGGGATGACATTTTGCAACCAGATTGTACAAGTATAAGCAACTAACCTGAGCTGGGGAAATGGTGCCAAAAGGCTTTCAGATGATGAGAGCAATATGCCAGTCAGTTAGAGGTCGATTGACCAATTAACAATTAGATTTGGAGAGCAGGCATGTCATTTCAGATCATTATTTGCCAAAAGATCAACTATGTGGAAAGTTTTAATTTAAAAGAGGTAGGTTTTTTTTTCTTCTTAAATACATACTGGCATTTCTAACCCCAGCTTGGTAGCACAAGGCCCTGGCTGCAGCCCTGGGGACCGATTGCAGCTGGCAGCATGACAGCAGCACTTGGACAAAGCCTCCAGGAAACTGGATGGGACTTCCAGTTTTGTTTGAGCACTGCTCACCCTCAGCTGTTATTTAGCAGAGAGGAAGACTGAAATAGGATTGGGGATGAAGGCTTCCAAGGTGAAAACTCATCTGCAATTAGTGATGAGAGGCACCTCAGAGCAGGGTTTCTTTTCCAGTGGTGCAAAGTTCCATGCAGATAGTGGGAATTACCAACCTGGTCCATATCTAATTATAAGCAATTAAGAAGTAAAGTATCTCAACTCAAGCCCTGGAGACCTACACTTGTTCAGTCTCCTGTAGCAGTCTTGTTGGCTTGAGCCCTCAGACTGTGCAGGAAAATCACCCCACCTGCCCTGCCAGAGAAAAGCAGGACTGGCATCAACCCAGAGGACCTCACAATCTTCACAGCAAACCTCAGCTTCAGGGCAGCCTTGAGCCTTTCCCAAAGTCTTAGGCAACCCTCTGTTATATTCATATATGGTAGGAAAACAGTGCTCTGCTCATTGAAAAAAAAACAAATTACAGTGAAACCAGGTTGAGTAAAACTACTCAGGTATCAACAACATTATGGCAGGCTTGCTCAGAGATATTTTATTTGGGGCATGGGGCACTTTTGGAGAAAAAAAAATAATTGCTCTTACAAGAGGATCTTAGCATTCAGGACCATACAAATAAATGGGAAAATGGGATCTGAAAGGGCTTTGGTCACATCTACAACAGAGCAGGACTGCTTCTCTGCTTAGAAAAGTTATTCCACAATCTGCATGTGCAGTGCAAATGCACCTCAAGTGATGCCATGATGAAACAGCAAATAATGGACACGGTGCCACATGCAGCATCTCTCACAGCTGCAGCAGCTTTGTTTGACTGAGGCTTTTTTCTAAAGTTGTACTGACCCAGGGCTCACAGGAAGGGAGAAATGGAGCAGAAAAGGCAAATGAAAACCACTCAGGAAAACAGTTCATGTTTGAAACTGAAATTTGTGAGTAACATCCTCTGAAAGTCTGACAGTGTTATAAGCGGTACGGTGGGAGAATACAAGAAGCTGAGCTCTGAAAGTCATAGCTGGTTTGGCTCTAACTTAGACCCTCCCAGCAAGGAGAGCAGCCTAGACCCTCCAGAGCATCAAGGCATCTCACTGTCCTACAGAAAGGGAATGGCACTGAAGATGAGAGACTTCAGCCTACCAAAGCAAGGCACCTCCCACCAGACAAGCAAGAAAAATCTTGCCAACAATGTAGGCCTGTGCAAAAAAATACATCTTCCACTGGCTCTACAGTCCAGAAAAAGAATAGGAAAAAATCACCACAAAGAGCTACAAAAAATAACGGAAACAGAGAAATTTGCTTCTGAATATTTTAGTTTTCCTATCCAGCCAAAACTCCCTGACTTTAGCCTGAACCTCGCTTCTGCCAGTGATCAGAAGCAGCCTTTCTGTGAAACACTTACACAACATGTGTATTGAGAATAATTTCTAGGAATTATATTAAATCATAATAAATCACAACAGGTTTTGACAGGCTAAGCTTGTAAGCACCTAAACACTATTCATCCTGGACATTTATAGACAGCCTCACACACAAGGGCTCCCGGAGCCATAATGAGGCAACAACCTCCACCGCACTTTTCCTGGAGGGAAAATGTCAGCATTAAGGAAGATATTTGAGACTGGTGCCTGTCCTCCAGCATTCCCTTCCCAAGCCTGGCACACCAGCCAGGACAAGCATGGCCAGTGAGGGGCCAGGAGCCCAGGAAGTGCCTCTCTGCTGAGTGGGTGGCACCGTCCCTTTGAGTCAACACCGAAACCGGCGCACGAGCAACGTGAAGTGTCAGCTTGGGGATACAAATCTGACATCTTGGCTGCCTCTGATTCTGAAAGGTTTCAGGTCTGAGGCTTTTTTTTTTTTTTCCTATTTTGCCCTTTGCAATTACACAGGTTCTTCACGCAAGCGTTTTGGCCAAGTTCTGGCTTGGAGAGCAGCAATCTTCCCCCATGAGCCTTCCTGCCACAACGTTGGATGCACAAGATGAAGTTGGTCCTTGTCCAGCAGGGTTTTGCCGCTCTGCCCTGCCAGTGTTTTTCCCCAGACTACTCTGCACTCAGGTATAAAGGACTGGAACTTCTGATCTTCCAGCAACTCAGACACCTTCTTGCTACAGACATGAATTGCCTCAAGATGTTGACCCTTACTCCAAGGCAATGACCTTCACATGAACAATTTCTGATATGTTTGGAAGAACTTCTATTAAGCAGGGGAGCCTCAAGATTTCAGTGACTTCCAAAGCCCTCTAAGAACTGCTTTCAGGACAGGATTTTGGCCAGGGGCCCAGGCAGTCATTGCCACGGAGCCTTAGCAGCCTACCACAAACATTCAAGGAGTTTCAGTGCCCATTATTCTCTACGTTGCTTCTGTCAGATAGAGGCACAACCTTGGTTTCTTTATCAGAAGACAATGAGGGCAAGATGGAGGAACAGAGGGGGGACTTCAGAGAAAATTCTTGGGGAAAAAAAAACACAAAAAACCCCAACAAAAAACTCCAAACATATCTTAAATTTCATTCCTCTTAGCAGGCAAGCAAAGTTAGGTTTACTTAAACAATCCTTTTCTGTCTAACCACTCTCTAAGTTGTACTGAGCTGGACATCTCAGAGAAGCTGTGGTGCTCCTGCCCACTTTTGAAAGCACAGACACTTTTCTCTGATGAGGAACCCTGAGTCTGGAGAGGGGAGAAAAAGAAAAAAAAAAAAGAGACTTCCAGAACCAAACTGACCGGTATTGCAATGCATAAGGAGCTACAAAACCAGTGTAACTCTGACACCAACAGCCAGCACCACTGCTCACCTGAGCTGGCTGTTCCCTTCACCTGGACCACAAATGCTCTCTCCTCCTGGAGCAGGAGGCTGAGTCCCACGAGGGGCAGCAGACAGGTCCCAAGGCTAGGATCTCATCTCATTTGCAGCTCTGGAAATCAACAGGAGCTCCATGCACTTCAATGGAAGCCCTTCTGGATTTATGCCAGAGCAACTGAAATTAGAAGCTTGCCCTAAGTGGGTGGGAGCTCATTATAACACTAAATAAGGAGTGAGTCATTTTCAGAATTTTAAACTGAAAGGAGCCGCATTTGGCTGACCTCCTTTTTTTTTTTTTTCCTTCTTTCCATGCTGACTGCTTATTAGATTACAGCAGATAAGAACCTGGCTTTCTTACTGTTTTGTCATGGCGACATGTCTGTGTTACTGACAGAGGTGGAAACACTGGTTTAAAAAGAAAAAAAAAAAAGTCAAAGCAATATGTTTAAATAGCAGAGTGTTATTAAATGGGAGTTAATTTTGATATCTGAGGAGGCAAACACTGTCTCAACTTACTTGTCTTCCCATTTCATCCACAAGGACCAAGTGAGAGGAGCTGAGCATGAAGAGATGGGAAATTTCTTAGTGGGTTGCAAGAGGCTGATTGCTGCTTGGAGGAATGATTGCCAGCTTTAACTATGAAGTTTGAAAATTAATTCTTGTTAATACCACTATTAATAAGACACTTGACTTAAATAAAAGAAAGATGAACACAGACCAGCCATGTACTCTTCCCAGCTCCAAAGCTCCTGCTCTCTCAGGTCATAAATCACTTCATCTTCATTTTGCAACCCTTTCAAGGAGATTTTTAGGCTCCTACTGCCCAGGTATTTTTAAAAGATGATTCTCACTGATGAGATTATGCTTGAGAGTGAGACAGCCCCCTAAATCACTTGTGGCCTTGTAGCACTCAGCAAAGCAGATGTGAAAATTTCCAGGCAGAAAAGTTCCCCTGAGTAACGATTCTGAGACTCACTTAATTTGGGATTCCAGATCTACTAAACCTTGTAATGTTTAGCTGAATACTCATTCACCCAGAGTGAGATTGTATTCAAAGTAGTGGCAAATGGAACAAGTAATTACAGTTGTACCACAAATGAAAATACTAAAGGCACATGAAGCAAGAGGTAAAGGCTGGAGGACTCCTCTTTATCCGATTGGAAGGGTGTGGTAACAGGGTATATAAAGTCTGGTGGATTTTCTGTACAATCTGATTAATTTCAAGACTTAGTATAAAAATGTGTCATGATGTAGAAAGCCACTGAATGGGATTTCTTTGTGCCAAGGGCCCATTTCTTGCAGTAATGATTGACAGAACCTGGTATTGGCTCTGAGGTGACCAGCAGCAATCTAAGGAGGCAATAAGGACCATGGGATTGTTCTCATGGGCTCTTATGACCAAAACCCTAAAAAGCAATTATGTCTGGCTCAAGTTGTCTTTTCACAGAAACCCTAAACTGAGTTCAAAGATTGAGCTGAAGACCTGAAAGCCCAGTTCCAGCCACTGATTGAGCTTGAAGTTTGAGAGACATTCTGATGATGATCTACGAGGACTTGGGGGCTGGGTGCCCTCCTAAGGGTAGAAGCATCACTTCCCATATGGGCAGAGGAGCACCACAAGCAGCCTCTGTGCAGGGTGACCCAACTGCCTGCAAAGGCCTTGGAGATGCTGAGTCCAAACCCCAGGACAAGGCACAGGCTTAAGAGGATTTTGTCAGCCACCAAGTAATTCCCCCAACACCATACTCAGCTGCTTGATGGAAACTTCAGGACTGGCCTTTATGGGACATTTCAGTCAGTTCCCAAAACACCCAAAGGAGGGTGGCTTAGGAATCACCTCCTGGTTTCTATTTACAACCAATGGTACAAACATTGCCCAACACCCACCCCTGGGGAAAAGGGAGAGATGGAGGTGGGGAGAACCATTTCTTGGAGGTTTGGATTCCTTACAGCTGGCACTTTCCAGTGAGGCTGGCGCTTTGTGGGGTACACAGCACATGTGAGGGGAAATGATGGCATCTCAGATCTCCAGCCCTTCACAGGTGTGCCCACCTCTGCTGAGCCCGTGGTACAGCTCCAGAAGGATGCTTGGATGCCTCTAAATCAACTCTAGATTTTACAAAAGTATCAGCAGCTCCTATCCCAGTCTCTTTTCTACTAATTCCACCACACTGATGTAGAAGCAGCATTTCCCTCCTCCTGTCTCCTCTCCCCAAGGGGGCTGGGAGGTCCCCCCCCTTTTTTTTTACTGCAGCTTGTAACTCCACAATTTCCTGCATCTTGTTGTAAATGGGATATTTCCTTTGACTGGGAATTACACACAAGCCAAGATGTTTCACATCTCTTCTACCTGTAATATCTGAAGTACCACACTCCTTTTGATCTTGGCAAGAGGTTTCCCCCAAACCCATAAAAAACACAGCCCAGAAAAACTCAGAAGAGACCTCCCACCCCTGCAGAGGCATTGTGCTGGGGGCTGCCCACCAAGCCACCTGCATCCCAGGGGACATGTGGGTCCTTCCTGTGGTGGCTCAGCTCAAGCAAGGTGCTGGCTGGGCACATCCCAGCCCAGGTGGTGATGCTGGCTTGGCTGCCTGGCTCAGCCCTGGCTGAGGAACCTGCAGAACTTGCCTGGGTGCTGGAGGAGTGGCTGGAGACAAACTCTTTGCCTCTTGGCATTGATGCTTTTGATTGGGGTTGGTTTTTTTGAGGGAGCTTTGCTGCTGACTAATAGCCTTGGGCAATTGGCAGGGGAAATGAGACCTCACTGAATGGCAAGGTACAGCCAACCAAAATGACAAGATTATACTGGTAGTTAATTAAAGCAGATGAGAGAGATTAGAGCGTTTGTTACTAAGATAAAGCAAAATTGCCTGTGTAAGATACATGCCTAGACAGAGCTTTTTGAAAAAATTAACAACACAAAATGCTACCTTTATAACTGATGCAGGAGAAAAGTCAGTGCTGGTAGACATACAATTTTGCCAAAAGAGGAGATTTTTGGTATGAAATACACTTGGAAAAATGACAAATTATAGAAGACTACATTTCTCCTCCTGTGGGTTCTCTCCTATAAAAATCCCTTGGATAGAACAATCAAACCAGATCTGCCCCTATTTTTTTTAAGAGCTTGTGACATATTTCAAAGAAAAGCAGCAGGCTACACTGTAAGTGGACTGAAACATGAGGGAATGAATCCTTTCAGTGCCCTCTTCCACCATGGTCCCTCCAGCCAATTCCCTCAGTCTTTGTGCTCTCACTCACACTTCAGTCCCCACATCCCATCTCGATTCCCTCCTGCAAGAGGACCTGGAAGTGATGCTAAGAACAGAGCACATCACTTGAGTGCTAATGTGTGGGATAGCAGCTTAGTGAACTACCCTTTGAGAGAGGTGGGGAGCAGGCACAAACTAGTAAAACCACCTTAGAGTGCTTAAAAATATCCCATTTTCTTAGGAAAAGCAGGTGCCAAACACGGTGAACACAACTCCTTCCCAGCAGACAGATACATCCAGTGACCACTCCTGGGGGATAAAAATCCCAGTCCAGGATTTTAACCTTTCCTTGTTATGATCCAGCCCTGACTGGAGTTTAGGGGGCTTTAAAACTTGTTTCAAGCCTGCATCTGATCTTTGCAAGATAAACCATCCTTCCTGTAGCAGGAGGCAAACTGCAAGGCACAACCAAAGCTTTGGGGAAGTTTGAACTGAGACTTGATTTCAGATCTGAACTTTGTCATTCAGGCTTCTCTCTTCCCTTTCTTCTTTTCCTTTGTGTTAGCAATGCACACTGACTTTGTAGATCAATGCAGAAGGCTGTAAATGATGCATGAAATGAAAAATCCCTGTCCAGCCAGAGCACAGAGAGAATACAGACAGTGCTATACTGTCATTGCTGTGGTATTTGCTGCAATATTCACAGCTAGAAAAGCCCACTAAGTCCCAGAACAATGCTGGACTATTTTAAAGTCTCAAGCTCTTTTTGGAGAGAGGGGAAAGAGGAAGGGAGAAATTAACTCCCCCTTACACCCACCTTCTTTCTTCCATTGTTTCAGGGAGAGTTTTCACAAGAGCCAAGCTTGTCATCCCATACGAATCTTTCCTTTTTCCTCACACCACCAGTCCCCCCACCCCGCCTCAAAAAAATTCCAACCCGTTCTCAGATGGGGGCAGGAGGAGGAGAGGAAAGAGGAAAATAAAGAGATTGTATCAAACAAATGCTTCATTTGAGCCAGCTCAGAATGAATCATCAGCTATGCTGCACCGAGACTGGGACTTGCCCCAGAACACGCCACAGCTCAGGCAGTGGCCATGGACCACCAGCCAGGAAGCCCCACTAGCCAGTCCCAGCTCCTCACCCTCAAGCACAAGAGTTGGACTCAGTCTCAAATGTCTTTTTCAACCTAAGGGTTTCTATGATTCTACAAAGACATGCTGAGAGGTGCTTGAACCCCTCCAGAGCACGCTTGGCCCATCCCTTGCACCTCTAATGCCCTGCATAGGCACTGGGGATGATGAGTGTTTGGCAGCACTATTCTTCATATGGAACATTAAACTGAGGTCTTGCACACTCCTGAACATTAAACATCCCATGATAGTCATGAAGAAGAGCTACGGGTTTTATTAACCTCGGTGTCCTGGACACATTGCACTGGGAAAGTCATCATTAACCTACCTTAAGAATACAGGCAAGGGCCCTCTTTGCAAACTATGCTCAAAGAGCTACAACCCTATGAAATACCTTTAATAATTTAAAGCAGCTACCAAATGTTGCTATAAAGGGTAAAACCTCACCTCGAGGAAGAAAATGTGTCAAGACTTTGATGCAGCAAAGTGCTCAGTGTTCAGGTCCAAACCTTGATTCTTCTGCTTGTCAGTGCTTAACCAGCACACCCAAACACTAATTCCTCCCTTCTGCCCCATGCCCTGCCAAAAGTTGGCTCATCTGGGCTCTCAGCTACTATCAAGATATCACTTGCATCTCAGAGTTAGGTATAAGCACTTCAGTACATGTTGAGAACTCCTCCAAGAAAATTTGGGACCAAGCCAGATGACCCCCACAAAATAAGAGTCATTATACTTCTTTAAAAAGGACAAGGGTTTTTCTTCTTTTATACAACATGCATGAGGAGAAATTAGGTTTACTTGCTTGTGCAACGTTAATTTAAATGCAACCTGATTTAACTAGCAACAAATAATATTGGAGTGACAACAGATGTCATTTGACAAAACTAAGTCTTACAGTGATTGATTTGTTTATAATTTATGATATATTTATAATTTTTGTATTTAACACCAAACTGCAGTTTAGTCTCAGTGCACAGGAGAAATAGAATTATTGGAAGAAGTGGAAGAAGCAGCTCATGCTTTAACAGAACTCTGATACCTGTCTCAGTACTTCTTTGCTTGTAAACCAGCTTGCATCAAGAAAAAATTTACAGAATAACCAGATAGATGAGAGCTATTTGCCTTGCTGAGCTACAGCCAGGAGGCACCACACACCTCAGCCAGCTCCTCAGCTTCTCCACAGCCCCAGGAGCCAGGCATGGAACAGACCTGCCAAGGTACCTGCAGCAGGTGGGGTGTGGGGGAAGGTTTTGGCCCCACAGCCCCCCCTCCAACAAGCTCTGCAACCCTCCAATTTTCCTTTTCATTCATTTGCAAAGGAGAGGTTTTCAGATTTACCAAGATTAGGAGAACTTTTTTCCACCCTCCTGCATTCATCTGCTTTTTCTCAGCTGTGGGGTGTGGGGCTCATGTGTTCTTACAGCAGCAAAGAATCCTCTGAACTCAAGGATACAGGAGGAAGACCCATGCTGGCAGCTGAGGTCCAATACTTGAACAAGTTGTTTCACCCCTTAACTGCACAGCCAGACACAGGAGCAAGGGGGTTACTGACAGCCAGGAAACATCCTCTCTGAGCTCTGAGGGTGGATAGAAGGAGGAATCCCTGCACAACCCATTTTCCATCCCTGTCTCACCAGACCCCATCTCCATGCAGCACTGGGCACCTGCCTTGGGGCTGAGGAAGAAGCTCCCTTTACAGACACCAGGGAAAGATGCTGTGAGCCCTCTGTGCAGGCAGGGACAACATCCTCTCCTGTGATAAAGCAGTGATGTTTCAGGCTCCAAGTGTTAGCATTTTGAAAGAGTAAATCACAGTGTGCCTCTGGTAAAGCCTTCCCCCACAGAGAATTATTGTAAAGTGCCAGCTGCTATTTACTTTTTTTTTTTCTTTTTTTGTGGACACAGTCACCAAGGGAAGAGAATGACAACAAAAGCAGAGAGACATCATAGGGGGAAAAGACAAAATCCCAGCCTTGACCACTCCATGCAAATGCAGAGCAGTGCCTGGTGACTTCACACAGGTTTCACTTGTCACCCAAACACTTTGGTTCCATTCATGAGCAGAGAGATCTAACAGCCTGGCAGGATTATTAGACAATAAGACTCCTTCCTGTGTCTGCTTTAATTTGCCTTGATAGATATGCAAACCAGGGGAGGAAAAACCAGGCCTCTCTTATTGACACAAGACAATTTCCAGACCATAACTCACTTGCCTTTCTTTTAAGCTGCCTGGGTGGGGAGGCAGAAGACATGCTAGGGGGTAGGTGTATGAAACACAGGAGGACCTGAAGGTCTCCTTAACACACTGTCACTCTGTTGTCCTGTTGTGACTGATGCAAAGAAGAAGTTAACAAATGATGATGCTTTTTAATTAGCGCACAGGGAATCCTCACCGTGCAATAGTTGTGTCACTGTAACACTAGGGAGATGCTACAGAAAAGTAACACCTTCCAGAGCTACAGCTTCATCCAGGCACTGTAAACAGCAGGAGAAGTTTTTCAACTGAATTTTTCCTTTTCCAGGGGCTGTTGCTCACATCTGGTAAAGCTGTCCCTGGGCTACCACCATATGTAAGGACACAAGGTTTTATGACTTATTGTCTGCAAGATTTATGGAGATATCTATGATCAGCAATTTTTCATATTCTTACACTCTGTGCAAACACATAATGCCATTCCCTGCATAAATAGGAAGGTGTAAAACAACAGTGTCTTGGCACAGTGGGTCTGCACACACAAACACCAAGCTTGGGGACCGTGGTGGCACCAGGGATGGGCCAAGGCACACAGAAAGCTTCTTGGCTTCCTTTCCTTTCCCCCCAAAAAAGGTACAAGAATAGAAGATTGAAATTGAAGGATTAAGATGAGGTACTCCAGATCTTTTCTGAACTTTAAATGAGAACTATATTGTCTGCATGCATTAAGTAAATGCCAGAGCTTCGGCAGCGTTGCCCCAGGAAACACAACTTTGCTGCTAATAAAAAGCCCAACAAACCCAGGTATGGGGGGAATCCCTCACACACCCCATGGCTCTGGAACAGACCCTGGGAGATAGTCCTGCCCAAGCCTTTGTGTATTTTAAAGGAAGGAAACATCACAAACTTTCCCTGATCCACTGCTCCAGTGCCACAAGCCTTCACCTTTCACTCACACTGGGACCTGCACGAATAAGAGGATTTAAGGAAAACAATAAACAAGAGGAAGTGAACAAACTGGCAAGGATTTTGGTTCAGCTGCAGCCATCAGTGTTGTCTTTGACAGGGAGTTTGGCTACTAAGGAAGGACAAGGCCTCATCACTACCAGGGCATCACAGGAAGAAAACAAACATCTCCATCAATTGCTGGGATTGAAAATGTCCTCAGCACCTCTGTGCTCATCATCATCTCCCACCCTAGTGGTATTTTCCTCTACACACACATGTTCTTTGCTATCAGCAATCTTTTGCCTTGCAGAGAAAGAATAGCCCCTGTCTGCCACCTCACCCCCTCCCTGCTCTGCTCTTTCAACCCCAACCATCAATGTCAACTCCCACCATCCACCTCCTTGGGACAGGAGGGTTATAGCTGAGAAACACAAGTCATAATATGAATAATAAGTAATTATAGGACTCTTGGAAGGTAAAAAAAAATAATCTTAACATGCACCATCTCCCCACAAGGAAGCACTGCACTGGTAAAATACCAAAATCATAGTTTTTCCACTCATCATCAACACAGAGTTGAAATCAATGGCCCAGTTGAGCTGTAGCTTCCTAGTGCCATTCACAGGTGTCAGGTCCAAATCCTTCCATGAGTGCCACTGAAGCCACTACTGATTTACACCCAATGACAGCCTGTCCCCAACTTATGCACCTGAACAACTATTTATTTTAAAAGATCATATTAAATGTACTTCCCCTGCAAAAAAATAAATCCATTTTCTTGACAGATATAATCAATTCTTTGAAATTCAGATTTACTCCTTTCCCTGAAGAAAAATGCAGGTGACACCATTAAAAAGAACATTTTAAAAATGCTGAGAGACTTGTAGAAATACTGAAAGAATGGTATTAGTCCAGTAATGTACCTGCAGGTTTGGAAAGCAGCCTAGCCCTGTGTGATCATTTTGACAGAGGCACCTTAAAGAAATCAATAAAATTGGTCATTCAGATGCACAGTTTAGAGATGTGGATCAGAGTTACTTTTACATAAATGTATGTGAAAAATAAAAAGTAAGACTGGGGGATATAGAGTTCATTTGGCAAGCTGGGGTGGAAGAGAGCCCAAGCAGAAGCAGCAGGAACTTCTGGGCAGCTGCTGGAGCCCAGCACCCAGTAAGCTGCCTTGCAGAAAGACATGGTAATGAAATGGAGACAACTTCTGCCAGGGGACCTCTCATTGTCTGCATCAAGTCCTGGCAATAAAAAATTCTAGGTGGAAGTGATAACCTCGTCAGCCAGGAGGTGAAAATAAAATTCAATGTTTGGGGCCTTTAATAAGGGTATGAGTTAGTACCCTAAGTCTCAGAGGAGGCTCTTTTCAGGAAAAGAGCTGCCTAATCTTTGTTGAAACCACAGCTGATATAGTTGGTGCCCTGATTTCAAGACCAGTGAAGCCACCTGATACCCATTGAGGATCTACCCACCATTTTAAATTTTATCCTTAGTGTTTTAGTGCAGAGACTGTGCTCCCCTTCCTACACAACATCCCCACTTCTGGACCTTGCAAAACGATGCAGTTTCTGGGCAACTTGTCACATTCTTCTTAGTCAGAATGAGACTCCAACAGCAGTATTTTAGCTGTTATGTTTTCCACAGCCACACAAAGTGCCTTGACTTTTATTTCCTCCTATATCTGGGAAACAGAGGTACTTGGATGAAAAACAGCCATAGAAACTCAGAGTTTCTGTAAAATACTACAGAGGACAGTCACAAGAAGTCTCTCCATCATGTTTGCTCTCTCTAATATCACAATGCAGTAATTCCTCTGCTAATATACATCAGTTCTCCTCTGCCAGTCACTGTATCATGCAGTACCAGGGCTCCCCATTCTTTATCAGCACTAAGCTCTGTGTTTTTGCCATCTACAACAGGAACATGCAAGCCAGCAACACCCCATTCTCAAACCAGGAAAGATTCTCTCTGAACAGAAAAGGCACATTTGAATTCTAGCTCACTTCATTCACTCCTGGTACCCACCTAGTACAATTATCAGGAAATGAAAAATATGCACTTCACAGCCTTCTCTTTTCACAGGTTGAAAAAAATATATAAAGATCAGCACAAACCCTGCAGGATCACTCATGCACGAGGCAATGCTTTTCACTGTTTCCATGATGTATTACTAAACAAACAAAAGTCTGGGGCTCTACAAACATAGGAGAGAATTTCTAATAATCACAGTGTGCATGCATGTGTCCACACACCCCTTTCACAGCAAACTGGGTGAACATAAAATCTATAACAGTAATAGACTATCTTTACTTTATGGCAGAGTTTTGGAAAGTTTGAAGCAGATACTGTCACCAAGTTGTCATTTAAAAGACATGAAATGCAGAAAAAAAAAAAAAAAAAAAAGAAAAATCATTATCTCTGCTGTGGATTCTTTTGGAATGAAACAATTGTAACTGTGGGAGTCAATGCATTTACGAGTGCTCATGGGATACTATATATATTGTGTATGTGTATATACATATATATACACACATTGACCTACAAAGTGGGAGTTCAGGTACAAAAAGGGGAGTGTAATACAGAATTATAAGAGGGGAACATAAATAACACAGTGTAATAACCGAGTCATTATTTTACAGAGTCTACACATAATTCTAGCTTCCCCCCTTCATTCTCACCATGTTTTTAACATTGCTTTGACTTCAGCCTTCCTGGGTAGACATTTAAAGAGGAAAGGCTTCAGGTTTATTAAGCAGGAGTATCGAAATTTGCAAAATACCTGATTTGGTTCACGTTATGTGGTTTATAACATTATTAAGCTTCACTAGGATGCTGCAGCACTCGAATAAATGAAGACATATTTATTATTTCAAAGGCTGCCCCCCATTAAAACTGATACTTCCCCTGCTAAGAGGTGCAGACAGCAGAACTCATGATGCTCAGCATTCCTACCCTAGGTATTGTAGCTCGACGCCAGCCTTAGAGAGCCACCAGATTCCTGGGAAGATCTCCATTTTACACAAAGAATGAGTAAAGCACACTAAGCTAGATCTGGCTTGAGTTTCCTCTGTTGTAAATTAAAAATTACACCAAGGCACATGGAATCACAGCACCACAAACCTGGGGCAGGACCCAGGTCAGCCCAAGTGCTGTTCATACCACCAGAGACCCCCAGTCA
Organism: Calypte anna; assembly: GCF_003957555.1. NCBI lineage: Eukaryota > Metazoa > Chordata > Aves > Apodiformes > Trochilidae > Calypte > Calypte anna. The sequence goes on from NC_044257.1 coordinate 14,586,360, forward strand.
CAAGCAGAACACCATTTTGCAAAGCCAGTCAGTGTACAACACAGTTCAGTTGTCTCCCTTCTCTTGCAGAAAAAAAAAAAGCAGCCTAAAATTGGTCTTCCCTACCAGTACTTTGGTGGAAACCACACTAAAACCTGGCCACCACTGCTGCTCTGAAGACCTTCTCCCATGCCATGTGTGACACTTGCTTTGCAACATCTGCCCTGCCTTTTTTTTTGTTTGTTTGTTTTTATCAACACTAGATCTGTCTTGGTGTGTCATACAAGACTGAAAGTGAACAAAACTTTCTGAACAAGGAATTGCTGGGAGGTGATCTCTACTTGATTTGCCTTTGAGACCTTTCTCTAGAAAAAGTAAGTACACAAGTTTCACATGTTTCAAACCATTGGCTTTGGGACTTCCCCAGCCTCTTACCTTAGAGATGAAAGTCATGATGAAGCCAATGACATCCATGTTTCCTGAGCCAGCTGAAGATGGGAAGCCTGGGCCTCCAGAGGAATCCTACAGTTCTCCTCTCCAATCACCCAAGAGCACACTTTGGGCCTCCCCATCTCCCAGAGAGGACTGGAGACTTCTTGTGCTCTTCAAGAGTATAATTCAGAAGCACTCCAGTCCTGTTTTGCCAGCAGGGAACCACAAAGCTGTCCCAATCCTTCAGGTTGCTGTTACATGCCACAGCCCAGCTCTTCACTCAAACAGAAAAAACCCTAAATGTGCTAAAATCAGATATATGTAGGGAGAGGACTAACAGGCACGAACATGCCTCCTACAGGGACATCATGGATAAGTGGCAACACCTGCACCCCCCCATTCGACCCAATCCCCTGCTTTTCTCTGACATTTGCTTAATTGGTACAAAGTGTGATCAATTTGTGTTGGATTACAGCTGAGTGCAGGCTTCAACCAGACGAGCAGCAAAGCCAGCTCTGATCTGCAGTGACTTCAATTTTCTCTATTCACTGCTCTTTTCCGGCCTGCTACAGGAAAAATGTGGCCTTGCCTCAACTGACTTAAATTTAAACCCATCGACATATTATATAAGTCCATAAAAATCTTGCTAAAAAAAGGTACATTGTACTCATTCTCCTCACACGTGGTAGGGAGGAAAATGGGGATGGACTTGTCCTATGGCTTGTAGTTAATTTGCAATCAATGCCCAGCTGCTTTAGAGTAAATACAGGAACAGGGTGTCATACGGGTATCCTGAAGCAGAAGAAGAGAGGTTTCCTATTTCTTTGTTAGCCAGCAAAGATGGTATGCATGTTATCCAAAGATAATACAGGGGAAGAAATCAATTCTCTGTGTTGTTACACATCCTTGCGTGCAAATGTAAACTTGGGGGTGGAGGGGGGGGAAAGTAGCACAGTTCTATTATGCTGAGGTCATATGAAATCATTACTGCAGGCTGATAGGATCATCGGGAAGAAAAGAAATAAATAAATCTCCTCCGTGTGAGGAAAAGGACGTCCACTAGAAGCTTGGGTGGGTGAAGGAGCAAGGAGTTTGCGCCCTTCAGCCCTGAGAGAGCCAGAATCTCGGGGGTGGGGGTGGAAAAGAACGTGTGGATGATGGAAAAGAAGGTGGATTTTAGTGACCCCTTGGGGTTTGAGCACAAACCCCACCACGCTCCTGGCTGCGAGCTGAGCTGAGCCTGAGAGGGGCGAGCGGCGCGCCGGGCATCCTCGGGTGCGCTCCAGAACCGAGCACCGCCGCAGCTCCAGCATCAGGCAGCTCCCTCGCAAAGGAAGTTCGGCTTATTCCGTAATGAGTCAACACAAATATCATTATCGCTGCTCTGATACCTGCTGGCAGAGGCCGGGCTGCGATACGGCTGCTGGCCCCGTCACAAGCGCGCCGGGTAATTGCTGGAGCGGGGCTGGGGGCTGCGGTGCTCGGCTCTGCTGCCCGGCGGGGGTCCCGCCTTCCCAGGCCGCTGGCAGGAGGCATCTCCTCTGAAGAGAGCCTCCTTTCCTGACGCACCAAGATTAAGCAATTTGCTTTTAATTAGTACCGCAGTCGTTTCCAAACGAAGCGGTGGAAAGACCAGAAAGCGGGCTGTCTCTTTAAAGCTTAAGTGGATTCAGCGCACACAGCGAATCTGGAGCCTGCTGGTGGAAAAGTTCAGCTTTCTGTCACTGGGACTGTGCTCGCTGCTAATTTTTACAAGAGTTCAAGTTGTATGCACCAGTTAGCAGAGGCATTGCAGGGGGTAAAATGAGAATAGAAAGCGTGACCCCTTGCTGCCTCTGTTTATAGTGCCTAAATTATATCCAGACAAAGCTCCGGGTCCCCTCCCTTGCCCTGCCAGGGCCCTGTGTGCGTAGCCCCCTGTGCTGTTCCCCTCTGCTGCCGCCTGAGAAAGGGGCCCTTGGCATCTGGGAGCAACCGCCCGCAAATTCCCTGCAAAGAGCCCCAGGGAGAGGAAGGGATGGAAGGAAGGTGGAGGGGGAGGGCGGTGGAGGAGCAGAGCTGATGCAGTGGGAGAAGGGGAACAGTGGGAACCCCCAAGGGAATCAGGGATTCCAAAAGCTTCGCTGCCACCCTGCTGCACATCCAAGAGCATCCAAGCACAGCACGCTGCTGGGGTGCTCCCAATCCCCCATTGCAAACTCCTGGTGTGCATCAGGAGCTGGGAGGGAGGAGCTGCAGTTTCATCTGCAAAACAGCTAACATATGAATAATTGAATATCAAATAAAAAACCTCATCCTAGCCAGGAGATGTACTTTTGACCACAGTTTTTCACTCCAAAGAACCTCAGTGATGAGCAGTTATCCTTCAGTCTCTAGAAAGATGGCAGAAGTACCCACTCCTTGCTCTGTGGCTCATCACTCTTTCAAGCTCCCTGGAACGTTAGCATCACTTCTTTCCAAACATGCCCTAGCAAGAAACCTTCAAACACAGAAGAAGAAACCACTCCAAAAATAACAGTCCATTCAAGTTTTTGCTTCCTCTGTCCTGCTGCCAGCCCTGATCCTTCCTCTGGGCAGCAAAGCCTGTGTGCTCACAGGAGCCACGAGGCTGTCTGAGGGGCTCACGTCAGCCTGATGAACCTATGGCTTGTGTGGCACAAGTGAATAGACAAAGAAAATGGGACTTTTCTGCCCATTTCTCAATGATGACAGGGGGGAAATCCCCATGAGCAGAACTGGTGCTGTCTGGATGATTAGTATCTATCTGGCATACCTTCAGCCACAGCTGGATTAGATTTGAGCTACTGGTTCATTTAGATTTATGCTTCTGGTTCAATAAACAAACACAGTACATAGTCCATCATGCTAGCTGCCCAATAAAGCTGCTTACCTACTTCCAACAAGTAGCTTTTCTTCATCTGTTCCTCTTTCATTCCCCTTTTTCCCTCTTTTCTCCTCCCCCCTCCCCTCCATCCAACCCTAGAACAGCATTCGCTTTCTTTTTTTTCCCAAACAGGACCCTATCAAAGATCAGATAATCTGAAGACCTGAAGTCTCTCCCCCAGCCCTTCAAACCACACTTTGCTACAGAGCATTTCCAGAAGTTGTCTGAGAAATTACTGCAAAGACTTTATCTTCTGGAAGTGAGGCAGGTTATATTTCTACCCTTTTTCTCACCATGAAAGCCTTCCCTGAGCAAAGCCCCAACAAGCTGCTCAACTTTTGGGAAGGGCCCTCCAAAGTGGGGTTCTTGAGGGCTTTCAGGATCACTGGGGCACAACGAGAGGCTGGCTTCTTCCCACTTCCACTTACTGGAAGGAATTACCATGAGGCTGGCAAACAGTTAACCTGCACACAAACCTTGATCTCAAGACGTGCCATCACCATCCACAAAGTTGCTGCTTTCATCCAGAATAAGAAACACCCTGGGATTTTTTTGCAAAATCCTTTTAAGTTGTTCTAATGGTAGTGGCTCTGAATCTGGTAAAGTGCTTTGTTATCAATGCTGTGCAAATTGTTCATCTATTTCTCTCCTACAGTGCTTTCCTCCACTCACTCACCTCTCTAATAAATTCATTTGACCGCAAAGGGTGCTTTATGACTCTTGTTTAAAACGGCTTCCTAATGATGCTTGACAACATCTCCTGCCTTTGAAAGAGCCTGGCTATGCAAGGCTCTAATCCCACAAAAGGAGGGATTCTTGTTAACCTGTGCCTCCGTCCTTTCTGTTGAGTCACCACCTTTAATGAAGCACTGAAGGGGAACCAAAACGCAGCTGGGAAATTATGGCTTTACATGATCGTCTCTGGCTGGAAGAGAGTTATTGCTCAAGCTTTAATCCCGTGACTCAGCCCCTCTCCTTGGACCCCCCTTTAATTGTCAGAACCTGAGGAAATCCGGGCCGAGGTAAATAACACTTCAGCAGCAACAGAATAGATTCACTTTAGGCAATGAATTTTTAATGAGCTGAGACTGCAGAGGGAACGCAGGGCCGAGATCTGTGCTGCTTATCTGATGGGGAAGGTCAGGGTCTGAACGGAGGGAGGGCATGGATGAGAGAACGGATCTGACAGGGCTCTTCAGCTGAGATTTCAGCTTGTCACAGCCTGGCATACCTTAACATATCAGGACCTTCGCTTCAAAGGAGCAATTTACGCATGCCCGTGCTAGCAGACACGGCACAGGATTTTCCCCTGGTAAAGGCAACCCAAGGGTTGTACTCTCACTTCCTCAAGAAAGAAAAAAATAAAAAACATAAAGGGAAAAAAAAAAAAAGTGAGAAAGATCATGCAGGCAGGTCATGCTCTTCATAGAAAATCAGGTAACTCTACAGAAATCCGCCAAAAACACCCACACGTAAGACTCTGGCAATCCATTAGCATAATATTGCTTATTAATTAGGTCAGCAAGCCCAACTCAAGTCCTCACCAACATAATCATCAACACCAACTGGTTTGAGAAGTCTCAGCCATGGGGACTTCTATTTGCTAAGAGTTTGGACTTCATACAATCCCTGTCCAGCACAGGTCTATCCATTGATGAGTCTCCTGTGACACTGGCCAAGAACAACACCTGCCCCTGCTATGGGGACTGACTGATCCCAGGCACTTTTTCTGTCTCAGAAAACTCAAAAAAAAAAAAAAAAAAAAAAAAAAAAAAAAAAAAAAAAAAAAAAGGACTAAAATATCTCTAACTCCAGAAATGGGTTTGCACTGCTGCAACTCAGAGTTCTCAAACCTGACAGCTCCTATCTCAGCCTGTTTTGGCAATGTTTGTGTGTGGTTCATCCCACCCAGCAGGGTCTCAGCCCTTTCCCCTGCCATCCTCATACCCCGAGCAAGCATCATTTAGTGGTCACAGAGCCACTTTTGCCAACAAGATCATCTCCAGCAGTGTAGAAGCAGGGTAAAGGCATTATTTCATCTGCACCTCCCAGAAAACCTGCTTCTTAGACGTGGACAGGAACAGTGAACATTTGAGCCAAAGGTGTTATTCCTAAGCAGTCTTGGAGGAGATCATCAGATTTCAGATTCTGAAATTTCTTCAAAGAAATTAACATTGACAGAGAGCTGGTTTCTGCCCATCTAAAAATTTATTTGGGGATTGTCAGGAACACAAATACCCCAGAATATTTCTGCCCTAGCATCCAGTCATTTTCATTTGTAAGACTTCTGTTTCTTATGGGAAAAGAAAGACAGCGTTTTGGGTGGAAAGATTTTGTGTGTGTAAAAATAACCAAAAAAATCCAGCAGAAAGTATCTGAAGAGTCAGAGTCTGCCTGAGAAATTACTGAAGTATAACTGCTGGGTAAGGCTGATTGCATCTCTGCAGGCAGGAAAAGAGGAAAACTGATTGACATTCCCAAACATTCCCCCAACTTGTCATCTCCCTGATAGTTTGATCTGTACAACGAGGGAAAGGAGCTGCTCTCACTCTGGGCTGCCTGCCCTCAGGTGTGGCCACCATGTCACAGACCTGTGAAATGTGACCCAGTACAGTCAAAGGACGGACCAGCAGGAGACAGAATAATTTATGGGGAGCCAGGTCAATGCAAATTTATTGTGAGTAATGGACAATGGAAGGTAGGGGGAAAAGCTCCCAGAGGAACAAAGGCAAAAGGGTGCTGGCTCTCTGCTCCTCGCAGACATCCAAGGTGTTAATAAAAAACCCTTGGTGGACAATGAAAAGCAAATACCAGTTTCTGGGGACCAGATTCACCGCAGTGGTGGAACAGGTCAGTGCAGAGGGAAGTGGTTTGATCAGAAAGGCAGTGAAATTCAGATGATAATTATGCTCAGTAAGAGGCAAAATAATCCTTTCATTTGCTGGGAGGTTTCAGACATGCACTTTGACCTTCATCCTGGTGTTTCTGGGATAGTTTATATTAACAATTAATGGTTGCTTTCATTGGTGTTCTGTGCAACTTGCAGTCCAGCTAATTTTCAAGTTGCAGACAATAATACCTGAGTCTCATGGGATACTCACATCATGTGACAGCACATGGGTTTCAAGCAGGAGCCAGGAGATGAAAATCAGGCCAAAGACCAGTCTTGGGTGTTTATGACTTGTATCCAGTCACCCCACAGAGCAGCTGGATGTTGCAGTAGCTTTCACTATAAGGCCCTGATGAAAAGCTGCCCAGACCAATTGAAGTCCCTTGATCATAAAGATAATTTGTCTTTGGAATGACTTTATAAGCATGGTTAGGCTGGCTTACTGAAGAATCATAAAAAAAAGCCTCTCAGCTTCACCCTGCCAGCTACTTACAGGGTCCACATAGCCATGTTCATTTTGGCTTTGACAACACTTGCTGGAATAATCCATAAAAAAGGCCCAACCTAAGGGTCAAAGCTCAGGTTCAAGGTTATATTCACAGTTTGCTCTGCTACGGGTTAGGACTGTGAAGTAATATTATACCCCAAGAACATCAGAGAGCTCAGTCTAGGGCTCTTGCTGCAGTAGTCACAAAGGTTTTTAGGGTTTTTTATTTTTTATTCTGACATGATTTGCAGTTTGCAGGTTGGCTGGGGATGGGTAAAGGATGCTGACTCCAGAGGAGTGCCTGGCTGGCACCAACCCTTTACTCTGCATAAGGGATGGAGGGCAGGCTGGAGCTCAGTCCTTCAGCAGCAGTGGGTTTTTAAAGCAAGCTTGGAATTTGGGGCTAATTCTTCCAGATACCTCCTTCATATATTTCTTTTTCAGTGAGGTACACATCTTGGTTTAGTTTCAAGGATAGACCTAGTGCTGCTCGTCTCATTTTCCCATAAATTTAGATCATTGAAATATTGGAATTATGCCATTTTTAAACTTGACACAAAAAGAGAACTGGGTCTATAATATTTGGCCTGGAAACTCAGCAAGTCCTTTGCTTTAGAAGTAATTGGAGGAAATGCATGCTGCTTTGTCTACAAATACAATATTTTTTAAAAATCATGAGATCAAAATTCAATTAGAATTGAATATACATCATACCACAGTTTGATCATACTCCCACTACAGTGGCAGGAAAATATTAGGCAATTCCCTGTGACAGGGTTTGTGGAGACACTATATATCTGCTCTTATTTAAGGGACCAACTAAGTCTTTAGATTTGGTGATAGTTAAACTGCAAGGAAATAGGTGCTCAGCTTCCTTGAGCCTTCCCCTGCAAATAGCTCAATTAAGGGACTAATTGAAGTGTAGAGATGTCCCCTGTGGGGTTGAAAAATGCCTATCTGGCAGGGTAGTGTCATCCCTGGGAGTTTCCTGCACCACGGATGGAATTTTTGGAGGAGCCCAAAACCTAGCATTGCCCTGTGGAAGGAACCTGACCCTGCAGGCAGCATCCCTGCCCCATGGCCAGCCAGCATCCCAGCCCTGCTGCTGGCCCTGCTGAGCTGAGCTGTGCTGCTCCACCTGGCAGTGCCCATGAGAGGTAATTTTACAGAACAGAGATGAATCAAGTCATCAATCACTGTCATGGCTGGTGGCAGGAGCGTGTGCTTTGCAGCCCGGGAGAGCCCCTGCGTGCTCAGGATTAGGTTGCAAGTAAACTCAGCAGTGCTAAAATGCTTCCCTAAGTAAGTACTGGCAAAGGCCCTGCTGAAACGGGTCCGAGTTTGTGCACCGACTCCGGCAGAGCTTAAATCAGGCCCGATGACTTCAAGTCTGCTGACAATTTAGCACAGGGTTACTGGGAGCAGAAATACTCCTGGCAGCCAAGTTATCCATGTGCAGAAGTATTTGCAGGATCAGGGCATAGCTGCATCATCCTTTGTTCCTTTCATCATGCTCGCGATGCTGAATTAAGCCTTCAGCATTGTCTTTTTCTTGCACACAAGCCCTGTTGTGTAGTTACATCACTGTAATAAATGATGAAAGAGAGGGCCTGCAGAGCAGAGGGAATATGATGGAAATAATTATAACAATAAGATGTTAATTAGAGCATTTTCTCGAAGAATCTTCTTTCTGATTTCAACACAGTTCTGCTGAACTGAAAAAAAAAAAAACAACCAAACCATCCAGACCTATTTTTAAATTGTACGGCTGTATGGACTGGTGAGTGTTTCTTAAAAAAGCCTGGAAACATGGAAACATGAAAAAAAAAAAAAAAAAAAAAGAAAAAAAAAACTAAAAAAATTCTGTCAAAAATATAAATAGCAAGAAGTTTTTGACTGGCCCTAATCCCGATGAAGCAGGGGAAAGAGCATTAGGAGGAACAAAGGTGTGGTTTCACTCTTGTTCTCACACTCACAGCTCATTTTGACCTCCCTTTGTGCCAGCTCTTTCTTTTAAATATATATTAAAAACTCCACTTTTCTACCTGAGCACCACCACCAGTCCCACTGCCCAGCCCACTGCTCATTCTGGGGAGGCAGAGGAGCCCCTGGGATGCTCTTGGCTGCTCGTACTGCACTGGGGCTGCCAGATGTGTGCATCTGGGCCAGGCAAGAGGCAGGGTAGGATTGGCCTCCCTGGGTCCTCTTCCTTGGCCTCTTCCCTCCTCCTCAACTCCTCAGCCTGAAGAAAATATACTAAAGACTGGAACCTGTACAGCATAAAGCCCATACGTGTGTGTCTGAAACTACATATTTTTTTTTACACTGCAATCGAGTGAAATTGCTTGAGAAAAAAATGTCTGCACATTCAAATGTGAACCCACTGAATCCCCTTCTCAGTGCCTCTGTTCAGGTCTAGGAGCTCTGCAGAGGCAGAGGAAATCCTGCTCTGATATTCGAGACATTGCACAGAGCGGATTTGGAATTGTGCATCTGCCTGGACCATTTGCATTTCATCACCTAGTGCTGGAACAAATAAAACCAAATGAGTAATGAGCTGATTCTGTGGTCTCACTCTTGCTGCTTTGCCAGGAATTATCCTGGCTCAGTGGATGCAGTCCTGGGTAGAAAAGCTGAGTCTGTTTTCTTCTCTGCCACTTACCTGCTGGATGGCCTTAGGCGAGTTATTTAACTCTCCCTGCATCCCCTCCTGTGCTTAACCCACCACCACTGACTGTGTTTGGAAAAGTTTGGAAATATATTAATGGGAAAGGGCATTTCTGAGTGCAGAATGGGTGAGCTACAGTCCCCCAGTATTAAAGTCCTTTGGACAAAACAGTGACACTTTTCATGGATTCCTGGCAGCTAATGTGGTCACTCTCTGCTTTGGAGGGGGTTGGAATATCAAAGGGAAAAAACAAGCAAACAAAAAAGAACAAAAAAACCCCAACCCCCCCCAACAAACTAAAAAACAAAAACAAAATACCCACAAAAAAAAATCAACAATCTCCTGGGCAGCAAATTGGAGCAAGGGGTGCATGTGAGAATGCTGCCAATTGCTTCTGATCAAATAGAAGCAAGCAAGAAATAAAAGTCAATACAAGAAGCGCTGGTGCCTGGTCATGGAGTCCTGGTTTAGAGGCAGCAACTGGTGCTCAGGAAATGAGCAGAGCTCTTGGAAACGGGGAGGTCTGTCAAGCAGGGCTGGGCCAGTGCTGCTTCTGATGGCTGAGGAAGTAATAAATGCTACCAGAGAAAGAGGCAGGTGACATGGGCAAGAAGGCAAATATTAAGGGGATGAAAGGGACTACAAAGCGAAGCTGAAAAGATGTAAAAAGCTGATTAGAAAACTAAATATAAAAGAAAGAAAAGAACTGCCCATGGGGTCAGTAAAACCAGCAAAAATACTTCTTTAAAGCAGGTAAAGGAGATGGGGAGGACACCAGACCCCCAAGAGGTGTTCTAGAGAGCTTAATAACACAGCAAGAGGGACTCAAATGAGGGAAGCTGAAATATTTCCCCTGGTTGGTGCTCATGGGGGAGCCTGGAGGTGAGATGACAGACACAGAAGCAAAGTTTCCTGTGACAGCCAAGCAGGGAAGAGCTGAGAACATGACTGATCACCAAAACAAAAGTCATTCCATGGAGAAGGAGGCAGGGCTGAGTATGGAGGGGGAACTTTCAGCCCATGTTGCTTAGTGAAACAGCAGGAGAGATTATGTGTCTGAGTTTGAGTCATTTCTTGGAAATAAAAAGAGGTAAAGAGAAACTGATATAAAGCAAACATCTTTGAGCACCTATGACAAGAGATAGGCAGAAATTGAGATACATTTCAGGTAGATTATGGGCTAATGCTCATAAAACTGATTCACAGACACACACTCACACCCAGCAGCTGAGAATCTTGCCCCAAAACTGCAGAATCTGATTTTTTTTTTTTTTTATAGGAGGCAAGATTTTAGCAATATTAGCAGGGATGAGGTCACTCAACATCTGGAGAAATATGGACTGATAAAAACCTATCTGCCCAGCTCCATAAAGGGTAAATCTTAGCTGCCCAATCTGGCAGAACTTGTTTGAGGAGCAAAAGTGAAAAACAGGCAAGAGCAAAGCAGTGGAGCTAATCCACATAGATTTCAGAAAAGTCATTTAAACGCAGCCCAGGATGGTAGACTAATATGTAAGGTTAGCAAGTATGGCATAAAAACCATTGTCCTTGAAAGACTAAGGAAATGGTTAGGTGATTAAGGGCAGGTTGTAATGGTAAAACTTTATGGGTCAGAGAGGAGGACGGTGATGTGGTGAAGACAGCTATATTTGAGGTTATTACAATGACAGTTCAAGGCTTCAGATGGAAACTCATACTTCTTACCCCATAGAAAAACTATTCTGAGCCAAGTGCTACTCTGGGAGGTTCTAATCCAAAAAATCACACTGAAACCAAGACCAGTTCATCTTCTGGGGGGCATCTGCCCTTGTGGAACATCAAATCTTCCCAGGTCAGCAAAGCATAGAATGCACAGGAATGAAATCAGGCCCAATGAGCCCAATAAATGGGAAAAAAGCAGCCTGCCCTAGGCCAGGGTAAGGTCAGGGTGGCCAGAGGGATATATATTAAAGCAGTAGGGTTTGCTGAACTAAAAGATCACAGACCAGGAAAAGGATTTAAGGCAGACATGGGGGTTTCCTTCACATGGCATCAACATGGTTACTCCTGGATTACATTGATACCTTCTCTTGCCAGATGCACAGTTTGGACCAGGCTCTCCAGGGGGATGCTGGACCAGGTGCAAGATAAGAGGACTCCCAATAGCAGGGGAAAAGCAGAGAAAAAGAGGTGGGACAGGATAGAGGTGGTCTAGAATATGACACTGCTACCAGGAAATGCAAAGTAAAAACCTGGCAGTTTAGCACAGGGAGAAGTCTACCTGCTTTGCCTAGTAAATCCCTGGTCAAAACCCTCCCACTGCCCCCATATAGGCCCTCCAGCAAATGGGAACACCCAAGGGTGCTCGTGCAACAGGATCCAGGCTCCCAACACACCACAAAATCCAGCATGAATTCTAGAGCTATATTTAAAAAGTCTTCGAGGATAGGGCTGGGATTTTGTCTGCTGCCCACTCAACACAAGTCCCAGTCTTGCATTTCCAAGCATTTAAAGAACTACAGCTCTAAATGAATTTCACGTGACCTGCCTGCATCCCTCAGACCAGCAAAATCCAGCTGGGAAGGTCACCAAAAACTGCCATAAGAAGTTCATCCACTTTTTTCCAGCTCTTTTCTGCTGTGTCTTCTCCAGGCACAGGTAAAACAAGCTAATGCCCAGAACTACAGGCTGCCCATTTGCACAGCAGGGACCCAGGGGACCCCCTCTGGGGCCCACCACACCTCTCATTTAGGATCATCCTTCTGCCTGCAGCAAGGGAAGCCACCAAAGCCATCCTAGTGCTGCAGGGGACGAGGCCAGCACTGTCCCATCTCCAGCTGATGCTGTTGTGCTTTCCAAGCACTTTGGGCTGCAAGAAACATGGGTGGCACCAAACCTCAAAATGGGGTGGGGAAGGGCTCCTGTGACTGGGGGCTGAGCAAGTATCTGGCACTAGCCCAGCAGGCTGCTGGCAGCACAGATCAGGATGGCAGATTGATTAATTGATTAATCACACCTGCTAATTACATCGAAAAAAAATGGGCAAAATTAATATTTGATGTAGGTCTCTAAAGAGACTGTATGGATCAATTCTCCACAGACAAGACAGAAAAGTTCCTGCAGATAACACACAAAACCTCAGCAGAAGCTTCCTGGCTACAGATGATTCTGTCCCATAGAAGCCAAGTGAGTGAGGACATCCCAGGCAGCCCCACAAACTGCCCCATTATTCACAGCCCCAAAACATCCCACATGATTCCTGTTTGGTAAGGCATGCACACACATACATGTGTTCCAGGCTGGCTTTAGTGCCACTTGGCTGCTGCTTGTATGAGAACTGAACATCAAAAAGGCACCAAGATAATGAAAATAACAGATCAGCTGCAGTTAATACATAAATCATCATTATAAGCACTCTTCTGCAGCTCAAGCTGACTTCAAGTCAAGCTTACATTAATATTTAGTAAAAATATTGGTGTTTTTTTTCAAAGGGTTGTAAAAAAACCCTTGCAAAAAGGTTTGGGTAGGGTACACAGAGGGCAGCTCAGCCCCCTGCAGCGAGGTGACCCTGGGCTGAAGCAGCACTTTCATCCTGTTTATGCCCTTAAAAGGGGAAACTGGGGTTTTTGTGTGTGTGTGTGTGTGGTTGTTCAGCCTTTTACAAAAAGAGACAAAGTTCACCTCTCATTCCTGTGCTTGCTGACCACAGGGCTGGCTGGAAACACAACTCGGATGTGCTGCCACATTGGGGGGCAAATTTGTTCAGGTGACCTTGCCAGGGCTGCTTCAAAACCCCAAAATCACTCACTGGGGTCTCTTCACCCAGATCCAGCTCCCACACTGATATTTTTGGAGGCTCCGGATTCCTGGGGGTGAAAGCTGCTACAGAAATATACATTATTGTTATCTATTTGTCATTGGGTTTCTGTAGTGATTTGATTGCTTTGAAAATGGATTTTCAAATGGATTTGCTGTTGTGACAGTGAATTTCTTTTGTCTTGGGTTGATGTCTAGCTATTATCTAGTATAAATAAGGGACTTTCTGCACATCTGATACCAGGTTTTTGTTTCACATACCTGTAACTAATCTAGAAAATCTGGTTGTATTAAGAAACAGCATCAGAAAGGAGTTAAACCAGCATATCCTCATAAAGCTGAAATAGGCATGAAATGTAATGAGAAATCCTACAGCAAATAGACAGTGTTTTCAGTCTTGAGTCTTTATTAAACCTACTTTAGGATATTCAGACATCTATAAACATTTTTGGGCACGATTTATTTTAGGCTTATAAAGTAATCTTTGGAGAGCAACGAACACCTTGTGTTCTCACAGCAAATATTTCCTAATATTAGGATGGGGGAAGGGTTGATGCATGAAAAAAATACTGCCTTTATTTTCCTAAGGGCTATCAGCACTGGGAAGAAGCCTGGCATTGAGCCATCCAGCAGATGAGAGGAGCAGGAGTGGGACCAGATGGTGGCAAACCAGCTTTTGGCTTAGGTAGGTCCTTCCTAGAACCTTTTGAAACTTGAACCTGGAAGATGAAATCAAAGTATCGAAGGTGCGGAAGGGAGACTGAAGGGAGAATGGGGTGGAATAAAGCTGCCCAAGCTCAAAATTGAAAACCTGAAAACTTCTGTTCAGCTGCCAGCAAGCCCTGAATCATCTCATGTCCACAGACATCTCCCATTTCCTTTGAGTGCCCTGGGTGCCTCAGTCCAGCTGCCTCACAGATCAGCAAAGGGTACAGTAAGCAGTGAGGCTGATGATTCAGTCCTGTCTTCAAACTGGGACCAGTTTTACCTGCCTGGACCCTATTAAGAAGACCTAACTCCACTTCTACAGAATATAGGTTGTTCAGGATGCAGGGTTCTTGGATTTTTCTGTGTGCTCTGACCTGCCTCTGGTAGATCTAGAGTCCCCAGGTCTACCCAAACTGCCTTTTTTAAATTTGTTTTTTCTTTTTTCTTCTTCTGAAGTTAACAGGTGGACTCATATCTAATAAACCAATTTACAAACTGTGGTTACTATCTGAGTTAATGAATTACTACTCTGCTGGAGGACCACATGCCACTCAGTCCCCTCTCAGACAAGAGATGGACAGGCTCCCTGGAGGACAGACATCCTCACTGCTGCCTCTGCCTGATGGGCCCAAAGCTCAGAGCAGAAGCAGCCTGAAGAAAGCCTGCATATTAGGAAGCAAGGTTATGCATAAATCTGCCAGCCATCACACCAAAAATCACCTTTGGATGGATATGTCCTGGCTCTCAGCTGTGCTAAGTGTCAAGTTAAGAAAATCTGCAGCCCTCCTGAGTCTGCCCAAGCAGAGAAGAAAGAAGCAGGGCTGGCTTCTCCTGCAGCTGTTTGAGGGTGCAAGCACTGTGTCCCAGGAACACAAACTCCTTATGGCTAAGAAATTCTTGAAATTCCTGCTCTTACAACACAAGGAGGAATGTGCCTTTAAAAATTCTCACAGGCACTTTATTTTTCATGGCCTGGCAAAGAGTTTCTTAAGCTAATGGGAAAGGAAAGCACGGCACACCTTTAAATTAAGATGGATAATACTATTCTATTACCCTGGTGATTATTATATAAATTGCCTTGGAAAAAGTTAGACAGTGTTTGTCCTGGAGACATTGGAGAACTTCGTCTGTCAGGGACAAGTGGGGGGTGAGCTGACAGGTAGTTCTCAGTATCAGAGCACAGTGGGTCACAGGGAAGCAGGGGGATCACACCAAGCCCAGATCTGGTCCTGATGCTCATGTGCAAGCTGAAGAACTTGGCAGCAGGCCATGGGCTTTATCAGAAGCTGGCTCATAGCTGGTGCTTGTTCCTATTACATGACATGTCCCTTCCCTCACGGGACACATCAGCTACCTCTAACTTAGGGCCTGGGTTCAAAGGCAGATGCCACATTTTCATAGGCAAGGCAACTCGAAAGGGCACTGCAGCTGCTGAGATGCACAGGGGACTTGGGATAGGGGTGTTTTATTTATCATCAGGGCATCCTTTGCCAGTCAGCTCCTATAAACCTTACGGCGAAACAAGATTCTTAGTGGCAGACAAAATAGTTAGGTGTATAGGCTGTTCTCAGGAGAATAATGTGATTTCTTGTTCTTTTTACCAGCACTGTTTAACCAGGTCTGACAAACGTGTTTCTAAGGGAATGGAGTGCATCTGGGTCTGGCAGAAGTGCTTGCCTGAGCGTGCACAGACATCATGCACAGCGTATTTCCCTGCCTGCAAATCCTGCTGCCTTCCAGGATTTCCTCTGAAGTGTCTAAAAATTACAGCCAGGGTTATGGTTACATGACATTTGCTCATCTGAGATTGCTTTCTGTAACTGACACAGCAAAGCAAGAGAGAGAAAACCTGAATACCTGAAAGGGGAGGAGAGAGAAAGATTTTTAATTCTTTTTTCTTTTTTTTTAAATTAGTTCTCAGTTGGCGAAAGGAAATCCCACCAAGGATCTGCAGAGATAACACTGAGCTGCTATTATACGAGCTGCATCCTTCTGAGGAAAAGTTCTCTCAATGGATCTGAAAGGGTGTTTTAAGTGAATCAGTAAATGAACTAGTCTGGGGACACCAACAAAATGTGTGTTTTCCAGTCTCTGAATATAAACAAACAAACCATAAATATTCAGAGATCACTCCAGTTAGTCCTCTCAAAAACTCTTTGAGCAATAAAACAAATAAAGAGGGTGTTTGCAGTTCAGAGCTGGTGATCTCTTGGGGGGGAAAAAGGCAGGAGGGAAAGGAGCTGTACTCCTCCTGTCCTCATCTTTGGTGATTTACTCACCCATCAGGGCAGCCTGGCGCAGAGCAGTGTCCACACCACATAAAGCTCAGTGCTAACATACGACAGACATAATGGACCTGCTTGGAAGTCTTCACTTGAGGATTTATGAAGAACAATCTAATTATTCAACTCAGTGCTGCTCACTACCATGATTGCTCCTATTTAAAGCCTCCATGGAACAGGCCGTTTGTCTCAGGGGACAGACCTTGTCATAGCAGTTTTCATTGATAGAAATATACTCCTCGGTTTTGATAGCCACCCATCTAATCCTGCAGGGACTTGGTAAACATAGCTCATACTTGATAGGGCCAGGGAATTAGGCCTTGACAACCCACATTTTCCAGGGGCAGAAAAATGGGTTTGCTTTACCAATAGACTCTATTTCAAAAGAAGCAAAGCCCAACCCAGCCCCTGTTCGCAGCAGACGCAAGCTCCGCCTGCCTTCCTCTCACCTGTAATTATTTCAGCATCCCAAAGGAGGGAGTGGGCTATCAGCCTCCCCCACCTGATCAAAGGGAAGTTGCTCTCTTATTTATAACCCTACAATGTGTAACAGATCAGAAGAGCCACCTTGGCTGAGCAAGTCACTGGTGTAACCCAACCTTGGGTGAGCTGCCTCTTGCGCGCAGCAGCAGCCAGAGGAGCACGTGCCGTGGTGCCAGCTTGGCAGGATGGAAAGGGAGGGGGGGCAAGATTTCTCATTGCCATTCACCACATGGCCCCACCTCAGCTCACTTCCTCATCTTCAGTGGAAACTAGATTTTTAATTTGCCTGAGCATTTATAGTTTCTATTTGTATGCAAAAGAATAAGCTTAAACAGCCTTCATTCCTCCTCCTCTCCTACCAAGAGTTAATGAAGGTTTGTGTTCTCCCCCCCGCGTAAAGTAATTAAACATAGCAGGGTAATGAACATTCACTGAAATACATTTGTGGACAAATCCTCAGATTCCTCTCACTAACTTCTGGCACACAATCAAACACCACCTGAACTGATGCTGAAGACTGGGATGGTGAAGAGGTGCTAAGGAGATGCTGAAGAATAGGAGTGTGCAGCTTTAAGCCAGCCAACCTTTAAGGAAATGATTGGCTTTTTCAGCCCTTCACATTACAAACCAAATGCTGTCCAGAGTGCAAGCCACTGCCTTCCATGGGCTGAGTAATGTCTGTGCATCCACCAGGATTTAAGGTTGTGATATGCACGGAGGGCCTCAGGGAACTGGTGATCAGGTTTTTAGAGGTATTTAGATACCAAACTCCCATTGATTTTGAGACTGGCTACATGTGTGGAAATCTTGCTATTGCTTTTGCTGTTATATCTTTTGTTGCTCAAGGCAGTGCTAGGAATGATAGATGGGCCATAATTAAAAATATACATGGAAAGTGTAAGCCACATATCTCTACTCTTCTTTATTTCCCTTCCATGAAGGAAGGGAAGATCTATTGCAAATGGGTAGAGACTGGAGAAACTTCCCTTAGAGAAACTTGCCATTTCTCTCCATCATCCATACCTCTTTCACAGGGTCCTGGTCTGAACCTAACCACCAAGCTTTAGTCTTTTGAGTATTTCTCAACCAGACTTGAAGACCATGCTGCTGGGACTTTCTCCACACGTTCATTTTTGCTTCCTCCTCTCTCAGTTTTTGAAGGCATCATGAGCACAAAGGGCTCACGGCCAGGGCTTTGCAGGCAGCTCAGCTGGGACTGTTTGCATGGCAGCAGGAAAGAAGGCAGCTCCTTAAGACAGTATTTTTTGAAGGCATAATCACAAATGCAAGGACTTTCAGGACACAATGGGCAGCGCCCGAACATAAAGGTTAAAAAAAATGTGCTTTTCCTTCAGATATGATAGAGACTTTGGTTACTTGTGGCCAGCATTGAAGTGCTAAAGGTTGCTGTAGACCCCCTGCAGGCACACCATGGCCTGAAACAGAGCTGGTAAGTCATGGTATGAAAGAAATAATCTGGATTCTAACTTGCTGACTGGGACACACTCGAATATTTATACTGCAGGAGATCTCTCATGATGAATATGGTAAAGGGTAAAGAAGTTTTCTTCCTCTAAAGGTTAGAAAAACCCAGTTTAAACAAAAAATCGCAGCTAGGACTTGCTCAGCATCCCTGAGGGATGCTTTAAAGAATGAAATGGGCCCAATTCTGCTCTGCCATCAGAGTGGCACCAGCATGGGCTTGAGTTATTTTTTATTTACGTCATTCTTACAGCAGGCTTGGCGCCCTGTTTCTGTGCTTTTCTGGTTTTAATTACTCAAGGAAAAAAGTGTGATGAGATCCAGAATTACCCATCTGTTGGGCTGAGCCCTGACAATGCTCAGTGCCTGAGGCACACTCAGGTAGAAGTCACTTTGTGGTGAACAGTGCAGAGAAACTGTGACAGTTCTAATACAATGCACTTGTAATGACATTTTTTTAAGATTAAGCACCAAGCCCAACTTGACCTGCAGTCAACAAGGAGATAGAGCTACCTCAAAGGTGTGATTGAGTCCACACAAAGATGGAGAGATCCTGGATGACTGGTGTGGAGGAGATGGTGGTTTCTGTGCAGCCTAAGTTGTGGGAACAGGTCTCAAGCAGGGTCCCTAAGTTATGAAGAAGCCACCCTGATCCTACACATGGGTAAATTCCTGAAAGCTCACACAGCTACTGAAACAACGTGACTTGACTGTAAACACTGCAAGTAAAATTCAGTTACTGCTTCTTAAACACATTGCATGGAAACAAGATGAATGAGAGCCAAAAAGCCGTGTGGCTCTGTTATAGATCATGCTGTATCACAGCTAGCAAGAACAGGCTCGTTCCTGGCTTCAGCATGGATACTTGCTGCTGAAGGCAGTAAAAGTCCAGCTAAAGTTATTTTACTAGCTTGTATGTAGCAGCCCTCCCAGATCATAAATTACCTTCCTATAGGAATTTACTCTTCAGGGTAAGATGAACAACACTAAGAAGTGGTCTGGAGATGCTGTCTAAATTAATTTCTGCTCAGGATTGGGAACGTGGGACTTGTAGCTTGCCTTTGCTCTGTACTCCCACCTTCCTTAGAGCTTAAGCCCCCCAACCTACCAAACTGGCCAGGGTCAAACCCAGTGTGCCTTGGGGAGCAAAGGGAATTCTAGCTCACAAACACCAGTGCTCAAATGTGGCCAAAGCTTGGGCTGCTTCCTGGGACACTGCTTTCTCAGGGCTTATCTCACCCTTTGTCCACTATAAAAATCATTAGTTTAGCAGTAGATTACTGCCTTCAGCATGTTCTAAGGGTCAAGTATCTATTCCTCCCTTGGCTTCCCTTGCACAGGCATGCACACACATGCATGGGAGCACTGAACCCCCCTGCAAACCCTCCCTGTCCCATACACCTGGGTGGGCATCATGGGCAGGCTGCACTCCTGCCCAGGGTGAGGAAACAAAAGGAAACAGGAGGAAACAAAAGCCATGACACACAATACACACACACTGTATTACAGCATTACAGTAGGGTATTTTGAGAGCAAAAAACAGATTTATAAAACCTTCCTTTACTCACTACAAAACCCAAAAGGAGATTCTTGCAGAGCAAGTGACCATTCCCTGAAAATCAGCTTCCCTGCATCCTACAGCCTGCCTAAATCTTCTGGCACATTTCTGAATATTGCTATTCTAATGAGGTAAGGAACAACTGACATCCAAATAAATTCCAGCAAGATGCTCCAGTTTACTTTAAAGTCATTGACTCTCTTCTGAGGAGGTCAAGGCAGTTATTTGGTTGTGGCATTTCTTTTGCTTCCTGTTTTAAGTTACTGAGCTCTTGTACCATCAAAAAACTGCTGACTTCTACTTCTCAGGTGCCTTTACTAGAGTGGAAAATGAGCTGCTTTTTCTTACCCCCTTCCTCTTTTCCCTCTTTGCCCATTCTTCCTTCTGCATGTTACTCAAGGGTTGTCTGAGGGACAGGCACAGAGGAACCAGAACATTCTTAAAGGAAAGACCATATGTAGGTTTTACAGATTTAAAAATACAGATGGATACAAAAAGTTACCCTTGTAAGGCTCCCCTCAATACAACAAGCATATAAACACCCCGTGTAGCCCAGAGCCAACTGTGATAAATACCTGGAGAGCATGGAGGGACTGGAGCCTGCAGACCTCAGAGCCAGGCTGGGATTTCTCATCATCCAAGTTCCAGTGGTGTGGACAAATTATTTTGCCTTATTGAGATTATACAGTCAATATGGTCATGGCTTCAATTCAGATGGTGGATTCACACTGTTACAAGTTTAAAAATGTGAATTACATTGGGTTTGGCTTGTTGGTTTTTTTTCCCTTGAGTTGTAGGTCTTTAAAGGGCCATGGAAGAGCCCAAGGCCTCATGGAAAAGTCAGTGTAGAATAACTCCCCAGAATAAGTTAAAGTCCTTCCTGACCTCACTACTGAACTATTTGAGGCACTAAATAAAATAAGGCAGTAAGAGGGGAGGGGAAAAAGGCTCTGTAGACACGCTACAGCATCTCTTTATCTTCACAGCCTGAAGAGGGTGGAGCTCAATTAGCTCATCTGTGAGAAATTTGGGCAGGCAATGAGCTTTAAGAGTGCTGAATTTAGCTCCAGCTGAGGATTCCTTTGTCCCTGCATGGCAGCTTAGAAAACAGCTGTTAAAGTGGGGAATTAATTGCTGCAAGAGGCTGGAATGGCCACAGGAGTGAGTGGGATCCAGGAGGGATGAGAGGATCCAGGGAGGACAGATGTGTCAGTAATCATTAGATACAAAACCCCAGGTGCAACCTCCACATAGGTGATTTCCTGAGCAAGGAGTGTGTTCCAAAGGGAAATGTCACACCTCAAACTGCCTCCTGCACTCAACATAAGAGAGAAAAGATACAGAGCTATATGGGGTTTGCACAGACCCGGGTCTTAGCCCTGTGCAGTTCTGTCTCTCTGAGGAGGGACACTGCTGCACAGCTCCTTTGCTTGCTGCCAGGATGGGGCAAAGCTTTCCCTAGCAAGCACTAGGGTACATCCCCACCCAAATCAGGTTTTCTGAGACATGGAAGCAGAAGAAGATATTCCCAGGCAGCTGGATGTGAGAGTACTTCAATATCCGCTCATCCAAGCTTTAATCTCTAAATTGCAAAAACATTAACATTATTGATTGATCAGACATCAATCCAACAGGAAATTTAATTAAATTAAAATGTGTCACTGAGCAGTCCTCACTACGTTGCATATAAATCTTTGCTAGTAAGTTGACAAAGACAGCAACAATTGATGCTGTGTTCCCAGTTTAATTTATCCCCCACCATTTTATTTTCCTGAGCTGCTAATGACCATGCTTGCAGCCTCACAGGGGGACAGACTTGTCTGCAGGGCATCCTCCCAATGCACAACAGCCCAAAGCCACCCACATCTGCAGGGTATGGATGATTTACAGCCAAATAGGCTCAAATCAGGTGGCTTTTGGAGCAACACTTTCATTCAAGGTGCTGCTACAAGGCTGAACCTGGCTCAGTGATGGCTTAGCACAGCTTTTCCATTTTGGACCATCTCTTCCTAATAGCAGATTTGTTCCCAAAGCCATCAGGGTCCCAGGGAAAGGCTGAAAGGTCCCTTGCATTAAACCAGTTTACTCCAGGGAAGCATGTATGGCCCTGACCCCAGCCCATGGGCAGCTGCTAACAGTGAAACTGCTGCATCAGGCAGGGCTGGAGCCCCTGCCAAAGCCCAGACACATGCAGATAATGGCAAGATGCTAAGACATATGATTAAGAAGCAACTCCACAAAAGCAACTTCTTTGTAGTATTATAAATCATTACAGCTGGCTGAATAATACAAAAAGAGATTAAGAAATATTTTCTCCAATTCATTTCTGAGCAGCAGTGGCTTTGGTTTGCTGTCACTTACGTCAGCGTGATATTTACTGTAATTTATTGTTATTGTTGTTGCTTGCTGCTATCCAGGAGGCCACCAGCTATGTATGAAAAAGTTTGAGAATCCAGGAAGTTCTTATGTTTTTGGTTTTTTTCTTTAAGCATTTTTTTTTGCACCCACTGGGGTCTCGTTTGTTCCCTGCCATGTGTTATTCTTGTTCCCAAGTGTCAGGGTCCCCAGTGGCCACACGCAGCCGAGCTCAGGCTTCAGAGAGAAGGAGTCAGCAACCAGTGCTGGGCTGAGGTGGCTTCACTTTCAATAGAACGTGGGCAGGGAAGGAAGGGAAATCCAACTCACTATTTACAGATGTCAAAATCCAGCACTAAGCATTTTGCAAAGAGAAGGAAAACAAAGATTAGGTTGCTGAGATGAATGGTATTCATGCTCAACAACTCCCATGCTCACCAAGGAGCCTGCAAACTCCTGCAGTCTCTGTGCCTGCCAAGCACTAAGCTGCACCTGAGTGGTGCTACCTTCAGAAATCACCTGCCTTCTTTTTTGGGGGGGGTTGCTTGCTTTAGCTCACTGAACCCAAACTCCATTTCCTGAGAGCCATCCTTAAAAGAAATCCCATGGTAATACTGATCAACTTGTGACTAGATGTGAAAATAGAGCTGTCTCTGCACTGAGTCCCAGAGACAGAGCACAGATTTTCTCTGTCTCCACCTCCCACTTGCAGCACGAGAAGAGTTTTCATGCCTTTGTCAAAAGTGCCAACCTGGGGAAGTGGCAAAGCACAAGCAAGGAGAGAAGTAATGAATTAACTTGACAACATGCATCACTGGCAGTAAATCTCTGAAGAAGTTGATCAGGGTTTACTTCTCATTGCTCTGTTAGGGGTGAGTGTTCTTGGGGATCCAGTGAAGCATGGTCTGTGTTTCAGCTCCAACCTCTCTCCCATGCATATCTGCTCTGCAGAGGAAAATCCCCACTGCACAGAAGGGGCAAAATGAACTCAGCTACACAGGGAAATGGATCTGGAACTGTATTCAGAAGCAGTGATTGATCTATAAATTATAAAGTGTGTTGATTCCAGACACCCATTTAGATGGAGTTTGTCAGACCCAGCTCTTGAATGTGTATCGCCTGCAGAAACCATCCCAAAAACCTAAGAGGCTGCTTTAAACCCCAATGTGTGAAATTCTCCAAACCAGGACTTAATGGATTAGTAAGGCTGAAAAGGACCATCATCATAATCTGGGTTTGTTTCCTATGTAACACAGCTGAAGAACTTCACCCACTCATTTCAGCATCAAAGCTCTAACTTCTGCTGAAGCTATTTCATGTCTTTAGAAAGACACTCACTCTTGATTTAGAGATTAAAAGCAAGGCTAAATCCACTGCATTCTTATGCCAACTGTTCCAGCTGTTAACTAGTCCTGCTATTAAAACAGCACACTTCCAGGCCAATGTTATCCAGCTTCAGCTGCCTATAGCCAGTGCCTGCTACATCCTTCCTTGCTGCACTGAGGAGCAGATTACAGTCAGCTTTAAGTTTTGGGGACTCTCCTATGAATGCTTTCTCTTTTTGGATAGCCTTGGAAATACATCACCTGAGAAGATTTATGAATGGATTAATTCATTGAAAACATCACTCCCAAGAGAATAACCACATTAACCCCCTGCTCTGATGAAGAACTTCTGTGAATTTTTGTGAGGATTTGTGTTTTATTTTGCCTCTGGATCTGGTAGCTCTGAGAGGATACCCAGAGATATAGGTAAATATGTGTCACACTCAGAGCTCTCCCTTTGCACGTTAGTTGAGGTGTAATTCTGTGCATCAAAGCAGCTCTCTGTGTCACATCCAGCACAGACACTGAACAATGTCCCTTTAGAAAGGGCAGAGGGTGAGAGTAGCTTTATGACACTATTGATTTATTCTGTGCCTGCAGTTAAAAACTATACCCAGACAGACAATAAAAATAACTGCTCTAACCATATAACAGCTTCCTGCTACTAAAATGGATTTTACACTTAAAGTCATGGAGGGCTTTTCTTTCTTTCTTTCTGAAGTCTCAATTATGATTTTTTTTTTCTGAATAAATGGAAATGAGATATTGGCAGAACTGGTTTAGTCCTGACGTTGTCCTTTTCCTGCTCTCTGTTTAAAAAGGCTGGGGATGTTTTGCTGTCGCAAAGTTGTGTTGTAAGTGCATTACCAGGTACAATAACCTGGTATCAATCAGACCTGAGAGCTTGGTGCAAAATTCCTGCATGAAGAAATAAGCAGTGGGAGTAGTAATGTAGAATGCATTTCCCATTCAAAATTCTATAGTCAGTCAACTGACTATAGAATTTGTGATCAACTGAATCAGCTGGGATTGCAGTCTTGGCCTTAGATTTGAAAGTTAATATCTAGAGCAACAGAATCTTCTCCTGAAAAAGCTTCATTCACCCAAAGGATCCCATAGGCACAAAAGGTGGCTGGAGAGGTGATAACACAAAGGCAGAGAGAAAATCCAGAAATAAGGTGGTGTGAGATGCAATGAGGCAGTTGGGTAGAGCAAGGATTGATGAACATCAGAGTCTCTTTCCCTACAGTCTGGAGATGAGCAGCCTGCCTGCATGGGGTACAGAGTGCTGGAAAAGAAACAGAAAAAAAAAAAAAAGAAAAGAAATCTGCTACTGAAGTGCCATTCCCTTTCCACGGGTTTTATGATTTGGGAGGCATTGCCTTAATGAGATATAACGTGAGATATTATAATGTGGCCTCCTGTCCCTGGAGCTGCTCTCAGAAATGAGATTATTCCACCAGTGGGATTTCAGAAAAGTGAGCAAACATAATAAACAAACCCAAACCCATGAAACATTGTGGGGGAAGTTAAGATTAGGCTCTTTGCATCTGGCTAGGGGATTTTTCCAACTTACTTAAACTCTGTGATAAAGTTTGGATACATTAATTATCCTGGTTTAAAGTTAGGTTTTGAATAGGTTCATAAGATGTGCTTTTATTTTCATTTTCAAGAGATACAGATAGGAACATTTATACAGAAAATCAAACTGTGAAAATTGTGTGCTCTCCACTCCAATGAAAGAGGACAGAAGACTTTTTTCCAGTTTGGCTTTCATGTGTCCTTTTGGGGCTCCTGCCATTGGAAACCTTCACTTCAGTCCTTGCACTGGGTGGCACTGTCTGGTGAAGCGCTCAGGTGGACGTGGCACTGGAGACAGGGATCATTTACAGTTTCTCTGATTTTCATGTAATGGTCAGCAGAGAATATCAAAAGATGGAAGGTAAAATTTACCCTTAAATTACAGAGTTGAATGTTAACCTTCAGTGTACCTTCAACACACCTGCACAAGCAAGGGCCTGGCCCTTACATGCTTACAGACATCTCCTCCCTCACCCAGGATTTGCAAACACAATTTCAGGAGGACAATTTCCCAATGATTCATTCCTCTCTGGTACTTATACTTCACTTTCACTTTTATGACTTTCTGTGAGAATGGTTATTTACATCCATTCAATCATCAGTTTGTTCTGAGGGCCTCAAGAGGATTACACAGCTGGGCTGGAAGCCCAGTCAGCTCTTCCCAGACATGGTGCAGGGCAGCTCTAGGTGTGCCATGGAAGCACTGGGCAAAGAGATCCCCACAACCAGCTGCATGATGCCTGCTCTCCATCTCCCTTCCTATCTACATGGCTCAAGAGCTGTTCATAAAAGACTCATCTATAAAATGGGGGTTCAAGAGTCACCACAGCAAGCTGCAACAATATCTCATCAGCCCAGGGTGAAAACTTGATCTCTCTGGAAGAAGGATTTCCCTAACAGCTCTGCAATGTTGGAAAAATCCTTATGGGGGAGTGATCCCTTCTGGTGCTTTTCAAAGTCTGCTCTTCAGAGTAGCAGATATATTTATATTGGAGGAGGGTTGCTAAGCACAGTAACTACTCCAGAGGAGCTAGGCACAACAAACCAGCTCCCCAGGTTTGACTCTGCTTGAGCAGAGCTACATGGGTGTAGATGGCTGCATAACTTGATAGCTGTGATAGAGCATAAATCCTGAGGAGGAAATTAATTAAGGTAGCTATGGCACCTGAGGGTGTGCACTGTGAAGATGCTCAGCATCTGGTCTCTCCCAGCAGCACTGAAGAGTCTCCTGTGTGTTTCACGGGGAAAGGAAGTCACTCTTCATGTCTGTTGGCTCAGGTCAGGACACAAGGTAGGTCTTGGGTGATAAATTAGATAATGGGTCACGAAACTGCCTGGCTCACAGGGGGAAAGGCCACGTCTCATCTGGTGTGGCCCCATGGTACAGATTTATTGCACTTACACAATGCGAGTGCTCAAAAGCTTTTGCCAGCATCAAATCCTTGAGTTTGCATGGTTCTGGGTTTATGTGCTTGTCTCCAGGAGGCTGTTTCAACAAAGCTTAGTGGAAAATGGAGCAAAAGTCTTCTGTCTCATCCAGTCACCCCTCCAGCACTGGTGAAAGGGTAGCAGAGGACCTCATGTGCTGCATGTTTCTGTATTACCATCTGAAAGTTTAATTTGGGAAAGAAACAGGCTAAACAAGTCGAGGTTCATATGAAAGATGGGAGTAGATGTTGCTGTTTGCAACTTAGCAAGCTGGTCTGAGAAACTCTCCTCACTAGCTGGATGCCAATTGCCAAGTGATGCTATCAGTTGATTAAAACACAGCCTGCCAGCTTCCTGCTTGATAAAACTAAGTACAATTTGATTGGGAATTCTCAGATCCATTACAGAATGACTGGTCCATCACTTAAATCAGCATACACCGTTTCACCATGAATCATCAAGATACTTTGCTAATATGTTTGCCACAGCTAAACCCCAACCAAAACCCAGACAATTTGTCAAAATGGTCCGAGGGCCGGATTCTGGGGGTAGGAAATGGCAGGAGCTTTGGACCATGAGAGTTTCCTGTTGTTCCCTGCTTAGCTGGTTGAAGGTCACTTCCTCTCCTCTCTCACACAGAAGCAGCTGAACCTTCATCCCTTGAAGATATGTCCCTGAGCTCCTAGAAACAGCCAGACTCTACAAGGAGCCATCTCCTGCAGGGTCACACTTATCAGTCCCCAGAGAGAAGACCTGCTGCTCACCCCACTTGCCTCTTTGGAGGTAAATAAGTTGATCCCAGGCTGCAGAGGAAAAAAGGGCCATCATTACGAATCATTCTTGCACTTCAATTCTTCTGCATGCTGTAACACATTAAAAAAAAAAGACAAAAACCAAATAGAAAAAAAAAACAGGGCTGCAGAGCCAGGCTGGCATTCCTGCAGCAGAAGGAAGTGGCATGCTGCCAACACACTGAGCATAATCCACTGGAGGGTTGGGAGGTTTAAAAAAAACTCTTTTTTTGGCTCTTTGGAAGGTTTTTTATCTGCTGAGTTGGAGGTGGGTGCCCAACTACAGATCCATATCAGTGTTTGCACATCAGCTGCAATGTGTTCTTGATCATCCCAATGTGACAGATGGAAGTGTTACTCAAGGAATTGCTGTGGGACACTTGCTAGCTAAAGAACAACACTGATAGACCCAAAAAACAAGTCAACCCCAGCAGAAACAAATTCTCCATGTCTGAACAGAAATAAAGTCTTGGAGGGGAACAAGCTGATGCAAAATCCTCCTTTAAAAGTAAGCAAATGCAATAAATTTTGAAGGCTGTTTATTGCTTATCATGTAAGCAGCAGATTATAATGAAATGGTGAGGTCAGAAAGATAAGTCCTGATCATAGGAATTCTCAGCTAATACTTTGATAATTAGTGCTACCCTCCAGCTCCACCACTCCTTCCCTGTGTCCTTCCACCTTCCGTCTCCAAAACATCCCTTTTTTTTGTTGTTGCTGCAATAAACATTGCAAGATCTACTAGAGAAACGTGCAGGTACCACAATAATTCTAGGTAAAATATCAATACAAATTCTTATCTGGTGTGAAGTCAGTGTAACTCCATCTCTGGTCTCAATACACTTTATTTACAAGAAAATGCATAAACAGGAAACAAGTATCTATTGTTTGCACAGTTTCAAAACCAAAATAGAACACAAGGGGTAGTTTTTGCTCCCCCTTAAACTGCTGAGAGTCTAGGAAGCCTCTCCAGAAGTGAGACTGACTTGGAATAGGTGTAACAAAGCAGAGCTTCACAGGCACAGCTTCTTCGTTTAAATGAACACAGAGGACAAAGAGGCTCCAAAACTTCTGCCCTTGTGGTTCAAATTTGAATATATGTTTTTAAAGCTAGCCAGGCAACTGAAATTAAGCCTCATGTAATTAAGTTCCAGTAATTTGAGCAGAAAGCAGTCCTGGGAAAGTCAGAAGGCTGAAAAAGTTACAGCAAAGCTGATATATTGAATTTTTTGTGCCATTCCTGTCACATCAGAAGTCCACAAAGAGGAAATTTAGGTAAGTCAAGAGTTTTCAGTCTCTGCTGTGCAGACCCCAGAGGTCCGTGGACTAAACCAAACAAGCAGGTGGCTGGGTGGTGTGTTCCCACCTGCAGATTTCTTCAGGTCTCCTGTACAGGACCATGATACTGCCCCAAAGTCTCCATCCTCAAGAATTCTGCCTTCATCTTCTTGAATACACGTGGCATTGCTCTCTGTTCCTTTAACCCACCAGCAGTCCTGGCTTACCTCCTGCTGCTGAAGAAACTTTTGGCCTCCTCGTGGTGCAGATTTATAAGCAGTGTGATCTCCTCTGCATCCAGGCATCACCACTCCAGGTCTTCGGAGAGACTAAGGTTGGAAATTGGAAAAGGCATCACAAAAAGTGATATAAAAGTTGAAGAAAAAAAGGACAGCAGCAAGGAGGAACAGCTACAGAAGACGGGGCACTTAATTAACAGAAAGGATAATGAACCAGGAGAAGTCTTGGTGGAAGAAAGAGGAGCAGCAGTCACAAGAGCTGTCAGTCACCAGCAAAAAGGGTGTCCCATAAAGCATTTGACCCTCTCGAGAGCACAAGCTCCACTCCAGGATGGTATTGGAGCTTGGGCAGTTTGGCAGCCTTCCTCTTGCAAAGCATGGTCACATACACCCTGAAGGACTTTGTGGTGCTGTGTCTGACCCTTTGGATCAGAGCTGAATGTCCCACCAAGCCCCAGCTTGCTTTTGGAGTGAGCTCCCCACTGGAAAGCTTCCTCTGGAAGGAACCTGCATGCACCAAAGCTGCACTGGAGCCCAAAAAATGGAGACAACCAGGGGAATACTGCAAAAAACTGCAAAACCATCCCAGGCTCCAAACTGGGACACTACACTGTGTGTAGACACAGCTGAAGTGTAACCCAAGAGAAATAAGGTTACTGAGAGTCACCTTAAATTCAATACACCTGAGGAAAAACTGTAGGGTTGAAAACCACCAGGAGTTTTTTTGTAACACTCTGCTCTTTTACCAGGTCATACTGTTCCTCCAACACTTCCACAAACTCCAGCTAACATCATTAGATCTCTGCTTAATGAACGGTGAAACACAGTTTGCCCAACGATGACTAAATTACTCAGGAGGAACTACAATTGATAAGACAATGATTTATGGACCTATTGTTTTCTAGGCCCTCGTAAATAATCCTAATTGGTGTTAATCATCCATCCTCTGCTTTGTGTTATCACCAAGCCAAGTACACATCCTAAAGTAGCTATTTAAGGGGAATAACCCTTCTGAAAGGCAAGACAGCTATTGACTTCAACAGGATCTGGATTAAGGTGCTCAGAGAGAGCCAAAAGGGACTCTGAAGTATGAGCAAAACACAGCACACTGACTGTCCATGTCTGCATTGAAAGGCTTCTTTTCTATGTGCTCAAGGTGAGCTCAGGGAGTTACAGTCATCCCTTCCATGTGTGCTCCTTGAAGTGACTCTTTGGGTTTTCTACCAGCTCAGAAATGCACCAGATGGGATCTAAATTTGCTGATGCTACTACTTCCAGTTGCAGCTCCTGCCCATGTCCCCGTGCAATGGGTTGACAGACTGCTTTGGACCTGCAGGACTTGGTGTCTTTCTGCCTCTGATTTTATTGTTACCCCTCAAAAATTACTTTGATCTTTTGGTGCTTCACCATTTGTTGTGCCATACAGATGTCATGAGAAAACCACAGAACTCCAGACCTCCGTGCTTGTTGGGTTTTGGTGTGGTGAGCTCACAATGAGCTCAGTGGACCTTAACCAGTCTGCACTTTAAATACCTATTAAATATCATTCTAAGAAGGTATGGTCACAAACTGCTTGCTTACAGAAACTACAAGGAAACCAGACAGCTTTTCAATTTGTGTATCAAAGAGAAAGAGATTTACACATAAAAGGGTGAATTGTTTTGATTTGTAGTTTTCAAGCCACTATGCATTCTCCAACATAAATGCTCCCTTGTCTCTGGTTTGATAGTTCATATCAGGCTCAGTGGCCTAGATTTTCAAAAGTGGTAATT
The DNA here is from genome assembly GCF_003957555.1 of Calypte anna. Classification (NCBI taxonomy): domain Eukaryota; kingdom Metazoa; phylum Chordata; class Aves; order Apodiformes; family Trochilidae; genus Calypte; species Calypte anna. The sequence continues at coordinate 14,616,777 of NC_044257.1, forward strand.
TTGGAGGCCAGTATGTCCCTGTACCAACTCCATGTGCCTTGAAGAGACCAAAGATTGCTAAGATACTGGTTCTCTTTGTAAAACTGGGCCATTTTTACCATCTCTCAAACTAGACACCCCAAAGTGACAGTGGGTAAAATCATCTGGGGTGGGTTTGCCAGAGGAAAAAAAAACTTTTTTACCCACCACAGCATCCCTTCCACTCTGCTGTTCACACCCATCCTCACAGCATCATCCCCCGACCCCCATTAAAGGTCCCTGCAGAGTCAACATTACCAGTCCTTTTTGACATTCTCAACCACCAAACATCCTATATAACCTATAAAAAGAGCTCATATCCTTAGATATTTCATCTTTTAAATAGCTATCAGAAAAACGTCCCCTATGGCCCGAGCCTGGGTAGCTAAAATCTGGCTATATGGTATTTGAGGGAGAGGAGGGGAGAAACCCTATCCCATTATCTGCATTATCCCGTTACCCTTGGATGTCTTCCATGTACTTGGAGGAGCAATGCCCCATTCTTGAGGCTTCACATTGCAGCCACTGCCTTTTTGGCAGAAGAAGGGTGGATGTGGCTCCCTTCAAAGTCAATCAATGTCACTTTTTTAATCAATCTAGAAGGTCACCACAGTACTTCCATCAGAAAGAGTTGGGTACAATTCTCGCTGAGTCCTAAATGTTTATGGGGGACTCAGGTTGCAGTGGGTGTCAAAAAAAAGTCTTTCCTGGTCCTGACCTCAGCACATCTTTTGTTCCTAGGTCCTTTGTAAGAGTTTAAGAACAAGCAAGAATTATATCTGTGTCCCTGAGATACAATGATGCAGAAGGATGTATAAAAAAACCCCAAATTACACAAAAGCAACTTAGTTTTGTGTTTCATTATGGCTCTGAACACATCCAGTCTTGCTAAAAGGTTCAGAAAGTTGGGGGAGATTTTGTATGAAGGCAGGTCACATTTTGAACCAGCTTGCAAGGATTTAAAGTTTCACATCCTAATCATCTGCAAAACGTCATTGTTCATCTGGGATGTTTGTTAGTGGTCACAAAACAGAAATTTCAAGGAACTGTGACCAGGAGGGCAGATCAGGGCAAGGGCATGTGTGAGAACCATTCAGATTTGAAGTCAGGACCCCTTGCATAAAAAAAACCAAAAACTATCAATACTAAACACTGAATCTGTCAAGCTAGAAAATTCTTCCCTAAGAGTCATTTCATTACCACTCTGGCACAACTGGAGCGGGATCCAAAGCCCAGTAAAGTCAAGGGTAGAATTTCCATTGATTTCTGAGGAGCCTGGATGGGATCCTAGATCACATTGTCAGACTGCAGCAAAACCCAGGCATGTTGCAGGGTACCCACCTGCTCTCTGAAGCCTCAGCTCTCACCATTCACATCATTGCAGGTACAGCCTAGGTTATTCCAGCATCCACTTGGTGCAAGGCTAAATAAATACTGTTTAAGCAAAACCAGCAATGCTGAATACCACTCCTCCTTAGTAAATTAATTAACTAACTAATAAACACTTTTCCTTAAGAGGATTTGTCAGCTGAAATCAAAACCAAGTGTCAAAAATCCTGATTCTATCCATCAGGCTGGTGCCCTCCTGCACCAGCTGTAGGCTGGGGCTGGATAAAGACACAGGGAAAAGTGACTGGGGACCTGGCAATATTTTTCAATGAGGTACTCAGGCTTCTTTTACAACTGAGAACAATGCAACATGATCTGGTTAGGTAAGAGATCAGCAGCTCCTGTAGACACAAGAAAGAAAGAAGGAGGCAAGAAATAAGGAGGGAGGGAGGGAGGGAAGGAAGGAAGGAAGGAAGGAAGGAAGGAAGGAAGGGAGGGAGGGAGGGAGGGAGGGAGGGAGGGAGGGAGGGAGGGAGGGAGGGAGGGAGGGAAGGAAGGAAGGAAGGAAGGAAGGAAGGAAGGAAGGAAGGGAGGGAGGGAGGGAGGGAGGGAGGGAGGGAGGGAGGGAGGGAGGGAGGGAGGGAGGGAGGGAGGGAGGGAGGGAGGGAGGGAGGGAGGGAGGGAGGGAGGGAGGGAGGGAGGGAGGGAGGGAGGAAGGAAGGAAGGAAGGAAGGAAGGAAGGAAGGAAGGAAGGAAGGAAGGAAGGAAGGAAGGAAGGAAGGAAGGAAGGAAGGAAGGAAGGAAGGAAGGAAGGAAGGAAGGAAGGAAGGAAGGAAGGAAGGAAGGAAGGAAGGAAGGAAGGAAGGAAGGAAGGAAGGAAGGAAGGAAGGAAGGAAGGAAGGAAGGAAGGAAGGAAGGAAGGAAGGAAGGAAGGAAGGAAGGAAGGAAGGAAGGAAGGAAGGAAGGAAGGAAGGAAGGAAGGAAGGAAGGAAGGAAGGAAGGAAGGAAGGAAGGAAGGAAGGAAGGAAGGAAGGAAGGAAGGAAGGAAGGAAGGAAGGAAGGAAGGAAGGAAGGAAGGAGGAAGGAAGGAAGGAAGGAAGGAAGGAAGGAAGGAAGGAGGAAGGAAGGAAGGAAGGAAGGGAAGGAAGGAAGGAAGGAAGGAAGGAAGGAAGGAAGGAAGGAAGAAGGAAGGAAGGAAGGAAGGAAGGAAGGAAGGAAGGAAGGCCCTGTGTCTCATTTGCTAATGCCTCATGTTGACAAGTCACAAAAACACAAGAACCTTCCTTAACCTCTTGCCTCCTCTTGGTAAAATCATCCACCTACAAATTAAAGTAATCTCCAGACATTTCCTGAATTATTTTCTTAAGCAGTTCTGTACTGTAAATTGTGTGCTCTCCGAAATTACTTTTAAAATAAGATAAGGAGATTATTTCTTTTCTCTGCAAAAGAGAAGTCTATATCCAACAGGAATTTCTGGGAAGAAGAAATAATTCTCTGGAAGTGATACTAGAATAGGTGCCCTAAACAAACCTACAGAAGGAGCATTATGAGGCAATGATTTATTACGTGCTATGCAACTCTCACTGTGCAGTGTGTTGTAAGAAACAGTAAAAGGGAGAAGCAGTAATCAGACAGCCTCCTCCTCCTCCTCATGTGTTTCCAGACTTTACCTGCTCTGGATCTGACTGTGTGACACAAACAGGGCTGCACACCCTGAGCTGCAGGACTGGCAAACAATCTTCATGCTACAACATTTCATCTTGTACTTAAGGCTACACAATCTCTCCCTACCTAAAAAAAAAAAAAAAAAAAAATTAAAAATATATATTTGGATACTCTGAAGCTTTGTAAAAATACAAAGTGTTATTTTTGTTGGATGTATTATTGCTTTATTTGTACAAAAAGGGTTTTCAAGAATGTTTCCATCACTAAGTGGAATACTGAATCTTCCAAATTCAATGGTAAAACCCCTTTTTTTTCCAAACAGGGCAAAAAAGAAGAGAGAAGGTAAAACCTTCTCAGTTTTGAATGCATTAGGGACTCAATACAAATAGCAAATTCTACACACCAAAAATATTAGTAAGCAAATCTTGGTCCTAAAGAATTACAACCAAATGCAATGTAACCAGTATTGCACCAAGCAATACAGATCAACCTGAGCCTTATCCCACCTGGATTTTATTTGCAATCAGCTGTGGTTTTTTGCAACTTAAAACTTGGGGTTCTTGAAACGTCTGGTGAGTTGTTTACAGTTCTGCTGAAGTCTCTCCCAATTTCTTCAATTTAAGTTTACAAAAAAATCCCTGCAACTACAAATTATTCTTCAAATGTGTTTGGTGAGTTATGTATAATAAAGAAATGTGAAAAAAATTACCTGCAAAAATTACTTGCTCTCAACTTCTTCCCCCCTCCCCCCCTCTTCCCCAAAAGGCTAAATCAGTGAAATAAATTAATTGCTATGAATTATTCAGCTCTACCTGTGGCAATGAAAAATAGCAAGAGCATTAGGTTTCTTCTTTGTGTACTAAGCCTCTAATTTATAGAGAATGCATATTAATAAAACACAGGATATTCATCAATATTCAAGTCACTGGCTGCCTGGCTATTTAATCTAAAATTACCAGCCAGCTCAAAACTCTTACTAGTTAATCATGCAATCTAAGCCATTCTGATATTGATGGTTAACATTAATTGCCCAAGTGCCATTTATAAAATCCTCTCCTACAGAGAACCCTCTGACACGTTTAACTTTATGGACAAGCTGCAGAAGGTCAGCTCATCTGGGCTGCTCTTCAACCCCAAATGTTTGTTTCCCTTGGAAAGGATGCTGTCTCCAGTTGTGGTTCTGCATTTTGAACATTATCAATAAAAGTGGTCTTCTTTGTGAAGATCTTTGCTAAGTTTCCCCACATCTGCAGATGTTCTGCAGGTGGTGAGAAGAACCAGGAGGTTTTCATTTCACTGTTGTCCTTTACAATGGAAGCAAAGGTGTTCAGATCAGGAAAGCTGAAATAACAATCACTCTGTTGCCAGCCATGAACTCCATAAAAAGCCACAGACAGTGAATTTCCTCCCCCAAAACCTAACATCACACTCCCAAGGGGATCAGTTTCCTAAAGCTATGCACCATAACTCCAAATCTGGGCCAGTCTCGGTATTTATATACCTATAATTTTTCTTCTAGCTTTCACTTTGTATTAATTTAAACAGATTAAAGGAAATAAAAACCCAAGCAAATGGAAACCATCCAGTTGTTCTAACAGAAAAAAATGTTAACTGTAAATCAGAAAATCTGCAAAGAACTTGCTCTCACTGAAGAAGGAATTTCTAACTAACAAACATATACTGGAGTCATATAAATGCTACTGAATAATAAATAATTCTTAGAAACAACATTCTCAACTACTTTCAAAGTATTATAGCCTTGTTTCATTTAAGCTGAGACTTAAGAACCAAGGAAAAATTTTGCAAAAACTTGGAGTTTTTTTTATCTGTATACTTGGAGTATGCAGATATTACCAGAAATAAAGAAAAATTATTTTATTTTATAATTTTACCCTCCAGGAGTTCAGGATCAACTAACAAATCAGTAAAGTGTTTCTTCTCATTACCTGAGGGCTTCTAGGCAGTGATGAGTGGTCAGCTAAGGCACGTGGCATTGCTTCTAGCCCCGATTGCTCTGGTGCAAAAGCATCCCCCTGGCCTTGAGACTTATGTAAGGGACCCCATCCATCACAGCCATGTCAATAAGAACTTGAACCTGAATGTTTGCAGAAAGCAAACACTAAGAGTGCAATAGCAGAATCTACCCCAATTCATTTCAAAATTCCAGTAAATATTTGTGAACAAGGTTTTGGAGCATTCGTACGGGTCCCATTGGTGATTAAACTCTGCCTCCAAATGCACTGAGGCTCTCGGTGAATTCTGAGCTGCTGAGGCAACAAGATGCTGACAGAGAGGGGAAAATGATGACTGCAGACTGAAACACAGCCTCAGAACAAGCAAAGACTAAATAAACTCTCACCTTACCTCCGTAATTCTTTGTGGCATAAAAAGTGGCTTGGGCCGTGCCTGAGCTGGGCTTTTACTTAAGTTAGAAAACCATGTTTAAATTAAATTTAAAGGCCATTCTTCTTAAAAGCACTTCTACAATGCTTTGGCTGGACTGTGTATTTTTCTAACCAATGTTTACATAGTTTGACCCATTTTCACTTCTTTGTTTTAACTGAAACTATTAATTAAGCTATTTAAAAATTAAATTGAGTATATGCCTCCTTTGGACTGGATCTCAGGCTTCATTTAATTGTTGGTTCTTCTGCTGACTTTGGCTGTGAGGGTGTGTGAATCCGTCTCCATTTGGAATTACAAAATTACAAATATATTTCATCCAGGCTACGAGTAAAATGCCAAAGACATGCCCTGCTCTAATTGTTTTGATTGTTTGGAATATCCCCTCGTGATATTAAAAATTACATCTGCAATAAACACGGTGACATGAGCCCTGTGTAACTTGGTGTCAAAACCGATCTGCGTCTTCAAATGGCTGAGCTGATGTTAGAGGCATAAAAGAAAGTTTGATTTTGTGAGTATGAAAAAATTCACATATCACATTTCTTATATGCCCTAATCATGTTGGATTTATCACATGGAAAAGGGGTCTGGAAATTACTGAAAAAGGGTCATCTCTGTTTTTCTATTTGTAACTAATATAGTACAAGGTTTTCCACTGCAGAGGGGCCCGATGTCCATATCAAAGTCTGATTTAGGTTTTCCCATTGAATGGTTCTCTGTACAGAAATCTCATGAAGACACATTGATCCTTTAAACTTCAGTGTTGATGCTGAAATTATGCTGTGTGCCAAAATTACATCAAACAACTGCACTTATTTCCACCACAAAAAATTTGATCATTTCACTCTCATTTACATGACATTTTTTCCCCACTATAATGCTGACTTGGATATTCCCTTAGGTCTGGACACCTCCAAGTAGACTCTTTCAATAGACAGCTTTCATTATATTTCATGCTTTTTTCTCTACTTGATTTGAATGTTATAATTGGATTGGAGAGATATTTATTATGAACTTCATGTTTTGCCAGGCTCCACAAACGGCATCTTTTAATTTCTCTCTTTTCAATGAACCTTTTGACTTGATAAAAGTTGCTCTAAGGTATTTTTACAAAAGAGGCCAACAGACCCAGTTAATTTTAAACCCCTCTCTTTAAAGTATCACATTTCCTTATTATTCCTTAATAGAGCCACTATCCTGCAATGTCAAAGAATGATGCAGTTGACTTCAGTGGGATCAGGATCACTCCTGACTGTAATTAGTTTTATGTTTCAAAATATTAGAGGTCATTATATCCTTTTTTTCCCCATCTGACAAAAGAAAACATTTTGAAAAAAAGACTTTAAAAGGTCACCGTCAGTAGCATACTAAAAGTAAGTTGCATGCATTCCAGTTACTACAATTTATGCCTCTAATGAAATTTTCCTTTTCTCATTTACTGCAAATTTCTAATGTGAGCTTTTACAGCCACTGATTCAGTATCTTTAATCTTCTGCCAATATTAGACAGAAATGGAACTAACTAGGGAAAATCCATCTGGTTATAAAGCATACCATCTCAAAAGTTGTTCAGTTCATCCAAAACTACTTTTTTTTTTTTCCCCAGTGGGTCAGATAGGATAAAATTATAATATTTTGAAATACTGCTAATACTATTCAGAGTTTAATACACTTGTAATTAATACTAAGTTTAAAATATTATGACACCTCTGGAGAAATCAAAAGACCCAGTGTCAATCACCCTGACTACCAGGGATGGGCTAGATCCCACAGCTCCAGGTTCCGATGCCATTAATTACGATCAGCAGCAAAGCCTCCTGTCTGAGCCCAGCAGGTGAAATTCAGCCCCAGCCCAAAGCAGGGAGGGAGCACATAATTTCCATCTATTCATTTAGATAGGATCTGTCATGGTTTGCATGAGCAAAGGTCTGGGAGCCAGACTCACAGGGAGAAAATAGCCGAGCACCCACACACCAGGTCATGGCCTCTCTGTCCTTCCCTTTGCCGAGAGCTCCCCACAGGCTCCGCAGCCACTCTTGCCAAGAAGGTTGTGCTGCTGAGCTCCCTCCCTTGCCCCAAGCTCCTCTCCCCAGCCCCGTAACCACTCCAGAGCAGACACCCTTTGTCCACATGGTCTATTTATAAAACCCCACTTCCAAAAACGTGTTTCAGCCAGCGTGGGTCAGCTTCAGAGAACCAATTACAGCAGCCAAGCTGCACGGCAGGAAGGTGCAGCACCCAAAACAAATGGTCATGGGCCAGTAACAACTTGACCCTGACCAGCTATAGGCATAACAGCATGTCTGTTCATGCCATCCTAGCAGGGAAAAACCATGCTCTTTTCCCCCTCAAGATCATCATATCAATGCTAAAAATATAAAGCACTTTGACCCTGCAAAGAGCTCGGCTGTGCCTGATGGGCAGTGCCTTTAAAACCCCTCAGTCCATAATCCAGAATGAAATCCCGTACCCACTGAAGTGAATGGAAAAACTCTCCTGCCCTGGGGGGGTGCCAGGAGCTCCTTCCCAGGGCAGGGAAGTTAAGGACACGTGCAAGATGCTGGCAGGATGAGCCACCTATTTTTGGACACTGTCTATGCTAAGTATTTCTACCAATCTTGTTAACACTGTACCAGGAGACTTGGGTGTCATTCATGCGTGTACCTATCACACAAACAAAAAAAACAACAACAAACAGAAAAAAAAAAAAAAAACCACAAAAAGAAAAAAGAAGAAATGGGATGATTGCTCAAATTCCTCAGCTGAGGAAGAGGAGCAAAGGTGGCTCTGTCCAAGGGCTGCTCCCACAGCCAGGACCCCAGCACACCACAGCCTGCAGGGTGGGGAAGCTGCAGGACAAGGGACACCAGCTCTGCCAGGACAAGTTTGAGGGCAGCTACATGAACTCCTACAGGAGACATTCCCAGGGCAAATGCCCAGGAGACAGTATGACTTGCCAGAGGACACCCAGCTTCCCATCCCAGTGAGTTTCCCCTCACCACCTCCTCCAACAACAAACCACCAGCACTCTGCTGCCCAGACCTGAGCTTTGGGCTTCCCACTCTGATGACTTCTCATCACACATCATTCCATGGCCTGGATGCAGAAGAAGGTCCTGCCAGGAAAAGATCTGGTAGTTCACACGCTTCCAGGGCTTTATCCAGCAGCCTGTGCCAGGCTCTCAGACAAAAAGCTCACTGCTACTTCCTACAATGGATTAAAATGTTCCCTCCAGCACAGACTGGAGCAGCAGGGAGATCAGCAGCATGGATTGCCACCACAGACATGAGAGGGCACAGGATGCACCCCAGCCACACACAGCCATCAACACCCCTGGGCCAGGCAGGGGTCAGATTTAGTGACTATGTGCATGGGTGTCTTTTCTCCTCCATCTCATCTATATCTGGCACAGGGAAAGAGTGCAATCTCATGACAGTGTGAAAAAAAAAAAAAAAGTCTCTATTTATGCTGTCTGGAAGGGCATTGAATGCTGTGAAAGCTCAGAGGAGACATCATTTGGGCAGGGGTGGGGGGGAGGAGGGTTGTGTGGCAGATGAGCCCCGGTGGGTCCCTTGTCATGGGTGGTGACCCCCAGACAGACCACACGCAGCAGCAGGAGGCTGCTGCACATCCAACTGCACATCCACCACCCCAGCACAAGGCTCAGCATCCTCATACTGCCAGGGGAGAGCCAGAGCCAAATTTTGGCAGGCTGGAAAGGTGGGCAAATGCTGACTTGGCCAACAGCCGGGGCCCCTTGGGACCGGCAGCAGTGGGGGCATTTCTGTCAGCACTCTGCAGAAACAAGCTAATTGCCATATGCTAACATGCTGTTAAACATAACACAGTCATGTTTAAAAATACACTAGCTGGTCGGATCAAATACATTTTTAAACATACTTGCTTTTTTTTCTCCCAAAAAGAAAGAGGTTTTGGTTAACACGTGCTAATTAAAACATTTTTAAACACGATCGAGATGCAAGAGTTACAGCAAGTGTCTTTTGGCCAAGTAGAGTCTGCAGGGAAAGTTGACTTAAAAAACAGGTTTTCCCTGATAATGTTAATTTGTTTACATTGTCCAGTTGACAGGATTTCGACACAAAGACACAGTAAGATGTTTATATGCTGCATAATACCCATGTAATCCACCCACAATGTTTATAATTCAGCCCTAAGGCAGTACAGCAATAAACACCATCATCATGTAATACAATAATAACAACTCCCCAAAAGCATTACAACTCTTCCTGTCGATACAGGTATCTCTTTAATAACAAGTTAAAACTGAGAGCAGAATTAAAACCAAGATGCAGTTTTGTGTCTTTAGTGATGGTTGTAATATACAACCAGGGAGAGGACTACTCCCTTCAACTGAAAGGAAGCCAGGTTCTGACTCTGTCCCACATTTCTCCCTATAAATTCCTACTGCTGGAAAAAGCAAACCTTTCCTTTTTTCATGCTCTTCTGATGCTGGCCATCCATCCAGGTCTCTTAAGCCTAAGGATTCACCTACAATAGTTTTTTACCCCTAGTGTGAGACCAGAATCCTCAATAATATGATACTTCCCAGCAAAGCTGATTGCACCATCACAGGCCAGTGAGTATGATTTTGGCTGGTGGATGAAATAGCAAGTGCAAGAGAACACTAAAAGACAGAAGACTTTGCTTCCATGCAAATGTAACGTGGGACAGCAAATAGAAAATGGCACAGGAAAATCTAGGTCAGTGAAAAGCTTACTTGTACGATGAGACAATAAGCAGAATTGCCTCTAAATATAACAAATACTTACTCAGGTTTTTAGTGAAAGCATTGAAGGTTCTTTAAACAATATTGCTGGGACCTGCTTTGGAAATCTGCGTGCCCAGATACCACAGTGCAAACTGAAGACTCAAAGAGAAATCCGTGCAACAAATGCACAGGAATTCACACTGGGATTGCCCTTTGGCTCTGCTCGAGTCAGTGGAACTGCAGAGTTGCACCAGGGGGTTTAAATCAGGCTTTGGGGATGAAGTGCAGAACTGAGCCCCAACATTGTGCTGAAACCACAGAGACTACAGAGAGTTTGCACCCCTGCTGCTAAGAGCCTACATTTCTGTTGGGCTAAGTGAGGATTTTGAAAGGTTTTGAGTGCAGGGTTTAAAACACGGGAGAAATTATAAGATGACAAAGATGACTGTGGAAAAGAAAGGGACCTCAGGGGCACTTCAGAGCAAGCCTGTTGCTACCCAGCTGCCCAGGCCAGGGGCTTCCCAGCTCCAAGCACTCCTACCAGGTGCAACAGCAAGCTCAGAGCTCAGAATGCCTGTCCCAGGGCTTGACCCCAGGCTGATGGGAATGTTGTTACAGAGCTTGGGCTGGGTTGTGCTGCAACCTGATGCCATGCCCTTGTACACCCAAGAGACTTGGAAGGTGAGAGAAGGCTGAGGTTGGAGCTTAGAGAAGGCTGAACACGTTCTCTCAGTGGTAACAGCTACTGGGAAGTGAAAGGAGAAAAAAGAAAGGAAAGAGTCCAGGCTGAATATTTATTGCAGGCTCCTGCCCTTCCTGCAGTGTGCCCAAAAGGAGGTCAGAAGGCTTCCCTGACCAACCATTCTCAGGGAAAATGCTCCTGGTGAGAGTATCTGGTGAAAGTCTGTGAGGTCCTCTGGCCATGCTTTTCCTTGGGGGAGATGACATTATCAGATTTTTTTAAAAAAAAAGCACGTGAGAGAAAAGCCTGCTAGCTTATGAACTTCCTTGATCTGAAGCTCCACAAATTCTTTCCATGGTTTTTGTACAGCACCTTCTGTGCAGGGTGGAAGGGGAAGCTATTGAGTGTTGAATTACAGAGGGGAAAAACATCTCAAATTCCTTTCTATTTATACTCACAACTTTTCCAAATCATTATACACAAATCCCCTCGCCTCAGCTGAACTGCTCATGGGTTACAGGGCCAAGAAAGAGGTGGAGCCTTCATGGCTTGTGCTAAGCCTTTCAGAAACTTGAAGAAAGTTCCCCAAAAGTGAAAGCACTAAAAATTACCTTGCCAGGCAGAGAAAATTTAACCTCTACAGAGCCCCACAGCACAGAATTAATATACAAGACTGTAGGAGGTTGCTTTTATAACAGCAAACATAGGTTGCTCATTTGTGAGAAGTTTTCTGGGACTACTTTCATTGTTAAGCTGAGGCTGACACCGGGTACAGAGAGACAGAAATTTGACAAAAGCATTGAGCCTTTGGGCATATCTGAGAAAAAAATCTATTCTGGTAGTCCAGACACTAGGCTGGGACTTGTTAAGTTGTGAACTTGTTAAATTCCTACTCCACCAACAGCTTCCTGGATGACAAGAAACCAAAGCCTATTTCTGTTGGTACAAACTCTTCTTGACTTTAATAAACACTGCAGCCTCCCTCTTTCAGCTCCTCACACCTAAAGCTTTCCCTGATGCCATGGCAGCTCTGCTGACCCCCCCATGGCTTGCATCAGTACCCAGTGGGGCAGGGGGGCTCAAAGCTTAGGGGACAGGTCCAGGTGCAGGTCCTGAGAGATGCATCCTGTGCCTCATCATACAAGCCTCCCCTTGGGACAGCTTAAAACCTCAGGTAACTTTTTATAAAATTCATTTTGCCTCTGTTACAACCAGTAAGGTGGATGGTTTTCAGATTTTAGTTTCCTTGTCATTATTTTCCTTGTTGTGTTCATTGATTTTAGCCAAAGAAGTGGACTAAATTAGAACACCTGGTTTTGTTTCTATTTCTGGTCTATTTTCTCTTCATAGCATTCAAGTTTTAGCAAAGTGCTCTTATTCTTGGATTTCCAACACTGAACAGGGCAATACAGACATGAAAGTAAGAAATATGCTAATTGGACTTTATAATAAATGTAAAAGTTATGAGAACTCTCTAATCACATGAGATTTGGAAACTCCCATCTCTACCCTAATTATAAAAACTCCATCCTATATGATTTAGCACAAGGCTCACCAATACTGCTCACAAGTAAGAAGCACAAGAACAAAGCACCCCATGGGCTTCTCCCAAGGGACTCACAACACCTTACATGAGAAAATTTAAGGTCTTAAATCCAAATCACACATCTTGATTTTACAAGCAGGAACCAGCAGAAACAAGGATGGGGACTCCAGGACTGTATCTGTGCTCCAAGAAGGACTCATGAGAGCCTCAAGGAGATTGAATGGAACACCCCATGGGAAAAAGGATGGTTTCTGGCCTCCTATCTCCTGAGAATATCTCTGGAAGCTGATGCATGTTATCTACAGCCAACCAAACTTCTCAGACTATCCACAACACCAAAAATCTGGGGACAGGAGGAGCACTGGTTACCAGGGAGCTGGCTGCTCTCCCACCTTCTCCAAGAGGGAGGGATAGATCTGGGCTCACAGTTTTGCTGCCATGCTGAAATCCCTGACAGAGCCAGCAAGGTTCAATGAGATATGGAGCCTCTGTACCCTGTCCTGTTTATCCACACCCAAGTGCTTTTTAAATACAGACTGCTGAGTTACCCAAAAAGCACTCTAGCCAACATGCTCTCAGATTTCCAACTGATAGCCCTTAAAAATAGAGTGGTGGTTATTTCACCCCCATTAAACAAATAACTGTAACATTACTAGAGGTCTGGAGTCTTTTGTGCCGAGATCCGACCTGCAGCAGTATTTCCCTGCTAGAAAAAAGCAGGCTGGAGCTGGTGACATAACACCAAATATACAGATGGGACCACACTATAATTAGCAAGGGAATGTCATTCCTGCCATCTTTGCTTCGTTTGTAACTGTGCCTGTAAGCTCTGGGGAATGGTGTGCATTTCACACAGTCTGCACAAGAACAAGGGTTGCCAACTGTCCCAGTTCTGGTGGGATACCCTTGGAGGTTTGCTGAGATGCCAGCAGTGCCAGGGGGAAGTGATGCCCCTCACCATGTCACCACCAGGACCCTTGGTCCCAGGGCAGAAGGGAGGAATTTTTCTGCATGACAGTAACAACTCTGCTCCCTCTGAAATACCATCCAAGAGGGCAGTGCCCATTGCTGCTCGAGAAGCTCCTTCATACACACCCAGAAACATCCTTTTGCTTTTCATGAAGTCAAATGAGCAGCCTGAACCTAAAAACAGAGTCCTACAGCTCTGCTCCCCTCCACACTCAGCCTACTCCCAGGAGGCAGAGGATTTATTTAGAGCAAATACAGGGATTTTCACCAGAGCTGGGCTTTTCAGCATGTAACCACTATTTTTAAATCTCTCTATTGGTTCCAGTAAAACACCAAATCAATGCTTAAGGTTTTATTGCTTACTTTAAACGTTCTCAATAATATAAGTCCAATTGCCTTCTAAACACTTTGTCATCCTCTACAGGCAACAGGATGAAAAACTTACTATCAGCTCTGTCTGTGGAATCAAGTGAATTTGTTTGTTTTTTCACCACACAAACTGGTGAAAGCAGCCGAGGGAACAAACAAATAGAGAACATAGTAGGATCCCTGTCTTAACACAGAGAGTTTAAATCAGCTTACACAAGAAGGTTAAATCATCCTATTGAGTCCAAAGGGACCTTGCCTCTGAAGATCTCAAAGCATATTAGGAACACTCAATTGCATGGATTTTTAACCCTGGGGATTTTAAACACAACAGACACCTCTGATCATCTTATCAGTTCTTCCTTTGTGACACACATCCCTGGGTATTTCTTGCCCAAACCCCAGGTGAGTGGCATGGGGGAGGCCCCCATCACTCCCAGTGGCCAAAAGCACCCACAGGGACACCCTTCATGGGCTAGGGCTGTGACAGAGGAACAAGGCAGCTCCTCCTGTGAGCTATGGACCTGGAGACCTGGGCTCTGCTCACAACCCTGCCACTGAATTTTGGAGATCTGTAGAGAAATCACTTCTTGCCCTGGGATTTCCCCATAAATTTGACAGAATGTGTTGAGATTCCCTAAGGAAAGGCACTGTTCAAGTACAAAGCTTAATTATGATTGTTATAATATAGTCATGCCACTAATTCCCACTGAGAACTGCAAATCGCTCCCATTCCACTCCTCCATCCCCCAAGCTTGTCAGTGCTGGTGGACAATTAATTCCCAAAAAAAGAATACTTTAAACACATGTGAAATCTTTTCTAAATTGCATGAGCAGATTGCAATTCCTCTCAAAATTCTGTGATTTGAATGCATGAATTGATGTTATTTTCATACTTTAAGAGCTTGACAGAATTTATTCAAAATTCAGGTTGTGACCAGCCAAATAAATATTGTGACATCCTCCCTGTACTTGTGATCAACTAAAATCTTTGACCACGGACAAATTTAAAATTCATTTTCTATAAAGCTTGCACAGTTGTCTTTAGAAAGCATATTGAATGAGTGGCTTTTTTTTTTTCCAGTTAAATTTAGTCATTTTGAAATCCACAGGAAGCAATCTCAGGCGGAGTGCAGAAGGCTGAGTTCATTGAAAACCTCAAATGAATTAAAATACATAGAAAATACCTTGCATTTTTACCCTGTAATAAACCCCAGGGTTGCCACAAGAAATGCATCAGCCTCTTTCAGCCAAGCTGAGCAGCAACAACTGCAAGTTTCCATAAGCCTAGAGGTTAATGAAACCCATGCCATCAGGGTTAAAGGATAAATTCAGCTCTGCGGCCACCGCTTAGGGAGCATTTGAAGGGTGGTTCAATATTCCACCTACAAAAATCATCCCCTCTCTTGTCAGCTCTGCAACCAGAACAAGGAGCTCTGAGACCTATCCATGTAATATTAGGCCTGAAAAAAAATGAGGAGTTGTGATGAAATTGAAGACATCCAAATTTTTAGCCATTCTCTGCTGATAAAGGCTCTATTATTACCATTTACAAAGGGGAAACACAGCCAATTATAAGCTACTTCTGGCACATACCAGGCCTCAAGTAGAAGATAAGCCAACACAGCAGAGCTTGCAGCTGGAAGCCAGAAACCTGAAAATGAGCTGACTCATGGAAATATCCTCATATAAAATATCGGATGGTTATTTTTCTCTGCCTCCTTTCTCTGTGTCTTAGGAATGATGTATGAATTGCCTTATTTACTTTGTCCCATAAAACTTTTTTTTTTTTTTTTTTTTTTATTAATGCACTGCCAGCTCTGAGAACGGGAGGTGTGGGAGCAGATGGAGGGAGGGAAGCAAGGAAGAGAGCAGCTCTTTTGGGGAAAGGTCCCCTGAAACACAAGGGGTCCAAAAACATGGCAGCAAACTTTTAGCAGAGTTTTGTCCTGCTCCCAGAGAACAAGCCAGCTCCTCATTCTGCCCCAATTTCACCAAACAGAGGAGCCTGCCCACACTGACCTCACACTGGGGAGAATTAGCACAAAATGAGCTTCACAGAATTTCTGCTCTTACCCGAAAACAGATTGTGAGCATCAGAAATAATTCCTTCTGGCTATGCCCTGTGCTGCCCACCCCAAAACCTTGTTCCATCAGCAAACCTGATGCCTGACTACTCTGCTCCAGCTCTTCCACAGCAGGGGATGTGGCTGGCCAGGGGCTGCCATCAGCATGGATACAGACTGAATTTACTTGGTCCCTGACATGGACACCAACACAGAGCTTTTCCTTTCACTTGATTTTCATAAGGACTTTGTAGCATTTGAGAATTCCTTCCCCTTTCAGACCCACTTGGCACACAGTAACACATTGTTAAGGAGAGGACTGGGTCCAGGTGGGTGGGTGGTGGGATGCTCTATGCCTCATTTCCTTGGGAAACGAGGTTAAAAAAGCCTGCCCTCCCCCTTGTTATCCTGCACTATTGAATTAAGGATGGCAAATGCTCATTATGAATATAATTAAAAGCAACAGCCTCATCTAACAATCTATTTTTATCTGCTCCTCACCTAGACAAGCAGCAGAGGGACTTAAAATCTGAAAGGAAGAGCCAGGCAGGGGTCAAGTGGTAGAGTTTTGCTTCCCACCAGCTTGAAGCATGTTGAAAAAGTTTTCAGTAAGACAAGCTCCCTGTCCAAAAGAGACATGCTTTGGGTGCTTTTTCCTGGGAAACCCATGTCTAACAACCCCAAGGAAAGGCTGGAAGTATATTTCCACTTTATGAGGGCAGAAGGTATGAGCTTTGCAGTGTTTCTTGCAGCAGCTGCAGCTCTCCGTGGTGGCAGGGTAGGTAATTAAAAAGGACACCGTGGAACAGATAAACGCAGGATAGTAAGTAGTCATTGCTTGATATATAGTATATCATCTATTATTAGAGGCTAATAATTCTCTATCCTATTCATGTTAGTCTTTTCTCTGTGTAGCTAGCCATTTGGCATGCTCTAAATTTCTCAACAGAAAATTTACTCCATGTTACAACTCATATCTAATCCCAAATTTCTGGGCATTTCACTGCAGTATATCACGTAGCTAGGTAAAAGCTCAACACTAAATCCTTTGCAAAAGGAAGAACGAGCCAACAAAACTCCATGTTTTCATTTTCTTGCCAGAAAAAAAAAAAATGGTATATTGCATATTTTTTCTTAGCTGTAATTTTAACATTTATTTCCATCTTTAGAATGCTGCAGTTCTAAAGATGTTTGGCTGTACTTTTCACAGCACTCAATAACTCAGTACTTTTTGCCTGATATTTTTACTCTTGTTGAAACAACCTGTATTTTAAATACATTTATACATTATTTAAATACATTTTTTAAAATACATTTTTAAAGGGAACCAAAGGAAGTGATATTGTGTTCAATCACACGGAGCAAAATCCTCCAGTCATGTAAATCATCGTTTCACAATCTGCTCTGCAGTGTCCTAATTTGGAAAGCATTTCATAGCAAACAGAGCTGAATTTATAAAGGATTCTTTACACGTTTAAAACATTCATGTAACTTAAGAGTGTCAGTCTCCATCAGCTGTCCTAGATCACTCCAAGGAATAAAGGTAGAATTTATTTCTTAGGAACTTTATTTCTTTTCTCCTGATTACTGATACTTACTTTTTTCCCCATTCCTTTTTTTTTTACGTTACTCTCTTTTGGTTTAGATTATCTTATCTATTTCCAAAGCCCAGTCTAAAAACTTAACTTGTGCTACAGAAGAAGCCCAGCCACTCCAAGTGCCCAATTACAGTGTCTCCAGAAGGTTTATAAGTCAGAACTGATAAAAAAGCCACATGGGATGAAGCAATAACACAGTGCTTGCCCGCAGGATCTCTGCTGATGAGCAGCTATACAGGGACTCCACCAACAAGAGTTTACAGCTAGAAAATGTAGTAGCTGTACCAAAAATGAGACCAGATCTGCTTCTGCCTTCTGAAAACTCTTTTCCAGCACAGCTCTCTTCCAGGAGATAGAAAACATTTGCCGTGGATTATCAAACCCTCAGCCTTCCAGTTAACCTGGCCATGCTGCCAGCCAGGGAGCTGCTCTGAGATGAGAGAGGGAGGGAAAAGTCTCCAAAACACCATGAGAGGTTAGAGCAGTCCTGGGCAGAGGAGCAAAGGGACTCTTCCCTCAGCCTCACCTGCAAAGCACTCCAAATAGCTTCAGATAGCAGCAGGACCCAACTCCAGATTAAAAGGGGAGTTGAGTAGTAGAGTTAGGAACAAACAGCCAAGGAAAAATCCTCTCCCAGGGATTATGAAGCATTCAGCATTCAAACCGTGTGATATATTTTTTATGTTGTTTGTCTTGTTTACATATCCTTCATATAAAAGCAGGATTTTGTCCACCAAAGGCTACTAAAACCTACGTGCATTTTTGCAGTACTGCACTGTTCATTTTCGTCCGTCAGCAACATCTCATGTGTGCTCATTTGAATCCTATTCCCCATAGTTTTGCCCAGAATTGGCACCAGAATTGGTTCCTATAGAGGGATTCTGTATGCTGCTCTATAACTGTTATACTCCACCCCAGGGATCCCTGCAGACTGGCTCGGGAAGATTTGCTTTCAGGCTCCCTGCAAGACTATGAGCATTTGGGGTCCTTTCATTGTTTTAGAGATGGAATAAACATTTTTTTTTTTTTTTTAGAACTCAGAGAAATACAAAGGTTGCCATAATGAGAAGCTTGGCTGAGGCTCTTGGAAAGACGTAGGGAAGGTTGAGCACATGCAAGTGAGCAGCCTGGCCAGAGCACACCCTCCTAATGCTCGTGTCTAAAAAGAAGGAGAAGCTTGTGCTGATATAATAGGAGGAAAAAGCCCTATCAAGTTTCTTAAAAACACTTGACCCACTTCTATGTAAACCTTCAAGCCTTTGCTTTTTCCCTGAGCTCAGCAGCCACCACCTCACATCATTCCTAGCCTCTTGGGTAACTTTCTCCCTGATGTATTTAAGAGATGAGAAATGTTTTCCTACAGATCACATTTTTCCTAAACAAAAAAGAAAAAAAAAAAAATTACTTCACTTTCTAACAGATGCACAAGTGCACCTTGGGATGAATGTGTTATGGAGTCCAAGCTCTCACCACCTGCCTCCCAATTACATTTGCTGCATTGTCCCTTGTGGCGTGCACCTGTGACATGTTGGCACGGAGTGGGGACGGCTGGAGTGTGCCGGCGTGGTCTGAGCCTCAGCCTTTTCCTTTGCAAAAGTCTCCCAGAGATTATTGCCGTGCTGTCTCAAAGCATAAGGGACATTTCTGCAGCAGCTGATTTTTTTTTCCTCTTCTTTCAATACAAAGAATTAACGCGGGGAACTCATGGTAAAGTGGTAAAGCCATGAAACTATAATTTAAAAAACTCCTCACCTTAGGATACCAAGTGTCCAGCTGGCCAGGGACCAATCTAACAAGGGAAAAGGTCATTTCTGAGCTCCCTGCTACTTCTACTCACATATCCACCTAGCCAGCCAATTAACTAACTCCAGCAATAATTCCCATCAAATTTCAGCATCATTTTTAAACCTGAAATAGAGGAATGTGCAAGGCTGTGACTGTTTGCAGCAAGAATGATGCACAAAGGAAGACTTCCAAGGTTTAAGGCTCATTATATTCGTTCCAGTATATTGTACTTTTTTTATTATTATTTTATTATTTCTTTCCCCTGGTAGTGTTACAGCTCTTTAAGTGGCTGAAAAGCAGCTGCACCAAGAGGACCACATGATGTGAAGCAGAAGCAAGGAGACAGAGTATCATGCATATTGTAAGGTACATTGAGCAATGCACTCGCAGTGACGTATATCCTGACAGGATTAATTTGACATTGGCAAGTGAAAACTTATTTTGTCATTAAGCTATCATAATTATACCATACCCAGAGCCAACGGAAGCCCTAGCTGAGATACCAACATATGCTGTCTTTGCAGCTACGGAATGTTAACATGCATTTATTTTTTGATGGGATGGGCACAGAAGGACAGATTGGGACACTGCTGTTTAGTAAGTGCCCCACGACTACCTATGGGTGGCTGAGGTGACCCAGGTACTGGAAAATGGATGGGGGGGGCATCTGCAGCCTTTTAAAGGAGGTTCAGCTACCCAAAGCCTAAAAAGGAAAAAAAACCCTTAGAGTCTGAATCCCTTCAAAATGCAACCTGTCTAAACATTACATCTGATTCATACCTTTTCAGCAAAGAGGATGTTTCTTTGTAAAACAAGGGCAAGAACTACATACAAGTAAAAATCTCTCTAGGAGAAAGACAAAACATGAAGATCTTTTGCACATGATAGATATTCAGAAAAATCAGTCTTTTGTCACTGCCCCCCACCCCTGTTTATTTTGCTGATTAGATATGCTTAAGAATGGAAAAGCCAGAAAGACACCAGGACAGAAGAGCTGCAGCAGTGCTAAGGATGTTCTATTGCAATATTTATTGCTGCTGAGATAGAAAAAAAACCCCAATGGAATATATATATATTAAAAAAAGATCCTGAAGTTTGCTGGGTTTAAGTACAGAAGCTTTAGGTTACCTTAAGGTGGCAATTTATAAATAAAATCAAGCTGGTATAATGAGTTAAGCAGAAAAATCAGTTTCATTCTTAGTTCAAACTCCCCTGCCAATGACAAAATATGCCATTAGTTTCATCGATACAATTGTGAAAATATCCCTCCCTTACAATTGAACGTGCTGGGTGTTGGGGTTTTTTTCTTCATTGTTGAGTGTTGTTGAGCTAAAAATGACAAAGCCCTGGATTTCGTTGTTCTTGCAATCTATTCTTTTCCCATGACTTCCTGTTTTCATGAAATTTTAATCAGGCATTTAAAATAAATAGCTATGCAGAGTCTCTTTGCCTCTTTGAATGCTTGGGATGGATGTTTTGGGTAAAGTGATAGTCCAGAGACCTTGAGAGCATTTAATCCCATTCTAACTTGGCAAGACAACAGAAAATTAAACCACTGTTCTCTCTACTTCTAGTAACTCCAGAGAGATTTTGAGGGAGGGACAGAGGCAAGTCCAGTGCATGGGACAGCACAATGAAATAACAGGTCAGTCTCTTGTCCCTTCCTCTATGAACACTGACAGCAACCAGACCAATTTATAAAGGTATTCTCTCTAAAAGAGAAAATCACTTTCTTTTTTTTTAAAAAAAAAAAAAAAAAAAAAAAAAAAGAGCCCAAAGAGAGGGCCAATGACACACCTTTCAGGCTTTTTAAAGGTGTGGGTGTACTGCACAGCCTCTCATTCAGCATCCCTTGGAGGGCAGGAGCCCTGCTCTGCTTCTGGGCATCCCAGACCCAAGCATCCCTTGGCCTGACACATGCTGCTTGCATGGCACTGCCATGAAACAATTTGGGTTAGAAAACACCGATATGGAAAGAGCCAAGAAGCAGCTTAGAGCAGCAAAGCTGAGAAGCAGAGAGGAGGAAAGGTTCAAATCCTCAGCCGGTGGGAATCACACTGCCCCTTAAGAGTTTGTAGCTGACAGAATAAAACCCCCCAGATTTTAGGAAATCGGAGGAAAGCTGCTTGAGTTTCAGGGTCAGTGGTTCAGTTGTTAATGAAGGTGACATGATTTGATATGAGAGTCAATGACCCCAGATCACAGCTAAGCCTGATCCCTGAGCCTTACTCTAATTTAAACTTCTGTGGGATTTTTATTATCGTGCATACTAAGAGGGAAGTGCTCCACGGCACAGACAATAAAAGAATAACATACAACTCAGTCAACAATTTGTTACTGAGTTAAGTTTCGTGTCGAGGACTAGTCCTCTCCTGGTAATGGTTTCCTGGATAACTGTGTTTGAATTGGAGGGGTTTAAACACAGCCACATCTCCAGCCGCCTGTGTGTTTTGGAAGCGTTTCACTTCCACCAGCACGGGGGTCAAGGTTTTTTTTTCTTGAATCAGGAGGAAGATAGAAATGTTTACTCTGTAGTTGTGTACACTGCTCATTTCTAACAAGGGAGAAAGAGCTCACAATCAGCTGCCACCTCAGAAAAAAAAAAAAAAAAAAAAGCTAAAATCACGAAGCAAACTTACAACAGCAGCTTATAAAAATGAGGGAGATGTAGCTGCTTTAGAGATGTGAATGAAAGTAAGAGGATTACTGAGTCCACTTGAGAGGAGACATACTTGGCAGGGCTCATGAGATGGCACAAATAATATCTTCAGTCAAGAACAATATGAAATAATAACAATGAAATCTTCTAGGATGCCATGCTTAAGAAGTCCTTCTAAATTTGGGGGGTTCCTTTTCCCTGAATTCTGCTTGACTCTTGTTTCACCCCAGCTATTCCCCTCAAGCCCCAGCAGCATTTTTTTTCTCTCCTCTTGCCGTGCAAACCTTTTGAACCCTACTCCTAGGTGCAGGGAGCCTCGTTTACCCAGCAGGATACATATTGCTTCTGCACACCACTGTGAACCATTGCAGAAATCCCTGCAATGGCCAGCTCACCAGCCTCTCCTTGGCATAGCCCCTGACTTTCATATATCAAATAAGCAAAAAATATTCCAAGCAAAGCAAAACAGAGCGAATCTTGGCTCCTTGTCCTTTAACATACATATTCAACGTGCAGGAAGCTAGGAAGAGCTATTCATGGGGTTGGCTTGGTTTTTTGTTGGTTTAGGTTTGGGGAGGAGGGGGAGTGCTTTCAATGCACACTACATCCTCCACAAATTTTAATACGTGCTTTAAGCCACAGTGATCCCTTCCTCCCCACCCCCCTTTTTAATTTTGTCTTTTTTTTTTTTTTTTTTTTTTACAGTATTTAATTTCTGCAAGGACATTTCACTTTAAAAGGAAGAAAGGGCTGCACCATAAGGGCTGTGCAGTGCAATGCTTTTTCTAGTCACTTCCAACAATATATTTTGGACCTGTTCCCAGTAAACAGGCCAGATTAGCTGCCTTTGGTTCACATTTTACATTGTTCACGAGATAGGGAAGCTCTGAAAAGCAGATTCTGTCCATACTGTTTGCTTGCAATAAAGCTAATTCTATTCAGACCTATAGCACTATGATAGCACTTGTGTAGGATTTCCCTTCGCTTGCATATTTATAGGGTCTTGTAGAGCTCCACTGTAGCTCAGTGCCAGCGTGAAGAAATCAAGCTGTCAGTGGTTTCTATTTTTGTCCCTACCTATAGTTTCAGTAATGACAAGTGAGTGAGGCAACATATGCATTTCCCATCTACAGGAAAAAAATTGCTGTCTTCCTTCAGTGTCTTACATCTGTGCTACAACCTATTTTCCTAGGGCTTTGGATTATGTTAGCTGATGGTTAACATGGATAGGTGCTGGTCAGGTGCAGCTGATTCCAGGCATTGCATTAGTTGAACCACAAGAGGAAAAGTTCCAATGATTCAAAATTCCTGGTGCTTTTCCTCTCTTCCCTTAAGAAGAGGGAAAAAAAAAAAAATAAAAAACCTTCCTGGGAAATAGCTGTTACTCTATGGCACCCCAGATCCTATCATGCTTTGATCAGCGCACACATTCAAGCAAATGAGTATTCTCCTCCTAAGATTAAGGGAGCTGCTGATTATATTTAATGTCCTCTTCTTGACCCCAGATGGTTAACTCATTGCTGCAGCTTCTGGGGGAGTTGTTTCAATGGGAGCAGATAATACCAGAGCCCAGCCATGGCCAGCAACACAATGCCATGCCATTTTATCACAGCAAAGGGAAGGGATCTGGGCACCAGGCTCCAGTTCTAAGAGAGGGACAACATCCCCAAAAAAGCTGCTTAATTATTAGGGTGATGCCTGCAATATTCTTCACACACCAGTCTTTCTTCTACATTTGCTAAATACCAATTCTGCATTTACTAATGTTTCAAAAATCACTAGGGTATGGTCACACCACCAAATCCAGGCCGAAAATTTGGGAAATGCTGCTCATGAGCCCCAGCAGCTGAAAGACCAACTCTAAAGGCAGTGCCAGGGATGCCAGGCACCCAACCACCCACCCTCCCCTGCAACTGCTTTGGCTTGACAGCATCAAGGCATTTACAGCCTCCGACATGACTGCATCAGATCTTCAATGACAGCTAATAAAACAGAACTACACCCCACTGCTTTGAAAAGCTGCAACTCAAAACTCCTTCAGAGATTATACTTATTTAAATAAGAGGAAAACACTGGGCTTTAACAAAGGCTTATAAGGAAAATATCTTGACAAGTTTGATAACAACGAACACGCTCTTTTTCATATTCTTTCCTTTCCCTCCCAGCTCCATCTTCTCCTTGCCTTCCCCTCAGCCTCAAAAAGCAGTTATTTATCCCTCACTTGCTTCTACTTAGGCAAGATGTAGTGCTTGAAGGGGGATGTGCACACGTCAAAGTTCAGCTTTTCTCCTAGCTGCTTCTTCACCTAATCTGACTTTTTGGGGACCCTGCTGGGGCTCCAAAGCACCACAAGGAGCAGGCAGAATTAAGATAGGAAGGGAGGGAGACAGCAAACAAAGCGAGAACTGTTGGGCTAGGTTGTAAATAAAAGGCAGAAAAAACATGTTAAAAAATACAAGGCAATGCTATAAATCCCTCTCTCTTGTGTGAGCAAGCTACTGTGTTAGAGCTGGAGGGGCCGAGAGACTTCCCCTTACTTTATAGTCCATGCCCATCACCCCCTTGCACTGCCACAACATAACAAGCAAATGTCCTGACTCCCATGAAGCTGCTCGTAAATAGATGCTCTGCAAACTCTTACAGTCCTCAGAACAAGAGAAGCAAAAACAAAGGAATTTTTATTCCCCCCACCCCCCCCCTCACAAACTCGTTATTTATTTCACTAATCTTGTTTGAATTGTGTGCCGGGGCAGAGGGTGTTGGGAGATGGGGAGGAGGAGAAGGAGGAGGGAGGCTGAAGCCAGGGAGAGCCTTCCTGCTTGTTAATACACAAGCAAAATGATATGCACATATACAGCTCTGAAAGCTACCGTGGGGAGGGAAGTAACACAAAGGAGCCATTTATTGCCTGAAAACTGTCTCTGAACAAACCCATTGTGTTAAAGTAATACAAATTCACAACACCTTCCTGCCTCTTTTTCCATCTGGATCTGGGGTGCTTTGAGTAAAGGACCTTGCTGCTGGACACAATCCCTGCACCCTCGGACCCTGCTGGAGTTGTGACTGCTCAGCATCCTTGAAAGGTCTCCTCCTAGGGCCAAAAGCCACGCTGATAACAGAGGTGAGGAAGAGAGAATAATTTGGCCAGGAGACTCTTAAAAAAAAAAAATCCATCAACTCATTTCTGGCCAGGCTGTGGGCTTATCTAGTGAGGCAATTTAAATCCAAGAACCAGAAGGAGGTATCTTTTGATGTAACATTTTGTTCTTCTTCCGAATACAAAGTTATTCCAGGCAATGCAGTTGGCCTGAAATAGTTATCAGTTACAAAACCAGGACTGCTCCTATCTCCTCCCCTTGTGCAATGCAAAGAAGATCCTCCCGCTGAGCTCCAAAGTAGGGGAAAAGCTATTAATTAAAAATAATTCTCCACGTTAAGGCTTGCTGCCTACAGATCAGTTAATATTAAGGAAATTCCAGCCGTTCACTCCCTGCTGCTGGAGCCTTTTCTTTCTCTATTTTGTTTTGCTAAGCTTTTTGAGAAGAAGAGAATATGGATATTGGCTTGACATCTCCAGATCCTTTCCCTCTCCTCCCTGAAACTCAGGCTCTGCCCATCTCATCTTTAGGGACGACCCAACCGATCAGACTGGAGCACCCCAGAATGAAGAGCAGGTTTATCCTCCTTTCACCTATTTCTCGACCTGAAGTGTAGACAGGAGATGTCCACTGACCTTCATTCCACACCAGGGATGAGCACCAGCCATAAGAAACAAGTTTTCATGTCTCTCAGCAGGCCTGTCAACCCCTTGTCCCCTTCTCTAGCCCTGTGCTTCCACTGAGCATCACAGCCCTGCTTCTTGAAATACCTGCCCTAAATTCCCAAGCCTCACGTACACTGTCCTCAGCCACATTCCTTCTTCCCAAAGAACCACTCACACCATGATAACCTCTATCTGCTTCTCCAGCTGCTGCTGGAACACCTTGGACCCTGGGCACAGGACCTGGGCAATAACATGTAATACAGGAAAAGTATCTTTGTTCTGCTTATTGGTGGCAATATATTTCATCCCGGTGATGTTAAGCATCATGGAAACTTCTAAAAACTACTTTCAAAAAAGACCCTTTTGCATTTTATTGGGTAATGCCATGCTGTTTGGGGAAATGCAGAAAGAATAGAAGAAATGCAAACCTGGAGAAAAGGAGAAACTAATCAAACTTCACAAATATTCTTTGTGCTGTGGAAGGGCTGAAATTACATGTTTCCCTCTGCCTAAATACTAAAGAACTGCAGTAAATAATTGTCTTTTGACAGTGGCTATATTATCTCAAAATTCCTGCCATTACAATATCTCAAAGGACATTTTGCTCTTGTTTTCTTCACAGCTGTATACCGTTAAAGAAATCCACTCCATTTTCATTATTTTTTTTTCTGAATTCATGTGGCATGCAGAAATCTTTTAGAGAACAGCCCCCCAAAAGCTTGTTTTATCATATTTTAACTTTTACCATTTCAAACACCATCATGCTGAAACTTGACATACATGGTGTCAGAACAAAAGCTTCATCTCCTCAGTGCACATATTTTAAAGCCATTACTACCATTTTTCCAACAGCAACAATGAAAGAAAAAAACCCCAATACCTTCAGAATTTTTCACGATTGCCAATTTCTTTTTGAAGTTCCTTATGACTCAAAAAGATTCAGGTAAAATAACTTCTGTGTTTTCAGTCAGTAAGTTTTAGCACACATTTTTAACTATGCTTCACTAAATGTTCTTTTCTACTGAGAAAAAGGTTAGGAACAGGTAGTGACAAAGACAGTCTACAACGAGGAGAAGTATTTCATACACCACTGTGAATTTACATGGAGCTGTAAAGTGCATTATGCCAAAAAAGATTCCAGAGGGACAGACAAATAACCTCTTCATTCTTCAGCATTAGTCTTACAAAGATGTGAATTTAGATCCTGATTCATGAAAGTGTTAATTCCATACTTGGACACATATAGCTGAGCATTACTGAAACCATAGGGGCTAGAGATTAACTTTTTCTTTACAAGGGGATTTTGGTCCACAAAGGAAGCAGAGCCAGCACTGGAAAAAGCAAATCACCCATCATATCCATGCTTTCTTTCAACAGCATCACTGCACCACCACAGCGCTTACACACATCCAGCAAGCACAGATGAATTGATTCTCATGGGAATTTCTGCAGGATTCTGAGCACTGAAAACCTGGAGGTGAATATGAATCTCTGTTCATGGATGATGCAGTATTCCTACTGAATAGGATCAGCCAATAAGGAGAATGGTGCTTTACACTGTGTCCCAGCCAAAGTGTGGCAACTTATTTCTGCTGATTTTCAGCAGCGTTGGCAATGCAGCCCATGATGCTGACCCCTCAAGCTGCCACTGCCCCCTTTCAGAGAGACAGCGACTCTGCATTGTTATTTCTATGGTAATCCATTATAAATACTGTTTAGAGTCACGAATGGCACTTGGACACACCCTTCAGCAAGTCACGTAAATCATACTCTTCATTTTCTAACATTCAACCTTCCCTTAAAACTGCCTACCCAGCCCAAATTCACACACGTTCACACTAAGCATCTCTGAGTAATCCCAGGTTGTTTCTTGGGCTACATTGATTCATCACCAAAATGTTAAAGTGAGCTCTTTAGAACCAAAAACCACAGGATGTTTTACTTGAGCTGCATGAGCAACATCTTTCCCAAAGCCTAGCTGAAGGATGTGGTGCTCTCTGTGAGCAGACCTGGTCACACCACTTCTTACTTGCTTGTCTTTCATGGGAAGCTCATCCCAACAGCCTGCAAGAGGAATTACTGAACACAATGCCCCTGGGCTGAATCACTTTTTTTATCCTGCAATAAACACAAATCAAACACCCGTTTTGATGTAAAAGCTACCAACTGAGAATTTCACTTCCATGTGAGGCTGCTTCCCGTTTCCCGCAGTGATATTAATTTCTAATTTTTCCTCCTGTCTCTACAATTACTTTTTAAGCTCCTCCATGTCACATTATCAGTCAAACTCATAAGACTGAGAGTCACCTAGATGCCATCTGTTGAAAAACAGAATGATGGAAAGTCTGAATAATAAACCCTGAGTCAGGATTACCAATGCTATGTTTTGACATCCTCAGAGGTGTAAAGTTGAGGGGAACAGATTAATAATTACTTTATCTGAAACTAAAACAGTTGGTTTTTTACAGGTTTGACCACAGGCTCTATAAATACCTCGGTTTTCTCTGGACTAATTCAAACAAACTGGGTATGCAAATATTCAGGACTCCAGCAGCAAGATGCTTTCTCTGATAGTTCTTGCTTTAGCCTGTCAGTCTGAAACCTTGATTGCTTTTCTCACACTTCTTTGGATGAAAGGACATAAATAGCTATGAAAACCAGTTCTTTAATATTCTACTCTTCAATTCATACATACTCTTATTGCAAAAAGAACAACATGAACCGAGAGGAAAAAACAAACCAAAAAACAAACAACAAACAATAAAACAGAATGGAGAGCACCATAATGTAATGGCAAATGTAAAGCAATTTTCATTCCTGGGTCCTGGTGGATGCATGTACAGAGCAATTTTTCTCCTATACAGCAAAAAAAGGGATGAGGGGGGAGGAACACATTTCTAGTAGAAGTTGGGAACAGCTTATGAAAGACAACTATTTAATTTAAATACTGCATTTTTGCAAGCTTTTTAAAACCACTGCTAATAATTTATATTTGGCATTATGGAAAGTGTATATACATATTATTGCAGAGGACATGAAAGTGCTAAATCTTACTGGCTTGGATTCTTTGACCTCGACAAGTTTAGTCTGAAAACATTTGTTACATGATGAAAAGCTTTGTGAGAATGCTAATATCTTTCTTAAAGGGTTAATGATGCCTGACTGATTGGCACTAAAAACTAGATTTCATTTTGTATAGTGACAGAGAAACTCTGCCACCAGGAGTATATGTTCATGCCCACATTATTACAGGACAATTTAGGTCATCTTATTTTAAATTTCATGGCTCTGTAACACAGATGTAAATCAAAGTCAGTGAGGCAAATGATGATTTTTCCGTAGTGAGATTTTTACAGTCTTGATCTTGAAAATATGCTTTGGGCTCAAGCTGTCCATCAAAATCCCTTGAATTAGCCAAAGGAGTTTGTGTTGGTGCTAGTGTACAATTAGAATCAGAAAACAACAGCAGAAACCTTTCAGAACAAGGCACGTCTCATTGTTTTAAACGTCTGGGCTATACTAACAATTTCCAGTTTTAAAAGAGCTGTAATCATGAGCTGCTCAGGTCCAGAACATGCAAATATTGAAGCAGGGAGATTTCATACTGAAATCCTAAGTACACCAAGGAGACTTCAGCAAATACTGCAGGCTGTTAGTGTGGCTCTAAACACCACAGAGAGACACGTGTTCAGTTTCTGTACTTATATAGAGGCACCTGCACATATAATTTCTTACTGGAGGATTTCAAATATTTAATTGCATGATTGCAGCATGCAGATTCAGTCACATACAAGCAGCTCCTTACTTTAATAAACACACTGTGCACTTGACATATTGGTTGTTTGCTTTTTTAGACCCAATTTATCTGCCACTTCCATTTCCAGGTTTGATTTATTGGTCAATTCCTTCTCAAGTTTTGATGTATTGGTCATTTTCTTTTCAAAATTTGATTAAAGTACATTGCACAAGTCCTTTCAGATCTATTTCTAAATATTACACATACATCTGGTAGGTACGTTCAAAATCTTAATTCCAAAACTTTCTTGGTTAATAATTCATCTCTTCCTATCTTGGGTGAGTCTTTGCTATACATGAATATAATCTGAATTAGATGAAACAAGCAATTACAGTGGACATAAAATGCATTAAGTGTCGCTTTACAATAAATTGCTCCCTATGAAGCTTTAAAGAGAGTCTGGAGATTTAATAAAAAGCATTAACACAAAATAGGTAAAAATTGAGTTCTAGCTTTAACATTTTTATGCTCTAA
The DNA here is from genome assembly GCF_003957555.1 of Calypte anna. Taxonomy (NCBI): domain Eukaryota; kingdom Metazoa; phylum Chordata; class Aves; order Apodiformes; family Trochilidae; genus Calypte; species Calypte anna. The sequence continues at coordinate 14,646,627 of NC_044257.1, forward strand.
AATTACATGCTGCAGAGCAAACAAAAGGGAATTTGTGTTGTGCAGTTCCAATTGCCTTGGGGATAACCAGAGAGGGAATCTCAGAGTAAGGTAGAGAACATTGCTTGCCAGGATAAAAGGCACCAGGACGAATCTTTGAGGAAACAGAGTCCCAAGAAGGGTTCTGTGGTCCCAGCTCCACACCCACACAAGTCAGACCAAGGTGCAAGATTTTCCTTTGAAGAGGACAAGAACCTGCCAGAGCTACATCCTCCACAGGGAAAGCAATGAAAGGAGGGAGCTGGGCCTTGATTTACTGGCTGAGCTCCAGCAGAGGTAATCAGATTCTGCCTAGCTAAATTCTCTCTGCTCCCTCAACAAGATACAGGTTTGTTATCTACCTCCTAATCTGCCCCAAACTGCGGGCAGTGTTGTTTTATACAGCCAGACAGCTGCTTGGTTCCACTGGTGCATGAAAGGAGCCAGATTCATCCACCTCCTAACTGCCTCGCAGGGGTGTTTGGAGGGCTAATTAATAAATATTTGGAAAGATGAAAAGGCACCCAGGAAGTGTGTGGCATTATTATTTCACACTCACCTCTGAGCAGATCTCTAGATAAACTCTGTGACCTGGGAATTCAAACAGTTCCATGGGTGCCTTTCAGCATCACCTCCCCACATGGTTCACCAAACAAAGATCCCATCCTGTACAAGGCTGAGCACCTCCCAGGAGGAGCTGAGCACCAAAACTCCCACTGAACCACAGAGAAATTGAGTGCAGGAAATACTCAGCTACTCACAAAGCAAAGTTGCCTTTGAGGAAAATTGATTTGTGCTTTAAAACCCCTCTTCTATGGTTTTGGTAACAGCTCAGGACAAGCACCACAGTCAAAAGAAGATTTTCCACTGGTTGTAGTGAGAGTTTCATTTGCTTCTGAAAGCCAAAACAGAGGAGCATACAGTGAGCAGCAGCTAACTCTGAAGTCTTTACAGGTTTGTTCTGTTTACAGAACCAGCCCTAAAAGTAAAGGGTATACAGAGATATAGAAGAATACGAGATGGAGATCCTAGGGTCAGAGCTGAGAACATTCTGTCCCTACCTCCAGCCTTGCAAAATCAATAAAATAATATTAATAAAATGGCAATAAGGGGTACAAAAATGGCAGCTCTTTCTACAAGACCTTGCTGTTAATCAAATGCCAACAGACATGTTTTTGATAAGGCCATGGGGACCACAAGGATGTAGTTATTACCAAGGCCTAGAGATCACTGCTCAGTGTGGAAGACGACCTCAGTGCTTCTGACTGTATAATTTAGGGAGCCTTTCTTCCTCACAAGAAAGCTGTTGGAGGCCATTTCATGGCAGGAATGATCAGAGGTTCTGGTCTCAGGCAGAAATCAGAGCTCTCAGTTAAGGCCAGTCTGTACTGCACTTGCAGTTTAGCATCAATATAATGAAGGAAGTTGGCCCTGGATGGCCTGATCCCCTCCTTTTCTACCTGCCATCTGAAAACCACCCTGACACTTAAAAAGGAAATATAGGTTTTCAATTTTAAAATTTGAGATTCCTTACAAAGATCTGGCCTCAGTGTTGCCAGGGCCCTGGTGCAAGAAGCTGCCAGGATGTCCCAAGGGAGAGCAGTATGGCTTTTCCTGTAGTGCTTGGTGACTCTTCCCACAGAGGGCTCCTTTGCTGGGCTGACTGGAGATCACTGGGAGACACTTTTCTACAAAGTTGCATTTATATACTGCCTTTGGATATTCACCTCCTGGATTTCATGAGCCCAAACATGATGGTGACAGTTGCAAGGAAAAGATCCAAAGCCTACTGAAACTATGGAAAAGAGGGATTTAGGAGGAACTCCTACATCCAAAAACTGTCATCTCTTTTTTTTGCACGACAGCTAATGAGCAACATACCCTAGAAAGCTGCATCTTGGCTGGATGACTTCTCTGCCTCCTTGGCTGCATAACTCAGCTGCCTCCTCCATAGACTGAATGCAGCATCACTTTATGTGGATGATAAGAAAGCAGAAAAAGCTATTGAAAATTATGCTTTCCCATATTCAGTTATTAAGCTGCCAATAGGTAACAACTACAAAAAAATCTTGGAATGGAATAAATGCTATGATTTCTTGTATCCTCCAAAATCCCATATGGTTTTTTTATTTTCTTTTTTTAAGCATGGTGATCTGATTGCAACATTACTCATTCTTTCAACAAAACAGAGACTTCAGAATCACACAATGTACTTCTTTCTGCATGTTAAAATCTAATGTAACATCACAAGCATGAAAAAAAATTCGCAGCTCTTTTCTAGAAGAGCTAACAGAAGAGACATTACCTGCTCCCCATAGCCAGGTACCTTGTGCTTGGGGAGACCTAATTACTCATTTCCCATGAAGCAGAGCATCTCATTTCCTGATTCTGATTTAAAGAAACCACTCCAACCAAAGGCCTTGAACCTGAAGACTCAGAAGAAGAGACAAGATAAAAGTCACACCTACACCTTGGAAGATGGTGTCCATAAGCATATATGTAAGAGCAGGCAGATTTCAAAGAGTGAGATAATATGAGCAGTGAACACATCTAGACTTTCACTGACTACTTTTTATATCTCCAAAATGATCTGAGCTCTCTAATGTTCATGTGCATCCAGTAATGACTTCCTGCCTTCAACCATTTCAAAAGTCAATGCTATGCTGTCCAAGACAAACTGCCCTCTTAAGAGGAATTAGGAAAAGACTTGTGCCCCAAGTGAGTAATATCCAGCCCCCTCTTACTTTCCCAGCAGATCTTTCCTCTCACTTTTCCACTATGCCAGCATTTCCCACGAAGCACAAATCCACATGTGAATACTTCACACAGCAGGAAGCCAAATCTCACACCACCAAATGCCAAACCCTCCAGAACACTTAAAACAAACACACTGCAGTCTGTACCCTGCACTTGTTGAAATAGAATATGGCTCTAATACCTTGGGTTTTTTTATCTGCTGACTTCTCTTCGAGATGTTTCAAGACAAACAGGTTGAGCTTGGGTACAACGTGGAAGTGGTTTCAATGAGGTTTTGTTCAACCCAGTTCCCACCACGGCTCAGAGAGCATCCGAGTACCCTCTGCTTCAGAGGTGTTTGCTGGTGGTGTGGGTGGCTTGGAAAAAAGATGTGGATCCTGTTTGCACTGTCTGGGCTTCCCAGAAGTGGCTCACCATTTACACTGCTCTGCACCAGCTCTCTGGGCTTCCAGCAACGAGATACAGCATCAGGGACATGAACTGGCACTGCTCCCATCTCAGGGGAAAGCTACACGTGCTGCCACAAGAAACTACAAAATCACCCATCCCAAGAATGGACAGGGCATACACTGTTATTTGAGGGGGAAAAATGCACACACACCATCCACAGCAATAAAAAAAAAGCCCCAAAAGCAAAAAAGAAAAAAAATCAGCATTACAGCTATTGGCTCTTGTTCTGTTCACCTATTGCTGTTCACAGGGCATTTACATCGAGAGGAAAACAAGGAACAGATGTTGGGTGATTGAAAAACCTGAGCCTTCCATTGTTTTATTGACTTGTCACCACAGAGAAATTTGCTTTAATTTACTTTTAAAGTAAATTACTTGATCTTCATAAAACTGGTGGCAAGACACAGTTCTTAATGAGGATGTTAAACAAGGATTCAGCTTAACCAGAGGCACCAATTCTAAACGCAATGCCTATTTGAACAGACACATCTATCTTCTCTTTTGAAGCATGCTGGTTTATTTTCAAGATGTTCAACATACCCAGGGAAGGGAAAAAGAAAAAAAAAAAAAAAGAAAAGAAGAAAAAAAAAAAAAAAAAAAAAAAAAAAAAAAAAAAGAAAAGAAAAGAAAACTAAGGAAAAAAAAATAGCAAAGGAAAAAAAAAAGCAGCAGCTTGTGAACCCTTAAAAGCTTGTGCAAAAGCTTTAGGGTTCCCTTCCCCCTCTTGTGATACTTGATTGTACCAAGTAACTTTTTTTTTCTTTTTGTGAAAAAAGTAATTCATATCTATATAGAGACCCTTTGAACCCTACTGGCTTCAAGGTAGTCTACAATGTAACTTGAAAAGTAAAAGAAGAAAAAGTGCCAAGATTCTTAAAATCAAGCAAAGATGCTCAGCTTTACTAAAAAGAAGCTACTGGCTACTGCCAGTTCTGGCCACAACCCTTGATGTGTTTGAGAGGCTGAATTCAGCTCCCCAGACCCAGACTCCACAATTGCCAGTCCAAATCTAGCACCACTTTGATGACTGTGAATGATGTGGTGTCACCTGAGTGAAAGGAAAAGGTCTTGCAAGTACCTGACAACCACCAGAGGGGATCCATTCCCACCATGACCATCAAGAATAGACCCATGGAAACAACGAGTCTGAGAAGTAGGAGGTCTTCAGAGATGGGAGATGAAGATACCTCCTTGACAAAAAATAGAACAAGGTTTTCAGGGTCTAGAGAAAAGGCTGTCACCTTTATCACCTTCACATGTCCTCACTGCAAAAAGAAAAATTTGTCTGGAATTCCTCATCCAGGAATTTTTTCCCAGAGTTTGGCTGCAACAGGCTTCAGTCAATGTTTGCAGTGACTCACGATATGTTTCCACTCTCTCTTTACACTACAAAATTCATAAAGCTACACAATAAATTTCACCCACACCTTTCTAGAAGCAATTTGTTGCTTACACCTTACAGCTATTGTTCAGCTTGGGAGCCAGAGGAGTTTTCTACCAAATAAATTGGCCACACCCTTGGCCTTTGGCCCAAATTTTGTGCAGAAGACCTGGAGGAAGAAAAGGCATGACAGAGCAAGAAGATGATGTTTGAGGGCTCTCTTCTGCTGTCAAAGGGTTGAGAGCCATGGTGGTGGGCAGGAACCTGGGAAGAGTGGACAAAATAAGCATAGCTGGGAGGAGAAAACCCAGGACATGAGAGCATCAAGTTGCCCCACACTGGTATCTTCCCACTGACAGGAGGAACATGGCCCAAATGGACATTTACACATTTAGGTACTTCTTACATCATGCCCTCCAAAGTTTGGGTTTTCACAGGAGTAACCCTTGCCACAGTATTCAGGCAGAACATACAGGAATGACAGAGGTGCAATGTACGTTCACAGCAAGAGGGTACCAAAAAGAAACAACAAATCTGTACATCCAGAAGGACAAAAAGAAGTGGAGCCTGGGCAGAGGGTAATGCCCACATGGCCAAGAGATGCTTCCTGAGTCCAGCACTCACTCAGGCTCTGGTTCAGCACAGCAACACCCCTAACCCTGGAGCACCAATTTCCTTGCGATTCAGAGAAAATGGCTCTAATTAGTCACAAGCACTTCTTCCTGCAGCTCCTGGAAATCTCTCATCCAGGCACAGACAAGCCCTCTGCAAACTCCAGTAGCCTGAGAAAAGCTGAGCCCGAGGTGTTAATGGCTGTGAATATAATTCAGTTAATTTAATTGGGTTGTCCATCCTTGATATTTGAAAAGTCCCTTTTAAAAGCGTTACAGCTTTTTTTTTTTTCAAACAACTGAGTTATTATTTTCTCCTGAACTCTATTTCCATTTTAATGCTGATGATCAGTTTCTTTTGCAAATGCAGTGAAGGTAAAAGTCTCCCAATAATATACCATCCTTTTGAACAATTTCCTTTTGGTGCAGTCTCAAACAGAGCTGTAATGTCCAAAATAAATTTTATCCCAAAAATGCAGAAATCCAGAAGTTAAGCTTCACTTATAAAACTATTTCAAAAGAGACAAAATCATGCCAGCCTTCCTTATCACCATGGCAGTCACAGTTGTTTAGATTTATTATGCAATGGTAATCAGGCTATAGGATATATTTGCTATAGCAATGCATTAATCACTTTGCAAAGAAAAATGAACTACTGAAAGACAATACATTTTTCTCTCTCTTCTTTCCCATGGTAAAAACTGGTCCCTAGCTCCATTCTTTAGGGAAGGGAGCCTATATTTTCACTTCTGATGCTACATCTGATTTGAGCCAATGGCTCAGCAAGGTCACCCTCATTTTACTTCCTACATAACTGAGCTCCATGAATCTCTCCCAGTGAGATCTTCCTTTAAAGCTAAAAATACTTAGGCTAAAATGTTTACTTGACTCGTTAGCTGCTTTCCCTGAACCTGCATACACACTCATTGTGTAGAGAAAGTGTGTACTTTTGGATGAGACAACTTCTATAGCTGATTGAGAGGGATCAGTGAGGGAATACAGATGTCCAAAAAGGTTTTAGATGAAGAGGGATGCTATACAAATCAAATGTGAAACCTTGGATGATGCCAGAAAGATGATGCCACAGACAATTGTATCTCAAAAGGTCATTTTTCTTGCCCTCAAAGGCATACGTGTGTTAATACCCCAACCATCACCCTCCTTCAGGGATAAACTTCAGCCATTTGGAGAAAAATGTGTCACCATCTTCACTCCAGAACTGGTACCTGTTCTGTACCAGTGAGGTGTGGTGTGCCCCACTGCACTCCTGGTGCCACCTTTCAGAGTTTAGCCAAGACTTAAATTAGGAAGCCCATATCCTGCAGAACATAAAACCACCTCCAAGAGATGCTCCCTGGTATTCTGTCATGCTGGTTAATCCCACTGCAGGGCAATTTGGACCATCATGTCCTAGAGGAAAAGTTCATGGGGAATATTTTCTTGTGTGTAAATACTTTTGCTCCAGACCATCTCCCCACCAGCCTTCCAGGCAACACACTGGCAGACAATGAGAAAAGCAGAATTAGCAGGATCTGTTTCCCTCATTTTTTCCAAGTAGCAAAGAGAATCTTCATTACAAGACCAGTAATGCCTTTACCAAATTTTAAAAACAACTTAAGAGCCAATAACAAAGCCCACCACTGTGCAGATGGCTGGAAAATTCTCTTTGGTCCACCTTCACGTGTGGCATTGGGGAAAATTTGTGTTTGGCACAAAGGAAAAGCTGGATCTATGCAAACCCGTGTTGAAGCTGGAAGGTTTTAGAACACAGGAGCTGACAGACACCACCAGCAGGACAGGCAGTGTGCCGATGCCTGTAGCTGCTATAAATGAGTGAAGTTCATGTGAAAAAAACCTGTATGCAGCACCTTGAAGGAACACCCCATGGTCTTACCTTACCTGTAGAGGCTGCATTCTAGCTCCCATTTTTACTCTCACATGTAAAATGACAAATTCCAGAACATGTTTCCTAAAGCCTGCCAGTAACTCTGGCTGTACATTGCACCACAATATTCCTGTCACCACTTGGTGCAGAGGCTGCAGTTAACACTCCCAGGTAAAGAAATGCTCGGTACCCTCCATCTCAAAGAAGAAAAATCATCAGAGCAAGAATTAAATTATTCCCCTTTCAAAGGTTGTAAAGCCTCCAGGCAGCATCCTCACAGTCCTTTTCAACCCAGGTAAATTGAATTCCAGAAAGTGTACTGTATGTGGACTCCTTAAGCCAGACGTTAAATAAAGAAATCATGACCATAACCTAAGAAGAAAGACTGGAAAAGGGGAGTTGTTTAGTCTAAAGAAAAGGAGACAGTGGCAAGCCATAACAACAGCCTTCAAATATGCAAAGGGTCAGTGCAAAGAGGAAAGGAATGGGCTGTCCCCAGTGTCTGTGGTGACCCACGTGGAGGGTTAGACAAGGAGAAATCCTTTGGAGAAGGGACAGTGGGGAAGGTCTGCCAGGGAGTGTCACACTCTCCATGGGGGGCTTTAAGGTTATGCAAATATCTGTCAGGGAGAACACAAACCTGTCTGCCCCTGCCTCCCAGGGACAGATTACACCACTCCTGAGATTTCTTGTAGCCCTGTTGCAGTTATAGTTCTCTGCACCAGAACCCCCCAGGGTAATTTTCCCCACTGCTCAACCTTTTCCCTGAGCTGTTCAGTACTGGCACGTCAGTTCTTCCCAAAATCCAACGGCTCCATTTGGGATGTGCTCATGGAAATGAAAAGGTGGATGTCTGCAGGGCTCATACCACTCAGATCTCTCTCCTCGTTCTTTTAGGAAATCAGTAAAGGGGTAGCAAGGTGGTTGGTGGGAGAATTTGGGTCAAAGTTGGAGGATTACTTTGAGACAAATTGTGCTAAAAAAAATGCAAACAATTATAAAATTTCAGCTTGATTTGCCTGGCATCTGCAAGGGTATGTGGCTTTCTGCTCTTTGAGCAGGGCAAGATGCTCAGGCCCCTGTATCCAGCCAGGCTCTTCACAGGGTGGGCATGGGACAGGGACCGGCACCCAGGTCCTTTTAGCATCCCTGAACTGGTTTGGGAAGATGTGGGACTGCCCCACAGAAACTGCAGGGCAGGATCCTACTTGGTACAATAAAAAAAAAAAATATATATATATATATATAAAAATCTGTTCCCCTGTTAAATTAAAATTTAAAATGCATGAATCTTCAGTAACCACAATAAAAAAATAACCCCTTTAAGATAACTGTAAAAACAAGTTAAAAACATTAACAAATGCCTCTTCCTCTTTAACCTCTCCCATTTAACTTCTTGCAAACTTTTTCCTGCCATATATGCCATGGCAACCCATAATCTAAACCTTTATGGTGTGTTCTGCCAAAGTAAAATATTTATTTTGCAAATTAAATTAGCTTTCTTAATTGCAAACCAGAAAAACATAAAAGTATATAATAAATTGTAAGAAATGCTTAAATGGATGATATATCAATAAATAATCCTTGCACTTAATCTGACAGCCATTAGGTCCCATTTAGTTTATCTGTGATAACGTATTATTAAAACTCCAGACTTGAAATTAAGTACAATCTGTACTAAAACCTTCACTTGAAAATAATTGCAAAACTTGAAGGTTTTTTTTTCCCTTTTTCTTTTTAAAAAAAAAAAAAAAAGATTTAATTAAAAACACAAGTTGAAATAAATATTTTAGGCAACCAGCAACAAAGTGGGAAAATACCATGTGTTTGGAGTTTTAGTGCCCTCTGAGTGCTGGAATTTATTTGCAGCAAGCAGAAAATAGACAGCAAGCATAAAAATTCAGCAGATTCCCGCTAGTAAAATTATTTATCAAGCTAACAAGGGAGGAACCCTTCTAGTAGCAACAAGCCAGCAAGGAAAAGACATGCCTTTATATTTTACCTTTGGGTTAGCACACCAGTAAAAATGCCAACTGACAAGCACTTCACATAAACATTTCTTTCTAAATGAGCTGCCTTGTTAGAAAAAAAATCTAAGCAAAGGAATGCTACAGTCAACAGATAGAAAAACCCAGGATGAATACTACTTTGCTCCATATTACAGATAAATATAAATAAATACATAAAAATGATGTTGATGCATAAATGACTTTTAGAAATTAACACTTCGTTTTGCATTTAAAAAAAACTGCTTAGGCTATAAATCTGTCATATCTCCAATTCTATCATGAAAGAATACATCCCAGTCATCTATTATTTAGATCTTTCTTACCTCTGGAACTAAATGTATACACACACACACACACACACAATATATATATATATGTGCATGTGTATGCATTCACTGTGTTCCTGTTAGCTGTGCTACTCGAGCCCCATTGCAATATTTATCATATATTTATTTTACAACTACAACCATGAAGCCTTTTTTACAGGTCAGCCTAACGATACCAAACTTTGATTATAAATTATAAGTGGCTTTATTGCAGCCTGAAGAGGCAAAAAAATTTGGAGACACTTGATTGCCTGATCCCAATTAAATTTTAAAGAAATAGTAAAGAGACACATTCGCTGGATAGCTGAGCTCTAAGGAGAGCTGCAAATTACCACTGCCAGCTGTACAGCAGGGCTATAGCCTCCAAGCACTTCTTTGCTAGAATGAGCATTTGACAATTGTCAGCAAGCTTTAAAATAAAACCAAACTAAACAAAATAAAAGGAAAAAAAAATAAAAATCCCAAGGATCTTTCTCAAGCATTATTATTTTCATTGCAGAAAAAAATAGCTCGTGGGAGGGTAGGGAGCAAAATCAGACTCAGCATTTTATCTGATTCTGTAACTCCGGAGGTAAAACCTGCCACAGTTGTTGGCAAAGAGATAAAAAAACGAAAAGTTTTACACTAAACTGAGTGGTCAGAGGGATGCGCAGGTTTAAGGCAGCATTTTTGACTGATCTCATCTCTTTTTCTGACCACAATTATGAGCCAGACCATGTATTACTCTGAAGGCAAGCAAGAAAGTTGAGGAAATGTAGGAAAAAAAAGCCCGACTAACTGGGAGGGAAGGAAAAATAAATTAAAATAAAAATTAAAAAAGGCCTTTTTTGAGCTTCTGCTCCCCTCAAAGCCTGGCATTTGTCTCGCCTCTGCAGCAGCTCACAATGCAGGGAGAGAATGCAGCATCTCCCACTCCCTGTGCCAGTGCCCCGGGGCTGCTGCCGACCCCGTGCATTTCTGGGGCTGGGGGAGAAAGTCCTCAGCTCCCATATTCCCACCCAAGGGCCAGATCCTGCATTCTTCTCACACCCAAAGAGTCCTACAAAAACACAATGGGAGTTTTGGGTGTGCGGGAAATGCCAAAGTGAGCTGGCATTTGTTAACTGCTGATGGATTACATTAATATGAATATTTGTCTGTAGGGGACAAACACTTTTGAGAAGCGAGCACAACATTACGGGCAAAACATCAGCAATAATAACAAAAAAGGCTAGAGAGAAACATCATTGATGTAAACCATGAAATAAATAATATATGTCAACTTTTATGTTTCTTGCCTTTGATCTGGCTACAGCTGACATTAAGTCCAGGAATTGGTACCTTTTTAGCTGAGAAGACATAAGATGTCAAGTTATAATTTTTAGTGCAAGGCCAACATGTGAAAACAAAGCTGAAGGAGTTGAAGGAGTATTAACAGAAACCAGATATTATCACTTGTCATTTGTAAGGAAAATGATGGGAGTTTCCATGGAAGCTGAGTGGTTAATATAATGCTGTCTTCACTTCGCTATTCTCTCCTTATTAGAATATAATTTGGGTCCAAGTGATATGGAAACAGATTGTTACTGAGCACGGCGAGGGAGTGCTGTGGGTAGAGCCAACGGGGTAGAGCAGAATGAGGTCTACAAGATGTACACACGTATGTATTCCTCACTCCCTGCTGCCTGCCTGCGTCTTGTTTTAACTCTGTCATAAAGCTGTCCAGAAGTGGAAGCTATTTGGAAGTGCACATAAAGCATCCATTAAAAGGCATTAAAATAAAATCCCATCAGATCCTGCCCAAGTGATACAGGGGCAAACTGGAGCACCGCCACCACAGAGCACAGGGAAGCTGCTTTGGTGGGACTGAAAATATTTATTGCTTGCTTTTCACTAGCACCAGCCTTCTGGTGCGGGTCAGAGCCTCTCCCTGTGCTCCTGAGCATTTCCACCATGAAATCAGGACCAGAATTCCATCCTTGGTGACCAAAGCTGGAGTTAAAATTGTGTTGTTGCCATCCACATTTACAGCTGATCCCATCTAAAACCACAGGCAGCAAATCACAGGCAGGATGGAGAAATTCCACTCGTGTCTTTCTCCTCTTTAAAACACATTTCCTTCCCCAGGGAAGCAGCACTTCCTCTGGGAGACCCCAGATACACTACAGTGTACTCCTCTCAGGTATGGGCTGGCCTTGCTAATCATTTACCTGGCTTCTCACCCTCTTTCCTTCATTTATCCTGGGCCTTAATCTCGGTGACTTTGGCTGCCTGGCCTGTGGGCAGAAGGGTTGGGGAACCCAGCTCTGGGATGTCAATAACCCAGCACAATGCCTCTGCACAACACGAAGCCAGCTATTTAATTACCCATCACTGCTAACAAAAGCTCTCTTTATTTTGATTAACTTTGAGGGAAGAAGGTTCCCCACCATCAGAGTATGTTTAAATAATCACCCAATACAGAATAACATGCCTGGAAACACAAAAAGAGGGGGAGTAAGGAGAGAAGAGAGAAGAAAGGGAAGACATAAGCTCGGTCTTACTTCCTAATTTAAACTAGGAATGACCTCGGGGTCAATCTTTCAGAGTATCTCAGATCAATTCAATTCTCACATCCGCTGCCTACCTGCTAGCAAATGAACTTACTGTGCCTTCCAATAGACAGAAACGACTAAAAGGAAATCACATTTAGCTGCATCTGAATAACCATGGTTATTAGATGATGCGTGCAGAGGAAAAATTACCATTTCCCTTCTCCTTCTCCTCCTTGTGATTGTCACTCTCACCTCACTGGTGATTAAGACGTAGGATGCTCTTGCAGATTGTTAATTAGGTGTTAATATCTGCAAGGGGCCACAGCAAGCTCCTACACCTGAGGTCATTTCTCAGAAGTCAGGCTGTCTCCGGTGACAGTACCTGTAATTCCCATAGCTAGTTTGATTCCCACTCAACAGCTGGAGCTAGTGTTTCTTTCATGTCTGGTTTCATTTCCTATCTGAAATTATATGAGTGCTAATATCTTTATTATCTTGCCCATAGAAGTGCAAGGCAGGAGCATGGCACAGCATGGTGTTCATTGGCTCCCCTATTTATTTATTATTTTTCTCCCCGCAGCATTTTCAAAACATTTCAAGCAAAAATCTTTATGGTTAGCAAATTTACAGCTGACAACTCCATTACAGGTCGGGAGGGGTGGGAAGTAGGAGAGAAACAATAATTTAGGGACGCAAAAAAACAGAAAAGCTGCACAACTGCTGAATGATAATAGCTCGAACCTTGGGAAATAAATGTAATGGCAGGAAGGGGAGGAATTACAAGGACAGTGTGACCTCTGTGTGTCTTGCAGGTGCACCAGAGTTATTCCACATTTCTGTGTACATGTAGGTATTAAGGATACATTCTGTTTAAGAGAGAGGGGAGCCAGTTAACCGAGCTGTGATTTTCCTACATTTAAAATCAGGGTGAAACTAAGCTGTGTGTAATCCAGCTCTCTGCACTGGGGGGACTAAATCCTCATCCCAGCAGAAAAGGTGCAGGGCACTTGGGCAGCACCAATATTTCTCATCCTAGGGTATGAACTAAGGTGAATGACAACTACTTCAATACATCAGCTTTTATTCGAGGGCTTCAAGGAACATTACAGCTATTTTTTAACTCCCACAAAAGCCTAGAAGGTAAGAATTAATTATCTAGGTTTATAACTGTGTAAACGGAGATATAAAGAGATCAACGGTAACAGACCTTTAGAAGAAACCTAAGATAACAAGTTTAAAGTGCTTCAGTATTTTGCTGAATCTAGAATCAAATAACTGGGTCAAAGTCTCACAAGTGAGTCAGACTGTAACTCCCAGCTCCCAGTTCCTTCACTCTCTAAACATCAGGCCTATATGTAGAAGCCTGAGAAGTAATTCTATATGTGGAATGTTAAATCAGTACTTTTCCTGTCTCATCAATCTCCTGTATTTTGGTAGAGTGTGAATCACTTGGTAAGTGGCACAAATTAGAAAACCCAGAAGAGAAGCTAAAAATATTTCAATTTTTTTTTTTTAAGCATTTAACTTAAAATCCCCTATTAGAATTAAACAACAACAAAAGCTGTAGCACTGAAAAATATTTCAGAAATTAACTCCAAACAGAGGGCAAACTACTACATTGACTGCTGGGAATTTGGGGGTGGTGAAGGCTGTCGCACACAGCACAGACTTTCTCTTTACTCAGAAAGACTCAAGACATTTTCAGACTTTAGAATCACAGGCATGAGTGATAAAGCAGTTTGAGACATTGTGAAGTCGTGGGTTTTTTTTTAAAATACCAGAGAACAATTTTTTACTTATTTAAAATGACCTGTAAATAGCACAAAATATGCCTGGGGAGAGAAAAGAAAGGGAGAGAGGTTACTATCAACTTTTTTTAATGAAGAATAACATATTGCATCCCATTTGAAAGAAAAGATTCTCATTTGGACTTAACATAGCACATCTGCTTGAAAAACACATACAAGGCTCCCATTGACTGCAGTGGGAAACTTGCCAATAATATTTCATGGAAGTTATCTTGATATCAGCTTCAGAAAATAAAGACATTTTACAGGGAGTGATAATTCAACAACAGAAAGTTAAAAATAACCTGCTTGTATGCAAATAAATGCAATTGTTTTTACAGTTCTTTGCTTTAATTTTCAATTTTATCAGATCTATGGTCTGGAAAAAAAAAACTTAGGCTATTTGGTCTGGTTTACAGTGAAGTCAGATGATTTGACATTGCAGGCTGTTGCCATGAAAAGAAGAACGAAGCCACGAACATCATGTGTGACTTGATTACACATTCAAAAATACATGTGAACAGTATGAGGATGCAAAAGGTCTTGCACAAAACACATATCTCTTTTAAAAATGCATGTGTGAATGCAGGAATAGCAGTGAAAAGTAAGTAAATGTATACTTTAAGAGTGCCATGATTTCCCCTGTGTGAAAGGTCTTAGAGGTAAACTGGAAAAAGAACAGAAAATATATTTCTATTCTTTACTGCTCTTTATTCTCCCCTTAGTTTTAGGGCTCGTCTATATCAGAAAATTAGGTAGTAAACTATACCACGGGTGGTATCCATTCCCTGTGTGGACACTCCTGCTCTACTGTAAGAGTGGATTTTCCAGGTTAATTTATTTTATTTTGAAAGCTGCTTAAGCGATAATGAGTAGAGGGTTGGGAGGTGCAAATTCATCCTTAACTCCTGAACAAGAGCATCCATCCAGGGAACCCAGAGCACAGCTACCACAGTACAAGTTCAGATGTTGGTTTTAATTAGTACAACCCCCTTGTAGACATTCCCATTGTGTGGAAGTATAGGACCAAGAAATTTCAACAGGGATTTTACCATTGCCTGCAGTGAAGTCAGGAGCCCACCCAGGACCTTTCCTCTCACCAGAGGTGTAGGTAGGATGCAGTTTAAATCACAGGGTTTATCACTGCTGCAACCTGGCCTTGGGGCACTACAGAAGTCCTTCAGAGCTCTTTGAAAACTTTAAACACTGAAAGCAGATTTTTAAATTTTCTTTACACTTCATTTTTTAAGAGAAAGCCTGGCTCCTTTTTTTTTTTTTTTTTTTTTACCTCAGAACCAAATTCTACTTTCCAACATTATCACACTAGTCTGAAAATATTTAGAGGGATGTTTTGTTCTTGTTGGTTCCATGATATTGGAGGACAGAAAAGCAAAATATACTGAAGTAGGATAAAATACATCTTGGGTTATGTATATATTGTGAGGGACATCCAGAGCTGCCAGGAGATGGACTAGGCCAAGATAGCCCTTGGAAAAGAACAGTTGCCTTATAAAATACCACAATGTGTCCTTTGTGGTATTTTATGGGACAGCAGCTAATTTTGTTATTCATATAACAGCATGTACCTCAAACAGAAATTCTGTCTTGCAGTGCCTACTCCCAGCAATCCACTGGCACCACCCCCTGACCTCCACCAACTCTGCCACCATTGACCCAGGAGAGACATTGTGGTGAAAACCTCTTAACCAGCAACCACCAAAAATTCCAGCCAACCATAAAATGGATGGCCTTGAAATGCTAAAAGTATGCCAGAAATAACATCATGCCTTCAAAGAAGTTAGTTAAGTTAGACCATGGAGACTGCTGTCCACTGCTATAAACTTACAGCCTGAAATTCCCCCAACCAAACCACCTCCATGAATAGCAAGTAAGGGAGCCTCCAGAGAGCATGAAGTACTGAAGTCCTCATATCTAAGCTTATTATTCCTAATATCACAGAGACACTTTCCTGAATTGTCCTTCTCCTTCCCAAATTCCCCATCTGACCAGATGTCTTTCTCTCTTGCTTTCACCTGTCAATCATGTTCGCAGCTGAAATTTGATTTCTCTCCCAACAGTAACCTTAGATGAAATATTACCATAGGGGTCAGAACTGTCTGAACCTTGCCATAAAAGTTCATTAACTCTTCTGAGACCCAAGAGCTATTTGCTTAAAAGTAACAGATTTTGCAGCTTGATTTTTTTTTTTCCATAATATGCTAAAGCATAACCACAAAATATTGGAAAAGAAAGTGCAAAAAATCATCCTGAAGAGAAACGAGTAAGCAAGTCCTGAGATCACAAATATCCATCAGGAAAAAAAGCTTTTGCTTTCTTACTATATGGATAACAGGAATATATATCACTTAATTATGATATATCTACTAGTCACACATATAAATTACAGGAACCACTGAAGTTTTCCTGTGGGTTTATTGAAATTAGAACTGATACACTCAGAACAAGGTGCTGGAGCATGTCCTGAACCTTGTCTCCATTTTGGATACAAGGCTGAAGTGAAGCTGTTTGCTCTCACGTGATGACCCCTCCCCAGCCAAGAAGGGGAACCAGGGAGAGGAGAGAACCCCCTTGGGTTGAAACATGACAGGATTTAGTGGAACAACAGAACAAACACAAGTGCCAGCATAATGTATAAAAGGTTGTACTCAGCCTAGTCCTCCGGAGCGGCAGTGAGAACAGCAGGCCAGGTGGGATGAGCCTCAGGAAAGAGAACTTCCCACCTCAGCACAGCTCCTTTTTATAACAAGCATCCTCATCAGAATGAGCAACCCTTTCGTAGTGAGAATCCCCTTCCTAATGAGCATTGTAGCGAGACAAACCTCTCTTAGGGAACGGTGCTTCAAGGTCCAACCAGGTGTTCCAGCAGAGACTCACGAACAGTGCTCCGAGCCTATGGCCCTGAGGGCTGACTAGCCTGGATCGGTGCTGTTGCTCCGAAAACAACTGACCTCTCTGCTGGCTACCTCAGGAGTGAGCTGAGCCTGTGACCCAGGCCTCACCTTTTATTGGCCCCCTGGTCCTGCTCATGCACAGTGGGGGCTCACCCTAATCAGGCACAGGTGGGCTTAACCCAAGATCATGCCACTCCCTGGGAATTAGTGGCACCTGGTTGCCTCATTTCACTACAGAGCATCCCCTTCATAACGAGCTGAGGGGTGGGCAGCTGCCCTGACTGGCGTACCTGCTGCCTACTGATGGCTTGCCCTCCATAGCTGCCTCATGGTCCTGTCCCAGGGAAACCAGGACACACTGTTGCAGTGAAAAATAGATATCAATGTCTTCAGTTTAGTCATCACATCGTGCATTAAGCCCTCACAAAAAAATAAAAGGGTTTGACCCTCATTCACAATGGTAAAACACACACATATGCAAAAAATGCATTGTAGGTAACCCTGGGTATTCCTCAGGGCAGTAGGAGAAGCACCAGGCTCACAATGAACCTCCCCTGGTGCTCCTTGAGAAATCTCTTCCTACACCCCACAAAAGTGCCATTTAGCATAGAGTCTAGAGAACTAATTACATCTTCCTTACCCTCACTCAAGTTTTAAACAATAATAAAAAATAAGCAAGAAAGCAAGCTTAATTCTACAAACTAATTAAATACAGCTGTTTTAAAACAGCACATGATTGTTGATGAAAGTGTGGTAGGCTGTAGGGCAGCCTGTGTTCTTAAATAAAATAAGAGGTTTAATAACAAAATTCACACAGGAATCTGTCATTGAAAGCTTGGTGTTCATTTAAGCCACTTAGTATTTTTTACAGTCGAGGTCAATAAAAATCAGATTTCATGGAAAAAAAAATAAAGTGCCTCTTTGAATCTAGCAGGGGAAAGGGCTGAGAGTTTAATTCCCCCATTTTGATTAGTGGTATTTTTTAGTCAATGTTGGCAGACTGAATGAACACAATTTCCAGAGGAAAGCAGTGCTGTGAATTAAACTCTATTGTAATTTGTAAGTACAAAAGTCGTCGAACACAGACTCATGATTTTCACCAAGATCTGAGGGAGATCTTCATAAGACCCATCCTTAATCCCTGTAGCTGGTGTCTGAACGCTAGCATTTGAAGAAAAAGAAAGAAAACATTTGCAAAGGATTATATATGAGTTGTGGGACATGGGAGAGCTGCCTGGCTGACAAAAGTACAAAGCCTCATCATTGCAAATGGTTCTTGTAGGCACCTGAAAGTCAGCCTCAGCTGAAAGCCCAGGAAACTGCACTCCAGACTGTCACTGGCTCCCCGGGGCTGGACCAAAAAAGCACCATCTCAGCAGCAGAAAACAAAGCAGCAAAATCACCACCCCTGCTGAAATATGTCAAACTGCTAATGAAAATGAAAACATACCTTTTTTTATTTTGACCTCAGGTAACAGGGATTTTCACATCACCGTTGTAGATGATTCTCTCGGGTACCTAATTTAGTAAATATATTAAAATAAACCATTATTAAAAGGAATTTTTCACATTGTAAAACAAGTCTGTTGTGCCACTGTGGTACAGAATAGGACCTTTTCTATTCAAATACTAAATTAAATTTGGAAAGTCCCTTGTACTGTTTATAGACTATGAGCAAGTGAAGGAATTAACACAGTTTGAAGTGAAACATTCCTAGCTCACACATCTAGTCTTTATTTCTCATTTAAAAACAGCAGACTCTTATTGAAAAATTACCTTAAAAACACATATTTTTGCCTCAACAGTGAATATCAGATTCTCAGGCTTGAAAGCGTATAGCTTTCTGTATTTCTTTCTTAATGACTGTTATTAACTGCACTAATGTAATTGGCAAAATAATAATCAATTTTTGTACACACTCCATTATTTTCCAGACAGTAGTTTAATAACAAAAGCAGAGCTGTCATTTCTCCCTGTGGTTACTCACAACTGTACAAATTCATCCTGTCAACACATATTTAAAATCTAATTAAAAAAAAAATCTAACAGAGTGAATCTTTATACAATAAGTGAGATAAGTCAGTGAGTCAATCCACATTTCTTAAATATGGATATTTTGTTGTGTCCCTTATAGTTAACTTTCTCTCCCTGAGTGTGTATACACAGGCATATACATATATTTTCTATAAACTGCCTGCAGGAACACTTCAGCTCCATCTATTTATTGTAACTGTACAGCATAGTCAGAAAAAGGATAAACCACAAGTCTGATCAGTCTGAATAAGTAAAAAAACAAAAACTAAACAAAAAAAAAAAAGGCAAAAAGCGAGACAACATACAGGCACTTTTTCAGCATTTGGATTCCAGATCAGCTTTGCAGCTCTAAAAACAAAAGCCTGCTGCACATTTGGTGGCAGCTGAACGATTCCTCTCCCACATCCCACACTAAGGTGTCACAGGAGCATTGAAACAGTCCCCACCTGACACTGAAAGCAAGGTTTCCTTTATCCTTTTTTTTTCTTTTTCTTTTCTTTTTTCTTTTTTTTTCTTCTTTCTTTTTTTTTTTTTTTTAAACTTTTATTTTGGTTTGTTTTCCTTATGGTTTTGTTTGGTTTTGGGGTTGTTTGGGTTTATTGTTTTGCTTTGTTTTTTTCAGAAATCAGATGGTGCTTCCTTAAATGCAGTACTTGGCACATGGCCCAGGATCTCTTAAAGTAAATGACTCCCGAAGACCTCTGGTGTCATTTTCCTCAAGATGACCTCTGCTTTCATGCCAATCAGTGAATCCATCCTGTTGTTAATGCATGGGGCCAAGAGGAATAGGTACTCAAACCTCACACCTGACAAGCATCCAGAAGGTGATGTGGTCAGCCTGCTTTTAGCAGTCTCAGCTTTTGCTGTGGCCATCCCTGCTCTAAAACCACAACAACCGTTCAGCCACATCACAGGGGACCTGAAACAGGATGGCACCAACCTGCTCTCCCCGGCAAGGCACATTGATTCATTTAGTGGCTTTATTTAACTACCAGTATATTAATAAGAAAAGAGTCAAAGATAGTAAGACAGCACGAAGGCAGCCAGAGACACTAAGCAGATTTATCAATTTACGAAGCTTGATCACTTTCCTTCATTTTATCTGACACAGTTGGTGCAAGAGTTGGTACTTCAGTAAGTTTTCTACTCTATGCTGTGCTATTTTAAAAGGATTTCACAATAAAGGAAGCTGAAAGACTGTGCACAGTCTGGAGACTGTATCTGGTGTGACATGAATGTAGTATTTTAACTAGATTTAATCTTAAAGAATTCCCTGCTCTACAATGACTTTGCAGGAGGAAACCTTACGGAAAGGAAAATCTGTTCATCCCACACCACAGAACACTGAATCGCATTGCAGGCTCCAGCAGCTCTTCCTACATATTAAAAATGTTTTCATCGGGGAATTTGGAAGCACTTAAGTTGGGGGGGGGGGGGGGGGGAAATACTAGGTCTTGTTTGGTTCATTTTCGGGCTCATTTTAATTGTCACTAACGTTGCACTGCAACAGCTGCAAGTGCTTAAGGGAGCCGCGGCTGTTTGCAGTGGAGAGCATCACAGGTTCGGTGCTGGTACAAACCAATAAACCTGATTCTGTCCCCATCCCCTTGAGCACCAGGACAAGGCCTCGGCAAGAACTTTTGTTTCAAAATTGGAGAAGCAGGGTTCAGGCTGCAGGACAGTGAATCAGCCTGTTTTCTTACATAAAAAGGGCTTGAAGCTTAACCACAGACACACTCTGAGACACATAGACAGAGACTTGGGAAACAGCCTCAGAAAGCGCAGTCCTTCCCTGTATTAAAGATTCTTTAAAAAGCAGGAAATGTAAATCCTGCCTCTCCCCCCATCTGGTTCCCTGAAGAGATCTCAGGGCCTGATCCAAAATATCATTTTAAAAGCTCCTTTTGATAGCAGTGAGGTTTTAGATTAATCTCCATGTGAGCACAGGTGAGAAGAAAAAAAGGAAGGAAAAATAAAATTAAGAAAAGAGAGAGGAAAAGAGGATTAAAAGAAATAAAACAGGAGGGAAAGAAGCCTGTGAACAAGCAGAGGGGCAGTGCTCTGTGAACATACCTAGGGGACGGTCAGAACGGCTGCAGCCGCCCGGGCGCACACCGGAGCTAAGCTCTGGATTCACGGAAGGATCCTTTAGTTACGCACAGATTCCCCTTTTGTTCCAGGAATTAAATTTAGAAACAAACAAGCAAACAAACAAAGGACTCTGCCCTCACCCTTCCCCGTCCCGCCCGCTTCCCGCCCGAGCCCCTCTCGGCTCCCCTCACCCGGCCGCGGCGGGATCCCGGAGTTGGGCTCAAGCCCCCCCACCCGTGTGAGTGTCTGTGCGTGTGTGGATGTGTGAGTGGGGGGTGGGTGGGGGTGAGAGCCCCTCCGCCCCCGTCCCAAGGCTGTGTGTGTGTGCCCGCATCTCGGGGGGTTGGGCAAGGCTCCGGTGCCCCCCACCCTGGCAGCTGGGCCGACCTGCTCGGGGCCGTCCGAACCGCAGCCCCTGCCTGGGCCCCGCCGCCCCCGCTACGGCCCTCCCCGCCGGCCCTGGCATCCCCCGCATCCCCCGCCGGCCCCGGCCCCCCGGCTGCGGCTGCGGATAGAGGCCGAGTTGCGGGCCGAGCACTGCTGATGGAGAGCAGGTGGAGGCAAAGGGAGGGTTTTTACACCCTTGTTACCCCTCCCCGGCCCCGGTTATTTTCAAGCAGCTCGAAGCAGGGAGTTAAAATCCCTGCCAGGATGCTCCCCAAATATGCCACTCGTCTCCCTTCCCTCCCCGGGGTGAAGCAGGTGCTGGGTGGGCAGCGGGAAGGACAACACATGTGTCCCCACGGGTCCCGCAGCCCTTGGGGACACTAGAGTTGAAGATGGAAAACCAAGGGATAAGGGGCAGGGAGATGCCAGAGCTGGCACTCAAACAGGGTGTTGAGCCGGACGCCTCCGTATGCAGTCACTGACATTTCTGCTTTAACAGGGGACAAGCTGCTGAGAACATTTTTCAGGGTTTTGCTTCTGTATGAATTAACAATAGACAGCAACAACCAGGGACACTCCATTCCCTACCCCCGCTGAAAACTTGAAGACACTGCTCGATTTGTTGCTTGCTGGGTAGAAGTTTTTTTGGGGGTTGTTTTTTTTTTATTTTTGTGTGTGTGTGTTTCTTTTTTATTACTGCATTGTGCAAAAAAACACCTCTTCTAGAAAACTTCTGGTTTGGCTTTCATTCCCTCCACGCAAGACATCTCATAGAGATGCATTAAAGAAATAAACGGTTAAATAAATAAAGAGAAAAAATAAAATTTTGTCACACAGTCCACAGGGCTTCAAACCAAGCAAGGAGGAGAGGCAGGGCAATCTCCATCCCCGTAACTCAGTCCACTACAACTACAGGCCTGGACACTTTACTGCTTCTGTTGGAAGTGGCTTGGGTTTGAATGCTAGACTGCAGGGACAAAAAAAAAAAAAAAAAAAACAACACCACAAAAAAATGGGTACAGAAAGAGCAAAAGAAAACGATCATTTCAGAGAGTGATAAGATATGGGTAGCTTGCATCAGGGGCACTGAGACGTTATCATACTGTGCCGGGTCAACCCGATACGGTGGTAGATAGCTGGGGCTGGAGCTGCCTGTCTGCTGTTACACCAGGCTACAGCCTCACCAATCCCCGGGCTTTTGCTTTTCACTTAAAAGTTAAGTCACATCTTTGACTATTTTTGCATGGTGATGGCTTAGAGCTCACAAATCTAAATGCTCTCAGCCCTCAGAGAGTGACAAACGTTATTCTCGGTCCTCCCCCACAATTTCAGGCAGTCAAGAATTAGATGTAGCAGAGTGTACAGTATTTTAATCTATCTATTTGTATCTGCTGTGCCCAAAAAATTCATTAGAGGAGCCTTAAAAATGTGAAGTGTTTGAGTGCTCAGCTCACTCCCAAAAAGATGAATTCTTTCAGCAGCTGCTCACCTCCACCACGTCCTGGAGTGCGCTACCTTGTGTTATTCACATGAGACCTGCACTTAAAACAGATATCTGAATCATTTTACTACAGACAGCTCAAGTGTGCATGTGTGTACAATCAGGATTGGTTTTTGTCCCAGCTGAGCAAACAAAATCTGTCCCGCTCTCCATAGCTACCCCTGGAATGCCCAAACCTCATGGCAACCTCTCAAAACACAAGGATTCGGAAAGAGAGGGAAGAAAGTTTATTAAAAATACATTAATTCCTAACACTGAAGTGTGTAGGATTGCTTTTTTCTTTTTCCTGCATGAAATTTTGAATTCAGCCATCTGAACAGGTGTCAGAAACAGTGGGTCCATTTAGCTCCTCTGATGATCGGAGTAATAAATATAGAGGATTTCCTTTCAATGCAGCACATGCTGAAATGACACCAATGTAGTTCTGGCATCTGAGCAGATAATTCTGATATATGCATCATTTCCTCCCTAAATCCAGGAAGCAACTACACTCTCTATCTGATATTAGTATATTATGTCAAATAGAAATTGGTATTAAAATTATGAATGATTCTAGACCGAGAACTTCCTACACACTACACAGAGGGAGGAGGGGGAGGAAACAGCTGCACAGAAGCTTTTGGAAAGCAAAAAAAGAGCTGGGAAAGTTCACTTTTTAAACTCAAAATTTTCTGCCATGTTTTCACGTGGGGGTAGTTTTCAAGTGGCATTTTGATTCAGCGCAGGCATTTTTGTTTTAAAAGGGTGAAGATGACATTCTAATAAATAGCTCTCCCCACTCTGTTTGCAAATAGCACCTGCCCAAGGGTGGTGAAAAATTGCACAAGAAATAAATACACACTGGTGTGACCAGGCTATTTCCCTCCCTTCTTGCCTCTTTTTTTTTTTTTTTTTTTTTTTTTTTAGGATGTGGTCCGAGATGTTATTTCTCAGGCAAGGAAAACGCTGCAGCACAAACACAAAAATACTCTTGGACTCTGCTCAGCAGAAGTCCAGGGGTCAGGCAGAGGGTTATGTTTCATCTTAGGGGGAGAAAATATATAAAAGGCTTAAGAATAAGGTAGGATGGGGAGGGAGCAGGGGGCTGAGCTGCAGTGCACACCTTTTCCCAGCCAGCAAAGGGCCGCTCTCCGTGCGCGGATCTCCCGGCATCAGTCACATGGAAGTTCTTTAGTTAATAAATGAGGAAGCACTACAGGTCTGGGAGAGAAATAGGATGCTGTTAGTGATGGTGAGATTAGGACCACGCACACCTTTCAACATCGGCTTGCCCAGCTCAGGCAGCGTTCCCCCTGCTTCAGCTGGAGAGGTACCTGCAGGAGAAGAGCGGGATCCTGCGGGATCCTGCTCAGCTTTGGGATCCCTGGGCCCCAGAGGATCCAAGCCCCAGAGGAGCAGGATGGGGGCCACAGTCAAGCGAAGGGTGATTATTGAATGGAGGTTATTCAGAGCAGAGCAGTCTCAATTAGTCCTCAGCCAGCAGTCCTGCCGCAAAGGTGAGCACATCCCTGCAATGATTCTTACAAAGAATCCCTATACTCCCTTTCCTGTAGTTAACATTAAAGCTTGCTTCTCTATTTTCCCCCCTTCGTTTGGGCTGTTAGCTACAATTGTTTCAGGCTGAAATTCAGGTGCAGCCTAAGGAAGGCTGCATTTTGATTATTTTTTTTTTTTTTTAATTTGCAAAGCAAGATTACAATGTGTAATAATGATGCCAAACTGGGAGAGAGCTTTTTTTTCCCTCTCAGGTTGGGTGTGTGATGGGAATTTTCCCTTTTGCACTCAGTCTATTTCTAGGAAGGATTTCTCTTATCGCTGTACAAACAGGGTGGTGTGGTTTTTTTTTTCCCTCTGAGAGAGAAGACACTTCAGGGAGGCAGCAGTGCTTCCCTCATTCTGCACTACTCACTTGATTCACAATACTTTTTAAATCCTATTGCCTGCTCCTAGATTTGCCTGTAAGGAAACCTGGAGCAGCAGAGGGGTGTGGGGATGAGGCTGGACCAGAAGTGGGTCCCATTTCAGGGGCTGGAGTCCCTCAGGGGCTGCAGTGCCTCTTCAGTGGGGGCTTTGCCAAGGAGAGACCTCGTCTCATCCCTTCCCTTCCTCAGGGCTCTCTGCAAGGGCAACGTTGAGGCCTCTAAGTCACCCCCTGTGAAAAAAACCTGGGCATCAGTAAAGGCTCAGCCAGGACAGGGGAGGTGGGAGAAGAAATAAAAAATCAGCCCTGTCTTTATGAGAGGAGATAATTCCCTCCGCGGCCAATAGCAACCAGTTTACCCACAGATTACACATTAACCAGAAAATGGAACTCGAATTAACCAGAATCTGGAGCTTGAACCATTACTCAAACCCTGGTGCAACAGCAGGTCAGATGCCAAAGGGCAGGTTGGTGCCTCAGTGCTGGGGAGGGGCGAGGTGCAGCATCAGGGACCACGGCCACCAATGCCTGCTGTCACTCATGGTATCAGGGCGAGGTGTCCATCCTCTCCACAGGGACCTCCACAGGAGCAGGTTGACCTCCAGCAACACCCATCACCCCCTGACAAAGGCTCTCGTGGGTGCAGGTGGCCGTGGGATGGGGGTGCTCAGGGCCGCATCCTGACCCCGTCACACAGGGCAGGATGGGGTCCAAGCTGTGCACTGGACCAAACGGGCAGAGGGATGGCAACAGGTCCTCTCTTTTCAGAGTCACCAGCACCCAGAAGGGATGACCTTACAGCTGGGAAGAAGTAGCACCAACAGCTTGGGGAAATAAAATAAAGAAAAAAAAAAAAAAGTAAAAAAAAAAGTGCTGGTTTCACGAGCCCGAGTCTGGAGATAAGATCTCCATCCTGAAGTGGTTGGAGCATCTCTCAGTGAGGCCTCCACTTCTCAAATAAACTGGGCAGATAATCCCATTCAGAGAGTGGGAGAAGAGTCTGCAAACGGACTCTGGGGGAAGGTGGCTTTAAACGAACAGGGTGGAGGGGTTTGAGGAGCCTTTCAAAGTCACAGTGCCCTCTGACATTGAGAGCTGCAGCAAAGAGGGGCTCGGAAACCTCAACATTTCTAGCACATTAACCTTTGGATTGATTGTTTAGGACAAGTAACTCAGAAGTTGGAGGAAGTTCTTTGAATTATTTTTTTTCTCTGCTCCTCAGTTCTCTCTTGACTTTCTAAGGCCTGTAGTAAATAAAAAAACCAACAAAACAAACAAAAAAAAAAAAACAAAAAAACAAAAAACCACAGGGCAAACAAAAGAAGGGGGGAAGAAAAGCAAAGAAAAGAGGAAAAAAAAAAAAAAAGAGGCAGTATGGACCCAAATGGCAAGAAATTTTTTGAGGTAGATTAAGTGGCTCTGTGACAAGCCAAGCCTGATGCGATGTATCTCTTACTAGAGACAGGCATCCTCTGCTGGGATCAGGTGATAAGAGGATGTGAAGTCTTCTTTTTCACTTCACTCCATCATAAAACAATCACAATATAGGGCCACATCATGTCATCGGGTTTTTGAGCAGACCTCCTGTTTGAGATCCCCTAAAACCTGGTGGGATGATCTGAGTCACTGAAACTGATCTCATTGCAATACTGAGAAACAGCACCTGAAAACTCACGTTTTTCATCTACCTGAAGGAGAACTTGCTTTCTAGCAGGCAACAATTTTCCGCTTTACATGAAGCTATCCTTCTCCCCTCCTGTATATTATTGAGTCCAGCTCTTGTATCAGCATCACCCCTTCGCCGGGCAGCAAGCTGAAGTACTGCTCTCAGAGTTCTTGAACTTTAAACTACAGACTAAGAAACTGAGTACGGAATCAAAAAAATGCAGTTTATTATTGTAGATTATTCTCTCTTTTGATATAACCATAGAGTCGAAAATGAAAGAAAAGCACATAGGAACATCACACGTGGTTAGTTAGTAACTCAAGATATAAAACAATTTTGCACAGCAAAATATGTAAAAGAAAAAGTAACTGACAAGATTTTTTTATATTTATTGTGGTAAGATTTACTTTCCATTTTTTTTTTTTTAAAAGACAGGATATCAGTCCCTGAAAATAAAATTTACTGATTATTGCCTTTAAAACTGTGGAATTTTTGAAGTTACAGAAAATCCAGTTCTGCACCACAATACAACTGTAAAAAAATCTGCATCATTTTAAAACTGTGCAGTAATGCCATCTTTATAACTGCATAAATTGTATTAGCGTTCTAAACAGGTTTGTAAATTTTTGCTGTTGTTGTTTTTGTATTATATGTTTGCAGGTTATATCTTAGTGCAATTCAGTCCCAAATACTTCAATTTTGAAAAGAAAAAAAAAAAAAAAAACAGCCCATACATTTTGAATGTAAAATACCCCTATAGATATAAACAGGGGTGCCTCCCCCTTTTAATACTTTGGTTTTCAAATACAGTCAGTGGTATAGCAAGGACTACATATACCCAACTTATATTTAAGTTGCAAGCACATGCTGCATAAACTACTTTTTAAAACAGTCCCATTGCAAATTCTACCCCCCTTTACATCACGACAGTAAACAATTTAGTGCATCAATCTTTAAAAAAAAAATCTACATCTAAACAGACCTAACTCTTTCGGATTTATCTATAACATTCCTTTATCTGTAGCATACATTTTAACTGGGCTAACAGATGACAGAAACTAGAATTAAATTATATACTAGGAACCCAGAGCATTCCACATTTGACAATGACCAAATGCAAAAGGAAAAAAAAATAATGGGGCAGATCACTTAAAATTAATTTTTAGACTGTTTTAGGCAACAGCATGGTTTCAATGTCCCCCCCCAAGTGGGATGTGAATTCTGTTTTTAACATCTTCCCAAAGTTCTTTTCTTTTTTTTTTTTTTTTTCTTTTCTTTTTTTTCTTTTTTTTTATGAATTTTTTTTGCCACATTAGGTTATCGAAATCCATTCTGGCATGTTTTTTTGAGAGGGAATGCTTCAGTGCATTTAAAAGGAAGTCTGAAGTTTTGAGTAACTCAAAGCAGTTTTAGAGCAGATGCAAACTTTAATGGGGAGGAAGAGGAGGAGGAAGATCAAAGGTTGCACTTTTTTGCTTTCAACCCAAAAAAGTGATGAGGCAATAAAACAAAAGGATGAATGCCATGCCATAATAGTCTCCAAAAGTCCATTTCCAAGCAAAAGAAAAAAAAAAAATAATTATACCATACATGACCAGCATGCAGGGTTTTTTATTAATATAATGTCTCTTTTTCATAGTCTTTTGAAACAGTTATAGTTCATTGTTGCTAAGACAAAATAGCAAGCGTAATGCATGAGATGAGTATGGGATTCTAATGGCAGACTAAAGTCTCACATTTGGCAGATTAAGGCCAAAACTCACATGAACACACCGAAGGTTGATGCAGGCTTGATTTTGGCAGGTTGATCTAGGTATATCTCTAGGTTTGCACAACAACGCTAAAAACTGATGGAACTCAGCAAGCTGGAGTCTAAAAATTTCACATTGTTTTTGTATTTTTTTGTTTTTGTTTTGTGATTTTTTTTTTGTATTTTTTTAATTTTATTTTTTCTTTTTGCAAAGCTCAAATCTCATATGAAGAACTCAGGATGGCAAAAAAAAAAAAATAACTGACTTTTTTTTGGACACAGCAAGCTCAAAAGAAAACAAAAACCTCATGAACTTAAAAATATATATATAATGTGGATGGCAGGTTTCAAAGAAGAGCAAGCTTCATATGAAAAACTGAGTTGGTGGCGAGTTGGATCTTTTAAATTTAAAAAAAAAAAAAAAAAAAACCAACACAAAACAAACCCCCACCCCCAGCCCCCCACAAAAAAAAAAAAAGAAAAAAAAAACCCAACAGAAAAGAAACTCATGTAGAACTTTAGGTTGGCCAACACGGAGCCAGCCCACCTTAAAAAGAAAAAAAAATAGAAAGAAAAAAGAAAAAAAATAACAACCAACCCAAACAGCAACTTTGTTTTAAAATTGTTTTGAGTTTGTTTTGTTTTGTTTTTTAAAAAAAAAGTAATACAAGGTGGCAAGCTGGGTTGTCGCTCTAGCAAAGCCCCCAACAACAACTCACACGGAGAACTTTTAGTTAAGGTGGCAAGGCTGTGGGAACTCACATGAAAAACTCTGGAGAGGAAGGGTTGTCGCTGCTGGATCCGTTTTCTCTGAAGCCGTTGCTGACCAGCTTCTCGTATTTTTCCTTGTAGGCGTCCCTCTCCCGGACCAGCCTGGAGATCTCCTGCTTTAGGTGCTCCACTTGCTGCAGCAGCTGGTTCTTCTCCGACTCCAGGACGTGCCGCTGCTGGACCCTCTTGAAGCGGCAGGACTGGGCATAGCCCCTGTTTTTGAGGGTCCTCCTCTTCTGCTTCAGCCGGATCACCTCTTCCTTGCTGACGCCCCGCAGCTGCCGGTTCAGCTCCCGCACCGACATGGTCACCAGCTGCTCGTCGGAGAAGCGGTCGTCGAAGTGGAGGCCGCCGCCGCCGCCGCCGCCGTGGTGCGGGTGGTGCAGCCCCCCGGCGCCGCCGCCGCCGCCGCCGCCGCCACCGCCGGAGCCGGCGGCCGAGGAGGCGGAGGAGGGCGGCGCGCTGCCCGGCGCCGCGGCGTGGGGGTGCCCGCCGCCGCCGCCGCCGCCGTGGTGCGGGTGGTGGTGGTGGTGGTGGTGGTAGTGGGGCGCGCCGCCCTGCGCCGCCGCCGCGGCGATCACCGCCGACACCACGGCGGCCGCCGAGCCCATCTCCTCGGCCGGTACGGAGCCGCCGGCGCCGGCGGCCGCGGCCAGCTGCTGCCCTCTAGCATAGCCATCGAAGGCGCCGGGCAGCGGGTGGTGGCTGCTGTTGATCAGCGCCTCCACCGCGTCCTCGGGGCTGAAGCCCAGCGCCTCCGGGTTGAGCTGCTGCGGGTAGCCCGTCATCCAGTAGTAGTCTTCCAGGTGGGTCTTCTGGTCGGTGCCGGAGCCGGGGCTGGGCGCCGAGAAGCTGGGGGACGGGGGCACCGAGCTGCAGGGCGTGCTCATCGGGGTGGAAGAGAGCGATCCCCCGGCGATCAAGCGGCCGCACTGGCTGATAATGCGATCGGTCTCCACCGGCTCCTTTTTCACTTCAAACTTCATCAGATCGAAGTCATTAACATATTCCATGGCCAGGGGACTGGTGGGCAGGTCGGAGCTGCTCATTGCCAGTTCTGATGCCATCCTTTTGCTGCTGACAGTCCTCCAGAAAGGGTGCGCTCCGGGAGCGAGGGGACTGCTCTGAGTTGCCACCGGGTGAGCCAGCTTGATTTTTGGCGAGGTCTGCTCCGCTCTCTCCTGCCTCTGCCTCTCGCCACGGCCCCTCGCAGCCTCCGCTCCAATTCGCCCCGGCTGCTCTCGCTCCCGCTCCGCGTTATCCTTTGCAGAGTCTCCGCTGCCGCTGATGCATCAGAGCGAGGGGCTCTTGCTATTCGCCTTTTGCATAAAGTTTTTTTTTTTTTTTTTCCCCCCCTCCCCCCCCCCTCTCTCTCTCTCTCTCCTCTCTCTCTCTCTTTTCAGCTTGCAAACTGCAGCTGGAAGTGTTAGCTGGTGTTGTTGCGAGTCAATTTTTTGTTGTTGTTGTTGTTTTTTGTTTTGTTTTGTTATTTTTAACACTTCATGGTGCCTTTCTTCTAGGCTTTCTCATGCAAAGTGCGGAGCGAGAAGAGAGGTTCATCGGGGAAGGGAGGAGGGAAAAGAACGAAGGCAAAAAAAAAATGAAAAGAAAAAAAAAAAAGAAAAAAATCAAAGTCGGTATCGCAACCAAAATAATAATACTAGTTAAAAAAACAGAGAGAGAGGAAATAAAAACTCGACCCCAAAGCTACAGCAAGAAGATGAAAAATATTTTAAAGGTTTCATCCAGCAGGAGAGTTTAAAAGCATTGCTGAGTTTTATAGCGCTCCTGACGTCAAATGGGAAATTGACTGGGCGGCCGGACCAATGGGCTGCCGCCATCCCAGCGCTCATTAGCATAATAGTATAGAAACAAGGAAACTTTTCGGAGCTGTCAATCAGGGCCCCATCAGCTGACTGTCAGCTGGGGAGCGCCTTAACCCCTGCCTGCCCGCCCGCCGCCTCCCGCCGGACTCACCGGGTAAGCGGCTGCGGGACGGGGCCGCGGTGGGGGCTGCTCCACTCCTCTTTCCCTCCGCTCCGCTCCTTCCCTCCGCTCCGCCGTGCGCCGGGACGGCCCCGGCCGCCGCGCTCCGGGCGAGCGCCCTGCCCCGGGGCGGGGTGCCCGGCAGCTGCCCCCGCCCGCCCGGGCGGTGCGGGCACCTGAGGGCACGGGGAGCTCCCTGCGGCCGGGAAGGAGCGAGGGGGAGCACAGGACAGCCGGGCACAGCGACCCGGAGGGGACCCAGCAGGGACCCGGCAGCTCCGGCCGCCTCCGGGGCTGCTCGTAGCGCGCTGCTCCGCCGTGCCAGCCGCGGGTACCTGCCGCCAGCCCGGCCCGGTCCGGCCCTTCCGTTGCCCCGTGCTGGGCCACTCTCCCCGTTGCTCTCCCTCGCAGCGCTCCTGTCATTTACCGATGTTTTTCTTTCTCTCCACGGGACCATCGATTCCTCCATCCACCCCCTTCCCCATCACCTTCCCCAGAGGTGCGAAAACCCTGCGAGTTTACAATCCCCGCGCCTGCCGCACTTGGTCTGCCGGTCCGGAATAATTAATTTAATACATTTAGAACTAATTAGATTTACTTTAGCCTCCCCTTGGCCGGGGAAGCAGGGCCGGTACCGGTGCGGGGCGACGCGGGGGGGGTGGCCGCAGCGGCCGGCGCGAAGCGGAGCGGCGGAGCGGGTTCGGTCCGAACCCCGACAGCGCCACCTCTCGTCCGCAGGTCAGTGCCAAGCGCTCGGCTGCCACAGCCGCGGGGACCGGGACCGGGATCGGGACATCCCATCGGGGCAGCCGTCACTCCCCCCCTCTCCCGGTCGTGGTGTCCCCCTGCCCCTGCTCGGCTGCACCCTTGGCGGGCCTTGGAGAACCCGGTGCTGGAAGGGCTGCCAGGCTTGATTTTCCGAGCGGGTTTTATGGGAATATCGATAGAATTAAAGTTACTTGTAATTCCGTGATAAATGAGATGTCTCTAGTAAGTAAGATTAAGTGTAGTGCTATAAAGTTGTTTATCTGAAAAGTAATTCTCAGGAACCTGACTTCTGACACTTGGTCATATATTAAACCAGCTTCTTGAACATTGTACTTCAAATCCTCTCCCTTCTCCCCTCGCCCGGTCCCTTCCCCCTCGGAGTTTGCTATTTATAACTGCACACGGGGTATTACTTCGGAGGTGCGGGCAAGGCTCTGGGTAATTTTTCACCGACTGTGAAAATCATCATTTGCAATAGCCAAAGAATCTCTGCTTAGGAAATGGTACTTGGCTAGTGGATTTACGAATGGATAACATTTTCTGACTATGCCATTATCAGTCTGAGTGCCAGTACTAACATCTGAAAGTCATACGGCATGTACTGTTCCTGGCAGCTAAAAAAGGTACAGCATACTGCAAATTTAGGAAGATAACCACATCTAGAAATGATCGGAGATTCTGTAAAGCTAAAAATGCTACAAACATTACAAAAAAACAAAAACAAAAACAAAAAAAATATTTCCGCATAGTCCCAAAAAACACACACACACAGAGCCATGGACATCTGCAAGCTTTATCTTACAGACTGCTATTCATGACAAAGTTAATACAACTTAACTACTCAGGCTGGCTTTCCTATTTTTTCACATCATGGAAATCAACAAAACTTCCAGGCTCGCAGCATAAATCCCCCCAGGACAGTCCAATTCCTTGCATTTGTTTTTTTTTTTTTTCCCTGAGCAAGATGAATGTGGTACTGTATATCACTTAACATGCTCACCTATGAGAGATATAAAATGTGTGCTAATATTTTTAAATGAAAAGGTTATTGCTTTTCAGAATGTACAATCGTAGTATTTCACTTGCCTGTTTGATAGATGGCTGTGGAAATATGGCTCTGGCCCCATAAAATAGTTTGTTTGGATGTGAGGATTCAAAGTGCTACATTTGCAAATGAATAAATTTCCTAAGTAAACTCTGAACTCTAGACAAAAGAATACAAAATTGGGTGAGCTAATGGGGACCGTCTCTTAATTGATACCAATGTAAGCAAGTGCTGAGAATTAAATTGAAGCTCTGACCTACCAGAACAGCAAGTAAAATTATTAGTTGTAAAATATTGTTTTTGTGTGATTATTATACAGAACTGCTGCACCAAAATGCCTCT
This sequence comes from Calypte anna, assembly GCF_003957555.1. Classification (NCBI taxonomy): domain Eukaryota; kingdom Metazoa; phylum Chordata; class Aves; order Apodiformes; family Trochilidae; genus Calypte; species Calypte anna. The sequence goes on from NC_044257.1 coordinate 14,679,538, forward strand.
ACTGTTCAGCGCGGCAGAGAAAAAAAGATTATTAGCAATTTTTGGATAACCTTCAGAAGCAACATTCTCCTCCCTTCACCATATAGTGCTCATTTTAGTAGTATTTTTCTTTATTATTTGGCTATTCACAATGGGTGTCTAAACATTTACAGTCCTCTATTAACAGTGTTTCTTCCATAACAATCACACACTTTCATTTCAATTAGAGCTATTCAGCCTTCAGTTTTTCCACAATTATCATAGGCCAAATCCCCCAGACTGCTCCCTTTTCCCAGCGCTGTTTGTAACAATCCTGCCCTGAGCCAGGCAGAGGGAAAACTCCAGCATCCCTCTCACAGCCTCCTGCTCCTGTTTGTTTTTAAGCATCTCAGTTCCACAAGCATAACGTGGGAGCTCTGCTTGCTCCCAGTTTGCTGCTGACCTGGTTCAGAAGCCTCCAAACTGATGTAGATATTTATTGCAGGGGAGTTTTCTGACAAATCACACAGGGGGACGTGAAACATTAACTCCACATGCACTCGGATTGCCCTGCACTGGGACAAACACACCAGCAGCCTGTGCAAGGACCTTCTATCACTGAAAAGTCTGTGTGTGTGTTTTTCCATGTGTGTCTCTAACACACAACACGTAGCAGCAGCAAACATAAAGATTACGAGTTACACAGATGCAGAGTATAATTTGTTGTAACTTAGACACGTCTCAAAACCAACACATTAAGTACAGTTACTGCTCCTTTTGTTTATCCAGTGTCTTATTTTATGGTGCAGAACTAAACAGTGTCCGCTGAATTTAACTATGAAACCAGCCAAATTGATTTCAGAAAGACTTCTTCAGAGTAACAGAGTGATAAGGCATAAACTGCTCCTAGGTGCAGTGCTAGATAAATCCTTTTAACAGTCTTCAGATCAGTTAACAGGGTAAGTAAATCACATATCACTGTTAGCAGATTTATGGGAGAGAATTAATAGAATCAGACGAGATAATCTGGTAGGGATAAAATTGCTGAGGAAACAGTCCTGCCTTACATTGGAGGGTATGGAACAACAGTCTGATTACTGGCAGTTGTTATGGATTGGGGAATTACAAGCTAAATCACCGTAAGAGTAATTCAGTATTTATTAATTCTTTTCTCTTTAAACAACTCACAGACGCAAATAAAAGCCTCTCTCTCTTTGAAGACGCATTCTTTATATATTTTTATTGGATGTAATTTACTATTTGCATTACCTGTATTTACTTCATAATTGAACATTTTGCATTCAAATTTATGTAATGCATTATACTTCAGAATATATTCCTCCCTTATTAGCATAGTCACTTACCTCATGAATTACTAACAAAGTTTATCTGAAAATATAGGTGTATTTTTTATTAAGTGGAACACGAACATATGTACAATAAATTCTGATTTGCCAGTAGTGTTATAGTAACACAGAGCAACCCTGTGTCGGAGAAGAAGGAAAAGAAGCAGCAGCGAAGAAGCAGAATCAATTACTATGTGTTTAGATGTGACAATAATTTCTTCTGTCAGTGTTTTGTTTATTTTTAATAAAGACTGAGTGACTCAAAGGTTTACTTTAGAAGGAGCAGATGAAAAAGGATCTCCACAGTGAATATCTTCTCTCTGGTCCCCTGATGGACTTGGCTAACTGAGGCTTGGCCACTGCAGGCTTTGCTCTGGCTGAGTTCCCCCTGACCCCACACATGTCATGGGTGCACACTGCTCTAAACACACTTTCTCCAAAATTTCCTCTCTTTCCCTTAATCCTGTTTTTATGCTTAGCTTTAAATCCACACAATCAATATAATTTAGTCACATTCTGCAGTATTAATGCAACCTTACTCATGCAGAGAAAACCCCGACCCCAGTGACTTCTAAGAACTGCAGGACTAAATCCTGGATCCCATTGAAACCAATGGCAAAAGTGGTGCTGGTTTTGGTGGGAGCAGGATCGGGTCCTTGAGGTCAGCAATTTGTTTATGTCAAAGGGCTCGTGCTGCAAGAAATTAAAGACCTGCTGGCAGGAAATGGGGTCTGGCCCCCAGAATTCAAAGGCAAAATTCCCAGTTAGCTTGTGCGGATGTCCTTTACGCTGGGGTTTTATCATCGAGCTGCTGCGTGCTAGGATGCCTGTATATTTTGTCTGGACCCATAAAGCAAGTCCTCCTGGGAGCATTCAAATGAGCACATCTATAAATGTAGCACGGCAAAATGAGCTACTTTTGCCACTCTCGCTTTTCCCGAGCCTGGTACAATCCATTTCTGTGACAGCAGTTTTCTGCCCCATACGCAGCTGATACTGCTCTTTTATTTTAAGGCTGAGAAAATCTTCCCTTTAAACTCATGCTGAGCATCAAATTGGACTCCACTTGCAGCTGAACATCTTGGCTGTCTCTTCCTTTCCTCCATCAGCTCCAGTATATTTTATGTAGAATCTTCTCTGTTAATGAAACTTGCTTCTCCGTTCTCTTCACTTCCCAGTTTTGCATTTGTGTTACAGAATCCATCAGGCTCGCAACGTTAGAAAACTGTGCAAAAGGAGGGAGAATAAAATGTTTTCTTTTCCTATAGTCTCCCCTTTGGCCAGTCTGCACAGACTCTAAATATACAACCTCTATTCATTTATATGTAAAGTTTCTGTCGCTAAATTAGAAGAAAGATAGTTTGAAAAGACAGTCTCAAACACATAGTTTGGTTGCTTTTTTTTTTTTTTTGCAGCAACCGAGGGGGCTTGTGTTTCAGCTCTAGGAATTTCAATGCATTGGCAGCTGCTACGATTTTATTCCCCTGGAAGTGCCTGACAGTCACCTGAGTGTGTGAGTTTGCTCTCTGTACCCTCCGGCAGAATGAAGAAATGGCTTTTTTAGCCATGAGAATATTTTCATTACTTGCTCATAATGTTTGTAAAATCCTAGAAATATCCCAGATTATTTTGTATGATCCAGCAACGATTCCTCTATCTGAAGGGGAGACAACACAGAGGTGCAACTGAAAAAGTTGCTCAGATGTGGTTAAAGGTTGGTGTCACAAGATTTGTACAGGGCTTGTTCCATGATGCATTGCCTTAGTTTACTAATTTTCACAAATGGCTTTGCCTAAATGTAAAAATCAATGAAGGCATTTTGATGCTAAAAAAAAATAAATCTATTAATCTAAAAGAAATAAAAACTGAAATAGCAATAAAGATTTTTATCAAGCTTTATGGTGGAATTTATCATTTATAACTCGGATGATCCTGTTCAGTTATATGATGTGGTATTTGCTCTGAAATTAGCTGAAGCAGGTAAACAGAGAACGTGGTAAAAACCCATGCACAAGTTCATCTGAAAACCCCACAGAAGCAGAAAACTAATGCTAGTTAAGGGAAGATAATAAAGCAATTAGGTTAATGTTATGTATCTGACTTCTGACAGCGTCCTGCAATACACACACTGCACTTGTGTGTCCTTTAGCTCAGAAAAATCATTGCTGCTTTTCTCCCTTCTGCTCAGCATTACCTTGTTTCAACAGCAAAGAATGGCTGCAGTGGCAGCATGAAAAAATAAGTGATTTTTATGTGGCTCTCCTTCTCAAAAGCCAACCATCAGCAAGTGGTGAGGAGGGCACGATTCTGACGTGGTGTTTTGATGAGGAACTGCGAAGGTTGAGACGGGCCCCATTAAAAGTTACAAACTTCAGTACATTTTAAACAAATCCCTGATTGAAAAGTGAGAGATGACACAGACTCATTCATTTTTGGTGATAAATTGTGCCGCGTGCCATGGGCTGAGTGCCATGCTCTGGGCTTCGTCAGTGTAAACAGTAAAATATGATAACTGCTTCAAGTAACTGATAGGGTCTTTAGCAACACAAGGTTCTTGGCTTAGATGACCTAAAAAGGTTCAGCCTAGCAGAGGTGGGCTGGCACTGAGCCCTCCCCAGCTCTCACCTCTCTCTCTGTGTGGGGAGGGTCCCGAGGCACAGGGAGGGAGGTGGAAAGTGAAGCCATCTCCAAGCAGTGGCTTTCCTCTCCTCTCAGCCTGATGGAAAAGGCTACAGGAGGTGCAAGGGGAGAGAGATCAGGTTGAAAAGCTCTGCAGGGCAGCAATAAGGAGGGATGGGGGATGATGGGGGAGAGTGATGCCTGTGGCAAAGAGGGGAGCCCCAGCCCCCCAGGACAGGACCTCTGGTGTTCTGCCTGCCCAGCTCTGGAGCAGGCAGAGCAGATGCTCACATGGCAGGGATGTCTCTGACGTGGGGAGAGCTGTAGGATGGAAGGTGGTTGTGAGCATTATAAATGCAAACCCCAGGTGAGCCATACATATAAGAGCACGTAAGGATCTTACGTTACCTCCAACCTTTAATTATCTGACTGAATCTGGCCTAACCTGCTTATCTTCTGAGCATTACTCATCCAGCTCTGGCAGGAGGAGATGGCAATGAACACCGGACAGGTTGAGAGCCAATTCCTTCACCAGCTGAACTGGCAGGAGTTGAGGCTTAATCGTGGGCAGAACTGGGGGGTGGGGGTGTTTTCCCCTTCCCAGCCTGCCCCTCTGTAACAGATCCAGCTGATTCTATCTCTGCTCCCCTCCAGCCAAGGTGAGCGACCTGCCCTCCCCACCTTTCCCCTCCCATTTCCCAAATTCAACAGCCCAGCTCCACCTATGCTGAACAATGCCAGGCTTGATTTCTCTGGCAGAAGCTTGGCTGCTGGAGCTCCCTTCTTGCCTATGGAGATATGGCAGCATCTGTCAGAAAATCTATGTGAAAACAGTACCCGTGCCAGCAAATGGAAACTGTAGCTTTCTAATCAGCTACATTTGATTTGGTTTGATATATTTAACTTCTCCTTTTTTTTCCTCCTGCTATTGGCAAATGTGTTATTCTTCCACAGAAATGAAAACAACCTGCAATTTACTGGATTGCTTTACAGAGTCTTGGTGCAAAGAAGCGTATGTCATGTTGACATCTGATATCTTTCAGTGCCATTAATTGTCTTTGCCAAGCAAGGGATGGAAAGTCTTATACCCCATTTTTAAACTCCTACTCCATCAGAATTAGCTCACTGTTACAGGAGTGCTGAGCAGACCCAGTTCAGATTTGTCTCCATCCGGAGTCTGGGTCATTCAGAAACTCTAATCTTTAACTAAAGGGAAATGATAAAAATACCCATGAAATTAATTTTCAAACCTGCAGTCAGAATTAATAATGACAACCAGAGTAGCATCCTATTTCAGCTCCCTTGAGGTGACTAACAGTCCTGGTCATTAATATAATCCCAACCACCAGAGGAATTCACTGTCTGAGGGATCTACCATGAAAAACAAATGATCCCCAGAGCTATGCCTGCACAATGGAAAATGGCTTTAGTCATGTATTAGTCATTTTATCACAAGATTGTATTTTTGCACCGGGAGGTTTGCTGTCTGATATTAAAAGAGAACAGAACAGAACAACAGCATTTGACTTGGTAATTTGCACACAGGGCTTGATTATGTTTGAGCTCCCTCACTTGAGAAGGATGTGTGTAAATGACTAAGAGCAATAAATGAAGTCTTCTAAGTGTGAGGCTTTCTCATGCAAAGTTCACATGCATTTATTACTGTCTGTGCTGAGCATCAGTTCCTGCATATAACTCTGCCTGATGCTTTTACTTCGTCTCGATAAGGGAGTGGTCTAATGCTAAAATGCTGCTTGAATTTTCCCCCTGATTCTGCTTTTCTCCCTTAATTGCAAGGGATGAAATGTGTCAAGTATCTGCTCCACTCGGCTGGGAATCAGGGTACTGCCACTGCAATTTCCCAGCCTTCAAAGCTGACATGCAGCTACCAAACTATAAAGCTAAGCGACTGCACGGTGGCTCTGAACTCCCTTCAAAAGGCATTTGCTTCTAGCAGAGGAGCAGCATCAGTACTTCAAGCAGGGCACAGAATAGGTGTGCACTTGAACCCTTCTGCAGAACCCTCTTTCAGAAGGAGTTTCTCTAATTATGCTTATTTAATCCTGCCCTAACGGGCACACGCGAGATGCTCCGAGTGTCTGAAATGTAACCACCAATTTCACTTTCATTCTTCTCTGCTCTCAAGACCAGCTTGGCTCATGAAAAGCAAAAAAGCCATCGCCCGAGCCCCAGGAGTCCTCCACCAGGGTGCAAGCACGTGCCTACAACTGATTGTATTCATAACAAAAGGAAGGTGCTCTGAAGTCTCTTCTGAATGTAAAACCTGAGATTTTTTTTTTTTAAAGGCAAGGCACATCTATCACACACTCACTGCATTTATCACTCTGGGGAAACAGAAATAACCTCATGGTGCTGCTGGAGGGGTTTTTCCATACCTAAAGTTGTTTAGTACCTGGTACAAAGGGCTTAAAGGCCTTTGGCAATGGTAAATCTTATTTATTTGCATGGCACAAGAGTTAGACTGAGAGATACTGACTTGTATCCCTGTAATTTGTACAGAGATTTCAGCCACAGCTTTTTTCTCTCCCTTTAGAGCATTTACTAGGATCAGTTACTGTGAATGTAGCTTGTATTATTCCCTGTGGAGCAGGAGCCAGGTAGGGCAGTTTCTCTCTTTATTCTTTCTGTCCCCTCTACAGATTTACACCTCTTATAGCTGTTAAGGTAACTACCAAACTACTTAGAGACTGGCCTCGTGTAGTGGCAGGCTAGCACTTTCTGGGGTTAGTTTAGCCCTAGCAGGCTTAGATTCCATCCCCTGCAGTTTCTTCTAATAGGGATTTATTTTTTTATCTACCTGAAATTCAAAGTTCAGCTTGAAGTTGATTCCAGAAGCACTTGGCTATGTTCTTTTGCAAGTCATGAACTAAAATCTAGCACCAGGAGCCACTTCTAGGAGGGGTGATAGACCATCAGGTTTCTATAGTCTTCCAGACAACTCAAATAGCCTGCTACCAGTAAATCTATCCTTGCAAATTTAAAGGAAAGATACCAACCACACCACATTATTCTGCAAGTACAGCTGGAAATGCAAGGCTGACTACATCTGGATGGGCACTGTCCCAGTGAAGAATCAGGATACCAGCACCTTCAGATCACCACAATTAAACAGGTCAGTGCAAAAAGGTGCATTTCACTCTACAAAAGCCATGCAGTGCCTTGAGTTGCATGGGCCATGCTACAACACAAGTACCCTGCTGCCTGGTAACTCCACTGCTACAGAACATTCCTGGCACTGGGAAAACCATGCACCACCATCTCAGCTCACTACAGGACTTGCCAGCTGCAAAGATTAATTTTTAACATCTTTTTCATTTTCCAGGGCTCAGGCAGATGAACAAACACTTCAAGCCAAGCCTCAGCTGGGCAAACTCTCATTAGATCAGTGGAGGTGACAGTTCCTCAGGGTCTGTCCTTTCATTTTCCCAGAGTACCCTTCTTCAGAGAGGATTTTTTCTGTCTGGTAAAAAACCATCTCATTGTGACTGCTAGCCAGAAACCCAAGGTGAATTCCTGTCCTGCCTGCTTGCAGCAAAGGTGCTGCAAAGCTGCAATTACTGGAGCAGAGTGGGGCTGCTACAGGATTTCCTCAAAGCTAAAAAAGTTCAGTTTTAGGCTTCTTGTGGCCTCTCTAAAAGATAAGTAAACTCTTCATACATTGCTATCTGGAACTTGATCTTGAGGTCAGAAGTACAAGCATGTAAAGACTCTGCATAAGAGGGAATGAATTGTAACCTCCCCCATTATCTTCCCTATAACCTGCTTTCAACAATACCCAGGTTTGAAGACAATCCTCCTCCTTTTTTTAGACTTGGATGGCAGCTGGTAGGGTTAGAAGCAGTACTTCCAATCAGTAGCAATTATTCCTTCATAATTTAAAAAAAAATAAATAAAAATGGCCCAACCCTAACAGGCTTTAATTTCCTGAAGTGCAGTCCTGCAAACCCAGCCTGGGAATCTAAAAGCCAAGAGTCCCTACACTGACACCCAGACTGAAAAATCTGATGACTGGAACTAAGCAGAGAACTATCTTTTATTAGTTAGCAGATAACCATTTATTGATTCCACAGAAGAATTTTGCCTCAGCTGGAGCTGAATTAAAGCAGAGGAGGTTTTTCAGCATTTGGCCCTTCATTGGGGAATTTCAACTAATAACTCTCTGTCCTTCCTCTGTTTCACAAGTCCCCTAACTAATATACTGGGATGTGTGAGAATATTGCTGTGACTCATAACCAGAGCTCCAAAGTCCAAATCCAAACTTCTTAGGAGGTGTGGAGTGGTTGGGGCAAGGGCAAAATTACAAAAATGAAGAGATGTGGGAGGCTTGCTCTGAGGAGGGAACACCCATAGCACATCAATGTTCTGCAGCATCAGCAGCCAGGTGGTAGTAAACAGATACAACAGAACTGCTTCCTGATTAGGAGCAATTTTCATCACCACACTTCCAAATTAATAGAAGAGAAAAACAACCTCACAATAGACAGTATCCTGGGCAGATGTAGCTCTTAGTCTCACCTGAAAGCCTAGGAGAAAGCTCAGGAATAGGATACCAGTTAGGTGAGCAGCCTGCAGGACAAAACTAAAAAGGAATGGCACATGGTACTTAACCAGGTTTAGGTATTCTTTTTAGGTTTTACCCTGGTTTAGGTATTCTTTCCTCAGTTCATACTGACCAGTAACTATATATTTCTGGAAAATTTAAAGAGCTGGTTAGAAGGAAGGAGTTGTCTGATTCTGTTTGACGATCAGTCCTACACGAAGTATATGGTATAGAAGTTTACTGAAGCTTTTCCAACAGGACAAAATACAGACTGGCCTAAGTCCCTCCTGCATGGGAGAAGAACAGAACCAGCTTTCCTTTCCTGCATGTCCAGCCATGTGCAATTTGAAGCACAACATCTGTAATGCAGGACAACAAAAAGTCCTTCCCCCCCCGGCTGAGCCTGGCTCATTTCTGAGCAGCGTGCAGTGAATGTTGTATCAAGGCTGTGATGATCTGACAGTTTTAGGAATAAACCTTTCAAAGAAGAGAAGACATTGATACAAAATTGAGGTGCCACAGAAAAGGCCAGATGTTCAACTTCTAGGTCTTTACAGGGCATGCAAATTTTTTCTTATGACTGAATGTGCATATTACCCATTGATGTGATCACTTATGCATCCAGCTCATCATCTGAATAGGCAAATATCTTCTGCAGCAACCATCCTCAGAATTTAATGCAAAATTCATTCTTTTTGAAAATCAGTCCCCTAGAACACAATGGTAAATCATGCACAACTAAGTGATATGAAGAGAAACGCTGCACCCTTTTTCTGAGGTCTTTATTTCCTTTCTCTAGAAAAATGTCTCCACCTTCATGCTGAAAGCCACAATTATTAGTTCTTCATATTCACACTGTGTTGCTGCTCAGTAGCTCACATCTTTGATTGGGCTCCATTATGCAGAATTCTAGAATGCCCAAAGAGCTAAATATAAAGCAGGACACAACAGATACAAAAATAGACATGGTCCAGAAGGCAACCATGAGCCACAGTGACACCCTGCCATTGATTTGCCTTCTGAGACACAGCCAAGCAGAGCTGGGCTGGGTTACTACTTAACTGGAGATGACAGAGAATGAAGAGTCAGTGATGGTTCTCACCTCACTGAATTTCCACCAGGAAAATAATTATCCTGCCTTGTGTGAGACAACACAGATGCTTTCATGTAACCCCTGGCTGAGTGACATGCAAAAATGAGAGTTCTGATCCCTAATTATTAAATTATTTGCCCTTCTTTTTCTGCCTTTTTGGTTTTTTTCACAAAAGATTTGTCTCCCAGCAATAGCCAGTTCTCAGCTCTGACATGGTGTTTTGGCTTTCATGGAAGATCCAACAGTTATTGCATTCCTTGCTTGTTTCCTTTCCAACCATGCAATGTTTACACTTATTGAACAAAAGCATTGAACAAAGAGAGAGAGTTGGACCATGGATTACATGTAATATATACTATAGTATAATATACATGCAATATACTTTATATTTGTTTATCAGTTTGCTAGCAGATGGTACTGACCCTAACAAGAACTGCTTCAAAACCCATCTCCAGGCATGAAGATCTGTAAGTCTGTTCAGTATGGAAACATACTTTCCATTCATATTATGACCCCCTGTATTTAGCCTTTCTCTCATACACAATGACAGATGTATGTAAGAAAAGCTATGTAGGAAAGCAAACCTGCCCTGATTATCAGGTTCTACAATAAGTGCTTACTCAGGAAGATGAAATACTCTTCCTCTTGCTAGGAAAACCCAAGCTGTGTGATGTACACAAATAACATGCCTGTAGTTTTGGTGCCATAAAGCATAAATCATAATTTAGCCCTCTGCAAATGAACTGCTGTGCCCCATTCCCTGAGGTCACCTCCATCCTGGGAAGCAATGGGCAGAACTGGAGGAGGTGGTGAGAAGGACCACGGTGCTCCTAGGGCTGATCTTTGCCCCTGCCACCCTGCATCATTTCTGCAAGCCTGGAACTGGGATGAAATCTGAATGCCTCATTTCAGGTGATGCCAAGATAATGCCTGCTTTTTGCTTTCCTTTTTTTTTTTTTTTTTTTTTAAAAAAAAAAAGAGGTTGTAGGAATTCTGGAGCTGTGTCAGGCCTGTGCTCCCCAGTGCAGAAGGGAAAAGGATTTTTAATGAAAACCAGCTTCAGATGTGAATATTTAACACAGTGCCCAAGTGGTAACAGGATGATAAAGTTTTGATAGGCCTGGTATTGGCTTTTATTTTTTTAAGGAGGAACTCCTCTCTCGCTAACGGAAAAAGCATTTTTAATGCCAACATCAATAGAAAGTGCTGCTGGGACTTTTATATCATTTCAATATCAGGCCTGTGTTCAAGAAGTAAAAATAAATGCAATGTTCGCAACCATTTGATATTATAGCTGAATAGCTTTCAACAAGCTCTTACCATGTTTTTATGCCCAAAGTATGATTTGGAGGTTGGGGATGGAAAATGAGGGAACTGGAGGGGAAAGGAAGCTTTTTGTTAATTTATAGACACTAGCTGAAATGTTTATGAGCAATCTTGCCAGGGTCACAACATGGTGCATAGATCAGGTTATTTTGCAAAGAGCAAAATTTCTTCTTTTTTCCTCCTTCTTTTTCTGGCAGCATCAATAAATTTGTTTGATGCACTTTAAATGTTTAATTAAAACATTATGTTAGCACATCTACTGTAAGTGATAAAAACACTTTGGAGGTGGTCTTAAAGCAATTGGTGGCTCTGAAATTGCTAGACATGCACTAGTAAATCAGATACAAAGTCCATAAATTGGAACGATTCTCTTTCAGGCCTGTGCCATTTCACAGATATTAAAGCTGCTTAATTTAATTCCTCAGTAATGTGGGATGTGTACAGCAGCTGATGTGGCTTCTTCAGACTGATTGTTTAAGGTCATATAAACTCAGGCCTACAGAGCACAAGATAGAAATTCCCTCTTATATTAATGCTGTTTATAATTCAGCTCTTCCTCAATCCTTTAATCGGAAAAGAAGTGTTTATTGTGTGATATTGCTCTGAAATAAGTAGGAATTGTAATGAGTATTTGAAAACGTAAAAAATAATATAAAATAAATACACTAAGTCACAGCTACTGGCTCCAGCTGTCTCCTTATTTTAAGCAGTTTTGTTCAACTTAAAAGGAAAACTTGTTTTTTAATGCAAAGCAGTTACTTTTCTATATGGAATGCAACAATTCTGTGAAGCACAAAGTACAAAAGAGAAGTCAAAGCAGCTCTAAACTCTTCCTTGCAAACGAATTAGCTCCTCAGCAAGTGCCACTGTCCCATATTTACCAGAAGAAATCTATATCCAACTGCAGTCAGTGGGATTTTTGCTGCTTCCTCCCATTAGAAGGGCTCATGCTTTTAGGAACTGCCTAGGTAGCATCTTTGGCAATATGCAAAGGATAGCATCTGCTGCCCCACTGCTGTTTTAATACCTGCATTCAAAACACAATAGTAATAAAAGCTTCAGAACAAATTATTACGATTGGCTTCTTTGCCTACGTTGGAAATCTTTACTGAATCAAATTAATACAGGATATAAATACCACAATTAGATTTCACCAAGATGAGCAAATAATGAATCTTTCTCCTTCAGCTAAGAAAGTAGATTTTCTTGAGAAATCTCTGAGTCAGCATTTCTTGCAAGATGAACCTTTTTCCCCTTCCCCCAACAATGTCAATAGCTGAGAAGTCAATGATTTCCAAGGATGTCACGGATAACTTGCAATAGGAAAGGTAAAAGTTCACTCACTTTGATGTGTACATAACCTATTTCAGTCATCTTTAACAATATGTAACATGAAATTCGAAGCATGGAAAACTTCACTGAATGTCATGTCCCCCACTCATTAAAAAAAAAAAAAAAGCTGTATGACAAGTTTGTCCCAGGATACACAAGAAAAATTGGCTCCATGAGCTTGGCTCCTTGAGCAGCAGCAGCTCTCCATGAAGAGCTCTGCTGCCAGAACCACTGGGTAAAGAGTTTCTTTCTTGACATGAGGGTTTCCAGGGCTGAGGACACTTCTTTTTATTCTCTACAGTACCATGGAGGCCTCACCCATGGCTGAGATCAATGCCATGAAGGGGTAAAGCAGCAGTGTTCAACACATGCTGATGCTGGAGATGTCAAAGAAGTGTGTTGGTGAAAATGATACCATCGTCTTCAGTGTGTTTTTAATTCATATCTGCTCTCTTTCCTGATGAAACCCCAATTTTACCACCAGCATGAGGTAGAATGGATTTTTATCTCTCATGCATCAACAGAGTTATCAGCACGTTCTAATTACACTGTGTTGTGAGAAGCAGCAAGAGCACAGCTGGATTTTCCCATTCCAGATCTGAGGTGTCTGTGAGGCAGACATTTAAGAAAATAACTAGATAACTAGACCATGTAGCATTTAAACTAGGGTTGAATTTGTCTCATGAACTCTGTCCTGTGTGGTCAAATTCCAACTGCATGTCTGTCTGCCCTACTATTAATCACTATTTGGATTAAGAGACAAAATCACCTCTCCAACATTCTTAAGAAAATGTGGGTTGTTTTTTTTCCATAAACAAACAAAGAAATCAAAACTATTTGTCTTAACTTGTTGATTTGTCCAAGTTATCTCATCCCAGATCTAATGGCTGTCCCAAATACTAATAGGAAAAAATCCTCTGTAACAGCTGCACCTCTTTTAAAGCTATCATTTTCTCCTTCTTACGTTGTACTGGCTGCAGCCTTTAACAGTTAAAAAAAAAAAAAAAAACAGAAAAGAAATCAATCCTGGGCAATCTTACCCATCTTCACCTGACCTGTTTTAGGTTCTCATGACTGTCAAATGAAACAGAGAAACCAACTGTTGCTGCCCATACTGAGGCCTTCATTAATAAACTCTGACAAAACCCTGTCAAGCATCAAACTCTTTTTCAGCAGAAATTAATAACATGAACTGGAATAATTTTCAGAGGAAATTAACTGGGTGCACTGGGGTAACTTATGCCATACTTTCCGAAAGGAAGAGTACTTGGTTCTGTGTTTATCAGAAAGAGCATTCATAACTGGAAAAAAAAAACCCACCAGATTTTGGCCAGATCAAGTTTGATCATTATATTTCATGTAAAGAAAAAGCAAGACATTTAGTATCAAGTACCAGTCCAACCAGGTTTTTAAAGTACTTGTAGTGGACAAATATCATAAGGTGTGTTCACCAGTCAGAAACATCATTCCTACCTACTGTGAAGTTTGATATCATACAGGCATTATGCCCTTCTTTACATTTGTCATAGGTTAAAATGCTCTACTTAAGCATCCATATTCCTATGCAACTGAACAGATCAGACCTCAAGGTAAGCTCAAGGCCCCTGGTTTTGATATTTCATAATACAGTTTGTGACAGGGCTATTTCACCATTCACTAACGTGAGCTGCGGTGTCATCACAAAGTCCCTAGCACTGTGTCACTGTGAGTCTGTGGAGAGGACATCAAGATGTCAACAACCCCCGAAAGGGGAAAGAGTGTCAGTGCAAGTCTGCAGAGACACAGGGCTATGTGAAGAGGAAGAAAAATGAAATTGTATCTGGGATTTTACAACACTGCTGGGCAAAGATACACTCAACCCAGCAGCCTTTTAAGAAGCACGAGAAGGTTTCGGGATGAAGCAACCAGGTAATTGTGGTATTCTCAAGTGTTAAGAAACTATTTCTCTAAATAACTCTTGTGCTAAAACACCTCATCTACAACCAGAAGTCTCAAAGTAGTACCAGTAGGTGATTGGAAAATGATCCAGCAGTGTGTGCTAAATAACAGACTAGCTGAACAGCCCACTGGAATGTGCATTCCTGTCCTCCTAACCACTCTCCTCATGTCTAGAGAGGTTTTTTTCCTGCTTTCTCCTGGTCAGTGGAGGGTGCAGCATCCTCCTGAAGCGTTCTGCACAAACATCAGCCAGCAATCAGCCTATAAGCAGAGGACCATAGATGCCACAGGGACCATAGATGCCACAGCACCAGCATAGGCACCATGCTCCTGGGGCATGGTGGTACCTGCTGATTTCACAGACTTGGTCTTATCTCCCAGAAGGCAGATCAAAAAAGGTTCATTTATGTTTAAAGCAACTGGCCAAAGCCCTCAGGGATGCCCAGCTCCACCAGTCACTGCAAGTGTTTGTCTTTCCTCACCCCAACCATCCTTCAGAAAATATTCAGCCCTGCAACTCCCCGTCCCACACGCCGCCTCCTCTCCCAGCTGTGCTGAGCACCATCCAGTGTTGTGACTGGACTGGCTCCCAACAGCCCCCTTTCTGCACACCCTTGGAAAGGACACCCCACCATTTCAGAAGAGCAGTTCTATAGTGTTGAGTTACATTTTTTTTTCAGCCCAGACATCTGGAACGTATCATCTAGAGGCCGGATTTGAGGAGAATCTCCATTTTCTGCTGCTTGCAGAAAGAAGGAAGGCAGAGGCTTCACATTACTGCAGCACAGATAAACTCTTAGTTATTTTTTGCCTGTTTAGTGGATAATGTAAAGGTGCATGTTCATGTGTGGTCCACCAAAGCCCCTTCTGACCCTCAGTAAGGAAGTTCCTCCACCAACATTGAGGAATCAGGGCAAAGCTGAGGTGAATAAACCCAGATACATCCTTGCTGTCACCTGAATGGGGCCAGATTTCCAGAAGTACTTCCATATTTTAAAGAATGGAAGTTTCTTTTCTTAGAGACTGCTTGAAGGTCAATTGTCTAAAGTCATTGAGGCACCTAAAATCCTAAAATTCAGAAAGCTTTAGGCTAGGGCAGGATTCAAAAGCATCCAGGTGCCACACTCCTACTGGTAGTGCCTGTATTTTGCCAAGATCTCGTGTTCTCTGCCCTACCCCCAGCTGAGAAATGGGATTCTGGAGGTCCAACCACACTATTGGGTGTTGTGAAAATCAGAGTAAAAACACTACAGTAAGTTTGACTGCATTCATTTTTCAGTGCAAATTAGTAAACAACCCAGAGTTCAGCACAGCAAAACAGATGAAAAACACAATTATTCTGACCTTGGATGGTTGGGTTGGGTTTTTTTTCCCCTTTTGCTCTGTAGTGTGCTCTATCTTTCTAATGGGGGGGGCTTTGCCATCATCACAGGCAAGGTCCATGCCTGCTGTCTCCTGGACCTGCAGCTGGGGTGGCTACAGAGAGCACTGAAGCCAAGTCCACCACTGGTGCAACTCCAGCAAGGCTTCCAAGCCTTGCAGAAGGGACTGATTTGGCCTTGTATATTATTCAGATTTTGAATAAACTGTTAACTCTTCTCGGCATGAAGAAGTGATTATTGAAAAGTTTGCCTCCACATACAAATGCAAATGACAGTCGAAGAACACGTGAATGTTAATCTTCCAAACCAAGTACGTAGACAAATGCTAGTCATTAGAAACATTTCCGTGCATTTATATTAGGCTGTCCTCTAAAAGACTTTTCAGACAAATATGTCATCAAGATATTCAAAACCATGTAATCTTATCCAAAGTTTCATCTATCAACAGTACAGTTTTCATCTCTCGCAGCTGTGTGTCAGAATGTGCAGGCAGATTAGCCAGCTGATAGCAAGGGGGGAAGGGGAAGAAGGGGCTCTGTCATCCTCGAGAAATACTGCTGGGGAGAAGAGACTCCTGCTGTTGATTTAAAAAAAAAAAATCTCCCCAAGAACCCATTCCACACAGGGGCTATTTGCAAAGATTTGCATTTTTTGATGGGACTTGGTGCTCGAAGCCCTCCTGCCCCTGTTTCCCCTTCCCTGCAGAGTGTAAGTTGTCATAATAAAAAACATCCTGAGCACAACTGTGTATCTTGTGTCTGTGGCAAAGTGTCCCCCTCCATGGCAGATTAATTTACCAGATTTCTTGTGCCTTCATAGGCCCAGAGAGAATAAGATAAAGCCCAAGTACGGATGGCTTTGAACTCCAGCTGCACCCTTCACCTTCCTGAAAGGGCAAATCCCCACACAGGTCCCTTCTCCTACAGCCAGAGGGATCACTTGAGAAAAAAAAACAACCAGAAAAGTTTACCTCAACACTTTTCAGCAAGCAAATTCTGTAATTCTCTTGTTTCAAGGAGAGAGAGATGAATGATGACATATATGGGCTTCTGATAAAGATGCAAAGAGATAGGACTAAAACATACAGTAAAGCACTGTGAAATGATTCCCCAAGATGAGATTCAATATGCTGTGGTTGTTGTCTATGAGACAATGTCTTTGAATCCATGCATATGAATCCCTGCATAATCTTTCAGCGTATTCATTTTTTAAATGCATTCTTTCAAGTGAAATTTAGCATCACTGAGGAGCTCTAGCTTGACAGCACTTGAAGACAATGTTTTTTCAATTTTGGGGAGAGAGGAAAAAGATTTTCAAAACTGCAGAGGAGTGGCTAGGACTTAACATCACCTAAAATAGGCTCGTGCTTTTCTGGGTATCTTTGAAACCTCTTTAAGTCCAAAATTTCACTGTTGAGCAATGCAAATCGAGTGCCTTGATGTTCAGAATCACAAATGCAGGTTGTGCTGACCATGGGGAATATCCAGCATCTCTGAATGTCACCTGTCCCACCAAAGCCAGCTCCAGGCTTTGGGGAGAGCAGATTTTTCTTTTGTGCTTTTGGCATGAAGATGCCTCCTCCAGGGACAGAGAGAAAGAGAGACAGTGCTTAGCCATTTGCCAGAGGTATTTATGCAGAAAGCAATCTCTTTTGGTGGAGAATCCTACAAAAAAACCACTTCCCATCCCCATGGATTGAAGCCAGCTGATGTCAGTGTAGTCACCAGAGAGTCTGTGGGATTAGGGTACAAGTCACCAAAGCCCTAACTGAGCAAGCTGATCACTAAGGGAGGCAGAACTCCACATCTTGCTCCTATTCCTCCAAGCTTATCTGGTTCCCTAACATCAATACCAAATCAATCTTTTTAATCGGAGTGTAATGCTTAACCTATTTCTGGAACTTTTCCCTCAACCTCACAAATGTACTCTGGAGCAACTCGACTAAAAAAAAGTCAGAGTGCAGGGAAAGAGCCTTTGAGAGCCAAAATGAAGGTGTCCCACAAGGGGAGAAGTTAGTTTTCTGCTAAAACACAACCTTTAAATGCAAAAGCAAAATTTAACATCCCTGGAAGAGGATCCCCGGTATGGTATTTCCTGAAGCTTCATTTGACAAATTCTAATTTAAATCTCAAAAGCATTTTTAAAGCTTTTAAAATACTCATGCCATTAGCCCCTTGGTTGGAAAAGTACCTTTGTCTCCTCTGAAGACAAATGAAAAAGAAATGAGGAACATTATTTGATGAAAGAAGACATTGCTCCCAGCCTGGGGCTTGCTGTCCTCCCAGCAGATCCCAGCCTGCCAGCTCTCTGCCTGGGCACACGTGCCTGCCTGCCAGCCAAGGTCCACCAGGTCAAAAATCTGCTTTATAGAGAGTGCCCTGAGCTAGTGTTTACCTAGAGGAACCATTGCAGCCTCTCAGGAAATAATCCACATTTCCAAATGAGTCTGAGTGCCCAAATATTTATTTGCCAGTCAGATGGTAATGCCTCTAGAACAGTTGTTATGGTCTTCTGGGGACAGTGTGCAACTTGTACTGCTACACAGAGTTTGTGTACCAGATGAGGTATTAATTGGGTTGGTTGAAATGCTACAGCCTGTCCATAAATCATTAATGCTGGCTGCAGTACTGTACACTGTTACCACAGGTACTTCAGAGCTGGACAGTCAGTCTGGTCCCACATAATATTTATCCCAGAAAGGTCTGCAGGCCCTTCCCAACCCTTTTCTTTTGCCAGACCAGCAGGAACTGGTGTGAGGCATGGGACCACGGGTGGAGGCTTTGGAGTTACAACTTCAGTCGGCAAAGGGGGAGGGAGAGCGAGGGATCTGCCAAAACAAGCATGGGTGGTGTGGCTTTGAGAAGACAGGGGCATCAAGCAGCAGGGAGCAGAGCTTGCTGGAGTGGTTTCTAAAGATGGTTTAGGAAACTGGCTTTGATTTTAACAGCAGGTTCTACCAACAAGAGACCAAACTGCCTTCAGCACAGCCCTGTCCTTTTTCTTCGCCTACACATCGCCACAAGCCACAAAGTGCTCACCAAGGCTGTGTAACAAACTTAACTTCAAAAGACCAAAAGCCACAAAAAGCATAATGTCCCACAAGAAGGGAGGAGAAGCATAAAGAGAAGTAGTAGTAGTGATTTCCCCAGATGTCTTTCTCTGAAAAGAGAGGAGTGGACAGCCAGGAGGTTTATGCTACACTGCTACATCTTCTCTCGATTCTCAGAGCCTCTCCAGCTCCCTGTTAAGGGTTCCCAGCTTGAACCAGGGGATACAAAATTGCAGTCTGGACACAAAGCATCCAGGCAAAAGATTTTGGCTTCCAGTGGGTACTGGAGGTCTCTTTCTATTGCCAGAGCCATCTTAAAAGAAGCGAGCAAACAATTAATGGCAACAGCACTGCACCCATCATGGTCACCTCCTCCCTGTCCAGCTCCGAGGGAGGCCAACAGAACCTGTGAGGATTCACTGCTGGTGTTTCCTATTTCAGTCTTTTCATAAAGCTTTTTTTCTTTTCTCAGAATGGCTGGAGTCAAGGATGTGGTCTTGGCCTTATCTTTGAATTTCCTGGCTTTTGTCAGTGCTGGTGTCATGCAGACTACGTTACTCACCCACCTGCACCAATAGCAAGACAGAGATTTTGCTTCTGCTCTTGGAGAGGTATTAGAAAAAGCTACTTGAAGAACCTGATGCAATTGCTGGTTGTATGCCCCTCATGGTCTGCCTTTGGTGGTGCTCACAGCCCCCTGTCACAGGAGAAGCCAACACCAAGGCTGTTCCTGAGGGGAAGGACACTTTCCCCCACATTCAGTTTCACTGCTCTGGTCCTTGCAACCGCATCTGCAGTTCACACGTCGCAGGCATAATCAAAACAGTTTTCCTCCTAACTCATTCCAGGCAGCATTTTGCTAAGATGGATTTACCATTGGCTGGTTCCATTGCACAGGCCAGATTAACAACAGAGCAGGAAAAAACCCCCAGTGCTGGCTGTAATCAGAGATGCCAACCCTCACCCAGAAGTTGTGCATCCCACACTAGACAAGCCAAGTTGTACAGAGATAACAAAAGTTCAATTACATCTTCAGCAGATTGAGCACTTGATTACTGTGAACTATTTGCTTCAAAGAGCTACAGCCTTGCCAGTGGGGATTCATTCACCCTTTCTCAAGCCAGCCACCTCTGGTGGGAAGCCACCAGAGGAAGCCACCTCTGATGCTGCACCGTTGGCTGGGAAGCCTCCAAACACCTTCAGGAACCTGTGAAGGTGCTTTCGTCCTAGCCAGGATGTCTCTTAAGACTTGGAGAATTCAATCTGCTTTCAGAAAGTTTTTCAGGCCAACAGGGGCACCTGAAGACTTAGAAGAAAATGACACTGCCAGATGGCATGGCCCAGGGAGAGGATGAAATGAAGGCTGCGGGGGATGAGTACACTGATTTCTCCAAAGACTTATAACCACGATGAAGAAAGAAATAGCTCTGCCACAAGAGAGTCTGATGAGAAAAGTCATTTGCTACTGAAATGTAATTTTAAAAATGTATTTAATACTAATTAACAACACAAGCCTGTGATACCCACTTATCTAAACTGCTCATGGATTACTCACTTTTCACTTACTAACCTACCCACTAATTTCTACAAAAAAAAAAAAAAAAAAAAAAAAAAAAAAAAAAAAAAAAAAACCAAAACAGGTTGGGTTTTTTGCTACCAGATTTAGTTATTTTACTAGCAGACAAAGATGAGCCAGAATGATTATCAAGAAAAATAAGGGGGGGAAAAAAAGAGAATTGGAAAATCTTAGACATTGTATTAAAACAACAGTTTTTAGGGTGTTTGATTTACTATTCAACTATGTGCAGCTGCTGCTGTACAAAATAGGAAGCATGCCAAGGGAAAGAGATGGGGGGAAAAAATTAACGGGTGGGGGAGGTTTGCAGAATCAACTGGTTAATGAGATATGAAATTTTTTATGAGTAAGCCCCTGCTGAAAAGCACTTGTTTGTCTGCACCAGCTTTACTGCTTACCCACTGACATGGCAATTGGGGCACTCTCCCCAAAGGACTTGATCACTGAATGGGAATTTTAGATAGCATTTGGGCTTTCCAGTCACTGGTTTAGATCCTTCTGCCTCCCCAGCATCTTGGAACAACTTGAAATCTGCTGGGGTCCTGGCACAGGTCTCCTCTTCTCTGCAGGTTGTGGTGCTCTGAGAGGAGAGCACTTGCCACAGGGAGGGCAGTAAATGACTCAAATCCTACAGTCACACAGGGAGGATGCTCAGCAGGGTGAGGTAGGAGGTGTGAGTCTGAATAGCTTCAGGGAAGGACAGGAGCAAAGTGATGTTCTCAGCACCCTTCCTCTCCTGGAATGGTCCCTCCTTCCCTCCACTCCCACTGTGGGGGAGGAGGAGAAACACTCTCCTTTCTCCATTTCTGGGGGATTCAGGGGTCAAACATCCATGGAAGACCCAAGACCATGATTTTTCTGTAAGGGAAGCTCTCTGCTTGGTCCAGAGGAAGATCCCTAACTCTTTCCAAAGTCCATGCCTTCCTTTGGCATTTCCTACAAGACCCCTTGGGCAGTCCCATGCAGACTGTCTTTACCTCTATGCATCCCATTCTCTGCACTGAGACATTTGTAGACATTTTGCTTGGCAGCCTCAGCACCGAATTCTGCATTATTCAGCACACAGAATTCAGGAGCTGCATTATTGCCTCTTAATCTCTTTTGATATAGCCTAAGCCTTGTTTTGTAGTCCAAGTGAAAAAAGCATTCAGACTCCTCAAAAAAAGCCTGATTTGTTTGCAACAATTTCTTGGATTATATTTTGCTCAGTTTCTTCTATGAAAAAAAACCCCATCCTACTTACAAATGTCTTTGACACTGCTTGGTGGTTTTTTTAAGTGGCAAAGGCTCAACAATTTTCAAGAAAAATAAGTGTCCCAGATTCTTTAAAAAGGAAATCCAAACCCTGGGCTGTGATATTCCCCAGGAGGAGGAGGGAACTGGCACCACCAGGAGTCCTGGCTTTCATCTTGGTTTACTCATTGGGGAAAATGTGCTCCTGGAGAAACCTTTCCATCTGAAATGCTCATCTGCAGTTTTTGATAAACTCCAAGACAAGGTTTCATTGTCATGCAGATTCCACCAGATCTACAGCTTCTAGGCAGCCAGTCAGCTCCTAATGATATTTATGGAGGGTTATTTTCTAGAATCTGTTCAAATAACAAGCCCTTAAACTAAGGGATTAGAGCAGTACCAAGGCTCCTTTACAACAGCACACGTGGAATTCCCCTGTCTGCATCAGCTGCATGGTGAGAAGATGACCCATTTTCAGTACTCCAGAAGACCTCACTGTAGAATATCAGACTTGAGAAATCATTTATTGGGACCTTATCTTGCATACCTAATTGAGATGTCAGGCCACTGCATTTAAACTGTAACTTGCAGACTAATTAAAGGCCAACAACTGAGTGCTTACCTAGGGATTCAGGGAGCTTCCATGATGACCTGCCCATGTTGTAAAGAGAAGATTAACCAGATTGAACTAAACAATGTCTTCATTTTCCTGGTGATGCCTGATTTGGGGGAGTAATCCCACTTTATCCCCAAACATAAATCTTTTTGTCATTTAGAGAGATATAACCTAGAGGTGCCTTACAGACCTTTTCACCTGGCTTTGATGTCCTAACAGTTACTAGCCTTAAGCTTGTTGCTTTCCTGTCTTATCTTTCCCTGAATTGTCTCCAAGCAGCTATCTGGTTAGTGGGAAAATCTCACTTTTCTGTGGGGAAAATTGCAAATCAATAAAACTAAGTTTTATATATGGCTTGCTCCCATTTATTTGCATGTACGTAACATCTTCTTACTCCTAATTCTGATACTTGCACTGAATGGCATCCTCCTGCACAATAGCAGATCAGAAATGGTAAGTTAAGAGCTTAGGGGTCACTGCTAGGACAAGAGGAAGCAGGAGGCAGTTTTCCTGTCTTCAGGAAGATGCTGCTGCTGCCTCGATTTCACATGGTGTGGAAGGAGGGAGGCAGCCACTAAATATAAAAAGCAGAAGTTTATTTGACAGTGTTATGAGGAGGGTAACTGGAGGCAAACATTTGACACTGACATGCTGGAATGCTGTAAAAATTTAATTAGATGGGTACATTAGTCATAGCTGTATTAGGGGGTTCATATACTACATACAAAAATGCATGCTCCAGTACAAAAGAAATATTTAAGTCCTTCCTGTAAATACCATTTCCCTCATTATTGGGAAATGTGGTCTCACTGGGACCATTGACCATGTCACTGTATTTACAAAAGTATGGTTAGAATGAGATTAACAGCATTTATGGGAAGGTTTTTCCTGCACAGGGAATGATGCCCATTAACTAGGTAAGGTTGAGCTGCCGAATTGCGATGAAGTAGGCACATGTGGCTGCTGGCTGGCTTAATGCAGGGCTTACTTCTATGCTGTTAAGCCCTTTAATACCCTTATGGTTCTCTCAAACAAGGGCTGTTGGTGAACTGTGATGTTCTGAAGCGTGTCAAGAAGGCCTACTGCAATTTTGCTTGCCCCTGGAACCCTTTGGGGAATGCTTTATGGCTGTCCCAAGGAGAGCTCAACAGCTTTGCTCACTCAGTCTAGGTATTTAAAAAGCATTTTCACAATTGGGTCCTTACAAGGTACTTTTTTGGGACTAGAATTTTATTTGAGAAGTTCACCAGATGCAGATGGCACTGGTTGTGGCTTCTCATACCTCCTAGTATCTATCTGCATGACTGTGATTAAAAATTTCCATCACTTCGTCTTCAAGCTGCAACTATCTCCAAAATCTTGCAGGGAGGTAGCTGGATTTCAGCAATCCTCTTCCAGTCTGTGGTGAGCCAGCAAAGCAATTCAGTCCCCAGATTTCCCACATGCTTGACATAAAGAACTGGGTTAGTGTGGGGCTGCAGAAACCAAAGTCTTTGCAGCAAAGCTCTGAATGGGAAGATCAAGGGGGTAAACCAGTTCCAAAACAAAGAACTGGTAAACCAGTTAGAAATCATAGTTGAAAGGATGTGTTCAGCTCTACCACTGCTGTCTTCAAAATCCTCTCTACCTCATAGAATGTGCTTGGGTCTTTCTTTGGGGAAAAAACCAGCCAACCAACCAAAGCACATTTCAAGTAATGTGCAATGATTTCTTTTCAGAAATCCCTGCAGAAAAGGAGTTTGGACCATTTCCCTTACTTTTCTTTCCCTTCAGCTTTACTGCATGTGGAAAATAAGATAATGTTTTAATTTGACAGTGTTCATTTAGGAGTAAATAAGCAAATAATTTGTCATGTTTTATTTTAAACAGTGTTTCAGTTGTGGTGCCATGTGTGACATTCAAAAGTAATTATGAGACTGAGATACCGGATAGGAAAAGGAGAGAAACAAAAGATGACTCAACCAAAATCAACTAATACTTTGTCTTAATCAGTGTTGGGATTGTTCTGATGAATTTGGTACCAGTCCTACAGAAAAGGAGAAGACTATACTGGTGATCACTTCATTTCCCAGAATTCAATGAATTTACAAAGAGGATGCTGTTGTTTGTAATCACCTGTAAGAGTATAAAAAAAAAAAAGATGTGAAACTTTTAAGGAAGGCAGTTGTGACCCTGGAAAATCACATGTGTAAACACCAGGAACTTAATTTATGTTGAGAGGCAGGGAGGAGGAGACCCAGGATTATATACATAAAATAACAAACAGCAGCCTGTGCTTTTGATGGAAACATTAAAATGTGGATGAAAGTCACCTTCAGTACAGTGTGCTACTTATGCAAATTAGAAAGAATTGTGTCACACTGGAAAGGGAAGGGAAAAAAAAGTCCGAAATCATATTTTGTATTAAGAAAACATCTCTTTTCTAAATCCTAAATAAAAACAGTCTCACAAAGAGACTTGCCCCTCACTGTCATGCTGGTTGTTTGAAATCAATAGATCAGTCAGACCAGCTGAACTGATGCTATAGTAAAGGACAGAGAGCCAAATGACCACAAATTGATTGTAAGGCAGATGCATACACACACGATTTATCTAAATAGGGGGGAAAAAAGTACCTTGCTCTAAACTATCCATTGTAAAACTTCCCTGAAACTGTTACAGTCCAGTTTGGGGCTGTAGGGATATTTTGCTCAGGCTGAAGGGGTAAACTGGTTAAATGCAGCTAATCCGAGGGACCTCTGGAGGAAGAAAATTAGCAAGTAAAGGTCTAAAGTGATTTGGCTTCAAGGACAAATTTAACCATTGACACTGCTATCCTCACCAAATGACAAGGTGGGATTTTTATTTGCATGACTCTGGAGAAAAGGGAGTCACCCAAGAGAAGCAAGAGAGAGAATGAATAAAAAAAATATATTCTGGATGAAAATCTGCAAGATTTCCCAATGGTAACCAATGGTACAATGTACAGTGGTCTTCAAAAGGAAGAGAGGCAAAACCACTGCACAGGTCTCTTGAAACTGAGTAGAAAAAAAGCTCAGGAGCATCTTTCAGGGCCAGAAGCACTATGACAATGAAAAGCTTAGAGTTCTGAGGGGTCTCCATAAAAAATATTTAATAAGGTAATATTATCACAGTCAAGAAAGGGAGTTTAAATAGTATACAGCAAACTAAAGAAATAAATAATGAGAAAGAATAAAATGAGACTATAGCAGAGTAATTTGGATGGAGTTAGGATGTAGGATAGGTCATTTGGTTTGGATTGTGTGCCCACAGACCCCACCTTGCCACTCACCACCACTGACAGCTGAATGAAACAGAGGTCCTGAGTTACAATTCCTCAGTTTA
This sequence comes from Calypte anna, assembly GCF_003957555.1. Taxonomy (NCBI): domain Eukaryota; kingdom Metazoa; phylum Chordata; class Aves; order Apodiformes; family Trochilidae; genus Calypte; species Calypte anna. The sequence continues at coordinate 14,704,912 of NC_044257.1, forward strand.
CCTGTCAGTTGATCACATTAATTTAGTTTTAAATTCAATGAAAATGAAGGCTCCCACTAACAGGCAACGCTGCAGTTCTTGAGTGACTGAAGAATATAAGTCCCATTTGCAGCAGTCTGACAGAAGCTTTTGAAAATTGGATTCATAATTAGTAAACCAGACAACTGCACTCTTAAGATCATTAAAAAGATATTAGGTAAAAACTTCAAAGTCAATAGGATTTGTACACCTTAGTCACATAAGCTCCTCTGAAATTTCTCCTTTATGTCAATCTGCATTCAAATAATTCTTCTTGCACTTGGCTGTACTGTGTTTGTCATGACCACTGAGCATGATAAATTGAATGTCAAAAAACTGGTAGAAGTAGGAATTAAATAAATGTCTCCTTCAAACATTGTATTTCCTAAAAGGTAAGAGAAATTGTGGGTAAACCACGACAAAAGGAAAAAGAAAAAAAAAAAAAGAAAAAAAAAAGCAGCTTGTTAAATCAGACTGAAGTAGTTCCAGCTGATCCACAGCCTGTTCCCAAACCAGTGCTGGAAGATCAGAAAGCTGCAACTTACAGAGCCCAGGCAGAAGCAGATGATGTGTCCAGAGCCCTCATTGTGGAATTCAGCAGTGGGTTTGGTGACTTGTTTGAACTGGTCACTCAGGAGGCAGTGCCAGCTTGGTTTATGGTAAGTTTGTCCACTCCAGTGTTTGAACAGTGTCTTCACCTCTTACTGGAATGAAGAGGCTGTGTTTGTAAATAAGATGACAAGTTGTACCATATTAGGGTCTTTTGCAACTGACAAAACATTCCTGTTTTCTTTAAAAAAAAAAAAAAAAAGAATCCTTTGCCTGAGAAGAAGTATGGCCTGGCAGGGTTTCTGGAGCCATGCTTCAAAGAGAAATTTGAAGCCACTCTTGTATAATGTGCAGGCATTAATCACCAAAAGCGAGATTCTCATAAACAAAGTAATCCAAACCAGTAACACAAACCCAGCTCCTCTCTCCTGCTGAGCATTGCTCAGTGTGGAACACACACAAATATGGGTCAAACCCCTCTTCACCTCACTGCCCGAGGACCAGCCCGTGCCCTTGTATCTCAGAGCAAGAGTGGAGCATTGCTGAAACCTCCTGGGAGTGCAAAATGTGAGCAAAGCCAAGGAGAGTGGAACAACAAAAATAGCATCAAAGGAAGCAAAGAAAAATGTTGGCTGGTTGGTGGTGGGAGCAGCAGAATAAATAAATGGCTGTATTATAGGATTGTCACCTGAGCGAGCAGATCAATGCTATTAAGACTGAGTCAATCTGTGTCTGTACAAGTATAGTAGGGCTTGAATGATGACAAATCTTTGGGTCCAAAGGGAGACATCCTTCACCTTGTTGAAAAGTAAGGAAGCGGCTGCTGTGATCACTTCTGGCAAGAGTTTCTGCTCCCTACCTGGCCCCTTCCCATCAGGTGTCAGGCATTGAAGCTTTTTATGCCTCCCCATGTAATGGCCCCACTGCCATGCCCAGAGCCTGACTGGACAGGCAGGGCTGACTGATGTCCTTTCAGTAAAATGAATAATCATGCATCTCCCACTCGAGCTGACTGCTTGAAAGATGTGAGAGGGAGCAGACCAGAGGGATGCTCCCAACAAGGGAGCTTTTAATGCCACTGACATTGCCTCTGAGCAAAACCAGGCTGGGGGAATGAAGGGAGGATTCTTGTCCTGCTGTCAGATTGGAGCATCAAGTGATGCTGGAGTATCTGTGAGCTGGGAGGACTCTGAGGGAGACACTTTTATATGGAGGGAGATATGAGGGGACCTTTTTCTAAGCCCATTCAATAGCTCACTCTGCAAACCATCTTCTCCTCTCTCGTCGCTTTTCTACCCATGTCTCTCCTTCTTGGCATGGTGCCTTTCTCCCCCCAAGCAGCAGCTGTGCACACTTGAATAGTAAATCAAACACCCTAAAAACTGTTGTTCCAAAATCTTTTCAGATCTTTCTCTCAGATCTTTCTCTTCTCTATTTCTGTTCTCTTTTTCTTGCTAATGATTAAGGCAGTTGGCTTTTTTCTTTTTTTCTTCTTTTTTTTTTTTTTTTAAATCTGGTTTGAGCTAATTTTGTATTGCAAACAACTTGATGTACCCCAATGTCTATCAACAAAAGGACCTAGAGGTACATCCAGTTCACCCCCCACCAATGCAGGAATTGTTGCTGGGGTGTGGGGGGTTTCACATTTCCTCTGGGAGAGAGGGGATCCAGATCAACTTGTGGAAGGACAAGAAAGATGCCAACAGCCTGGATTTCCAGGTGACAGCCAGACACAATACAAGTACACTCAAGTCAAGGCTTACTAACACTAACCAGGGACATGAGCCCAACATCCTAAACGGCATTTATGGTTTCAAGAGTATTCCCACAACAGAAATGCCTGGAGGATTAATACAGAGAGAGATGAAGGCAGAACAGCAAAATACCAGATAATTAGCACCATGCAGTGTATCACATGCTTTTTGTTGAACTCAACATTCATCACAGAGCAGCAGTGAGTTACTCTCTGGAAAAAACAGGTGCAGGTTTTTTTCCCCCCATGAAGTTTAGATTTACAGAAGGTAACTTGGTTGATAGAAATATCTGACTGCTGCCCAAAATACCTAGCAGCTTAACTGCTCCTGCTCTTTGAAACTATTGCAAGAAACTCATGTTTGCAAAGATCCAAGTCAGATAAAAAAAAAAAAAAAAAGAAAGGAAAAAAGTGTATCATTACTGCCCCTTTTGTTTGCATGAGATACTTAAGCCTATGGATAACTTCTCCTTTAGTATGTATGTCTGTGAAAAGGATGTGATGGTAGAGCTTTGGCCGTGAAAATACAATGTATGCTTTCTTACAAAGAAAACCACAGTTAGAAACCCCAGGAAAACTCTGATTCACCAGCATGACTCACACATGCACTCCAGAGCCTGCAATCCCTTTAGCAAAGATGCAAGCCCAGCAGCATGTAAGTACTTGCAGAGAGAACAGATTTTCCCTAAATGAATGATCTTCTCAAGTGCCTTATCTTACACTTTTTCAAGGCAGTGGAAAAATATCTCGCTGAACTTTGGATGAGGTCCTTAAAGGCAGGAGGGAAGGCAGTAGACACCATGTAAATCCATGAAAATTGCTCAAAGTCACTATCAAGATAATATTATCATTGGAGATGGGAAGCTAGATTTCTGTAATGAATCTAGGCAGGACCTGTTCTGTTGGGTAGTGATTAACAAAGCTGAACCTTTTAGGAAATGAATACATCAGAGTTCCCACCTCAGGAGATGGTTTTGACATGTTCTCAATGTCAATAAATATGTTTGAAAGAAAAAATATATTAAAAATCCAGAGATTTTTTATGTCTTCAAAACCCAGACACAACTAGTCTGGAAAATACACTTGTTTGCAGGTAACAACTCAGTTGACAGCAGCAGAAAGGAGTTTAAAGGAATTTCATATCTAGGGATGAAATAATTTTGTCACACTACTCCAACTCCTAAGACCACTGGTCCAACTGATCATAATAAAATGTAATATTGGAGTAAGACAGTGAAGAGCCAGGCTGTGAAGGCCTCCTGCCCTACAGAGCACCTACTAGAGGAAAGAAGCCTCTTTGAGGTGTAATTGCAATTCATTTTGTCTGCTGGGGCTGCTAAAAGTAGTGTAAGAACATGCACAGACCTTAGAGTGAGGAACTGAAGTACAGATGCAGGTAAATTTTTTTATTCCATCTTCTCAAATAAATAGCTTCACTTTCAGAAATGCAAAGCTCCCCACTGCTCTCACTGAACCAGGCTGACAGGGGAAGGAACCAGGTTAATGCTGCTGGTTTCCCACTCTCCATCACTGCCATACAGGGTGCACTCATTTTTCCAGTGAAGGTAAACCCTGAAAAGTTCATTTCTAATGGAGTTAGCACAGTAATGTGCTCAAAGAACAAAGCTTTTAATCGGGATTTCAAATTTTTTCTTTGTTTTAAAATGGAAGATTTTCACTATATTTTGAAGATTCTTAGGAATGGGAAGGAGGGAAGGAAACTCAGTTTAGGACACAACAAAGCTGCATTCACCATTCCTTTCCATATTACTGAGGCTGCTGAAGCCACCTCTCTGCCCCGTGTCTCTCTGAAGCCATTAGTTCTGTGATAGATTTCCCCAAATACACATCATCTGCTTGAGCACACCTGCATGCATCCAGTTCTACTGTCTATCAGCTAACTGAGCTCCTTTCCTTCGATTTTGGGCACTAAATAACTTCTTAACATGCCTCCCATGTAAGAGAGTCACCAATGGGCCCAAACCTTGGCTTTTCAGTTGAACCATGGGAGCATCAGGCTGGGGCTTACATTGCAGTAAGCAGAACATGATGTTACCTACAGCAGCTCTGTGTTCATCAGCAGAGAAGGGAGATGTAAGATTAAGGCAACTCAGATCCTGCATAGTCATCTCTTAACCAGCCTGTGCTCATATGAAAGGTCATCTCAGTCCCATAAACTCCCATGCTTGAATTTCCCAAGCTAACAAAACTCCTCATTTGGTTTTCAGAGCTGCCTGGAGTCTTTTCATGCTGGAATTGCTTAACTCTGGAGCCACTGGTGATCATTAATGAAATGTATTCCCTGCCATTTCCACGCCATCAGCTAACTTGGCTTTGGACGTCAGTATATTGTACATTACTTCTGGGCAAAAATAGAAACAGTCCTCTCCATTTCATAATATTAAAGTCAGACCTGCAAAATTCTGAAAGGCTAGAATTGGAAAGCATTATTTATCTTGCTTAGAAGGAACAGAAAACAGATTAGTAGCTTTATATGAAGTGTATATTAATGTTAATTAATACTTATGCAAAACCTCAATGTAGGGAATTAACACGAGACATTGAAAAATTGGTCTCCAGCACTGTCTGAAAAGAGAGAGCTGCATTTTCCTCTTTGTAACTGATTAAACATTTGTATTCAAGACTCCTGGTTCTACAGATCTGTGGCTGACCAGAGAAGGCCACTCAGCAGAACTGATTTATTTCATAGATCACAACATTACCCTGAGGGAGAAGCAGGACCAGTGGGAGCAGTTTCCCCAGGAACACTGCTCTTCGTCTCAGGGACATCAGGATTTTACCCTTCCTGACACCCACCTCCTGCCTTCTCTGGAGCAGTGAAGGAACAAACTGGGAAGCAGTGAGGATGCACATGAAGCTATTCACAGCTGACTGGGTCTGTCCTGTGAGCTGGCACATTTGTTCTTCCAGTCCATGAAAGAAAAACTTTTAGGATAACCAACCTCTCCTTGCCTAACTAAGCACACAAAAACCTGTTTCTGGGGCTCAAACTCCTGTCTGGATCCTCAGCAAGATATTTCAACAATTATAATACCATTCTCCCATTTCACTGTCACCAGTGGCAAAAATGGTGGGTCCTACACCAGGAATGGTTAAGCCCCTTTTCTTAGCTGCCTCTGTGGTCACACACACACTGTCTTTACAGTATTTCTGAAACATCAAGGAAACTCAAACAACTCAGTCTTTGCTTTCATTACCCAGAATCCAGAGCAACTTGAACAAAAGTTTTCTCCAATGGGAAGAGCAGTGTTTTCCAGTGCTCCCATCCTGAGATTCCTCTCTCCTACCCTGCCCCACAATAAACTTGTCAGAAGAGGGATGATATTCAGATAGGCGTCTGTGTTTATGCTACAGAAATATTTGTTATATATATATATACAAGATTATGCATCCTCCCTGAATAGATTGTATCTCAAGGACCCACCCCAAGAGAGAAGAGGGAGGAAGTTATTCCCTCCTGGGGCAGCATGGAACAATCCCTCCTCCCTATTTCTGTTTTGCTCCCATTCCAACAGCAGATACTCACACGCCCCCGTGCCTATAGAGACGAGGTTGTGCTGGGATGGTGCAAGAGTTGGGCTTCATCTTTCTCCACCCACCACTTTGTGAGTCTAAACTCAATCTCAGAGCAATCCCAAAAGTGTCTGGCTGCCCCTCCTCCCTTGACTGGAGCTCCCATTCCAGAATCCAGCTCAGGTACCCATTTTTGGGGATGGATGCAGGGAAGCTATGAACACAGATCCGCAGAGCAAGATGAGAGAATACACAAAATGTTTTAAAAAAAAAAAACAACACAACAACGAGCATTTAGAATAAATTGCAAATAGAGGTGCATAATTTGTGGTTAGAGAGACTGAGTGCTAGTCATTATTCAGTATCACTCATTTCTTTCCTCCAAATATACAGATGAAAGCCAAGAACAAATAATATATTTATACACAGGGAGGAAGTCTTCTTCTTAAAATTAGATTATATTAAAAAATAATCTAGGCTGACTGGAGTGAGATTGTACCTATACAGAAAAATTACTATACAGGCAAGTGACTCATTAATCCAAATATAATGTATAACTTTACAGCAAAGAGAAGCCAGGCATATTAAGAGTGAATTGTTTACAATAGAGAGTTACATATTAAAATGTATGTATTATTGTAACCTTCTGTTAACACCCTCTTGAAGAAACACCAGTCCCAGACTTTGAAATTCTCTGTCTTAACTACGCTCATACAAGGGATTTGTAGGCAATGAGAATGGCATACAAAGGGGGGAATTCTTGAAGATTTAAAAACACAACCAAAACCAACCAACCAAGCCCCAAAAAACAATCCAAAGAACAAAAACAAAGCCAAAACCCAAAAAAACCCAAACAACAAAACCTCCAGAAAACAACAAAAAACCCCACCAAAACTCCAACAAGACCAATAACCACCCCCCAAAAAAAACCCCAACAGAAGAAGAAACAGCTGCTATGGAAGTATTTAGCAGAATTTGCTCTGTATTTATTTATCTGTATCAAAGGAAATCATTGTCATCTCCAAAGACAAAGTGGGGGGGGAAGAAAACGTGCTTTATTGAAAGAAAGACATATGATTTAATCTGATCTCATGAGAATTTAATTCTAGCCCCAGGAAGGTTGCCCTAGTGACATCATACTTTGCATCATGTCCTCAGCCCACAGGCATCCATTGGAAGCATCAGTCAGGTATAGGCAAAAAAACCCAAAACGCCACATTTTAAGAACTGATCAGGTGGAACAAACCCAATTTCCATCTCTGCTACAAAAGAAGCCCAAATCCCTGGCCTGGGTTTACACTGATTGCTTCCACCTTCTCCAGAAAGACACCAGAGGCAGAGAAACTGAGCCCCAGATTCAGACCAAGCTCCCTGCCCAAACCTTTGGAAAGCATTCAAAAGAGGAGCATTACTGTTAGGCATTGACCACACCACCAGTTTAACCCTCACAAACAGCTTCTCAAAACAGCACAGAAAGCAGAGAAACCAGGTTTCTATCTCTCTTCCCAGTATACAACGATTGCAGGATCCTTCTTATCCCCCATTAAACCAGAGGGAACAAGAACAGCTGCAGAACAAAGAATCCCATGAACACCACAAGCTCCTTTCTCTAGCAGGCTGGCTTGGCCCCCCACAAAGTAATAAGCACCATTACTCCACCAAGAATCTTGTAAACAGCCTTCCCAACTTCTCTGTTGTTCTTTATACACTCAAATAAATTTGGCAACACAGAAAAAACAAGCAAAAAAAACCAAAAAAAACTCAGCTACTTTACTTTTCTTATAAAGTCCCCTGTTTCACATGTAGATAAACCCCTTCTGAAAAGCAACCTCCCTGAACCCAATCCTCTTTCCTGGAACCCTCCTGTAGCCTGCTTGGGGTGGGAGCTGGGTCCTTGGGCTGATCCCCAGCTTTGGGCAGCCCCAGCATCCCCCTGACCAGAACCAGAGAAGCTGCTCAGATGCACTCTCCTGGCTCCAGATCACTGCACAAGAGACACATGTTCTATCCCAGAGCTTAATAAAGCCTGAACAGCACTTTTTGGCTCTTACAGAATGGGAAAACAGGGACCACAGGAGCTCTGAAGGTGAGGAGAGACAAGCAGGAATCTTATTCTGAGATGGAGCTACAGCACAGGCCTTATTGCATCTGCAAGGCCAACCAGAAAGCAGTCAACACAGCCCTTGTCTCACATATATTGCATTTCAATATTTTCATCCCCATTAAACAAGCAGACAAGCCTAAAAATCCTTCAGACAACACAGAGCACTCAACTCCCAGTTCAGAAGCAGACCCCAGTCTCACTTACCCCCTTTCCTAGAGCCAGCTGCAGGGAAACTCCTCTTGCCAAGTCCCCTGGGCAGGCAATGGGCTCAGCCTTGGATTGAAGGAAGACAATGAAAAAGTGCAGATTGATTTGCTTGTTATCACAGGGCTCCCAGCTGCCTCACACACACATTGGGAGGATAATTCCAGAGGAGCTTTGCTCCAGGTGCCCCTAGTTTCCAATCAGTAGGCATCATCACAGCCAGATGAGGAGCTACCACAGACCCCAGCATTCAAGTTGTTACAGCAAGGTGTAACACTACCATTTTCTGGGCTATTGATTACTGCTCTTCTGGCATTGCAACCTAAAACAGTGGGGGAAGTCAAGTGGAGAATGAGAAGAGATGGATTTAGGATGCTGGCCAGCTGGTTAAATACCTTTGCTGAAATAAGCTGCTTTGTCTAAATCACAACTTTTGGCCAGAAGGTATGAATTTCCAGACAAAGGTTTTGCAGGTAGTTTGGGGATTTGGGTCTGGGCCTCCGACCTGCCAAATTAGTTCCCTAGTCACCCAGCTATCACTTCTGCTGTCTTCATTTCAGTGCAGTTTCATTTGGAGCTGCACTATAACCAAATATTTGAAAAGTCTCAAAAAATAGCGTGTTTTTCTGTCCCTGACCTCTCCTTAGCCTTCAGACAGAGGTAAATAACTCTATTGTAAACTCTATGGGGAGTTTATTGATAACATAAAATGGTACATTTTGCTTTCAAGACATTTCTTATTACAGTCAGGAGAGAGAGGATGTGAGTCAGAAGCTTTCTTCTCAGTTTCGCTCAGTTCATTTATTCACTGGGTTTACTGAAACCTAAGTAGCTGTTTGAGCCAGAAGTCCCGAGGCACATGTGTTCTTTAACACATAACTTAATTTCCAAAACAAATAATTACAACTCCATTTCTGAGTGTCACCCTTCCCAGGAGCATCTGATGCATATGCAAAAAGGCAAAAACTTGAAAGCTGAAGTTCCACTGCAGTTAACTGCTCTCCCTGTTTCAGGGACACTTACCCTCCACCCACCATTTTTCAACATCTCAATTACTTTGAGATACTTCACTCCAAGCAAGCAGACAATGGCAGGTCCCTCTTTTGTCATCTACACATCCCTTCAGAAAAAAACATTACACTCCTGTCAGATGGAGGTACCACTCAGTTACCCCCCAGAGAAAGCTTTGTAATGTAAAGGTTTAGTGTTTGGCTCCTCCTCCCTTTAGCTACAACACTGACCTAATTATACAGAGCCCCAGTGCTACCATGTGTAGCAGTTTCGAGTTCTCTTGTTATGTGATGCCTGCAACAATATTTATTCACAAGCTATTTCAAATAAAACGTGTTGTTTTACCACATGAACATCAAAGCTGAGCTCGCAGACTGCACTGGTTTCATTTCTATGAGATGCATACCTATACGTATATGTATTTATATAGACATGAACCCACACAGACATGCACACGCACTCTTGCCCAAGAGAAAAAGCAGTGCAGGGCTGCTTGTAACAACAGCAAACAACAACTGATGCTGCTGATTTGGGATCTTGCAGCACACATCTGTCTGCCTGCCTTTCATACTGAAATCCACGGATGGAGGAGCCAGGACAGGCAGCTGCCTGCACAGTGCCTGGCCCAGCTGGGCCCTCACTGCCCCAGCACTGTTGCCTCCAGAGGTGCCATCCTTTCTGTCCCCAGGGCATCCCCATTTCTAACCCAGGTTAGCAGTAGTTAAAGGCAGAAGTCCATCTCCTCCAGCATTGCTGGGGGTTGGTACAGATTTCTCTTGCATGGGCGGTGGGTGCTGATGAAGGTGGGGAATGACCGGAGGTGGTGGATGGCTGGATGCTGATCATTAACATTTTCCAAGCCAACAGTGCTGGGTTAGATAACTCAAGGTGCTTGCCAGAAGCTTTTTGGTGAATTCTTATCTGCAAGACATCATTTCTGGTAAGCTAAGAGCAAACTGTGGGGGTTTTCTCCACGCCCAGGGTACTGCTTGGGGTACTTCTCTTCTGTACACAATGAACTCCCCAAACCAACCAAACCAGTCCACCTGCACATCTGCAGTGCCTATCTGCTCATGAACACACAGAGCTTTTCCTCCTGCCCAATAGTGGCCGAATTAAAAAAAAAAAAAAAAAAATACAAACCAGCCTATACTAATGAATTAGTTCAGCCATTTTAGCCCAGTGTCCCAAGAAGTAAAGCAATAAAAGGATCTGTTACCCTCTTTCTAATTTCCCTATTCCCCACCTCAACTCCTTTCTCCCTTTTAAAGTTGAAACTGAACTTTAAAAGAGAAGAGTAGATGAAAATCAATATCAATAGTGAGCTATAACGTGGAACTTTGTGCCAAGACACTGAGACACATTGAATGATATTGATTTGTCTAAAATATACACTCATGAAACCAAGCCCTTGCATTTTGAGGTATTTTTATGTTTGGATTTGAAAATCTTTGCATTCTCTGAAGTTCCCATACTCTTCCTTCCCCTCTCTCTGGTTTGCTTGGTTTTTGGGGTTTTTTTTTTGGGGGTGTGAGAAGGTAGATTCAAAGACCTGAACTGGAATAATAGGATAAATCCTGTTATCACACGTTCATGGGACAAACTGTGATCCTGCAGACATTTCCCTGCAGACTCACCATTTCTCTTTGCCAAACCTAAACCCTTCTTGCACAACATAAAGCTTTCCCAGCAGAGGTGGCCTGGGCAGCATCTTATTTTTTCATTGCCAGCAAGTATTTCTGAGAAAGGCTAGAACAGAGCGTGCCAGAGTCTGGAATTAGATACAAATTAATTGCATGTAATTACTCAAGAGCATCAAGTATCTTTTTGGGATTTCATCCTTATTGTTATTGTAATGATGTTGAATTTGCAAATACAATTATTGCAAATTACTCTATTGATAACTTCAGCCTTAGTGTGTGATCACCTCTCCAGATTTCTTCTGGTCTTTTCAAAGAATGGGGTTTTTAGCCATGATGAAGACACCAGTAGAGCTGAACACTGACTGCTCTTCTGACAAGATCTTTCTGCTTCTCAGAAGTGGAGAATTAGTAAATTATTAGCTTATTATTAAATTACAATGTCACTGCAACATCTAAGAGGTCAAAAACATAAACAAACTTTCTTTTTGTCTTTCACCAAAAGCCTGCTAATAGTAATCTAACACACATTTTCTTAGCAGTGTTTCCTCTCTGATTTGATTTTATTTCTAATTTTTTAATTCATTTCCCTTTAAGTCAATTTTCCTGTTAAACATCTTTCTTTTCTTCATCCAGCTTCCCTTTTTCAGCAGAAATCACTTTTTTTCCCCCACTATTTTTTTCCTTGCCCAGTTTTGTTATTTTTCTGTATAGGAAGGAAAATTCAGCTTTAACATTAGACAAACCTCTTTGATGGTTCAGGCAGCAGAAGCACTGAAAGAGATCACCTGAGGAGGTGGTGGAGATTCTATCAATTGGTGTTTTCAAGGAATGAATTCAACAAAGATTTGTTGGGGATTTCCTAAGTCTGGATGGTCTTGCCTTCGGGCAGGATGACCAGATGACCTCTTCAGATCTCTCCTACCTTTATTTTTCTGTGAATCTTTTCACCTCTCCAGGGTCTGAAGGTATTTAAATGGTTGTGGGTCTGTCAATGCTTAATTAAAACTTTACACACAGCACAGGGCAAGTGTGCAAACCTACAGAGACTATTTTTCCAGGTTCACTGTGCTTACATCCCAAAAGGTGCTGACACAGGCACACACAAACACACAGGGTGTTGGAAGAGGTGTGCTCATCACTTATTTATGAAGTTTATAATCTGACACTTAAAAAAAAAAAAATAAAAAAAATCCTAACAGGCTCCAGCATTCTACAGTTGTTGAAATGTCACCTCTCAGATACAGATATTGATTTACAGTTTGAGACCAAGCACATTGTATTCTGTGCTAACAAGCCAGTACAACTGTGCTCAACACTTCTCAGTGAAGGAGAGGGCTAAGTCATGCTTGATGGCATCTTGTAGAAAGCCCTGAGTTTTGGGGGGGCATGTGAACATTCAGCTATGGATGGGGAGCCTGGAGACATGGGTCTGTTCTGCCTGGGCAACGGAGGGAAGGTTAAATGATAAGGTCAGGTTTTTATTTCAAACACACAGGGCTGGAAACAAGGATTCTGAAAGAGCTTGGTGTGAGGAGACCCATGGAAAAAATAAAAATCTAAATGAAACCTGGTCACTTGAATGATTCTCTGTCATGTCAAGTAACAATTTTATTCTTTTGTCTTTTACAGCTTTAATGAGCTTTCCAGCACCTGATCCAGCCACTGGCTGATAGTCTGTGAACTGTTGTGCACTAAAGTATGTTGGCCTTTTTTGAATAATCTCCTAAAGTGAGATATAACCCAGATGGAATCCATGTGGCCTGAAATGCTAAAAATAGGAGGATAAAACAGATCCTGGAGAACATATAAACTGGCACATAGGAAACAACCCCACCATGGTGGTGGTGGAGAGCTGAGCCCCAGGGAAGCTGTGTTAACAAAGCAATACCTGTATTAAACACAAGAGCTCCAAAAAATTATTTTGCTTCACTTGCATAGAGGTGATTTCCAGCTCAGAAGGCAAACAAACATCTTAGTTCCAGCAAGGGCAATGGCAAAGTTCCTGCTAACACCACTGGGACAACAAACTTTTCAAGACTTGGATATAAACTTATAAAAATTAAATGCCCAGTGAACAAGTTGCTATATTTTTTATCACATTTCTTACTGAGCCAGGTACAACACATGATTGCATTTGGGGCTACTTTTTAAGCAAATGTGTAACTCCAGAACCTGTCTCAGGCACTGCTGACTGCAGACACCCCCCTGGGCACACAATGACCACACCATCCCTGATGCCCCCATCCCTTAACCACAGAATAAACCTGGGGATGGACTCCTCTTTTGGAGGCACTTACCCATCACCTACTGCTGACAGCAACTTTACCTGCTGTTTTCTAGACCATTTAGGCCTGGTTATCTTACTTGGAAAGAGCTGTACACTGAACCCATAATTCCCCACACCTTCACCATGATACAGTTACTTACTTTTGCTGGTTTTCCAGTTGTTGATAGAAAGACAGGTCACATAATGAAGCAGCAGTGACTTTCTGGTGACTGGGAGATATTAGCAAATTGTCTTAAAATTTCCCTACTTCTTTCAAAGTGTCTAACTAGGCTGAAGGTTTTACTTAAAAAATAATAGATTTCCTTTAAATGCCTTAGTCTAAAATTTCTCCTCCTTATTGAAAGAAATGCTTGCCTGCTGACCAGATTTTATTTTGCCAAAAGTCAAGCTGGAAGATCTACTGAAACCTTTTAATTGTATTTCTATTCCAAAGCATTCTAAAAATTAACCTTCCTAATATTATACCCCAGAACTTCCCTTCAGCCTTTATTTTTCCAAAGAGCTTTTAATGTTTTGCACACTGGTGCCAGCCTTTATTTATATATTTACCGTGGGGCTTTCTGGTGCTGGGTGCTCAATTGCAGCAGTGGAAGGAGCTGCAATCAAACTTGCAACCAGACAGTAGTCTCTGATTGTCATCAGCTGCAGCTCATTATTCTCTCAAGGATTCCTTGTGCCAATCGATGATAAACAATGTGTAATCACTTGCAATTGATTGCAAATCAGATCCCATAGACTGGCATGTGGAGTCCTTGACAGAATAATGAGCCCTGGCTTTTGCCCACTCCTGGGGCTGCAAGGCCCACATCCCATTAGCTGAGAGCTCCTCTCTTTGACTCAGATGCTAAGCAGATCCTGCAGGACATAGCAAGTCAAGGTTGTGCTTATATTTGGCACGTGGCTTTTTGGCTGCTTGGTACTGCCCTTGTCTCTCCTTCTGTGAGCTCCAGGGCTGTGTTTCCCTACAACATCACCCTCTGCAAAGATGCAGACCGAGGGGTTAATGGGATGCCTCAGATTCAGTTTATCCACAGTGCACTAAATCTGTATTTCTTTCATTCTCCCCTTCAAAACTGGGTTGAGCATTCAGTTCTGAAACTGTTTTTTTTTTCCTTTAAAAATGACCTGGACAAGTCCCAAGTAACAGAAGAACAGGCCCCTGCTGTCTTGTTCCAAAGCCAAGTAAGATAGGTGGGAGAGTTCAGCTGTGTTTTGCTGTTTAGACTTTTATCTTCTAAAGCAGTGTTAATCAGATCTGGTCTATTTACCACTGGTGGCCTGGAAAGAACCACAAAAAACAGCCAGTGAAATTATGGCAAAAATAAGAAAAGCCAGCAAGCTTCTTCAGTGGCTGCTTCCTGACTGACTGGCACCATAGTTTAAAATGCTGGTACCCAAACATTAATATTGTCATTTGAAAAGAAGTTTGTTCATCTAATTTTTAGATACATTGTTAATTACCAATGTCCCCAGCTCCCAGATGTAGGACAGTAGATTTCTGGGCCTCTGGTTTTTTGTTTATAAAACAGGTTGTTGGTTTTTTCATTAAAAGAGATTGAGAAAGATAACTTAAAATCGGTTCTCTTTCTGGCTTAGTTCTTCAGGCTTAGGTGTCTGTGAAGATGCAGTGGTCTCAAGCCAAATACTGGATTAGAGTAAGACATGAAATCCCATCTGATTTCCACAGGAAAAAATAAGCAAAAAACCCTATTAAAAACACCCAGGGAGTAGGTTGTTCAACTGACAGTGGGGTTTTTTCCTCCCTCAAGCAAGCAGGGTCTTGGCGTCATCTTTATATTTAAATGAGAAAAGAATAACATTAGCATTCACTGAATATTTTGATTGAGATAATAATCTCTATTGATAACATACTTCCTTTTAAACATCTGTAAGGCAATCAATTGGAAACTGATGCACTACACTAATCTTACTCCAGGATCTGGTTCTTAGTAGGGACTTGAAAAAACATAAAGGACCCAAAAGTAGACTTTAATGGAGATGAAGCTCTTCTTATAAGTATGCTTTAAAATTAATTTTAAGGTGGCTTTTCTGAAGAAAATTTTCCTTGCAGTTCACATGGGTCCATGTAGTTCAGTGCAGGTCCACAGATTTCACCAGAATTAATTGTTTCAGTCAAACCTCAGAGAGGTCAGGGAGAAAATTACTGAATGAAAAATGCAGAGCTAATAATTAAAGAGATGGTCTGGCTTTGTAAATCTTTGTCCAAGTGTTTCATTAACAGCCATTGGTATGTTAAAGTACAACTTCTTGAAGCTGGGGTGTAGCTTGTGATTGCTCTTCTGTGAGCATCACAACAACCATTGTTAAAGAGATAAAGCACACATATTATTTGCACCAGGCTTCTAGAAAAATACTATTCCCAAGGGAATTTCCCCTTCAAAAGGCAGAAGGGTCACAAGTTTACTTCAAGTCCATTTTCCTTCACTGGCCAAAAATGGTCAACAAAGGGAGCAAGTAGACAAGTTTGGATTTTTTCCTTCATAATCTCAGTTTATAAACAGAAACAGAAGGAGACATTTTCTTAGGTTTTTTTCTTTGTGTTTTTTTTTTTTCTTTTTTTTAAAGTACAGTTTTATCAGCGATCTGAAATATGTCAAAATTCTCCAGTATTCTGAAAGGTCACATATTGGAATAGTTGGTTTAAATTACCTACATTAGAAACAAATTCCCAGCAATTCACTTCCTAAGCTTGAGAACACACTCTTAAACGATGTGAAGGTTTTGATACAAAAATGTGAGCCAAAGTGTTTTGGAAAGGAGGGAGGAATTTCCCACCAGCATCCCTGCACAGCAATGGCCAGTGGCAACTCACATTGATGACTCCAGCAGCTTTTCAATCCTGCCCTTACACCCTTTCCCAAGCAACTTTTGGTCACTGAACTGAAATACTCAGAGCAGCAGAGGACAAGGCATCACTGCAGCAGAGCTGTTGTTGGGCACTGTGGTGTTCCCAGGAAAAGGGACTGTGCAGGTTCATCCCTATGACTGGAATTCCTCAGTGGCTGAGGAAACCTTGGGTCTCATGTTGGCAGAGGCCCAGCAGCTGGTTTGTATTGGTCCTGGAGGTGCAGATGCACATCTCCAGCTGCTTTCCAAATAGATGACTTTCTGTAGGGGATGCTGCAGAACTGCACCATTTCCCCATGCAGAGGATGGGGTAGGTTCAGTCACGGGGCTGTAAAGCAGCAGAACAGCTATGAGATGAGTTTTTGTCTGCCCTGCTGAAGAGGAGGGTGATTTATGTGTGGTGCTTGGGCTGGGCAGAGTGGCTTTGCTATAGGTCTACAAAGAGGAGAGCTCCAAGCAGCCTTGTGAGAAAGGGATGATGAAGGTCTGGATGGGATGCTGGTGTCTTTGCTGTGCCTACAGGTGTCTTGTGTAAGAGGAGTTGTGATGTGGTGTAAACTGGGGGAGGCATCCTACACACTTCTGTTTATTTACACTGGAGGGGTTTATGAACAGATATCCAGCATTTTACAGGTGTCTCCTATGTGAGTCAAAACATTGCTAAGTTTACAAACAGAGTGGGCAGATATTCTGCAAGGTGCTTGGTAAACACTGATACCCAAGTTTGCATTAACTGCTGTTGCTTTCAGCAGCCTGCTGATGGACATATGTAGCATCTGTGATAGGTGAGCATCTGTGATAGGTGTGATAGCCTGGTTTTCTTCTGGTTTTGTCTTACTGTAGGAAAAAGCAATTTAATTACAAGCACCAAAATAGACAAAATGTAATCTGTTTCTGCTTTGACATTTGTTAAAGATATTTAAGCATTAAAGAGTAAAACAAGAGCTATAGTTCTGTCTATAGATAAATAACTGCAGCAACTGTGTAGCATGATAAAAATACTAAGGCAGGATTTATATCTTCAGTGTGATAGTAAAGAATATACAAACCCTCTGAAGCAGAAAATTCTTTCCTGGTGTGTATGTAGTTTGCTGTGTTAAGCAAGCAGAGGTGAACAACCTGTGCATATCTGAGAGCTGGACAAGACAGCCCATACCAAAGCAGCAAGATTGTTTTTAACCAAAGACAAAAATAAATACAGCATAAAATACAGAGTGGTGAGAAAGCTGTTCCTGCCTGGAGATGGATTAAATTAGGGCTAGTCTGGGTTTTGAGGTTCAGTTGAGAGACTTAATCAAGACAAAGGTTGTGTTCAACTGCAGAGAAATCTCAAGGAAATTCAAATTCTCTTGGCCAAAACCTTCTAAGAATCACTGTTTTTATGAGATTATATGTACAGCATTTACAAATGGCCCTCCAGACCTGGAAGTGACTTAGAACCTAGAAAAATGAGAGCTCAGATTTCAAAACCCAGCTTAGCTCATTCTTCCCCAACGGTACCAAATTCAAGGAAGAAAAATATATTAAAACATTATGAAAGTGTGAGAAAGCAGATTTAAACCTGAACCATGGAAAGAGGAAGGGTCTGTAACACCAGCCCATGCCTATTTAAATTGCTACTGGTATACACAGGCTTCTGTCAGGGAGTCTTAAATTGTTGAGCGATGTGATATACTGTTGGAAAGTACTTGGAAAATGTTCAGGACTGAAGTCTGATTTACAGGTCCAGTCCTACAAACAACAGCACAGAGTGCAAAGAACCTTTTCACAGCATTTTTGAGCAGAGAGCCCTTGCTGCACTGTGCTTTCCAGGTAGCTCAGGACAGTTTCCATCCAAACCAAATGAAGTTTTATTTGTCTCCTCTGCAAACCTTTAAAAACTCTTCCTTGAAGATGGAGCTTCTATTATATGATGTGTATTACAGAAATTAATCCAGCTAATGAAATCAGGCCCTGCTGGTCCACGTGTGATTCATCAGTCACACAAGGCTGTTTAATTTGCACAGGTTTGGAGCCTACTACACACTTACACAAAGGTCTCACTGTTAGTTTAAAAAACCCTCATATAAATAATGACCCATTTTCTGATGCGCCATAAAATATCTAATAGGAATGAATTATTACAGTCACAAGAGCTCTTTTGGCTGGACTCATGGTAGTTCCCCAGGCCCAGGATTAATGCTGCTTTCCCTGCTCTTTGAGAACAGAGGAACTGTCAGGATCCTCCAACCAGCAGTGACTAAAACCAGATGTTTCAGAGGAAGAAACCTCTTATTAGGCTTGTAGGGAACAAGCTTTGAAAAACTGGTTTCCTTGTTTGTTTGTTTATTTGAACAAAGGGGAGAGCAAATGCACCTGAGTGTAAATGCAAATTGGGCCTTTTGAGTTTCATGTTGATACAGCAAAGCCTAAAGGAAATGGCAAAACTACTCAGCCAACAAACAACCCTACTTAGTTCGTGGTTTCAGAGCTAAACTCCAGCCCTTGAGGATCACTGAAGGCAAGCTCAGGTAAGAAATTCTGCCTTTAGGAACTCAGCTTTCTGCAGTAAAAGTCCCAGGTTGGTACAGGCAAGTTTCATTCTGAAGATCTCAGCGGGGCTCCCTTCATAGCCAGGCACTAAGTTTGTTTAAAAGAGTCTTATTTTGGTTATAAACAAACAGGAGATGATAAGGCATGCTCTACATGCAGCATTGACACGTGTCTTCAAGTTGGACAGGTTTTTTAACCGTAGCAGTAAGGCAGGATAATACGAAGCTCAGATCCAGCAATGCCTCCAGTAAAAACACCACCCAAGGAAGGAAGATGGAGGGTGGTGTGTGCTCTGGCTGTGGATAAAAGAACCTACTCCAGAAAGCAGGCATGAAGTGAAGCAGTTTGCTTTGAACAGAAACTCCCCTCGCCAGGCAGCCCTGTTGTGTCCCTGCTGTGGTTGGGGACCATTTGCCTGACAGCTGTAATGAAATAAAGGATTGCACTGGGCAGGTGAGTGCTGAGGGGAATATCAGACCTTTGCAATCATCCACACATCTTTCAGCACATCTTTCCCCTTCCCTGAAACCCATCTGGCCCTCCATCTAGCACTACAGGATGGGTTTATGGATGATTAATAGAGGTTGAATGTTCATCTCCATTCCAGGCTGAGCTGTTAGGATTAAGTACAAGCTGGAAGTAGCCTCTGTCCCAGGAATGGTGGTGCCAGGACATGCTTCCTGAAGGGCAGGTGTGGATGAACACCAGGCCATTGCCCCAGCTTGCCCAGCTCATGGCTTGCCCAGCTCACCGTGACAGGGTGATGGGATGAGAAGTACAAGCATGCATGTGGCCTCCTTGACAGTAACAGCATCTATCAAACAGATAAATCACTGCATCTGACTCATACCACCTCTGCAGATTGGACACTGCCACTCAGAGGGGTTCTGGGGACTAAAACTCCTTTTTCCTAATCCTGAGTGCTCTGGACAGTGCAGAACCCCATAACACTATGTGCAGAGGGGTACCCCCGCTTCCTTCCTACTTCAGGGTTGAAACTTGCTACCTCCAAACCCAAGATGCCAAGGCTATAGGGAGAAAAACTTGTACCAGAGAAAGGGATCCCCAGGGGATTACATATTTTCCTCAAGAATAATGTTGTGTGCCCCCCCTGTGGGCCTTTTCCTCTCATCATGCTCTGGGTTTGGGTTCTGCCAGCTGGAGAGGGGAGCTCAGATGCTGCACGACAAATCAGCTCAGAAAAACACACCACACAGCACTGAAACTTGGTGATTTTCTTTACGGGTTTTTTTTCCATTTAAAAACAAAATTCCAGTGAAATAACAAGTCCTTAAAACATGTATTATTTATTTTCAACAGAGTAAAAGAGCCCCTACAGTATTTTGAAAGAATGTCTGTTTTATAGGTCTGCAGTGATAACACGTTGGAAGTAACTAACAATTATGTTATTTTTGTCCTTGCTAATAATGCTCAGGGAGCAATTGATGTTTCTTTTAGAGTTAATAAGAAACATTTGCAGCAAAAGCAGGAACTGTGGAGATAAAGCAATTGGCAAGAAATAGTATGTTTAAATACCATAAAACAGCCAGTATCCAAACAGGTGTGAGATAAAGTGGTATAAATAAACTACTCTGTATGCAGCCCATCACACAGCAGAGTTGTGTAAAAAATTGCATGAAATAACTTCACTCCTATTCAGAGGAAAATATAACAAAACCAATCCTTGTGTCTCCTAATTAGCTTTAGCAGCTGAGAAAACATTTCTCATGTGGAAATTTCTAAAAGTTAGAAGCTGTTCTGTAAAAATGGGAAACAAACAAAAGAGGCAGTCAGATTTGCAAACCTTTTGGAGAAATCGTGTCTAAATTTGGTAAACCTCTTCATCAATTAAAGCCAATATCTTGAAGAGACAGGGGAACCTCTTTCAACCTTGCAAAGTTGTGCCTGGCTCTTTTAGTTCCTCTGCATTGCCTGGTGGCATTACTATACTGGATGATGTCTGTGTTATTTTTATTAGTACTGCTTTCACAAACACACAGACATTTGCCCTTTCTTCATCCAAACATGTGGTTGCATTAAGGGTTGTTTGGTTTAGATTAAAGATTTTCTTTTTTTAAGACCAGTCAAATGCAAAGTAAGTCAGCACTAGCAAACATGAGGTGAAAATAATTACCCATACTCACATGACTGATAAGCAGAACTATGGAAAATGGCTCACAACAAAATCCACCTGGTTTCTGTGGTTCCTACAAATGAGAAGCCATGGAGGGCTCATTGGAAGGTTTGTCAAGATCCGTGGACCTTTTGCATAAGTGGAATAACACACTATTTTTTTGTTAATCAGCATGTGAATTTGTTCATGTGAATTTTAAGGTGACATATTAGGATTTTTGTGAGTCTTACTCTATCTCTTTTAGCTCTTTCAAACTCATGCTAAAGGAATACAAGAACCAATGTGTATCACTGCCCATGTAGATACCCTCAATGTGAATCTGTCACGTTTCAGATGATTTTAGAAATCCGAGCTTCCACATGCTCCTCACTGTAGCTCCCATGTTTGTGAATCAGGTCCCTGAACCCAGCTCTGTGCACTCCAAATTGTGCAAAAAGCCAAAAGAGGAACCACAGGGGCTCTTTGGAGGCTCTGGCCTGTAATTCAGTCTGCCTTGGAAAAAAGAGCCTCTCCACTGAGACTCTGCTGGCAAAACCCTCCCCATAATGTGTGTTCTGCACTGCCCAGAGGAGTCCCTAAACACAGTGACTTGGTTCCCACCCAGTGCCTGGACTAAGGGAAGCTCACTTTACAGAACACTGGTGTTTGCTTCTCTTCTGTCCTTCTCTGCTGGAAAGACTGAGAGGCAGAGAGCCTTACAAAAGAACCTGGCCTCTGGCTTTTCAGGATCTCACCTCTTTAGCTTCTTTCATGTGTCAGGCTTGCTGCATGAGCCATGGCAGTGGTAGCAGGAAGATGCTCCCACAAGATCCCCATGCTCCAGCAGCTCCACACAAATGAATTAAACTTGAGAAGCAGACCAGGTGTGGTATGGTGCAGCACCAAACAGATGTGAACTTGCTTTGGTTGTCCAAGCTGGTGCCTCTTTCTGGCATGAACCACGATAAGAAAGCTGCCAGGAGGGTCAGAGCTGCCAAGTGTGGTAGGTACCTAGAGGAGCAGAGCAACTGATACTGTCCAGAAAGAAACAGAGAAATGAGAACACTGACTGCTTCTTCAAGTTGGCTCTCTTCTATTAACCACTGATAGAAGTGATAAACTCCCAGTGCTGCTGCTAATAAGGAGAAGAAAGGAAGCCAATGTTCTTTTATACCCTGACATATGGTGCACTTCGGTAGAGGAGCAAACCTTTCTTTCTCCTAGCAAGTATTATAAATAGGCCTACTTCTTATCAGATCCTCCTCTTAATGTTTTTCATTAGAAAACCACAGTTAATTTTAGATAATTGTTAGAGATAATCTCAAATTTGTGTGTAATGTATGCCCCAGTTCTAAGAAAAACATGACACTGGGGAAGGTACTGCCTGCCTTACGGCTTTGCACTTACAAGACTGGTATGAGATCTCTTGTTCTTGTCAAATGAATTCTAGTGTCTTAGACATTCAGACTCCTATCTCTCAAAGCAGATAAAATTTTAACTTGCTTAGTATTTATCGTCTTCTATATTTTGTAACAGCTTCTGAGCAGTGTGTTCAGGGACTGAGCATATGTCCTGCCAAGCAAGAAGAAAAAGGTTTCCAACCGGTCTATGCCAGAATTTGCAATGGCATATCTGACTCTTTAAGCTTTCCTGTGGGAGTCAGTTTTACTTTCTTTGACAGCAGTGGCATTTACTGCCAGAAGAATAAAGACAACAGTTGTTTAAAAAAGCATTTGTGTCACCCTGCACTATCAAACAATCTGCTCCACGCTGCGAGAGATTTAAGATGAAACGAACAGATGAATTCTCAGGACTAAGGAGAAAAAGTGTTTCTAACACCAAAGGAGGAAGGAGATTCATCCACCAATAAGAAAGGATTAAAACCAGACAGCAAATAGCCCATTAAAGGCTTCTGGAAAGAGCAAGGAGCAAAACCAAAATACGATGGAAGTTTAATAAAAGAAGCATCACGCACTGCCCTTCTAGTTCAGTTTTCTGTTCACATCTTGCTGGATATTTCTTGAACATCATGAAAATAATTATAAAATACAGTGGTATTTGGGCCTATAATATGCATAAACAGAGCAAAAAGCAGTTTCTGATCTACTTTAAGAAAGGCACTGGGGAAACAGAAGTGTGATTCCTTTGAGTTGCCAGAGGATGGTCAGATGGAAAAGCAAGGGACGTGGCTATCCTGGCTTTCCTAGTCCCAGGCAAAGACATCTATTCCCCGAGCAATGTTTACTTAAACAGCTAGAGCTGAATGTTGCAAATATTTGTAGCTGAATTATCTCAACATTTTGAAGACTATGTACCTTGAATGTTGTGTTTTTCTGGGAAAACTAGTGGAAAGATTTCTTCTTGGCATGAGGAAAAGCAAGGAAATTCTAACATCATGCAGAAAATTTCAAATGTGCCTTTAGGAAAAGCCAACTTCCTTCATAAATTGGCTCCTTCTCACTGGTAAAGGTGAGCAGGGTCAGGCAAAAAAGCAAACACAAGCCTACTTTTAGTTTTGTGAAGAAATTCTAAGCTCCATAAATTTCAATACAGTTTCCCTTTTATTATGAAGTCTTGGCATATTTCTAATACCGAGTTTCTTAAAACAAAGTTCTGCCCTGCTATTTTATTAAATACTCTCTGGTACTGATATGTGTGAACGGATGTGTATCCTGTTTTATTGCTGACAGCCAGCTTGGAAGTCACCAGATTTTGGGGATCAGCCCCATTTTTCACTCTCTGTGGTCCACAGAAATACACAGTTTATGTATCTTAAGATAATAGAGGGAACAAATAGAGTTAATTATATTTCAAACCATCAGGCACATACTTTTTACTCTGACACACACCTGTAAAAACCATCTCACATGCTTACTGGTGGGGGAGAATAAATTGGAGGTTGATAGCTTTATTTATCCACAATAGCTCTAGTAATGAGCCTCATTTCTTAGCTCACTATTCCTGTCTGGCACCTCAAATGAACAGAAACTGCTAGTAAGATCAGAAGGAATAGTGTTTTTAATAAAAGTAATACAGTGAACTCATCCTCACCTGTGAACAGAAGCCTTTCCATGTAGACTTAAAGAATTTAAAAGTTAATGCATGTATGACACACAGATCAGCCAGCCTGGGGTATTGCAGAACAAAACATTCTGCAGATTATTCTTGTTGCTACATTAGCAAATTAACAAATGAGGGAAAAATAGAAAAGGAAAACAACAACCAAAAAAATCACAACACAGAAAACAGACTTCATGCTCATTCAAAAATACCCATTAGGTCATAACGTATCTACAGCAAAAATGAGATTTCAAAAGTTGAAACTAGGAGGTTTGCACCAAGTCCTTGCTTCTTGCTGTCACTGCAGAGCTTTGTAGATCAGGCAGGCTCTGTGGGATAGCTCATGTCATGAATGTGTCCCTCATCATAAGAAAGACATACACATAAAAATGTCTTATTTCCTGGTTTTAGGTACTTGTTTGACAGCAAGGGAAGATGAACCAGAAAGCCCATACTAAAAATCCACAGGGTGAAATTTAACCCTATATACCTGATTAAAGATTTAAGAGACACACTGGCAAAAAAGCCAAACCATTGTCTGGGCTCACCTGGCCAAGGACAAGGATGCTGTTAGCTTTTAAGAGACAGATTTTGTTTGCTGAACAAATGCTGCCAAAAGGGATCCTCTCATTTGAGCAGCAATCACAGCAAGTTTTATAACTCCCATCTCTTGCCTGCACAAGAATCTGGTAACAAAAGATAAGTTCACATTGAAACAGTGTTCTTTCTTTCAATCATCTGCTAAGTGACTTATCTGCAGAAATAGGGAGGTGGATTCCTTCCCCCTTTTTTCTCCTTGCCCCCTTTTTCTCCTTGTTCCTCAGCCCTATGCTGAAATTCAGCTCAATCAGAAGGGTAAATCAAGACCACAGCTTTCGGGGTGCACATCAGTTAGAGAATTTATTTTATTAAATTAATTAAAATTTAATTTATCGTACCAGTCCCAGAAAGCATTTTCCCCCTCAGTTTCCACCCTCTGTTCCTACAGAGCTGTGAGAGCCTGCTGACACTGGCACACTCCCTTGGTTTCAAGCTGCTTTTTTCACTGCATGGGGCTACAAAGGACCATGGAAAGTCTACACCCAGGTAACCCTGAGCTACCTACAGCCACAGGGACACATCTTCATTTCATCCTTCACCTCTACTGCAATTACTGCACAGTGAAGATGATGACCAAAAAATGCATCCCACTTTCCAAGTGCAGCATAGCAGAGAGTGGGTTTGGCTTAGTTACTCTAAACAAGGCACTGATTAGCTGGTAATCAGCAAGTGATTAGCAAAAGACAACCGGGTCACTGGGAGTTCAGTGTGTGCATTGTTTTCTGGGAGGCACTGAGCACTCATGCTGATACCATTGTCCACCCCAAACTCCCATTCAACAAACTTGGTTTGGGAAATCAACTTGTATCCCATCAAATTTTAAGCATAAATATTGCAAAATAAGTATTACAGTACTGGCTGGATTTCTTGAAGCATTAGAAGATGCAAGTTGTTAATGGTTTTGATTAAATAGCTCCAACATGTGACACTTAATCAGGAACACCCTGATATAATGAAGAACCTTTTTTTTTTTCCCCCCCCTCAAAGTTTATTATAAACCAGCTGTGCCACACTGCTCCACAGCCAAGCCACAATCATTCAGTATCAGGTCAGGAGGTACCAAAACTTGCTGATAGGAGGTCTGCATAAAGGACAGGCACAGAGCAGCCCTTTCTAACCACAGGCACACCAGGAGTTACACCCCAAATCACAGCTGGTATCAGTCAGAAGGCCTTCAGCAGGGGCCAGCTGACACCCCTTGTATTTGTGGACATCCTCCTGCTCCAAATCAAAGCTGCTATTGACTCTGGTGAGTCAAAGGTCCATCCTGGGAAACCTGTGAGTTCAACCCCTTGATTCTGTATGCCACCTCCTAGATACCAAGGAAGTATCAAGGAGAGTAATTTTCAATCATTTAAACAACAGGGCTACACTTGTCCCTGAGGCCATTTCATTGTCCCCTATATATTACCCATGCATTGGTCTGCCAGACCAAAGCATCCAGTGTATTTTAGTGATTCTTCACTAGGTACATTTGAAATATTGTTCTTCCTGTGACAAATAAGGCCTCTCACTTCAGGAGAGCAGGGGTGGCAATCTCCAAGGGTGGTATTTTGGCTATGTCGAAGAAAACAGATTTTTATACTAACACATTTGTCTCTTCCTTGATAAAATGGCAGAAGTCTATTTCTTACCAAGAGGGCTTTGTTAATTGTATGAAAACACTATTAACTAAGGAGTTTCCACCTTCTCCACCAAGAGAGCTCCATGCAAGGATCATAATCTTAAAACTCAAAATCTAGCAACCACAATGTCTGTTGGAAATATTCTTTCTTCATGCACTGCCCCTTCCTTCTTCCATTTTATTCCCCTTCAAATAGCAAACCAGAAACAGCCTGTAGCCAGCACAAACCAAACTTCTTGTTTTGTCCAAACCACCCCCCCTTATCTACTGAATGTGGACTGAGGACAAGGCTGCTCAACATGGTAACTTCAGCAGCAATCACCTTGTGCCCATGAAGTGTGTCAACCAAGCCAAGAGGGAAAGACCCAATGAACCATTATTGCCCAAGTGGGATGTCTACACTACTGATTGCAAAACTATCTTCATTTTGTCCATAAAATAAGCACACAATTGAAGACACACAGGGAGGAAGTGAATCCATAAACCAGGAGGATTAAAAAACAAGAGGAACTACTTAATGTCAGTCTTTCAGACTGGGGAGTGTCTGGGCTGTCAGATTTTGCTTCAGTCTCAGATTGCATAGACCTGAGAGGGTGCATTAGACAAGCAAGGAAAAACTTGATCATTTGCACCTCACCTGTCATCCAAACATCTTCTACTGCCATTTTTTTGATGAATTCTCAAACAGATTATCCTAATCTTTACAACTGGTGGGACACTTTTAATCAGTATGGGCCATGGAGCCCTCCACAACTTTCCTTTCACCATGCACTTTCCAACGTGACAAAGCTGTTCTTGATGTTACCTCAAAGGTTTTCAAGGAACAACCAGTTTTGGCATTAGATTTGTTTGTATGCTTTAGCCTAATTTGTCTCGTTTTACCCCTTTGGAGCCTGACATAGAATCACACTGAGTTCACAGTCAGAAAGCAGAGGCAAATGCAGTCCAGAGCTGCTCTTGCTCTCAGTGATGCACTAAGTGTGCTCACTGCTGCACACAACAAAGCAAGCAGTACTTTCAAAGCTTCTTAAAAGGATTTGGATGCCTCTTTTCCCTTAATTCCCGAAAGGAGAAGTGTTTCAGAGTCATCGTGTAATGACCCCAAAGCTGCCAGAAGTGAAGGAAGAAACCACAGACAGGCAGCCACAAAGGGGAATTTCTGCCAGGCTGGAGAGGTCTTGGCTTCCTTCTGCACCAGGATCAATACCAGGATTTCAGCTTTTGATTACTTACAGTATTAAACAGCTTGATGCATTCTACTGGAAAATACAGCAAAGACTGGCAAAGATGATAACACATGCACAAAGTGAAAGGCAGAGCTTGCATCATTCCTCAGCCAGCAAACTCCTATTTGCCTCATGGGTTTCCTTGCCTGCTGTTGTTAAAATAATCCTAAAATTATAATTGAGCAGATCTACTACGAAAGAGAGCCAGAATATCAGTTTGCACTGTGAGAGGCTCCTGTGCAAATAGAAAATGCCAGCTGCTTGGAAACTGGAAATTCCTATCTCCCAGCCTGCAATTCTGCCCTGACAATCATGTGTTCCCAGCCCATCAGGGCTAATAGGCTCTGAAAAACCCAAGGTCTGATTATGCTTAGAGCACAACACAGCACTGACTATTATGCAGCAACTTAGCTGGTATATAATTACTTTTGAGGAAAATGCATTGCAGAACAACATCACTTCTCAAAGATTTAAGTTATTAAGGAAGATTAAGGAATTTCACTCTGGAAAAGAGACTTCGCTGTGACCTAATTGAAGTTTTTAACATTCTCCAGGGAACTAATAAAAATTGGTTCATGCAAATTCTCCATACTTTCAAAGAACAAGAACACAAGAGAACATTATCTAAAAAAAATTGGGAAATTGAGATCAAAAAGAATTTAGAACAAAAAACCCCACAACAGAATAATTTGGAGAGGACTCTACTACCAGGTCATTTAATCCATCCCCTCCTCCCCTTGAATCACAGAAGGATTGATTTCTTTATCCTTAAATAATCCCTAATAGATGGGTGTCTAGTTGAGCCAATGATGACAATTCCACAACCTCTTTTGGCAGTCTGTGCTTTCAAAAGAATAAACATATTGAATAAATTATTTAAAAAGGCCACTGTGGACAAGGAGAATCAATGAAATCAAGGAAGAACTTGTTAATATAGTGTGGGGAGGATGAAAGACAAGAAGTAAAAATAAGTTCATTAGATGAATGAAAGATGAAAATGGCAGAAAAGCAATAGAATCATTTTTTTTCTTGTAGTACTGTTTTCACTTGTTATATAAAGAAATTACACAGAATGAACACCTACACATTTCTCCAAGCACAAAGCAATTTCAAGAATGATCACATGAAAACTGCAGCTCATGTAGTGCCAGCCTCTGACAAAAGCAAATGAACAAAATAAATGCCCAATACCACAACAGGAACTTACTTACAAACCTCATCCAACTTTTCCATGGCTTTTCCAATACTGACTTGAGTATGAAACCATCCAGAAGAGACACTTGTAGGACAGCAGGAGAACTTCAGTAGGTGCAGAGCTGGAACCTTCTGGAACCTTTGGAGCTGCTCACAGATGTTGCAAGCAGTGCTATTTGCTGCAGTTTGGTTCACTGGGGTGCCACTGGCACCAAAATACTTGGAGCCAACTTCTTTTCTAGACTTACAGCTCTTCCCCTCTTCTCTCTCCTTAAAGAGCTCAGGGAGGGCTATTATTAGAAGCAGGTGAGTTTCTGGAAAGAGAAGGTTGTGGCTTGATTGCTGCTGTTCTGATGGTTTGACTGACTCCGAAGAGTCATGTTTTATTTTCCTTTATGAATTTTGGCTTTAGAGTTTTGGGGGATAAGAGTACTTCTGACTGACATTTAACAGATACTGAAAAAAAAAAAGCAACAAATTAAAAAGCAAAATAAATCTTGACTGCCTACAAAATCCTGAATAAACATCCTGTGATTAAAGAAGGGCAGAGGTAATTATCAAACACGTAGCTGTTTTTAGACCCCCTTCCAGATTTCTGATACTCATATACCATGTTTGCTGCACTTGAAACACCAGATCACTTTCATTCTTACTGTCACTGAAGAACATTCATTTTTCCTTAGCCTTACTTCTACAACTTCCCTATTTATTCAGGCCATTATTCCCAAGCCCTGGCCATAGTCTCTTTATGGACTGTCCATAGAAGGCACTGAAATGCCCTGCAAACTAGAATGGTAACTCTACAAGCACATTCTGTCATTTTTACTACAAACATTATTGATTCCCACAGCTACAAGGTTCTACCCATTTTATTTTTAAATGTAGCATAATTTTCCTTTAAAAAAAGAGAACAACTCTGATTTGGGAACTTTTCTGTGTTAGGTCAGGCTTCAGTTGTTTGTTCATGTGCAGCCCTTGCTGAGACCAGTTTCTATCTATGCAATGGATGCTGACCAATTTTTTTTGTTCCTGACAGGTAAAACTATACTTCCCTAGGTACTGAGTGCTTTCTCTCTCATGCAGTTTTATACTTTTGTTAATTCCTTTGCTTATGAGATGTGAACTCTGGTTCTGCCTTGAAATATATTTTGCACTGTACTTGGACTGGTTACTAAAATCCAAATGACCTCATTTCAGCTTAGGAGACATTGTGGGAAAGAGATGACAATAAAGACATAAAGACTTTGTTTTCCTGCATTTATGTCTCCTTTTTCTCCTCAAAAATATTAAGGTGAAATTGAATTTAACTTAACTTGAGGTTTGTTTAAGCTCAGCAGTCATTGGTTTATTGCAGTTATTTTCAGAGAATTTTTATCTTTAAAATCTTTGGCATTAAACCAGAAAACATTCTAACTTTCTTCTCCTTTGTCTTTAAGCTTATGACTTGCTTGTGCAATTCTTGCATGAAAGTAATTCTACATTTTTTTCTCTTATAGGAAAACAGATGGAGAAGAATTTATCTGCAGCTGGGATTTGCTGCATGTAATTTATTTCACAGGATCAAGTAAAAGATAACAGTGAGCTCACACTAGCCAAGCTTCCAGGACACCATCGCTTCCAAATTATATATATTTTTGAGATTATAGTTATGGAGAAACGTGGGTAGAAAGCCATTGAGGCATTTTTCAGATTTCCATGAGGGTTTAATGCTTCTCTGCAGCTATACAGTGCATTCCTACTGCTCCCTCTTGACTGGGTGGCTCCCATGAACAGAAATATAGTTCATATTTTGTTTCTTAGCTTTCTGAGCCACTTGGTATTGAAGAAACAGCCTAACACCTAAAAGAGCTGCTCACTTTTCCATAGTGGGCACAAATTCTTGTCACTTTGCCATAAACTCAGATTATGCAAAGGAGGATGGAAATCATTCTGACACGAGCTTATCGCAGAGTCCCAGTCCTTAGTGGGAATTTTTGGGTCCGTCCTATTGTTTTAGCATTACTATTTTTTTTTTTTTTTTTTCATTAATATGGTAGGAAAATCACATCTCTTCCAGAACACGTTGATGCTAGTCAGGACGCTCTTGAGGCTAACAATGAGTCAGGACTCTGGACTCCTACCAAGCTTTTCTTCCACTGAACTTTGCTTTTTTCTTCCTCCTTAAGGAACTAACTTTTATTGGCCTCTTTAGCTTTGGATTAACTTACATCATCCATTTCATAGCATATATATTCCAGTAAAAGAATACACAGAGAGCCATGCAAATTAACCTCCTAATCAAATTAAAAGCTTGAATGACATATATAGAGCAGTGTGGAAAAAGGTTCCACGCGGTAACATCGTGGTTCACAGGACAGGCTCTGCAATCCAGGCCTTTCCACTCCACTCAGGGAGTGATAAAGCCAAATTACACTTGTGAGTCAAATGCTGAAAGAGTTGTGACAGAAAGTTGAAGGGTGAGCAAGTTTTCCCTTCCCAAGGTGCTTTACCACAGCTGGGCACTCTGCTAAGATCTGGAGGGTGGGCAGCAGGAAAGGAACTAAAAGTGGTTTTCTGTCAATGGATGTAGAGGTTCAATTCCTTTGTTAGTCTTCAAAGTGTCTTTTAAAAACCTCCCTAGGAACGGTCCAGGGAAGTTTCCATGACCAGAAAAAGGACTGCAGAGAGCAGCAGCTGCTGGTGAGCACCTCCTGCCATTGGAGAGGATGGGCACCCTGTGCATCCCTTCTCTCGCCCCAGGAACAAACGGGGTCTGCAGGATGGTCAAGGTGCAGGATGAAATGGTGCCAGTGTGGGCTTTACAGCACCTTAAACCCTCTCAATACCACCTTGGTGTCACCAGTGATAATTCCTCTCTCCTCCACACCTTCAATCATTTCACTTCTCAGCAACATGTTTTAGCTCCATTGGCTTTTTTTTTTCTTCTTTTTTAGCTTCTTCTCCTAGGCACAGAGGCAGTGGCTGCCTTAATCAAATCTCACACTGTAAAGAAAAGTAAAAGGCATAAAAGATCATTTAACAGACTGACTATCCCCCGTGCTGACTGGCATATGATTTTTCTCAAAGAATTAATCTTCAGTAAGATCAGAATGGTTCAGTTCAGGAAGAAAGAGAGGCCAAATCATCTTTCTAATCACAAACCTTTGCCCCATGGGGTCTGAATTCTCACTTTAAGGACCACATCAGAAGACTTATGAAGTCTGCTGCTTTGTTCCCACTTTCAGGAACCACTCCAAGTCACAGTGAAGTCAATAGGAGTCCTTTCATTGACATGATCAAGCTTTGGAGGAGGTCCACAGAGAATGTCACTCTTCTGTGATAAAAAAGAGAACAGCACTGAACACGCTCAGCATTTCCACTGATGGTCACATAGAAAGTGTTTCTTTCTGGATGAGTGATTGTCCTGCAGAGTCTATAGAAACACTACCCAGACACAGCACTTGACCAGTTCATCATCCCAGTTTCTCAGAACAATGCAGTTCAACACTACAGACACTTTAAGATAAACAGGAATAACCACTGAAATTCCCAGTTTCTTACCTAGACCTTCCTGATACTGAGCCCAAAGGGACCTAAATGAAGATAACAAAGCACTGAAGAATTCATTAGACACTACTGCCACGTTAACCTGGATTTCTGTGTTCTTTCGTGGCCCAAATATAGGTGATAAAAAGCTCTTTATTTTTAGTATGTGTTAGTTTTCTAGGTGTGAAAAACAGATCTCTGCAAAGCCCAAAAATTCTGGATCCCAGAACCCCAGAAACACCTCGGATGACACCTGAGACACAAGGAGCAAAGTGTATGTATTTCTGCTGTGATCCTTTGTAATAATCCCTACAACATGAGCTCACTGGCATAATTATCAACACCTTCATTCACTAAATAATAAAATACCACTAATTTCCTGCCAAACTTTTAGTAAGTTCACTGCAACTAACATTGCTACTAGGCAGTAGCTTCTCCCTTAACTTGCAGACACTGAACAGGTCATCCCCTTTGCCAGAAGAATACTGGGCCATAAAACTCCTTTAGTTACAGCAGAAAAATGAAGGAGAACCCTAAGCTGGATAGAAAAGAAACCAGTTGGGTTACTGGTGCTCTTACCAACATAATAAGGAAGAGAAGCCCTTCCCAGGTGAAGCACTGTGTTACAAGAACAGCTGGGCTCTCCAGCAGGCAGCAAGCAGCTCCACACTTCTCTGTTCAGTGGAGCTGATGGGTACAAGCCACGCTGCTTTCACTACACTTTGATAAAAAAGAAGTCATTACGAAGAAAATAAACAACTACTCAGGCAGGAGACAAAACAAAAATTGTCCATGGGAACACTGGCTTAAATTATTTTGTTTGCTCCCAGCTATAGCACACAATCAGTATTTATTCACTTGCCAGGGGAAGGTTTGCCATCTCAAATCCTCTCCCTCTGATGGATGCAGGCCCCTGCTGTATCATCCTGTATGTGCACTGTGCAGACCATGGTGTGTCAGGCTGGATCAGACTACAGCTTGTCACACACAGCAACAAATTAAGGCAGTAGGAGTGAGCTGTAGATACACATCACACGGTGCTACAAAGTTAATGAAACTTAGCTTGGTGAAAAAGAAGGATTTTAGTGGATAGTAAGGATCCTCTGGATCATGTTTCCTTCTCTCTTGGCTTGTTGGAATTTTTTTTTTTCCATGTGTACAGTTTGAAACTGAAAAGGTAATTATGCTATTTAAAAGTATATGTTTAAATTTATTTTTTTGTTATTTTCACTGTTCCCTGAACAGATTAATTGTTTAAAGTCATCATCCTTGCAGAATTATTCCAAATAATTTTTTTTTTTTTGTCATTTACATTGCATCATTAGGAGATATTAACAGAAGATGGGGAAGCTCCTGGTAACTAAGACGAAGCTGTCTGGGTATTTATTTAAAGTTATGTTCCCAAGAGAGAAAAGAACATTTTGCACTAATATAGAAACCACTGAAAATTTTAGCCCAGATCTCAGTTTCAGATTCACCCAGGCATTTATTTCCTTTGCCACCCACCTTATACACTTCCCCAAATTGGGTCACAAGCAGTGAAAAGCTGCAAAGAAAATAATTCCCCTTTCACCCCTCATCCTTCCTTCTGAAGCCAAATG
The DNA here is from genome assembly GCF_003957555.1 of Calypte anna. Classification (NCBI taxonomy): domain Eukaryota; kingdom Metazoa; phylum Chordata; class Aves; order Apodiformes; family Trochilidae; genus Calypte; species Calypte anna. The sequence continues at coordinate 14,738,358 of NC_044257.1, forward strand.
TTTTGCAGGGAGCTCAGTAAACCTGGAGGAGAAAAAGAGTCTTGAACTCAGAGCACCAAAGGGGCCAGCCAGGATGCCAGGGCTCTGCCCCATTTGACTGCCTGGAGTTTTTTTAGGCATCAGTTCAGGGAGACTCAAAGCCACGTGGCTGGCTCCCAGCTCAGGTAGTTTCAGAGGAGAACAATAGAGCTGTAAAGCTGTTGGGATGGGAGCTGTACCAACGTGTTCCCTTCAGGCTGGTGGCTGAGCAGCAAACTGAAAAAAAAATGATTCAGGTGAGGCTGAACCTGAAACACACATTGATTTTAAACCAACATTTAAATAAGAAACACTTCTAGCTGAAAAACCCTTCCATTCCAAAACATCAAAATGAAACTCAAAGTAGTGACAATCCACTCTCCGGCTGAGAAGTCTAATATTCGTATGACTTTCAAAATAATAACAAACAAAAAAAGGTTCACTTTGAAAAGTCAGTGGTCGAAGAAAGGTCAAAATGACACCATTTATTTTGAAAATACTGAAGTGAACCGTTTAAACTTTCCTGACAAAAGAAATTCCCCTGATTTTTTTTCTGACAAAACTCTTCATTACACTCAACCTGAATTTGTGAATAGTTTTCCACTTCAAATTGCACTTTTGGCAAACTTAGCCTATCTTGGAAAGATTCCACCAACTCTGTTGAAACTGGCACTTCCTCACATACTTCACTGAATAAGATTTCATCCTGCTAAATGGGGATAAGAATAAAACTTCCCCACCAATGAAGAAAAAACTATAGGTTGAGCTGCTGATGCCTGTAAGATAGAAATGTCCAAGGCAGACAACAAAGGCTTTGGCTTCCTGAGGTATCACACTTCACAGAGAAAGGAATTCTCCTCTTTGTCTTAATGGGAACTAGATTAGGTCTTCAAAATCTTAACTAGTCAGATGAATAAAGAGCCAAAAAGATAATGCTAGCTTAAGTGCTTTAAAATTATGATATAGAAGGCCTCTAATCTGCAGTATTGCCATAGAGCTGTTTAGTTTAGTTTGGATAAATGGACAGGGGCATCCCACACATAGTGAGGCATGGATGCAGAGTGATGATGTCCCATGTCCTGCCACAAACAACCAGGTTAATGCTCCTGGCTGGAAGAGGTCTACTACAGCTTCTCTTCCTGACCGGGAGTGGAGTTCAGTACAAAAGCCAGTGATGAGAATGTTTGGGGTGAAATTTTCCTCTTTCATTACATGTGACATGTTTGAGACGTGAGTTTTGCTGCAGACTCGTAGCCTATGGCGGTGGGCAGGAGAGATGAGGCTTCACTGAAATGTGGAGCAAACGTACACAAAAGGAAAATGGATAAAACATTAAAATGACAGCTTGCTGAGGTGGCTTTTTGTCAGAGTGGCTTTAGTGTGATCACAAAGTGATGTGCAGTAGCTGACATAGCTTGCTGCGATGTGGTGAAACAAAATCAATGCTTAGTTTGCCCCACTAGACCAGGATTTGCTACAAGCACAAAATTTCCCACAACAGGTGTGCCAACAAAACTGTGGAAGTACAAAGAGATGTGTCTATGGGAGGCCTGAACCAAACATCTAATCCAACTTTGTCAAGATGGATTCAGAGGTGTGATCAATGAGCTGTGCTCTCCAGCTCAAGCCCGTTGTTAATTTTAAAATGCTTTTGCATCCCGTACAATGTGACAGCATAAATGTAGCAACTCGTGTCAGAGTTAATAAAAAACCCTCAGAGCCAGAGGAAGTTTAAGTGTTTGGGGCAAAATTCTGGCATCAGTAGAATAAATGGCAATGCTCCCACTCCCTTCCACAGTGCTGGGATTTCACCTTTTGCCTATAGAAAAGTCAGCAGATACACAATAATATGGATATCTATTACACTGGGTATTCTTTTGTAAAAGTCTTGGGTTTAACTTCTGAACATAATTTCCAGTGAGCTTTTGTTTAGCTCACCAAGGTCAATTAACATAATTCCAAAACTTCTGGATCCAGTTTTGCATAGATCATTCCCTCTAATGCATCTGTCTGTCATGAACTACTCACATCTTCTATTTGCACTTAATTCCCTTTGAAGTTACCTGTACGCCGAAACTTAAGCCTCTTTTAAAAATCTTTACAGAATCAGGGATACAGTTTTTGTAATTCTCCATTCAGCTGGTGTGGTAAGACTAATAAAAAAGGGCTGTGATGTATGTAGAATTACATGCTGTGCTCTTCCCCCGAGCTGCTGCATTGCTATAGCAGTACAAAAAAAAAAACCTGTCTTCAGGGAATCTTGTTGTGGTTAAAAATCTATATTTTCCTTTTCTCCATTTGTTCTACAAAACTGAACTAACAGGCACAACAAACATACATATAAACATGTATACAAATCTTTAAGAACAGCAGTCATACTCAGGAGGATGCTGGGGAAAATATGCACTTGTTTTAACCAGTATAGAAGTGTTTTTTTCAAAGAACAAAATGGAAAATATTCATGTGCTAATTGCCACTGGATGTACAAATATACGAAAGGCTTTGCTCACGTGCTTTTTAGAACTTGTATGAGAAATATTTTCTCATTTAACTCACATATAACATGAAACATTAAATTTACATTCCTGTTGGTTCTGACAAGATTACTTTATCATCTGCAGAAACAATAAATATCCCTAAATATAATAAAACCTGCTTGCATAACATGTTGTTTGAAAAAAGAAAATGATAACTTATCCTAGCTGCTGCCAAGTATTAAGCCATCTCTGTTTCCAGCCTTCACTTGAAGCTGAAGGATTTGAGCTGGGAAAGCTTTTGTGTGAGCACCCACATGGGAACTGGGGGCAGCCTCCCCACAGCACAGAGGTGATTCCTGCTCTCTGCAGCTGCAACTGGTGATGAAGAGGAAAAAAAAAAGTTTAAATGACATGCCAGCTTCCCACTCTCCCATCTCTATGGACAATAGGGAAAATTCATCCTCCACTTTTAACAAGTTCCAGAGAAAATTTTCCCCAGTTATTCCCAGGCTTGGTGTGTATCCCTCAGTGGGAAAGTGCACCTTTTGCTTGATTTTGAGTTAGGTAGCAAATAAGCACAGATCCCCCTGTTTTGCATGCAAAAAGCAAGACTTTGTGCACACATGGAGCCCAGTCCTGCCCAGTGTCAGCACCAAGTGGCTGGGCACCCCTGGACACCTTCTCCCACTCTTTTACCAAGCTGGGCACCTTTATTCTCTCTACCGATGCTTTCAAGCACCACCTTGGAAAGGTCTCATCTAGTGTCTTGCAGAAACCATCAGGGGTCTTGAAAATAAATATTAAGTGCTCTGCTTTTCTAGCCCAGGCTACTACAGTAGCAGTTTCAATGCAAATCTTTTCCATGGCTACTTTTCGTTTTTTCAGCCTGCATGTTTGAAACCCAGCACTTTGCTCTGCTCTTCCAGAAATGCCTGTAACAGCTGAGCCAAGACAGCCCTTTCCAAATGGGTGGTGAAAGAGTTAACAATGCCCTTTCATGCAAAACCACAAACAACTGGGGGGAGAGAAAAAAAAAAAAAAAAAAAAGAAAAGAAAGAAAAAATAGAAGAGAAAAAGAAAAAAAGAGTTTTTAACTGAGGAATGGAAAGGATCCAAAGTCTAACCGAGAGTAAAAGCACAGAGAGTGTATGAAACACACAAATCATCCCGGGGTTCAGAGTTGATAAAGTTATTAAAAAAGAAAAAAGGAGAGCAGGAGAAAAAAAAAAAACAACACCTTCGTTTCTGCCCTGTACCTTGAGGCTGTGGGAACAGAGGGGGAGAGCAGAACGAGTCAGACCGGAGCCCAGCACTGAGCCCCTCCAGCCCCCGGCTCCCCAGCCGGGCACGGGCTGGTGCTCCCCAGCTCCCCTTGGCATGAGCCACTTTGGGTTTGCTTGCATAAACTCAGCACTTCTTTGGATTATTTTTTTTTCTTTTTTTAAATTATTATTATTATTAGCAAGTGGGAGAAGAGAGGCTTTTAATACAGGCGGGCTGGAGCCTGGATCCAGCCGGAGCGCGGGGTGGGGTTCAGAGGGCCCTGCCGGCTATTGGGCCATCGGCTTAGCAACAGCATGGAAAGGGCCAACCCCAGCATTTTTACAGTTGGGCCACCTTCCAAGGATGGGTGCCAAATGCTCTGCTCCTCTGCCAAGAAAACAAACAAGGGCACTTTTAAAAACTCCAGAATTAAAGAGAGTTGTGTTTTCTTTTTTTTTTTTATTTTATTTTCTTTCTCCTTTTTCCTTTTCTCTTCCACAAACTCTCCTCACTCACAGTTAATGATCTCTTTCCTTTTATCGCAGAAGTTCAAGCTTCGGGGAATTGTCACTTCTGCAGGTTCCAGGAGTCTCTTCCACTTTCCCTGTCCGTGGCAGTCTCCCATCTCTGCAGGCTGGAGCAGGCGCTGGAGTTTAGTCAGCCGATTCCTCTTGATGCTGCAGGTTCCCTCCTTTCTTCCTTAACAGCAGAAATCTCTGCTGTCTGCATTAGCACTGAAATCTGCTTGCTATTGCCATGCTTTTATGTAACTTACATAATTTACTACCTATGTCACTTTCTCATCTTCTATCTCTTGATTCATTTCAAGCCTGCCTAAAGAAGAGGAATAAGAAGCACAGAGACTTAAGCAGGCAAAAAGTGGCTTGTAGCTAGAAATCTTTTTGTCTGAAGAGAAAGGTGAAAGAATTTTGGAATTCTCATTATCTCTTATTGAAGACATTTTTTTTTAATAATATTTTTAATGCAGTCTTTCTTATATATTAGTCTTTGTGATTGCTGAGGTTGGGGTAGAGCCAAGCTTTGCTACGCAGAAATATGGACTATGTTTTTTTTTTACCAGCTGAGAGATGTGCAGCCCCATTTTGTGACCCAAAATCTCTTCTTTCCCTGTGAAGGAGAAAAGCAGAGAAGTCAGAGCTCATTTCCAAGAAACATCAAGTGTCTTCATGTCCCCGTGGCTCAGTGCCTACCCAGAGAGAGTGGATCTTGGATCTTGACTTTTAAGCACTAAAGGAGAAAAATGAAACTGAGATTTCTCTTGCTGTTGTTGCTATAAGACATTTTGGTATTTGGTGAAGCCAAACAGTACCTCTTGGGAAATATTACAGACTTCACAGAGAAAGGCCTAAAGAGGCCAATATTGCAGCTCTCTTCTCACACCAGACATTCCATTAACTTCAGAGACACTGCTCACATGAGGGATGCTCACAGGGTCAGGCCTTTATTTGCACACAGTAGCCCCTCTGAAGTTTAAGGGATGTCATCTGCAGCCATGATCCTGTTTCACTTCCTACCTCAACCTCTGATTTACTGGGAAACTTCAAGTAAATCACTTAACCTCTCTAAGACCAAGTTTACCCAAGTGCAAGAGCATTCTGAGCCTCCAACAGTATTTGTGAAGTGCTTTGGGGAAGGAGGGAAACTTTTTGCAAATGGTCAGTGTAACTGATTTGATGGAAATAAACCTGAGCTTCTGCATCCCAGTTTCATGTCTGCAAAAGAGTGGTTACACACCATAATCTACTTGGATTTCATAGGAAAAATATGCAGAAAAACAGCTTGAAATTGCAGCCAGGTCCCCTGATCCAGAGAACTGGGCCTTGAGCCTGCTATATGGTGCGCTTCATACTCTAAGTTTTATCTGATATATTGAGGGATAAATTTCTGCAGCTGCATGCTCAAGCTGAAAATGTAGTTTGCTGATAGGGTGGTCCATACATTATTTGCTTTCTCAAACTACCCAAGCATCCACTGTTACAAAGACTGGGCTGGAGAAGATTTTTCTGAATAGGAAAGGAACAAGATGATGGGAACTCGTGTGCTTGTGACCGTGCTCCCTGTCCTAGGCAGAAGTAGGAAATATATGAACAACAACAGGAACCATACAAAAAAAGAGAGCTTAGGTAAAGGTTCACTGCAAGGAGAAAAGGGAAGGGGTTTCCTTTTTATCTGTACTGGTTCTGCTTATCTTTTACTAGAGGTTGTTTTTAGTGATGAGGAAGTAGAATAAGAAATCTGCTTTTTTCTTATGACACAGCAAAATACACCATCCAATAACTCAGAATAACATCCCTTCTGCCCTAAAGAAATAATCTGACAAAATTAAACCAAGACTTTATCCAGAGATTGCCCAACTCAAAAGTAACTTTCCATTCAACTGAAAAGGCTTTGGATAAAGCCTTCATGTAGGAATTCAGCAAACTGAAGCAACATCATAAATGCTTAATATTAATCCAGGACTAGGGTCTTAATTATTTTTCATTCATTACTTAGGCAACCAAAGTGCTACATATTTTGATAGGAATTTACAGGACTACAAAACAGGACAAAATATTATGGCACATGAGGACAGCTGCATCAACCTCTAGGTCTGGAGCCAGGAGCCAGCTGAGCCCCATGGAAACACCATTTATCACCATCCTTTCCCCAAGAACACCTTTCCCTTCTGTGCTGCCAGCTCCAGCACTTCCAAAATAACTCCAAATAACTTCAGCACTTCCAAATAACTCCACCACCCAATACAGCACATTTAACAACCACCTGAAATTGTATTTAAGGGGTCCAGACATAGTGTCAGTAACTCCTATATACCCAGAATTGGTTTTATAACACCTGATTACAGAAGGTAGTATAATTTGCCAAGAACTTGATATGAATGCATTTCATAACATGCTTTATATAATCCATTATAAGAGAATGTTTCTGTATCTGTAATTATGTTTGCAAATGCATTTCATTGAGTTCTACATAAAAGTAGACAGTACTGAAACCAGCCTTTATGCTGCAAAAGTACTTATAGAGTTTTCTTCCTTCCATATATTCATCTTTTTCTGTATAATCAACAAAGGGAAAAGTGCAAAATTTAGCCTTGATTTTCTAGCAGACTCCAGCCCTGATTCAAGCTTCCCTGAATCTGGGAATGGTTCAGATCTTCACTGGATTCCTGTTGTTTTTATCTGCTTTAGTTCTACATACCAAAAGTGCTTGTGTGAGTTTCAGGCTGACCTGACCTCTCAGTGGCTTTTCTGGTGCTGACAACACTGTGAGAGGCACTGGGTACAGGCATAAGTTCACTTTCAAAACCCACACAGGTACCTGAGCTGGAATCTACTACAGCTGTTTGAAATGCTATTTATGTAGTCTGGTTTCCCAGCCTCTTTTTGTCAAGGTGTAAGAATCTGGGAGAGAATCTGGGTTGATTAGCACATCCCAGATTGACTTGGGGGCATAAGCAGCCTTGGGAGAGCCCCATTTGGCTGAGTGCAAGCAGGGGAGATTAGTCTCTTGCCTACAGTTTTGCAAGAAAACCTCCTTTATATTGGTAGTGTGGAGGAGCCAGGCAGTTCAGACAGCAGCAGCAGCATCTTTTCTCATCCTGCCTTTCCCATGAACGCCCTTTTAGTCTGGGTTATTTCATCTGAAACTGAAGTCCAAGACCATCACAAGCAAGCATATTACCATGCTGTTCTGTGGGGAGACAGTCACCTGCTCTGTACTGAAAATACAAAATATGGGACCTTTGGTGCATTTTTTCCCTATGCATGGAAATAGAGTAAAAATGTGATAAAAAGCTCAGACAAGGTAAATTAATTATAGCTCAAGCTTTTTTCCATTGATAGCGAGATTCCTTCTTCCTTCCCAGCCCTGCAAGGAATTGCACTGTAAAACACTCTCTCTAATAGGTTTTATCTCATTCTGCCTTGCCTCCATTTTCTCCAGGTCCTCCAGTGAATATTTGTCTTTTCTACCTGCTGCCCAGATCAATCAGCCTTGGAGGCAGTGACACATGCCTGATCATGGGGGCTGTCACTTTAATTCCCCTTGCTCATATTTTTCTCCTCCTAGCAGGGTGATGGGGGCAGATGTTTGGAGAAGGGACCCCTTTGCTGCCTGGCACACCAAAGCCCTGATGTTAGCTGCTAATTACTGGCGTTCAAATCCTGGCCCTGCTGAGAGTGCCCAGAGTCAAGCAGCCAGCTCCTCCCAAGTGCAGCTGGGTGCAGGTTCTAGGCATTAGAAACAAAACCTTCCAGTCCACCACAGAGTGCTTCAGGAGTAATTTCTTCCACTTTCAACTCAACTATCTTGTCTAATTCCTGCCCAAAGGCACTCCACATGCTAATGCTGTTCAGCTCCCATCCCTCAGCCTCACACAAGAGCTATTTTCCCACATGGTGGAAGGGGGACAGAGACCCAAGAAGCTGTAGCCTCCACCCCCCTGAATTGAATGGATCATGATGGGCTTTAAAGCACTGGGGACTCCTGACTGCTCCACTGCAGCACAATGTTCTCAGGGAAAAGGTTGAGGGTCAAAAGTTGCATGGGTGGCCACATCCCTGCAATGGGCAGCAGCTGCTCTGAGGCCTCATGATGTTGTAAATAAGCCAAGAGATGGATATTCTGCACTTCCTCCTCAGAAAGAAAGGGAGTGGATGTGTCCTTCCCTTGTAACACAGACCTGCTGCCCAAGTCCACCTAACTTAGGTTTTGAAGATTTTCACCCATGAGATTTTTACCTTATGGGATACAAGATACAACTCAAAGGCTCTTGAAATCCGTGGATGATTCTCCATTGAATTCACACAGCTTTAATGGGAATCTCGATTTTAAAAGTCTCACTGAACCAAAACTCCAGTCCCTACCTGGGTTCTTAGAGGTGCCAGTAATTTTCCTGCTAATCTGACCAGGAGAACCTAGTATTCTGCTGGCAACTTTTCTCAGGAGTAAGGTGAAACCCTAAAGCTTCTGATAGTTTTACATAAAACTCCTTCCTCCTCTGGCACCCTAAGTCTTCTTCAGGCTTATCCAGATGAAAGCCTGATAGCACAAACTAACCACAACTTATTAGTGGGCCACATTCTGGGTTTTAAACTGATATTTATCAGGAAAATACCAGAAAGTGAAAAACAGTCAAATCACTGATTTTTGCAAGTACAATCACAGAAACAGAGAAATCATAGCTTCTGCCTGGGAGGACAGGACATCTGTTATCCCAAAGCCAGATCAGGAGAGACCCTTACACACTGCTGTTCTGAAAAAAACCAAACCAAACCAAGGAACTTTGGTGTTTCTTTTAGGAAAGATACAGTCCCCAACACCACACTTTTCTTAACCATCCAGAAGTTAACACCATCTCTAAACAGACAATGATATAACACCCATTTCTAAGTGTGAGTGTCCAGGGAGTGATAAAGTGAAGGTTTGGGTTTTAGTTACATTAATAATGCATATAGAAAAACACTATTTGAAAAACAAGAAAAGTGACACATTTTGTGCTGTGCAGTTTGTGGGGCAGAAATGGAAAGAAGAAATTTAGTTTTACATTTCCTTTGTAATTCTGGGTCAAGGTGACTCCCAGTGGAAGCTGGAACAACCCCACTGGCAACCTCCTACGCACCTGCCTCATGTTGCTCCAGCTCCTCCTCAGCTTATTCACATCTCCAAGCACATCACAGAGGGAGAGTTGGGGAGATAAAGCACAGGATTGCCCATCCCCTCCCTAGGATGGCCTGGGGCATAACATGGGGACCCTTTCTATTCCTTTGGTTCTGTCTCCTGATCAGGGTAAAGAACTGGAGGGGGAAAACTCTGCTTAAGGGTGTAGCTGTAAATCATGGAAGAAACAGCTGGAGCAGAGCCTTCAATTTGTTACTACTCAAAAGAAAGCATCAAACTGTTTCTACTGAACTTCAGCAAACACACAAGCTTGACATAAAAGCAGAGCACGAATGTTCAGGTTGTGGCACGTGCTTGCTTCAGATGAACTGGCACAAGATGGCAGACCATGGGCTTTTGCATCCTGCATGGTTAGGGAACACCTGACTGCTCACCAGCTCTGCTTTATTTTATGGGCATTTGATTTACCTGGTGGATGAAGAATCCTAGCTCAAGGACATCCAGGAAATCAACCTGGAAAACACTGCACTGCAAGGCCTCCTCCTGTGTACAGTTGCTTTTACTGGGGGCTGTCGTGACAGAAGACTGCAGGGATGCACTTGGCGATACTTTCTATGAGATGGGAATGGGGCATTGCTTAACAAAGCAAGGCTACGGGCTTCCCAGCAAACCAGTGCACTGGTAATTAAATAAACCTCTGAGCCACATGTGACTGTGCCTTAAGAAATTAGTGTGATTCAGAATGATTTGGGTAGAGGAAAATATTCCCTTAAAGGATCCTGCCCGGGCTCCTCAGCGCACGGAAGGTGGGAGAGAAGAGTTTCCCAGTCCTTGTGCAAAGGTGAACTTTACCCAGAAAGAAGAAATCTGAGCCCACTGAGCCACCTAAGGGCATTCCACCAACCAAAATGGAAAATTAATTAAGAGAGTGAATCATTTTCTGAGACTTACTCAGTTTTGTACAGCTTTAGTGTTCGTCTTTTCTGTCAGTACAGAAGCCTTGATCCAACCCGGTGTTTATAGCCATGTTTCCATAGAGCCCTGGCATAAAGAGCCAAGTTGTGTGAGTGACCTGCAAGACCTGTTTAGAGACCTCCATTACAGAGCCTCTCATTTTCTTGGATGATTATCCTACGTGTCAAATAAAGCTAGATTACCTGGTTTATGTCTTAGAATGATAAGCAAGCCAAAGCAAGTAATTTGGCTCGTGTAGTTATACAGGTATACCTAGATATCTGCATGCATACATTATTTCAAACACTCAAGGCAATCTTGCAGCCTTTCTTGCCGAGATTTCGAAATCTTTCCATTTTACCAAAATGTCTTTCTTGGTGAGGTGATGCTGGAATTTCAGCTCCTCTGGCTGAGCTGCAAAACTACTCTGCAAGAGTTAACAGTGGATGGGGTGGGCACTGCACAGGGGCTTCCAGAGGGTGAGGAGCCCTTCTGCCAGGGTCCTCGATGATGGAAGGGGTGTCTTACCCATGACACAGCCTGGCTCACCAGTGGTGCCTGCAATGGTAAGAGGAGGTGAAGCATGTGCTGACAGAGTTCATTGTTGGGAAGCTTACAAATGACGCCCAGCACCGCAGTTGGCAGTGGCCAACGTTACCAGTCCTGCCATTGCATAACATCTGCACCTCACCACAATCGCCAAAACAATCAGAGGAGTAAAGCATGCTAACGCTTGTTGGAGAATAAACTCAGCAGCCACTCTGAACATCACACACTTTTCCAGCTTGCAGCTCCACCTCTTTTTTCTCCTTTTCTGCCTGGGACGAGTGGGCTCCTGTGTGGGTACCCGGAGGCCCCACCTTCCCGGGCGTGGTGGGGACCCAGCCCCGCGTCCCCTGGGCAGAGATGTGCTCAGGCTTCGGGATGCGCTGACTCAGTGATGCAGGGCTGATTGGGAGCAGCAGTTTCAGCCAGCTCCAGCTCCTGTATAATATGCATTTACCAACAGCCACAACCACAAGCTTCTTTTATACTTGGATTCCAGAGCCTGGCCGGCAAAGAGCTGGCTCGGGCTGAAGCCTCACGCAGTGCAAATGAGGGTACGTGGGAGGCCTGTGCAACCATGGCCTTCGTGCTCCCACAGCTTGGGTCAGCTGAATTCTCAGTGAAGCTCCATCCCTCAGCATAATCAAGAGATGCTCAGAGGCTGCTCTAATTAAAACAGATTGCCATGGCCCTTGGGAGGCTGTTACAGAAAAGGGAGTTCAGTCAGACCTAGGGAAGCTCTAGGAAAAACCCCTTTCTCTTTCACCTATCCTAGTGTATAATTTATGCCCTCAAAGGAACCACTTCTCAAAGGTACACCCTAAAAGCCAACAGGACAAGCCCTAGACTGAAGCAGCCCTTGCAAGAGCCTCAAGTCCTTGCTTGAGAGCAGATTGCTCTCCTCCCCCAAAAGATGTTCCAGCTGCCATGCTGCTCCTCTCAACGACGAGGCAACATCCCCCGAGAAGGGAGGGTGTCTCTGGCATAGACAAGCTATTCAGAGACTGCTGGGCCTGATCCAAAATCAATTGAAGTACATGGTGAGTCTTTCCACTGATTCCAAAGAGGTTTGAATTGGGCCCAAATGTCAAAGCCAACACCATAAACTCTGCCTGGGAGCCGATACCCAGCCAAGTACCAATTCCTCAGCACCAGTGTCGCGTGCTTGCAGGAGGTGCCCTGCTGACTCAGCAGGATGCTGCCTTCAGCACTGCCTGCTCCTTGCCCAGAGGATTCAGCTCCCTTTACTGCATTGCAGTTCTCCAGTCTTCAGGTGACTAAAACATGGATAACGGCACCAAGGTCCCCAGCTGCCAGGAAAGGTCACAGCACTCAGCATCAAGTGGAGATGGGGAACAGAGAGGGAGGGAAGAAGAAAAATCATCAGCCCAACAAAGTTCCTGTACACAAGAAATGGGGTCTCTGAGCTCTTGGCCAATTATGTTAAATAGTGGAAAAATCTTTATTCCCCACAACCAAATGGAACAAAATGATGACACAACGGCCTCAGTGCTTTAATCAGCAGGACAAGTCAAGCCTTTTATTCCTTTGTATATTCCAGTCAATGGAAAGTTATTGCTTAATTAACCCCCTTGAATGAATACCTGATAATTAATAAACCCATATACCGTCCCCCAAGGCTTTGAGTTTAAGAAATCTCTTCTGTTCAAGTATGAAAAAAGAAAACATGCTGAACTAATGGGAAATAATTCTGGTAGAAGGCAAACCAATTAGGATTAGTGAATTCCATTTCATTTAAAGTTCCAAGATAGAGAAGTAATTTGTCTAGTAAATTAATAGTGTTAGTGACTTTCCTAATATATTAGCAAGTCTTTCGTATCATATTAGTGAAAACCAAGCTGGCTAATACAATAAAAGACTTATTATAAAGGTATGAAGGTTACTAATGTGATAAGATTTTTGCATCCAATTAGTATTAAAAGAAGGCTGTTCTAAAATGGACTTTTATATTTATTTAAACAATTATCCAGCCTACTGTAAGAGACCACAACTTTTATCTCAGCAAATTACTAATTCTCCTTCCAAATTTGGAGCTACTGTATGTTATGTTCTTCAGGCAAAACTGCATGCATGCCCCTATCTGCAGATCTGCATGGATAACTAACAGATTATTTGGTCTGGCTGCATTGTGTTTAGCACAACACTACAGTGGTTTTGCATTCTCCTAACCTTGGATCAGCTAGAGACTGGTCTAATCAGATACAGCAGCCTAAAGGCAAAACAAGCACACTGAAATTATCATATGGAACCAAGCCAGTGCTCCATCTTGTCTGGTATCCTGTGTTCATCTGTTATTAGATCCTCCCATCTTTCTCTGGAGCAAGGTGAAAAATACCTGCTGCACTGAGCTGCCAGAAGAACCTACTTGTACAGGCATTTCTTCAGAACCTAACCAGACAGTGGCTTCCTGAGTGAAACAGCCAAGTTTCTGTCTGTCTTAAAGTCCTGAATTATAAAATTCATAATCCAAACCCATGTAACTAATCCCAACTGAGGCTATCCTAATGTGTCAGTGAGTTCCAGAGGTGACTTTTCGATGGCTTGAAAAGGCATTTGCTTTGGCTAATTTTATAATCTGCTGCCTTTCACACTGTATTATTATTAGATACAGTATGAACACGGCTTTTTCCTCTGTGAAAGATCTCAGCCTTTGCCTTTGTCTGAGAAAGATCTCAGACACCCAATGCCTTTGCTGTGGGTGCAGTACCAAAAGAGCAGCTTTGCTTCAGTGGCAACTGCAACCAAAGCTGCACATGGTGGCACACAAAAATGGGAAAAACAAGAAAGAGATTTTGCCACATTTATTTGACCCCTTTTTCTACAAATAGGTAAAATGTTGGATCTGGATATATTTAATTTTATTTATTCTTACCAACAGTTCAGTTACCAATTTTCTGCCTGCAAATATGGCTTTGGAGTGTGTCTATGCACAGTCTTGGGAATGAAGGTTTTCAGATCACCATAAAATTCCTCCTTATGGGGTTGGCAGTAGAACTGTACAGAGTCAGAAATGTATACATGGCTACTTAGAAATCAATTGTATTAGAGAATATAATTGGTGCTATTTTTCATCTTTAAAGTTCCTGCAAGAGTAGTTTTCTGAGGTAGATCAAATTAGTAAAGTAGAAACAGATGCAGTCGATTGTCCACCGTTCAGGTCGAGGTTTGGGTGATAAAGACTGATCACAGTCAGGGGATGTTAATGTGAGAAGATATATCCTTGCACATTCCTCTGAAATCAGAGCTGTGACTGATCTGATTCATCTCATATCCTTAAATCACTGGAAATTGCCATAGTCTGGATTTCAGAGTTATGTCCTACTATTTCACCCTTATGAAAAAACACAGCATCTTCCACCCCAGCCTGGAATTCTGCCTGGCTTTGCAAAACCCACACTGCTGTACTCCAAGCCAGGGAGAACACAGAGCAATCCCAGGCATGTGTAGGAGAAAGAGGAGCTATCTGATAGGGTATACACTGATGATGAGTAAAAGGAGCTGAAAAGATCAGGATAAGTTTCACCTGAGAAAATATTACCCATTTACTTCTTTTCAGCCCCACTACCATGAATTCAGACCAAGAGAATTCCTGGTGAAGAGCAAGATCAGTTTCTTAAGAACACTAAAACTGCCTCTTTTGCTGCCAAAGTCAACTTGAACCATCACTGAGACAACTGCTACTGTTCAACTTAATCCCAAACCTCTACCTCCTGAGTGCTGAAAGACTAAATATGCAAGCACAGTAGTAGGTATATTTAACTTAATATCTCCTTTATTGACCTTGTGGGGGTAAGAAAGGATCCCACATCATTAAAGCAGCATATACATAGCCACATTTGTGCATGTACCTGTTTCTGAAATCTCAGTTCATGGACACATCTGGACAGAGGCCACAGCAAAAAATGGAGTTATTTCAACTATTTTCAGGAGGAAACTGGGACAGGGGGAGGAGAGTGAGGAAGTCAGAGAGAAAAACAGGAACAGGAAAAAAAAAAGCACAAAGAGAGACAAGCAGGATTAGGTATCTTTGAAATTTATAGAGCTTCTAGATCTTAAGAGGAAGAAGGTGTGAGGTAGGGATGAGACTGGGGTGGTGGCTTGGGCCATGGGAACTGTGAGCTGGTGGACCAAGGTTTGAGTTGAGCTCTGGAGCAGACAGCAAAGCATCCCAAGGACACAGGAGGTACCTGAGCTGCTGGAAGAGCACCTGGGGAAGAAGGAAGAGTACCAGAGAGCAAGGAGTTATGGATGCCATAGGAAGAAAAAGAAATGACTGATTGTCAAACCAGCCTGTAAAATAAGACAGCTGAAAAAGAGGTCAAGGGAACACCAAATACCAGGGTGGCTGTTGGGGGCTGGGGAAAGCAAGAACAGTTGTAGGAAATCAGACGATGATTTGATAAGGGAAATTCAGATTCAGAGGTCAAAGGGGAAAAAGTTGTTGGTGAAAAATAGGTCAAGGGAGCAGCCTGCCTTCATTATTTTCTTTTCGAGCTTTTAATTTAACAGTTGCTAAAATGACAGGCAGTGCACAAAATGACATTTGTATTACCCTCCAACACTGATGCAAAAATAGGCATAATCCTGGTTTTGTGATGATTAATGCAGTGTGAAAAAGATAATTAAATGAGGCCTGGTGTACTTTTGCTTTCTATGCCTCACTGCTACCTTCTGTGGCTCCTGCTCAATCTCCTTGAAAATCTATTAGGCTTTGCTCCCACCATTTTATCACTTTCCCTGTGCTAAGTCAGACATGCCCTCCCTGAGCTTTAGACCAAGAGCAATTCCTCAGAGGAGACAGAGCAGGAGCAAGAGCCACAGTGTGCCAGCATCCTGCCTGCCTCCTCCTCCTCCTGTGATTACCTGACCCTTATATAAATTCCAGCACATAAAGTTTTTACTGGTAATGCTCACTCTTAATTAGGTAGCTCATGTAGTAATAGCAACTTTTACCCCTTTGCTGGGCTAGGAAAACCTTTGGCAGCTGAGTTCACCATTGAAGGTGATGCACCAGCTCACCATTTAGAATCTCATTTCTGAGAAGCATGGGAGGGGAATGGGGGGACCAAGGTGTTCTGAA
This sequence comes from Calypte anna, assembly GCF_003957555.1. Lineage (NCBI taxonomy): Eukaryota > Metazoa > Chordata > Aves > Apodiformes > Trochilidae > Calypte > Calypte anna. The sequence goes on from NC_044257.1 coordinate 14,754,354, forward strand.
AACACTAAAAATACCCTGCAGAAATATTTGCATGTTTGTAGGGAATAATTTTGTAAAGTTCTGCTTTGGAATTTTTTCTCTGTGTTTTTTTTCATTAAGAAAAAATAATTAAAAATGCACCAAATATCTGAAAAAATATTTTCACAATTATTTTCTTTGCTGACGGCCTAGAAATTTGCTGGATTTGATCTGAAATGAACAGCAGACAAATGTCAGCTTACTCCTGACGTTGTCAGAAATGGATTTTCTTTCTTTGTGCTGCCCCATACATAATCAAAGGCACATTCAGAATACATAATGGCCCTGCTAGTTTAAAATTATTGCTTGGTCCTGTGGCTGTGGAAAAGCAGTGGAGTCAGCCAGTGTTTCTTTGGGGTGCATCAGAGGCAGAGGCAGGAGTAGAACTGAAGACACTGCAATACCTCCCTCTTCTTCCAGCTCCCAAAGCAATAAAACCTTTCTATGCTAAATTAGACTATTGATCAATAGCTACCATTCCTAATGGACATCCTGTCTCTCATGTCTGGGATTAGGATGTTCTTTCTACTGCTGGATAATCTTAGTACTGTACAATTGCTCTTTCTCTACTAATGACTGGCTACAAGAAGAATCATTTCCTGGTTGCTTTTGGGTTTTGTTAAATCTCATCAAGCAGGAGCATGTGAGAGGAGGTAGCAACACCAATTTGTCATCTAGTGCTATCTGACACATTCAATCTAACTACCAGGTATAGGTTCTGTTTTCTGTGAAAGGATCTTACATCATTAAACCACCACCTGCAATATGTTATTAGATACTTTGATAATTGAAGCTATCATGCAATAATATTCATTAGAAAGAAAAGCAAGACAAAAATTTAAAAAATCCCCAACCTTTCTTCCTGTTCTGATGATGGCCAAATGATAAGCATGAACTGAAAGTCAAACCCCTGACATCTGCACCAGTACCACAGACTCAACATCTGCATCAAATACAGCCTACAAGGGCAAACTTTTAGCTGGGGTAGCCCCAACACAACTGAACTCAAGCTTTCTGCAATTACATGAGAAACAGGGCAAGAGGTTCCTTTTCCTGTGACCCAACACCCACACAAGCTCTCACACAACAAGATAAACATGCCACACGCTCAGCAAATCCTGTGTTTTGGCCCAAAGTGGGCTTGCAGTGAGTGATGATGTGACAAAAGGGTCCACTGAGGCATTTCCCTAGCTCTTGGCCACATCTGAGGGCTGCTGGGCAAGGAAGACAAGAGCAGAACAGCAGAAGATAGGCTCAATACTTCTCCACCCCTTCCAGCCAACATCATTTTAGGGCAGCTCCTACAGATTTTTCATCTTTCAGCCAGGAAAGAAATTCTCACATTAATTAATGTTTTGGTATCTCAGCTGTAACCCTGCAGTGAATATAATGTCTTGGCCAAACCAAGGACAATTTTAATCCATTTCACTGAAGTCGTAAAAATGTGCACACAGCTTTTGTTTGCAGATTCACCCCTTCCTTCTCTTTTAATCCATCTTTTTGCTGGTCTGAAAACACTCATTAGCAGGCCAGGCTCCCAGGCTACATCACAGCAGCCAACTTGAGCCTCACAGGTTAGCAAAGGGAAACAAGAACTTGTCTCTGGAAACTCTAAACTGTATTGTGCTAAATGTCAAGCACTGGTGCTGGATTAAGCCCTGACACATAGCTGGAAGAATGGACAAATTTGAGAGACCTGCTAGCATCCTCCTTCTCTAAAGCCCACAACTATTGTCCAAATGGATGTCAAGAGAGGGTCTTTTTTTCTTTAAGTCTAAGCTGCTTTCTATTGCCTTTTGGCCTGCAACTCAGCATACAAGATGTGCTATGGCATTACAAGGTAGCAACAGCTGCTGAAGAAATGCTGTGTTAGAAACATGCAACGATGCAGTGAACTGGCAAATCCATATGGCTGGAAAAAGGACAAGGAGGAAGAAGAAAAAAAGTATCTCTTTTTTTTTTTTTTTTTTTTTGGACAAAGTAGCTACTCGGTAGTTTGCTCAAGCTACCATGCCCTAATCACAGCTTATTTCATCAATGGAAAGAAGGTTTATATACACATAAATAGATATATATATACATATATATATATTAAGTGAAGAAGAAAAGGTCATATTTTCATATATTTCCATATTTCTACTTCTTATTTCTTTGAGCTCTGTGGGTGAACAACCAGTGTCTTGAATTGTCACAGAACTAACTCCTTCAAGCATCCCCCTAAAATCTATGTGCAGTGCCCCCCTCCCTTTTTCTGTGCAGATGGATGATCTCTGCACATATACACCAGGGAAAGGTCAATCACTGATGTTTGCAGTGTCATCCATCATGCAGGATTCTCTTTGTGTCAGTAAAAATGAGCATGGATGGGATGGACATAGGACATCACTGAGGGAGATCCCAAAACCACATGGAAACGTTTATAGAGCTTATATATGCTCTCATAAGTGATGGATCACAGCATTCATACACATCCATTGCTTTTAAAAATGCTGTTAATCCAAGTGCATGACACATGCTTCTTAGGAAAGCAAGTGTTATGGCTTTTTAAAAAACTGAATGAAGAAATAGAAACTTGCAATCAAATGAAGACTCATTTTCAAACCTGGCTGCCACAGCTTTCTTCCCATCTCTGAATTCCAGGTCCTAAACAAAGGTGGCACAGCTTCCTGAACATCATTTGTTAACAGTGGCCACCCAGCCTGCTCTCAGTTTAGCCAGCTTTGCTTGGGCCCTAAATATAAAATGAAAAGTACCAGTTTTGTCACATAGGTTTGAGCTTACAGCCCCAAAGCAGATGTAAATGGGAGCTGAAGCCCAAGAGTCAGTTCCTTGGGATGGCACTTTTCCATCCACCTTTAATCGATGATGCCTGAGAAATGAGGGATCAGTGATTGGACAGTCCAGCACTGGCACCATTTCCCAATGCTCCATAATCATCTTCAGATTTTTATGGACAGTTTTCTCCCCAGTGATTTTTTTTTCCCTTGTCATTTAGTGCCACTATTTCAGATTCCCTCTTGCTGAACTGCTGGAGTGTCATCAGTGCATCTATATAGAGTATGAAAATATATTTGGAAAGCTTATTTCCAAAGGCCATTGGAGATGACTAACATTTTTACACTGCACAAAAGAAGAGAAAATAAATTCAGGAGTAGCAAATAGAGACACTGTGTTATTTCCTTCCCTATAAATAAGTAACTGTAACACTTTTATTCCAATCATGGAGCTGGGTATCCAGCATCTTTGTGGTGAAGGCACGTTTCAAACAGCCCTAAGTGTTCACCCAAGACATTGACAAGGAAGGTTTAAGGCAGCACAAATTATAGGCAACATGAAAGAAGCTTTGCTTCCCTTGAAGACACCACCTGCTTAAGCACCTGGGAAAAATTATTCACAGCACTTTACCACTACACAGACAGTAAAGATCCTATGGAAATGTTTTTGTTTAAAATAAACGTTTATGGCCCAGATTTCATAGAAGTGTATGTAAATCCTAACTGATGGAACAAATGCCAAATGACATCTTCAAAAACATGGGCCCTACACATCAGGCTCCAGCACAAGTCAAACCATTTCAGCTTTAGAAACTCATGTTTAGGGGCTGAGACCTTTGACCAGAATTTTCTTCCTTCTAACCTTCATTTTGGGTTGCTTTACCTGAGTACATATTTATATAAGGAGTTTTTCCTGTACAGAACTGCCTCCCTCAAGCAGAACCCATTGGCATTCATCCTACTGCCACTACTCAGTTCTATGTTCCTGCCCAGGTCACCAGAACTATGATCTTGTAAGAGCAACCCAAACTTCTGTAGTTGGGCCCCCTCCCTTTGCTGTGCAGCTGGATAAGCTGGAGAGAGGAGACAGACATCAGTTGCATGAGGACTCAGGTGATGTGTGTCCTCACTCCCTTACGTAGGAAACACGTTCAAGCCTTCATTTCTCTGCCTTCTGCCTGATTTACCTGCCTGCAGAATAAAAGTTGTACTATTTCACATCGTACTCGATCACAATGATAATTTAAAAGCCTTACAGTGCTCCCACAGAAGTTTAAAATATTATGTTTAGCAAGTACCACATAATTTCATTCTGAACTATAAATTTTACAGTTACCGTACACTGGTTTGATTTGTTTCTGTGTCCTGCTGGAGATCTTCTGAAACCAATTAATGGGTGTTCTCCAGCAAACTCAATATTGACTCTTCTGTTGCCAGCACCTCTGGTGAATAAACATCCCACTGAGGTGGAGAAAGCTTTCAGGTGTACTTGGTCTTTGTCACTGCATGGCAGATGCATCCCACTGTCTCCCAAAGTGGTTGGAAGGTGTCCTGCTGCAGAGGACTGCCCAGTCCTTGGGTGTGAAGGAGACTGGTGGTCCTAAGAGGCAGGAAGAATGGACACAAGGCATTTTTAGTCCTACTTTGACTCATTTTAGCATCCAACTAGAATTTTTGCTTATATACAGGGAACAGCACTGTGGGATCCAATATGAGTAAAGGTTTCTGGTCTGCTTTACAGCCACCACCAGGTACCTTACCCCTTACCATCCAGCATGTGTTGGTGCTACAGTGGTGTTCACACTTCCTGTAACACTTCTTTTTAGTCACGTAGGAAGCCTGATGACTTTTCTCTGCTTTCTAAGCTGAGGAAAATACCAGGAACTGTCCTTTCCCCACCCCCACTTCCTTTAGAGAAACCCCAGCGGTCTTCACAGAAATAGGAAATGACTGTTACCTTCAGGCTTGTGGGTTTTTAGGTTATAGCCTTCTTTCTTTTCTGTTTAAAAAGCTGAGTCTTCCTTCCATTTCTCTGTTTGCCTCCATCTTCCAACACTATTTGAACTGAATCTTCCTCTTCTTTTTGGTTCCAGTTCTAACTGAGAGTGTTTCAGTCACCCTGAAAGAGATGCCAACAGCTGAGACCTTAAAAGAGCCAAAGAAATGAGTACAGTCAAGCTTGGGTAATTTTATAACAAGACAAATTCTCTATCATATCCCTCTCCAATATTGCTTCTCCATGGTCCCTAGTAAAGGGACAATGTAAATCTTCCTCTTGGCTAGAGGAAAACTCTGGCCTTTGAGAACACAGTAGGTGAGTTTGCGGTGGGATGAGGATTCTGTCTCTGGTTTGCTGGAGTGTGCATGGCCATCTCAGGCTCATAGAGCTAAAGTTGCTCCCTGGCTATGCTATAAAGCAGGACTATGTGGCATCACCCCAGCAATATTCACAGGGTTAGACTCTTTATACAAGGAGAAAGTCACAGTTCACAGTGTCTGCTGTCAGAATTTTACACCACGGGAAAGGGACCAAGACATAAGCAATTGCAGTGTGTTGAATTTTAGTTTTCATTGCTTTTTTCACCAAGGAAAAAGAAGTCCTTACAATACTATCTAAAAAATCCTGCAGTCATTTCATATTCTTTGCACTGCTTTACGTAGAAGATTTTTTCAGTATTTGGTTGAGGATACAATCTGCCCTGGCAACTCTTGTGGCTGGTTATTTTTCTGAGGAAATGAAAACACAGATAGAAGAAGTAACTGCAACGACTGCTGCCTCATTTACCTCTGCAGTCAGGTTGCCACCAGGATGAGCTCTTCAGTTTTATACAGGAAATACAATTGCAGGTGCAAAACGTCAAGCTCATGTTTACACCCACCAGCGGGAGGCTCACCTTCTTAAAAGCATCTGTCTATGTGCAAAGCACTGCAGAAATTGCCATAATGATGATACATTCTCCAGTGCATACATGAATATCACAATGTCCCTTCTGCAGAGGAGAAAGTTAGGGCAGGAGGAAGAGTACAAAAGTGCAAGTCAGAGCCACGGAATAAATAAAGGGTTTTCAGGAGTTCCTGCTCCGAGTCTGCTTCTCCCGTTTTATCTTGCTTTTAAAAATAATTAAAAGTATTGAGAAACTTTATAAAAAGCCACAAGAAGCTTTAGTGAATCTACCTCATATTTGTTTGCTCTAGAGTTGCCAGAAGGTCTTTCGGTCTCCTTGTCATTTTGCACTATATGACCTAAGTAACACTGATATTTATTGCTCATTTTCATTTAGCTCTTTGAAGACCAATCCACTTAATGATTAGAAACCTCACACAATTTAGTAGATAACATCACTGCAGAGACTTGTTGGGAAGCTTTAATAAGTAAAATGAATACTAAGAGGTGGGCTGGGGTGATTGCTGTGTTTTAATCCTAGATGATAAGAATCAGAGTCATACCTGCCCATTCTTGCTCTGCGATTACAGAGACAGAGCAGTCCAAGTGGACACAAATTCTAGGGGATGTTATTATAGTGACTACCTCAAGCACTTGTAAGACACACATTATAATGCCTGCCCTTAGTGACACTTGTTTTTACCCACACACAAGTTCTCATGCAGTAGATGAATCCTGTTACCTCTGATCTGCCCCTGACCACCCTGACCCCAGCCCCAGCAAGCCCCAGGCAGCTCCAGGCAGGCAGAGCACAGGCTGCCAGCCAGCACACCACTGGTCCCCTCCATCCATCCTCCCCCAGCACCAGTTTGGGGACTGGACCACTTTGGAGCAGATACTTGCAGTCAGTAGGCAGCTGGCACAAGAGCGAAGGGAACATGAATGAGGGTGTTTTTTCTGGATATAAATACTTAAGAGTACAACAGGAGTATCATGGAGTATAAAAGTGAATATAAGACAGTACTCTTCACAAAAGCAGGCAGTGAAACTCAGCAATTTGTTCAAGGTCAGACAGGAAACCTGTAGGGGAGCAAAGAGGAGAATCTGATTCCTCCTGGTCCTCAGTTCATGCCCCAACAGCTGGATGTGGCTCTCTGACATAAGGAAATATTCCTTTAGTCCCACTGCAAAATGCTTCAAATGACAAACTTCCTACTGTCCTCTGAGAGTGTTTTATTTGTGGAAACTTAAAAAAAAAAAAAAAAGTCTCTGTATAATAACCATAGAAAGTTGTTTTCTTGTAAAATTGTAAATAAAGCAGTATTTATATTATTGTTATAATCTCTCTGGTCCTCAGCAACAGGGTGACCCCCATTGGTACAAGGAAACGGAGCAATTAATGAGTAATGGACCATTTCCTGATATACATATGCTGCAGCCCATCTTTTGTTCTATGATCTTCAGGGACTCTCTCTTATCACAGGCCTTTTCCCCTATGGAGAAACATTAGGAGGTTGCTTTAGGTAACACAGCAATGGGTGATTTTCAAACCCAACTTAAATTAAAGAGTCTTTTCAGCAGTTTTGAGTTTGCCATTAGTGAATGACTGCATAAGTAAGTGATTTGACTCACCCTCAGAGAGTTTTAGGGCAAGAAATTCTTGGATTTTAGACTTCATGTCATTAAATGAGGCAACAGCCACCACCTCCTTGTTGACACGAGTACCTTCAAGTCTCATCTGAAACCACCAGGTTCTGTTCTATAATCTGTGGTCTTTGCAGGGCAGAATCACTTTGAGGGCTGCTTTATGATCTGTTACCTATCAGAAAAGGCCAAATCCTAGGGATTTATTTTGGTATGGGGTGGATGTTCACCTATTATATACAAACAGATGGCATAGGAACAACAGGTCTCTGGGCATAAGGCAGGGGTTTGTGGATGTGCAGTTCTCCAGTAAGCATAAACCAAAGTAAAACCAGATTGAAAACTTTCATTATCCAGCAATGCAAGTCACAACAGCAGGGCTAAATCTGTTTCTATTTAGACAATATCTGGAACAGCATTTTATTATACAGCCCGTGAAGCACTGCTTGTGCATGGGTGGAAAGTACATTGTCTCCTTAAATAAAGAACTGGGGCAGGATTGTTTGGCACTTTCTTTTTTCTTCTTCTTTTTTTTTCCTTTAACCATAAATACAAAGTAACCATTTCTCCACAACACTGAACTCTTTGTGGCCTTCCTAGAAACAATAAAAGTATCCAAAAATAAACATCTACTTAGAATAAATATTAACTCTGAGACCTTTAAAATATGAAGAAAATGGTCTCTGCAATATCATCTGTTCCCTGATAATGCAAAAGCCACCCCATGGGGTTTAAAACTGAGGGATTTCAAGGCTTCAGGGTGTCTTATGATGCTTGCTCTGAGCAGGCTGAATGCCAGGCTTTGTGAATGGCTCTGTCATAAAAGACAAAGCCCTAATCGCTTTCAACATTTCTAATTCTTCACATTCCTTCCTAGCAAAATAACTGCCTGCCTTATAATGGCAGAAACATTTGGAGACTAAAAGAAACAAACAAAAAATAATCAATTTTCAAGGTCCACTTGCAGACAGAGGAACTGTTTATGAAACATTACTGTTCAGTTGCAGGAGAAAATCTCATCTTAATAGCAAAAGGGGAAGCATGGAAATATGGGAAAGATTTTTTTTTTGGGGGGGGGGGGCTAGATGTGGGCACAGAAATTCTCCTGCTCTACTATTCAAAGTATTGACTTTTCCAGCAAATGAATCCCACCCATGCCTCACCCAAGGAAACAGGAATTTTCAGCTCTGTGTAGTGAGTGCTACCACCTCTCACACAAAACAGAACGTGTTTGCCTCCCTGAAAGAGGTCACTTTAGCTTGTAAAAACACCCCCAGCTTCAAACCCTGACTGTCCAAGTGCAGAACCCAGGCCAGTTTTGGTTTCTGAACCAAAAAAATCTCCTGCTGCGTTCTGACTCACCATAGTTTTCCAGATTTCCCACTGACAGAGGATGAGAAACTGAAATTTCAAGCCAGACTTTCTACACAGGCCTCACTCTCTGCTTTCCTCTGCATTCTGCACAAAACTTGGCACGGTTCTTGCAGCCATGGATTCTACACATGGTTCTCCCAAGGCTCCCGGCTCCATGTACCTTCTGCTTCCATCACAAAGACTGACACAATGTGGAAACACTTCCAATTAAAACCTCATGAACTCATCAGATACTACTGCCCATACTTCTGATCTTAGCCAGTCATCTCTTTAAAATGATCCAACTCCTGACCATGAGGTTAGAGGCAGAGTATTTTGTTAGTCTTATCACCTCTTGGATCTGGTTAGGTCTTTATCTTCTATGATAATATTATAAGAATTAAAAAAAAACAAAAACCAACAGTTTTTATTGTCTTCATTTAAAAGTAAGGCTTGCTTTTCAATTCCAGTTAAATAATTCATTTAAATCTTGCAAGAGATGCTGAAAAACTAATGTGTACAGATGAGAAGCAACCTTTCTAAAAATATGAATGGGAAACATCCAGTCTTTCTTGTTACGTTTATAGCTTTTCCCTTACAGCAAAACATTAAAATTACCACCTCTTATGTGGTATAATTTGGTTACATCCCCTAAAGACACATGAAAGGAGTCCCAAAGGGACTATTTACTTCAGTGAGAATAGAAGGTGCTGAGTACATCACTGAGGAACATTTATTTTTTGGTTGTTAGTGGGTGGGCATACTGGTTTATTGCCTAAATCTACCCAGACCTTCCTCCCATGCACATCAAGGTGGAGCCAAATGGGGTGGCCCAGCTCACATGCCACTCTTACACAGAGGTTTCATGTCTCCAGCTGTTGGGGTTCTTTGCCTCTTCACACACAGAGGAAATGAACCCTAAGAGCAAAGCCCTGCTGTCTCCAGCCTCGTGGTGAGGTGAGAGGACTTGCACAGATGCAGTCAGTACATCCACGAGTGAGTAAAGAGCAGGGCTCAGCTCTTGTGTCTCTGACAGCTGCATGGAAACCACAATTGCAGTCTCACCTTGATGAGCAAAAATTTTCAAAAGCCTTCCTCAGTGCCCTTGGGGTTAATGCCAAAACAAGTGATGTTTGCTTGAGGGCTCTGGAAAACCTGATCTGCTGCTCATGAGCTGCTGAAGACTTGTTCTGGGCATTTTCTCTCTCCACAATAAGCTCCTTGCCATCCCTCTGTCCCTGGTTTAAGAAGAGGTGGGTTCCACTGCTGCTGTAGGTTTGTGTTACCACACCTGGCTGTGGGCAGCAATTTCTGATGCACAACAAGGGGAAGAATAAACACATTAAGTATCTTAAATTTGTAAGTAAGTGCACAAGCTATTAGGCCTTGATATAGTACACCAGATAAGTTCAGTGCTTAAATTTAAAGACACAAATAACACCACTGAATTAACTTCAACAAAATTATGTTGCATGCTTAACATTAAGCTTACACTTAAGTGTCTGACTGATTAGTTCTCCCCCTGTGTACTTTAACTCAGGTTTGTATGGGTTCACTTGATGCCATCTAACACTGATACGAGTGCACAGCTCTTCTGAAACAACACACTGGAACCAGGTTTCACAGACTGGGCAGCTAACATGTGAGGATTTGTTTTCCAGTGAAACATGACTCGCAATTTCTATCACTACATTTATGGACAGTTTATCACCTAAGAAGCTGATCCTAGAGTTTTAAAGATACCACCATGTCTGGATGTCACTTTAGTGCTGCCAGGGAATGGAGAGCATTACCAGCCCTTAATGGAGAGGAATATACAGTAAATATATTTCTGGAAATTTGTGTACATTCTTGCTACAATTGTTAAACCAAGTAGACCTATAGAGTTGTTCTGTCTAGTTGGGTATTGCACATTCTATGATCTTTACATTGTAATGGTAAGATTTTTTGGTCAGCTTCCGAAGTGGGTCTGTCATGGGTAGACAGAACCTCTTTTGTATTGTCTTCAAGCTTTTGCTATGAAACAGCTCCCCTACAAACACCTGTACAGTTTCAAAAGAGTCATGGTAGGGGAGAAGTTGATCTTTACAGATTTTCTCTCCAGTGAGGACTCAAGGAATTAATTCTCAGTGCAACCACTGAGCTTCAGCAGGTTTTACTGCCTTCATAGGGATACTTCATTGCTAGTGATTTTTTCATTATTTAACCCCCATAACTTTCCCAGGACTTTTGCTTTAGAGTTACTTCATGTTTGTGACTAACAAGAACTGCTTTCTACCTAGTATCACACTTCTCAAAGCACCACCACAATAGGACTTGCACAAGTATCAGCAAGGACTGGTTCCTAATTTGCATTGCAAAGACAAAGTGTAAGACACTTACCTTCAGCCAGATAGGATTCCTCAGCTCCTGATGAATAAATATCCCATGTCCAGGGGCAAGTCCCAGCTGTGCCACCAGGCTTCCTGCTACTGGTGCAGGTGAACTGCAGATCCATCCCCTTGATGAAGAGGAGACATTGCCAGCTGGATGGTGATTCTGTTCCTGCTGCATGGAACCCCTTTTGCAGAGTCCTGTAGAAAGGCACAACCTAATCCTCATAGCTGTTTTTGAAGAGAAATCCAATAATTAGCTGAAGACGCTAATTGCTGATATTCTGTTAAATAAAAAGAAAACAAAATGCTTTAATGATCTGTGTTGCACACTGCTCTAAATGTATATTCAAATAAAGCATGAATTTTATTGAACACGACCAATACTGGACCTTCCAGATTCAGTATAAATAATTAGACCTGTCTCTCTTGAGACAAATTATCAGTAGGGAAAGCTTTAAAAATATTTTCTTGTGAAATACAGTGCTATTTCTTTAAATAAAAGGCTCTGGCAGTTCTGTGAGGCAGTTAGCTTAGCACCATTAATACAGAATACAGACTATCAGCATTTAGTGAACTCTCCATGACCCTGGTGGAAAGTAACTCCTTTAGCTTATACTTATGAAAAATATTATTAAAAAATGCTGTTGAAATGTAAGCATCATTTATAGGCAGTGTTAAACCAGAGTGATATTGCCAGCTCCAGCAAAGAGCATTTCACCAAAGATGGGGACCACTCATTTTCTTTTCTTGGGGATGTAGAGGAACTCTGGGAGCTGGAGCTTCCCAAAACATCTCAGTTGTCTCCTCCTACAGTTTTCTTTTATTTGCCATGTACTTTGCCCCTCAGGAGCAATCTCTCAAAACTGAGCCATACAGTAAATTTTTTTTAATTCACCTGTTTTGCAACTGAGCAATGAACGTGCCCTACACACATGAATACGTGGTGATGTTCCAAGACATGGCCTTTGAAGGTCACAGCTCCTCCCTTGTAGAAGGGCATCTTGGTCAGGAAGGATCTGGGAGAGGAAGTCCAGGGCTGTGTCTGCTCTTCCTGCCTTGCAAAGGAGGAAATTTTTAATGCTTTTCTGCCAACAAAAGACAATAAACAATTTCTTTTGGTCATTCAGACACCCAGATTTTTGGACTGCTGAACTAAAATCTGCAGCAATATCCACAGGATTATGCCTGTGTGTGGTGGCTGTCCACCAAGTAGTACATGAGGTCATTTAAGAACATAAGACCTTTGGAGAGGCAAAGTAAAGCGAATTTTTGCAATGATGTGTAGCTATCTAGGTCCAGACCCACTGCACTACAAGTGCCCAGCTAAGGTGCCTGTGTTGCCTTGGGCTCATATTAGAGACAATGGATGGCCAGGCAACCACAAAGGACAAATGCACTTCCCTGAGGTGTCTCTGGGAGCATCACTCTCCCAACTGATTATATAAGGGACCTTATGTGTCTAATTTAGCTTCCTAACTTAGACATTGCATTTAATCCAGGCCTTAGTCCAAGCTTTGGCAGTTGTGAACTGAACTCAAGGAGCTCTTGCTAGCTCCTTATTTGTCTAAGATTCAGGAAAGACATCTGGAGACAGGGGCTGAGCCCTCAGCCCACAGCATCGGTGCTGTTGTGTGGATCAAGCACACAGGGATTGCCTGCCTGAACCCTCTGTGTCAGAAAAAGGGGTTTTCCACATTTGGAAGAGGGCCACCACTGGAAGCTGAACCTGGCCAGACCAGTTAGCAACGTTTTCATGATAAACAAAGCAGTGCATTGCTTGGGCCACTGGCTGATTGTAATAGCTATGAAATTACCCAATTTAGTTCACCACGTCAATAAAATTTATACAAAAATACCACCAGAATCTTGGCTAGCATATGGATAACTGTACGAAAGTTACCCAAGCCAATGTGACAACCATTTAAGAGGACTAACCTCTGTCATACGGTTTTCATTTTATGTGCATGCTATACAAACACAACCACCACAAATATGCATTACAGGCTGCCTGGGACTCACTACTGAGGTGAATTAGCACTGTAGTCTGACCTGTTGAAAAGCTTAACCTTTAACCTGCCAGGCAATGGCGGTTGCAATTTGCAAGCCCTTCTTGTGTTGAGTGGCTGAAAACATACTTATTTACTTGTGTAAAGCCATAAATGAAATGGGCTGGGTGAGCTCAGCTTACTTCCCAGTTCACAGACCGTGTCACAAAACACTACCACATGTTCAGCAAGCAATGCAGCGGGAGGACTCGGAGCTACTGCACTGTGACCCAAATTCACTCTTCAGAGAATGAAGTTTCTCCTAATCTGGGAAGAAAAGAAGAGAATTCCAAGTGGCTTCCTTTATAAGTTACTTGCCACTGTGCTTCCAAGAATAAGAAATAAGGAATTGTTTGAAAAGAAGTCATTCACCCTCGTGAAAAATCTGCATAAGCCTCTAGCTCAAGAAACTGAAATCCTCTGCGTAAGCCTGGTGATGCACTTGCCATTAGCAGGAGATTTTTCCTCTGACTGCCCACTAGTGAGTCCCAGCTCTGTAGGGCAAAGCATTAATTCACTCACTTTTCCATCTCATCTGCAAAGGCTGCCAGTGGTGCTATTTAGGATTAACAGAGTTGGGAGGTGGACAGAAATGTCATTTCCCACTCACAGGTTTTGCAAGATTTATCACTTATCAGTTTTTTGAAAGATGTGGCGTTTGGGGATGTGAAGCTCTCCCCTGCTAGACCTGCTCTGGTCTAGCAAATGGTGCCAAATCAGTAGATAACCCAGGTTTAGCAAACTGGATGTTTTGTAATGGAGATAGCTGGATAATAACTATTTCTAGATCAAAGTCGGTGTCTAGGCGTTGCTCTTGGCTTGCTGGCTTTTCTATCTGACTGGATAACCACAGGTAAGCTTGAGTTGCAAAATTCAGACCAGGATGCAGAGACCTGGGGATGGTTCATGGAGAAGGAAGGCAGGAATCAGGATGCTCAGAACCAGGTCTGTCTGTGAATTATGGCCAGCCCAGACCATATATTGCAGTCCTGGTCCACTTTCAATCTCAGCACACAAGTAAATGCATCCCAGAGGAGTTTTCTGATCACCCTAAAGCCACATTTTGGTTTTAGCCCTTTCCCTATATTAGTTATACTTACATATATATACTTACATGTTTGTACAGACAGAAAACATCCCTATCACAAAATTATTTCATTAAAGCAGACACCTCGTTTGGTGATACTTTGTTTGAATATTCTATTCCCCTTCAGGTCCTACAACAATAAATAAAAAAAAAAGCTTTACAATATATATTTACTATGCTTCAGTAAACACATAGACAAAAAGGTTTATATGTGTCTTACTTCAGAGGCTTTACGTTATGCAGAAAAAAGCTCAGATGAGCCAGGAAGGGCTGGGGAGGGATATGAGGGAACAGCACACCATATACATTGCTGCTCTTTACTGCTTTTGTATACACACTCTAGGGAAGTGCAGCCTACAAATTTAAGTTAAAATGGGACACAAAGGCTTTACTATGTGAAAGAATATGAAAAGATGACACAATATAAGAGGATGAAGCAGAGGAAGGCAGTACAGGCTGGGTTTACTGCAGTTGCAGGCACACTGGAGGTTCCAAAGCCCCTGCTGGTACTGAGATTCTGCTTTCATTTATTTTCTGAAAAATAATAATAATCATAGTAATATTAATGATGATAATAAAACTAGTACCAGCATTTTGGATCACGTAACAACCTAATTTGTGAATACTGGCAAGAAGTATGAGATTTGTTTTTAGAAGAAATTTTAATGAAAAATCTAAAATTGCATTTTTGCAGGAAAAAACTGATCTTGGATGGGATCCATGTCCCATTCTTCTGCCATATTTAAAAGCTGGTTTCAGTAGCGACTATTAGCATTCTAAACAACATTACTCTTAAAGTCAGGGTCGTATTTATCGATTATGATGAAAGAAGCAGATTTCCTTGGAAGAGAGGAACCAGTATTTCCCACTGGTTGAGTACTGGCTTTGATAGCTGTGCAGTCAGAGCCTGGCAATAATTACACCTTGGGTTTTGTGGTCATTTTGGATTGGTGTGAACATGATAAATGACACATTTTAATTTGAACTATTGCTCAGCAGGCCTGTTCAGGTAGGCAATAATTCACTCGAGCAGGCAATAAACCTGAACAGGCAATAGCCCACACTTTGAAGTATGCCAGCAAACTCTTTAGCAACAAAATAAATATGTACATGAACTTCCGCCATAAATTGTCTTTGGTGAGGCAGACCTAGGAAGAGTTTCAGAGCTGGCTTTTCAGGTATTCATGAGGAGCAGTGAGTCAGTGGGCAGATCCTACTACAGCATTAATTCTTTGAAGCTGGACTAACAAACTGGTCCAACATCCACTGAAGGCAGCAGGAGTCTTCTGTTCGATGAAGGCAGTGACTAAGCCAGTAGGGCAGTTTGGTCCTTTTACTAAAATAAGTAATTTGCCTGCCTATGAAACCACAGACCTACAAACAAGCCTGTTCTATGCAGGCAACCAGACTGCAAAAATGCAGCACCAATGTTCAGAGTAGATTTGCTACAGCTCAGACGGGATACAAGAGGATCCAAATGGCTCCGATTCTCAGTGCTCAGAAAACCTGCTGGCAAAACCATGCTTGTGCAGCTATTTTCTTCACATCACTCCCTTAACTGCTTTAGAGAACGGCCATTTTTTAAATCTTTGGGCAAATGCCTGCATTGTTTTAGTTACTTAAGACCCTGCGTTTTGTGCAAATTACTCTAGACTTGCTGGTAACGTGTTTCCATCACTGTGGGAAGCTGTTGTAAAGTAGAGGTGCCTTGGTTTCCTTTTTTTTTTTTGGCTGCCAGTTGGTACTATTTTTATAGGTTGGGACCTCTAGTGTCCTCATTGATTACCCTAATGCACATTAACTTGTGACTGGGGAGGAAAAAATAATCCAGGGAGTAACATGACTCAAGGCAGCTTTTTTGAGGTTGGTGTGTGTGAAACTGTTTTGCCTTGTGCTTTATAATAAACAAGGGAAAGAATTCAAAGTCAGACAAAAAGAGACAGAATGGAAAGAGACAGTCTTCCTGGAGACAGCTGTGGATACTGACTGTTCTGCTGCCCAACCATGCTTTCACACCAGAGACCCACAGCAGAGGTATTTGGAAACACTCCAGCCCCTGAGGTTGGGCTCAGTATAGGACGATCTCCCACCTGTTTGTATGATCATATCCATCAAACAATCCCGGGGGACAGGGCAGTGGAGGAACCTCTGGATGGAGGGAGGAACCTTTTTGGAGAGATTCCCCACGCAGAGCATCATGTTGTTTGACTCCTCACTGACAATCATTTACCTTTAGAAATGCACAGAAAATGAACTTCTGTGCTGGGCTTTGAATTTAGACTTACATTCTTTCCTGCTTGAAGGTGCCCAGCTCTGTCATTCTGGTTTGATCCATCCCAGGAACAAGATCCAGCAGCTTCCTTCAGATGTGAATCTGAACCAGAAATCCTTCCTTCTCTGTTCCCACACCATCTGGGATTTTCCATCTTTTGTTAAAATAGTTACTTACAAAACGAGGAAAGGGTTGAGGGCAGTTCACCACGTTTATTTCGCTCGCTATGTGTTTGCCTTTGCTTTAACACAGGCTGTTTTCATGCCAAGTGACAGTTCTATTTGTTCCCCCACCCCCTTTTTTTTTTTTTTTTTTTTGTGTAGCTTATGTAGAACATCTGGTCTTGACAGTGTCGCAATTTCTAAACATATTCTAATGCTCTTGGGATCAGAATATCAACAACTGTCTATTGCGGTAAACCGCATGTCTGGAAAACATTCCTGCAAACTGAGTTCTTAAATAAACATAAAGCATCTATAACACATAATGCAAAGCAACATTCACTCGTAAACTCAATATTTAGACCAGATGAGGTGCAAAATATGGTTTTGCTGGACTGAGTCAGTAACATTGACGGGCTTTCTGTTGTATACAAGAGAGGGCAGAGGTGTGGCACGCAGATTGGAGCCTTTCCTTTAGTGCTCCTTCTCCATTTAAGTCCCAACATGCAAGATTTTCTTGCTTCAGTTGGAGAAAGACTAAGAGGATGCCCTCTGAAAAAATCCTACTGTTATTAGAAAGTGGGAGTCTAAAAAGAAATCGTAAAGGGCCGACAGATTATAAGTGCCTGCATCTGATAAGCATGATCATCTTGTGTAATATCTGCATCTATGCTAATTATCTGCATACATGTGTCTGAAATCCAGAGGCAACTCAGAGATAGCTTAAAGATTAAATAAACTGAATAAGATGGCGAAAGGAAAATTGCAGTAAATTGGTCTGAGTGGGATGCTTTCGTTATTTTCAATCATTATTATTATTATTATTTACAGGGTGTGGAAAATGGAACCATAAGCAACTTTATAGAGATATGCAGAAATACTTAAAAAAATTGGCTTACCTCTGAAAGTCTCCTCCACACAGGTTTCAGAAGCATTTGTGCTCTACTCTTCATGAGGAATAGTATCAAACAGAATAATCACTTCCAATCACTTTCAGGAATTTTGGTGGCTGATGAAGTCGGTTGACTGAAAATAGAAATGCTGAAAAATCACTGAACTATTACTAAATGCTATAGGTGTATTTTAATTATTCTTCCAGATTGCTATTTCTTAAAAATATTACCTTCTTTCCCCTAATAAGAATCCTAAATACTTTCTTCCAATTAATTCTTCAAGAATTTCGACCTAAACTTAATGCAAAAATGTTTCATAAAGAGAAAAGATTAATATATATGCTTAAGCTAATCTAATTACTGAAGGTTACTGAGAAGTCTACTGAATCCACCTCCTGTGGCATCTCAAATTAAGGTTTATCAAGAGAAAATTGAAAAATTAAGTCAAGCCTTATAATCTCATTCCCTAATATTAAAAAGGGCTGGATCTTTTTTTTTTTTTTTTTCCTTTTTTTTTTTTTTCCTTTTTTTTTTTTTTGATGATTAACATCTGGAGTTATGTAAGGTAAGATAAGAGTATTAGAACATCTCACTTCCTTGTATAAAGAAGATCATCTGAACAGTAGGGAAATGAGGGCCTCCACCCCCATTATGCAACTGAGAAGAGGTTTTGGCCCAAAATCTGCACATATCAGGACGAAAACACCTCCCATGCACGTTCACCACTGTATGGACCAAAGTGATTACTGGGGGATGGGTCCTTGCTTGTTTTGAAGAATAAAGACCTCTTTTGAGGCTGATGCAATTTTAGGTCTCAACAAGAATAAATGCTTAGTTTCTATTATTTTCCCCCGTCTCCCATAATAAATTCAAAATTCTGCATTGCTAGTGTGGGTTACTGGGCTGATCTTGTGTAACTGAAACTCCTTTGAAGCTCAAACAAATGGTTTCTAGCAAGCAAAGCCATTTTCAGTTTACTGGAAGCAAGTAAAAATTTTCACAAATCAACCAGAGTGAAACAGGCTGAGCATTCAGCTGAACATATATCAAGCTTGAAACAACTGTGCTCTAACACAAAGCAGATTTGTGCCAACCTGCAGGGACTTCTCAGTCCCAGCAATCCCTTAGGATTTCCCTGCAGTTTGGGACAACCAAGCAGATCGACCTCTTGCTTCTGGAAGCGACGCTGGCGGATCTGTGTTGTTACAGTGACAATTAGCTGGCTGGTGACATCCCTACAAAACAACTGCTTTTTGCCAAGTCTAATCACTATACTATGCACCTCACCTTCTTGAATGAGAGGTCCTCATTCAAGCATGTAGCTTATTCACAGACACATGCTGCATTCATTAGAGCTGAATATTAACCAACACCTTGAATTCTTGGAGCACTATTGCTATCAGCTCTCTTGGCTGGTGCTAGAATAGAATATCTTGTGGGAAGCTTGCTGCCTGGCAAGGGCTCAGCTGACAAAGAATACACATCTTTCTTTCAATACATTGAAAAATCCACTCAACCTTATATATCATCACTTCCTAAGCACGTTTTTCCAAAATATTTACGCCAGGATTGCAATGACTCCAGGAAACTCCAGCTTTCCTTTTCCAGACTTGGGAAAACAGAGATTATTCTACTGAAGGTTTTAAAAGGTGTAATTATTTAATGTGGTTTAACAGTTTTGATAAAATGTTGTAAGAAAACATAAAGAATAAGCTGACACAAGGACAGTTCAGAGCACAGGTTGTGTCCTCCTGCTCTCCATACACTGATTTGAGGTGTGCCTAGTGCATTGTCACAAGCTCATAACTACTCACATTTTCCAGGAATCCATTCTATCCCTGTGAACACATCAGCTTCACCACTTGAGTACTTGAAAACTTTGCAAACTGTTATATCTCATGATACAACTTTCCCATGGAGCACAAAAAAAGTTTTTCCCATTTTTAATGGCTGTCAAACTGTCATAAGAGGTATGTAAAGTCAGAGAGGAATTGTGTGGCTGCACTGACAGCAGAGGTGGGCCACCTGAATACCAGCTCAGTGTCCTGCCTCTGAGATCATCCTTGTTCTACACAAAAATTAAACCTGTATCTTACTTACAGCCTCTTAATATATTAACAGATAACTTAAAACTGCATCCCAAATAATAATGCATTTCTTCAACTACCCAGTTTCTTCAAAGAAATATCTTTGGCATTTTCTGTTGAGTAAGCTGGAAATAAATGCTTTTATTATTATTCCTAAGGTGGAATATTTATTATTTATTCTAAAAGGTCACAGACATCTCACAGAAGCTGGGGTCAGGGTTCTCCCCAGTTTCTGCTCCATCCTGTTGTAATTCATTCCTCTGACCTCAAGGACAAGTCTGTAGCCCCTCAAAGGTACCCAGCTGGGCCACCCCTGACCCTCTGGGGTAGCTGTAACCTGTGGAAATAACAAGGAGAGCACTCAAATGAGACCCCCTTTGTGTGTCCCTAGGGGAAGGGGAGAGCACTTTTGAAGAGTCTGCATGTTCAGTGGAAATTCTCTTACCCCATTTCTTGGTGTCACCTCCAAGTCTGCATTTTAAAGGAGCCATTTCACAAACCACAACATATAAAAGCTGGCCAGGCTCAACCCAGCTCTGCTATTTAACTGAAATATGCCTTAAGATATAAGTGAGAAGGGGAGGTGAACCTTTACACAAACCAGCCCATAGATTAGGGATAGGATTAGGCACAAATATATTTGTGCTTTTATAAATATTGACAAAAAGAACAGGAAGATAGGTCTGTCCATAAAGAGGAGCTCTATTAGCCAAAATGCTGCTCAATTCAAGTGATAGCTTTATCTTTGTATTAAAACAAAAAGGGCAAGGCTACATATTACTTTTTTTTATATACTAATATATATACTGATAGTTCCAAACCTCATAAAATATGTGTCTGTATCAGCTATAAAAATTAACAGCTCCAGCTCCTTCAGTGCTGTGCTCTTCAATTCCATGTGACCACCAGTTTTACAGATGTCTGTGCATATATGTATATGTGCTTGTGTGTGCACATGCCCATGTCCCTTCCTTCCTAAGCTGTTTGGCTGCTGATGAATGGGTTTATAATTGCTCTCTGAGGCTGGATGGGAGGGTTTGCAAGTGGCACTCCTGATTCCTTTACATCAGAGGTCACTATTGTACAGCAAGATCCTGATAGGAGACAGTGATAACATGATAGGGAAAAAAAAAAAAGGAAAAACCAAAAGAAAACTCTGGTTTTGATGGTGTGGGTTATTCTCCAGTTAAATCACTTTCTAGGTGCAAAACTAAAAAATTCTGTCAGGCTTCTCAGTCCAGAATTGCCCGTTAGAAATTTTGGGAGCCAATGTAAACACTAAACTCAAGTATGATGTTTGCATCCACTTACCCAATCTAACTTTTATTAACAATTAATCCATCAAATTTCAGTGCCTATAAAAGCCCAAGTCACAAGCTCCTCTGGAAGCCTGCATCTCGACAACAAAAATTGCAATTACTGCCATTATGTTTTGATGCAGAATCAGATTTAAACAGGGTTTTACAAACTGAGGAATTATCTGCATTTCTACTGTCTAAAGGCATCAGATTCCCTTAAAGCTCATATACAGTATGACTACATAGGAACTACAGAAGGCAGCCAGTACATATGGAACAGATAAAGGCCACATAGTTTATTGAACCTTGTGGCCTGCTGATGTAACAGAATCAGCTTTGCAATGAGCACTCAGATCTCAACATCAGCTCTCTCCTTTGCTGGAGTGTAATAGACGATAGCTCTCAGAGGGCCAGATTTTGATCCCTATATTTATCAGGAGTTTTACTTCAGGCTCTGGCCCTCAGTCCACTGAATGAGGCATTTTGAAGCATTTGTCTGTAATGTGTTCCCTTCTCTGAGCAAAGTGTGTTGAAAGGCAGCTGGGAGGTTTCGTGTTCCAGCAGCTGAAGGGAAAGAGATCCTGACACCAGCTCTATGAAATCTTTTCAGTATTGATGAGTCCTTCTCTTTTGGACAGGTAAACAGCTCTTTCCAGAGTAAAAGCAATTTGGACTGAGTTGTCTCATCACTGCAATAGCCCCTTGCTGAAATTTTAAACTAACTGGAAGAGCCAAACAAGAACTGTGTGCCATTGCCTTTACCTGTTAGCAGCAAAGAGTCCATTGCTCTTGAGAGATACCCAATCATCTTTCATCTTCTGTGCTTTTTTTTTTTTTTTTTTTTTAAACTCAGCTTTCCCAAACTTCAAAGTGTAATCACTCTGGGATCATTTGTAATGAAATCAGCCTGTGAAAGTCTGGTCTAAGGAGAAAGTTCTCACACACCTTACTAATGGAAATACCCTGAATGCTGGTGAGAACCACAAAGAGCTATTCCTGTGGGCCTGGGGACTTTCACCTCTGAGGGCCAAGCAAATTCATCCTCAAAGGGTATAATCCCAACGCTTGTGCCCTAAGGATATGGCCCATGTTCTCTGTTCAGACACTCCTGATGACAACCAGTGGCTGTGGCACTGAGTTTTGCCTTGTAAGAAATGCTTCTTTGCTGGTAGCACATCTATTAACACAGATACTCTGTTGCTTGAGGAAATATTTTTCGAATGGAGACAATGGAGCTCTGAGAAGCATGGGTGACTCCTTAGTCTCTTGCCTGCCCAGCAGCTCTCCCTGCATGCTTCTCTTTCTCTTTTTATTTCCGTTCTTCTGTTGGGAGTCAACTAATACCTTCAAACTCCAGTTTCTAGAAAAATCTAGGCTGGAAGGAACCTTTGGAGAAATACTATCTCACTGCAGCATCTCAAAGGCCTAGCCTGCATTGTATCCTCACAAGCAACCTACATCCTTCTAGAAAAGAGCAGGTCCTTGCTATACAAACCCTTTTACAAATGTACATTCATCAAGCATTCATCTTCAGTGAAGAACAGAGCTTATTCTAACCTGTTTCTGCTCTAGAAATGCATTTCTGGTTCTCCAGACCACCCTCATATTGCCTACAGAAACAAAGTCACCAAACCACGGGACAAATTATATGTAAGTACATTTGATTCCATTCATAATAAAGCAGAGAGCTAAAAAGAGAACCTTCTAATTTCCTGCTGTCCAAAAGCCGCTGTGAATGAGAAGTACATTTCAAGATTACACACACACTGAAAACTCTGAAAGGCCTGCAAATACTACAGCTGATGTAGATGGCTCTTGTCGGTAGATAACACCATGACAGAGAAGACAGCAGCTCACTGGCTGTCACCTAAGGTTGAGTGAAAAGGCTCCCCAGTTCTGGCAGCCAAAGAAACATCCTAAGTCAGACAAGATCCAATGCAGCTCAGGAGTCAGGTAGGTCAGTCTCAAGCCCAGAGGAGCATAAGTTAAAAAGATCCAACAAGAGCGTGGAGACACGGCCCCACTGAGCAAACAGGAGGAGGTCATGTAGCTCACAGCTCTCGTGCAGCTCCCAGGAAAGCTGTCTCAGTGCCCTAGACTGGCAAGGAAAACATTGAAGCCCTGTAGAAAAGATTATTGCCTGGTGGTATTCTCCAAAGTATCTCCAAAATGTTCTCTTATCCTGATAAACTGAGAAGAAAATTAGATCTTTTGCCTACAAAGATGAAAGAGGAGCATTGACAATACAACGTGTTGACTCACAAATAATAGGACTTTGAGCTCATTTTCCACCTCAACATTTTCTGCATTGTGTGGGTAGCAGTGAAGGGCCAGTTGTTTCTAAGGTCATTGTATCAAGGAGATGAGACTTAAACACTTCTGGATCAACTATTATTTTTATCTGTTGAGGTTTTTCCCAAGAACATATGACCTACAAAAATGTCTTTCTAGGAGCTGGTGAGATGCACACAGACTGATCATAATGCTGTCTTAAGAGCTTGTGGTCTAACCACGGGGAGCATTGGTTCAGTCCTGATTACCTTTTATCTTCCAAAGGTTAATACACTTCATTCCACTTTGCTCATTATGTTGTGGACCTCTCAAAGGGAAGTCTAAAACAAAAGTCCTTTGTGATTCTTGCTCCTAGAATGTAATTTTCCGTGGTCAGACCTCAGCATCATTATTCACGGGGAAGAAATGAACATTTATCCTCAGAAAACAGATATGAGAAAAAAAAAATACCTACAAGAGAATTCTCAGCACCCAAAGACATGCCCTTTTGTAGTTGATATAAAAAAATACCTGAGCCTCCATACAACAGTTCAGAATCTTTTAAAAGAGTTTCTCTATTCGCTGCAGAACCCTGTGATGACACACTCTCTATTCTCTATTTCCTTGGCTCCCTCAGGTTTGCATGTCAGTGATGCACTTTGGGATCCTCAAGATAAAAGACAAACCTGAAATGTTAAAGCAGTTTCATAGTCTTTATGTAATATGTTTTTGCCATTAAAGTACAGGAATTATAAGAGAAGTTTGCAGCCTAACGCATAAGAAAACAATTATTTAGATAAAGGAGATCTGCACAGCTTATTTATTTCTTGTTCTTCATCCTATTACATGACATCATTTTAACATAAAAGTACTTTGTAATTATGATGCCTTTACTGATAGTTCTTTGTTGTATGCCACTGGATCCTCCTTATCTGAGGCCAGAGATCTTTTTAGAGATTTTGTACTCATACCTTAATGAAGTCCCACAAAAAGTCTTTCAACCTTCCCAACCTCTTGCTTGGCTTTGCTGAGCTCAGGACAGCATATTCTATAGTTTCCACATTTTAAGCTTTAATCGTTGCCTAGAGGGCAGCAAAACAGCATCTCCTGGGGCCTCCAATACCTATATTTCCTTTCTTTATTCACTGAAGGACCACGGCCTCTTCTGCAGTATTTCTAATGCTGGAAGGTATGGCCAAAACGTAACCAATCTTGGTTGGGGTGGCTTGGCAGAGGCACAGCGTGGTTAGCCCTGTCTGTCTCCCCACTGACCTAACAAACCAAGCTGGGACCTGCCAGGAAAGAGCTCCCAGTAGCCATCCCAAAGAGTTTTGTCAAACCTGCTGCCAGCGACCCACCAGCTATGAGGTAGTGTCTCTGACTGCTGGGCTGGAGATTGCAGGACTAACTCAATTATTTAATGACGGGGGAGACATTACTGCTGAGACTAGAACTTGCAGCTCTAGTTTCTGGGCCTTAATGGGGACTGTGAAGAAATGCTGGAAGCAAGACAAGAGCACAACTGTTCAGTTGCAAAACTTCAACGTCTGGAAGATTTTCTCCCAGTGAGGTAGGCAGCAGGGATGCTGCTTCATGGATCAAAAGTCTAGTGGAACAAGATCCCAGACAGGCGAGTGGACTGGGTGCTGTTTTCTTTTTAAACTCCCCCCGAAATGCATGAATTCAATCCCAAACAAGCTCCAGAAATATCTCAAGATCTCTCAAAGCTCTGAGGAAAAACACATGTCCGGAGGGACTTATCCCTCTGTTGCCCATCAAAGTATCTTAATTCTGCAGGAAAATGCACTTGAAGAAGAAGTGGAATATTTCCTAGATTAGAGCAGATAACACTGAAAATGTTGGAGTCCATGGGAACAGGAATGCCCCCAGCAAAGAAAAACATCTGAATAGCTGAGCATCAGGGCTAATAAATCTGGCTTATCATGGCTTTGTGTGTCTTGACTGGCTCCTCTGATGCTTCCTGAGGGCTCCTGCTGTACTTCCATCCAGCAGGAAAGATTTGACTGAGGCTCCTCTACCTTCCTGTCTCTTTATAAACTTGTAGATCCACACTTTCCTGGTGGCATCCCCTTTTTTTGCCTTCTGTTAAAATTCACTGAAAGGATTAAAAGTTAGCCAAGGGAGACAAAGATGGACAGGAACAGGATATGTTAGTAGTCTTTACCCTCTAAAAAATGAGAAAATGTGCCAGAAAAGAAGGAAAGTACAATTTAAGTTAGCTATCTGGAGATATGAGACCACTTTCTCTCTAGCAGTGCCTCTACCCTGTTTCTTGTGTATGGATCTGGTTTTAATGGGATACAAAGCATTTTAGGGTTTTGGGGTTTTTTTTGGATGCTTGAACTCCACAAAAAACTCATCTGTCAGAGACCAAAATTTGAAGTCTGAAACTTGCCTGAACCATTTTGTCTGAGTTCTCTGCTTACACCAGTGCTCAAAATCTATGGCATCCCCATACCCACTCTTTACAGGTTGCTCTGAGTAACAAACACAACATTCCCTTTCATCTCTGGGAAAAATGGAGAAGCAAAGCAAGATGGCTTGCAAAAAGCATTTTATATGCAAGACAGATTAGAACATTAGTGGTGTAATAAAGTAAATAAGATGGCAATTGACCTGAGACATGTGGGGTTTACCCCTATTTTTTGTTTATAGTTGAAGGTCGTATGCTATACAAACCTCTATTGATCAGAGCCCTCTTTGTTTAAACAGAACCTACTGTATTTATTTGTGCTGTTCCTCTAAAGTCAAACAAAAGGGGACAGTTTTAAGTAAATCTCTGCATGACACTGCTGCCATGTGGTTCATTCACTCAGTATACAGATGTTTTCAATCTGTACAGTTTGTCTTTCATATCCATATGAGATGAAGCAGGCTTGATTTAGGCTGGGAAGGATGCCAAAGAGAGAAGATACATAATTAACCCTTAATAAACGACTTATAAAGCATCCCTGGTTTATTCGTTAAAAGGACGCCATGAAGGATTCCCATAACACCTTATGAGTGGTAAGAACCCTTTACTTGCCCATAATATTACATGACAGGTATTTATAGGGAAAACAGCATGTTTGGTGTGAGAGATCCTCCCCTTTCATTCACTTGCAGACTAACATACAGGCTAAAAATAAGGATCTACCCAAACTCACCATTCAGATAACACTGTCAAGAATTAGAAGGACAGAATTCATCTGGGTGTTGCACTGCAACTGCTGTTCTGTGAAATTAGGACCCTGTGTCCTGGGCATCACATAAGTTTTTACAGAATTGGTTCTTTATCACTTTAATACAGATAACTTAGTACATACTATAGGCATTCACATAACACACTCTACATATAGGAGACAACAAGATGGTGCCAGTGGAACTGAGACAGGTAGATTGAGATTTTTCCCAAGATCATGTGTAGTGGATATAGCAGAGCCAGGAACCTAAACAAGCTGCCCCAAAATGCAGCCTAAGGAGCTATCTCACACCCTCCTATATCGTTTCTGCACTGTCTTCCTCCATGTCCCTTTCTACCAGCAAGCTGTTACAGCTCTTGACAAACATTAGATATATGTTATGCACAGCACTGGGCTCATACTGGGTACAGGAATGTTAGAAGCAGCTACTGGCTTGGAAGCAATTGGGGAGAAAGAAAGAGGACACAGCTTTTTCTTCAGATATTTTACAGGGCTTTACATGCTGAGTCTACTGTATTATTCAGAGAACAATCTGTTGAATCACTAGAAAGAAGAAACTGCTGATCTAATGCAACTAATAGACAATTTCATTCAATCACTTTCTTCCTTTATTAAAACACACAAAACACAATAGTGAGTTTAAACCCACTGTGCCTATGGTAACATCTTTTGATTTTAGCAGGGAGCAGTGTGGCTTGGCAAATAAAAAATATAAATCAGAATTGACTTAGGTTTTTTCCTTCTACTCCAGCTCAGTTAGAAGGCAAAAATTCACCACACAGTTTCAAAAATTCAGAATTGAAGACCACTGCTCAGAAAGAGTGGGCTGAAAAGACTGCTCCCAGCTATAAAGCCTACAGATTTTATAGCCCATCCTAGGCAGTTAGCAGGAGAAAAAGCCTACAAAAAGTTGGAATATATTCTGCCCCAATTCAGGTTTTGTTTGAAGAAGAGGCTATACATAGTCACATGTATGTTCAATTATTCATTTTCCAGAAGGTGTTTGAGTCAGGGAGAGCAGGCTCAGCACATACCATATAAATACTTCTGCTCCTTATTCTCAAGATCTGCACTACAGGTCCAGCAAGCTCCACTCACTCACGGGACATTAAGTCCCTGGATCTTGAACTGGAGCTGACTGCCTCACCCAAGCTGTTGGGCTAAACAAGCATCTCCCCAGCCTGGATGCTAAAGAAGCAGTCAGCAGGTCAGGCTTCTCTGAACCCTGCTGCCAAGAGAGCTCCTCTCAGGACAGCTCAGCAAAGCCCAAACCCTCCCCAGGCACTGTGCAAGCAAGGATCACTTGAAAGCCTTTTTTTTTTTTTTTTTTTTCCCCAAACTCCCTCCCTACTATAAGAATGGAACTCTCCCAGTGCTAATCCCAGTGCTGGAGACACAGCCCTGTTTGGGGCACTCATTGCAGCTCACCCAGCCTAGCACCAATCAGGGCTGGAACCCTGGGTCCAGCCCAATTTAGTCCCCTGAGGTGAGCTCCATCAGGGGACAAGGAGGGGGAACTGGGGGGCCCTGGATTGGTAAAGCACTTTCTCTGCTTCCACTGGACTGGTGAAACACCCTGGTTTCACTGCAGGTGCTGAATTTGCAGCTGGGCAGGAGCCTGGACCTGCTGGGAAGCTACATACCAAGAGGTTCACAAGAGAGCGAAAGATAAGAATTGGAAATATCCTAAAGTAAAGGTGGATGGTTGGAAACAGGTTTCCAAGGAAGGGCTCTTACCATTTGGGCTCTGACATAAAACAGGACACCCACCCTGTTACAGTCTTAGAAGTCTTGAACTCTGCCCCATGCCTTGGAGGAACAGCTTGGGGTGTCTGTGCCAGGGACTGATCAACATCTGCACATGAAGTGCTCTCTGTGTGAAATTGTCAAAGTAGGGGGTGTCACAAAGGAAGTTAAGAGGAACATGGTGATTTGCTCCAATTCCTAAACCAAGTCAAGAGCAAAACCAGCCCAGAGCCCAGGTCCACCAAGTCCCACTCTTATTCACCCAGCTCTGCACTCTACAGCCATATGGAGCAGATCCTTTTGGAGATACAAACTCCCCTTAAAAATATAAGAAGAAAAGCAGACTGGTTTTATCCGTGGTACTTTAACAGAAAGCTTCTTCAGTGGGACTATTTTAAAGTCAATTACTCATTTAAATATGGGGCAAGAATGGAGGACTTAGGGGGAGAGAGGGAGCCACAGTTACTGGCCCTTTCTTAGGTCTTAAACCAAAGCAGAGACAACAGTCAAACTTGGGACAATCCTGGGTAAACCACAAAAGATGGCAGCACTTCTCATCGTCCTGAAACAACAACATTTTTCCAAGTTTTTTTAATCAAAAATGCTAGTGAGGCCACCCTGGAATTTGCTACCATTTTTCCTTACCCAAAGCTATTTTTCAACACAAGTATTGAGTTTACATATTAATACACCACTAAAAACAGGATGAAGAGATTGGAATGTTGGAGTTACTGATTTGTTTGGGATTTTCTAAGAAAAAATAAAATAATTCTGTTCCACCAGATTTTTTTTCCTTTCTTTTCCTTTTTCTCATTAAGTGACTGTTTCAAATTAATAGAAAGAGGATGCAGCATTTCTTGGGTTTTATTTTATGAGTTTTCCCAGCATATGGAATCTCTTTAAACATGAGAAGCTGTGGGTAATATGTTATTATATGCATATTTTGAGTTAACCATTCTTTACATCTTTCTTAAAAGAAAAGATTTACCATGTTTATATCTGAGAAATATGTTTATTTGGAAGATTTACTCAAACTCTTCTTATTTCCTTCACGGGGCTGTCAACTGGAAAACTATACTAGTATTTTCTATAAGTAAAATTAGGGTGGAGCAGAAAGCAATCATTGCTTGTTGTTTTTCTTGATTGTGGAAGCCTTCCACAAATCAGACTTGACAGGTTCAAAACGTTATTTTCTGAGATCTGTGCCTTTGCCAGTAAGATCATTTTTAGGGTAGTGACAGAAATCCTGACCTGTAATGCCCATCAGCTCATTGGCACATCTGAGAGAGCAGAGGAACCCACATTTCCAGAAGTGGCTATTAAACTGAAATACAGACATTTGGGGAGGAGGTGAAGGGGGATAGGAACAAGAGGAAGATTTCTAAAGCCCCAGCTGGCAGAAGGGGATGGCCATGGAAAGCTCCAGGTCTCCAAGGAGCTGCTGAGCACTGCTGGAGAGCAAGAGGAAAGCAGCCCCACTCAGCAGCTACAGTAGGAAAATATGAAAAAAATGTGTATGTGAACCTGTTCACCTCTGCTTAAAACAGATGTCATAACAGGAGGTATTACTGGGCTGCTGAGCATTAACAAATGTTTCTGAAAGCTTTCTTAGTGATATTTTGCCTATGTACATTGCCAGCCATAGGTGGTACCCATAAACCTGTGGAGACATCCACTGAATCCAGCCCCTCAGCTGGTACCAGGCCCAGCTGAAATCTAAGCAGAATTTAGTTTTCTTCTTCCCCATTAACCTAAAGCACTACGATAAAAAATGAATTATCTCCCAAAATGTATTCCTCTAAATACAGCTGGAAAAATTACATTCAACTAACAGACACCACAGAGAAAACTATTTTTATGTAAGACTTGCCTGCTGTAAAGAAAATTTCTTTTTTGGCTCAGGAAAGACATTTTAATTACATGGGGAAAATTATATGAAGTTGCTACTAAGTGATAACTGAGGAAGGTTTTTGGATTTCAATTTGTGTGACTTTGGAATTTTGTCTGTGTACGTGTTCAAGGTTTCTGTGTGTCAGAACTGGCAACTCATACTGAATATAACATTTATCTCCTCTCTCTGATGTAATTCAGCCTTGATCACAAATTTCACGGGAAGGTGACACCCAGTTAACAAGGAAGGCTATGATAGGGATCACAGGGATCCCAACAGGCTGCCCCATCCCAAACTGCCCGTACCTTGAGGCAAAGTCAGAATGCAATTCTGAATTATTGTGGAAAAGAGCAATCATGGTCCCCAGGTAAAGAAATGAACCACAGAGTGACCACAGCCTAGAGATAATGGAAAAAAATAAAAGGGGGGGAAATTATATGAGTACCAGGGTCAATGCAGGGTGGATGGACCAGGAAAGCTGATTTCTATATGGGGTGACAGAAAAAGGTGGAGCTTGCAGCAGGCAGGGCTCTAAATTCAGCCATTCCTGAGCATCCAGCTGGCCTGTGGGAGCTGTGTGACAAGGTAGGTGATTCCAAGTTAAACCTAGACTTGCTTCACCTGACTTTGTTCTGGACCACTGGTCTAAGCAATAAATGCAATGGGTCTAACCAGCAGCCTTGGAGTTACCTCCATGTCACAGTGCCACCCACAACACCCCTTTACAGATGTCCTCAGTAGCTTCATGGGTGAGCTTCCACATTTTGCTGTTTCAAAGGCAAAGTGAGCTCAGCAGTGGAGCACGGGGCATCATCAAATCCAACTGCACCACCAAGCTAGGACAGTACAGATGGTACCATCCTGTTTGACGTGCCTGGTTTGGCCACACAGGGAAGGAGGAGTGTGGCCTGCCTGGCTCTTTCTCCTGAGCAGGCTGTGCAAGGAAGCAAAAAGCACTGTGGCAGAGGCAGACTGACCCGAGCAGAGGGGGCTGGACTGGCCAGACTACTGTGAATCAAGAGCCTGTAGGAAGATCATAGACTACAGTTTCCTTTTGTGCCTCATTTTGTATCTGCTCGAAAAGCCTTTGCTGCTCAACAGTTTGTACATCCATTTATTTCTTTTATCCTGCAGCTGTCAAACCACATTGATTTTCAGTCATTTTAACCTGGGCAGGATCAGCAAACCTACTCCCTCAGGTGAAAAGCCAGGACTGCAAGGAAACAACTCGAGTTGCTTGAATTATCCAATTCTTCTAAGACACAAAGAATTTGTTTGCTTTGCTTATGAGAGCAGAGGGAGGGATGGCACAGAAGGCTAAATCCTCACCATCCCCCTGGTAGGTACTTCACACTTTGCTATTGATGCAGGCAGAAATGTTTCCAGGGCTTGTGATGCAGTTGGCAGTGTCTTTTCATGAAAAGGACCTCTCCAGAGCAAGCTCATGTCTGAATTACATCTCAGCCCTGGGGAAGATGGTTTCTTCAACTCCCCTTCAAGGTCAGTTGTGGGGTAACATATGTTATTCGTCTCTCAGTCTTGCTAACAGACAATCTGACTGAGCGACATGTGGAAACTGGGAAATGAAAATAAACAAAATGAATAAACACATCGAAAGGGCTTGGGGGGGAGACAGAATCCCGGCCTGCACGTAACATCCTTACCAAGGGGACAATGCTAAACGAAATATAGAATTTGCATCTTGATGGGTACAGTAAATTTGAACTCTGCGTGACTCCAGCGCGCCTGCAAAGCAAATAGAGCTGCTCTTACTACAGATGTACAGCACAAGGGCTGGGTAAGATCTGGAAACCAGCAAGCTCATTGCATTGGTGAATGAATTTTCTTGCTCTTTTGCTCAGACATTTCTTTTAAAATTAGACTGGAGCAAGGCCTTGAAGAAATTAGTATTTATGTTAATGTAATATGTTAATGAATCTTCAGCCCTTCTTCAACGTGCAGAGCGCACTTGTAAAGCCTCAGTGTTCCCAGCTCTGCCACTCCTCACTTTCCACCTTTCCAAAGCTGCCACAAAGCCCACCCTGAGCCCTCCAGGAGAGGAGATGGAGCCCTGACAGCCCAATGGGAGCCCTTCTGCCTCTTTGATGATTCCTTTCCAGGACGGCGTGGGCACAAGTTTCAGGGCAGTCTCAGTTATTCCTACCAGGGATCTGCACTGAGTCAGCACAGCCTGGGGACACGTCAGCAAAGCCCAGACAGTTGTCTCAGGTATCCAACACCTTAAAAGATATTGTTGATATTATCTGTGCTGTGTGCTAATATCAAGGTAGCAAAACAGTGGTATGTTCTAGGGCTGCTTTATCCTACAGGTAGAAGCTGAAATCAGGCCCCATGGTTGTCCAGTAGTCCTGCTCCAGTGGCTCTCATTTGTAAAGCCATGTTTGCCATTCCAACCATGGTAGAATTCCCTCACTGGCTCACCCATGCTTTAGCACATCCACTTCTTTCCTAATATTTGGCTAAAGATCAGAGCAGCTTGGTTATAATAGCATTTGGCAGCACAAGTCTACCAAGCAACCTGGCCTGAAGAACTGAAAGGGGAGCAGCAAAGCAAAGTATGAGAGATGATTAAAAGAGACTTGAGACTCCAGAAGGAAATTTCTGGGCATCCCTTACAACTACCATATCCTTAGATTTCTATTTTTGCCTTATTCCTCTGAGTAACAGTTTTGTTTTCACTCTCCCCTTTTTTTTTCCTGACAGTTAGCAAGGGAGAGGGGTGAATTGTGCAGTCAGGTTATGAGCATCTGCCTGAGCCTGTGTGTGTGTGCACAGGCACATGGGCATGGGAGACAACCAGCAGCATTGCCAAGGAGAGGAACTGGAGCCAGGTTAGTGAAGAGGTAAATCTGAGGATAGTGAGTTACAAGGGAGCGGGTGAGAAAAGTAGAAAAATTGTCACAACAGTTTCTCTTAAGCCAGCTGGCATAGCTGCTCTGCTAGTGAAAACCTAGAGGCTTTTGGTATAGGGGATTTTGTAAGCAAGGTATTACAACTAAATGCAATTAGAAAACACCACACAAAAAAGGCATTTTAGCATTTTGTATGGGAGCACTGATGCTGGAAACAAAACCTAAAGGCTTTGCTTACTCATGTAGCAGCATGAGACAGGCTTGAAATTCCCAGGAGGCAGAGGACACAAGCATCAAGGAACTCCTCTTCAGGAACTTCCATGGATCAATCACTGATACAGGCTTCCTAATGGACAAGATTTCATGCACAAAGAGCCCATGGTTACTGATGTGCTCCCTGAAAAGCAGGTTTTGCAGTGCATCTTGCATCATAGAAGCCAGGTCCTGGACATACATCAAAGCCTTCACCTTATGAGTTGCAGTAGACATCAAGATGTGCTGCCTGCTCTGATCTGCACAGCTCCAGATCTGCCTTCACAGGGCAGGGTACCACACCTCACACCACCCCAGTGATGTTAGCAGCAGCATCACAGAGAATAGCCCTTGCTCTGAGTAACAGCCTGCACAGTGATCCATCTAAGCTGGAAAGAAAAATGAGGCAGGTTTTCTACCAAATTATTTTTGTTCTTTGTAGGACTGGTCTGCTGCAGCATATTCACATGGAATTCATTAGCACATCCCTTCTGCTAAGCCTCACTGGGTTTAACACAATAGTATACATTGATTTTTCCTGGCCTCTAGGACAGCTGTGTCAAGACCCAAGCATGTGCTTTGGGACAGGCTGAACCCAAGAGCTTGGCCCATGAGAGATTACAGAAACCAGGGCTCTGAAGGTTCACTTGGAGGTTCAGGTGGAGTGAATTTACATTATGATTCAAAAGAAAAATTCTGCCTCGAGACCCTCCACCCTTGCCACTTCTTACTTTAAATACCAGAATCCACCACTCTTATTCCAAGGAAACTGACAGACACATCTAATGGTGTCACCCAAACCATGAAACAACAGAAATCAGGCTCCAAAGCTGAAGACAGCCTCTCACATGTGGGCATCAAAAAAATGTTGTAAAAGTTCACTGAACAGGGCATCCACTCCAGAACCCCACAGACCCCCAGGAACCATGAGGTGGCTCAGTGAGTTTGCTGCTGACAGACTCAGCAGCTGAAGGAGAAAAAGATTCTCCTCCTTCTGCCAGCTGTGAAACTGAGCCCCATCCAAGCAGCCTTGGCTCCAAGGCAGGCACCTAATGATTCCCAGGCTTACTTGAACATCTTTATCCCTCTAAATACCATACTATTTGGGATAGATTCAGTGGCTTTTCTGGACTACCACCATGAATAAACACAAGACACTCCCTGAAGATAAAGGTGGGGGCCATCTGCTGTACACTCAGAGGAGTCCAAACCATCAGAGCAATCACAAACATGTGAACATCACTTCTTTAAAATGCTGGCACTGCAGCCCCAGTCACGTGGCTCAATCACACCAGCTCTGCCAAAACTCTCCATGATATCATGTCAGGAGCCACCCCATGTGCATCTGTCCTCACCCTGGCTCAGCAGCCCTGCTCAATCCCCCACTGCCATGGAGAGCCATGTGGTGGCAACAGGGGACAGAGCTGGGTGAGGCAGGGTTGGCTGCAGAGGGAGGATATGTGAGAGGGAAAGAGATGGCAATCAAAGCTGGTAGAGGTTTAGGGAAGAGAAGAAAGGATGTGAGCAATAGGAAGGAGACTTACCTCACCTCTCGGAGCTTGATCAGACTTGCAGTGAGAGCAATGTAATTTATTTCTCCATCTCTTTAGATGTTCAGGATCCAGTTGCATCCAACAGTGACTGACAGCCAAGAGTGGATGTAAAACTGTGGATGTACAAGCGTGGGGATGTGCAGCTCCTGTGCTTTCTGGAAAACAAGGTTAATATTAATATTACAATGGGAGAACCTCAGCTGTACCCCAGTGACTCCCACGAGCTGGGAATTTCATTCTGTACTTTGAGATAAATTGCTAAGCCCAGGGGCCCAATTAATGCCAGGTGCTGTCACTGACATTGGTGTTGAATTTGCCCACTTTCTATTGTCTATATTTTATCACTTCTTATCTGAAACATTGGTTTGGTCTTGACATCTTCACTAGAGCTTATTTTGTAATTAATCATTTATGTAATAAGTCACACTTCCCAATTTGCTAATCATCCCTATAGGCCTCTCCTTTTTTGTGAATATATTCATTATTTAGAATGGTCAGTTGTGTAATGGCAGGTAGAATTCTTTGCCATACCTGCATTATGGCACAGTTGGAATAAAATAACTTTTACGTCACATTAAGGCACAGGTTCTGGCTTTGCTCCATAATTATATTTTCAAATTCAAGTTCTGGGTGTCTAACTCTGTACATATACATAAAATAAAAACAATTAATTCACCAAAAGTTTTATCTACTTTTCTGTCACTTTCAGGAAAGACAAGGCATTTAGAGGAAAGATTTCTAAGAATAATATTTTAAAATTTCCATGGATTTCAGCATCTCTTCAAATAACAGATGATTATTGTTATTACGACTATTGTGAGGTTTTGGTAATCTCGTAATACCCATGTCAACTTATTTCTCCTTGCCAGAATTTGCATTTTCAATCTGAGCTGAAAGTCATTAAATTAATAAACAGGCACTCAGCCTGCTAGATTCTGGTGCCTCTCCCCCTGCAGCCCAGCTTGGCACTCTCTATGTGTCCTGGTAGATAATCCAGGTTTTAAAAGCTAACTCCCTCTTTATCATTACGTGACGCTGGCCTGCAAAGTTCAAGGTAAGGCCATTGTGTCTTGAGTCTATTTTTATTGTACAAAACACTGGATAGAACTTAATTATTTTTTCCATCTGCCAACCATTTTGACTAATTGAACCCTTTGGAGCCAGGAGTCAAGGTTTCCCAATGTAAACCAGACCCTGGAAGTCAGCATTAGCAGAAATGTTGAAAAATCATGAAGGAATTTTTGGTTCTGAGGTTTGGTTCTGTTTTCCAGAGTCTGACCAGAATTCAACGAAACTCAAACCCTCTCCTACATATACATTTTTTTGGGTTCCTTTAGTGTCTCAGATTTTCCAGACATTAAAACTTCCCATCACCAAAAAAGAGAAAAAAAAAATTAAAATTGAAGGATACAACTTAAAGCCACAGAAGTATAGAAATTCCCAGCAAAGGCTCAGACTTCCATTATTTTGGCAAAAGCAGAGCATGCTTGGGCAGCATTAAAAATTAAGCATAACTTAATACTAGAGGTTTTCCTGATAAGTGCTCTGTACTGAAGATCGGATTGTTGACAATTCTGCAGTCCATTTCAGTGTTATTTGCACCAGTATTTTTTTCCCCTCAAGAGGGTAAGTGGTGTGGCCAATAAATTCCATTGCATGTTTATTTTTGTGATGACCCATAAATAAGTTTCCGACTGCAACAATATTCCCTCCCTGATTTTAGTTCACAATGTGAAAATCTTGGGATTAGTGACTCCACTCTAGCAGTGGGAGATCACTAAGGACTGAAAGGTAAGAGGTTTCCAGCAGTGGCTTGGATTACATCTCTGATAGGATCTGAGAACCACACTTCAGATTCTCCTGCTTGGCAGTGAAGCCTAAATGGGTGGCTCGTGCCTTTTAGTTTCATCTTTTGGTACAATGTACCTGGCTTGATTCAGTTCTTTTAAGAACTTGGTATAATGAAGGTGGCATTTCCATGCTGATGACTGCTGCTTCACTCATCTCAGCCTCTTTTGCTCTTGATGTTTCTTTCCCCAGTAGTTCCTCAGCTTGCCACCAGCATTAATGATGTGCCACTAGAGATGCTTCATCCTTTGTCATGACTTTGCTGCCTGGCCGTTAGGAAGATTCAATGGCTTCTACCATCAGACTCCTTCCCTTTGACAGAAAACTAATTTTACAGCAGAGCTGTGATGCTTTGGAAGTGCCTCACAGAAGTCAGGGATCTGTCTGAAATTCTACACTGGAAGCAAATGAAAAATTTTAATAGATTTGGGTCTTAGTTCCGCTGATTTGAATGGTTCCTTTCACTGTTCTGGCAGTCAGGATCCATTAGTGGAACAGAAGGAGAAGCATGTATAATGCATGTACAGCAACCACATTCTAATCTCAAATTTATTTTTTCTTTTAAGTTCTTATTTTTTTAAAATAAATATATAACGAGTTACTGACAGTACTTAGCAGTATCTTACACTAGACACTGTAATACCCCAAATAAATACTTAATTTCTGCTTTCCTGCAACTTCACTAGGATTACATCATGTCAGATTACTCTAAGTCTGCTTTAACCCAGTTTGAAACACTAGTTATTCAAAGATCTTTACAATTCTTAATTTCATTCCTCGAAATACCTTTTCTTTTGCTTCCTTTATACAGTTTTTCAAGCCTGTGAAGGCCAGAGAGTTGTTGAAGTCAGAACAAGCCTGCAAGGGAGGGAGCTGGGAAAGCACAAATGCTTTCAGATGGTGACAGAGCTCCCTCCCCTCCTCTCCTGCTGGCCAGCAGCACCTTGCTCTGCTGGGTCCAGATTAGCCCATTTCTGCCCCTAACTCAACCTTTAGATTGCTTGATATGGTAGGCAAATGTATGGGTGGTTCTCATGATGTTCTAAAAGTACAGAGAATGACATGGCCACTGTGAAATGAGTTCAGACAGGGCACGCACCACCCATGACACAGCTTGGGGTTTTTACCCTTTGACCTGTTTGTAAATCAGAAGGACTGAGTAAGAAGGGAGTAAAGTGAGAAGAGTAAGTAGAAAGGTGTGCACTACCTTTCTAGAGCCCTTTCTAGAACGCACCCCATATTTCATTCTAGAGCCCTTTAAACTTTTCATTCTAGAGACCTCTCCAGAGCCCCATTTAAGACTGAATTCTAGAGCCCTTTCCAGACAGCTTCCTAGAGTCCTTTTCTAGAGCCTTTTCATATGCTCCCTGCCATGAATTAAATGAGTTTAGATTCTACTGACGATGCAAATAAGCTCATGAAGCATAGCTCTATAGGGCTGCAAACTAACCCATTTTAAAAGACTTTCACTGCTATTTTTTCTCATTCCGTATGATAAACAGCTATATCCCCAAATTATCAGGAAAAGAAATTTTAACTATTCAGCAAATAACAAAAATTGTTTTAATGATAAATAAAAAGTCACAAAGCTCAGCATGTTCTGCTGAGAACCATTAGTGAGAGAAGATGGTGAGGCTTGTGAATTTACCTTCCCTTTCGTTAACACTTTTCCACCCACAATCCATGTACTTGAACAGAGATTCCTTATGTAAATATTAATGAAAAAAATCCCTAGATTTTGGTGCTTGTTGTCTCTCAACTGCTGCCTAATCCTGTGCTAGTCTTCTGAGAAGCTGAAGCAACTGAGCTCCTGATCCCACTATGTTTCTTTGAAAATCTGGACCATAATGATGACATTAATTATTGTTGCCTTTGACTTCCCTTCCTTCACAAATATCAGCTTAAAACCCAACAGCTAAAATAGCCTTCCTGTGGTAGGAAGCACCTTATCTTGTACTTTCGTGTCCCCGTAACATCTGCATTTGGTGCTCTGAACTTTGCTGCTGCTCTCAATTAAAAGCAAAACAACAAAACAAATTTTGATAATACTTTGTTGGAAAAAGACCTAAACAATATCCTGCTTCTTGCAGAAAACCAACTCGGTGTGTTCCTTTAGAGTAGGAAATAGGATGCAGAGTCTTGGGACACAATAAAGCCCACAAAGTGCCCTTCCCTTCCCTCTGCCTTCTGCTCCCCATCCCTGTGCTCCGCTGGCTTTCCAGAGCTCACAGCACTTGTTTCCTGCTCAGTTATCTAAATGGGAGATACTGCTGTCTCCTCAATGTCCAAAAAACCCTGGCAATCCTCTAATGTCAATTTTGAAGCGTGTATTTGGAAATATTCTCTCACCCTTTTTTTACCCTTAAAATGTACCCTAATGACTTAGTTGTAAGGATCTTTAGTGTCTTTACAAGACCTTTAAAACTGACTATTTCCTTGGTTGCATCTGTCAAGGAGATTTTAGATGATTTGGGAATTGCCTCCTCTTGGCTATGTGTTTCAGGTCTCTGTAGCAGACCTGTCCTGTGTGCTTTGAATTCAGCTGATGGAGTTAACAACAGATTTATATGACCCTGTCCCAGTAGCAAAACCCAAACTAGAGAATAGGACTTCAGGAAGTTGGTCTCCAAACTATAGTTAGTCTAAAAATACATGTGAGAGAAAAACCTAAGGAAACAATGATTCTTTTGGGCCTGAATTTAGCTAAAATTATATAATTTGTGTATAAAGAGTCCATTTTGCCTGAACCAGCAGTGCACGTACCAACCATGGGCTCCCTCTTACACTGATCCCAGGAGACACGAGCTCCATTTGACTCCTGGTGCCTCTAAACCCCAAACTGCCAGACAATATGAAAAGAAGAAAGACAACAAGCAGGGAGAAACCCATATTCCCACCATCCTTACATTTAAATGTATCCAGTTGGCTGTTTATAGTATTTTAGGCAGGCAAAAAGGCAATAAGAAGGAAGCACAAGCACAGGCAGGGAGGGTACTGCAGATTTCCACAAGACCTCCACTGGCCTGAGACATTCAGCAGTGGGTGTTTTTCCAGAGAAGTGTCTGCTGGAGAAAAGACTGAGGAGTTAGGTGGTGGGATGAACGTTTTTCATCTGAAAATGGGTGTTGGCTCCTGTCAAAAGCTGTCTCAATCTCTTCTCAAGAAAGTTATTGCCAATATTTCTATGCAACTTGGCATGACCGTCTGTCACTCTTCCAGAGAAAACTGCTACCCTGTCTCCACCCTTTTAGATGATAGTGGAGGCTTAGCAACTGCATGTAGACCTCAGTGACAGAGGTAGGGTAAAGAGCTCTGTTCACTATCGAGATAGAGAAAATACAAAGTTCCTTTGTAAAGGCACTGCAAAAATAGGGCATTAAATGCCATAAATGCACAATTTCTTAAAAATAAATATGAAGAAACCAAAAAGCGTATCTGAACATTCTTGATTTTAAATCCTTGTAAATAAAATGCTCATTTTAACATGATTTATTAGAAAAAGTAACCATCTGAAAACTTGTGGGATCTATTATTGCTTGAAATCATGGGTTCAGGAGTCCAGTCTTTCATGGGGATATGATCAGACCTTGGTGAAGGGCAATGAAGAATCCCATTCAGAAAGGATTATCTGGAACAGAGTAATTTCTGTCTGAATTTCAGACTTCTTGACACTGACCTCAGAAAAATCCTGGCAAGTGTTTTTACTATTACTATATTCACAATAATCTTCAAGAGGATTTTTTTCAAATTCCTCAATTCTTTGCAAATAGATGACATTTAGCTGCATATCACTGAAATTCAGAATCCTCTTAAAAACATGTGGTCTTGATTTGGCACCATTTGTTTCCATATGATGCTATTCTGTGACTCTGTATCAGATAATTGCATAATTTATTTGCCTCAGATATTGAACTGAGGTCTGAATTTTGCTCTCCCAGCCCAATTACTCCAGACTAATGCCCAATGAAGACAGAATTCAGTGCTTGAAAACCAAAATCAAGAAGAACAATAATCAATGGACTGTCTATTTTTGAAGAACGTACAATGGGCTGTGCAGAGATGAAATTCTATTTGTCCCATTTTTAACTTCCCATTTGGAGTTAACTTTAGAAAGTGTTTCATCCAAGTGCAAGTTCATCAGTTGTTATACCTGTCATTTTACACCCTAAATTAATATTACACAAAAATATTAACATTACACACCTGTCTGCATCATTTGTCCACTTGATTTATAGCTGATGCAACTATTTTGGAGTGCAAAAGAGCTTCTGCAAAATTGGAGGCTACTTTAGCTGCCTAATTTGGTTTTTAACTCTGTGTGATGCAGAAATCATGTTCCACCATGGTCCAGCCCTAAATTCTTTCCTAAATTCTTACCACCTAAGCATGTGAGAAGTTACCAATTTTATGTGCCTCTAAAAAGGAATTTTCAAAATAAGTTCCCTTTGGGCAAGGAATACGTGGTCCATGTAAACAGGAAACTGGGTCTGCTTTGTCACGAGGGAGAATTCTCCTGTGCCAGTGATTCATTTCATGAGAAAACAAGATTTCTTTTATGTAAAAGCTGAAATAGCTGAGTGGTATCAGTTGTCACGGCTTGACTTTAAAATCAGAAAACTTGTTTCCACTAGATTATCATCATCAGGAGGTAGATTGTTAAGTGACAGTGAAGTCAGTAAGGATATTCTTCCCACAGATCATCATCTTGGGGGAGATGCAGGAAAGTAAGTACATTACAGTAGTATAATCTTGGATAATTTCTCCCCTTACTCTGGGGAGGTTTCCCACAACACTTTAGCCGAGGGCTCACTTTTCCACATCTACAGCAGAAATTCAAAGGACTAAAACCTTGCAGTAGATCTGAGGGCTTCTGAAATGCCAATCATGAACACAAAAATCAAGAACATTTTAGTTTTTAAGTAGCAGCAGCATTCTCTGCAAAATTACGATAGGTTACATTTTTATTTTCTAGGTTTGTTGCAAATGGAAGTGAATCGGACAACATTTGCCACCATAATTGCTTTCTGCATGCAGAGGTCTTTTTCAGGCTGGGCTGGCTGTTGCTGTTTTAATCAGAAGGTTGTCTATTTGTATGTTAATAGTTTCAGCCTGGTTTATTAGGCTGGTTGATGAAAAAGCAAAAATCAGATGCTTTACTATTTTCGAGCTTTGCTATTAATCTGTGGTTTTTTTTTTTTTTGGTGCCAACACAGAACCATTTCAGCATCCTCTGCTTTAAATCCTCTTAATGAAAGCATGAAGAATGACAAAATACTTCCTTTCATAAAGCAGAAGGCTGTGCCAATTCACTTTCAACATGCTCATACAGTGGAACTGAGGTAAATATGTTGCTCCACAGGTGCTTTTCCTTGCAATAACATACTCCCTAGTAATCCATTAAATTCATCTCATGCTCTGTTTAGTGCCTACTCTGTGAACTGCCTAGCTGGTTAAGGTCATTGTGATAATAGCACCAGGTTAAACAGCATGGGTATGTTGAACTCTGACATTCATCCACTGTGGCCACAAGACAGATAAGGAATGATGGGCAGCATTAGCTATGTGCTATCTACTCAGAATGACACAATCTTGTCCCCTCTGCAGCTCCTTACAGGAAAACCACCTTGGGAATAGCCAAACACCTCCAGAGCTAAATCTTAGGACTCCTTAAAATCATTTAGTGCATTTAGAAATAATAGATCAGCAACTGGAAGCTTGTCTGGTCTCTTGGATTTATCTAACCAGCCCAAAAGGCTGAGCAGGAGGAGGCTGAGTGTCCCCTGGGGTTGGTGGGTACCTGCACTCCTGTGACAAAACCCAGCAGTGCTGCTCTCCTCGTGCCATCCCATCCTGGTGAGGAACTTGAAAGCCACTGCTGCTTTGTTCATGGTATCTCCCCATCACAGGGCTTAAACACAAAGTTGGTATAACTCCTGGATGATAACCTCTTTCATCATGGAGTTCCTGTTAGAGGTAGACAAATAATAGCCGGTTAGTAAGTCACTATTAAATTCAGCCCAAATTCAGTCCCAGCAATCCTT
The DNA here is from genome assembly GCF_003957555.1 of Calypte anna. Classification (NCBI taxonomy): domain Eukaryota; kingdom Metazoa; phylum Chordata; class Aves; order Apodiformes; family Trochilidae; genus Calypte; species Calypte anna. The sequence goes on from NC_044257.1 coordinate 14,796,923, forward strand.
TCCAAAAGCCTGACGGGTTTTATTTTATTATTTCCTTTCCAGGGTGTTGGGAAGTGTAATCACTGGTAACTAATCAAACTTCTTTCAAATACCCACAAATATATAAAGAGAGTGAAATGATTAATTATTGGGCTAAGCCATTTCAAATGAGACCTCATCTAAATGAGCAGATTTATTTCCAGAGCAAGCTGGGTGTAAATTTAGCTGGTTTTCAAAGCTCTGAATCTAAAGTGCCTGCATTTGAGGATGGAGTGGGTTATGGGTGGCTGTATAACCTCTCCCAGACAACGAGCAAAGCACAGCAATAAAAAACAGACTGAAATTTTACAAAACATTTTTCTAAACGAAGCGTTACCAGGGTTAATAAGTGCCACCATTGGGTACTGTTAACTACAGTCAGGAATAGGTTGGGGCATTAAACTGAGAGGACTTTTAAAATTTCAGTATTGAAATTCATATTATTTTCCCTTAATTATTATTATTATTATTATGCAACTGTTTTATTCAAGAAGAATAATTAAAAATGTTTTCTAAAATTTCCTTTCCTGTTTTTATTTTGCCCATCTGGTTTCCATCCAGCTCCTCACCTGCCTGCTTTGCTCCTTTCATTTCTTCCAACATCATTACCTAATTTAGTTTAGGGTGGAGCTCTAAGAATCAAAGAAAACTGAAACATTTTTGGTTCCCTTCTTGCTATCCTCAAAAATCCCTGGAATTTACAAAAATCTTGCCACAGGAACTTTAACTCAGCACCACTGTCCCATTTTACTGCAGTCATGATGATCATAGATAATCTCTGGCAGTCTCTCCTCCTCGTGTCACAGGCTTATGTCTATATATTTAAAAAGTAATATTGTAGGAATAAAATAATTTTATCCATCCAAACCTAAGCTCACAGAACTACAACATCTGTCCCCAGAGAGACACAGCATCACCCATATTAAGAAATCCGTAATTAGAAATGAGTTTGCATTAATGTATATGCTGAATATTCTTGTTCCCAGGCACAAAATTAATTTGTACCATTCACTTTTATGCAGCACGCTGTACACATTTCTTCTTGTACTCAATGTACTTAGCAAAATGAGTACCAGTCTCACCAAACTCCTACTTGAAGAAAAAACCCAAAACTGAGGAAGGAAAGGGGGCCCAGCACACAACACAGGTCACACAACGCGCACGTGGGCATCACCTCTGTGCTCTGCAAGTGCTCCTGGATTGAAGCTGTCAGCACCAGAGTCTTTGCAGAAATCTGCATTTAAACCCAAATAAATATTTATGGAAAGCATCTTCCTGATTTGTGACTATCTAAATCACAAGTAATCAGAAATGTCGTGGCAGGGGAAACCCTCTGAAAGGAGGCTGAGGTGTGCTGACTTGTCCAGCCCTGCAGACACTGACCTAAGAAAGTTCTTGATGCAGCATTTGCACTGGGCAGTTTTACTTTTTGTGCCATGCATTTAACAGCTCAATAGTTTATATTTGTCCCAGAGGGAATTGACAAAACACGTTTCTAGTGTCACTTAATTTTAATGACAGTGGCTGAAAGATACATAAAAAACAAATAACATGCTATGCCAAACATTTTATGTCAAATGACACGGCTCCCAAATTTGGTGTTCCATGGCACTCTGTTTCTGTAAAAACTCTCATTGAGGCTGTAGGTCACAAAAGAAGAATGAAGCCTTGGAAAGAGATACAGTGACTAGTTAATATTGTGTGGGATTATATGCAGTGGCCTGTGGCAATTCCTTATGTCTCTCTGGGTAGTGATGCTTTTCCAGCATCATTTTTTTTTTGTCATCGCACAATTCCATTGTGAAATATTCTTTTCATGAAGGAGGAAGAAAGAGCTGGTTACACCCTGCAGTGTTTTGGGGAAGACTAAGAAGCGTGGTTTGCAGGGAGTATGTGTGAAATATGACATTTCATTATGTGTAATTATTTTTTAACCAGTAATGTCCATGTTGAAATGAGTTTCTTATTTTTGGAATGCATGGGGAGTGGTTGGGGAGGGCAGTCATGGGGTTTTTTTTCCCTATTAATAAACTCAAGTCATTCTTATGCTAAAGTAATTTCTCAACAAAACAAATTTCTCTCCATCTGGGTAATGGCACACCCAAATGTGATTACATTACAAGGGATTTTAAATTAAATTTCAAGGTAGGGGCATTATTAATCCAATGCATTTGTCTTTATTATCATTGGATCTAAAACAATAAAAGGCTTGAACTCACTTTTACATGGCAGTTCAGTGCCTGCTTCTTATAGCAGCATGGGTTTGATGTGAAATTCTCAGTAACCTATGTGCACTGGGTCAGGCCCCAAAACTTTCCCCTGAGGTGGAGCAGGAATGGCTATATCTACCCCAAAAATACAGAGGCACAAAAGAGGTTCACTCAGTCTGATTTCTTTCTGAACTTAAATGAGCAATTACCAGGTGCTACTTCAAGAGGTTTATGTCACGGTGCTGACAGGGCTACAAAGAGGTGGGACATGCAGAACTGGCACAGTCAGAAATACACATTTTCCAGACTTACAGCAAATCAAGGCATCATCTTGAAAAAGCAGAGTCTGTATTTTTAATAAACTGCTAAATGTTGCTCACCCCGATATTTTAAAAAGAAGTGTTTACATGCACATGCAAAGGAATTGGATGTGCAAATGACTTGTGTTCATCTGCTTTCTTTTGTTTGCAGGCATTCAGATTACATTTTGGATGCAAAACCAATTTTGTTTAAGCCCATAGCCAACAAAATGCAGTAAATAAATACAGAATGTATGAATCCCTCTTGAGTGTTTTGCAATCCATCACATATGAAACTTCAGCTATCTCTGCTTATAAAATGAATGTGATCAGAATTTGTCATCGCAGCATCATTTGTCCATTTTTTCCTGGGGAACCTGACAGCTATCAGCTGATTGCATTTGATCTGCCAACAGAACGCGGATTTTACCAACTCTTCACAACAGCAAAGAAAAAACAAAACGCCAAGTAGCACATTAATGTTACCATATGATTTTCTATGAAGCTGTAACTTCACAAAGCATGCTGATTTCTCACATTTTAGCCCTCAGAGGACTAACAGGTCTGAGGTCCAGTTCATTCCAGCCCCTGTGGTTTTTGGGGACTGGATTTCAGAAAGCACCAGGTGTGGGGGGGAAGTAACCAGGCAGCCCAGGAGGGCACAGCACCCTCTGACAGAGCCAGCCCAAGGGCACTGAGAGGGCTCAGCCTTCCCAAGAGCCAACCCAGAGACACAGGCAATGTCAAACACACTGGGGGGTGAGAGTTTGGTAGGACATCAGAGTGGTGGCTTTTATGTTGTTCTTCATGGGGGGTTTTCCCTTTGCCAGACGGACTGGGGGACTGGGCTGTCCTATGCAACATATTTGGCAGTAGTTTTGATTGCATTGGCATTGAATACAACAACCCTAGTGCACCCGTGTAAATGCAGACTTGTGACAGTGGGTGCCCACAAAAATATACAGGGTATTTTTGCCTGATACCTGTGTCCCATTTAATAATATACATTTTCTGAGAGCCCCGCTGCAGCGCAGAAGCAGGCACCGCGTTTCAGAGCGGGTATCCATTGCAACACAGAAACAACTTAATCTTCACAGCATACTCCCTCAGTAACTGCCTGTGCATGAGATTTCCAAATGCTCAGACATAATTCTCTCACTGGAGAGTACAGGCTGATGATGACAAACTCCGTCAATTTTATTAAGCCACGCAGATGTTATAGATCTATGGGAACATCAACCATAATTCTTCCCGCGATCTGCATAGTGGCACTGCTGCAGACTGTGCCTCTCCCCTCCACAGCCTCAGAGCTTACAGGCTTCCTGCCATTCCACCTCCACGTGGCCCCTGGAGCCGAGATGATCTTGAAAAAGAGAAATATTAAAAGGATTCAACATGACACTATCGAGCCAGTGGGCGACTGCAACCGCAGAGCGCCAACCGCCAGAGGAGGAGGCCGGGGTGAGATGGCGGCCCTGCTGGGGCTGGGATTTCTCCTCTGAGGTACACTCAGCTAACCTGCTGGCAGGGCTCTGAGTACTGGAGCAGTCATCCCTCAGGGAATGTCTCTGATGGTCAATGCAGTGCCTGACTGCAGCTCTGGAGCTGACAGGGGGCACAGCTGAGCTGCACGACCACTCGAGCCCTCCCAGAGCCCTTCTGAACATGAGGCTCACGGTGCCTGCCTGTGTCAGGCTGGATGGATGCAGAAATGCCACTCCTGAAGAGATGTGAGAAATATCTGCATCAAGATCATTTGGACAGAGCCTTCCCTGGCTCCCAGCACTGGGTCTCCAAGGCTCAGCAAGGGGAAGGGAAGCAATGGGTACAGGTTAAAGATGAAGTCCATGAGGCGTTGTTGGTTTAAGTCCCGCTTGCAACGTGCCTCTAGGAAGCCAGGGGAAGAAGCTGAAACGTGGGTTTGTTGTGGAGAGGCAGGTCCTGGAGTGAGGAGACCCACAAAGATTCAGCCCTCAAACCTTCTGCAACCTCAATCTTTCCATCTGTAAGGAGTCCTAAGGTTTAATAACACAGGGAGTGCAATGGGCCCTGCACGTGGGGTGAAAGCAATGAGTAACCGAGGAGTACAGAGGAACTGTTGGCATAAACGCAATGTTATTACGAGCACCCAGTTACCATAGCAATTGGTGCCTCAGAAATGCTAATAATAGTAAAATAAATCATACAGGCCAAGCAGGAAGAACCCCTAGAGATGAATGTGAGCTGCTCCCCTCCTGAGGGACTGCGGGTACTGCTTTCTCAGCGCTCCTCGTCTGGCGCTGGCTCCGGCTCAGCTCCCTCCCGGGGTGACGCGCTGCGCTGCAGCCAGTGCCTGGGTCAGCCAAGCCAGAGCGGAACTTTTAAGTGCTTTATTATTTTCAGGAGTTGTCCGAGAAAACGAAACCCCCGCCACTGCGAATAATTGAACACGTCAATAATATTTTGACTCGTTCATGTCTTGCAAGGTTTACTATAGTCCTGTTAAGTACTTTATTGCTGCCCCTCCAGTGCTGTTAATTAAGTTCACCATGGGCTCACAAGCCCTTCTTCCCCCCCTCTTTTTTCACCTTTTTTTTTTTAAAAAAACCAAACCAAACAAGCAAGCAGTTTTCTCAAGTATAATGCTTAGCAATAGGAGCTGTACCACAGTGGAAGACACCCAGACAAAGACAGATTAAAAAGAATACAGACAAGGCATCCTTCAGTATGATGGCCAGAGTTTCTCCACAAATGTGTTTTCCAGCACTTCTGGCTAAAAGACTTTGAAAGTCGAAAGAAAGCATTAAAGAGTCATGCTAAATAAATAAATAAATAACACCAATCCTTACCCATGGACCACTGTCATGTTTGAACTTGTTTTACCCATGTACAAAGGAATGTTCATGGCTGAACATCTTAGGTAGGTGTTTCACTGCTTTTCCCATCTAATTTTCTATTTATGTTACATTTTCCATTTATAACTTTTTTATCAACCAGGAAATCAAATGAGAATAAACTTAATGAGGAGAACAAACTGAACAGTAGGCTAGGACAGAGATATACACCCCCGTGTCTCTGCTCCTCAAAGACAGCACCATGATGCTTATCCCGCTCCCTCTCCCAACAAATCCTCCACAGAGTACAGACCCGTGTCCTTCCACGCTCTACTTGCACTCCTCAGTGCACATCCCTTGCTCTCCTGTCTTGGTAACCAAGACCAACAGGCTTGGCCCTCTCATATTGCTGGGAAGCCCACGGGAGTCAGCAGGATCCCACTGAGATTTTACTTTACCTTAAAATACCTGTAAGCACAAAAAAAAAAAAGACCCCGCTGCTCAGGACTACCTATGGAACTGCACCTGATACTGGGCAACACATTGTGAGCCCACTCCTGCTTGTAGGTTGCATGAAGATGCTCAGTGGGAAAATTTCTGTATCTGGCTTAACTACAAGGACACACTCATTCTGGGTGACCATGTGCCAAACCAGTGAAGGGAAGAAAAATAATTTGGTGCCTTTCCTTTGCTCAAGCAATACTCTGGGACAATCTGGCCCTGTGCAGTGTCCTTCCTGTCCCCTGGGCAAATCATTCAAACAACCTCAATTAATCTTTTCCCAGTTCAACACTTGCTAGATACATTATCTGATGGCCAAAGATGCTGAAGAAGAACCGTTCGAGTTCTTGGAAGTTCAACCTAATGAAAAGTACCAGTGAACCCTCTATCTACCTACTTAATCCTGAGTTAACACAAGTGCTTTAACAGGACTCCTGGCCACTCATGTGCTGAAGCAACACAGAAGAGAGATGAGTTATGTAGGACACTCACATGGCAGATCTGGGAGACAAGACAGAAAGTGGAGATGGCTGGATAGGAAGATGAGGCATTCAATTTTTGTCATGACTCTAGTATACAAATCTATCAGTGATAAGATGCAAAGACATAATGAAAAAAAAAGAAAGATGAGGAAGGGGGAAAAAAAAGTTTCCATTCTTTCCAAGGATGGAAGTGCTTGAAACAGAAGTGAATAAAAAGCCTGGTGGTAGAGAAGGAACAGGAGAAGAAAGGCAAAGACTAAATAATACCTTCAGTTTCCACAAGCTTGGAGGTAAATTCATTTCTCAGATACCTGGGCAACAGAGATGGCTCCCATGAGGCATAAATGAATCAGTTGTAGGGAAGCCAGTGTAAGGAAGATGATGCATCAGACAGAAAGCCTGCAAATTGGTATAATAAGCAAAGCACTGAATAAGCAGGAAGGAACTGAGCTCTATTTGAGCAACATGTTGATCATACCAAGCTGACTATTGAAGATAGCCATCTCACAACCTCTGAATGTTCCTCTTTATGTATGATTGTACAAACCAGAAGATCTACTTCTTCTCTCTATGTCCTTCTTCTGTGGAACAGGAGACTGCCAGCACCTGAGGAATGGACCAAAAAGCTCCTGATGCTGGAGGATGGAATGGAGTGATGGGGAAAAGGCCACTATTGACCAAGACAGACTCTAATTTGGACAATCAGCCAGAATATTTGGGATCAAAGGTTCCCTTCCTTAGGCTGCCCACACAAGAATCCCAGCTCATGCTTGTGTTAGATAGAACACTTTTCCCCTATACATTTGACTGAAGAAAGAGTTAAGAGGTTGAGCATTTCTTCTGAGAGAGACATCAAGGCCCTTTTCAAGACAACCAGGTGCATCTTGTGCTCTGCTCCTCAGCCTCTCCAATATGTATGACATGTAAACCCAGCAATAACGTTTGCTTCTGCCTCTCACAATAATCTTCCATACACAGAATTTGGGATTTTTCCAGTAAAATCAAGCAGCTTGGCCTACTGCCATATCCAATTATGTCACACAGAATAATTATCCTCTTTCTGTCCATTCTGCTTGTGGCCCTGGGGTTGTTTTAGGAATGTAAACCTATCTTGTGATCACATAACATCATAGTAGTATTCTCCTACAGATGCAAGTGAGGAATCAAGAAACTGGCTGTAATTTTCACCAGCAGTTATGTCATAAAATAATGTATTTATCAATATCTATCACCAGGCCCACTAGAGCATGTCCTGAAGTGCTTCATCTCCTCTGTTTTAAAATCGTTCAAGGGATGGAGATTTCACCACCTCCCTGGGAAGTCTGTTTCAAAGCCTAACTCTCAGTAAAGAAATTATTCCTAATATCTAGTCAAAAGGTCCCCTAGTGTACTTCAGGCCACTTTCCCTAGTCCTGCTATTCTTCACTTGAGAGAAAAGGCCAGCACCTACCTCCCTCCAACCTCCTTTCAGGTAGCTGTAGAGAGCAATAACATCTCAGCCTCTTCTCCAAACTAAACATTCCCAGTTCCCTCATCCTCTCCTCACAGGGCTTGTTCTCCAGATCCTTCCCCAGCTTCGTTGCCCTTCTCTGAACTCACTCCAGCAACTCAATGTCTTTCTTGGAGTGAGGGGCACAGAACTGAACATAGCACTCTAGGTGGAACCTTACCAGTGTCAAGGACAGAGACCTCTAAACCCATTAATCATAACTCACGACCAAATTACTGATGACAACCTATGTCCTACCACAGCAGACATCACAAAAAAAAAAGGTACTTTGAAAGTATAAAGCTGTGTTTATGGCACACTTCACCTACTTCTGTAAGGTAAAGAGACGCTCAAACTACCTTAAAATCTTGGTCTTCAGACACATAATAGTGTGACAGCTCTGTTTGCTAGGATCAGACAGTAAATATGCAGTTGTTAAGTCATTCCCTCAATGATGAGCCTAGAAGTAACTGTACTGTTAACTACTCTGAAATAATATCTCGAAAAAAAAATGCCACCAAAGAATTTATTTTGGTTAACACGTAACTACACAGCCCACCCTGAGAAGCCACTGGGTTTCCTACCAATGAATGAAGTCCTGGCTACGTATAATTCCAAATTCACAAAAATAGGATGTCTGCTACCAAGAAAGATGATGACTCCTTCTAAAGTGAATGTTGTTTCATGCTAATTTCTATTATTTTGAGGCCGACTGCTGAACTGAAACCTTACTTTTTAACGTGACAGAGAAAAAATTCCAGTAGCAAGTTATTCATGCAATTCAGCATTGGGTTGTTTTGTCCAACAATGTTAGCCATACAAACTGCTTTAAAGAGGTGATTTGTTAGCAACTTGTTCCCTTCCCATCCATAGGAGAAAACTGCGATCATTATTTGTAACAGTTCACAGTAAGGTGGACACTGGTTTCATTTAAAGTGATGCTGGTCCTAGCTAGAAGTGCTGAGATTCAAGCATGTGACTCCCATTACCATTAATAGGAGTAACACATTTAAAACCTCTGCACATTGTGATGGGAATATGCTCCATGGAATCCAATCAATCTGAAAAACATTGCATACATTTGGGAACATTCATATTGTACAATTTCACTGCCATATGGGTTTGTCCTCAATAAACCTTCTAGTATCTGGTAACAAAGACATTAGCAATCCACTGAACATTTAAATAAAGGATGACTAGACTATAGGTTTTCCCAGCTCAGTGTAGGCTGCTACAAAGAAGCTTTTGAGTGTAAACAAATAAAGGATTGAGAAAATAAGGAAGAAGATGGTATTTTAAGAATGTGAATATTTGGAGAATGTTTGGGGAATGAACACAGAGGAGGCTGTTCCTTTATAGGTTAGATGTATTTTCAACAGGAACCAAGCAAGTACAAAAAAAAAAAAAAAAAAAAAAAAAATTAGAGGGAGGATGAAAAGAATATTCAGACTCTGGCTGTTCCCACACACCGAAGATAATGTGAATGGAAGTGATTTTGTTTTAGGGGTCAGAGCAGAGGCTGATATTGCAGCCTTTCCAGATCCTGAAAAACATCATTTGATTAAAATAACTGGCCCGTTGTTCTTGGGATCCTAAGGAGGCTGCTTAACATGATGAAGATAACAGCAGCAGAGCAGCAAACAGTAAGTTTTAGTGCTGCAGAGACACACTGCTGCTGGAAACTGTAACAGAACATTAAAACACATGATCAGTAAGCAGGAATCAGCAAAAGGTTAATAGGAAACCACAATCATAATATGTCCATGCAGTTCAGTGCAATGTTTCTCTCCTTTTTTTTTTTTTTTCCCTTTTCTAACAGGATGAGGAATTTAAAGGAATTTAACAGGACACAGGAAAACAGTATCTTAGTAAAGAAAGAAAGGAACAACCAGAGATAAGGCAATAATGGTTCTTGACACTAAATAAGCTATTCAGTTTTAAGAACATTTGTTTGTACATCTTTGACAAGACCCCACTTGCCCAGACCTTGATTATCCTCAGACCTTCTTCTGAAAGGTTTCCTTTCTGTAAATGAAGAAACATGTGACTAGAATTGCCTGAAATTAATCATTATTTTCTAAGCCTGAATTTGAAACATGTTTTAAGGTCTGGTGTTCACAGAAGGATGTTCAGGTCTTTCAGTAGAAAGAAGAGCCTTGAAAGCATCTCAAATCAGAACCATGCTTGAGAATGCATATGGACAGGCAATGTGCAATGGGAGCAAACCCAGCTCCCTGTGTAGTGCCATACACAGCTGTACCTTTATGTCCACTTCTACAGATGAGTTCAGTGTTTCACTCTTCCAAAGTAAAAAAAAAAAAAAAAAGTTAAAAAATAAATTAGCAAGCTGAAGAATTATATTTGAGGACTTTCTAAAAAAAGTGCTTTAAAAACATCTTGCTGTACTAGAAGGGGTTATTTTTGCTATTTTCTGGCAATCTAAAGCTCACACTGCTAAATCCAATAGTTGATGAAGTCTCGGAACTGGCACACATATCAACATGTATGGGCTTGCTTCAAGCAGGGTTTAATAGGGCCTATTGTGATCAGAAAGGGAGAAAAAATACCTTCTCAAGCTTCTTTTGACAGCGAGATGCCGCACTGAGAAGCAGGTATTCCTAGGAAGAGGGTAAACAGCAGTTGACAGAAGTTCAAGAAAAGTTCAGGTTGTTTCATGTCCCTACAATGCAGACAACATGAAAGGTTTTGTCCTCCTTCTAAACAATCTGGCATTGGGCAACAGCTTTCTCTTCCCAGCCATTTCACACAGAGCCATAGAGAGAGGAGGCACCATCCTGAAGTGAAGACCTAGGGTCATCAGTTAGCCTTCTGCCAGCCCTCTAAAAGGGTGTAAAACTTGATGATTTGAGAGAGAATTATCACTTTTGTGTATCATGGACACATCTAGAAGTTAAATTCCAGAATATCCTTGTGAGCCAGAAGAACAGGACAAATTCTCCATCCCCAGGGACTGAGGTAGGGAAGGCAGCTATGAGGCAGCATTGAGCAGTGATCCCACTGTGTCTTCTCCACCACCACTGACTCTGCCTGTTCAATCCCCCCACAGCACCAGAGCTTTGCCATTGTTCATGGGATGTAGCCCCAGCCTTGGAAAAGCCCTTTAGTTGCTCAGAGGTGGCCCAGAAGGGGCCTGAGAGCATCATTTTCCACAGACAAAGCACAACGACCCAGGAAATGTCCAGCCAGAAGCTGAGTGCCAGTGTGCACAGCATTTCCCTGCCTCGTGCAGGGCATACGTGAGCCAAAGCCCTTTGTTCTCCCACAGTAATAGCTTGTCTGAAATTATTTTTCTCTCTGCCTTCCTTATTTCAGACTGCTGCCAACTCTGGGCATCTTTTTGTCTCTTAAGCAAACAGCTTTTTTTCTTCTAGCAGAGTCAGGACCACAAAGCGTTAATGCCAACAAAGACCTTTTGTAATTCATCTTTTCACTTGGTATTAAATACTCATTTTATAGAAAGCAAATACATCTTTCTTAACAAAAAAAAAAAAAAGAAAAAAACAAAGAAAAAAAGAAAGAAGAACAAACAGGACTCAGAGTGCTTCCACACACCATAATTTAACCCTGATCATGAAAAGTAATATTAAAATAATAAACATGTTGTTTGTGATGTGTGAATGCTTAATGATGATGTTATTGAACATGGAGATTACATTCCTATCAGATGTGGTTTTGAAGAAGATACTTGGACTATGAAAAGATTTTCAAAGGCATTTTTCTTGCTAAGAAATAACCAGCTCCTTGTATATGCCTCCTTCTAAGTATCTTAAAAACACATCAAGTTTTTCACCCTCCAGTTCAGATTCCAGAACTGCTGTTTATCTATTTTAAAGATCTTTGAGATGAAAAAAAAAACAAAAAACTAAAATTAATGAGAGGTTTAGGCCTTTACTTTATACACACACAAGTTTATCTCTCTGTCCATAGACACAGACACGTTATAACTTTAAGATGTGGTTTCAACTTAAAGGACTGATTGCAAAATATTGGCACGGACAAGTATTTTATTTAACAAAATATTCAGTGGTTTGCCTAACATCTAATTCCACCACAACCTCACTGACGTTATCATTCTCCAAAAAGACTAACAGAAAGAGGTTTTCTAGGGTAAAAAAGAAGAGCTAAGCCTCAGAATATGGATGATCCAAAGCTTGTGCAAAAGAAAGTCACTCCAGGCAATGCATAACCTTACCTGACCTATGAACACAAACTACCTCCCACTTCCCAAATCCAAAATTCACTCAGACAATATAGGATGACCATTTCCCATTCTTCATCAAGGTTCTTGCTAGTGCTGGGTGCCAGCCTGCAGCACCATGCACTGATTACCTGGTCCTGTCCCCTCCTGGCCCAGCAGAAAACACTGCACCAGCATGCAAATACTCTGTGGGGAAGGTATAAGTGTTAAGAGGGATGACAAAAACACAGCAACTTTAAAATTTAATCAAATTTTAAAAAAACCCAAAACGCAGCAACCTCCTAAATTTACCTTTGGAATACATAGGATAGCAAAAGAGAAGAAAATAATGTATGAATAGTGCTAACACCCCATTTATTAGAGTTCTGAGCTGTGTACATTTTTCATTCCTATCTATACATTTGCTTAAAGGACTTTAAGAATAAATCAGGTGACAATTTCACTATATATTTTCTTTTGAAGATGATGATCAAGCTCCTGTGTTGAGTCTATATGCCAGCCCCTGACACAATAGGTCTGCAAGCAGAATTGAATGTGTGTTTAAAACCAAGCATGTTTTATATACAGGCCTAGTTGTGACCAGAATTGTTAATATCTTAGATGGCCAAAGAATATACAATAGAGACTCAGAGAAAGGTTAATTCAAAATTCAATATAATATCTAATTTCTAATCCTAATCAGATCCTAATTCCAATTTCTACCTCCTTCAAGGCACCTGGTCTGCTGCAAAACAAAGACTCGTACCCAAGATATGCTATTGCCTATTCAAGCTAAGAGAGAACAAAAAAAATCCCTACTGTTTTAGGGATGATAACTTTCTAATAAATCCAATGGAGAATGCTACAGACAGCACTTAGGAGCACACTGACATAGTACTATCTACAGAATTATGGACAACCCTAGGATCCTGCCAGGTTGAAGCTTAATACCAGAAATAGAATAAATTGATTCAAGAAGTCATCTTGAACACCACTGTTCAGCCTGAGTGCAGTTCAGTCTCTAATGATTAAATGTTATTTCTTTATAAGCTTCATTCTGGCCAAAACTCTCTTACATTAATATTTGCACTAACTACGTCCCAAAATAAACGTTTTATATATGATACAAATACCAAAGTCACTTCAGTTCACTTATTGTGGTCATGACCACTTTGGCAAGATTTTGGGGAGGGAGGAAAAATTCAATAAATCAGATATTTTCTTGATTTAGTGTTTGCAAAGGTCAGAAACCAGCACACAGTATCTCCCCACTCTGAATTACACATCAGTTAATAGAAAGAGCAAAATTTTCCAAGAATCTAGCCAAAACCTGGCATCTGACAGTGGAACTTCATCAATGTGTCCTATCCTTTGGGCTCCTTCCTCCCACTACTATGTCCTGAAGAAACACAGGGCAAAAATGGACTCAAGTCTAGTTCTTAAATTAAGAAACCCACAGCAGGGGAAGGACTGAATGGTAAGAGACTTTCTTCCTTTAATGGCATTGTGCAAAAATCAAGTATCTCTGGGATTTTTTACTTTAGCCAGTATTTAAGAAAAGCTGGGGCATCTGCAAATTCACAGCCAAAATTCAAAGACAGAGAACACATCTCCAGGGCACTGGGGATGTGCATGGAATGGGATTTTCTTCCAAGAGAGTTCATTTGCTCGCTTTCATATCTACCTGGACTACTTACTCATCTTTGCACTGGTTTATTTTACTCTGATCTGTTCTGACACAGGTGGCTTTTGACAGATGCACACAATTTTGAAAGGTTTTGAAAAATATTTGTGGTTGTGGGGAAGAAAAGGGTGAAAATCTTGGATTCTCTTCGTGATTTGCAGCCTCATTCCTTAGGCTGGGAGCATCCCTCCCATGTCCTCATCCAAATGTTTTTCCCCTTCCCTGTGATTGATTTATCAACAGAAGTTTGACCAGAATGGAACAGGGTATAGCTCAGACATCAAAGCACCTGAGACAGAGCTGAGCCTGCTGTCCCCATCCCCACTGGCAGGAATTCCTTGGAATGAGAAAGCTCCAACACTGCTTTCACTGGTGATGCTCTGGGGCTGCTGATGCTGTCACTTTCTGTACAAATGTCACTTTCTGTACAGATGAAAAAATGCAGACTTCTGCTTTCCAAAGCCAATAGCAACTTTGTGGCACTTAGTGAGGCAACCCAACATGTGTAATTGATGGGAAAGGAGCAAGCCAAGAGCCAGAAACTGGCAGGGGTGCTCCAACACATGCCCCTCCTGCATATGTCATAGCATTAAAACCATCAACTACTCCTGGTAGAAAAGCAAACAAACAAGACCATCATAAGACCAATATATAAAATGCCCCAAGCAACATTAAATCATCTGAAGATATTCCCATTAAACAGAATTATTGTCCCCATTAAGAATCAATCAAAGCTATTTAGAATCATTGGCTATTCAGCCAGTTCCCCGGGAAACTTCCCGATTAAGCAGATTTTCCATGTGGGTTTCTTGTGATTAAAGGCCCAATCTTGCAAATCCTTGTTTGTATCCATCATCCCAACTAAAGTGAGCAGCCCTCATAGATGGAAGAGTGCTGCTTTACTCACCTCATCTACATTTACCTAATCCTGCTGATTTCAGCTCCATTTGCATGACAAGAGACCAAAAGAAGGGACCTGCTCTAAAGGACAGTTTGCAAGGGAAAAATTCCAGTTGCACACAAACAGAGCCACATGAAGAACTGCCCAGGCTCCAAATCACCAGAGCTTAAGTCAGCTCTAGCCTGGAAGGCCCATACCCATGCTAGTGTAAACCTATGAAGATGCAGATAAATCCACCTGAGATACAAAACTTGGTCCTGCAGACCTGTTCCCATCCTAACTTGGCTAAATGGTTTCCTGGTCAAAGCTGGCTTGTATTCCAGCTTTGGAGCTGGGCTGTGACAGTACCAGCCTCCATAGCCATGTTCTCTAAGGTAAATACATCCTATATTGGCAGCATTTAGTTGACCCTTCCTAATAAAATGTGCATTTTACTGGTCTCTAATTGACTGGCCTGCTGATTGCTTAAAATTCCCTAGAGACCAAGAAATTAAATGTGACAAACTACTTTAAAAGTAATTATATTAATAAAACATAATGGTGTTTTGTCTGCCATCTAGAAATATTGTCAGTGTTAGGCAGAGCAGCAAGAAAGAATTCCTCAATTCAAACCAGAAATTAAGGACTTGCTCTTTTTTAAACCAAACTTGTATTTCCCATTATTCCCATGATTTGTAACCCTGGAAATTAACCTTGACGTACATAAATTCTCATGTTCCAAGTTTCCTAACATATTCTTTCCATAGATCTTCTGCCCCACCCTTTCTGTGGTCCAAAGAGATTTCTGAAGGCACTGCTGATGCCAGCACTTTGATAAAGCTCAGTGATTTCCTTCTGCTTTCTCTGAGGAACACACACATGTAATGCTTGCAGCACGTGTGTGTTTAACATGGTTACAGTCCCTCTCCCACTTGGTCCTAATGAAAAAAAACTAATTATCACAGGCCATAAAGCAATCCAGAACCTGAAAAAAGGTTAAGGATACCAAACCACTTGAGCCCACAGAATGGTTCACTCCCTGGTCCCTGTTTCAGGCACCAAGTAGAGCATGAGTGAGTAAGAAATGTTAACCTTTTATGGTTAGCTATGAGATGAAGTGGATCTTGTCTTGCTTCATTTTTGTTTGACAGTGCTATAAACATATGAAATTCAAGTAGTGCCCCAGCCAAACCCTCTCTGATGGATTTCTGTTGGAATTTTTGTGGGGAGCAGCAGAGGGAAGGAGACTGGGGCACAGATTGCAGAGGTGAAATGAATTTCTGATACCCTGACAGCTGAAACAAAGAAGTGATTTTATCTCTAGGTGTTACGTGTGGTACTTAGGCAGTGACCTCCAGGAGATCATTGGCCAGTACTGTGGTGGCCAGGAACACCTCCAGGCATCTCCATCAGCTCACCTGCTAATGAGTCAGGACCCTCAACTCACCTTAAAGTGCATCCTCTTTACAACTCCTTCCCTGGATTACAACTTGGGAGGCATCCATCCAAGACAAAGTCAGGTTAGGTGTCCCTGTCCATGGCAGGGGGTTTGGAACTAAATTATCTTCAAGGTCCCTTCCAACCCTAGCCAATTTATGATTCTGTGAACACAAAGAGCTGGTACATCCCACCATGTGCTCAGTGTCTGTGTCTGTGTGTCAGGCTCTGCAGACTCATTACCTTCCTGTGGTTGGACACCTTGTTTGGAGATCCAAGCAGACCCTTGCTAAAAGCTTTTCCTGCCCTTCATTACTTCCTACTTCAGTGTTACTCATATTGATTTTCTTATTCCAACTCCTCAGATCTAACAGCAGAGCACTGAACCCATAGGACTGTTTCTGACTCTGTTCATAACCAGGGCTAACACTACTACAGAGCAATCACTGGGAAAGGTATTTTTTCTTGCTTCTTTTTCTGACTGAAAGAATTTGGACTTATGTGGGCTTGGTTAGGAGGCATATTACAAAATTTAAATGTAATGTGTCAATAGCAAAGATAGGCACAAGGGAGAGGGAAGGGGCAGAAAGACTACATCTCTCTGCATTGTTGAAAATGGAGAAAAAAAAGACATGAAGCATGTGGAGTTCTGGTATGATACTGAGGCAAATAAGAAAATCAGGCACTACAGAAACGGAAACAGAAAATTACAGTTCTAATACCAACAGAAGTGCATGTAATATGCAGCTTAGATAATATATGTATGCATGGTAGATCTTATTAAAAACTAAAAATATTTTCTTCTTCTCCCTTCTGCTATTGCTCAAAGAAGTAGAACGGCTCTACCTCGCTTTGTCAATAAATCACATTAAGGTCACTCTGAGGAGCAGCAGAATATAAATGTCTTGTATGCAAAATCAAACTATGTTTGGGGTATAAATGTGATACAAATGTCATCCAAAATACACTTGAAGGAGAGAAATGAAGTACTAGCACATTAGATTTCGCAATTTATTTACAGAGTGGAAGTCATTGAAATCTGCTTCTCCCTAAACTATCTGTTCCCAAGCTTTAAACATTCAATAATTTCTCAGCCAGGGAATGTGCTTCCCCCTCACCCCTCCTATTTTCTCTGTGGTTTGCCTTATCATGTGCTAAATATATTATTGCAACACATTAGTTACTTTGGTCCACAGCTTTGAAACCTTCACACAAGGCTTTAGGAATCTCACAGATAAATCAATGATCAGAATAAACTGATTGTCTATTCTGGATTCTCTTCTGCAGGATTAAAAACAAAGCCCAAAAGATAAGTTCAGAAAACAAACCCAAGTCTGTTACTTCTCAAAAGGCCGTGGGTTTTCACCCCTGGTCTATGTATTTTGGATTTTTTTGGTTTTTCTTTTTCTCCCAAGTCTTCTGTATGAATGGGAACAGCTGCATTTCTCACCAGTTGTGGGACAATCAGCCTGCAATCAGAATATACCTTTAAATCCACAAGCTTGGGTTTAATTTCAAGTTGAGATGAACAGTGTATATCTTCCCTCAACCCAATATTTAATAAGTTGCTTTTGGGACCTACTGAAGCAAGACATCTGCACTACTCTGCACTTTTGTTTTTCAATAGACTCATATTTAGCCTGGTACAGTTGATGTATAGGAGAGAACATCATGGAACAGATAAGCCATAAATAATTCCAGATCTTCAACTACCACAAGCACCTTCTCTTGACATTCTCATTCTGAACTTTTTTTTCTCTTCGAAATTAGTCAATGGATGCCAGATTGAGGTTATGGACTTAATTAATTTTATGTCTGTGACATGCTCACTGTACAATTATACCAAGCTGTGCACTATTAGATAATTAATTTTTGTCCTCAAAAGAGGAATTCAATTTGTTTAAAATTCTTCCAGCTCCTTCAGAAAGAAAGATATTATTCCCCTTCGAAAAGCCATCAAACTAAGTGATAAAGGAACCCCATTCTGGTAATAAAAGACTATGGCACTGAAGTGGTTACAAACCATTTTGTTCAACCAGACTATTTACAAGTAGCAACAGGGTATCTGTTTCCTGTCATCTCCATCATATATCTTGAGGCAGAGAGATTGGAGCCCAATTACAGCCTGATATCTAATCAATACACACCTTATTCCTAGAGCAGGAAGTAAAGGAGGAGGCCCTTGGGAGCCAGAGTTCAAATTACTCCGCTGTCGATTCCAGATAGCAGCTAATGATAGGATATATTTCTGGAAAGGGGGGTGGGTGGGAAGGGCAGCACAGTTTAATGGGATTGTTAATACAAGGAACACATACGTATATTAATTTAGACATCTGCTTCTGAATTCCAAAAGCACGACACGAGTCAGAAGAAAAGAGACTCAATCGGCTGCTCCCTCCTATAGCTTTGGGGACTTTACTTCGTTATAAGAACGTTTGCAAGTGACAAACCCAGTCCAAAACTTGTAATTGAGGTTTGCAAAGTACATTTGGGTTGACCTCCCCCCCAAGCCTCAGGCTTTTCAGAGTAATTTTTTCATGAAGAAGGATTTTCATATGAATATGGAGTTACAGAGCTCCAGGGACTTTCAACCAAGCAGTGACCATTCCCCTTTCACATTTCCCCTTTCCTTAAGTTAAACTTTCTCTGCTCTGTCCATGGACCCACTGGGCCAAATCCTGCACTTCACTGAAGGCAATGGTCTGCTGACCCTCAGACAGTCCATAGCTGTTTGGGAAGATCTTAAACAGATAAACCTTGGACTACTTGTCTCAAGTGTTCTTCTTTTAATTTTGTCAATTAGCCAGAAAAATAATGTCTCCTACTTACTAATCCCTTTGTATTCATAGCAATTACTCAAAAAGCTGCCTTTTGCACAGTGGTTTTTCTGATATTTTTTTTTTTCTGCCTTCCAAGAATTACCCTAACTCGGAAATGTAAAATATGAAGAGCAAATAGCCTGAATAATCAAAGAAAGTCACATGCTACAGTCAATACTCCAAGAAAGAGAATGAAGCACAGAAGCATAATAAATCTTGTTAGTATTTAGCTTTCAAAATGGTCTGGAAGGCTGCCTGGTAACATGGATTCCTTCTCAGTTTAATAAAGGTTTGATTAGCCAGGAAATCATTGTCTTTTTCTAGGGAGCCAGACCACAGACCTACAAAATTCACAGTAAATAAAAGCAGGTAACAAAAAAACGTTATCCATGGTTTTCTGGTTGGGATCATAGAATCTTACAATGGCCAGGGTTGGAAGGTACCTTAAAGATCATCTAGCTCCAATCCCCTGCCATGGACAGGGACACCTCCCACTAGGATCAGGTTGCTCCAAGCCCCATTCAACCTGGCCTGAGACACTTCCAGGGAAGGGGCAGACACAACTTCCCTGGTCAGCCTATGCCATCATCTCACTACCATCACAGAAAACTATTTTTTTCCCCATGTCTAAACCCAAATCTCCCCTCAGACTCCTAGGTTCTGCACCCAGTGCCCTAAGGAAGGCTGCACATGCAAAGCAGGTAAACCCTCACACAGGGCAGATGACAAAAAATTACAGGTGTCTAAAGAGAAAAAAAAAAAAAAGAAAGCCTTTCTGTATATAGCATTTCAATTGGTATTTAAATCCCAGGGCATTCCAGCAGGAGTGAAGCCACAGACAACTTCTGCATATCCCACCACTTATCCCGTTGCATCTTCAGGTCCCTAGCTTCAATTTCTAAACACCTCTATCCAGTCTTGGATCATGATATGCTTCAGTTTCTCATCTGACAGATTTGGGTGAGTAATCCTTCCTCTCTCCTGTCTTAACTATTTGTCCATCTTAACTACTTACACTATAAATTCTTCCAGCCAGTAATTGCTGCAATGTATTTATACAATACTTAGCACAATTTCAGCTTGGGATTTCTTAGTCTGACTAAATAGTGCTATTGCTAATACAGAGTTTCACATAAATGGGGCCCCAAGATTGAATGATACCTCTAAGTGCTGCTGTACTACAAATAAATAATTATATGATATACATAAATCTTGCATTTTTAATGCTGAAGTCCCAGGAGACAGAAAAAAGATTTTAAACGAGACAAGAACTTTCTAATTATACTGCATGTTGATGATCTTGGAATAGGTACAAAACCCATTAAAGACTTTTACTTTTTTTTCTGCCTTTTAAATAGGAAAAATCTTTTCATCAAACATAGATTGAAGCCAGTGATAATGTAACTCTGGCTTACTAAATAATAACAGTGCAGGGCTTTCTAAATAGCCTACTTCAAATAATGACTTATATTATCCTAAATTCAAAAGCAAACAACTGGGGAGAAGGAAATCGCTAAACGCAGAGCAATATTAAATTCCAGAGGGTGAATGTGAGCAGCTAAAGGTGTGGTCTTAATGGAATTTGACCTATATCCATAATATTGCTGTCACTCAGTGCCAGCTCTCACAGCACAAAGCCAGGAGATGAGCAGAGGCTCAACAAAGCCCGGAGCTGCAGGACTCCTGGAGGGAGCGTGGCTGTGACCCCATTCCCTGTTTCCTACCATCAGCTCAGGACCCCTGGACTAGCTGTGACTTCCATTCAGGAAAAGGCAAAGGTGTGCTGGGTGGTGGCTACTACTAAGTGCATGCAGGAGCCATCACTTCCTCCAACATCTTTGCAGCCCATAGGCTCAGTCAACCATGCCAAGCTCCTTCACTTCTCCAGTTGATCAGGGCACAGAAACAAAGAGGTGGTGGCTACCAACTCTACTCAATTCCCTAGCCCTTGGGAGAGAAAACAAGATTGTGTTAGGGGGCTGCCTTTATCCCAGCTGAACTATTGGATGAACTTCCAAAAATACCCTTGAATTGGCATTCTATGTACAGCTGTGTTTATGAAAGGCAATATCATGTATGTAAATAAATTCAGATGCTGCTCGAGTTATTTTAAAACAATCACTAGAACACTAATCATTTTATAGGCACAATCTTATCCCAAGAAAGTGACAAGTTGGTCTGGATGTACATGTACTAAAAGACAGTTACTTACATCTCCACCCAGACTTTAGGCAAGATGTAGACTTGCCTTATAGACCCGTACAAAGCTACCTTTGTTTTCAGTGTTCTTTACTTGCTTATGTAAGCTTTAAACACAGTAAACTAAGAAAAAATAAATTAAAAAACCACTTGGCCAGAGGTCTAGGGGACTCACCCTAGTTGGAGCTCATTATCAGTTGGTACCAGATGTACCTTGGCAGGATGTGAAGCCCTGTGTGTGAAGACTAGCTCCTCCAATGACACCCACCATGCGGGAGGAGATGAGCACTGGTGGAGCTCCAGCCCCTTACCAGTTCCCCCAGTGTCTTGGGGTGCCCAGGGCATCTTCAGAGGATGCCCAAGCCCTGCTCTCCTGGGCAGGTGGGTACTCTGGACCCAGGTCAGATCTGCTGCTGGGCCTCAGCCAGAAGGCACCACGTGTATCATAGAGCTCCCTGTGTTTAAATCCATTAATTATCTCACAGTGTAAACAGCTTTAGAGCACTGCAGTTGCCTGCTCATGGGAAGATAATGCAGTTTAACCACTGCCTGCTCTAACTTCATCACTGAACAGACACAAGGAGGGTTGCAGAAATACCTGAGCAAGATAGGGATACAACAGACACACTTCTGGCTTTGGCTCTGATCAGCCCATGGCAGGTTGAGATGATATTTCATCTCAGATGGACTAAGTTAAACCATGGATATCTCACCTGGGCACGGTCAGTGGTTTTGCTCCCTCTACCTTCAAGGGAGAGAGGACATCACCTCTTCAGAGCCTTAACCTTGCACTTGTTTCCCTAACAAATACCACAAACCAAAACCCATTAGTTTATTCCTAATGGTCCCACACGAATCCCATGGGATCTAGTAATTCTGTGATTAACATTAGAAAATGGAAAAAAAAAATTCAGAACAGAAAGTCTGTCTGGTTACTCAAAAAACATAAAAGACTACCCGGTTACTTCTTTATGCCAGAGTTCTGTAATCCAGGTGGCTGGTTTATTAAAACATCAGATATTGTTCTCATTTGTTCTTTTATGATTGGAGAACAATCTGGGGACTGAGAGAGTATAATCTGTCATAGTCTATTACATACTATGTCATCACCTTTCCTCTACCTAGCCTCCAGAGATGACATGTCTGGAAATATGAATATTTCCATTAATGTTAGCTCTGGTTTCACTTACATTTTCCTGTCTAAGCAGAGTCCTGCACAGGAAGGTGAATGGGTTATATGATGAATTTGGTGCACCAAGATAGGTAGAGAGAATATGGTCACATAACAAGGCCCATTAGAACACAGAAAAAAATCCTAAATTTTCATGGTGATAAAACTCAAGTCTACCTTGAACTCAATGTGTCAGCAATGCAACTTCTCTTTTGACACAAAACAAATCTGGTAGCTAACCAGTGTCACTGCCATTAACCTCATCTTCATCTCCAGGGTCCAAAATAGGAACTTTAAATAAGTTTTTTTACAGCACAAAAGCTACCCTATACTACAAACCACAGGATTACAAAATATTGAGGGTTATTGCAAACTTCCCTCACAAATGCTAATGAATTGTTTTGTCTATTTCTTTTTTTTGCTCCAATCCTGTTGTTTCAAACAAAAACACATCACTGCTTTGTTGCTGAGCACTTTCTCCCACAGTGCCCTGCATAAAGACTTCCTTGTGCACCCTCTGGAATGTGCTTATTCCAAGATTAATTGTCATTTCTTCCACCTTACATCAGAAGCCTGCTACATGCATTAATTAGATCCATAAAAATATGCTTGAAAACCCCACCATTTAAACACAAAAGAAAGAGAAAGAGAGAAACAAGCACTGTGATTTCCAAGAATAACTGATGTCTTGCTGGAGTTAAGTCTCTGGATTGATGGCCTAGTTGCCAACATGGCTGAGGTAAGGCACAAGGTAAGATCTCAGCCTGCTTGGCAGTGACCACTGGTTTACTAACACATAAATGACAATTTTAAAATTGGTATTTCCAACTATGAATTTGATGTAACTGAAATGCTTACTCACACAACTGCCATTCATTGAACAGATACATAGGAAGGGGAAACCAGGTCCAGCCATGGAGATATAGGAATTGGAATCTGAGAACCCTTCTGGAGGCTTCCAGGGGCAAAGCAGAGCAGCAACCAGACCAGAAGTTCATGTGCTGCAGTGTCCTGTGCCCATCACCATCAGACACCTCCAAACAACCCATACAAAACCTGTAGCAGAGGGCTCCCTGCAACTCCCTGAAGCAGCAATCAACTGAAATAAGACCCTTTCCTAGCCAGAACCTACAGACTGGGTTGCCCACTCACAAGGGAAGTCACTTCACTTAAACCAGCAGCCCTGAAATGGATTTCCTCACTGTGAGTGTGAAGCAGGGCAGGGAAGATGCAGTGAGCTGAACACAGCCCAGCTCAGGCAGCAAACACTTTACAACAGCTTTGCTCCTGTGTAGCTCTGGCAGAATCTCTGTACATGAACAGTAGTTTCTCTTTCTTGCCCCAATAAGGAGAGCTGGTGGCCCAGGCTTCCTAAGGGTATTTAGCCCCTTCTAGTATTAATTTTACTTCTAGGGTTTTAATTTTTGCTGGAAGAAAGTTTTGTTTGTTTAGAGTGACCAAAAAGATATGCAAAATGTGGCTAGGGAAAATATACAGACAATGAATTGCTTGCTAAAGAAAATTAAACCAGGTTTATACCAGTACATCATCTGTATTTGTTTTCACATAATTCTGATAACCATAGTTAAAACAAATGCCTGACTTTATAAGATACATGCAGAAGTATATCCAAACCACCTCAAATAAAACATCTTCCATTAGTTCTTCTAATGATCTGTATCTTTTAGATTTATAGCAACACTTATCTGGGGAGGTCAAAGTACTCTGTAACATAAAAAATTGAAACTCACAACATCCCAGATGAATAGTAAGCATGATTAGAATCTGTTTTACAATTCTAAATATGGTTTTGCAGTAGTCAGCCACAAAGAGGTTAAATACTTGGCTCAGAATAAACACATGCAACCTAGCTCTGTCTTCTCTCCCTCAATTCATGTCTGTTCTTCCACCTCTGCTGACCAGAAAGAGCAGCTCTGGTGTCTCTAGCAAGAACAGTTCTTTAATTCTCATTAAGTTATCAACCCCCTGCATCTACAGATAGATAAGCCTGACATCAGCACAGATTTGGGGCTTTTATTTCAATAAACCATAAATTTTAATGCTCAGATCAAAGTCAGTTCTCTCAGGCAATTAACTTATAATTAGACTAAGGTAATAATATATTTAATAGAATTTAGCAGTAATAGTTTCAGGGAGCTGCATGCACAGTAACCTATATTGAACAGGAGGTGGGCACAAGCCCAGAAGCAAGCATCCAGCATCCTCATGTTTTGGAAAAAAATAAAGGTATGGATCTCACTCTTGCTGATGACCTCCCCTCCCTTGCATCCTTGCTCTGCTTAAATAGGTGAGGTTCCAGAACCATCCAACATAAAATGGCCATTTACACAAGAGATTTAGTAGCTCAAGAACACAGAGCTAGAACCCCACTTCTAAAACTTCTCTCTTCCTCCCAAATAATTTCTAAAATCCAGATCAGATTTCTTGGTCTTGAGCTCCATTTAGATGATGTCTATTTTCTCTGATGTGCTTTATCTTAGATTCACCTGTCTGTATTAAACATCAATTGACCCATTTGACAAGAGCATATTTTATGATCAAAATTCTACCAATGAGAAATCTGAGGTACAATGAAACCAAGGGAGAGCAGTCCAAGGCTGTAGGGATGCTTATAACAGAGCTGGGAGCAGACTGAGCCACAGGTTCCTCCAGCAGGATTGTATTTTCTCTTGATTTTCTCTTCTCTCATGCTTAAAGAGATTTAGCAAGGAGCACAGGTCAGTTTACCTGTTTACCCAGAGACTGCAGTGTTTCTAGAAGATGTAGACCTTGGAGCTATATTCCACATTATACCTAAAGATGCTGAACAGCTTGCCTAATACTTAACTGGAGGATGCAGCTGTCTGCCAAATAACTCGTTTTTTTTCCAGAAAAAAAAGATGAGAGAAGAGGGCAACACAGGTAGGCTATAAGAAGCAGCCAAGATCTTACAAGATCTTACTTTTAAATACACATACAGCCCTTCAACTTCATCAGAACTTGTAAAAATTTCAGGAGACTCTTGTTCATACCTGGTCCAAAAGCTACTACCCTTTGAAAAAGGACCTCTCTTATCATTCCCATTCAGATGGTGATGATGTTTAGGGCTCCACAGGACACCACTGTCCCAAGTTTCCCAAGCAGCATCTTCCTCCAATACTCTGGGTCAACACTCAGCCACTGGCAGTCTCTGGACGTATGCTCAGGGACCACCTTGAGCCAACTCAAACAAGGTTGTACTAAGTCTGAAGTAAGCTCCAAAAGATGCAAAGAACTTGCTCAAACACCCAGTGTCATGCAGTGACCAGCAGATAGGATGAAGCAGGTGATAAAGAGGAGCAGAACATGGATGTTTAGCTACAAAGCAGCTGCAAAGTGGATCCTAATTCTTCCTGGAGTGGTCCAGAACAGGTTGACTGTGCTGCACTTTAGTCAATAAGGCCCTCTTGGTTTAACTAGGAATTAAGATGCTTGAGAGGAACAATAATACCTAGTAAAGAAATTTTATCCACTCCATTTCATTTTTAGATGGTTATTTCCTATTCTGGTATCAGGTTTTATTCTCCTTGTGGAGTACACACTCTACATATGTTTTACTAAAATCTTAGCAAAACTACCCACAGGCTGAGAAAGAATAAATTAACAGGCTACTTAAATGACTTCTTTTCAAGATTCTTAGCAACAGCTGCAACTGAGTGAAATGATTAATGTCAAATTTGCCACTTTACTAGCCACCAGGTCATTTATTCTCCCAGCCTGCTCAGTGCAGTAGTTAATTCTTAACCATTTCAAACAAAAAAAAAAACCCCAAACATTGATGCATCAGCTTGGTTACAGAACCACAGTACCCAAAACAAAACCCAATATCAAGATTAGGAAGAAATATTCTTAACTGCTTCAGAAGTCATAAATCTGAAATCTAATTGTGTCCAAATCTTTCTTGATCTCAGTGGACATCCTAAAAACTTCTGAGGATCCAGGCTTTTGCTCTTAATATTTCATTTATATGCATAATGGGGAGAAAAAGTCATTAATTTACTTGAGCCTTCCAAGCTCCAGAAGAAACGCAAGCCCCTTTCAATTGTACTTTTCGAGAATCATTTTGAAAGATCCCTTTTGCAGCCTCGGTGAGACTGTCAGGCATTTTAGAAGAACACAAAATCTTTCCCAGTTTGATTTTTACTTTAACATCAGTTAATTTCTATTTGGTTTTCCTTCCCAATTTCACTAATGCCCTTTTTGTATACCTATATTTGTCCATTACAATCTACAGAACAATCATCCTAATTGATCCAGTGTGTTAACCTCTAACAGCTTGAGACCCAGACTGGTTTTATCCATCGCTCAGTCCCAGTTGGAGCATTAATTCCCTATAGTGCTTCCATCTCTGTCACCACTGCCACCCAGCCCTTTTCCAAGCAGCAGCTCTCACAGGAAAAGCCACTGTCACCCAGCCTTACAAGAGAACTGGAGGCTGTTCACAAGTCCCACAGTAACAGTTTGGGGTTTGTGTTGTATATAATGATAAATTTCATACAGGTGTCACATTTTTTAGCGGGAGGCGAGGATTGATGGGAAGCAGGGAAATGATCCATCATCAGAGGCAGGTGGCACACTATTGGAATTTCAGAAATCTGTTCCCAATCACATCCACTGCTGGATGGCTCAGTAACGAGCCTATTTGTGATGCGTTACTGAAAATCAATGTGCTGCATTCAAGGTCAATGTACTGTTAGAAAACTCCTTAAGCACACTGATGGATGGATTGTGTTCATTCAGAATAAATGTGAGAAGAAAGTGACAGCTGAGCATCCCAGTAGTTGTGCCAACTTTAAGAGAACAGCTTCCTCCTGGAGAGAGAAACACGATTCCCTCGAGGATTACATCATTCCTTATTTCCTTTGTTTTCTCTTTTGAGCATTAAGGTAATTGTTTAATACATCTATCTTCATGCAATTAGGAGATTTCAGCTTGGAAAAGAAATCCTGATGAACGACAATCTTTATGGACTTCCCTGTATGAGTAATATTAATCATAATGAAAGACTTTCAAATTAATAATATCAAAATAAGGATTAAGTAGACAAGAACCAAAAACATTTGAAGAAACTAAACCCACACATGTATAGAAAAAAGCCTCCCTGCAAAGAGCTCTTAAGATAAAATTCCAAGTCAAAACATAGTCTTGGTTTCTGTTATTATAGGAGTGAACAAGATACTTAGTGTCTTTACATATCTTTACATATTTTTCAACTCTCTAAGTGGTTTTGCATAACTTTAAATGTTTTAAATTAGCTGGGAACTTGCCACGCATGGTAAAACAGGTTTTAGCTTATAAAAGATCTCTGCTTATAAATATAAATCTACCTCACTTTTTCTTTCAGCAACGGGATGGGATATCTTATTCAACTAGTTTGCTAAATATGAATTAATGACACTTCAGAGATTCCTTCCAGAGGGTTTCAGAAACTACATTTTCTTTCCTGAGAAATAATGAAATTGCCTTTTAGTTGATGGGGGGAAAAAGCTAATCATCAGCTTCCAAAACAAAAACAGGATTGATAGCTCAAACAAACAGGAAGGGGGAAAAGTGTAATTTACCATGTGGTTCACCAGCAGCTAAATCTGTTCACTTGACACAATAAATGATGTCAGGCTTCCTCACCCACTGTGTCAACAAAATGGGTGTTGTCAAAAACATTAAGACATCTTATTGACAAACTCTCAAGTCATTACACTCTTTGAAGTGGTTTTGTCTTCTGCCTAAAATTATTGCACCGACAGCATCGATTCATCTGATACATTGATACTGCAGCAACCAGCTCCAGGGAGGACTCTGAATACAGCCAAAGCCATCAGCCAGGCAAAGTTAGTTTTTACTGTACTGGTGGGATTCTGAGAGGTGGTGGGTTATCAGGGACGAGCATTTAATATCAATATTCAAACAACTTCTTTCCACAAGAAAACAGTTTTTTTGCTATCACAAAGTAACTATACAGAGGACTGGTAAGAAGTTGCTTTGTAACAGAAGCCATCAACTTGGGGTTAATTGCAAATAAATCATCTTAAACAGGTTTCTGCACATTATTTCCAACAGAATACATTAATTATTCAAATACTTCAGGGAGTATGAAGCTTCCCAAGCTCCTTTCCTTACTCCAGCAGTGATACTGGAGTAATACTGGGTAATACTCAGTGATACTGAGCTCTCTTAGTCCAGTCCTGCCAGGAAAATCTGAATGGTTTTACCAAGCTGGTTCTATTTTCAAAGAGACTTCAGTAAAAGGTATGTGAAGTAACTTAAACCATTTCAAGTTAAGTTGGAAGGAATTAAGGCCTGGTCTGATAAGGGAAAGGATGAGAACATGGAGTCAAGCTTCTTATCCAGCCTGAACTGATGTGGCAAAGTAAGGGTTAAGTCAGGCCACCTGCACTGCTGCTGCCCACCAGGAATTCTTCTGCAGGCAAACAGGAGGCATCAGAAATGTGATGTACAAATGCATCTGACCCTTAAGTTTAAGACATCACAGCCCTAATCCTCCCTTTACACCAAAGTGAATCAGCAGGAACTCCATGGAAGCCAACAGTGTAACAACAGCATTAAAAAAAACCCCAAACAACAAAACAAAAAACAAAACAGGAAGGAAAATCAATTTTTAATGGGATTGAGCACAAAGCCAACCCAAGAATGGAGTTCTGATGTACAGAGGAGCCTCCATCCAGCAAACCCCAGCACTCCTCTGTCTCTCATGTCTTTCAGGACAGGGC
The DNA here is from genome assembly GCF_003957555.1 of Calypte anna. Lineage (NCBI taxonomy): Eukaryota > Metazoa > Chordata > Aves > Apodiformes > Trochilidae > Calypte > Calypte anna. The sequence goes on from NC_044257.1 coordinate 14,825,890, forward strand.
TGATGTGGTAGATAGAGCCAGAAGATGCTGCATCCCTGCCCACTGTCTACACTGTTCTTATCCTTGGGTTTGGCCAAACCAGTGGCAGGGATAATAACCAGGTCACTTGATCCCACCCCAACCACACACAGAGTCTGCAATCCTGAGCCACTGAGCATCTGGCTCGCCCTCCTTCATGTAAAGTACAGAGCTGAGGATAGAAACAGGCTGAGAGTGCCAGGTCTGTCCACTGTGGATGTGTGATTAAGTTTTGCCATTAAAACACAGTATATAAAGCCCTAATTCAAGCCAAAATTATAGAGTCGGGTAATATATGGAATTACTGTGCCAACAATCCACAATAAAAATACACAGGACAAATAAGTGAAAGAATCTGATGTCAAAAATATGGGTAATGAAAATAAACTGTATAAACTTAATTAATAAAGGCTTGGAGTGGAAATTTCCAGTATGTACTGGCTGAGCCTTGATCCACTAAATATCCACAAACTTCTCTAAATTTAAGCTGGGATAGTAATGACCAGCTTCTTATGTTTTGTTTAAATTGTATCTTTTCTATCAGAAGGCATCTAGGAGTCTCCACTAAATTGTTTTAATTAAACTAGCCACTATGTTTTATTAGTTCCAACTTCACCACATTCAGATGAGAAAAAAAGATGCACGTAAAAACTGAACTTTGACATGAAGAAATCCATTCCTGCACAAGTATTCACAGCTGCTATCTTGTGCTGCCCCAGCTCTGGAGATAACAGCTACTGTTTTGCTGGACTTGTCATGTAGCCTGGAAGGCTGACAGGGTTTTTTTTTTTTTTCCATGATCCTCTTGCAGCCTGTGTACAGCCCTCTCTAAGTATTTGTTTTGCTTTGCTCAAACCCTCGAGCTTGGGTGGCCTTGGTGAAGGATTTTCAGATTCTGCTACTAAGATGATGAAGACTTCTTTTGCATGGGACACTTTTGTTTTAAAAAAGACCACTGAAAATATGGAGAAAAGGGGATAAGAAAATGCCCACCTTCTTCACAACCTCTGACCTGGCTCAGTGCTGCACTTCATAAAGAAGATTTCCATTAAAAAACAGCAGGAATTGGCATATCCATCTAACTCTCCACATAGACATGGGTGAACTGAACGGAACACATGGATGCTGCACTGTGTTTGTCTGACTTACACAAACCCAGAAGGTGAAATCCTACCTACAGCCCCAGTGTTTGCTACCTCTAGTTTTGGTTTATCCACAAAATGAGAGGAATCTCTTCCTGCCATTTCACATACAACTGAAGGCCATGAGCCACTGAGACTGAAGACAGTGTTTGCTCCTTAAGCTGTGTAGTGGGAGTCCCAGCCTCATTCAGGGATTAGAAAGCTTTTTTTGAGATGACAGAAAGAAAACTTACTACCAGGTAAATCCTCACAGCCCACTGACATCAGGTAATTTGTGCAGATTTATATAATTTTAATACTATGGAGGTTGTCCTGCAGAACTCTCTCATCTTCTGATCAACGTTTTAAGAGATGGCAATCACACAAAATGTGTGTGAAACATATTTCCCATCCATAATCACAATGCAAGTCATTAGTAAAGGTTCCTCAGGAATCTGGAGGAACCACATGGCTAATGAGTTCCCTTCTACCACTCAACACAAGACCACAGCTTCTGGAACATCTTTCCCAGCCCTGTACACAACTCGGGTTGGGAACTTTTGCCAGTGCCTTGGCTCTGTGAGCTTTGGGTGCTCCCTGCAACTGAGGTTACAACAAGAAGGCACCAGGGCCACTGCCTGCACAGACATGAGAAACCAGACCTCCTGGAAGAGCTGCAAGCTTCCCAAACTTCCCTCCTATGAGTCTATGCCTGCACTAAATGCCTTTCAAACAGGCACACAGAAGAAACAAATAAATTCCTTGCCATTCCCATAACAAACAAAACCAGAGTGAATCACTCCAAAACAACAACTCCAGTAATTTGACCTCTCATACTCTTTCAAAGAAAGCAAAACGATTTTGTACAAATTAAAGACCATTTCTGCTGGGAAATGAGAAACAATATTCCAACTAGTGCAAAATATGAAGCAATTAGTTTAAAAAAAAAATATCACCCCATTCCTATGCAGGAAAGGTTCAGCAACCTTCTGGTTCTGAATGGGAAATACTTCCAGGCACTTTCATAAAGTTGTTGAAATGTACTTCTACATTAGCCTCACTATATTTTTAAGTCAGTTATCTGGTATTTAGCAGAATAAATAGCAGTCTGAGGTCTTGGCTGTACTTTGGCTCCATGCTTCCAGTCTGAAGCAGCACATGTAGAACTCCAGCTCCAAACCAGGGAACTTTTCCAGCTCCAGAAGCTGCAGACTGCTCCTCGGGCAGAGGTGACCAGCCTGCAGCCCAGTCTGTGTATTTTACACATACTTTGTGTTCTCCCCACTCACCATCTTCTTACTTAGCAACTATTACAGCAATTGGAAATCCTGTGCTTCTTCCAGGCAAGCCCCACAGAAAATTCCCTGCACTCTTCATGCAAATGATGCCAATGGAAAACATTCCAGTGATGTCAGTCAGGGCATTATCACCCTCTCTATGGCACAGTTTTTTGGGTAGTTTATGTCAGTCTGCTAAATTAAATAATAATTAAACTAAGTTACTCAAAAGCGGTTTGGATGTGCTTCCAAATGGAAGTCTTAACAGAAGGGATTCAAAAGGAGTAAGAGATACATGTTTTGATAATCTGAAGTGAGCCAGCTTACCCAAAAAGCCACTTAATTACACAAAACCTGAAACATCTGGTTTAGATTAGCTGCAAAAAATAGGATGGTGAAAAGTAAACCACTTGAAGAGGAAGTATTAACATTATTCCTGACTTTCAGACTGTCACAACAGAAAACAAATACCTTCCAAAATTATATTTATATCATCATATGATACACAAAGAGGAAATTCAGCAAAGGAAGGAGGCCACTTGCCTTCACACTGAAGTAGGAAAAAGGAGAAGCTCTCCATGCCCTGTTCCAAACAAACTGTAGGATGACAGTTTCAGAAACACTGCAATGCTGGGAGATGCTGGAGGGACCAAGCTCATCTTTGTCCCTGGTATCATTTGGAATCCACTTGTCTTTCTGATGTCCTGCCATGTTCAGGGTAGCAAAAAAACCAAACCAAACCAACAAAACCAAACATTCTACACTTTGACTTCATTTAAGAACATTCCTAACAATGCTCTCGGCCCCTATTTCTTTCTCTTCCCCTCTTAGTTGCAGCCCAGAAAAGACAAGCCATGCAAAAGTGATGCCAGCTCTTTTCCTCCACATACAGTAGGTACTCCCCAACATGGAGATATCCAAATCTCTCCCTGGTACAGTAGCCTGGTATTTCTTACCAGTATCTGTAGCTGAGAAGTCACATTATAGCACTTTAGAACATTTAGAGCCTCAGGAAAACCTTTTATGTGAGCATTTTAAAGCTCAAAGCTCTAATCTAGGACTTGGTATATTTATCCAAGTCCTTAATTATTAATGTTACTTTATTGATTTGATACCTAAAACTCTTAACAACAAAACCCATGCAAACTAATTATGCCTGGCTTCCGAATTCACAGGGCTCCTCTTCTAAGTTTTCTTTTTCTTAATCAATAAGGTCTGATTCATAAAACAGGACACAGATATCAGAATTGAGAAATAAAAGTCATTAATTATCAAATACACTCTCTGCAACATTGCTGAAGCACTTATTCACCTGAGGGATCCCAATGATATCTAAGTTCAACTTTGCTTATTATCCTAATGCAGGCAGCACAATCAATCCCAGCAGTGTTTTAATTAATTCAGCAATAGAATTATTTAAAAATAAAATCTTTGGTGTTGCCCTGCATGGCTTTGTAATATCACTTTCTTGAGGCTGTGCAGCTTTGCCAGCTTTCTGCAGGAAGAGTAAATTCAGAACTCTCTAATCCCCACAGGTTCCTCCATTCCCCTGGCAGTGCTGCTGCAGCCCCAGCCCCAGTGCTCTGCTGCTTACAAAGTTTAGAGACCCCCAGCTCTCCCTCCTATGCATTAAAAAATACTAAATCAAGCCACTAATACAGCTGGTTTAGGGCCAGACTCTGATGCCTTGCTTTACTCTGAGAAGTAGCCATAAGACAGGGAAGATTACTCTGGGAGAAGCATTCATGCAGAGGACTGGCAAGATCACCATAAATAATTTAAAATAAGTTTTTACACCACATCACCAAATCTGTTTTGAAAGTATGTCATGCAGAAAGTTTGCTGTGCTCATTCCTGCTCAGTTAATTATTTTTTCCTTAATTTCATGGGGGTTTATAACAATGTAGATGGGGACAAATATTTAATTGTCAACAATATCTTTGGTGCTCTTCATGCCTTGACTTTGCCATTTTGCTAATTCTTTGTAATGAGGATACCATTACATCTCTTCTTAAGGTATATCACTGCCATAAAATTATCCCTGAGATGGAAGTGTTGTCATAAGAAAGACTGAATAATTACAATACTATGCAATCTATTTTTTTTTTATCAAGGTCACTACAAGGAATGATTTTAAATTTAATGAGGGAGACTTCTTGATCACAGCCATAGCAAAAATCTTCTCTTGAGAAGCAAAAATTTGGGATAATTTGCCCTAAGTGAAAAACTGTTTTGATTTCTTTGACTTTTTGCAAATTTTGCCCCTTTTCAGGAGAAAATTTATTTTGCTCATGAAAGAGAATACACAGCTTTTTTTTTATTATTATTTTTATGCTATTTCACCTTTTTCAGACAGCCACCTTGAGGCAAGTTGTTGTGTAATGCCTTTATTAAGAAAAGGTCAATCTTCCCACCCCTTGGATTGCACCATAGCTATTTTCAGTGTGATTTCTGAAATTGGTGTGTGCAGACATCTGCAAACCCAACCCTGTGCCCTGAGTAATTATTCTCCAGGCAATAAGTAAAATGCATTGTTTCTCTTCTCAGCAGCCTGGAGCTGACTCACACTCTCCTGGGGAGCACTTTTTACCATTTTGCCCAGGTACAAGTGACTTAGAAGTAAGAATGAGGAATGAAATTGTTCCTGTCTTTCACTGCAATGACCACTGCAGTTCAAGGGGTATTAGAGAGGCACCTGTGACATTGCAGGTGTCCCCAGAGCAATGGGAAACAGATCAGATTCTTTATTCCCCTTTTGACCATAACTGATTTTTTTTTCTCCCAAACATGGCCATGCCTATTTTACAGAGAGTGGAGCTTGCTGCATACCATATTTTAGTTGAGAAACTTGGTTGGATTAGATTATTAGTACTTAACTACAGGTTTAGAATAGGTCCTCAAATCTCCTCAGAGCTGTCATTCAGAAAGTTGTCTCTCTAACAGAAAACAAGTAAGTGAAATGAGAAATTAGGTGATAACATATTTTTCATCTCCACATTTGAACATCTATTCCATTTTTACTATTGGCAAGCACTGTGTATATAGACTTCAGAATTCTTTTCTTCAAATCCTCTGATCTACTCAGTTCTTAAATAAATATACCATGTTCCTCTCAAATCCTTTTGCTTTCTAAATGTCATTTCAGGTAAAAAAAAAAAAGTTAAAATGTGAATCACAAAAGAAAAAGTGCAAGTTCTGAGGCAGATGTTTTTGGTTTTTTTTTTCAGATAAACCAAAAAGTGGACGAGAGTTTAGTGAGACCATTGGTGATCAGAATTCAGCTTAAACATCTCCATTATGACCCAGCTTCACTAGTTCGTTGAACAGCAACTTACATCAGACAGGGTGGTAATTTAAAATTTTTACAACCATCATAATTTGCAGTTCACAACTAACCACAGGGCTGTTCTTTCAAAACATCAAGATAAATTAAAAAAAAAAAAATCAAAGGGGTATTTAATACTTGATGACAAATGGTTACCAACAAACATTTACTACAATAAATTGTTAAAAACAACGATTATGGGAAAATATTTAACAAAGATGATTAGGACCACTTACTTTAAAATTCTTTTCCACTGCTTCTCTTAAGTGCATGGACCACCAAGTTTCATTCAATCCTTTCTAATTCTGAGCAAGACAATTATGGCAAATAATGGTGAATGAATCACATGCCTGTACAGGAGTATCACAGCCATTGTGGCATTTAGATGAATGCTGTGTCAGGGGATTAATGTGGTATAATACCACATTTGCTCTTGCAGCCTGTTATTTTAATCCTGTGAGCTGCCTTTCATCAAGGTGGGGAAACACAGTAAGGTTACTGTTGATCTCAGGCAGCCTGAGAGGATGCTGTGTGACATCCAAGTCCTTCAGTCCTATAGGGACTCTTGGCAGCTTCTAAAAGTCTTGGTTTGTGCATTAATAGAAGAAGAGAGAGAAGTTGCCTTTGCTGGAGAAAAGTTGGCAGGTGAAGGAGCAGCACAAGAGATGCCATTGTGCCAACAAGTTACTTAGTTCTAAGTATTGGGCAATGTGCACCCAAGAATTCCCGGGGTCCTAAAACTGCAGAGCCAGCAAATCCCTGACTTGTCACTCCCTGCAGATAGGGAAGCAGAGATCTGGCACCAGTGCTGGCCCATGGTAGCCAAGTAGTCTATAGAAGGGAGTGGAATATGATCTGGTCTACAGAGGAGTGAAAAACCCTTTTAAACCCTTCCTTCTTGCCTCGATATAGTTCACTATCTGAGCTTTAGACTTACTCATGCATCCCTGTGAGAACTTTGTCATGGCCCAGCCTGATCCTAATCAGTAAAGACTTCTCTCTTGCAGAGTAACAGGAGCATTTGGAAGTGCTAGAATTGCACACTCAGTTATTGTGCCCATCAAATGCCCACCTATCACTGTGTGCTCCACACTCACAACCTTTGCAGAAAGAAAAGCAGCATGGGGGTGTGAAACTCCTTCAGAAGCAAATACTCCATCCTCAAGCCACTGCTCAAGACATAAAAGGAATTCAGAACACACTGCAGATCAGAAAAAAATTCCATTAAAATGTACCCATTATATTTTCTAAAACAAGATGGAGGAGTGCCAAAACACCTAAACAAAGCAGTTTTTTCACACAATTTCCAGCCTGCTGAGAAGTAATAAGTCCTGGAGATCTTATAAAGAAACCTGTTCTTGAACAATTTACTGCCCAGATTTATAAGTCCAAGAAATGAGGATGGTTCAGATTAACTTCATATAAGCATCTACTCTCAAGAGTTCTTCTCCAAACCAAAGCTGAGCCAGAACTTTTTTCCCAGCTATCTGCCCTTTTACACTGGCTGAGTCATGTGAAGGGGATGGAAGATGGCCACAACTGCACCTTTGAGAATTCCCCCAGCTCTGGAGAAGTCTCCAAGTGCTTTGAATCACTGGAATCTCTTCTTCTACACTTCAATTGCAGGGGAAGGACATCAAGCACACCAGAAAGCTCTGCTAAACCACTTCATGGCTGGCCCCCAGCCCCTGACCTGCTCTAATTGCTGTTGGGGTCAGCACTATGGAGAATGCAAATCCAAGAACATTATCCTATTCTGAATGTGCAAAAGTATCTGAGGGGGTTGTTTTGGGGCTTTTGTTTGGGGCTGGGCTTTTTTTTTTCTTCACTTGGCCGAGGAAAAAGAAAATATTCACTCAATCTGAACAAAAGATTTTAGATTACATCTCATGTAAAAATTGCAGAAAAAGTCCCTTCAGCAGAGAATGCTGAAATTAAATATTGACTTCTTCAGCTTTTAAATTTTGATTGGACACGAGTAATTCAGGGAAGTCAACATGAATTAATTGGTGCAACACTGGGCTGCCAAACTGGCATTATTTTTATTACTACTACTTCTAAAAATGGATTGAACCACTCAGCAGGGACCAGCTTTTCCTTGTAGGAGAAAAACCCATCCTCCAAGTTCTGTTAATCAGCAATTGCCCACTCTGCTGTCCTGTCCATTGTGCCAGATGAAGCAGAGTAAACTTGGCAGGAGCAGCAATGAGCACCCAAACCTTGTACAGTTCACCTCATCAGGTCAAGGGAAGTTTTCAATATCTGGTTTAATATCTTCTGAAGAAAACTCTTGCATGACTTCGTTTGTGGGAACCAATAAAAATTCAGCCCAAAATAGAGAACCTCGAAATACAAAGTCCTCAAAAATCTGGCATCAGAAGGGCTACATGCTCCAAAAAGGCAATAGAAGACAGGGAGCAACACTCCTTGTCTTTATCTTAACTACCTTGATTAGAAGTGAAGTAACCAGACATTTTATATGACCCTGAGCCTTACCACAATCTATAAAATCCTCTAGAAATACAGCAGTTAGGAAGAGCTAGTGAAGCTCATTTACTCTATTTGAGGAGAAAAGTAAAATATTTTAGCATTAGAAAGAAGCCAATTTAGGTTTCGAAGCCAAAAGTGTACAGAGAAAGACTGAAAGCAGAGAAGTTCAGTTCCAAATCTGTACACACAGGTGAATGGAGGAGAACAGTCAAGGTGACAGAAATTGGTTGAAAATATTTTGGGCCCTCAGACCCTCTGAACCATTTGGTGCTGTTTCCAGGCCATATTTTCCCAGAGAATATTTCTGAGCAATAGTTGAAGCAAATGAAGGTTATATGGGGCAAGCTAAAGTTATGCAATTCGATCCTGCATGTCCCCTACCTTATTATATAATATATATATATTCTTTTACAATTACACCATCCTTGGAGAAAAACATGTTCACTGGAAGGCTGCAGGGGAAACAAGGGCTGGTGGCATCTAAAGATGCTGTAAAAACAGATTTGAATATGAATTTCCACAGGGAGAGAGGAGTGGTAAAGTTACATTTTCCATTATTAATAGATGCTCCTAATGTGCTTGATAGTGTAAATATCCTTGATGACACAAATGGATTTTTTATTTTTTTTTTTAATCTATGGGTTTTCTCTCTTAATCTGCAGTAAATCAAAAGACACTTTGCTGATATCAGTATTGGGGTGAAGATTCACAGCTACTATTTTAAGTAGGACTGGCTCTGGTTCAGTATATATTCTTATTTGAAGCCCAGATATAAAGGAGATGGTCCATGAGGCTGGACTGAGAGAACATGACAGCAAATCTACTCTTCATTTAGCAGTATTGTAGCTCAGCATCCCATGAAGCTGGCTTAATGTTTTCCTAACAGGAAGAGGATTTTTGTAAAGGAGAAAAAAAAAAAAAGTTAGGAACTCTAAAAAGCAACCAGGAAAATTATTTTTGTAGTAAACACCAATGCAGATTTACAAGCAAAGTCAGGAGAGTAAGAGAACGTCAATGCTACTGCTAAATATTTTTTATGGCATTAAAAAGTATTGGGAATAAATGCAGAACAAAGATACTCACTGGTTTAAAAAAGAATAAAGGAAGATTTTAGATTTGTTTTTAAGTGAGTCAGTTACCATGGATCCATACTCCAGCAACAAGGCATCCACTCCACTGAATTGTACATTTGAAAGCCATAGAAGCACATGAAGGTAAAAAATTACTTCAGATTCAGGGACTGAACTAGCTTAGGGGAGAAAAAAGAAAAACAGAAAGAGAAGAAAAAAAGAAAGAGAAAGAAAAAAAAGAAGAAGAAAAAAAAAGAGGGAAGGAAGGTTTAATTTGGTCTCTGAAAAAGATAATAGTGAAAAGCCTGACTTCATTTATGCCAAAGGCATTTTGCCATCTACCTTAGAAGAGCCAGGACAACTGTGTTGTGTTTTGTAGGGCCTCAATCCTGCAAACTGTGTGATGGCAAAGGGAATTTCTAAAGTCAGTGGGATTCCCCACAGCTCTCAGGATCAGAAATTTGTGGGAAACTATGTATAGAACTTGTTTGAATTTTGGCCCAAGAGTTTTCTCATTTCCTTTGACAGTTTCCATAAAAACTGTCTTGTGCAATTCTACTATCTTTTCATCTTGGGATGCCAAAATATAAGAGTCTGAACATCTGTTTGAAAAACAGAATATGCCAATATTTAAATTAGCAATGGTTTCTTTTCCCTCCAAGACTATCAACTAATTATTTGAAATATATTTACCCAAATACTGCACTTAGTTCCACATTACACATGCATAAATGAGAACAGAATTTGGCCCAATATTTTTAAGCTAAGCACATTTTTGCAGCTATGAAAAGTAATCTGATTTCCATGGAATAGTTCATACATGGCAATTTGCCTTCCTGGGCCTCAGTTCATGTCAAGCCTTTTCACTCTGTTCATTTTATGAAGATTTAATTGAATTCTACTTAAATAGCATCAACTAGCACTTATTCATAAAGCCATCAAGCCTTTCATCACAAATTCATAGTTTTGTAATTCTTAAAAAAAAAAAAATAAAAATTGAAATAATTCATATATATTCAGCCATACTATCACTGGAAACACTTGAAACAAACTTTTCTGTCCACAGTCCTCTACCACGATTTTGAAACTTCATTTTGAAGTCCCATTAGGAAATAATCATATTTTGACCAAAGGTGATTTTATTCTTCTGCACAAAATGGACAAGTTGGGTTTGTCTTAGAATGGGCTGAGAAGAAAGAAAGAAAATAATGAGGTAGGAAGGGCAAAGTTTTTTTGGCAAACCCAGTAGAAATGTTGCCCTAGTCTCAAAAAGGGGTATTAGGGCCAAGCTCTCCCTTACCCACCTTTCTCAAGAACTCAACCACCAGGAAGCATGGGAAGTGCAAAACCCCATACAAGTCCTAAAACTGATTCAGCCAATTTCTACAGAGGCTTTGTAGGACTACCAGACACTCCTGAAAAAGGTAAAATCTGACCCCCACCAGGTGTGATTTATCAATGAACAAAGACATCTGGGGCAAAAAACCCCCCACCCCTTCAAAAACCAAAGAACAAAAAAAGCCAACGAAGAAAATGATGTCCAAAAGTGGGGGAAAGAGGTTGTTTCTTACTAGCCATTCTCCAGCAGCCCAACCATCCTTCCTGCAGCCAGTCCACCACCACCTGCCCAACCACTTAATTTACCACCATCATTTTATCCCCCAGTTTATTACCTGCAGCATCTCAGCATCAACATTGCTGAAATTGTATTTTAGGAAAGAAAATCTGAGTACCTTGCCATTGGGTAAATTCTTCAATTTACTGCACCCCTCCACCCCAGCCCTTTGACCCAGGTTGTTCTTTGCCAGAACAAATTTGGGTCTTACATTATTGGTTCTTGTTCTTTACAGTTGCAGAGCAGGTACCGTGTTGTTGGTAACAACTTTTCCAAAATAACTCAGGTAATTGAGGAGTTATAACCCCCCCCAGCCAAACAATACCATTTTTCTTATTTCCATCATATAAATGATCCCACAAGGGACCAGGAAGCCTTTTTGTCTCATAAAAATAGCTTACACAGGTGCATACTTAAAGTATGATTTCTTGTTAGGATTTGGCATGGTAAAGACACTGCATTTAACTTCTGAGCAGTGATGGAAACCGTGTGGATGCAGCAGTGCCCGCCAATACAGAGCAGGAAAACTGACTTTATTCATCCAGGATAGGATGGAGAGGGATTTGCATTGTCTATGATCTTCATTAATCGATTCTGGATTATACTTCTAAATCAAGATGTAGAAAGTCTTTCAGTTCAGAAGGAAAAACCCATGGACAGATGAGGAGGCAATCCACTGCCAGACTTGCCTCACTCTTATGTCAAAATGCAGTGGAAAAATTGAAGTTGTTTCCCCTTTTTTATCCCTGATTCATTTTCACGTACAAGCGGTTCAAACAAACCACCAGAAATTATCACAGGAGAGACAAAGATAAAAATGGGGAAAGCTTCAATCAATGACTAAAAAGGGTTCACAGGCAAGTCTTGTATCTGATGTCCCCACCTTTGGCTGACTCCAGACACTTTGGACTTGCAGATATTTGTACAGTCAGCCCTGACATTCACTCTGTCAATTGGAGAGGGCACCAACCCCCTCTCCAGTCCTGTCACCTTCCCCTTGTTTCATCTGCAATCTGTGCTCAACCCTCTCAGCTTGTTCTATGTGACCTTCTCTTACCCTTTTCTCCTTTTTCACACCCTCCTCTTCCTTTGCTTTTTCCTCCACACAGTTTAATTCTTCCTCATTAAATCCAGCAGAACACAATAATGATGCAGATAAGCTGACCCAGTACCGTCCTCTCCAGGTCATGTCCCCACAGGCCCAGTGAAGGACAGCACAAGGATGTGAGTTTAGATCTGAATTCATGTGGTCCAAAGCATGGAGCAACAAACAATGGTGTCTCAGATTTGGGGTTGCTCTCACACCAGCTCTGTGTCTATAACTGACATGATTTACAACCATCTATAACATTTTCAGATAGTTGCTTTTAGACATATGGGTTGATTTTCTCCATTTACAACAGTATGGACCGATTTTTAGCAAAATAAGAGATGTTAAAGGCATCTGGAAGGAAGATCCCACTGCTGACATGCTGATGAGGGTCTGCATCCATGCAGCACCTGGACTGCCAGCCACCTCCCCCACCAGTGACCAGTGTTTGCTCAGCAGCAGTCAGAGCAGTGATGCCTTGTCTGCTGACCCTTTGGTTCTGCATGTACTTGGAAGACTTTACTATTATTTTAACCTCTTGGGCAATCCTCCCTTTTGTTCTCCACTTTTACTTTCCTTATCTTATTTTTACACTCTCTTATCTGCATTCTTTCACATCTTTTTAAAGAAACCTCTTCCTCGTTACCATTGCTATTCTGTACAAGCTTAATACAGAACTTCTGAGCCTGGGCTAACGAGGTTAACTTATCTGCTACACTTCCAGAGTATCAAGAATCTTTCCAGCACTGAAATGCACAGGCCTTGGGCTCCTCCCTATGAAGCTGTTGCCCCAAATACTCATTCTTAACACATGGAAAGTATATTGATTGATCTAACCCCAGAGAATACATGTATGAAACTGCTTGAAATTAAAACAAAGTTCAGCTGAAGGACTTTCCTGCCTCCTCACAAAGGGTTGGCTTCTCTTTGCCCGATACATAGGTGGAACCTGTCAGCATGCACATTTTATGGAAGGTCCCCTCAGCTTCCTCTCAGAGCCAGGTGTTTCCTGGTGTTACCCATTGTCCTGCTGCCTGCCCACTCCTCTCTCCAGGACACCTACTGCAGGGCTCTCTCTTGTTCCTTTTGTCAGAACATAATCTGCTTCCATGCACACTTTTCTCACACTGAGAAAGCATCTCCCATCTGGCCAGAATCAACCTTCCCTTCCTTTCTCACCAACCCTGCCAGATAACAACGGGCTCATCCTCCTGCATCCAGAGCCCAGGGCTGAGTTCTCCAAGCAGAGCAGGACGGTCGCCAACTCAACATCATGAGCAGCAGCATGCTGGGAGACAAATAGGGACATGATTCCAAGTTTCAGCTTCCTCTTCCCTTTCATGGTACAGTATCTGCTTAGTTCATCAAGGCAGAGAGCAACATGCAGTCCAAAACTGTGTGCCAGCAGCCTTCCAGTGCACATTAAAACAGAGCTTCTCAGCTATCTGCTCTAAATTAACTCCCATGCACTGCAACACAGCATTAACCACTGTAATGCACCAGGGTGGACAGGGCAAAAGCTGGTCCTGCCCCTTCACAGGCACCAAAATGCCTTTACAACAGTGTGGGCTTTGTCAGTGGCCTGGGGAAACAGTTCTGCATGGGTTGGGGTTAGCTGGGTGAGCAGGCTGCCAGAGAAGCCACTGAAAAATCCCAGTGGTATTTCCTGTGGTGGCTGAAGGTTGGACACCTCCCTGGGCATCAGCCACTGGTGCCCATCCTTTTCCTCTCCTTCTCCTCCATGGCACCAAGTGCAGGCTGTCCAAACACAGGTATTTCCATGTAGAAGAACCTCACATGATGCTGGACCTTGCATCAGAGACCAGAACCTCCTGGTAACAAACATCACTGCTGAACCACCCATGGGCATTAAGTGCAGGGGGAAACCTCAGCCCTGTTTGGTCACTTAAAACCAAATGAAATCTGAAGTCACTCCTAATTGCACCCCTTGTTGTAAAACTGCCAAAATCAAAATTAAATTAAATGCTAGATCTCGGGTTTTATCTTTGTCAATTTGGTGCCTTTCTCAACTCCCTTTTTTTTTTTTTCCAGTTTTTCTTTGGGGAAGATGGGACTGCTTTGTTTCGTTCAGATTTGGGTTTTGTTCCTGCCAATTGTATGAAATGGAACATATTTGGGAGGAATGAATTAAATTTTACAAAAGCTCTTCTAATAATATATATATTTTTTAAAAATAAGCAAAGAATAACAAGTATTTGCCCAGTAGATGAACTGTAAATGTTATCAGGCAAAGTAAACATTCCAACTATAATTGTTATTGTAGATGGATGAATTCATAAATATGGAAACACTAAAAAATGGTGTAATACAGAAACAAAATGCAATGGACTGAGAAAAGAATGCAGCATGCAGCAGGCTGGGTAAAGGCAGTTCAGAAAGGTTAAATTGCTAACAAGAGTGCTGAAGAACAGAGATTTCTAATGTGGCACCAGATACGTGGAAGCTGATGCAAACATTTGTCACCTACTCACCTCTCAGGATTTGGGTGACACTGCATAGGAACCAAGGCAAGTACTCCTGTCCCCTCTGTCCAACACCAAGATGCCCTCAGTAGGACTTTGGGATGCATCAGGAGTGCACTTTTGAAGTTCTTTTCCCCAGTGTCCTTACCTTTTGCTTCGCCTCACAGCATGGGTGGTCTTGGAGCAGAAAAACCCTTTTGGAAACCAGAGGACATACTCTAAGGATGAAGTGCCACCATCACCAAGGAGTTCTGGGGCTCAGACCAGTGGCAATCCAAAGAGAAATCCTCACTCATGAGCCCTGCAGACACTGGACACACTCAACACTGAGTGCTTTGCTGCTACTGTCCCATGTGTCCTGATGACATGGACATATCTCCCAGTAAATACCCCAGTCTGGAGGCTGCTCTCCCCCAAGGCTTCTCCAGGGGGCAATTCAGCTGACCAGGGATGCTGCTCACCCTCTACTGCCCTCAGTACAATTTTTTCACTCACTCTCTTTCAGTGCTGGCTTTTAGGCAGCATAAATATCTGTGAGAAGAGAAAATCCTGTTGACGGACTTCAGGGGGTTCACACGAATGCTGGTTTGCTTCATGTTCTGCCTTATGGGACATTCCAGACTCCTGACACATGCCAGACCAGAACCAAAGATGTCCTGGATTGTTTGACAGATATGGCTGCATGTGAGGAGTGAGGGTACCAGCTGTCCTCCCTCTGATGCTCACCTCGAGCAAATTCAAGGGAAACAATGCAACCAAATTCCTACCCATACCACATGGGCTCTCACAAAAATTAATTTCCCCCTGTGCAGTACCAGTCCCCACCCTGCCAGCCCTTGGCCAGCCTTGGGGAGGCAGGGCAGGCAGCCTGGCTGAGCCCTGGCACTCCTCTCCCCACTTCTGCAGTGGGTACCACCATGCCAGGGAAATTGTCACGGACACCAAGACCACCAAAAGCCCTTTCTCTCCCATCCCAGCCCTGTTCATATCTAGCTTTGGGTCTAGATGCTGTGGTTTCTCTCTGCTGCTGTTTTAGCGTGCAGTCTCAGAAGTATCCTGATAGCCCTGCAAAACCAGGCCACTTCTTTCCTTTCCAAACCCTCTTGGTGCCTCATGGTGTGGTCATTGACAGAAATGAACTTCTTTTATAATTTTCAGCTTATGGAGTTGCTCGGCTGAAATCAAAATTTAATTTAAGGAAAGGAGTAATATCTCAAGACTGACACTTTAAGAAAGCTGCCCTCAATACTTACACTCCTGGTTTCCTCCTCTACAATGCATCACAAGCACAAATATTAGCCCTTAGCTGATCTGATCTTCCATCATAAAAAGCTGTCTCAGAGCTAATGCCTGCACCCACGGTTCATTAGCAGGCAGCAAAAAAAATGCTTCTGAGAAATAGGAAGGCTGGCCCTCTGCTCATCTGAAAATTTATCTCTGAATATTCAGTACAACCTCAGTCATTAGTTTCCAAAGTCACATACAGAGCTGATAGATGTCAAATCAATATCAAGACAGATAACTTCTTATCAGTAGGAACGGATACTGAGAAACAGCCTGGGTGATGGTATCATTTCATTAGGTTAGTTATCAACAACCAGTGCCATATGTGACACACACTCACACAGCCCTGAAAAAAAGCCTGAGAGATAATAGTATGCTTTATAGCTTAATTCTCTGCACCAGTTAATTATATGGCACATTAAATCTACCTCAAAATAAACAAATATTGTAATTATAGCTCGAAAAAATTTGCATCATTCTCATCAACGAAAGACAGAAGGGGAAGCTGGCTACACTTGGACATCTAAATAAATATGTAGGTCTTAAAAATGGATATTTAAATGGACTTCCAATGCTTATATTTAAAACTTGTGTTGAAGAGACAGCATTAAACCAAAATATTACTTCTCTTTAGGAAATATGTCATTCCATTTTTTACTGTTTAAACAATCACTTCTATATTCCACTGCTTTGCATGCTGACTACAGATAATTTCCTTTAAATGTTGAGGAATCCATATTTTAGATTCATTTTTACCACTGCTGCATCATACAGAGTATGCAATAAGATGCAACTGAATTAATTTCATCACTGTGATGGATTATTAGCATGCAAATCTAATGGATCCCCTAGTGTTCCTTTGCTATCATATTACTCTTGCTTACAAAGGACTGCAAAACTTTCATTAGGTTGGCCAATCAGTCAAACATCAAGTCAGCTCGTTCATCTTTCTCTCCCAGTGGCTCTATTTATACCAACTAGACATTGGCCAAGTCTCTAAAGAGCAGCCAGTAAAACACCCACCCCCTTCCAGCAGCAAAAGCCTCTAAAATCAGATGCCCAACTTCTGGCCCACCTCTGCCACAGTGTTTTGCAGAATGGGCTGCACCACAATCCTCTCTCTGTCCTGCACTCCCCTTCTCCCTGGGTAAATAAACAGAAGTAATTAGGTTAAGGGATAGCCATGAGTAATGTCACAGCTGCAAGAAATGACTCTGGGAGAGGAGCTATGGAATAACTCAAGCATTTGAAGGAGTACAGAAGCAAGTGCTCCACAATAACCTGCCATACATCAAAATAATAAAAAGAGACAGAGTTTGGCAACAGTGAGGACGTGGCAGTTTTGACACACTGAGAGATGTCCAACATAAATATTTCGAGATCTTTTATCAAGAGTTTCTAAACATAACAGGAATGTGCACGAACTGCAGCAGCTCAGCTCCAAGCAGCACCATGCTAGAGGTGATCAGATTTTAGACTGAGATTGAGAGCAGGGTGGAGAAGAAAGGAGAGGGGGGGGGGGGGGAAATGGTTTGCAGCTTAGTAGGTCACTTTCAAACTAGCAGCATTGGTGCCAAATGGAGCTTTCTAATTACTTTTATTTTCCTGCTGAAATTGCAAGAGAGAAGCACAAAAAGCTGTACAGCACTGGGGTGATTCACATGTTTCTGGAAGCTACAGCCCAGGGAATCCCTCCCTGGCACTGGGGCTGTTGTCTGTTGTGGGAATTAGAGTTTAGTAGCTCCAGGCTGATCTCATGAAAAGAAGTGACAGATATTCAGTCTATGGAATTGCAGTGGCAAAAACACAAACCTTCTGGTTTTCAAACTGTACGCTTCAGAAGCAGCAAAAAGAAATTGGTTTTCACATTTAAACTCCATTAAAAGTTGCTGATTCATAAATATGCTGTCACCATTCCTCTATGTGACAGCACTTAGAACTATATCCTTTTAGCTTAAAAAAAAACTTTTAAGCAATTTTTTTTTCCCCTCTCTCTGTAAAAACACATGGTTTAGTGTGTGAAAACAGCCTGAGCCAGCACCAAGTTATTTTTTCTCCAGACCACCTATCTAGTGCCACACTGAATGATCTGATTTAACAATTCTGCACATCTTTCTCCTACTGGGCATCTCCAAACTTTTGCCCAGCTTTTTCCAAGACACACTGATAAGAGTCCTGACTAAAATTAAAATATTGGGGTTTTTTATTGCTTTCATGTTTACCACCAAATTTCTGGGAGTGGTTCCTTGCATCCTCCTTCTGAGGAGAAAGGTGGGAGCCACCCACTTCAGTTCAGCCTATTCTGGGTGTACCTAAACCTGCAAAAAGGTAAGGCAGAACCCCCTGTCCCTTTCTAGCCAGACATCTACTCTACACCCACCACCAGGACGATTCAAAGGACTCTTGCAATCTATGAAACTGCGACCAAATACAGCCTGAAAAATGAACTGGCTCCCTGACCTGCTACCTCCCACACTCAGGGTCTCAAAGTCAGCTGAAACACACGGGAATTAAATGCACCAAATGGTCCAGAGATGATCACAAAACCCCAGAACTTACTTGCCCATGTTTACATGTACCTAAAGAGCAGGGTAGGACTAGGGCATAAAAGGCAAATTAAAACTCCATATTTAGCTCTGATTACAGAGCTTCAAGCTGATGCTTTCTCCCAGTGTAACAGAAAGAAGAAAAAAACAAACCAACCAACAAAACACAAGAAAGGAAGTATGTGAAGCCTTGTAAATCTTTGTATTAGTCAGCTTCATGGAGAAGAGCTGTCTGTGGGACATCCAGACTCAGAGGTGATGCTTTTCATGCTCTCAGTGTCAGACCCAGAGGAGTAACCAGCCATTAGCTCAAGGCTGGGAACAACTCAACACAAGGTGATCCCTGAATGTGTTTGCTGAAAGGATTTTGGGGGATGCTGCCTTTGCTCTTGAATTCTGGGAAATTTCAGTATCCTCTTTCCTCCTTTGCATTGCAGAGACACTATCTAGGCTAAAAAAATTCCCTGTTGCTGTTCAACCACAGAAGAAATAGGTTTTAGCTGCAAGTTAATTCCCATTTTTCAAATATTATTTGCAACATACTACTAGCAGCATTGTGCAGTGCATTAATTATTTGTTTGATCCATGCTGTATTGTTTACCTTTTTTTGAAGGTTACAAGGAAATTAGCATAATTCTCAAAATTCTACATACTCTGCCTCGGGCTTCTGATCTACCTAGAGCCTCCAGAAAATTATTCTTCTTTCTGATACTTCCAAAGAGGGTTAAGGTTCTGTGAAAAAGACTATTGCCTCAGCATCTTTTTATCCATACATTCATCCATAGCAGAGTGCAAGGTACTGTAGTTTAATTCCATTAGGAGACCCACCAGCAAGATACTGGAAACATCCCAGGAGCTGGTGGTTGAAAGGTGAATCAGAAAGTTTGCTGGCAGTGAGCAGAGGATGAAGGTCAGGCAGGCATCAGGAAACTCAAGGACTGTACAAGTTGGTCTTCTCAGGAGCTATATTTTTAAGGGCATAGAAACTTGTCACCTTGATGATTATTCATAACTCTACCCCTCACTCCAAATTTCCAGGTCTTTTGTACTGGTTTTACACATCTGCTTGTTGATTCCACTGACTGGTTTTGCCATTATAATCTGTTTCTCCAAGCTGCTAAGAGAGACTTTGACCTTTGATTTGCTTCTCTGAGCTAATGAGACAGCTTCATTTGGGGGGTGTGCTCACCAGACCCTTCAAGTCCAACATATTTTCAAGAAATGGAAAAATATCCATGGCTTGAATTTTAAAAATAAACATAACTTCACACAGATGAAGCTCAGCAGTGTGGTTCTCACTGTAAAACTGCAGTAGTTTAACTGGGCTGTAGAAAATTTATAATGGTTTTAGAAAAGAATTCTGTTAATTTTGCAAGTAGAGATATGCTTCATTTGCATCAAAAACAATAAGTTGGCAAGAAAGCTCACTAACTGTGCCAGATCTAAAGGTGTTACCATGACAGTAAGAAGAATTGGTTTAAGAAACCATTTATTTGATGAAATTGGAGGATCCCCAACTTCATAAATCAATTCCCAAATTGCAGGAAAAAATATTACCTTTTAAATGCCCCTAATTGTTATTCATTATTCCAGGCCCTCTAAACCTTACCAGAGTGGTTTATTGATGATGTAGTCCTCAAAGAACATTATTCAGGCAATGGAAAGGGGGGGGGGAAAAAGAAGAAAAAAAAGGACTACTGCACCATAACAATGAATTACAGTGGACAACATCAAGAAGTTTTAGTTTGTTTGCTTTAAGCTAATTTAACAAATGGGAGAAATTTTTTTGTTGTTTATTTTTTCTTGAAGTTGGTTAAAAAAGGAACAAATTTATTTAAACTGGAAAAAAACGAAGGCAGTGTAGTTCATATGCAATTACTGTTTAACTTTTTAGTTTAACTCTTAGAATACCTAATCCTTCAATATAAGACAGGGTTCATTTACTGGAAGGCTCCAAACTGCAGATTTTGTGTTCTTGGGGTATTTGTCTGAGGGCTTAAAGCTGAGGTGACATCCTGGGACATTGCAGACAGCTTTGGTATGGGGTCACAACAAGCCCAGGTTTCCACATGGTGACTTTAAATTGCAGTTTTTTTGGCCTGTAGAATTTCTACTAAGTCAGGGGAAGTTCAATGTGCACATTAGACCTGATTTAATGAAGGACTTCAGTCTGCCTAATGTGAAACTTGCAAATTGTCCCATTCATTCCAGTAGGACTAATTCACTGGGTAAAACATTGGCTCCAATAAAAGTACAATTCCCACTTAGGGTGTTCCTTCAGAGTCAATTCCTTTGCAGGACAAGAGTGGATAGAGATGCCAGGCCCACACTGCTGAGAAACTGGGATGGGGCAAAAAGCATCATATGAAAAGAGGCATAAAATAGGGAAGAATAGGGGGAAGTGAAAAAAACAGCCTGAAGAAAAGTTTGAGAGGCAGCTGGTGATAGAGAAAAGGTGTTAGAGCAAAAAGTGTGAAAAACAGAACCTTGCATGGGGCTTGAAAAAGACTACTTGAAAAAGTGTGTTCATCTGTCCTGGCTCAGTGGGCAGCACCTGTACAACAGCAACCGGATTTACTGAGGCTCTGAACAACTTGTATCTAAATAAATGAGTCAACAAATACCTGAGGATAAAGAATTATGATCTTCCCCACGTTACAAACTGAGGGTGGGACAAAGCCCCCTCCAGCTCTGGGCCAGGAACCGGGCTGAGGCGCTGAGCTCCATCACTCTCGCCTTGTGCTGAGGTCTGGGTGGGTGCCAGCTGGCCCTGCACCCTGCCACGGCTGCCAGCACCCTGCCATGGCTGCCAGCACCCTGCCACGGCTGCCAGCACCCTGAAGGGGAGGGGGAGAGATGCTGGACATGGCTGCTCTGTCCAGGCCAGAGGGGAGAGTGTCAGGCAGGCAGCAGAGCCCATGCCACGGGGCTGAAGCTCCATCTCTGACCCACTGACACTGAGCAGTGTTACAGGGAAATCCAGGTGGGAATCATCTGCCCAGGGTACAGAGCAGGGATACAGCCCAGCCAGGCACAAAGCCCTCAACCCCCATCCTCAGGCTTTGTACAAAACAGTCTATTCTCTTGAAAAAAAAAAAAAGCAGTAAGTACAAAAGGTGGTTGTTTTGTACACAGGCCATGGCAGGAAACGTGTTCCCTGCACTACAAGCTCCTGAGCTCCCAAGAGTTTCACCAAATGCTCTGGTGCAGGAGTGTGCAAAGCTGAAAATCAAAACTATTGCACCTGAACCTTGCATAGTATCATTTCTACCACAGCTACCTTCTCATGGGGAGCTCCTTTTTGGGGGCAAATTCCAACCCAGGAGTCCTGTCAGGCTAGAGGAGCACACCTGTATCTCACCTGCTTGAGATGCATTAGTAGGAAGGGGCAAGTTACAGGTCCCCTATAATGAGACCAATCCCCATCCCATGGCTGCAATTAAATACAAATAAATCTCAAACTTCTGAAAGCTCTTTTCAGTGCAGGGGTTCTGCACACAGGATGCTTCTTTTAAAACCAGGTACAATAAGTCTCTGGGTCCTCCTTGGCTTACTGCTGTAGACATGGCCTTGGTGACTTTTTATTAAGACTGGTCCTATTTAGCAGACGTGGTAACCATGAAAAGTCTTCAGTCTCATTGCAGCTAATACTGCATTTCTAATGAAGCCATGAAAATGCCACTGGCACACATTTACCCATAGGAGTTCAGAGTGGATTATAGGAGGAGTGGAAACATATTTAAATGAAGCATAAAGTGTCCCCAACAGCAGGATAGCACAAAACCAAATGGACAGAGCTCTATCAGCTGCTGGAGTTGGGAAAAGCATGTCTAGCACATAGAGAAGATAGAGGATGTGTATCCCAGGGGCAGACTGAGGTGGGATTCTTGGAAGCAGGAGGTTTACAGTGAATTTAAAAGGATTTCTGAGTGACTTGGAGGTGAGATCTAGGAAAACAAAAGAGACTAAATATTCAGCAGAAGATGTTATCTTTAACTAAAACATGGCAAACATGAAAGGAAAGTAGTTCCTTGCTCTTTTCCTGCTTAAGGATCAGCTGTTGATGAATTCTTCCTGAAAACACTAGCAAAGTAATAGATAGGGAATCTTCTGGGTGGAGCTTATTGCTAATTAGTGTATAAAATAGGCTTTAATTACCAGTTTGGTCATCTTGAAATTACAGGGAAGTTCTTTTTCTTTAAATTGGAACAAAGGCAGAGATAAACATTCAACTTAAAGAATCGGCTGCATTTTAGAGTGGTCTCAGTACAAAACTGGTTTTGTGCAGCACAGACACAGGTTACTATTCAGGTAACTATAGCCATCCAAAGGAGATAAGATACTAGTCCAGAGATAGAAGTGACTTTTAGCATAATTCATTGACTAGTACAAAACTGGGGTAACAAAGACACACCCCAGCCCAAGGTACAACCAACACGGGAGATAAAAGCCAACACCAGAACTCCCAAGCCTGAAATCTTTCCCCATTTCTGATTCAATTATGCCCTCAGAGATACTGCTTTTAAATTGAAACTTTACAGTTAACTTTATTGAAAATGTAACTGACTGGTTACATTTCAATATTCTACCTGAAAACTGAAGACAACTGGTGGTGGTTTCAGAGGATCAGCTGTAGTATCAGACCCAAACTTATTTAGGACATAATAGGAAAAAAAAAAAAAGAAAAAAAGAAACTTTAACAATGCAGAGTCTCTTAGAAAATAAATAAAAAATAAATACAATAGTCTCATTTCTTTCACTTGCATTACAGAATTTACTCTAGGACAGATTTCAGAAGTGTGAAAAGGTGAGGGGGGCACTGTTCCATTAATTTTCTCATTTGCCTCTTTGTTCCCTCTACAGCAATCTAAACAGAACTAATTCTGATGTTCCAGTGTGTGTTGTCTGCCTCTAAGTGAGAGCAAAACAAAAGCAGCATTAAACTGAACTATGTGGTCATCCCCACACCATACTGGTTTGGATGACTCTCTGTCTATGTGGCTTTTTGTATTAGAGCCTGTATCAATGGTCTCCTTGTTGTCTGTTGAGCCCCCATGGGGTTACATGAGTACTATCTCAATTCAATAGCTTTTCTCTCAACCATTGTCTTTTAATATAGGTTTATAGTCCTCAAGGATATATGCTGCATTACAATTAGTCATAATGTCCAGCAGTTACTGAGGGTTATTTGCAACACAGAGTTTATTGCCCTTTGTAAAGCTGACAAAGGGATACTTGTTGAGAGCTGGATACAGAAGGCAAATACAATGTCTGAATTTCTCAGGAATACAAAAGGTGAAAATAATAGCTGGTCAGTAAATAGCTCTGGAAGAGAGCAAGTAACATCTCTTCTCCCACATCCCCTGGCCCCCACTCCCAGCTTTCTCAAATCAATTCATCTCACCTAATTTTAAAGTGGTGCCTTGCAGGCACAGGAAAAAGGGACCGAGGATGTAACTCTGTATTGCATGTTCAGCTCTGCCTTGCACTGTACTGTCACAGAAAAGAAATGAAGTGGCAGGAATTATGTTTTACACTCTGCATTGGAGGTCCCTGTCATTTCTCAAGTTCAAAAACACATTGCAAGTCCTCTCGTTGAGGCTCAACGTGGTTGTACTTGCAAAGAAAAGAGACAGCAGCTCTGATGTGACAAAATGAAGCTACTTGTGTAATGAGGGCTTTCCCCATTCCAGAAATCTCAGGCTATGCTCAGTGACTCCACTTTTGCAGTCCGGAGGGACAGAGAGGCAGTGATGGAAAAACTCCATCCTTCATTAGCAATAGGACCCAATTACTCCAGGATCTCTGAGCACAGCAGCACCACTGACCTCTACCTTCCTCAGGAGCTCCCTCTGCCCATCAGCCCCACTGCCAGGGAACAGATCCAGCCAGTCAGGGCTGCTGGGGCAGAGCAGGAGCTGGGTTTGGCCCAGGTACCAACAGAACCCACCCAGAACAGAGCCCTGGCTGAGCTGAAGATGTGCAGCAAGGGGAGGCAACGCTCTCCTGGCCCACAGCCCCCACTGCAAAGGGCCAGAAAGGTAGAAATGTCCACCTTATACCCTCATCAAATTTGTGAATAAGCAGAAATGGAGGGCCCAACCTTATTACTTTGCAAAATATAAATTCAGTATGAAAACTACCAGCTGGGAAGTAAGGCTAGAGAGCAAAGTGGGATCTGACAGTAAAAACAAAGATGGAGACAACAAAATCTGCACAATGTTTGCCCCAGGAAAACGGTAGCTTCTTCATTTAAAATATTTGGACAAGATAGAAAAATGTAATGGAAGAAAAGCTGGGACCAGACCCAAGGCAGAACAAACACTGCATCTGCCTCTTCTCCTCATCCCTCACATCTTTCTCTCAGCCAACCTCCCTACTTCTCCAGAGGTTCTGAATTTGGGGGAGTTTATTGTTTGTATCCAAACAATGCAAATCTAGGCATTGGGTTAAATGGACAGGTCTGGGAAACAAAACTAGACACCTCTGAAGTGTAGAGAAGCTCTTCTGCTTCAGACACAAATGGCACAGTTCAGATCAGACTTGCAATTGTCAAGAAGAATTTGACAATTTGAACTGAGGGGCTCCCAGCAAACCAAACTCATCCTGTGCTGGTTGAGAGCTCCTCAATGCTGACAAAAAACTGGACACACTGCAAAAAAGTGATCACCTTTCACTGTTAAGGTAAAGGAGAAGAAACTCATTGTTGGCAGAGAAAGCCAAGTGTCATCTGTGGGTGGTTATTAATCACAGGGATCTGCTCCAACAAGAGGATTTTAATAACAGAAGTTGCAAAGGATCCTCTAAACACAAGGATCCTTTACATATCTGCATTTCTGCCCAAGTACAAAATATCCTTGTCACTTATCACGAAGTCAGAAGATACATAAACAACAAAAAAAATTATGTTTACATTTATTTTCTTCTCTCGGGCTCCTCAGCACTTTGGAGAATTCCTTGGATGGCAATCTGAGCTCATTAGCTGATGAAGATTTTTTTCTGCTGTCTCATGGCTTCTTTTCAGAAACAGTTTTTCAATCCAACTTGCCAACTTTCCCTGGACTGCTCTGGGTCCCTCCATTAGGTGGCTTTTTCTCCTAAGAAATCTTTTCCTTCCTCAGAGCTACACCCGAGTTTCTTTCTCCCCCGTGACTTCTTTTTCAATGAATGTTTCATCCCCTTGCTTTCTTCTAAGAAATTACCCAAGTCCTTATTTCCCTCTCCTGATGTTATTGGAGAAAATCCCTTCTCCTGACTTGTTGCTCAGAACCCAGGCATTAAGATGAGTGACTCTCCATGGTCATTATGCTGGAACATGTGACAGACCTCGTGTGAAAAAGATGGATTTGTTATCTGCAGCAATCCAAGATGCCACCATTTTTCATAACAGCAACTTCATAACTTGACTTCAGACCCCCTTATTGAGAGAGATTCCAAAAGTCCCTCAAGAAACTGTCACATCTCTGAGGCATTAAATCCATCTCTCATTCACCAGGTAGCAATGTGGGTATTAAAAGAGAAAACCTATGTCAGCTTTGGAGAATCAAA
Organism: Calypte anna; assembly: GCF_003957555.1. NCBI lineage: Eukaryota > Metazoa > Chordata > Aves > Apodiformes > Trochilidae > Calypte > Calypte anna. The sequence goes on from NC_044257.1 coordinate 14,851,757, forward strand.
GAAGAGGAATGAGCATTTTTGAACTCCACGTAAATTTTTGCCAATATACCTCTGAACATGAGTTTAATATCACAGCTAATTCTGTTCCAAGGCTATGTGTTCAATGACTCTTCATACTAAAATAAAATACTTCCCTGGTGAAAACATTTATTTTTCAATGACTTCAAACAGATAAATAACAGGGACACATCAGTTCAGGATATAACCTCTCTCTTGTGTGTTCCAGGGAACACAACTTTTTATTTGATCCTAACCTTTGAGGGCTGAAAACATTCTGTTAGCACTTAAATAGCAACATCATCTATTAGCTTTTCAGAAAAGCTTTCACAGGGAATTGTAAATCACTGTTCCCTATAGCCATGTGCTATAGGAACTCTAGTCTGAAAACTCCTGACAAATTGGTGGCTTCTTAGATATTCATCACGTCGATCTAGATCAGATGCAGAAATTCACATATTTTTCTGCATGCCATTCTTCTGTATTTTAAATTCATCATGGGGAAAAAAAAAACCAAACCAAAAAACCCACAACAAACCAGTAGCTATAAGTCATTAGAGATCTGTCTCTTCCTGAACATGCCAGTTTACAGATGCAAGTTTTTTACTTTTTCTGCCAGATCTTAGCAGTGTAAACACTTGCATTTAAGCACCCTCCTAGTGAAAGGTTTTGTCTTTACTTTCAAAGCTGTATGTGTGCATTTATAATAAAGCTGCATGTGTAAATAAGGATATGTAAATAAAGAATACATAAATAAAAATAAAGATTTTATTTCCAACAACCAAATATGCTAGGGAAATTTAATTGGGTGTAATAAATATTCATCAGGACATTTAAATCAAGGGGAAAAGAGATGTAAAATATACATAAGGATTTAGTAATAAGTGTGTACCCATTTCAACAAAGCACCTGTGGCTGAGTGTAATCCAGCCCATTCAGAGCAGTACAGGGGACTGAGCTGAGCCTCCAGCTCTGCCCCTCTCCTCAGCCACAGGCAAGGTGCAGCACCCTGTAATACAGAGATTAAATCCCTGACAGCCACCCAGAGGGCCAGGAAATTCATTTTGCAGGGCTTTACACCTTCTGCCAGACTCCATCCCCACAAACATCCTTTGGGGAAGGGCGAAACACAATTTGTCTCCCCTGCGGCTACTTACGCCTACAACAAGGAGAGGTGAGAAGGGTCAGGCTGCCCCCCCGGGAGATGAAATAATCTGGTGTAAGTATGTTACTCATTGCAGTGAATCAAAGATGTAGATGGAAAGAGCTTCAAATAGTATTGCAGGGTTGGTTCTCCTAACTGACAGAAGTTCAAACCTTTTGCTTTAATTTCTTTTTCCTCTCTTTACGTACGCACACGTCCACACAACCTCATCAATCTCCCCAGCACTTTTATGCCCTGCTTATCACTGGCACTCTTCTTTTGGACTCGGTCCTTCACAGACAATAAAAAGGCATCTCTTGCAATGCATCTCAGCACTTGACACAGCAACAAGCAGAAAGGAGGGAGAAGAAAACCAGCATTTGGACGGTGAATAGGCTAATTAAAACTAAGCTAAGAATAACAAGCACACGTGGACAGGATATTACAGAATGCATTTTTTCTTTCTGCTGTTCACATAAACACTTCTCTATGCCACCATAAATTTACAACAAACAAAATCTTCCTTCTATAGCAGTGGAAGGCAGAAGGATAATGCTCCCATCATTTTATCCCTACACAAGCCCATTCCTCAGATAGCATAAAGCTCCCTCGCGTGACTTGCTTCAGTCAAGTGAGAATCATTTCTCCCCCCTCCACTCCAACACTTGTTTTTTTTGCAGTGAAGTTTGGGTTCACTCTGCTATTTCTGTCTTCCAAAGCAGAGCAAAAGTTTCAGCCACCCAAACCACAGGATTATTGTTGTACAAAAACTACCATTTCACTGACAATCACAACAAAGCTCTCCTGATGCCTCTCACTGCCAGGCACAATAAACGTGAGGCTGGCCCTGCTCTCCAGCTGTTTCTTCATTTTCTCCAGCTGTGCTTGGTTCCTGCTTGCTCTGTTCCCAACTCCTTTTAAGTTACCTCCCTGGATTAAGTCTTGAGCTACTTAAATTAATATCCCCCTTGAAAGCCCCCAAAGATACCCCACCAGAGAGCTACAGGTTTCTCATATGTTGATGTTTAATATCCCAGTTCATGTCACTGAGCTGAGTGTCACCCTTTTACCCAGGCTCTAAATGTAGGGTTTTTTTCTGTTTTGTCACCACAGTGTCACTGTGGTTTATGGTTGGTTTATTCTGGAAATCCACATATACCTGCTTATAGAAGTTGCACAGATAGATCTTACTGGCTGGGTGGATAAACAGCTGAAAAATCCAAGTGTTCTTGCAGAAACAATTTTCTTACAGGCCAAGAATACAGTGTGTTGGTGGGGAAGGAAGGTTGTTGTTCACTCTTGAAACACATGAAGAAAGATGAAGCAGTCACTCAATTACACAGTCATTTTTCACATTTATCACCAACCATGATTTAGGATTTCTGGATCCAGAAATTTAATCTGAAAATACCATCTGTTGCTCTGTTCTTGGTCTGTTCCATACTATATAATGCTCCTTGTTCTAACAATACTCCCACTTATTAAAAATAGAAATTATCTAGTGCTCTTGGAAGGTGCCAAATTCACAACCACCAAGAATGTGAATAGGGCCTTTTATTTCCAGTGCTAGAAAGGCAAGCATTTGGTAAAAGAGATTTTAAAGACCTCTAATCCTTTTACTGCTCCTGTCTACATCAAGTTTGTTTACTTGCCCCAGATGACCAAGAAAGAGAAGATTCAGTGCAGTGGTCCCCATGGAGCTGAGCTACCTGGCTCTGCATTCACTGCTTTGCACCCACCCACCCAGAGAGCTTTGCAAGCAGGACCCAAACTTTTCAGAGAGCGAATATAACCCTGCTTTATATCCTGTTCTTCCAACATTGTCTGGATGAGACATTAGTGTTTTGCTTTGTTGCTCCCTAAGGAGAGGGTAAAAGTATAAAAGAGAAAAAAAAAAACCTCAGAAAAACAGATAAACATCTGAAATTTCCAACAAAACACATGGTTTAACTTAAGGAAAACTTAGCAATCTCTTAGAAAAATATGTATTTAAGTTTTTCTCTATATGGAGCAGAGGAAAAAAAACCCAGACAAAAGGGAGATATCAAATGGAAAAGCTGAAAAAAAAATGAAATTATCATGGCTCATTTCTGCTCTGCACAGTGCTCCTGACACCATCTCCAAAGGGCAAAGTCCAAGCCCTGTGAACCCAATCCACGATAAAACTCCCTACTCAGTGATCCCTGAGCATCCAAACGATTATAAACACATTGAAGAATCTCATTGGAAAGAGCCAAAAGGAAGATGTTTTCAAGAACTGGCTTGCTGCCACATCCCTTCAGCCTTTGGTCAGGCAGAGGAGGGCTCAGTGACCTTGCCTGCCTCCCTCAAATGTTACAACAAAAGCCAGACAAGCAAATGCCCTTCTTTTCCTTCTCACAGAGCAGTGTAAGTCTAATTTACTAACTACTCTCTACCTTTCCTCTTGGTCTGTGTTACCTAAAGCTTAAAGCTGGGCAGGAGCTCTGCTGCCTCTTTTCAAGTAATCCTGATACTAATTATTTTGTCTTTTATTTTCTTGTCCATGGAAACCGGGATCAAAGGATGTCTGGCTTGCACTGGACTTCCCTGACAGTTTACTGTTTCAGAAACCGGTCTCAGCTCCATCTATCAGAAGTTTTCTATGTCCTACCGTGACCTGCTTAAGTTTTCTACTGTAATTTGATCCAAACTCAGTAAAGCTGATCAAAATTAACTTCAGAGAGCTCTGGATGTCATCCGATTGAAATTTATTTTCTGGCAACTTTGTTTTGATTTTTATGTGACACGTCACAAATACACCTACACACATTCCTAAAAAGAGAAGTTTTAAGAAACTCTCCACATTCTCCTCCCTGAAGGCACTCAGAAGAGCCCTGTATTTGAACTGGAATTACAGTGTACTCCACATGGAATTTTCCAGCATAAGACTTGAGCCCCAGAGACCCCAACAAAGGTTTAAGATATAACAAGTAATTTTTGAAGTATACAAAAATAATAAAAAATGTAAGAATGTCTTGTAGAGCAGTAGAGCCAGACATGCTAAGTGTCCTCTGTAGTTCAGCACTGACCAATCAAGACAGGAAAAAAAAAAAAAAAAAAAAAGAGAAAAATCAGCAGATGATGCTTAACAATGTGTAGATAAATGAAAGATTCACCACATGAGTTTCACTGCAGCCATCTCCAGGAAACAAACATCATCTAGGACTACATCCTTCACCCACCAGCACAGTTGGTTGTTATCTACCTCGGGCAGATGGAGAAACAGAAACACAAGGCTTAACACTGATACACAGGTCAACACAACTCCCAAAATAGCATCCAGATATCCAAACTGGTGTCTTAATCAAGATAACAGCCCTTTTCCTTAGTCAAAGTTAATTGTAACAGACAGGCAGCACAAATAAAGTCATTCCAATTGGCAGAAAACCCTGATCCAAAAAAGTAATTGCATGAGAACCATAGCTGCATCACCCTCATCTGATAACATCCACTGCATTAGTTTTGGTTTTCCCCCCTTGAGATGTTAAAAACTTTCTTGAAATTCCGGCGAAGCAGAGAGAATGTGACAATACAACAAACAGATTCCTGACAGCACAGGAGAAAAAAAAATCTGCATCACTAAGGTCAAACTGTGAACCTTTGGTAATCCAGATCTGCCCAAGTACATCACAAGAGCCAGACGCCTCTTGCACCATTCACCATCAGGACCTTTTATAGCTCCCTTCTCCTTCCCTTCCACTTTAATTCAGGATTGGTTGCATTACACTTCAACTAAAGACTCTACAAAACACTCAACCTTGTAGTCCCAAACATGATTAACTGCTGATATTTAACCAGATGAATATATTCAAGCCACAGCAAAGTCAGACTTCAAGTAGAAAGAAAGCCTTCCTGGGCGGGCTGATTGTAGCAGATCAAAATAAAACCACATTTGGGAAAATGAAACAGATTCCAAAACCTCAGTGCCCTGCCTGCCCTGTGGTGCTCCTGCCACGTGTCCCATGGCACGGCACAGCACAGCTAGGAACTCCCCTCATTTGATAGTACCCTCATCAAAGGGTGAATCACGAAACCACAGAACCTGCAGCAATGCTGTCCTGCTGCTGCCTTCTCAGAACATAAACAATAACAACGTAAAATCCAACATACCAAAGACTTAAGTAAAGCACTTAAAGGAAATCCATATTTTTGTATAAACCACGGATGTTTAGCGATGTGGTAGGATATTTCTGTTTAGCTCTGAAGAGCTGGAAATTATCTCACTACTGAGTAGCAGGATATTCCTTGGATGCTGAGAATTAAAAGCCAAAATGGTAGCTTTTAGAATTTTCTGTCAAGCAGCAAAGGCATAAGCATTACAGACTGGTAAATGATTCAGTTTTGATCAGTTCCCAAATGACAGTAAAACGCTAGCAAGCTTCTTTATATAAAATGTGAAGAAAAGTTCATTTCAAATGGCTTGACTCTGGAAAAAGAATAATCTAGAAGAAATCTTCTTGGCAGTTTATTGACCTCTCCTGGGCGTTCCTCTGGCTTTTGCTGGACACTAACCATGGCTGCTGCTGAGCATCCTCAGATGGAGCCGACTACCAAGTCACGCAACCCTCCTATTTCCACCAGCTGATTGGTAACCACAAATATTTGCAGTTTGCCTTATCTGAGCAACAATGAAAGTCCAGCATGGAAAAACTCAGACATGAAAATCAATGTAAAACCACCTTAAAACCCTTAAGATGATAAAAGACAGAGTCAAGCCTGGAACGCTGTCCTTAAACTACCCCCATTTTTACAAGCTCGATGCAAGGATCTTCCAAGAAGAGTTCCTCTGCCTTTGCACAGAACAGCACGTGGCAGGAACTGCTCACACAGAATTACAGCCACTTTTTCATCTCCTACCAGCCACCCTCCACCTAGGATTCCTCCAGTCTCACACCCGTGCTCCCCACCACCCCTACATGAGCTCAAGCCCCTCTCTGCCAAGCAGAGTAAGGACTGGCAATGAAAGGGAGACACAGTAACAACACGTGTGCCATATCACACAGTGTTCAAATCAGGAATGAGATCGAACTGTGCCAACCTGAGGACCTAAGGTGCCTTCACACAGGTTACTAGCACTGTTGGTCACAATGGGTCATGCTGATATTCCAAATAAAACTTCCATCTGTTGTCTCCATCCTGCCTAATTCAATCGTTTAACAGTTTCAGGATCTATGAGTTTAATCTAAAGAGAATCTAATTTAAAAATTCCACAGGGCTGATATATGAAGTTCTAAGGAAAGCATAAAGAAAGTTGTAAACCTGTCAAATGGTCAAAATTCTGCAAAAAAATAGTCTCTGATAAGAAAAAAGCATTTGCAGTGTCTCTTGCATCCATTGCCCATCATCTGAGTTAGCACGTGGGAGTCCCCAGCACAGTGAGGCTCTGACTCCTGCCAGCACTTTTAAGCACTGAATTATCTACCTTAAAAGGCAAACACAGACAGAAAAACCCAGCAGATTATTTGCATTGGAGCTCTCTGCCACGACCTTGGGTGATACACATGCTATTTTCCCTCTGTCAGACAATGATGTTTTTATGGATAAGTAAATGCAACACGAGGGAGTCAGTATTTGAATGTTCTCTGATCAGTTGTTATTCTATCTGGGTAACTGAGTGTAAGCTATGGTTTTCTTTCTGCTCTCATTGTTTTTCCTTTATTTTACACATCTGGACACAGTTCACTGAAGCCACTTGACACAGTCTCAAAGTTGGTACCTCGGTCCACAGGATGACAGTGACAGCACATTTTACGTTTGCTTCTATTTTTGTGTTTATTTATTTGAGCCACTAAATTATCTAATTAGTGGCATATATAGTTGAAACATGAGCTGCTGTGAATATTTACTGCACACTTGTTCAGGCATTTATCTAAATAGGTGGCATGCCAGGTCTATGTAATAAGGAATAATGATTCCTTAGAAGAGTTACAGGAAATTATGGAAGAAAAAAAAAATAAAAAGAAGAAAAGTTTTGTACAGTGGGTTGGAGCTCCCAACAACATATATCAATTCTTCCAGAGATAGAGCAATTGCATACTAATGACAAAAATTTTATTGTAACAAATAAATCAATACTTGCCCTACTGCAGTCTCAGATGTTACTTTTATGATCTTCCCATGTCCATTATATAAAACTGCTCCTGATAGAGTGCATTAAATGACAACTGCTGGGGGGGTGGAGAACACAGTACCACATCTTTGCTCTACCTGCTATTAATCACTATCTCATTGCGTGGAGTTTCATTTATATCACTGCAACAACAGTGCCTTACAGTGATGGACTATGCTGCACGGGGAATGTTTGTTTTTGCAGCAGAGCTGTCATCACGTAGCCAGCAAAATGAAAATTCAGGATATTCCCTTCAGACTTTAAGGGGGGCCAAAGACAGTAAAAACACACTGTGGAACAACCAAAAGAAAACTCCAGTGTCCTGTGGTCCCAGTCCTCACATGAGCATGCAATACAAGTGTTGTTGGGACCTCATATGATGCAGATGATCTTCCCTACACCACAAGTGCCACACCAGTCCCTTTTTGTACCCAGCTCTTCAACATTATTATTGCAAAGCAATTTTTCATGGCACATGACATGACTGTAGCACTATCTTTCTGGATATCTGAAAGCTCAAACAGAAGGCAGAGACACTAGATACAAAAAATTCTGTTCTGTAGAAGATTGTACCACAGTCACCCAGCTTAGAAATCTTTCACTGGCACTCCTCTGGCTTTGACATATCAAAAAAGGCCCATAAATCACCAAAGGCATAGTTTGGCTGTTAAAGAAGAAAGAAGAAACCCACCAGAGAGGTTTTATCCATCTCTTGGGCAAGTATCTAGTATGAGGAGGATATGTGCCCCTTACATTCCTTTATTTTAGTCTTTCACCCTCCAGCAAAAGTGCCAGGAGAGACAAGTGCCAGCAAGGAGTAACAGGAGAGCTTTTGAAGTCAAGGGAACACCAGGTGTGGGCAGAGTAATGCCAGGGACTATTTGAAGAATGAAATCTGTCAAACATGTTACCTTGTTTTACTGCTCTTGTTAGCAAACAGCTAACAAGTTCCCCAACAGAAATGACATGGTCATGTCTATTATTTTTTTTTTTTAATACTTAAATGAAGAATTAGGAGAATGATTTCTGAGTAGCAGTGACCTCAAGAGGTACTTGCATCACCTCATCACTTTATCCCCCTTCTCTTCCTCATCCTTCACCCATCAGACACAGTGTTACATCAGACATTTCAGGGAAGCACATCATCATCTTTTTTACCCTCACCATAATTTGGGCATTGTAAGGGGAAACTAGAGTGATACTACACAGCATACTCTTTTTTTCCTTCTCAAGTGAAAAAACAGCATTAGACTTTTCTTACCCACCTCACACCCCAAAAACCCCTGGGAGTCACTTCTTATCACAGCTGAAACCAGGTCTAAAATGCTACCAACAGGGGTCATGAATAAACAAGCAGCTTATGGAATTCTCTCCTTATTTCCATGGTTTCTTCACTCAAAGGTGAAGTGATTTTTTGTTGTTAAGGTCTTGGGGAGATTTTGATTTTTTTTTTTAATTTTTTTTTTTTTGGTATGATAATGTACTTTGTGTTAGATCCAAGCAATTGCTGAGCACTTTAAAAAGAAATGCTGTCAAGTATCTTCCTTGTCCTCCCCAACCCAGTCCTTTTCTGCCAGTTTCCCATTTATCAGCCCAGAGGTGTCACCTGGATGATATTCTGCTCATTTCTCTCTGGTATATTACCCACAACCTGCAGGAAAAATCCCAAAACACTTTTGCACTTTACTTCAACACTTGATATGGATAGAGAAGTTTCCTCCTTGACTAGGATTAATTTATTCACCAATACTCTAATTTCATTTGCCTATGGCTATTTGAGAATAACCTGCAGCCTGAATTTGGCATAGCTGTTGGAGTGCTTGCAATGATAAATGATCGAGTGGGTGTATCTCCATGGATTCTTTTTCTTCTGCATTTTAATACATTAACCAAATTAGGTCTTAAAACCATTTACCTATTTCCTACTCTTCTGATAGATTAGTATGAGTTTCACAGTCATCCATCTGATAAAGACAAAAACACAAGACTGGATTCCACTGTGTCACAGGCAGGATTCTCTCCACCCTTCTCATTACTCAGCTAAACCCAATTTTGTTTATTTTATTATTTTCTTTTTGTACAGTCATTTGCAAGTGAATCACTTCACTCTCTGAAGGAGCTGGATTAGATGCAGGCTAGAACAAATGCAGCAGCATTTCTCACACTTGCTACCTCCCCAGCTGGCTTGGCAGACAGGTTATTTTCTCAGCACCCTGTTGGAGCACACACCTACAGAGCAGTTGACAGGGGTCTCTGAACACACTGTGTCTTCAGGAGGGAAGGAAAAGCAGCTGTGTCCTAAAAATGATGGTGGAGCAGATGCAGGTGGGCAAAGAAGGGCTTGTCCAGAGGGCCTTCGCAGGGAGGGTGAGGATCACCAATTCCTGACTTGTTTATAGCTCTACTTCTATGACAAAGTTGCCTTTTCCCTCCTGTCATTTCTTCTGGGATGGTGTTTTTTGTGTTTTATTTTGAATTTTCCTTGCAGGCATTTGGTTTGCTCTAATAAGGCTTTTGAATGTTTTTGCCTTACCTGGAGACAGCACACTACCTTGAAGTGAAGAGAGCAGGAAAATTAAATAACCAGGGAAGATCATAAGCAAGGATCATAGCTCCTAGGGAGAGCTGCAGCTCATCCTCATCTGGTTTCCAGGTACAAGCTCCAGACAGATTTTGTGAAAAATTCCCTGCCTCCTCCACTGTCTGCTCCAACAGATTTCATTGTTTCATTGATTTATCAGTGCTTGCCCTTTGAAATCCAGTACTTTTAAAGAGCCTTACCATTATCTTTCCTTTTTAATTCAAGTAAATCACCTGTCTGATCATTCAGTAAATTTTTTTTTTTTTTTTTAATACAAGTAGCTCCTTCAGAACACCATCACTATTTGTTGACAATGATGCTGGCAACCTGTTACCTCCTGTTGTCTCAGTAAAAATTTGGTAATTATTTCCCAAAACAGTAATTGTTTTTCAGCTCACGTTTGAGAAGTCCCCCAGTACTACAAATATATATTTACCTTTACCTCTTAGGATGGTGGTGGTGAGAGGAACCATAAAATACTCCATATCCCAAAGACATTTTTACTGCTCTGTCTGAGCTTGTCTTTCCATGCCTGAACTCCTGATTCTTTTATCTATAGATCTGGCCTTTACTTGACTTTTAAGGACCTCACTTTTTAAAAGGTAAACTTGAAAACCATCAGTTGTTCTCTGCTGACAGGTCTGGATGGAGACTATGCAATACCATCTGATCCCAGCTGATTTTATGCTATCAAAGAGGGACATCCTTTTCACTCAGCAATTCTCAATATTTTTAGTTTGCATTTGTTGATGTTCTACAGCTGGGATCACAATGTTTTGAAGCAAGCCATGTGAGATTTCTACTGTGCAGAAAGTAGCAGCAGATATTCAATGGAACCATATTAGGTTAATGTATTCTTTTTTGGATCAATTTTTCTTAGTTCAAGACATGCAGAGAAGAACAGGGAAAGGAATAAAATCTTCCCAACAAGTGATGTACTCTGTACCAGGGATGTGTTTCCCTGCCCCACTTAGATGGGAAAAAAACCCTAGTTAGCTAAATGTTGCTAGATATGAATATTTTCATCCTTTGTTTCCACAAAGATCAGCAGCCCCTTGAGTAAACAATGTGCATTGGCTCTATTGGGAAAAAAGCAGCATTAAAGATGTATCTCTGCTCTCAGTTCCACTGCAATCACACTATAACCAGGAGACTAAAAGAAACAAAAATATTTATTGATTACCTCCCCATAAGTCTGTACAAAGAATATTGAAGACCAGCAGAGTGTACTAATGACTTAACTTCTTTCATTTACTTATGGCATGAGGATAGAAGCTAAAAAAGCAGTGGGGAAGCTATTTTTTTAAAGAGAACGTGAATTAGTGAAAAGTACATGGCCCTTATTTCTTTCAAATTAGGAATTGTTTCAAGCAGAATACACATATCTCCTTCAAAACAAGCCTGAAATACAATGTTGTTGACACTCTGCAGGATACCAACACCAGGGCATATTGTATCTCCATAGCTAAGTCTGACTTCTAAGAGCTGGTAACAAAGATGCCTCCAAAGCCGTGACCTTTCCAGCACAAGAACTTGTTTTCCACCACCTCTTCTAGCTCTCCTCTTCTGCTCCTCCCTTTCAGTTCATGGAAGTGATTTCATCCTTTCTCTGAACAATTTGCACACAGATGTAGTATATGGATGGGAGGACTAATGGCACAACTGAGTTTATAGCTCAAGGTAACCATGGACTGCAGGCAATCTTGTCTCTTACCAACTGCAGCCAGTCTGTACTCAACAAGTGAATTCTCTGTTTAAAAAGAACTTGAGTAAAATCAACACAGATGGTCACCTCATTCTACTGCACAGACATTCAAGCACAAAACTCTGTCCCAAGTGAAGATTTGTGCTGCCTTGTTAAATTTCTTGTTAAATTCTTGTTAAATTCTTGTTAAATTTAAGTGCCTGGTTAGAGCTCATGGTCTCTCCCTAGACAGCAGAGAGGCACCTCTGGCATAGACAAAGTCACCCATAATGTACACATTCTCATTAAATGCCTAAAACTAACCTCCTTGAAACATCAAGCTTCAGAAATTCACTCCAATATTTTCACCTTTACTTTAGGTAAAGAATCAAATAAGAAACTCATTTCCTAGATGGTTTGGTCCCCAACAAACATTTCCAAATGCCCACACCAATGCTCTGCACCAGGAACATCTTTCTTTTGCATCTTGGTTTGAGGTTACAAAAACCCTATACTTAACTGCATTCTGTTTGAGTTCACAGAACTTGAGCATTTATCAGCTATTCCAGTGTTAAAGGCATTATTCACATCAACAGCAGTTTGCTTGCTTTTCATCCTTTCCCCAGAGGCACAGTAAAACAGATTTATCTTTAGTTTTCAATCTTTATTCTCCATTGTCACTTTATAGGAAAAATGCTTCTGATTTGTTTCCCCTACTTACAGATAGTTTGTTGGGTTCTTTCCCTTTAAATCCAACTTTCCTGGGTGTTGTTTTGTCTTCTGTTAATCCTCACTTTGCTCTCAGCTTCAATAAATTGGCTTTGCCACTACCTATCTTATTCTGGTTTGTATCACAAAGCTTCTCCATGCTTTTAAATTTGAAGCCACCCTTCAGCAAAAGAGCCACTCATAGGTCTGCTGAGCCTGAAAAACCAGCATATGCCTAAAAACTGAGCCTCTTCCAATCACTTCTAACCACTAGTCTTTCCTAATGTTGTTTCTGTGTTATTTTGGTTCCCTTCTCACCCTCAATTCCACGATTAGAGGGGGCTGCAGACATAGCAGCCTCAGGATATTTAGTTAGGCTGGGACATTTGAGAGGCACAAAGCCCACATTTGGTCACAGAGGGGCAAATACAGAGAGAAAATGGGGATGAGAAAGCGTAAGAAACACCTGGGATACAGCTAACTCCATCATCAAGAAAGTTACAGCCAGTTTATTTGAAAACTTAATAGCCTAAATGTGATCAATAAACAATGGAGTATTTACTGAGCTTTCCTAATAGCTGATGCATTCATATTATTTATATATACACAAACCTTGCCCTGTTGCCAAAAATGTTTGTCCTGTATGTGCTCGAAAAGCAGAGTCCACAGAATTTTACTGCACACTGGAGCTATGCCACTGCCCCAACCCTATCAGAAAATAAGGAGTATTACTTTTATTAGCATTGAGTAAAATTAATGTGGATACTTGAGTACTATAAACAGAGAAGTTATTACGAGGAGGGGAGATTGACACACAAACAAGTATATCTTAACTGTTAGAAAAAACAGAGTAAAAATAGCCCTCTCCTATTATCCACAGCCATGCCTGATGACCCCTGCAAATACAAAAGCCAAAAAGCATTATCTGCCTTTTTATTTTAGTAAGAGTTGGCCATCATGTCCCCCCTCTGCTCCATCACTCAATTCCAGGACATCTGAATGTAATATTACATTAAGTGTGGGATACTTATTCCTGTTTCTCTTTAAAGAGCAGTATATTTCAGTTTTGGCTTGATCCAATGTAACTTTTATGGGAACAAGTATATTACTGAATACCATTTTTAAGTTTGCTATAAATTGAATGCACAGCCTCTACAGCAAGTTACTCTCCTGATATTAGCAACCCCATGGCAAAGCTGACTTAATGTCTTCTTACTAGCACAGCATGGCATAAAGCCATTTGCTTTTCCTACTTGGGTCAAGGGGCCAAAACTGACCTTTTTGCCTTGAACACACAATTATTTTCCAAGCAAAAACTCAAGTAAGACTCATCATTGTATGCAGAGGCCAGAACCCCACTGCTCAAAACCACGGTAGCTGCGAGTCAACAACCACTCACCATGTCAATGAAATGCTGCCATGTGGCTGGGAAACAAACAAAACAAATTAAACATGAATTTCAACATCTGAAGTTCATCTGACACAACTGTACAAGGTCAGCAGCTCAAATGATGTTGTACTGAGCAGTCGTTTCATGTTAGAGACACGAGAAACTTCACACACCAACATTTTGGTCTTTGGTTTGAGAAGCACAAATTGACCACAATTCAACAGCCATTATCAATCAAATTTACCAGAAGTAGATGTTGAAGCTAAAAGATTCTTCAGATCAGAGTAATAGGTCATTTTCAGTTACAGAGATCACTTGAATTTATTTTCACTTGGACACATCTCAAACATTAATTTTTAAAAAAAATATATAGTGATACAGTAAACATCTTATGACCCAAATGATTCTGTTTTAGTGCAAGCATAAATAAAAAAATTAATTAAAACTTTCAGCAAGGTCTAGTCCTCAAATTTAACTACAATAATCTAAACAGAAAAACTTCTGAGGGCTGGGAAGGATTCTATCATCTGTTGTGTGTCATGGTGCTCAGGGATGTGAATCTTCCCATGCTTACTTAACTGCACTAGGACCTGAGTCCTATATAAGATCAGATATAATTAACAAGACAAATTATTTGTGTTTAGAAGAAAGGATTTGCTAAATAAATACAGAAGAGTCACTGTTTTATATCTAAGTGCAGATACACTGGAAAAAGCTTACAATGTCCTTAAAAGAGAATGCTTCAGAGAGGCCTGAATTCTGTGAGCCATCACAAGACAACATAAAAAGCCAGACAGATTTAAAAGAAGCCCTAGGATCTAATTAGTATGATTTTATGTGCACAGCTTATTGCAAAAGAGCAACCCAGAGTTCCCACCTCCTTCTCCTTCACTGAAAAATTCATCATAATGAGTTTGAAGATAAAGAAAAAGTATTGAAAGAAATGTTAATACTTAGGGTCTTGGATTCCTAACCGAGTGAGACCATACATTTATGGTGACTTGCCAAGAATTGCAAAACTGCACAGAAGAGTAAATAGCTTTGCAGAATCAGAAACAAGAGTAAAACCATTTTCCTGGGCTTCCTAGACACTGGTTTCAGCCAACCCTATGCCACACACAAGTTTTCCTGATGTTCACATGCTGTCAACAAAATAAGTGGGCTGGGATTTGAGGGGGGCCTTTCACACAACTGGGCTGTGCCAGGACAGAACTGACCATAACATTTCATAACAGGCAGCTAAGAAAAAAACAAAAAGAGGGATGAAATGGAAAATCATGTGCAACTGTGAACAAAATCTGGTGGTTGGACTTAAGAAACTCTGTTAAAAAAAAAAACAGATAAAAAATGCAGAAGGGGCACAGACAATTTTGGAGGAAGAAGATGAAGAGGCCAATGTAAGCAGCAGGCACCCAAGGCATCTCAAGAGGGATTAGTCCATGGTTGGCACTAAAGACTCAAGCTGGACCACCTGACCCTTGGTGGTTTCACTCCTCAGATTTATCTTTTCAATTTGCACTGTGTAAAACACTTTTGAAAACATATGGTAAATGGAGACGTTCTTGAACACATCCCATATAATAAATGTTTTATGTTGCATAATAAATAACCAGATTCAATTATGCTCAGCATAGGGGCCATATTTTGTGAGCACTGTTGGGAATTCTAACATCTAACACACTTTTAGAGTAAAATGTTTTTTCTAGAAGCTTTACAACAGAACATGAAGTTAAGATAGCCTGAAGTCTCCTTTCAGCCACAGGGAAAAGAATCTGGATCTAATTATTGTAGTAATCCTGAGAATGGGATTTCTGACCTCTCATTGGTGCAATCCAGGAATTACTCCTTTGAATCTTTATCTTTACAGCTGCACAAAGTAGACACCAGACCACAATTGGTTCCTATTAGATGTTGGTACAGTGTAATGTAGTCACAATGGTTAAATCCTAGCTGCAGTGGTCCATTTGTTGGTTTATTTTGAAGTCTTTCAGACTGCCAGTATCTTGGCACAAAACTGGGGGATCAAGCAATTGAAATTCTGCCTTCTCAAAAAGAAAAAACAACCTTCAAAGATCCAAGTAAAAAAAAAAAGGATTCTTGAAATTCAGCACAAAATAGATTTTTTTTTTTTCTTCTCACTTTGGGCAGGTTTTTTAAAGCACTGTTTTCAAAGTTTTGAAATTTTGATAGTGTCAAACTGATGTGTGTGGGGGTGTTTGTGGGTTTTGGGTTTTTATTTGTTGCTCGGGTTTAGAGTGACTAAAAAAGTTAGGTGACAAAATAAAGGAAATTAAATTAATTTCCTGCTGTTTGGAATAACATTTGAATAAACATCCTACCAACTTCATCTGTGAAAAGACAAGGAAGCCTTTACTACAAGGAATGTGTTAAATTTGACACAAAGACAGGAGGTAACTCCTGGTAGATTGGGATTTAACTCACTAAACACTGAGTCATGAAAACATGACTAGATCAAGCTCCTACTTACTGATTTATTAAAGGAACTCTTCTATGATACACAACCATTAGCAAAAACCAACCCAACAAGGAGAGGGTAACCACCCACAGTCAAAAGGATAATTATGAATATTGAATTAGGATGACTAAAGCCTAAAATCATGGCAACACAACCTAATTAAAGCTATCCAAGCTTGACTTAAAGACTGCAATAACAAAGACTCCATCTTATGTCTATTTTGCTCCGGAATAAGTCTGTTTCAAAAAAAAGTGCTTTATATCATAATTCATTTGCCTACTTTCCCCACTGGATTCTGGTTTTCTGTGCCCTGCTAGAAGCAACATCTGGAGCTGGTAACAGTACAAAGATGAACCCTGCCTCCAAAAACAGGCATTAAAAAGACTATCCATGGAGACAGCACACTTACTTCCTACCCTGAATCTCCTTATTATATTTCCTACACCAGCTGTGGTATTCCAGTTGTTGGTACTGTGGTTACTGGTGCTGAATGACAACTTTATAGGGGCAGATACTTAAGCCCCTACAAAATACTCTGTCTGCAAAACAAGCTATGACTTGCTTTCCGGTCTTCCATCTCCCTAACAGAGTCTCAAACTATGTATTAACTAGAAATCTTTTCCTAATTCTTTACCATTAAAAAAAAAACAAAAAACCCAGCTCAATAGTTTAAGATCGGGAAAAAAAGGATTCAAAGTTTTTGGAACCTTTGAATTTTCCAGTTGAGTCAGTGGAGCTTCTCCAGGTTTACTGGAGCAGACTGTGGTCCTGTAAGATGCATCTCCTGTGGCTCTCCCAAGATGCTATTTGGGAAAACCTGGAATCTTGCAAATGCTATACTATTATTTTAACATAACTTGGTAGAATGGTTTCTTAAGATGCATGCAGGATGAGTATGGAAATTACAGTAATCAATTGTGGCCAAGTTTTGGATGACAGTACAGACTTCATTACTGGAAACTTGTCCAAGATATCCTATAGGCAAGGACTGAGAATGAAACTTTTATTTCCACTCTGATACTCTATCAGTGCTACTGCCATTTCATACTTTCATTCCTCCACCACCATCATGCTTATGTGGCTTGTTATCTTTTATATCTGTGCCATAATATTTCCAGGGCTGGAACAACTTTCTTTGTGACATCTCTATAGCTAACATTCATATAGGGGAGGGAAATGTAAATATTCAGCCAGAGTTACCAGGTAGATAATACACAGCCGAAAAGAAAAGAAAAAAAAAAGGCCTTTGCACAAAAATTAAAAACAGCCTTTAAAATATTTTGAAAATAGGAGGTGTAGCCCAGGTTCTCAAAGCAAGAAGAATTCTACTCAAAGAAAGAAAAACTCTTGTCCATGTTGTCAACACTGTAAGGTTTTTCCTACTTCAAAGCAGGATGGTTTCAGTCCCTTTACTAGCAGTTTCTCACACTGTTCCTGAGTAATGAGCTCTTTACTCAGCCATAAGAAGAGCAGCCAGAAGCAGCTCTTGAGCACAGGAGAGAATTCAAACTCAAAAGCCCTCCAAGAAAAATGGATATTTTTAGAACCAGTGAATGGAGATTTTAACCAACTTCAACTGAGTGCAGGATCTTTACCAAGATACCTGGCTTCCATTCCCATGCTCTTCACCCAGAATTATTTGCTTTGATGCATTTCATTTGCTTTATGAAAAAAATCACTTACTGGTATAGATGGAAGGTATAGTGCACTCTAGATGTAGCTCTGTTCATATAGATTACTGTGTATAACAGAATATTAAAGGACCTGGGCACCTTGCAGCTCTCCCATTTAATTTAGAGAAATGAAAAGCAGCAAACAAGGAAAATACCAAGTTACATTACATCTCATGTTACCACATGCCTTATATATTTCAGAAAACCTTGTAATAACAGCAGAAAAGCAGGAATAGAAAAACATTACCAGCATTCATGATAACCTGTACCTTGAGTATTAACAGACCTGCAGAATTTTTTTTTTAAGTCTTATTCTTCTATGTAAATACAGTCTGAAGCAAATAACAGACAACTGATGTTGCATTACAGGAAATCTCACGTCAGCTACATTATAATATTTTATAATAATGTTACAACCTCTCAACCATCATCCGCTATCAGCATTGCACTGGATTAGTTTTCTGATTTTTTTTTCACCTTTGAAAATCTGGACAGAAGATTAGTTTAGGTCATATCATCAACACAATGAGCCTGGTGATTTCTCAGGCTAAATTAAGGACATACATCTTTATCATGGGAGCCCAATTTTACCTTTGTTACAGAAGCTGAGTGCTTTGCACTTACACATGTATTAAAATTTAGCTTTGGTTGCATTTTTACAGCACCAGCTTGTGTAGTAGTGATAATGTGGTTTAAGTTTGTGTTATGCATGGGGACTGGTATACAGGATGAAAATTTACAAGGCAGCTTGGATCAGAGTAAAGCTATAGTAAGTCCAGGCTGATATCCCCTAAGTTCAGTTTTTTCAGCATCTGACTTTTTGCTGGATACACTCCATACAAAGTGACATGGTCAGTGGCAAATCTCTGAGAATAATTTCACATACCTCAAAATATTTCTCCAGCAGAACTCCCAGGTTGTTGTGCTGGCTGACAGCAGCCCTAGTGAAAGTCTGATTCTCCCAAAACAGAAACACTAAAAGAAAAAAAAAAAAAAAAGGGCTTAGTAATTTAACAAGTTGCCACACTGGATGAAGGCAACTCTCAGTTTTAAGATTTAAAGACAGTTTAGTAAGGATCAGTTTCACTGCAAAAAGAATTGCTCCATGTATAGCCATTAATTAATTAATTACAGTTTAAGGTATTCCAGGGGATGCAGCCTCACAGAAACACATTAGCACAAGATCTAGAGTAGGATCAAATCCCCTTCCTGCTTCTGGAACTGGAAGGACTGACAGCTGAACTAAAAATAAAAAATTAGCTGAGGTGGACATAAAATCCATTTAAATAAGCTAGAACCAATTCAAAGAGTAAGGGAGACTTCACCTCATTGTGCATATCTACACACACTACATACATGTTTAATTCTTCTACACACACTACATACATGTTTAATTCTCTTAGTTCTTCAAAAAAAAAAAAAAAGCCCACATACAATGGTTTACAATAATATAAATCCTACTGATTTGCTTCACAAGTCTTTGCAGCACTGAGAGGTTTCAAAGCCAAAGGCTGAGCCCAGCCCCAGACATGAGTTAAAACCAAGCCACAAGACCTCTGAGCCTCACACTGGCCTGTTTCACCAGAAAGGTGATGATTTAAATCCCCTAAATTTCACACAGAGTAAATGAACTGCTGAAACTTGGTCTTTAACCAATACTTGGAGCAGACACCAAATTGCAGGGTCTGGGATGAGAAAGGTTCATCCAGAGGACACTGCAACAGGTCTGGGCCCAAATAGGTATAAACAAGCAAAGTGAGCTGTACAGCTGCCTCATTATTATACTCAGATGGCCAGAAACATATTTTATGTCTTGATGATGCTGTGCACAAGGGGTTCTTGTGCCAGTTCTCTATTGTTATGTGGACATCTTAAAGAAGAACACATCTTTAAAAAGTTTGAAGGAAAGAAATAAAGAAAAATCAAATTAAGATCCTGCTGATAGTGAGTTTATGTTAATTTTCATGTTTCCCTTGAATCAGAATGAGCAAGATTTATTTTTGTAACAGCTGGAGCCTTGAAGATATTTTCTCTCTCTCTTACTCAGTGATATCATGAGAGCCACGTGCAATGAACTCAATGAATGCAGGCATCTGAAGGACCAGACAAGGAGCAGAGAAGATGCTTCTGCCATCTCCCCTGGCTGGAGTGCTCTGCTCAGCACCCACTGGTGAAAGCACTGCCAGGCACAAGTACAGATAGAGCCCTCCCCACCTTTTTCCTTTCCCACAAAGTATGTAAATACCTAAACAAGGCTTCCAGGGAGCAGCAGGTTCAAACCACATATCTCAAAGCTTGCAGCTATGTCCTGAAGGCTCCAACAACACTGCTAACTTGGGAATTTCTTTTGCACTCAGCAGGGAATTCCTCCCATTGATTTGCACGAGGGACACAAAAGACTTCACTAAATTATTGATAAATTTCAGTATGATTCTACACTCATTTGAGGTCAACTTTCACAAACTGTAATTAAGCCATCAAAATCTAGTTAACTAAGAAACTGCTTTTGCTGCCACATATAGATTTTTACTTAATATGCATCTTTAAGGTTTTATTTCTATTAATATCAATGCTTGCCTCTGCAGTAGAGCTTCTGCTGCCTTCTTGCTGTTGAGAAAATAAGAGGCTCAAGATTTTTTTTCTTCCAATAGGAAAGCACAACATATAAAAATAGCTTAATCAGATCCTAGTAATTTTCAGGAAGTCTCCAAAATGGGTAATTAGAAGCTTAGTGTGGTCTACCAGATTACCTATGTATTTTTATGTTTAAATAATGTTGGTGGATTACCCTACATTAACAACATAATACTAATTAATGAGGCACTCTAAACAAGAGTCAATGCAATACTATTCTTTTCCTTAATTGCATATAATCTTAGCTTAGCTCAGTATAATACTTGCTGCAAACAATTAAATACAATGGTAAAGCAGTTCATCAAACTTAAGGAAGATCCATGCCAAGTATTCAGACCGCTTTCCCCTGGGGTTAGAAGTTAAGATCAGAATAATACTGAATCATATCCAGACTTGTAGCCCCATTATCTTTTCCTTCTTTAGTTTTTAGACAAAAATTGATGAAGAAGTCTAATCTCTAGATTTTTATCAAGGAGTAAGAACAGATCCATCACTTGGTATAAATCCACAGTTTCCCTGAAGTCAATGGAATTGTATTAATTTACTTTAGCCAAGGTCTGGGCCATTACTTTTATCTATTCAAAGCTAAAAGTACCAGATAACAATCACTAAGGGTCCCTCTCTCCAATTCATAATCAGCACATCAAATGCTTGTTTGATCTTGAAGAGATTTTACATGTTTTATTGGCATAATAATTTGATACTATTGAAAACATTAATTGAATATAAGCTTTCTTCTTTTTCTATCCTAATTCAGCTATGCTACATAAGTGCATCGTATGTACTCATAGATCTAAAAATAATTAATATCTAAGAGGGCTGTTGGGAAAATTGTCTCAAGTGATCATTAGCCATATCTCACCTGCCTAGGAATATCTCCACAGCATTTGTTTCCATCTTTAAAAGGGGCTGTAGATTGTATGAACCACAGGTGCCACATGAGGATGGAATAGAAGCTGCTTAAGCCAGGCTGGTAAGTCCTAACAACAGCCACTATCCTCAAACCATTCAAGTGCTTTCACAAAGTTCTCAAAACTCTTTCCCCATCCCATCTAGAACACAATTCATCTCCACTTGACACACATACCCATCTTTCTCATCCACAAACAGCACTATTTCCAGAAACTTCATTAGAGTCAAGGATTAGGAGTTGGAAGGGGGGCTTTAGAAAGGCAGGCAATGGTTAGCAAATGCCAAAAGACTGCCAAAAGAAGTTTAACAACCTTTGTTTTTCAAGGCTCAGTCTCCAGAGGGGCCATTTTACTCAGGCAAACTTAATTCTGTGAAAATACTGCTTTTAACAGTGGGTACAGAGCAAACAGAAGAGTAGCCTGAATACACAAAGTACATTCCAAAAGCCTTCCTTTCTCAGAGGCAATAACTAATTTTACAGCTATTTAAGAAATTTAAAAACATGCTTACAATTCCTGAGAGCAGGTCATCTAAAGCAACAGCCCAGAGTCTTAATGCTCAAGCCAAAGAGCTCCTGATGCCACCTTCCTCCACTGCAGAGTTCACTCCCATCGCAGCTACCAAAAAGAGGCTGGCACCTCAGATTACCCCCTTTATACCCTTTTTGCAGAGGCTCATTCACAACAGCTGAAGCCAGCATCATCCTATCACAAGCCCCCTGGCAACAATTTTGGTGATAACTGACACCTGTGGTAGATATTTAGTTCAAGGAGAACATTAACCTTTGCTGTGCCAGGGATTTAGCCCTGGTCTCTCTCCATCTCAAGCACACAGAACTATTCCAAGGGAAGCAGCCTGTTCCTCATTAGCAATTTCACAGAGTCCGAAAATAATGATGTGACAACAAATTCAACAAAATTTGCTCTAGGGCACAACAAGAAATAGACAAGATTTCCATATTTTTGGAGGACAATTTACTGTACTTGAAAGAGATGAATTCTATCTGTTTACATTAACCGCCTCACTATTTGGTCCAATTATTCCTACTACTTCAGCAATCATGTTATGCTTGTTCAAGAAGAAAGAAATAACAACAGCTTATCTTGTTGAGAGCAAAGAACAAACAGTAAAAAATCAGTGGATGCACTTAAGCACTACAGTTGTTGCTATTGTGCTAAAGAGATGATTCATGTTCTCATAGCAACTAGGGTGAAAGAAAAATGCTCTTCTTCTGAAAAGGATTCTGTTGTAGTGGTTAAAGAACTCTTGAATAATCAAGCCAAATGGAGAGGGGAAAAAACACTTCACTATAAAATTGTATGCACTACACTCAAGGACATGTTGATCTCTACATTATATCGATCTTCATATGTATCTCAGTAAATAATCTGCCACCGTTGTATGGCATTAAGTGAAGACAAAAAAGAACAACATCAAATATCAGGAAGTGCTTTAACTAAGGTGAATCTTGCAGCCAACAGATGTGACAACTGAGTGTTTCTCAAGATTTGCTACAGGAGGAATCTCTGTCACACATTCAAGCCCAAATGCTCTTCAGTCGCAGCCGTTCATCCAACTGATTACTACCAGCTCTTCACAAACTGCCCCATACATTCTGCATTCACACGGCTAACTGGTCACAAACAGCAAGCACCAAATCCTTTCTGGCACTGCTGTCATGCCATGCTCATGTGTCACTTTGCTGTCACTGGAGGCACATCACAGTCACAGCACATTGCAGGCAGGAGCGACAGAGAAGTTTGAGGGGACCGTGGTCACGTCCAGCTGACTTCATGGTTTCAGTGCACTGTGATCTTGTCCTCACTCATTGAGGTTTACACTGTTATCACAGTCAAAATAGATCACAGTTTGTGAGTACATCACTGTCGTGTTTTATTCATGCTGAATATGCTGGATTTTTTTCCTCCCATCCATTCGTGGCAAAATGGCTCTCACAAAGCACTCGGTGAGCTGCTGTAGGCATGGAGGGAAAGCTTGTCCTTGACCTGTGCTTCAGCGCTCTCCTTTGTGACAAACTTTAATTTCAAATAATGACCAGGCTGTGGAATTATGAATCAATATTCAGGAGCACTGACAAGAGAGAGTAGGTTTAATTTCCTGATACATGTCAGCATAAGCACGTGAGACCTCAACCAGTAGCATCAGTTACCAGCACTAACTTCTGAGGATGTTTTGCCTCCCAGCTTTATTCTCCTCTTTCAGCATATTCCTCTTCTTCATCATCCTCCCATCCTCCACTTGCTTCTTTTCCCTTCTTCACTTCAGGAAATCTTGGTTGTCCCCCGTGCTGGAGCTGTGTGTGACCAGCACCATACAGTAATAGCTGCTTCTGGCAGGGCCAGCTCAGCCTAGCAGGCTGGAGGCTCTTTGGATGACAAAAAGCCAGAAGAAAATTTATTAAATCTCTTGAACTGAGAGTTGGGCAAAGAGTTACTGTAAAAAATAGTAGAATCCCACCCAAATGAGGGGATTCCAGAAATATGCCTTTTAATCTTACCAAGGTATGTTCCACATTATCCCTGTGAGGGAGGATTCAACTGGTAGCCAACAGCTGGCTGCAAGATGGGCTGCAGCCTTTAATGTTTATTTATTTCCTCTGCAAATTTGTGTTGCAATTCTGTAGCCACAGAGAGTTCTGTAAGCGACCTTTAATTAATAGTTTCATCCAAGTAAGCTCAGAGTATCTGCCTCCTTAGTAACTTGCATTTTGAAACTAAAGCCATATTGGTAAATTCTCCTAAAATTTTCTCAGCACGTTTTGACAGCTTTAATACTGGAAAGTGTGGTGGGAGCAGGATATCTATCAGGAGATTATTACATTGTTTCCTTAAGCTTATCCAAAGCTTTTTAGGAATTTTTTGGAATGCCCTATGCTTTCACCACCCTCTCTCTGCACCAGTTGGGACTTTTGACAGAGAAGCACAGCTGGGTATCAAGGAGCACCAGAGGATGCTGGGTTGACTCAGACACCAATTCCAGTGGAATAAAGATGCTATGGCTGCTGCAAAGTCCTGCTGGCTAAACACAACTGCAACCTCAACACCAAGCCCCAGAGCTCCTGGATGTGCCATAGCAATCTCCCCTGGATGGAGTCTTTGCTGTGCCTGTTCACTGATCATTTTTCAAGACAATGACTTGAGTAGGTGCCTTATCCAGAGTTTTCAAGGTACCCAAAGATATTTCTAAGCTGACACACAATAAAGCATTGCCTGGCTAGGCAAAGAGGTTTTAATTTCACTAAAGATTTTTTTTCTAAATAAATAAATAAAAATATAAATATATAAATATCGAATATATAAAAGTATTGAATAAAGAAAAGTTCCTCTGCTCTGTTTTAGAGTCATGATGAAAAAACTAAAAATTTCTGCAGAGACTGGGTAGTCACATCCCTAAAACTGCCTCAAACCAAGATTAACCTGTGCCTTACATTCTTCAGCTTAGTTCCCCTTTTAGCTTTCTTGTTCTAGCCCATCAGGCAGTCAACTTTGCTTTTAAATTACACCAAGGATATATTTGTTGCACTGAGACCAGTGCAGAGGTGGGGAGAATTCCTGACATGAACTTTTCTCCACTCCTACAAGGTCTGGGAGCTCGTACTCATGTGGAGAACGCAAAGCATTTTTCCCTATATACAAGCATTACAGAAATAGGCCAAAATGTCTTGTAGCTAATTTTGGTTTCCAGAAAAGTTAAGCTGCATGCATATGGCTCTATTATGATTAAATGATGCAGATCTAAGTACTCTGAGTTTACAAAAAGAAAATGGTTATGAAAGTGACTGTTTTCACTAGCTCTCTTTGCGTGCTTATAACATAATTAACTGGAGGACAGGCTTGCCCTGGCACAAGTCAAAAATGATTTAAACAGAGGTCTTTCAAATTAAATGTTTGAGAGCCTGCTTGCGGGTTTTCTGGATTTCAGGAGGGCAGATTCACATGGCAGAGTATGCCGGGAAGTATGGGAACAACACAAGAAATGCCCATTTCTCACAGCACCTCTATGGCTTGTCCATTCCTGAAGCAGAACAGCAGATGATTCATGAGGCCAAGGGTGTTCTGCAGTACAATTTACAGTCAGAGTTGGTGTCACTTCTTGACACAGCAAAGAGAAACTTTAAAATACCATAGTTTGGTCCAAAGGAAAAAATAATCTCTGGTAGCAGCAAGGTGGCATTCTGGACTCTCAATCTGCTACGTCCTCCTGGATGTCAGAGAGGTGGCCCCATGTAGATCCCTGTTGTATTTCCAGCACACTTCAGCACCTATAACTTTGCTGCCCCAAATCATTGTGTTGTGGTTATGTATTTGCAACCCCACCAAGACCTGCCCATGGCAAGCTTGGCTTCACCTTGAAGGGTAATGGAGAGATTTTGTTCTGATCTAGAGGCAACTGGATGCTGGATGAATTAGAGCCCAGCACAGACTGGAGCTCTTTTTAATTTATCACAGCAAGATGATGGAGGCTAATTCGCTAGAACCCATTTTCCCCCCCTGCCAACAGTGCAACACCTTTTAAACCAGCAACAATTTCCTTGCATGTATTGCACTGTAGTTTAAAGCAGGCTTCTGAGGAGCTTTTGTCAGTGTCAGCATCAGTATATTACAGTGCCTGCCACCATCCATGCCAAGCTAAGCCAGGGGAGACATTCCTCCTGGAGACTCTCCATGTTCAAGGGGTTTCTCATGTCTAGTTGAATTTATGGAGGACCAGCATAAATTATCCTGGATGGCTTCTAGGGGCAGAAAATGCTCTTGAAAGCTGTGACCCTTTTTGCCTTAAAGATGAACCCTCAGATGCTCATTTTGGATACAAATCAGATTTACTAACATGGTAGCGCCGCAACAAAAGCAAAAGTTGAAGCTTGATAGCAAACATGCCCTGTACTTTTTCATATTATTTTCTTTCTTTCTTTCAGTATTCCAAGTTATTAACATTGTGGTAGGGATACGATCCAAGTCAAGGTGAATAAGGGTTACTGCTGCTGAAACAAGTGGTTCCCAGGCTTCCAACATGTTCAGACCTTTGTGTACAGAAAAAAAACAAACAAAAAAAACCAACAAAAAAACAAGCTTAGACTTCAACCACATCAGTCCCCTGATAGATCACACTACCTAGTGTCTGCCCCAAGGAGGAAGCAGAAATGTGTTGCTGGGGGCAGGGATGGTTTTGTTCCTCAAAAGTTGCAGATGGTGGTGTAAAAAACCAAAGCTTTGGCTTGCACGCAGATCTTCCTGGTAGACCCTCCTGGAGGAAGGTATCATGCCTTACAAAGGATAATTTCTCTGGGAGTTCACCTCTTTCCCTCCTTTCCTCTGGAACAATGTTGAATTCATTGCTGAATGCCTCTGGCAGAACAGAGTCACATTTCTGCTTGGCTGCCCCAGATCAGATCTTGAGTGGCATGGATTATATGGAGTGCAAGCAGGAAACATAGTGATCTTCTGCTTTAGCCAGATATATCCAGACCTGGAGGTCTGCTACAGCTGCGTCGACAATTCAGTAAGTGGCAGTGCCAGAAATTAAATACAGTATTGCTCTTTTTGGCTGCCAAAGTAGCTCTAAGGAACCATTTACACTGTGTTCTGCAGAGTCCAAAATGTGGGAGGTATTGCCCAGAATGCAAATGAAAATGTGACTTCAGAACTGCACGCTGGCAACCAGCCCTCCCACTGCAAACAAAAAGGGCCAAGACCATTCCTAGTATGAACCTAGGAAGGTTGAGTCCCCACTGGTGTGAAGGAAATCTGAAACAAATCACAACCATCATTCAGAAACTCTATGTCTACAATCAGATCTGCTGTCCTTCTCAGAGCTGTGGGCTGCCTAGAACTGACATAAAGTGGGCTTTCAGAAAGCCATCCATCTCTTATAAACTGGGTACCACCTATACATCAGGTGCTGTAGCTATACACTGGGTTTGAGCCACAATATGAAAAATGGTGAGCCAGTTCCTCATCATTGCTTCATGACAAGTTCCTCTTAGCCCAACACATAATCACTCGGAGTGAAGGAAAGATTCCCACAAACCATGATTTAGTTTTCAGTCAGACCCCTTAGAGGTACATTAATTTTCTACTTGTTTTCTCTTTCACATGGTTTTCACTTGGACCACTTCAGTCCTTAAGGATGGTTTGCTTTCCATAAGGAATATATTTCTTACAAAAACAGCCTGCTTCCCTCTCCATGCACTGCTCTTACTTTGGACATCAGATTTGCACCGTTTCTCAGAGCTATTTCTATTCCTCCACAAGTTACCCTTTAACAGAATATTATTCCAAACTGCATTGCTCTCAACTCCAATAGGATTATCTGTGGGTACAATACACCTCACCATGGCATCTCATTTTTATGATTCTATGAAATATATTTTTATGAATTATGAAAATAAGCATAGCCTCACTCAGGGAAAAAGCATCTTTACATTTTCTGTTGATCTTCCACACATTCAAAAACTGTAAGAGGAAAACCAATTTCCCCTTCTATTTCTTAAAGGATAAAATAGTTACTACCAGATATCCTTGCACAACTGGAGAAGGAGTATTTCTCAGGACACAGCTATCTGGTACATTTACTGCTGGGCATCCAGAACAGAGTTACCTTCACAGAAGTGCTCTGTTGTGTTGCCATTTGCCAAACAAGCAGGAAGCTCATTCTGGTCACCTTTGTGTCCCATTCATAAGCGAGCTGCTTAAACAACTCTCCATTCCAAGCTGTCTCCCTGCCTAATAAGTTTTTTTTATTGACAGCTTGCCAGCAACAGTCCTAAAGTCAGCCTGAGAACATAAATACAGCCTCTTGAGCTTGCCTCAGTGTGGTAGAGGACTGCCTTCAGTACTGTCACAAAGCTTTAATGGTGTGAACTTGAAGTTCGAGTACTACCGAGCACTCCAGCGATCAACACCCACAGAATGCTGCAGAGAGTTTCATTCCAAAAGTATTTTAGGAACCCTTGAAATCAGAGGCTTTCTCTCTGCTCTGCAAAAGCTCATTTTGGAAAACAATTTAGACCATTTTTAGATACAGAAACATTGAGATCACCGATAGCCCCACTCGTGGTGTCACTCTCCTGTTGACTTTGCTTCCACAATGTCACGCTTTCAAGCCGCCTGTCTTTGCTGTCCTGAGGGTCTCTCACCTTTCCAAAACACCTCTGAACCCCCATTAACATATATTAAAAGCAACATTTCCTGTTCCAACTCTGTCCTGAGCACCTCCAGAGATTGAACATGTCTCACCAGCCTCACTGCCTGCTGGGTATCATTATCCTTTGATTAAACCTCCAGCAGGCTGGAGGCTGCCCCGGCTCGCAGCGAACCACAAACCAGGCTGGCTGGGGCAGCTCCTGGACAGCTGCTCTTTGGCCTCCCCATGCTTGGGAGTGCAGCTCATTAAAACCCCTGGGTCACATCTAGAAACTCAGAACTTGTTTATTTTGTATTTCTCCCTCATTCAGAATAATAAATTGATTTAGAAAATTAGTGCCTTGTGTCTCATTCGTGCTTCAAGGTGTCTGCTGGCTTCAAAGCACCGTGCTGCAGCACACGAGGCTGCACCCACTGATAACCCACATGTTCCCTGCCTACCTCACACAAACTTTGGGCTTTAGGACTGGCCTACATACAGAAGTTGCAGTAGTTAAACAGTTTTTAAATTGATCTGAAGAAATACAAAAGCCTGTGCAGAGGAAAGGCTACTGGCTTGCAACCATCTCGTACAAAAATCAGACAATTACTGGTTGATGCAGTTATTATGGTAACTTCCTGATTTGAAATAATTTTATGTAAGCTGGTTATAAACCAATTTAAGTGTGTCCAATGAGAGACATACACTGGTTTAGCTAAGTGGATTTTGCAGCTGAACTGATGCTACTATTGTGCCTGGACAAGCCCCCAGGCTTGTGCAGCCTGTTTCCCCATTGCTTCTGTCTGCTTTCATTTACACCAGGACTGTAAATGTTACCAAATCCTGGCAGTACAGCTGAATGCCCACGTAGAACAAGTGGAATGTTAGCATAGACCCAGATTTTTTAAATTTTTCTGTTCCCAAAGAAGAAAAACATTAGTATTTTATCACGCAGCATGTAACTCTTGCTGACCAGCCTCCTACGGACAGCAGCCAAGCGTAAGAACCACTATAGAACAAAAACAGAGTCTCATATTTCAGTGGCAAAGGACTGTCATCTCCAAACACATAGCCCAGCACATATCTGGATTAATTTTGAAGAAATTGAGGTGTTACCCTCATGTGAAGCCAGACAGAACTAGATGCAGTGTCTGCAAGAGGCAGAAGAGCAATTCCCTGGCCCCATGGCAGCACACGGGCACTGTAAGATAGGAGAGGGCTGAGAAGCTGGTGCACAAAGGTACCTTGAGATGACTTCCACTTGCTCCCCATCTCAAACTTTCTGAAAGTTTTAGCATTGTGTAAATTAACACAGGTTGTATCTGTGTGGAGCTGCTCTGATCTCAGCTATTCACTCAAGCCTCAGTAACACTGTCGTGGAGTCTCACTGGAGCATGGTGCTCCTCCCAGCTCATCAGTCTCCTTGATCTTACTTTACATGACTCTGCCATCTCCCCAGGCCACATTTCCTTCTGACCCATGGAGCATTGCTCGTCAGTTCTGAATTAATAATCTCCCACTCTGAAAACCTGCTTCTATTAATAAGAACAGATTTGTCTGAGGAGTAAAGATGCAGATGATACCCCCCTGCCTTTCCCATCCATTGAGTTTCCAACAATTCAATCCAATATATGAAATCCACACACATTTGAAACGACCATAAGAGCCTGCCCTTAGAAATATTTCACCTTCTGTAAAAATGTAGGGAAAACCCAATATTTTTATCTCCATTGAACAGTGTTCTGAATTGGATTTTTAAAGTTCTGCCATAAAAAAACCCAAAGCCACTTTTATCAGAACAGTCTAGGAATTTCCTCATCAAAGTTTTACATGGTTGAAAAGGCATTTCTCATCCAAAACCAAACACTTTGCAAAAATATTTCAACCAGCTTAAACGGTAATACAGTTTTATAGGGCACAGATATAGGTCCAACATAATGATGTATTAGTATGTTGAACTATCGCTGGTCTGTGATACTCCAATCTCTTAAAAGCTTGTAGCATTTTAATAAAAAGTGAGGCCTGATTCAAAGTAAAGAGAAAACCCTTAAGCTCAGAGTAGACATATATAAACTGACAGACCAACTATATTATCTAAACTGCTGTTTTATAGCCATATTATGCACTCAATCTAAAAAAAAAAAAAAAAAAAGGAAAAAAAAAGTAACATAAAAAAACTGTATAAAGATAAGGCAGTAGTGAGGGGTGGAGTTGTGCTTTTTTTCATTAGATACATTCCTTGATTCCCCTGCCTAAAATGCTGCAGTCAGCAGTAGCTTAATTCTAAGTTATAATTAGGGTTATGCATTAAACCAAGACTCTTGAGCATGTCTAACCTAAAGAAGTTCAATGCATAAATGAAAAACAGACCTGTGGCTGGCTGACTTGGCATCAACCATGATACCAAGATATAGTAACAGAATAAATTTAAAATGAAAATTAAATGTGGTCATTATAGCTTAAATTGATGTCATATTGGCCAACTGTTTATGAAAGGAAAATTTAAAGATAAGCATGATTTTGGAGGAGGCAGTGTGCCCTGATACACAGCAGCCTGCTGTGACTTGGGGTGCATTTTAAAATGTCTTAACAGTAAACTTACAGTCTGCAAAAATTATCTCTTTTTAAAATTTTTTTTAAGATTAGTTTCCCCCCCAGTGTACATGGTATTTAAACACACAATGGCATGGTATAATTTAGCTAATGAAAGACTATTTTAACTTTGGGAAATCTGGTTGCTTCCCAGCAATGGTTATTAACACCAGCAAGTCAGATTTAACCAGATTTCCAGGAGACCTAACAGCCTTACAAAATTAGGTGAAAATCCCTGATTAGTAGGATATTACTGTGCTTTCTAGTTATTGTATTCTGTATTTCTGACACAAAAGGTGGAAAGCCTTGTATCAGTAGGGACAGTTTTCTTCCCAAACTGTACAAGACAGTAAACTGCAGAAAGTAACTTCCAGCTTTCTGCATTTCAATAACTATTTCAATTGGTGTGAAACACATTATTTTTGGATGCTTCTAAATGCCTTTAAGGTTGAAGATGTTTAGCAAGAGAATGCATTTTACAAGTGTGCAGCTTAATCTCATGCAAATTAAGTTTTAAAGCATGGATTCGCCATGCTAATAAAACCAGAATCACACAAAGGTAGAACTGGATGTGAGCAGTGGTTGAGCATCATTTGCATGTGCCTTGCAGCTGGGGGATAAAACCTTTATGTACCAAGTGCCTCCCTGCATATTGGGAAGAATTGCCACAACCTTGCTTGTCTCTGTCCATGGCAAAGGAGCTGAGAGCAGCGAGAAGGCAGCCCCTCTGCTCACCTCAGGGTTACAGTTCACATTGAACACATTCCTCTGGTCCTTCAAAGGTCTGAAAAGAAGTGTGAGCTTCTGTGTTTCAGGCACAAAAAACCAGTGGGAATACTGTTCTGAAAAGGTGGAGGCTTCTGGTTTGTTCTGGTTTGTTCAAGGTAAAAACAGGGTGCTGAGCCCTCTGACAGTGGCTCAGCCATTTGCATGTGGCTCATTCAAATATATAACCTAATGCTTAAGCATGGGCTTAGTTTTAAGCAAAAGAAGTCCCTTTGAAGTCATACCATAGGAAGTCATGCTCCTAATTTTAAAACACATATTTAAGTGCTTAACTGGACTGAAGCCAGAATGCCTCACTTACAGGATCCAGCCTTCAATATGTAGGTTTAGATCTTAATTTACAGACTTGATCTTAAGGAATTAGATTGTGCAAAACTGAAAAAACTTGCTTTGCTATCACATCCATTACCCTTCTGAAACCTTTGGGAACACATACCCTGCAATAGGCCCTCTGGACATGCCTTTATGCTGGCCTGTTGCAACCACACTGAAAAGTTGGCCAAACTTGAAAGAATAAAGCCATGATTTTACATGTGTGTATATATATATATGTGTGTGTATATATATATACAGACACACACGTGTGTGAGTGTACATATGCATGTCACGCATTCATGTGTGAGTGCATATGTATCAGCTTAAGAGGCACTGAATTAGAGTCCAACATTTGTTTTTGTAAGTTCTATTGATTACATCAGTGATGTTTCCTAAATAATTAAAGGCTTGCTTTGATCTTTGATTGTAGGCTTGGGTTTATGACAGTTAATGTAAGTATCTTTAAATGATTCCATCCTACACTTACCTATTATGCAGCCTCACACGGGGTCATTGGCGTTCATCTGACAAGAGAATGAGTGAATTCAGGAAGCAGAACTAGCACGAAACCATTCAAGCAAGGAGAGGGGTGAGTTTCAGTTTCCTGCCAGTTGAAATCTCTGAATTGAATCACCGTGAGGTCAAAC
This sequence comes from Calypte anna, assembly GCF_003957555.1. Classification (NCBI taxonomy): domain Eukaryota; kingdom Metazoa; phylum Chordata; class Aves; order Apodiformes; family Trochilidae; genus Calypte; species Calypte anna. The sequence goes on from NC_044257.1 coordinate 14,884,569, forward strand.
CATCCCCAGTGCTGACAAGGTGAAGCTACCTGAGCAGGCAAGTGGGGAGCAGGGCAGGATGCCACAGCCCTGCCAGCCCCACTGCAGCAACACCTTCCTGCTCCTGAAACAAACCCTGATGCAAAATGACACTAAATAGGATTCTTATGCAAAATAACCCCTTTCCCTAACACGGTCTCGTTTCCAGATACAATTGCCAGTTAAAGAGATAGAAGAGGTTAATCATCTCCCAAACTGACTGCAAGCAGCCTAACAAATAAGCAAGGATCACCCAGAGGCCCTTAGTGCATGTAAATCAGCATCATTTCATCAAGCTTGGAGCTTACACCATCTTGCACTCACTCAGGATCTAAAACCGAAATCTGTAAATGAAAATGATGCTAATTACAGTTCACCACAGAGCAACACTGCCTTAATTTTAAGGAAATGAAGGAAACGGGCTTGCTACATGACAGCCGATATCATATTGCCATACAACTAACTTAAAGTTGTATAAGTTAGATTATAACTTTTGAAGAAGCAATTATGATTTTATTGCACCCACTCTGCTGATGATTAATGCAGAGAGCCTAGGGGAAAATGCATCCTATCATTTGCTAACATGCACTATAATTATGCATACCTCTCCAGGTACTGTAATTTAGGACTTAAAAAGCAACATTCTGAACGAGGACTGCTGCACTTGTAAAACATTACAGATGTGTTATCATATAAATGAGGTAGCTTTGACATGATAGTGTTCTAATAAATCCTCAGCTAAGATTTGGAGACAAGATATGTCAAAAGCAAAATCCAAACTGTCTCTTAATCTTCTACATAAACTGTTTATTTTTTCTGAGCCCTACAATAATACATGTGTCAAGAAGGCTTTGATGGTTTCTAGATTAAAGTACAGTTGTGTTGGATTTTTTTTTCTCCTTTACGGGTCATCTTGAGAATGCTCATTTTAGTTAAATTAACTCAGCTATTTTCAGGGTTTAAATGTGAAGCAAAATAAAACCGTTTTCACCAAATTGGAAACTTGTGAGATGAACTTCATAAATAACAAACTTATTTCACTCCATTTCAGTGAAAGTTCTTAAATAGCTAACACTGAATGATATTCTGTCAGCTGGAGAGCTTCATTTAAAACCATTTGCAACAAATCCAGAAGAAAAAAAAAAAAAGAAAAAAAACCCCATCACTCTGTATTCAGCAAGATGAATTTATGAATCTCCCTCAACTAATGTTCATTCTGTTTATTTTTTATTTATATCACAGTACTGACTTAACTGATATCTTAACCATGACTGGGGCCCCATTCTGCTACACAAGAAACTGGAAAAAGTGTTTCCACCCCCTGCACAGTTCAGTTTCCAGCCCAACCTGTCAAAGCAGGGAAGCTGGGAAAGGAAATAGTAGAAAAGCAGCAACATGGAAGGCCCATTCCCAGGTTAAAAGCTGGGAATAAAACCTATTTCTGAGTGCAATCTGTATTCAATCATGATGCTTCTCAGTGTTCCTGATGCTGCCCAGTTATATGTGCCTCATCACTAGCTAAACAAGATTTGCCTTCCATTTTAAAATACATTGTACAGAACAGATCATACACACACAGAGTCACAAAACTGTTCTGGCAAAATAATAGCAGGTCCTTTTTGGCTTTTAGTGGAGTATTTCTAAAAGCTTTCTTGGTAAGCATTAGGGAAGCAAGAAAAAAACACCAAACACAAATAAACAGGAGAAGCAGGATTTCACACAAGAATAAATGAACAGCAGTTGCATGTTATACCAGCATCTGCTCTAATTATGTGATGTGAGTGGTTCCACTGCATTTTGTGGTTGACTGTGCTGAAAGCCTCCCATAAGTCGGGCTGGTAGAATTCAAGATTTATTGCTATTCAAAATCAACGGCTAAAATCAACATATATCTGTAGTTATTCATTCCAACTTGCATTGTCAGCCATAATTTTTCATCAATTTCATATTTTTGGCCAAAACAACAACATAAATTTAAAAGCTTTTTAACAATGTGACCACAGAAAAAAAAACTTGAGAGAGATTTTGATATACTACAAACACCATAGTTTCCAAGAGCTGATTATTTTCAGGTGTATCACACTGAAATTGTTTTATAAACTTTAAAGAAACATTTATATCTTTTCCTCCATGAATATTAGTTAACTACTTGTTTCCAGGTCTGACTTTCAAGGCAGCAAACAAAAATTCTTCATTGAATCCCCCTACATGCCTGCAAGACTGAGCTAAAGCAAGGGAATTCTTATTATTCTTATTTCAGTTTTCTGCAAACAGTTTATTAATTGTTTTCTGTTTGCCTAATTTTGCCTGGTGTGAAAGCAATCAGATAGAGACCCTTTCTGTGACTGTCAGAATTCTGTTCTTGCAAGTATTCAGATTGCCAGTGATGTCTTTGTAGAAATCAAGCACGTTCAGCTGTCTGAGGTTCTTCTAAGAAATGGATTTGTCTTGTTCTTAACTGTCCAAAATAAACTGAGTATACACTCCACATTCACATGTATTTCAGACCCAGACAGTTCTCCTAACACCTGGTAGTAGATTCTGAAAATGCCTGCTGCTCATTTTTCCAGAAATGCAGGAATCAGTCTGCTTTGCAATCTCCTTCTCAGGCAGAAATTAAAGCCAGTCTCAGTTTTCTGAATCACATTAAACAGCACTAACCTTTTGTAGGACCCTTTTAAATATCCTGTCTTGCAGAAATGGATACACTATTTTGCCCTGGTAAACCAGACCTGATTTACAAAGAAACTCTCCAGGAGATTTTTATACCATTTCAATATTTCTCTCCAACACTTTAAAGATATAAATGATGTCACTTGGCAGATACTGGCATTCAGCTTCCTTCAGCTGGAAAAAGAATGATGCTCACTTCTTGTGTAAGGGGAAAGACTGAGCTCCAACCTTCATGGACTGTTTTGCACTCTTTGAGAAAAAGATGAAAAAAACCCAAAACTTTCATGTACTATTTAAATATTTGTAAAGGTGTCAAAGCCCCTTAAGTGTTGCAGAGAGGTGTTCTGGCTCTTCTGCAGTAAGAAACCTGGCCAATGTTCTCCTCACCATGGTCATCTTGATTTGGGTCCAGTCAGGCAAATTCCCATGCTGGAATCATTGCCAGGAGAACACAAGCCTTTCACTGCAACATCCCTCTCAACAGAAAAACCAAGAGGAGGCGATTTTGCCCTAAGGAAAATGAAATAATACTTCTGCTTGGGTCAGAACAGTCCCTAGAGGTTAGGGCAAGATCTACTGATACACGAATGAGACAAGAAACAAGAGGAAGGTGCAAGATGCAGAAGAGTGCTTGAGCTGGATCTCCAAGAGTCAGCTGCATGCACAACACTGAATCTGTGATGGAAACAGTTCCTCAGCACAAGCTGAATCCTTTCAGAACACTATTTACCAAAAAGCCCTAAATTGAGAGATTCAGCTGGGGCAACATTTGACGTTAGATATTCTTGTCACTTACACCTTCAATGGAGGAAGTCCTCCAATTCTGGTCTCTCATTAAGGGAGAAAACTAGATGGGCAAATGCTTCATAAGGTCTTTTAAAATTATTTTTCCAGGGACAAAGATGCAAAGTACAGACTTACAAGTAGAAGTAAATGTTCTCACACTGCAGAGTGTGTCCTAAAATACGTGCACGAGCCATCACAAGATTTGCTTCTTTACAAATATGGCTGAACTTGTACCCAGAATGGTTCCTGTTTGTTCTTTTCCCTCTTCACATTTAGTTGATGTAAATTGTAGGTTCCGTGTGCTCTGAAATGATGTTCACTTCATCAGCATTTCAGCACTGTTTTATCTGTATGTAAAGATCCAGCATCCTCACCCCTACCACTCTTCACATTTTTTACCTCAGATTCTTTATGCTTTGTGCAATGCTGTTCCAGTGACTTCCTTCTCTGACTCATCCTCACCATCCAGCACAGCAATTTTCTCTGCCACTCAAGCAGGTTCTGCACATGTCTGCTGTTGCATCACTCCCTGCTGGATGATTTAACAGCACAGCATTGCAAGGTAACCAAGATCCTCACGACAAGCTTTTGAAAGAAAAGGACAAGTAAGCAACCTTGCCTGCACTTACTATTTTTATTACCTTCTCGAGCTAAAGAAATGTATCCAGGAATGCTTATCAATTTTAATAGAGCTCCACTCTGGCTGCACTAAATAAATACTGTCCTTGCTTTGTGAATTAAAGAACAAACTAATTCTTGTATGCTATAATGGTTTCCAGGGGCTGCTGGCTCTCTGGGTAGACTTAAATTGGCCTAAACGACCTGCTGAGGATCAGTGAAGTGCAAAGCTGACCTGGCCACAATTGTGTTGAGTGCTTCTTGGCTATAATTCAATACAAGACTGTATCTCCTCTTAGTGCATGGGACATATCCTCAAGACTGCTCCCATGATTGATACAGACATCTGTCAGCATATCCTGCCTAAATGTCTGACAGGAAAAGTCAATACTCACAATCATGAAACCACACAGAAGTGACAAAGTGAGCAAAATGTATTTCTTATGCAAGCTGAGATTTCCCACCTCTGTTAATCCTTCAGAACCATTTGCGGGGATTTTTTCCAGGTGAAGCAATTAATTCAGTAAGAGGAATGAGGAAGACATTTTTACACTGCCATTAGTGACAAGTAGCTCTGTACCTGGCTTGCTTGAAATTGGCCTTTGGAAGTCTCCAGTAAAAAGAAGAAAACTGGGAAATATTGATTAATGGTGCCACAGGATGAGTGGGATTTTAGTTCTGTCATCTTCTCTACAAGTTTATTAGTCAGTTGAAACAGAATTTACATTAGTTCTACATGGATGGTGCTGGGCAATCAGAACCAGTTTAAGCCTCACATGGAGGTTCTCAAAAATATGTCACTGGGGACTTATTTTATTTCATCTGTACCTTCTATCCAAAAGTTTCAACTTAAATGTCTCCTTCCACAGGGAAAACAGAAGAGGAAAAACTGCAGGATGACAAGAGTATCCTTCCACTTAATGGGCAACAAACAATAATAAATATTTTTAGAAGCATGGAGCCCTGATGAGGTTCATTAATTGATTTGGTTTAACTGACAACGGGAGAGCTGGAATTCTGAGCCATGGACTTCCCTTTGTTGAAGGGACAGAAAATCTTGTGCCAGTACTGTGTTAGATGGTACTCACGGGAAGCATTATGTGGTATTATTCAGACATGAAGTGACAGGTAAATATGCATTTCTCTCCACTGGGTGAAGAAGAAAAGCCACATAATCTTGTAAATACCAGTATCAAGGCTGCTCTACATAACACTAAGGATAAAATACCTCACTCAGGCTCTCCTAGCCATAGGTCAGCTTCACAAATAGAATTGTAACCAGAGATGCCATAAGATGCTGCGTGAACATGTTTAGTAAGGAAATACTCACAAAACCCCAGAGTAACCCCAGCATTCATTGAGTGAATGTGCATTCAGGTATTTTCATTCTTTTCTTTTTTTGCCAGAGAAGAAAATCTGAGCAGGCAGCATAAGCAAAGGCACATGGTAGGACAAAGTCCAGGAGCTGCTGTGCATTCTGGATACCAACAGAAGAGAAGGTCAGCAAGCAGTTTGAATTGCCAACACAAATACACATCTTTGGGAAGAGATGTATTAGAAGAACAAAAGGATTGTGATGTATTTTCCAACTTCATCTTTAAAAAGAAACCAAATCAAACTAAGGAAATATCCCACCAGATAATCAAAAGGTTACTTGATAATAACTTCAATTCTCACTCTGGCACACGAGTCATTCCCAGTCCTCCAGGAATCTGCTATATTGCTCTTTGGAGAGTTCTCAGAGTCCCAGCACACCAATGGAAGGTGGTTAAGTTACACAAAAATCTCTGCAGTGTTGCTTAGGAGCCAATCTTTGGAGTCTGTAATGAAAATCAACATCTGTGCATTCCAGAGACTTTGAACTTCAGGTGTTTCACACTTCCTGCTACTCAATTTATGGAAAATGCAAATGAAAGTAAAGCAGATGAATGTTCTTGAACAACAGGAGGGGTTTGTCATGTTTGAAATCGCATTGTTCTGAAGGAGTGGATTAATTTAGCCACTACCCAGGATACCAAAGGTTATGCTTATAGTGAAGACAAAATAGAACTTGCATGTATTTTCATAAGGTTACATCATCAGGATAGTAACAATAAAACCAGCTTGCCATTTCTGTTCAGACCGATTTTCAAGCAGGAGGTGCCTTGTGCTCCCCCTTTATAATGAATCAGGCTGACTGACATTTGAAATGGCAATAATTTCCCCAGGAGATGCAGCTGCAATCTTACTATTTTCTGTTCTTGCTCTCAATCTGATTTCTCTTACCCACAGTATGAGGCAGCTGAGTATAACGCAGGAAACGTTATCAGCAACAATGCTACAATTAATGCTGAAAGAAAATGAATATTTGTCTACAGAAGAATAGATTTTAGAATACCTAGGGGAACTACTGTACTTTGAAAATTAAGCCATTTTGTGTGTTTACTGAAATGCACTCATATTTCTGTGGTTATACTCTGACTAGTTAACCATATCAAGGTAATAAGTGCATAGGCAGTTTTTACTGTCCTGTATTAAAGCTGTTTACTGAATGCTAAGTAGTCTAGGTCTATTCAGAAAACAGTCTATTTTGGCTGTAATCCATCTGTATGTTTCCACACCTCACTTCTTCCATTATTAAATCCAAGAACTAGAAAGGTCAAGGCAATTTCTCTTTGACTCAGCTGCAACTGCAGAGGACATCCCAACATGGAAACAAGTCCTACAGCAGCAACACAGGACCAAATCATGGAAGTAGAGCTTGTGCTTTCTTACTGGTGGACAAGCAGGTGAAGAGATATGATGGTTCTCCATCTTTTCTTCTTTTCTATCTCAGGGTGCTTTTTTTTTTCATTTCTTTTTTTCCAGTATTTAAATGTCAGAAAGTCAAACAAGTGTCTCATTCAGCTCCCTGGTGAGATGGGATAAAGAAGCAGAAGCTATCAGAACATCCAAGCCTGCAACCAAGGCCCAGACTGAAAGGTGCTATTAATAGAGAGAAATAAGCAACTAGACTTCAAACAGCTCTGGACACAATAAGGCTTTAGAATAAGCTAATGCCCCCTTGACCATCTGCATATCATTAATCAGGTCATCCAAGAAAAAGATCTATAAATATCCTATCTGACCAACTCTGAAAAGGCTTTTGATATAATCCTTCTTAAGTGCAAATGGTAGCATTCAGACCACCTTATTTGTGAGCACAAGAGTCATTTGTCTCTACAAAGCACCCAGTTGGTCAAAAATCTTTCATGCTGCATTTGATACAGAACAGAACAAACCACAGGTTACAGGGAGCCCGTTGCCATCCCTTGCTTAGATCTGTGAACACCAACAGAAGAGCAGAAATTCTTACTCCAAAAGGTCCATGCTCCTGGCTGGACTGAGGTAACTTTCCCCACATTGTTCAAATACAGTAAAGTCATATGGTTTTTTGCCCATCCCCTTAAATTCCTATATCAGGACGGTGCTAATCCAAAGCAATGACAAATCCATGTGTGGTTTTAGTGATTCCTGTCATCCAAAGTAAAATTCCAACCTTGAGACCTCAAATCCAGCATCTCATCTGTGTAACACTGATGTTCATCTCATCCCTTCTTCCCCTGGTACCAACAGCCCAAGTCTCCCTGTGATTATACTCTGGGAGCCCATAGGTTTCACTCAGTGATATGCTGGAGCTATGGGTCCAGCACTGACAACCTGAAAACTGCCCAGGACCCTGCAGTACAAGAACATGAGCAAAATGCTCTTTGACATTCCTAAGCAGGACTTTAATAATGTAGCCCTCAGGCTAAATAAATATCTTTGATCAACAGGGCACAGTTATTTATTATTCATTTGCTTCTATGCAAGAAATACAGGTCAGCCACTGAACCAGGCACTGTCACATTCGTTTTTCACTCATCTGGAGATAAGCCTTTATTTATTGGAAATGATCATAATCCCATTGCCTTCAATAGAGTTGCATGAACTGAAGTCATCAGCTAATCCATATCATAGTTACTAACTGATGATCCTTCTCAAGCAATTAAAGCTGTGTCCCTCAGATGACACACGCTTTGCTATAATGAATTCAGAGTCTGTGTGGAGCATCAGTGACTTCTCAAAGTGCTATGGGAAGACACCAGAAATCTGAGAACATTCTGCCTCGTTATTATTTTGATTTAAATGGTTTTAGCAAAGCCTAAACACAATCATTCTTTATAGAACATTTGTTTTCTGGCATTACCACAAGTTTGATTTTCAGTTGATTTTAGTGGATTTATTCTGGACCACTCCACCAGTGGATCTGCTCCATGAAGTCAGTTACACTTTAGTGGATGGGCTGATATAGTATCCCTTCTTATTTGCTGTAGTCTCTCTTTTAGGTTCATGAGCTCCAATAATCATGAAAGTCTACTTAATGTTTGCATTGTTTCCTAAGGACTACTTTTCAGTGAAGTAAGTGTGGGAACATTGTTTTAACGAAATAATATTGTTTACTACCAAAAAAATATTTAATCATAATTACATTAAGAAAAATACATAAAAACTAAGTAATAAAATAAAATGAGTTGGAGAACACAAAGGGGAAAAAAAAAAGACAGAAAGGATTAAGTAGAGTCATATAAGGAATAGATTCTATTTAATGAAAATTTCCACAGTGTTCAACATTTTTATTATGGTTAATAGCACTGTGCTTCATTTTTGTCTGCAGTAATTGTGTATCCTTAATGAATGGGCACTCTTATTTCCCCATTGAGCACTGACAGAAATGAATAAACCTAATTCTGTAGGTTTAAGTTTAATTCTAGTGAAATATATAAAGCAGTTACATTTTCACTTAGCTACTAACCGTAATAGAAATGGGTTTAAGCTTTTCAGCAGCTTAATAGGGGACAAATTGGGTTTCTTTTATTTCTCTCTTTTTTTTTTTTTTTTTTTTTCTTCTTCTTCAGTACTTGGGTCTATTTTTGTTGCTGTGTGCAAGAAGAGCATGTCATGGCTGGTGAGGCTGAACCAAGCCTACAGTGAGAGCTGTTCATTTATTTTTTTTTTAAGTAAAATTACTAGACTTAGCCCTTTGTGCCAGCCTTGCTGTTAATGATTGGTAAAGGCCATCTCCTTGGCTTATACTTTGACAGAGATGGCAAGCAATGGGAGACTTCAGACTGCCATCTAAAAGTCTCAGATATCATAGCATGCTGGAGACAAGCTTTAACCTTCAGACCTCATCTGGTTCTAAAAGGTCATAAACACAGACATAATCTGAAGCCAAGAAAGAATTTGGTGATATTGGATGTAATAATAAATGCCATCTATTCTGAAAAAGGAAGTGGGTGACCTGATGCCTTCCACCTAATTTAAAAATAGAGGAGCCCTATCTCAAATGTTATGTTCTGGGAGCACATAGACCTCACATGAACCAAACCCACACACCTTCCCATCACAGCACCTCGGCCAGACACAGACCATGGAACAGACAAGATTTTCACATTGGTTATAAGACAGACTGCCTAGACTCCAAACCTTTGCCCATCTCTGCATTTAGCCCTTTCTCATACGGTGTAACAGTTCAAAACTCAAACTGAAGTGAATTTGGGGGTAACTCCAATTTACAAACCAGAATCTAAGGCAGAATCTAGTTGTGAGACTGAGGTCTGGCCTTCTGCTGCTGAGAGCAAAGCACTGAAAGTAATGTGAGTCTTGTTTCTTTTTGGATTAGGAGTTTTAAGAGCAACTCCAGGTGCTGAAGGGAGCCATTTCAAGAGCCACTGCTGAGTGCCTGAAGGACTTGGCACGTTCACTTCTGAAAGAACCAATATTGTGACCACAGGTGGGCAATAGTGAGACAATCACTTTCTAAAATACATCATTTTAAAAACAAGAATAGAAACATCAGTCTGGCATCATGACAAAAGTACTCTTTGGGGAATAATTATATGGATTCTTCCTATCCTACAGTTTCATTTTAGAGTGGGCCAAATCCCCAGCTGGTTTAGATCAGCAGCTGATTTACTCCAGCTAAAGACCTGGCCTGGTATTTCATTTCTATTATTACCTTATCTCTTCCAGTCCCCACTGTCCTCATTTATCATCTGTGTTAGAAATCGCAGGAGCACAGTGAGGGGTGACCATGAACAAAGGAGCAAAGAGAGGGAAAACCTAAGATTAGAGCACGTCACAAGCTCTTCTGTACCCCAATGTCTCCATTTTGCTGCATCAGGGGACAGAAATAGAGCTGAGTCACATGTACAGACGTGGAGACAGAGGAGGTGGTGAGAAGACAGAGGCAGAAATCAGACATGAGGAGGTTTTTAGAGTTGTCACAAGGAGAAGACGTAGGAAGCCAAGAGGAGAGAATACAAAGTTGGGGGAGGAGGTTGTGCTGTGCTGTCAGGGGGACAGCAGCTTGGGGGGCACAGGAGGGCAAAAGCTCAGGGAGGGGAGGACCAAACCCTTCAGGCTTCAGTGTTCAGCATCAGGAGCTGATGGGAGGTGTGGGCAGGGTCAGTGTGGAGCTGGGCAGCTCCTATGGTCCTGCTTTCACTTTGGGTTTGACAAGCTGTACCTAACCAGCTGGGAATCCCAAGTAACACCACACAACCCTGAGTGAGTGAACAGAACTACCTCAAAGGAAGTTATTCTTTAACTTACAGGGCTTGCTCCTTCCCTTTACATTATAGCACATGGAGCTGGAACAGACTCCAAACTCAAGAGGAGTTGTTCCAGAGAGAAATGAAGTAATAATGCTATTGCACCTCTTCCCACCAGGGCATTTTCTCATGTCCCATTCTCCAAGAAAGAGCAGCTAGAGCTGTGAAGCCTTCCCGGAGCTGGCTCTGCCAGTTTCTATCTGTTCTGTAAGCCTCCAAGGTTTTTTAAGTGCATTTTGTGAGAGATTGCTGTTGAAAAGAAACAAACACTTGATAAGCAGCAACAGGTAACACCCTTCAAGGCAATGCAGACTGATTTCTGAACGCCATATGCCTTGTGCCTCATACCCCTCACACAACCCAGCTCTGAGCAGCACAGCCTGGGTCTCTCAGCACATTCTGCTGCTTACAGAAATAAGAGAAATGAGGCAGAATTTCTTCAGGGCAATGCAGGATCTCTCTCTACACAGCCACTTCGGGCCACCTGGTATTGTTGGGTGAAATACTCTCCTAGAGCACTGAGTGCTTTAGGCCCTGGGCCCATGAAGGATGATGAGGATGGTAAGATCCAAACCTCTGGCAATGGCCATCAGCATTGTAGCAGAGAGCTGAAGGGAGGGTGTCAGGCATTTAGCCACAGACTCTGCTCAAAGGATGTGCTGCTCTACCTGTAGGCAAGTGGCCTAGAAATTAAAGAGCTGAGTAGTAAGAATCTGTAATAACAACCTTCTCATGAAAACCATGGAGAAGAAAAATTACTCTTCCCAAACAGTGCCTGCCTAGCGTCTGCTGTCTAGAGACAAACATTTTAGGTTTTAGGCATAATTTTTTTTAGATGTTTTCACACCATGACTATTTAATTATTTTTCCCTAATCAGCTAAACACCTCTTTGGTTAATGACAAATAGCTAAGAGCTTCACTATAATAATCCATATATGAAAGTTGAGGTCACATCTTTGACTTAGTCAGAGAAATGCATTTTCCTCTCCTGCTTCCCATCACTGCTACCACCAATAAAGATGCCTGGAGCACCAGCCATGCTGTTAAGTAATAGGGTTGAATTTCCACCCTTTTTTTCTACTGGAAGACTAGCAGGCACATACCTCTGCTCTCTACTGACTTTTCAGGTGTCCCATACAACATACAAATGCTTCATTTGAATAGCATATGCACACAATTTATTATTATAAACTGCAGTTTCATACTTACTTAAATCTCATTTTTTACTTGTGTATCATCTTTCAAGCTTGCCTTTAAAAAAACAGAAACCTAATGTGCCATGTTTTATTTGGAGTGATGAAGGAACAGCACAGGTGCAATGGAGACTGGATCTACCAGCTGAAATTCAAGTTTGTGCACTGTGATTGATTTGTTGTCACTGACAGGATCTAACAAAGAAAACACTGGCTCCTGTTCCAGAGTTGCAGCTACTGAAGATCTGTGCAATAACAAAAAATTAGTATCTCTTCATTTCTTTGGGCAAAACTCGCTGTTTCCCCAAGGCTGTATTTCAAACCATGTCCTACACATTTCCCAAGCAATGGAATACTGACAGGCATCCTCCTTGGTGTGCCCCATGCAAAATCTGTTCCTACATGTTGAAGATCAAATTCCACCACCTAATATACAATTTTAGCCCTTCTGATTACACCAACATGCAACAGCCCCAGGAGATAGAGCTCTCCTGCAGCCATAAGGCTCCCAAGAATGAACTACCTGTCCCAGACAAAGCTGGGGGAATGGTGCATCTTCCCTCCTCACTTTTTATATCACCTCTAATCACAGCAAAACTCCCAGGCAAATGTCAGCAGCACTATGAAGATATAGAAGATCATGTTCCAGAGTCAGCTGCACTCAGCACTGGTGACAACAGCAAAATGGAAGGGCACCTGAGAAGCAATGTCTGACACCAAGGGCTTAGTATCAGATAATTACAGAGGGAGAGTCTGAAGAAATCCAGAAAGCTATAAGGATATTGGAGATTGGGTGTGGGGAGGAATGGGAAAAGAATCCTGCCTCAATACAAAGTCCTCCACTGCAGCATCTCCTTTGGCAGACTCAGGAAGAGCACATTCTGACTTCAGTTTGAGCTTTATCCAGCACTTTTTATAGACAAGAAGTGTAATTAAGGCCCATGGCTCTGAGAGCTGCAGGAGTCAAGTGAGTTACACTCACTGAGAGGTGAAAGAAATATTTGACCCGCTTTCCTTTCATATGTATGCTACAAGCCATAAACTACATAAGCCCCAAGCACCATGGGATCCAGACTTTGGAATCCTAAATAATTATGGTTGTTTGTTTGGGGGTTTTTTTCCTTTTTTTTTTTTTTTTTTTTCCTTTTTTTTTTTTTTTCTTTTTTTCTTTTTTTTTTTTTCTTTTTTTACTTTTTGCTTTCATTGTTTTCTCTAAATCTAAATAGAAATTGATGTTTAACTCCAGGAGCCCTTGTTGACATGTCATGAAGGCTATAGTCTGCTGCTGTTCCCAGAACAAAATATTTCAAGGAGGGAACAAAATAATCAATGAGGCAGCATGACATGAGACAGTCTGGAGGCCCCACACTTGGTTTAGCATTCATGACAACAATAATTAGCCAGGATTAATCATCATAATGGTTTTTAAAATTTAACTTGAAAGTGGAAACCAGTTAGCTCAGGAATTTTGCCACCAGAATTTTGGCTTCAGCACATCCCACAGTGACCAAAACTAAAAGCCTCAGATCTTTTATTAACCTTTAATGGGTTAAATAAAATGAGTTGGTGGGACAGCAGTGATTCACAAAGGATCAGTATCTCTATGAGCCATATATATTTTTTACAGTGGCATTTTGCACAAAAGTCACCATTGGCATGGAAGCCAAGTCTTGCCTTCACTCATACAAGTAAACTCACTTCAAAACAGGACCTTGGCAAAAACATCCTCAGCTGTACTAATCCTGATTAAGTGACACAACTTTGAAAATTCTTGTATCTGATAACCCAGGAATCAAACTCATTCAAGTACCTGAAAAGAAAGCCAGATCTGATTACTCCAGTCATAGGTCTTGACCCTGCAGCATGAAAGCCCATGAGAGCTTTGATTGTCTTCAATGAATGGAGGATCAAGCAGTTAATAAATAAAATTAGGCCCATTTGGCAACAATCCATTTTACTGAAAACCACATTGCTCAAAAGTTTCATGTCACACATGAAAGTAAAGATCAGGATGTAAAAGTATATCTCAGAGTGAAAAATGCATAAAGCTTCATCCTCACCCCAATGTGGCTGAATACACCAAATCAATGCCAGTTTTTAGGATGTAGAGAAAGTCCTAAAAAATGTGTCATGCTTGTCTCTGGTCTTGGTCACCACAGCACCAGGACACAGCTCCTTCTCCTTTCCACTAGGATAAGTCAGGTATAGCATAAATGAAGCAAAGGTTATGTACAACTAATTTAGACAAGATCACATCAGGCCCACAAAAGATTTACTTTACTGGTGGTTAAAAGGGCAATTGTTGAAGTGACTGATGGACAGACAGCACCTTTTACTTCTAGGGGAAATTACCAGTTTAGACAAGTATGAACCAAGTTCCAAATACAACATTTGCATTTTCATCATTAATATACCCAAGGTCTCAGTATCAAATGGAACTAAAATTCCCATTTCCCATTTGGCTTCACAACTTCATGGAGGTTAGATGAAGACATTACCTAATTTTGTTACAGAAGCACACGTTGTCCCAGCAGCCCATTCCATACATATTATTCCCCTATTAGCACAGCCTGCTGAAGCCCAGCCCTGATGGATACAGGATATGGGAGTGCTGGCTGGGCTGTTCAACAGCTGGAAATGGCTTTTCCAGTTATGCTTCTTGAGCTAACCTATCAATCACAGTGTACAAACGGGCCAAACCAGAAGCAATTTTTATTACCATCACCTAAGAACAAATAATTATGAAAAAAAGTCAGACCATTCCACCAGTTCTTACATCAGAGACTGCAGACTAGAAATCCAACAAATGCTTGATTATAAACACAGCAAAAATGAGAATGCCTTTTACCTTTAAGCAGACAGACCACAGATTATGGTGTTGAAGAGTCTCTTGCCCAGTGCTCTGAATAAGGAAGAACCCCAAATAAGGTCTGAGAATCTCAAGTCCCTAAATTTCAACTTTAGTCACTGAGACAATGCTTCAAATTTTACTCTATATTCAATAGTTATCCTGGTTTCAGTCAGTAAAACCAAATCTTGACAAAGGTTCTGCTTTTTCCTATCCCATACCTATTATTTGACTATATAAAACAATGTTTTAAAAGTAATCAAATAACTGATGGTTCATGTAATAGATCGGTTCATTAGAGATCATTTCATTCTCCCAAAGGAAGAAACAAAAGTACTCCTCACATGCTAACAAAAGCAAACAGCATAGTTTGGTCCTGTGAATCTTCAGAGGTGAAGCAGCAGCTACCTGGGTTACCAGTAAGGTCCAGGTGTAGACAATATGAGCTGACAAAACCAGGATTCTTGGGAGCACAATTCCATTTCCTCATGCACAATATTTCCATGACAAAGTGCACTCAAGCATCTGGAACTGAACACTTTGCTCTGGAGGGGCTTTTTACTAATGCCTGAGACATTTATGCTCCCAGGTAGCTACCACTAAAGCTGCTCCTGTGAGTCCCAGAGGATTTGTATGCCACTGAAGTGCAGAGGTGATCAGCACCAGAGAGCCATTTTAGAGGCTTTTGTGACAAAACCAAGGTTGGCCAGCTGCACAGTATAAGCAACACGTAATTAGCATCTCCAGTCAATGATTTGGAAGATTGTTTCTTTTGTATAGATCAGGGAGTACCCGGGTCAGAGGATACTGTAATGGGCTGAGTGGCAGCACACAGCTCACTGGTGTCTACTGGACCAGATCAACACTGCACAACCACCTCAGTCACCCCTGGCCTCAGCTACCAGAGGCTGTTTTCTGAAATGGGAGCATCCAATTCCTTCACTTGTTGACACCATGAAATTAGGTGTGAGGTTTGGAGCTCAGCAGCAGCACCTGCTTTCAAGTGGGCCATTGGTTTCTGCATCACCGGGTGCAAAACTGGGTCAGACACGTCAGTACAGACAACTAGATGACTTTTTGTCAGGAGGCTAAATAACTTCATCAACCAAGGCCCTGGGAGATACAAAAGATATTCCAAAACAGATCTTTAATTTTTATTTCATTTTTAATGGGTGCTACCTCCACTCCACAGGGAGTTATAGCCCCAGCTATTGGGTCAACTAGTCAAAAGCTTCTGAGAATGAAACTTTTCTGCTTCCACCTGTTCCAACCTTTGGTTTTATTCTGTTTGCCAGGTAGCTATCTTTGTGCAGCCCTTGCTTGCTACCCTGAGGTAGCTTCTTAAGCAAAAGTTCATGCTGACACAGCCTCAGTGCTCCTCCCCAGAGCAGCTCCATTTCCCAAGCTGTGTTATGGTAAGAAACGAGGACAGTGTTTCCTGCTACTACTATGGGTCTCACCAATGTTCTGCTGTTTGCCCTGTCTCTTGTACTCTGCATTGTCTAGAAAAGCATTTGACTTCTGTTTTCTTCCCTCCCTTGGTACATTACACCATGCAGCTGGGATGGCAAACATCTGTCTTACTCTGAACAGTCTCTGGGAATTTTCTCTCACCCCTGGGGCTCTATCCTGAACTGTATTTTCACTACTTTGTGTTCCAGAGCAGCACAGTTAAATGAGCTCAAGCTGGACTGGACATCAAAAGCGCAGAGGAATGGCCACACAAGACCAAAGGTGGCTGTGAGTCTGCAGCCCAGGTACAGTAGTGGCACCCATGGCACTTGAAAGGGCAAAGTAACTGCTGATACCTCTACAGAGCCTTCTCAACCCTCTGCCTGGCCTGGAAGCAGTGACCTCATATTTCTTCTCAATTCCCCACAGGCTTTTCCTCCTTGACCATGGGTGCAGATGTTGCCCTTGACTGTAGAGGAGAGCACACAGCAGGATCACCACAGGAGTGTGGGAACACAAACCTCTTGAGGGATCACAAAGCAGCTGGTGTAAGGGCACTCCCTTCCCTCAGCACAAAACAAGTGACCTCTCTTTTATTCATCACAATCTCATTTTGTTCCTTGGCACCAAATCTGAATTTTATTAAAGCAGGAGATGAAACATCGAAACCTTCTTTACCTGAGAACTACTGCACAGAAGAAGGAAAGCTGTGGATTTTTACTTTAGTTCTTATTTTAAACAACAGTCTTTCAGGTATAAATACATCTGTCTGTGCTAAGGCTGAAACTCACTTCCATTAGATTAAACAAATAGTCAAGATCAACTACTACTACTAGTATGCACTTCAAGCCTGAGCAAGTGATCTCTCATTTAAATGAATCTCTGGGTCACTTTAATCAGTTAAGTGGCTTGGTACAAGAATGCCTGCTGTTCCTTTTGGTCTCAGGAGCTTCCCTACCTGCACTCATCAGAACCAAAATAATCCCTCCACTCCACCCAGCTCCTAGGCCCTAATTCATCAAAATCTCTGAAGCAGAACATCAGCTTCCAGTGGGTGGGAAGCCCCTTCAAAACTGAAGGGCAAGTCATGGTTTTAAACCCATGCTGCTGGCTTTGTATCCTTGGTCACTGATAGACAATCTGAATGAGGCAGGTGAAATTTATTCAAAGCACTGAATAATACTCAGTAAATGACTGCTGATGTTTTACAGTGGTACTTCTCCAATAGAAAAAAAATAAAAATAAAAATAAAAAAAAAATCAAACAAATGTATTTGAAGCCCCACAGGCTTATTTTAATTCACTGGGTGCTACTTTATCATACCACATGGGATTAACTGGAAGAGAGTGTAAGGAGTAATCCCAGCTTCTGTTATGAAACTGTCTCAGAGGCACTTCCCTCCCCACACACTTCTGTGTACACACAACTCCCATGATGTGTTTGGGGCTTCTCCATCTGCATTCACCAACAGGATGTTCATGCAACTCTTCCTAATTTATGCTTTTTTATCTGTATGCCCCTCAAACTTGTAAAGGTTTTTGCTCCATCGGGAAAAGGACAAAAAGGAGCTCAAGCAAGCAAGCCACCAGGTAAGGGCAGGTAAATAGAAGAAACCTGAACACACCAGGAATAGCAAGGAATGGCAGGGAGCAGCAAGAGGATGCATCCTACTCTCCTTCTGTGGAGAGTTTCATGGAGGTTTTTATTTTGTCCCCCATCTTTACCTCTGAAACAGCAAAGAAGTAATTAATCTTAAACATAACACTACTGAAAATATAATTGACAGGTGCTTGGAAAGATGTGAATTACAGTATTACATATCCATTAGAAAGCTTCTTTGGGGAATGGAAGGTCATAAGGACCTTTAAGGTATTCTAGTTTTAAAAATAACTAAAATTTCCCTTCCTCAACCGTTAGCTAAGGTTTTCACAACCACGAGTCTCAGTGAGAACTGAGGATTCAAGGTGCACAAAGGTATTCACAGGGGGATGAATCTCTGCAGGAGCATGGCCACTGATATCTGAGACAACAGAAACGGTTCTAGAAATAGATTTTTTGGAACTGGTCTATTTCCAATGCAAAAAAATGCAAGAAGAAGGAAAAGTACAAGAACATGAAGTGAGATCTCTCTCAAATAATTCTAACAAAGGTCCAATAGATGTTTCTGACTTCCTTCCCTCACCCCATTTACCATCATTAAAACCAAGGCAAAGGCATAACACAATTGTGAAGAATTCTTCATTCGTTATCGCTGGTTAGGTCTGAAATTTTTCCTTTTTAGAAGGAAGTGAACTGTGGAAAAGCTTAAAAAGAGGGTTATATTTTAATCATGTTTAAAAAAAGAAAAAGGCAGACGGACCATCTATTCAGTGGGAATCCAACAGAAAAACAATTGTCTTACAAGGGCAATTGAAAATCAAAGTGAATGAGTATTTATAGCAACTGAACTGTTTAAAACAACAAACTGAAACTGCAGCACCAACTACTTCACAAAGTCATATTCTTGAAGAAGGGGAAAAAAAAGATCAAAGATCTGCAGGCAGCCAGCTCTGCATACAAGTGGCATTATCAGCTCTTGGCTGTGTTAAAGACAGTCAGGCATCCTGAAAGAGAAAACATTTAATGAGGTGATGAACAACACTTTCTTGGCCTTAATTATAAGGATAGGACTAAGCAACAATAATTGCAGGATAAATTATTATCAAGAGATATTTCCAAACAACAA
This sequence comes from Calypte anna, assembly GCF_003957555.1. NCBI lineage: Eukaryota > Metazoa > Chordata > Aves > Apodiformes > Trochilidae > Calypte > Calypte anna. Next base: position 14,903,497 of record NC_044257.1, read on the forward strand.
CAAAAAACCCATGTCATTATCAAACAATTATTTTAAGTCTCATTTACATATAAAAAAGAATAAATGGAATAGTCCTCTTTTTCTTTTCCATTTGTGGGGGTGGTGGAAATTTTCAGGGTGGTGCATGGGAATTAGAGGCACTACACCCAATATTGCTAATGACAGATTAATTCTCTGCAGATCACTCTGGGAATTGTACATGTGGATCCAAGGGCAGAATTCAACCCAAGAAAAGCTCAAATCTCTGTGATGTGCCCCCAAAGAATCACACGAATTTAATAATAGGAACAGAAGACAAACTTCCTCACAAAGCATCATTTGAATTAAATGGCAAAAAAGTTCCATTTAGGACAGAGAGAATTAAGCTGTAAGTGTTGTAAAGTAGATGTGCACATAAGGTGCTCAGACCTTATCAGATGAGCCTTTCAAAAGCTCACATGAAAGAAATGAGATGTATACAGTAGCCTTGAGTCAAACGGGCTTTCAGGAGCCAACAAGTGTATGTCATAGGAATGGAGACAAAATGAGATCATGGCAGTTGCTCTCGGGCATTTATCTCAACACTGCTTTGTGCCTACAGATCCCAAGCAGTGGAAGACCAGGAGGTTTTTGGCATTCAGAGTGGTGCAGAGCCAGGTCGTCTACTTTCCCACATTAGCAAATGGAACAAAGTAAGAGGCAGGTTTTCAAAATGGTTCCTGCTTAGCTAATAAAATAAACAGTCACATTTTCAAAAGGGCTCAGAAGAATGCTGGCTGCCATTGGTTTCTGAACTTGTCCTTTCTTCTTAAACCCAGCTGCTCAAACATGCCATAACCAATTGGGGATTCTGGGTGGCTAAACCAGAGATCTGATGAAAAGATGGATTTTTTTAGAAGACAGGGTAGTTAATCACCCTGAATATATGGTCCCTTAAAATTGTTCTTAGTTAACCCTCCAAAAACTGATTGTACCAAAGAATGGATTGCTTTGAAAGAAATGTAACCTTGCTCTTATGTGTGTACATCAGAAAAACTAAATATAAGCAGTGGTTGTAAATACAGTACCTACAAAGAAACCAAATAAAGTTCCAGTATTTGAATGTCTTTGGCAAGTAACTTATTCACAAACAGTAATGACCAGTTATGCTTAGAACAGACCAGCATATTATCATATGAATATACACAATGAGAAATCTCATTTCTTTCAAAAAAACAAACAAACAAAAACCAAAAACAAAACAAAAAACAATTAAAAACCCCAATGTAACACCAATGCTTTTGCTTTAGCTTCATCCAGGCAACAGGAGCAGTGATAAGTATTATTGTTCAAGAAAAGATTTCTTATTTTTCCTCTTTTCAAAGCTATGGTAAATTTGTCAGACTACCTGAAATATACAACCTCACAGCAACATAAATTATTATAAAAGGTGCAACAATTAAGGGAGAAGTCCTGAGATTATGTAAACACCTACAGAGACACAAGGCAATGAGACAGGCAGTTTAATCAAAGGTCAGTAATTTCCAAGATCCTGGCCAAATCCGTGGGATATGATTCAGCCTGGAGATGCTAACTGCTTAAGACTTGGATTATTTTAGTGACAAGGACAGAATAAAAACGTGTTTCTTTCTACTACTTTGCTTATTGACATGAGACAGCACACTAACTGCTTCATTTCTGCCCTTATTGTGCTTGTTATAAATTAAATCCTTGGCTTGCAAAATACAGAGGAAAGCACAGTTCTTATTTCAAAAGCTCCCTCTAGCTTTTCCTAACTGTTTGTTACCAGAATTTTCCTGATTATCTGCTAGAAAAAGCAGCTTAGAGTCAAAGGTGGTCTCATCAGTCTTAGAGAAACACAAGCACATATTGTATAACCAATTTCAAGTAGGTTTTTAATTTGTAAAAGCCACACAGTTAAGACTATGTTAAAAAATCCACCCCCTTCTTTTGATTCAAGATCAAAGAGATTTTTAGAAAAGTGACATAACCCTTAGATGTCCCAGAAAACCACATTTGCCACAATTAACCAGCTTCAGTCTCCAAGCCTCATCCACAGAGAGGAGCTGGAACAGCACGTTGGGAGCAGTCTGGGTTTATTGCAGCTGTGGGCACATTTGGAATAAACAAAACAGGTCAAGCTCCCCAGGGCTTTGTTCCAGGCTACAACAACCAGGGGCAGATGGTCAAAAAGAGCATGAAACAGCCAATCTGGGATTGCATCATCAGGGCTTCAAGGCAGACTAAATCAGCACAGCTCCACTGAGTTCACTGCAGTCTCATGGATTCCCACCAGCAGGAATCGGATCCATCAGTTCCAAAGAGGGTGGAGGCCACTGACACTGCACTGGGAAAACTCAGGTGCATGTGACAGAGGTTTCTTTTCATCCAGGGACAAACTAAAGAGTCTGGTGACTGCCCTGAGGGTTTAGACAGCAAAGCAGAAACAAATAGAAGAAAATGACTGAGATCCTATAGAAAGAAACTAAGGAGAGAGGACATTAGAAGCTAGGATCTGCAGGCAAGCTGTCTCAGCATACTTTCAGCCCTCAGAAAGTCTGCATATGATGTCTTCTCATAAAATTTGGTCTTGGGTACTTGGTTTCAAAGATGCCTAAGGTCAACTCAGTCTTTATTACAGGAGATGCCACCACACATATTCCAGAAAGGTAAAGTGAGAAACCCACCAAATACAGATGAAGATGATAAGGATGTTAAGTCATCTTCCATGAACATGAATAACTCCTGTGAGGGAAAGGTGATGCTTTAAAATTACTTTCACTTGGGAAAAGAAAAAAAAAATCAACAGTTTGCAGTGGCTTATCCATCACAGCTGTGTTTGAGGATGGCCTTAGCTGGAATGGCAGAATGCCAGCAGAACACAGGCAGAGGCTGCAAGGGTGGAAGAAGTGCTAAATACAGATGCACATCCAACATTGCTCACAGCTTCTGGGGCAAACCAGCACAACCAACAGTGACATTCACTGCCCTCGGGTACCCAGGCTGAAGCTCAGCACACAGGGAGAGCACACACATGAGGATGAATCCTGGAGCTCCTTACATTGCCAGTGCAAACTTGGCAGAAGCCCCTCTCCTCCTGATAATCCCTTTATTTTCAGCAATAGAGCATGTGAGTTTAAAGCATGAATGTCAAAGTCCAGTTGCATTTTGATGGGCATGTGAATAGGAAAGGTTATGGAATACACACATTCTTCCCTAGTACCTCTCTGTTCCTGCAGCACAGACATTCCTTGATGGAGATACCAGATCAAATAAAAACATGAATTCCAGCAGGTAATAATGCCCACTCAACCACCACCCGGGGAGCAGACTAGAAACACAGATACCTTTAGAAATAAATGGAAATGAGAGGAAATTTCAGTCACTTTGCATATCATCAGAGAAACTATGGCCCAAATCTTGTGAAATGCTGATATAGATGAGTAGCAAATAATGCACAATCTTGTAAATTCTTTTCATATATTTTAACCTCATCCTATCTGCACACGTATTTTCAGAGATCTAAGGTTTCCCAGCAATAAAGTACTCTGTATGCTATAGGAAGGGATAAAAAGACACATTGTAAGTTTAAAAACTGAGAATTTCATGGGAGAATTAGAATTGTCACTAAGGGCACACCAGAAAGAATTACTGATTTTTCAGACTCCTCTAACATCAAAGGATTAAATAAGAAAACCAAAGTCTTTTATAAACTAAAGCAAACGTACAATGTCAAAGCTATTTGGTAACAAATTGGAGCCATCATTTTCACTTTGAAGGCTTGCACAAGAAGCTATTCTGAACTGGAAGTGCCACAAAAATTGAAGGGAGAAAATGAATGGGACAAGGGAAATATGGACTTAGGGTTCTGAAACAGTGTAAAGTGCTATGGAGAAGCAATATTTATATGAGACATCAGACTGCTAAAGACTTTACTATTGCCCATTGCTGACTGTGATATATGGGCTGTGACTGTCATACATACAGAAGGACAAACCCGAATTGGATTGTCCTCTGCAGAATGAAACTGTTTGTCCCTTATAGGAAATCATAGCCCCTCCTCATTATCACTGGAGTCAACTCAAACTCCTCTCTGCTCAGTGTGTCTGCGTATTACTGTGGCTGGTTATGGGTGCAGGACAGGGCCCATCACTGAGTCAAGTTGGTAATAAAGCACAAATTACGAAAACACCAAGTCCAGATTCTGCAACATGCAGAGAACTGCAACCAAACTGAGCAGTGGGCCACCAAGCCAACAAGTAAAGCAGATGAGATAACCTCAGTTTATCTTGATTTTGTAAACTGCTCTAATTAGAGACTTGTATGAAGACCTCCTGCCAGCCCAAGTTCCATGGGCTGACATGGAAAGAAAGCTCTGAGGTGCCTGGCAGGAAGGATCCAGACCTTGAGTTTCTGCAAGATAACCTGTGCTAGCAGCCTCCATCCATACCTCTCAGTCTTCATTGTATTCATAACATATTACATGGCTTTGTCCCAGTGTGTTATTATTATATATGTTATATATATTATATTATTATGTATTTATTGCAAGTACTTACAATAGTCACAAAGACAGCAAAAGCTCTGATAGAAGTGAGGAGATGGAAGACATTCCTTTGAGTTCAACAGGACTGACAAACATCAGCCATTGTACATGCTGCAGAATACACCATGAATCCATGCCAACTGATACCAAAACTCATTTCAAACCCATCCGTACACAGACACAAATACCCACCAAATTCTTTCTGAATCAGAGAAAACAGTGGGTCCATTTAATTGAGTACGTTCTCTAGAAGTTTCCCTGCATTGGCCTTCTAATGTATTTCTCTGTAAAAACATTTGTTGCATGTATATATTTCCATTTTCCTTGAGATTTCAAAAGAGCTGGCATTGTTAACTTAGAACATTGCTAGTTAATTGTTGGTGAGAAAGACAAATTATGAGCAGGGGAACTGTTCTGTGAGGATTTAGTGTATTTGAATAATTTAGACCCCTGCTGTTAATGTGACAGGATTGTTTTTCTCTTGCAGTAGCCTGCTGCTACAAGAATTAAAACTGTCGTGGCAGGCTACATCTCGGGCTAGGCCTTAGTAATGAGGTTTATCAGTCAATAAATGATTTTATGCAGCAAATTAAACTGTAAATTTGGTTTAGGTGGTAAATATTTAGAGAATAAAGATACCCAGCTAATGAGGAGGACTGGGTGGAGAAAAAAACCTAATTTAAATGTCAATCCTTTAAATCTTTGGTAGACCAAAGCTTTGCAGAAAGTTTACAGCTCCTGCCTTTGTTTTTCCTTACCTTTTTATTTTTTTTGCCTTTGTGAAAAACAACGAGGGAACACTATCTCAACTGTACTTACAGATGCTAGAGAAGGAAGGAAAGGCTTTGGGGGGTATTGTGTATTCCACACACTCACTTGGCTCTCAGACCAAAGCACCAAATAGCCTCATACTGAAAGCTCCTGTTCAGAGAAAGATCCTGTGTGTTGGGCTCACAGCAAATTTGGTGAGAGGTGAGCTCCTGAGGCACAAGGGACACTTCCAACTTGCTCCTGGCTGTAGTCTCTACCTCTTAAAGACACCTTACATGAAAATATCTGCTTGGTCCTCAACCTGTGGCAAGAGTGAGCAGCAGCAATCAGCTGAGGCAACTGGTTTGAAACTTTGTCCTTTCAGAGAGGAGCCAACTTCTGGTGAGATCACCTTTCAGCTCTGGAGTTTAATTCTTCCTTAGGGCTCACCTAAATCCCACACTGCTCTGTCCCTCACCCTTGAGGGCAAGAATGAGATTCTGAGAACATCCATTGATCAACAGGAGGAGTATGGTCTTAAAAGGCATGTCTGGATTAACATGGATGGAAGCACCCTGAACAAATAAATTGCATTTGTTCCAAGGACAGGTGATCAGCAATACTGCTTTAAAAGCAGGCAGGGAAAGAGTCTACCAAAAAGCTAGTTTCCAAGATGAGTCCTTGACTTCCAGCGACATTCCAAGGACTATTCTTTCTCCAGGGAAAGTCTAGAAAATTTAACTCATCTTGGCAAGGGTGTTTATTAACGAGATGAAAATTTTGCATGTCAATTTCTCACCGTGGCCAGAAAGTCAGCTTTCAGAGGAAAAAAATATGTGAAAAACTGCCAGTCAGCTCCATAAAGAATTGCTGAAGTTAGGAGTGTTAACCTTGCTGTCCTTCATCAGTTTCTAACAGTAGTAGCAATTCTTTGTGATTCCTGCTGGATCTGTTATTCCATACCTTCTGACAAGGAAAATATATGCAGCCCCTGATAGAATCCATGAAACAATGGCTTTATTTATGCTTTCCAGGTGACACTGCCAGATGTTAAAATCTCATGCAAACAAGCCAGAAGTGCCTGTACACTACACAGGGCTTACACAGAACTTACTCCAAGATGAGGAAAGCATCCCCTTTCATGACAATCACAAGACAACTAAGAATTGATGCCAGAAATGCCACTTGGAGTCAATTCCAGGCTCAGACACAGTGCAGTTCACAGTGACAACAGCCAGAGAACCCCCCAACTATTGCAGAGACCCCAGGTGTGCCCTTGCACTGAGGGAGCCCCTTGCTGGTGCTCAGGTCAAGGTCAGCCTTGACATTTTAGCCCCCAGTTGTTAAGGCACTGAGCAAAGGTTCTCCAGCAAAGCAGTCAACTGCCCAATGCTTTAAAGTAAAATTTAAAAAGGACACAGTTACATATTGAAAGGAAATTGAACCACAAAATAGCCTAGTAAAAGTCAGTTGGACCCATACATAGTAGACTCCAAACAATATGCTATTAAAGGCAATAAATCCAAACAGCACCCTGGAGATTTGTTTAGAGTTCAGATTATAAATTGTGGATATAGTATGGAAGGCTGTTTTAAACATGAAATCTATTCAATTGCAAGCTGCTGATGTTAACCATTTCTTGAAAGACCCAATATACAAATGCAGTTTATTTGCATGGCAGAGAATGGAATTTCATGTATCACCTTCTCCATGCCTTCCTTTGATTAGATTGCCTCAGTTTAATTACTAAATTCTGTTAAAGAACGTTCAGCACAGATGTAATTTCATGCAGGTGTTACCTGGTGTAATGAAACCAGATGTTTCCATCCAAATAGGCCTCCCTCGTTTGAGATCCATGTGATGCAGCAGCCTGATGTGTACATCCATCAGCTCAAACTGAAAAACAAAAAGTGGTTGGGGGTGTTAAACAACATCAGATTTTGAGTGTAGAATGCATAGTGCCACTTGTTTTTTCCTGTTATACACAAAAGTGTTTATTGGTATGGAACTTCACTTTAAAATATCTTCCCCTGTTGTTCTTGTTTTGATTAATTCAGCAGTCTGGCCACTTTGGTATTTAGAAGCCTGATGTACAGAGGCACAGACTTATATTTGGAAAAGGCAAGGCTATTTTTCACTGACCACAACCTTTTTATTTGTATTGTACCTCACTTCATATAATCAGTGAAAATTTTTAAACAGTTTCTACAATGGACTTGAAAGCTGTTGGCTGGTTAGAGAATGAAACAAAGCATATTGAGGTCTATCAGTAGCAATTTAAAAAAACCCACAAAACTTAAACTCTTTTGTCTTTAAAAAGCTGGAATAGCTTTTGGATACCCATAGATTTCTACAGGAGCCTATTAGGAAGTTATTCTCTATGCAGCCTTAGAGCTGAAAATATGGCATCAAACAGGGAGAGATCTGAGTAGTTACAAGGATATGGATGAGAATTACATAATCAGATCTGTCACTTAGTACCTCACAGACTGTGGTAAAAATGAACAAATTCTATTTAGCTGGTGTAAATACTCCCCAGATGAGAAAATTCATAGAAATCTACTTTTTGCATTCACTTCCTTACAAGTTCTGAGCAACACAGCCTCCTCATTTGCCATCACACATTACCATCACTAGTGCTGTTTATTTTATTTTCTTTATTGTAAAACTACAACTGGACAAATGACAGACCAAAGGCTTAAAGTGACAGAAAGAAGTGCCACTGAGCAGCAACACAGAGAGAACCACCAAGCCTGCATTACCTTTAAGCTGACTGCAATTTTGGATTAGTTTGTGGAACACTCAAATTCTGAATTTTTTTTCTGATTAACCCAGCTGATCAAATACACCATGGTCAAACAAGTGATCAGATGGCACCATCCAACTTTGGGGAAAACTCCCCATGGTGCTGATGATAAAACCAAGGGAATTTGCACAGAAAGCCTTTGCCAGCTCCAAAGTGCCACAAAGGGGTTGTGATGAAACGTTCCCATTTCAACCTACGAGCAGCAAACCCAGCTGCAGCTGGCAGGGGAAGTGGCTCCAACTGGCAGTTCCAACACCAGCTTGAGTCAGAACCTCCTCACATTTCTCCCCATTGTTCTGTCAAGTCCTGATGCTGCACAGATGACACCAACCCAACCTCAGGACTCAAGCTCATGGGACTACAGAGCTCCAAACAATGGGGACCACAGGGCCTCTGGGCATTCACAGAAAGTTCACAAATAACAGCTAACAAGCAGTGGCACAAAAGCCTTGCCAACCAGACAGCTCCAAACAACCAAGACACTTATTCTTTGAGTTAGCTCTTTTAATATTAAAAACAAACAGAGAAGACAAAAATATGAATAAATTACACTACCTCCTCCTCTTCCATCTGTATTCTCACACTAAGCTTGGAGCCTTTTGGAAAGCACCTGAACCAGAGCGTGCACACTGGGGGCTTGAACTGTAGCACAAAACAGCAAAACCAGTGCTTGCACAAGGATGCACAAGTGTGTGGGTACATGCAATGACATTTTATATCAACAGCCTCCAAATCTCCATCTTTGCAATCGCCTTCTGGAATGAATTAATTTTTATTTTGTGTTGTTTTCAGGTTTATTTAGGGGGGGATGAGGAAAGGGAAGAGACAGGCTAGTCAACTAAACTACTGTCTGCCCTCATTATTTCAATTCAGGGACTGACAGTACAAGACTTAATATTACAATAAAGCAAAACTGGTGTCAGCAAAAAAAAAAGTTTCGATGACACACTGATATGGAACACTATGATACACTGGTAAAAACTATGTGAAAACCAGAAACACATAAGACTGCAATTTAATCTTTTTATTTGAAATATAAATATTGTTACTATCAAGCTTGACAGTATAGAAAATGTGTGCCCTGCAGCCTTCTGACAAAACAAAATTTATATTTAAAACTTCCCGAAATAATGCCTTTCATATGTGGAGTTTTGTCACATTGCAGTGGCTCTGAGCCTACCTTATGGTCCTGCACCTTTAATTATTTTATGCCTAGAAGACACATTTTAAATAGAAGAGGCGGGTTACAAGAGTTTTGACAGCTGTAGATGATTAAAATACTGACAACATGCACTATATAAAATTCCCTGAGGTTTTAGCTGGGTACTCACACGAAAGTCAGCGATTAGCTTCCCTCCCCCCCTGCCAAATCCCACCAGCATGAAATGTTCATACCACTGGCCTGTTACCCACCCCCTCTAGGCAAGGCAAACCTTTTATTTTATTTTATTTTATTTTTTTTTAATATCTGAAGGCTACATACTTGAAAATTGGTCAACAAATTTGATTTAGTAATCTGTTCCCATTTAACAAATATGCACCCTGGGTCACAACCAGCTGCTCTGTATCATTGCATGAATGGAGGGGAAAGGAAACCATTTAAAACATATGAATGGTTTTAGGTTTTGTTTTCATCACCCTACCCCACCCCCCCCTCTTTACAAGAGTGTTAAAGCTTGTGCTAACTTTGTGGCCTCCTGAGCTACATGTTTGGGTTGTGTAGAATATTATATTATTTTATTATTTATGAGGTAAAAAGAGTGCTCCTCAGTTCAGAAAAACACTGAAGAACATTCTTAACCTTAATTCTGCTAACTGCCTCCTGACTTTGCATGCTTGAGTTAGGGACATATTTATGTACTTTGGTTAAATCAGGGTTCTACCCTTCAAGTTTTTCCAATTAAAGCTGCATAGGAAATACTATTAATTACACTGACTTCGAGTTGTGGCAAGAACTATGTCAGTCTCTCCATCCCTTTATTACACTACTGGCTAAGGTATCAAAGAAACCCTAGAAGAAGGAAATCACCTCTAAAAACATATGAGCAATTGCAGTCAGATTATCTGGATATGGTTCACAAGTTATTGTCTATTTTTATCTTTATTTAATATTAATTTGTTTAGACACTTCAAAATGCACGAAAAGACAAAGAAGAAAATCTTATCACCCAAAGAACAGACTTAGCATTTGGATGGTCCTATATCAACCCAGAAGAGAGGTTTGTAAAAATGCAAAGGCGGCTTTGGAATAAACCATCTCCTATACTGCTAATGGGAAGGCATAGCCTCCTTCAGCCTCATGAAGCTCCCTGGCAGAGGTGAAGTTTAAGGATGGATGGGGCAAATTCAGTGATCTAAATAAAGCAGAAATGACCCTGAGATGCTTGCAAGGCAGGAAGCAAGAGCAACATCAAGGCTGATATCATGGAAAACGCAGAAAGACCCCCTCCAAGTGCCAAACAGCATGGGAAGGGGTGCCAAATCTTACTGACTCAAATACTTCTAATTCTGCCAAATCTTTCTGAGCAGCTATTCCACACAAATCAATACCCTTTGTGATACCAAACATAACACCTGTTTGACAACAGGCAGCTGGACGAACACAGTGGAATTTAGACTCTTTATTTGTGTAAGAGTACACACACATTTATTTTCTCTGCATGCTCTAACAACTGTCCAGTTGAGTCCCAGTCCTGAACACTCCCAGCTGCAGAGACATCTCAGTGAATCCAGGGGAGGAATGAGCAGGAGCAAGATTCTGCTCTGCTCTCCATGTGCTCACTCTGCCACCATCCCCACCACTGCTCGAGCCCATCCCTGGCTTCTCAGAACTTCTCCTGCCTGCCCAGGTGGGGTGAGACAAGGGTTGAACGGGTTCAGGCAGGAGATGACAAGGTCTGTTGCACACCCACCCCATAATCTGGATACTCTATGAAGAAATGTGGTAATCAGGGAATCTCTACCAGGAGAGTTCCATATGTATTGTGGTTTTTTTGAAGCAGCACAAAGGGACTTGGGTGCACAGAAGGCTACAGGAGCTGATCAGTTTTCAGATGCCCCCTCTCCCATGAGGCACACAGTGTATGTGCAATTGTGTAATTTATTTATTTGTTAATGATTGTGCATATAATTTTGATTGTAGAGAGGTGTAGACTGTGTAGATTTAATAACTCTGATATTAACAAAGGCAGGGAAAGGATGAGGGTCTCCTTGCAGTGCAGTGCAAGTTACTGAAGCAGAAGGAAAACTGCAGAAGCAGGAGCCAAAAATAGAAGTATTTGATTAAAGAAGTACAAGGACATAATAAGAATTTATCAAATGCTGCTATTATGTTTGGCCAAGGTACAAACCACTCCTTTTAATCTTCAATATTTGTAAACAGGACGTTGGATATCTTTTTTCTATTAGAAAAAAGTAAAGCCTTTTTCTTCCTTGGAGAATCAAAAATCCACCTCTTACATACTGCAGGAATGAGCCTCAACAACAGAACATCACACAAAAATACTTCACTTCCTACATAAACATTACTTACAGCAAAGAGTGTAAGTACAAAACAAGTGTGTTTGGAATATACAGGTGCCTTCAGCTATGTGCCTTTAGAATTTCAAAGTACAACAGACAAGAAAATAGGGCCCTCTTCTTTCCTCCTCCTTCCTCATTTAAAAAAGCAATCAACCAAAAAAAAAAAACCAAAACAAAACCAAAAACCAAACTTATTCTGAAGACAATTATCTAAAAAGTGTGAAATCTGTAAGTGACTGGCGTGGCACTGCCCACTGAAATCATTCAGGCTTTTTAGCCTTCAAACCAGTAAGAAATAAACCAAGGATTAAGTGCTGGGAAAGCTCTAAGTGGGGAAGATGTGTGCTCCTCCACCCCTTTTCCAACACTCAGTCCTCCCCATGCAACCAGCAGCATCAGCCCATTCCCAGATGATGGCCAGAAGACAAGAGGGACAATTGCTGCCCCTCAATCAGCCAGCACTGACTCCCAAGTTGAATTCCCCAGGGGCTCAGGCACTTGCTCCCAGGAAACTTGGGAGGTTGTCTTTAAAAAAATAAAAATAAAATAATAAAAATAAAATATCAGGGAGTATTTAAAGAATCCTCATCACCTCACCCTTGGGAAAATGAGTTATTAAAAAGGCTGGAATGTGATCTGTGTCAAAGGAGACATTACATCAGCTGCTTGTCTGCCTCTTTCTTGTTGTTCACATTCTCAGTAAAACAAAAGAATGAAATACATAACCTGGTGTCCTTGTCTTCAAACCTTCATTGTTATATATAGGATATTGCTGAGTATTTTATGGCTACTGCTGTTTCCTCAGTAGAAACTCCTTGATACAGATGTCCAAGCACTGGTCTGCAGAACTCAGTGTCTATTAGAGCACTTAAGCCACACAGCTCAGCTCTTTCCAGCCTCCCAGTCCCTTACATTTATCATCCTCTGTATTACTGGTTGTATCATCACTTTCCAACTGGCTTTGGATTTTCACAGAGCTGAGCTTCCAATGCACATGCTGAGCTGTTCAGGGTCTGTCTCTCATCTTTCTTCACACAAGTAGTTACAGCTTAGGATTTTTGTATCCAATTATGAAGAAAGATGAGGATGGAACAGGAAATAAAAAGGTGACAGGTAGAATTACAGAACAAAATGGTACTGTATGCTTGCTTGATGCTAATTGGTTTTCTTAACTGTTTAAAATCTGCAGCATAGCATAAAACCACCCAACAGGAGTGGTCTGCCAGCATTTTAGACATGTTTCTAGTCAATTTAATTTACTTAGTGGCAGCTCTAATATGTTTTGGCTGAGGAGGATCTCAACAGACACACCAAAGATGACCTTTATGGCACACAAAAATAGGAGGGGTTAGAGGAAACAAATGCTTTTATTAAAGAAAATGTGAGATGTTTTGGACTGGGTGAGGTTTTTAGCTTACAGAAGTGGCAATATTTAAGTAAATGAGTTAAAAGTTCAGCACTTCTGAGTTGTACCATTACAAATAATTTACCCCTTTCATGTGCTTATTGGTATTGATGGAACTTTCAAAGTCAACTCAGCTGAGACTGCAGCCAGGTCAGTGCCCAAGAGCAGGTGGAAATAAGAACAGTCAGGGGACAGCACATCAAAGTAACACCCTACAACTGAGTAATTCCTCAGCACCAGTGGTCTGGGTTTGATTCTGAGGATGCCTAAAAACTCAGTGAGAGTGAGGAAGAAAAGTTAAAATTTCTGGGCACCAAAAATTGTGATACTGAAATCATTCTGCTGTGGGAAGTGGGGAAGGTTGTCTGCAGTGCCTCCATCCCACCTGTGCTTTACAGCTCTAGTATCCTAAATTTGAGTAGATACATCATTTCCATACCCTAAGAATAAATAATTTAGTTTTTTTAAATAGTACTTTCTCCACCAGCATAGACACAATATTTTCATACCCTTTACACAAATACAGGTGAAGGACACCCACTTCAGTAAATGTGGGTTGTGTATGGCAGAGCATGACAAAAAGGACTTAACTGATGTCCAACAGCTTTCAATGAAAACTGATCTTAGAGATCAACCTCTGTTCCTTTTGTATTTCTCTTTATCAGTACTAAAAGTGATGGAAGGTAAGAAGGTGAAGAGAAGAAAGAATAAACTTGCAATCAACCTTAGACAGATAACCAGATTTTCAGTGTGGGCTCCAGAAGTAAAGGGGGTAATAATCTTAAATCCAGCATTTTCTCTGGGGGTTGATGTTATGAAACAATAGGCATAAACCAAATAATAACCATTGCCTTCTTGGGAACTTTGAGAAGCTCATCTCATTCAAGTTTGAAAGCACTTTGAGATTCAGACAGCCAACTGCTGTAGAAAAGCAAGGTACACTTAAAACTCAGCACTTTGGGCTTAATTTATGAGCCCAATTACAGCTTTTGGGATCCTGTACATTAGTTGTATATATATTTCTACATATTTCCAAGAAAAATGGTCCTCAGAAGATGATGAATAGCATGGCTTACTGGAAAATATATGACAGGTTCTAAAAATGGTACATTTTAAAATTGGTATAGATATTTATACATGCTCTGATCCTCTGAGATGTATATTGAAATTTGTAATATAAACAGCAAAGGGCATTCCAAGACAAGCAAATTAAAATGAATTCTGCATCATTCTCTCCTGTCCTATTATTACAAGTTCTCAGGGGGCCTACAAAAATTTGTATGCGAACTAAAACTGGATGTGAGTCTAGTAAAAGTTTCTTTAAAAAAATCTAATCTTTTATTAGATTACAATGCAACTGCTGTTTAAAATAAGAAGCTAGGGCTATTATCACAATATATGAACAGAGTTTGTGATAGACTATCACTAGTATGCCATGTGTTTGTAACATTTTACATTGAAATGTATATATCACCAATTCAGGGTGAAAGAACTTTATTCTTTCTCAAAACTAATATCATCTCCATCTGTAAGAAAAGATCCATTTATCACCATCTGATAAAACCACCATTTATTCAAAATCTCTTAGCAGTAGCTTTACTCTTTCCTCTTGGGTTGCTCTTCACAGGTAATAATATAGCCCTGAATAGGACCTCCCCAGCCAGACCCCCTCTGAACATCTGTCTACCTTGTTCTGGAAACCCTCTGATGCAGACTGCATCATTACTCCATTCCCCTTGTGCTTAAAAAGTTTTCCTCCCAGTCATCCTAATGCATCTTTGCTGAAAATTAAATTGGTTTCTTTTGAATTCCCTCAAGTGGGGAGAGAACAATAAGCACCAGCCTTCTCCTAACTTTCTCATATTGGAAAGACTATCCTGATGATTTCTCTGTAGGTTTATCAGTTCCCACAACTTTTCTTAATGGGTCATGTTCTGTAAACCTCAGATTTCCCTGTCACACTCCACTCAACTTAATGTGCCTTCTTGATAGGTAAACATGGTGCCCAATGTAATTCTTCAGAACTTCACTGCACCTTAGTTCAGTGCACTCTTCACTGGAATTTTTTTCCCTTAATTTTTCACAAGGATATGATGTGAAACAAAACCAAAACTTTCCTGATTCCCCTTTCCCCAGCCTAGATATTTTTTTAGAGAAAGAAAACAGATGGATTTGTTGTGAACAAATTTTGCCAATCTTACGCTATCTTTACAACCTTTAACTAACAGGATTTATTTTATTTTATTTTTAAAATATTTTTTCCCTCTGTATTTCCAGGAATAGCTACTGGGCTGACTGGTCTATAAATTCCTGATCCCTTCTTTTTCTGCTTTTCAAAAGGGAAGTATGACATCTACTCTTCGCCCACTCTTTGGGGCTTCCTTCATCCTCCAAAATTCTTGGAGATTATCATTTGGCATTTGCACAATAAAAATGCATGCTGCTATTTCGTTTTTAACAGACTGAGGGACTCATTCTAGGATCTTCCTGGAGAACTAAACAGCCAGACATCCTTAAAAATTCGATTTTAATATAGTCTGACTTCCAACCCTAAGCAAATTTGCTCACATACATATTGTTTCCTCACTCTCCACCTCCAAGTAAAGAATGAACAAGTTCAGGGATTCAAATTGTCAGAAATCTATGCCAGAAAAAAGAATTTTCTCCAGATAACAGAGTAGGCCACTGCAAGGGATAGGAGTGACAGTGAGGGATGGAGAAGGAGAACCTCTCCTTCCAGCAGCTGCTGGTTATTAGATGAGTTTTCCTATAAAGTGATATCTCATCAAAGAAGTACAAGCCAAATGCACCCCCAAATCCTGGCTTATTAGCAATGAAAAATTAATTCCAAGGCAAGGAATACCAGCACAGTCCTGATCTCCAAAAGCTTTGAGTTTTGGGTTTCAGGCTAATTACTTCAGTGATCCAAGATGCTTGCTTCTATCCAAAGGTCTCTTCCCCAGCTTTCCCAGCCTGGCTGCTCCTCGAGTGCAGGGCATATACTATCATTTAATTACTACCAATATATATCATTCATAAATAACTTCATAACCACTCAAAACCTGCTATGTATGACAATTACTCAGTCTTTAATATTCTGGACTGCTCCTGAGGTGAGGTGCAGAGACTGCAAGAACAAATAATGCAAATATTTTCTGTGTTGCAAGGTCCTAACCCTAACCCTCCCTGCACTCCTCCCACATTGTCACCCAATGTCACCCAAGCTGCAGACCCCCACAGTAAGGACATTAAGGCCACATCTCAGTCAGTGCAGCTGTCCCTCCTTCTGTGGCCCAAGGGATCAGAGAGAGTCCTGAGAAGCAGAGCCAGAGATGTGGTCCAAGCCTTATCACCACCTCCCCACCATGATTCCAGCAACGGGTTAGAAACATCACTGCCTTAAGGTTATGCACATGAGGAAAGGGATTGCAAGATTGGTTTCAGATTTGTGCTAAAGAGAAACTTGAATAGTGGAAGGCAGGCAACTTGAAACCTTTAGCAGACATTAAATGCTCTTAGTAAAGAAGAGAAAGAAATTGCTGTCTTTGTGTGGTGCCCCATCTAAAAATGTGAAAGGTACTATGGTATGTCACTTGTGCACCAAACACTATGTTATCTTCTGAAATTATAGAAAGGAGAAGGATACTTTTAGTAATTGTGCTACTCAAGCTGCCGAAATAAAGTCTGTTTCTCTGGGTACAACTAATTCTGTTTGTGGTTTCAGTGACCACTGCCAATATTTCAATAGTATATACATTACGAACTGCTACAGCTGGCAAGGTGTATCTGTGTTGTCTCTTCCAGGGAAGGATTTTGCTGCCTATTTAAAAATGAATAGATTCAGAAGTGGAATCCAGCATGGAAAATGAAGGAAGGTCAGGAGAAGGGTAATATTTATGGAAGATTGAACATTTTAGTGTGCTACTGGCTTCAGGGGCTGCACTCCCTCAATAAGATCAGGTTTGTGTACTGGTGTGCTGAGCAGACAGAGCAGAACTAAAGTCTTAGTTTGAACCTTCAGAAACACACAGCTGCTTAGTATCCAAAAAAGAAAAGATGGGGAACTTTTACATTTAATGCCACTCTAGAACAGAAATGCTTTAACCAAATAAGCAACTCAGAAAGGGCTTTTTAGCCAACAAGCTCAAAGCTCTCTACAATTCCCCTTGGGATTGGAAGCCTGAAGAGGAGATGCTGCACCTCACCCCCTCTCCAGCAGAAAGCTGCAGCTGAAACGTTTGGGTGTTGGGCAACTGGATGGATCGAGTGCTCCAAGGGTTGTAAAATGGTCCTGAAGGATGGAAGAAGTGCCCAGAGGGTTGTAAGAAGGATCAGAGGGAAGGATGAAGAACATGGATGGTTGTAAAAGTGATCTGAATGTTTGAGAGTGATGTGAGGGAGAGTACTGGAGACTATTCCAGAACTGCCAGCTGTAATGAAGATGCAAATAAACAATGAGAGTTAACACTCCATGGCTGAATTAATTTTTTGGAAAAACATAAGAGCCAGTGAGCTAGTGGGAGAAGTATTCAGTGTGAACATCTGCCTTGTTCAAATGTATAAATCCAATGGGACTGTGGGGAATTCTTATCCTCACGTGACCGACCTCTCATTGATATCATGGTTGTGGTCTGAGCACATCCCATCTGTAAACAACATTATCTTTATTTGTTGATAGTCAATTGTGTTTGGCAGAGACTGCATGAACATGAATGCTATACAACATAACCTCATGTCTACACCTACAGAGCCATTTTGATAGGAAGAGTGTGACCATATAAAGAATAATAAAAGAAATAAAGAAATATTGAAAATTGCCTTCAATGGCAAGCAGAAAAAAATAATTTTCAGAGTTTTCAATTTTGTATCTTTAAGCATTGAACTCAGGGGATGGGAGGGAGTGAGGGAAGAGGCACAACAAAGTGAAAACAGTAACTCTAAAAATACCCTTGCAGAATGCAGCAAGGAAACCCATGCACTGGGTAGTGATGAGAATGAATTGAAACACTCCCCAGCACAGTGCTTTGGGTCCTTGATGCAAAACACATGAGAGCTGTTGCACTACTTCTCTGCTCTTACACACCCTTTAGAAGGCTCAGGCCTCCCAAAGGAACATTTTCTGCACAACAATGACATAAAAAAATAAAATAAAATATTTACACCATTGTTCAACAGCTCTTCCAAAGGGTTTCTATTAATATCAGTTAATTACCCATGGAAAATACCCCATATTTCCCAATACCAGCTAAGAAATCAATCTTGGTTAATTCAATGACCAATCTTGTAAGCATTTTACTTGGATCATATCAGACCTCTGACTTCTCAAACTTATTTTCATCTGCCTGGGAGCAAAATTCCAGTTGTATATCTAAATCCACTCTGCAGCTCCTCTCCATATCAGGCATAACTTTGCTCATGTCTACAAACCTCCCTGAGCAAGAAATGAGCACAGCTCCAAGGTTCTGCAGGTCCTGCTCCCTGCTCTGTTTCTTTGCACATTTTGTTTTCCTGCAGTAAATAAAGTGACTTACAGGAAGCTTCCAGTAGTGGAAAGTTGTAACTCATCTGAAAAGAATCTGTGCTTTAAGGAACAGGCACCTTCTTACTGGATGTTAAATAATATATCACACAATGCAATTATTCTATGTCTCCTGGTCATCACATGGTCTGGGGCAATCACAGTCTCTCTCTTTGTTTTTTTTTTTTTATTAATATTGGGAAAGGATCCTACAGAATTACAGACTACATAGAACTGTGCTCTTCTCTCTGCATAACTGAACCTCTCATCAGAACAAGCAATTTTTAAACATCATGATCCATTCTCCATTTCACATCTATACACACAAAAATAAAATGCACCAATTGTCCAATTGTGTTTTGGGATGGTTGCTTACCACAAAAATACCAGGCAATTACACGGTATGATGTTCTAATTAGAAACTCTCTCTCAACAGGTCCTGTTTGGAATGTGTGACACTCCTCTGTACTCCATGTCTGAAGTTGAGCTGTATTACAATCACATCTCCAGTCAAAGAACATTGCCATTTTTTTCCCAGATCAGACACCTGTTATCAATTTCAATGGTATCTGATTGAATATTTGTGCAGGAAGGACAAGAATCAATTATTCATGAGTACTAACAACAGACTGCATAAACATAGTTCATGAACCTGAATCCTTTACAACCTAGCTTATCTTCAATACATTTATAAGGGCAGCCCCATCTTTTAAACAACTGACATATTTATCACATGAAAAGGGGAGGGGATAAAGAGGAAACAAATGTTTTTGTGCAATAAAATATGAGATGTTTTGGATTAGGCGGAGTCGGGGTTTTTTGTTGGGGTTTTTTTTGTTTGTTTTTTTTAAATATAAAATGGTAATATGTAACTACTTCACTAAATTTAGCTGGACATAAATTGTGACAACCATTTCCCTGAGACCCCCAGCTCAGGTTTCGCTGAAACAGGCCATTTGGGTAATTCAAATGAACACAAAAATGTGTGCAACTTTTGGATCCCTACCCAGGAGTCTTGTGTGAGTTTTGGACTCCTACATGTTCTTGGCAATTTAATGGGAAAAAAAAAAAACAACAATCATTTCGAGGTTCTCCTGTCATTAGGTTTTCTCCACTGCAGGAACCTCTGTTCCCTCCCTGGCAGCCCCTTCTCTTTCAGATTTCCAGGATAATGCAATTAATCCCTGCTTGCTCTGCACCACTGATCTGGTTGAATGCACTCCAGCAGAAATCCTGCACCTTGTTGTCTCATGTGAGCTCCATAATACAAATGTGACTGATATCAGAAGGGGAAAAGCCTGATCCACAGTTCCAGGGAAATTCTTACCCTGATACCATAGTGGAACAATAAAAAAGAAAGCAGTAAATAATGTATTCTGTTAAAAGGCTTCCTTCCTCCAAACAAGGCTGTTAATGTTGCTGTCATGTTTAATACATTTTTATGTATACTCTGTTTTCTTATAACAACGGTTTAAATTTCAATACAAATGCTTAAAGCATGTGACATCCTGAAATTACAGCATCCATATTTAAAGTCCCAAGATTACAGCTTCTAGTGGTGAGTGCTTAACTATCATGAAACACAATTTGATTTAAAATCAATCCTCCTATTGACTTTAAAAAGCACCTAGTGCTGTTTATTTGTTTTTATGGAAAATAATACAGGCAATTAATTTCTTTCATACCTTAAGTGTCTGAGTTATGAATATCTATAATGTAACATGGCATGCTTGATGAATAACACCTGAGGTGATTTAGTTTAGAGCGAGTGACTGGCAGTTAGTGACTGATAAAAACTTTCTGCATGATATGCAACAGACAACTCAGCTGTACAGACAAAAACAAACTTGGGGTGAAAAAAATTTCCATCGTGTTACATTTTATGCTGGGGAACCAGAGAGAAGGAGGAGGATGTAATTCTTTCCTAGATCTAGTAGCTGTTGCTTTAAGAAAAGAAACAACAAGGTTATGGGTTCTCCCTCTGCCATGCATCTCCTTCATAAATTCTAGCATTAAATTATAAATAAAACATATGAGGACTCAGCTCAATGAGAATTATGTCTGGACTTTGGCACTGTGTAGGGCTGCACAAATCCATACAAGCTGCTTAACATTGATTTTCTTTGGCGTCTTTCGCAGCCCTACGCGGCCTTCGCAATGCAGAAGGCAGACATGGCTCTTATTGTAGCAGGCCCTTTGCCATTAATTACAGACATGCTTTTCCTTAATGACTGGGCACAACTGGCCTGGTGAGCCCCTGGCTGGATCACCAGAGGATGCAATCAGCAGCACAAACCAGGACTGTCAACCATTTGCTATTCCTGGCCTGCCACTTCTCCCCGTCCTCTTTGCCAACGAGAGGTTGAGGTCAGTAGCCCAACTGGCTGAGTTCTCCTCCTCACCCCTCCTTCTGTACCACCTTCTCCAAAAGAAAAAAGGACTCAGCATGGATCCCTGCTCACCTTCAAGCAGAGGTCAGTAGGGAAAGCAAGAGGAAAGACCCACCTTTCATACACCTTGAAGTGAAAAACTCCACAGCAAAGCCAATATTATCCTCTTGCTCAACATGGAAAGCTAACCAAACCTCCTGAGTCTGCAAAACTCAGTGGAAAAGTGGAAAAAAAATGCACAAATTTTGCCTGTGGTATTTTCACATCTTCACTCTGGCCCTGGCTACAAAACTAAATGGTCTTGGTGGTTAGCACATGGGGCCAGGAGTGAGGAGCCCTAGGCTCAAATCATACCTCTGCTATTGACTCACTGCAGCAAACTGTTTGGACAAAGTTCTTGAAAAGCATTCCCTATTTTTAGGAGACAATTTTTTTGTATAAACAAGTAGAGACATGTGGGCTCAGATCACCTACCACCTTTCATAAAACCAGAAGGAAATTCTGGCACACACCACACCACTGTCAACCATCCAGACCATGATCTGGACCTTCATTTCAGAAGACAAAAAGCACTCTTCCATGTGAGTCAGAAAGCTGAGAGCTCCTCTTGTGCCCAACAAAGACTCTCCCAGAGGACTGCAGGACTCAGCGTTTAATCATGACACCTAAAATTACTGGACAAATGAGCTTGAGCACTCCCTGTTTGCCCCATCTGCTAAATGGGCATTATGTGTGTGTCATGAGAGTCCTTTGACCTATGACAGTGTATCAGAAAACCTGGTGAGTCCCCAAGTTGAAATCAGAATAGCAAAAATTTACTCCAACATTTTAAAGAACCTTAGAAGATGGTTTGGTTCAAGTCTGCGCAGCTTACGTTAGACAAATATTTGCTGGAGGATAATTTTAATTTTTCCAGATTAATTTATCTGGGTTAATATTCCCCTGGATATAATCTATGTGTGGAATTGCTTTTCTTAATAAACTTTTCACATCAAATGCATCCTGCTGGGCAGATTTTGCCACTTTAGCAAGAGCAAATGAAATATGTATCCGATTAGGAAAAAACTATGTTCATGTTAATTTCATGGTTTATTTATTTTTACTTAAATCTGACATACTTCCAGGAAGATCTATCACTATTAGCCAATCCACATAATTGGTTCATCCAAATAATGACTGCAGAGCATGTTAAAGAAATCAGGCACGACCCTGGCAAAAGAGCAGGAGGTAGAGCTCTCATCAAAATCAGTTCTCTCTCAGATATCAAAGGTCACTGATAATTATTCATGTGTCTAAGAATGAAATTTGCCTCTTTGAGTGGTATTACCCCTTCACTTGCAGTAACATAAACAGTAAAAAGAATTAAGTGAGACATCCTCACTGTTGTTCTACCAACTGAATGCCATGTTTCTGTCTGCAATTCACTCTCTGCTGAATTGCCTGAATTCTGCATTTCAAAGCCTGATGCAGTTTCCTTGCCCAGGGCTGATTATATATGGCATGTTTTTCCTCTTAACTGACTTCACAATTTTTGCACTCCTAGAGAATTCCCCCCTCCCAAATTTATACGAATTGTGTAGGAATTCTGTTGTTAAATGAAGAAAAATGTGGCATTTCATGGTTAAATCTAGATGTGGAGTTCTGAAACCTGCTCCTGAAGTGCAGAGAAAGATTTCACATTCGGGGGATCTGCCTGGTCTGTTCAGGTGCTAACAGATCTCATCCTGTCCTGTCACTATCTCAACTGGAAAGGCCTCATCTCTAGGGGACAGAAGCATTTCATCTTCTTGGATTCTTTTCACCCTCAGAGCAGAACCCAATCAATAATTGTTACAATTTACAATTTGAGAGAAATATGTTTAGAGAAAAAAAGAAATGAGAAAATCAAATCAACCATGTCTTAAAATGCATGGTGAACATATCCCTGGCCTTATGTCCTTTATGGAAATTGTGCTTATACAACAGACAACTCAGCAATGCAGTCAGGATACTTCCAAAGGCACTAAGGGGGAATGTCAGCCACCACCGATGAGCAGCTTTGTACCCTTGGCCTTTCAGGTGCAGGCTGACAAGTTAAGGTGCTTTTCTTCCTCTGTATGAAAAGGGAGTTTTCATAGCCTGGATTCCAACAAATAAAATGCAATCCAAAAGTGCTGGGCATGTGCTAAATTTCTTAGAAGAGTGGGATTACCAGCCCCTCTAGATAGACTGGCGGATGCCAATGTCTATTGGTACTCAGTGCTCTTTTTCAAATGAAAAAAGAGAACAAAACAAAACAAAAAACCTTCAGAATCCCTTCTGGATGGGTAACTATGTCCACTCAGCATGGGAGCAAAATGGAGTCTGCTTGAGTTAATTTCTCCTCATTTATTTATATTTAGCTCTGCAATAATGGTCCAGCAGCTCCCACTCCACTGAAATGGCTCAACATTACCTCTTGAAATTAAAAAGCTGCTGGATAACAACTCAAAGTGCTTTTTACATGTGGCTCTAAGGAAGGGAATCCCTTTATTTATAAAACAGCAAGTAGAGGTAAACCAAAAAGGATTCTGTTAGGCTGCATTAAAGGAAATCTACTGGTTAGTCAGGTGTGTTGTCAGCCAGGTGGATGTGAATTCCCTTAGTCTGACAGACCCAATTGGAACGTCACCCCAGGGAAACACATCAACATCCACAAAAACAGGGATCTTAGGGTCAGCAGATCTCTGAAGACCATGTCAACCACATCTGTGGCACTTGGCCACCATCATCTTCAGTCAATGTGTAGGATCCCCTGGCTGTAAAACCACTTTGAAGCCCCTACAGAAACACCACATTGTTTTCTGCCTTCCAGACTTCTTCCTCCACATTTAACTACTTTGAAAAATGGTCATTATTCACAGCTTGAAAAAAAGAGAGATGACCTAAAATATATCTAGGTAAGCTTAAGAAAAGGGATAATGCTTTTAACCCTCTCAGGCACAGATTCTACAGCTCTGATTCCTCTCTTTTTCTTAGGTTATCCTACATTTCCATAGCTACATGTATTGCTTGTGGTTGGAAACTCTCTTGCCCACTTTTTATCCCCCTATGTCATAAACATCTATTTGAATTTAAAACTAATTCTAGGTTTTGGTGATTATTGTTGTTGTTCAGAAGTGAAATATTTCCATCATCCATGTGGAATACTGTAAGTATTTCAATTTTTTTAAGTAACAAGAGGAAAAGCACAGGGCATGTAATTCTGAGAAGTGGACTTCAATCAAGCTGGGTATGGGATCCCACAGAATGTGTTCTTTAGCAACTCTGTTGTTTGTGTTGAGATATCTGGTAAGGTCTTTTGGGAAAACATACCACATATCTCTTTAAGGTCCAACCAAAACATCATCTATCCTGCCCTCAGTACAACAGCCTTACTGAGATAAATATTTCAAGGGGAAAAAAAAAATCTTCCACTGTAAATCATACTATCCAAACACTGCTGGGCCAAACTCTCTACCCTCCACCCCAGTGAGATGCTGCATGCTCTAATAGGGAGTCTGAGTATTTGACAAAATTTAGGAGGTTAAAATTAAGAGAACATAACTGTGGTCCTCTAAGAAATTATTCTGTTCTTATTTTCTCGCTTCTCTTTTTCTTGGCACCAGGGGACTTTGGGTCAGAGCTAAACAGCTTATGAACTCATTTCCTAAAATTTTCAGTCTCCCAAAAGCTTGCTTTCCTTGGATTATTTTTAATTCAGTCGATTTGTAACACATATTCAGCCTGTATCCTCCACAATATTTTATGATAAATCCCATTCAATTTCACATGTACGGTCGCAAGCTTTATTGCTTAACAAACATTTCATCTACTCTCCCATAATTTATATCTGAATGGGTTTATTATAGGCATAGCATTTCATTCATTGTGCAGTTAATTCTGTAACATGCTGCCTGTTTTCTGTA
This sequence comes from Calypte anna, assembly GCF_003957555.1. Taxonomy (NCBI): domain Eukaryota; kingdom Metazoa; phylum Chordata; class Aves; order Apodiformes; family Trochilidae; genus Calypte; species Calypte anna. The sequence continues at coordinate 14,928,339 of NC_044257.1, forward strand.
TGGCCGCTCTACCATTATGTGCTTTCAGTACAATTGAATTTTTCCTTGGGAGCTTTATAAAATGGTTTATGAATATGTAATACAAATTGTATTAACAAGGCAAATGTACTTTTTATTCCTTTTGTGAACATTTCCAGTCAATGGGTAGTAGGAGAACAAGCATGGTAGCACATGTCTCCCTCAGTTCCTACTCACTGGGGCTCCCCATGCAATATTACTTTTAAAGGGCTCATCACTTCAAAAAGAAAGCTTTGCAATATGAATTCTCTCTTTGTAGGGACTTTTCACCTTCTCTTCAGGTAAAAGGATCTTTGGCAGATCATGTTTTGGAAAGATGTAACCTTTTATCACATCCATTCCAGTCAGTCTATTGCCTTGACAACCTTTAAGTATTTGTTTTGCATTACCACCTAGAAACACCAGTCCTGTTGCACTGCATGCCCAAACACATATTAAAACACAGAGGCAATCCTTGCCCTAGAGCTGTGATTGACCATACATGTCTAGTGAGATGGGAAGAGGATATGATCAAAGAATGGGAGTAAGAACAGGGTTAGACAAGGTTGCAACATCCATGACATACTCCTCCTGCTCACCAACTGCTGGAGGGACTATGTCATACAAGGGGGAGGTATAAATGATGTTAAATGATCACACAAATAGTTGAGGGAGCTCCTACGATGCCTGAAAATATATTCATATACTTAAAGAACGAGTAGCAATGGCTTTCTTTACCTATATTAGGTCACTTCCATTTGATAGGAAGACATTTGCACATTTAGAAACCATGGCAGGCCCTGGGCTTCTGAGAGCACAGAAAGCTTGCATACAAGGGGAGGCAGAAGCTTATTTTACATCACAACCTCAAAGTTCACCACAACACCCTTCCTAAACCTCACAGGAGTATTTGCTAATGGACTTCACCTGCTAAAGCACTTTCTAAATCTTCGATCTGTCTCTGATTTGAGAACATAACTCATCTTAAAAACCCCATCTTTCCATTCCCCATCTTGGTCAGCACACTTTCTAGAACACAACTGTGTCCATTGCCCTGGCTGATGAGTAATGGCTTGCCATATGTTCTTACTTACAGAGCAGGGGATTAATTCCTCACTGACATGACAGGAAGGCTGGAGCCTTCAGTAGGAAATAACCTGGTACTGACAGAAAAAGGACAAAACATGAAAAGTCTGAATATATTCCTGCTCAGCTGCACAGATCACGACAAGGGACAGGGCAAAAATTTGCCACTGGAATTCAGATCCTTTTCAAGTTTGCCCACAGGCTCAGTAAGGGCTGCACCATCTATACTGGGAGGCAAGCAATATTTAGCATTTATACTGCTTTTATCCCAGTATTAGAGATAACAGAAGTACAGAGAGGTAGATCAGAGAATAGGATTTGGCTTGCTTCTGCTCTCAGATTCCCTCCCATACACATGGAAGAAAATCCCCTGGTGCCATTCTAGATCCCTCAAGTGGATCCCTCAAGTCCCTCAAGTTGGATTTGCAGGGAAATCATCATGAAGGAAGAGCAGGCACAAGTACAAGAAGGGACTCTCACATTTCATGAAACTTATGTGATTGTAGATTATGTGATTCCTATTTTAGGAGAGGAAAAAGCCCTGCTTCTAAAAAAGGGATCTTGTTATCTGCCAGGCATATGCAAAGTGGGGTTCAGTAGTGGAACACTCAGTGGAACACTTGTGCTTTTCTAGGTTAGGTTCATGAAAGGACTCAGAATTAGCAGCATGGCTCACTGAGCCATACCCGCTCCTTATTAAACTCCTCCAATGACAATTTTACTGGTGTTTTATATTAGTGTTAACAAAGGACCTGAGTAAGATGTAAGGAAGAGATGTTATATTTTAAATAAGAAGTCCAGGTAATGTGTCACAGGGGACCTTAGGATCAAATGAGCTTTTATATTTTTATGTAGAATGTAATCACTTTTTTCATTATTGTGGTTGCTACATTACTGTTATTAAAGAGTTTATCACCCTGTGGGGGATGCTGCTCATTGGAATAACATGCTTGCAGACCAGAAGAGACAGTGTAGCTTCAACCCTTAATTCATGACACAGCCGAAGGACAACAGCACATCAGTAGACAGACACACACAGGGACTGGTGTGACATGCTGGGTACCCAGCATTATCCCACTGGTGCCATGGGAAGTCAGAGCTAGATGCAGAGGAAACTGGGAAGTCATTGTTATAAGGTCATCTGGTTTTCAGTCTTTAAGAACATGCAGAGGTTCTAGTAGGCTTTTAGAGAAACTGGCCAAAATACAACATGTAAAGAGAGGACAAATTGGCCAAAAAGGGCAAGATATGACAAGAAATGGAAAACTACCTAACAGGCCACTTATCCCTATTCAAACTTCGGAAAACCTTAGAACTTCTCCCTATACTGTTATATAGCTATCATTTATTATCGAGTTGACCTTTAGCCTTCTCAACCTTGGCAACATCATGCTTTGGTGAGAATTATTTTTGAACAGAGTAGCTGATTTGCTAGAAGCCCCACTTTAAAAGGGTAGGGGCCAACACCCTCTTCCCACTGATCTGTATTTCAGCAAGCACTGCAGTGCACATTGCAAAGAAAAAGGGTGCCAGCTCCTGGCTCCTTGCACATTAAACACCTCTTCTATCTCAGCTCCAGACTGCACTCATGAGAACTGTCAGTAAGGAGTGAGGTTCACTGCACAGGGTTTGATGCCTCCCAAAGTTTCCCAGGCTAATCACACAGCTAAATGCACACAGCTGAGAAAGAGAACATTGTTACTGAAGTTTCCTTAAAGCATGGGTGGTGCTATTCTTTGGCATTTTGCTCGTTTTCAAGGGGGAGGATATCAATATGATATGTCAAGACTGGAATGCAAACATCTAAAGACAAATCTAATAAGTGTGTACATATCATTACCTGTTGCTTCACTGAGACAAGGAAGGAATCCCTTTGAGGAAGGTGACCAGGAATGCATTACCACAGCATCTTAAGAAATGCAAGTGATTCATATTGCCCAAAAAGGTTAGAGAGAGTGAAAGAATAAATAGGTCTCTTTTCTCCTCCTCAACACTTAAAATATCACTTTGCTTCATTTTCCATGACAGGCTGTCAAATAAATACCTGCCCTGACTAGAGGAAGAAATGCTTCCCCAGTTCCAGAGGGATGGCTCCTTCTGTTTTCATCTCAGCAGTTCTGACCACACCAAATCCCAACCTATCAGTACAGCGTGGGAAAAATGGATATCCTGGAACACCAATACTCATGTGTGTATTATCCATGGTATCTGCTGCTATCATTTATCAAATATATCCTTCAAAAAGTTGGAATTGGATATCTGACAAGGAGAAACAATACTCAGGCTGGGTTCACCCAGGCTACCATGAAGCATTTGATGCCTGTGACACAAGAACAGGGGGTAAATTGCTATTTACCCTTTCACTCAAACACATCCAAGACTTGACGACCTGCCAGAGCTGCCAATGTAGAGCTGAATGCTTGGGCAAGAGGACCCAAGCAGTCCCAAGATGCTTGTTTCTTACAGATCCATCATTGTAGCATCTCATTGAGCACTAGGTTGAGAGTCTTGACAGATTTGTTTTGAGATGCCCACCCTCCTCCACTGTCATTAACTGAGCACCTTCCCTCCACTGGTTTATTATTCAACACTGTTGCAGATATTCTGGAGATCACAAAATGCTATGTCAGCTACCAAGGCAAGGGCTTTTGCAAGAGAGAAGAGCTGCCTGGTGCCCTCAGGATGGCCACACCAGCATGAACCAAAGCATCCTCCAGGAAGCTGGAATGCCCTAACATAAAATCACCTGCTGCCATGCTTTAACCACACACCTTAGTTTGCCTTTAAGGCAAGGCCAGGCTAGAAAGAAACAATTTCCTAACTCTCCTGAGTGAAGGAGATTTAATCTCATGCTTATTGCACGTGCACAAAATGAAGTCAGCCCCTAGAGAGCCCCACAAGTGGGAGGCACTCCCTGTCCTTGGATACCCACTCACACGTCACACAGCCCATAAACCCTGTCACACAGTAATGAGATTCAAATAATGCAGAATCTACAAAGTAGTAACATCTGTAGTTAGACTATTTAACTTAAGTCACAAGGATTAACAGTCCCCATGGTTGTAGAAATACAGTAACCACAGATGACAGAAGAATTGGTGCCATCTTGCACTGCCTGGCTAGCCAAGTGATTTTAATCTTCTTTTGGGGGAGATATTGGATCTTACAGACCACTGGAATTCAACAGTCCGTGTATTATCTCTGTCCCCTCGTTATGGGCTTTTTGTCTAAGAGGCCAGAAAATCATGTTTTAATTTGAAAAATATAGCCTTAAAAATAAAAAGCAAAAAGCTATCTCAAGGAAAAAGTCCAGGACAGACTTTGGTTTTCAGTTAACAACTCTCCTATAAACTTGTGTAACCAAAGCTCATGAGCAGAAGATCACCTAACAAATCCATGCATGCTTGCCAATGCACTGCTGGAAATGGATTACAAACCCACTTTCAAAATAGAAAGAAGAAAGCCCCGAATCCTGTATGAGCAGGTTGTTGTTTTCAGGTTTTTTTTTGCATATTCTAGAAGTTTATTAGAAATCCAATTACTAAACAATACCCTTTTACACCCCTGATATCATACTGAACGCCCAATATGTATATCTATTAAATTATGGTATACATAGATACATTATTTTGTTCCTATTTTTAAGGAACAACTAGAAATGGTAAGATTCTTTCCACTTACTGCCACAGGCTTCCATAGCTCACCCAAGAGCATCCCAGAACAGTATTTCAATAATCTGTATTTTGAGTAATAGTTTGAACATAAAAGATTACTGTGCTGAAGGCAGCCAGTGGACATATTTCATATTATCATGGTAACTTTCTTTCTTATCACTTTATTTCATGATATCATCTCCCTTGAAAAACTAAGACTGTATGATATTTCTGTCTCCTAGTGTGGAGATAAGCATAACAAATCTATCTGGTTTAATACATGAGAGTAGTATAACATCAGTTTTCTCTGAAAATGTAAAAAATCCAGAGGAAGTGTTTCGAGGAAACAAACTTATATCCAATGTTTGCTCTCTAAATGTTGGGATTTCTCCTTTTCTGCAGGCTTTTCATTACTGCCAGAGGGTGCTGGCCTAACCCCTTCTATAGAAAGACTAATCATAAATCTGCATGAAGCTCATGACTATTAGTTTCCCTTGGAGCTGGGCCAAGGAATAAGCCTTCCTCCAATACAGACTTCACATGTTCAGTCAAGAATTCATTTACTAATCCTTTTGATCAAGCCTGGATTAAGCCATCCAGGGGCCCAAGTGACACCGTGCCTTGAGATACACCTCCCAGCCAAAAGATCTCCAGACAGCAAGGAGAGGTTACCCCTGAACATAGCCTATTCCTGAATTCTGGAGGATATCCTGATATATTCATCAGGATATCTATGGACAGGCATCAACCATCCCTTTGTGAGCATCAGCAGGCCAGGACACACCAAGCAAGCATGTTCCAGGCCAAAGGGTACAGGAATATTTGAAAGGTGTGATGGAGAGGACAGTGAAACCAAAGATGAGAAGAAAGCTGGTAGCCACCCCTAGAGATCCTGTACTCCAATCCTTTTACTCTGAAAGTACAGCCACAAAAAGATGTGAGCAGTCACTCAAGTCAAAATCTACAGATTTACTCACACATAGTTTTATTTTTTGCATCAAATGCAACCATACTTCAATTAAACTTGCTAAACACTGTATTAAAACTCTGACAATCCATTTCCTAAGAGTTCAGCTGAAAACCTTTCTCTGGCTTTTAGCCCCTAGAGGTTTCTTAGTTTTAAGTTCCTTGCCTTTCACTTCAAAATTCAGATTTAGAGGTTGATATTCTACTTCAGAAGCAAGATTAAGCTAAAAAAAACAAATTAATTTTCACCATCTTTTATCTATTTGGCTATTTTATATCAAGAGAATTTAGCAAGGTTTTCCTGCTGCAAAACTCCCACCTGGTCCAACTTGCCTGAAAGGTTAATGTCTTCTCTCAAACACAGCTGAGTTTAAAAAGATCCCTCTCTCCCTTTCTGCCACATCCTCCTCTCCATCCAGGCAAGATTTGTTGCAAACATTTCACAGAGCTCTTGTGAACGTTGTGTGAACTCACACAACGTTGTGTGAACTCTTACAGAATTATTGTTGTTCCAGGAGTGTCCTGGGGGATTTTCAGAGCTGCTGTGAGACAGTGATATCCCTCGTGGAGGACTAATAGACTGTCACTGTTTCCACTGGGAACAATGAAGGTCAGACATGCTCACTAACCTATGTTAACATGAAACTTCCTTGCTCTGCTCAGGAACAGCACTGAAAATAACACCATGCCTGGATACCCCCCCTTCCCATTGCATTGAGATCACTCTGAATCAGACCTAAGAACAGCCTTTTTTGTTCAGCCCAGTCCCTGGCAAATCAACTCAATAATTCCACACAGTCTACTGCTCTAGTTGCTCTGTCAGAAAACGTCAAGGGACAGAAAGGGAGAAAGGGAGAAAGGGAGAAGTAAGGCAAGAGGAAAAGTTGCCTGCTCAAAGTGTCTGCCCTGAGCCCTTCTCTCATCCTGCCCCATATGCCTATTACTCAGTGTTTCACCACTTGCTTTTATAACCTTACCAACTAGCATGTGATAGAGGACTGTAACTCCTTGTTTGCCAAGCCCTCTAAAAACCTGGGGGGGTTTGCTGGTTTGTTTTTGGTTTGGGTTTTTTTGTGGTATTTTTTACCTTCCAGGTCATGCGGAGTTCTTCCAGAAAAAACAGACTGTGTATGTTCACAACCTGTCAAAGGCTGGGGAATGAATTCTGCACCCTTCTGTGCAAACTGGGATTCTGCTGGGTCCTGCAGAATAGCAGTAGATTCAGGGAAGATTCTCCTGGGGGTTGCTGCCATCCTCCCTTGTCTTCTACCCTATAAAAGACAAAGGTTTGGTTGATGGTATGTACACTGCCAGGTGCCATTTCAATGTATTTTAGCATATTTGTAAGCATCTGTTGATCTTTCACTTCCCAACATGCTAATGACCCAGTATGCTGTTATATTCTGAAGAACTAGAGGAGCAAATGTAAAGATGGGGGGAAAAAAAGAGTATTCAAAGGTTTCACTAGGAAAAACTGTAATTCATAAATATTATGACTGCAAGGGAAAATGAACCACAGCTTGATCACACAACAAGAATAGCAATTAGGAACAATTGTTGAATTTAGTTTAGGTATGCAGCATACGTAGGTAAAGACACTGAATGCTAATGGTTTTATAATAGTCTTATTAATTCACACACATAGTTAATGTTTAAGATAAACTCCCCATCTTTAGGGTAATTTATGCATTCCACTTTTATAGAATTCCAATTGAATGAATATGAACATAATCATTTTGCACAAATGTTCTCTAAGGAGTGTGCAGAGAGTCTGAGGCAATGCTGAGGCTCCCCACAGCTTTATTCATAATGGATCAGTCTATTCATTCCTTATTAATTTAATGGAGTACAACTGAGCAGTCTAGCAGCTTGAGCTTATGAGTGTTTCACAAATGGGGCTTTTTGCCTGTAATCGCTTAATCCTACTGGCTAGGCCTCATAAATTGAATAAAGGAGTGAACTAGGTTTTAATTAAGTCTAAGGAATGAGCTTGTCTGAAAGATACTTCAGCCTCTTAAGATCACAGTGGTGAAGTGTGTTTGTCCAGCAGCCTAGCAGGGGCAAGCATCCTGGGCTAGTAAGGCTGCAGAGCAGTTGCTTTGATGTAAGGTATTTGTTAATACCTTTTTCCCCTTTAATTAAAAATCCATTCTCCACTGTCAGTCCCATCCAAGAGTGAGAGCAAGAGAACTGCAGCAAACCTGATCAGTTCTGGAAAGAAAGTGGCTTGGGATTTGTTTTTTCCAATTCCATAAAGCAGCACACAGAGAACAGCACAGACTGACAGTGACCAACAGGGGAGAAACATTTGGCCCTAAGAGTACCAAATTCCTCTCCCTCAGGGCTCAGTGCCGTGGGTTAAATATGACTTAGGCAGAACCCAGGAAGAAAAAGTGGAAAACTGTGAGTCAGGCTCTCATCCCTTTCTAGGTTTGCAAACTAACTTGGCTTTCACCCAGGTTAGGAAAGAGTGGCATTCAAATTCCTCCCTCCCCACATTAGTCTCAAAAGAACAAAAATTACCATCTTCTATAGTTTCTTTCCAAACTACCTGTTGAGGAGATATCCTGGGCAGTAAAGATTTCAAGATTCATGGTGGTGTAAAAGCCTTGCTTATGAATGTATTCCATTTTCTGCTCTGCTGGGCTGTCTTCAGCATTTGCATCAGATAAAGCAGAGATGCCAGGAACTGAACTCAGGTGCCCTCCACCCTCTTGGGACCAGGGCTGGAATATAAACCCTATTGTGCATTATCATAAAACTATTGGCTTGGTACTTCATCTTTCAGAATGCAGGATTTTCCTTTGGTACATTTAGATAAGGAACAAGATTCTGGGGAATCCAAAACCAAGGGGTTTATTTGTTTGTTTCTTTTGCAGTATACTTTTTCTGCTGTGATTTTACAGCTTACAGTGTGATTTTACAGCTTATGGTATGATTTTACAATTATTCCAGAGTGCTCTGCTACCTGGCTATGGTTTTCTTACACTAATGCATCAGCACAGGGAAGTCTCAACAAAAATCAGACCCTTTTACTATGTATATAAATGCATAACCAGAGACAGGTCCTGACCCCACACAACCTAATGCATCCCACCTAAGGGCAGTAAAGAGATTTGGCATTCATTTGTCATTTTCCTTCCATCTTTGAAAATAAGACATGGGAAAATGTAAGGCTGGTGAAAGGAAGGCTAATTTGCCTGGCTTGCTTCTTGTGGGTTTTACTGAATTATCCTGCTGCCCTTTAGTCATGTTTTGGTATTAATTTAGCTGTAGGTTTAAGTTATGCCAAAGGCAAGAAGGATATGAATTTTAATTAGGCACCCATCTCTCACTGAATTCTCCTAGGCTGCTTTGAAAATCCAGACCCTAGAGCTGTCATGTACCTGTGTGTGCTTGTTTCTGGGCATGTTGTATATATTTGTGCATACACAAATCTACATAAATAAATAAAAGTGACACGATCAGATTTTCAAAGGCATTCAATCTCAAGAAGCATCCCTAGTGCTCCCAATGAGAGCTGATAAATGCTGAGCTCTTCTGAAAAACCAGCCCAGACCTCTGACTACAGGGAACACTGAACTTGATCTGGCCAAGGCCTGAGATGAACATACATGATTGTTGATCACAATTACGTTTTAATTGCTTGAAAAGATTGTGATCTGAGGGTGGAGAAAACAATGCATTTTTCCAAATGGTTGGCTTTTCAGTTTAAACCCACTTCTCCTAGGAGGGTGACAACGTTGGGCATCCTGCCAGCTTGAGTCTGGAGGGCTCTGATGAACAGCACACAGGCTGTGACAGGCTGGGGGAGTGGAAGCATCCAGAAAGGCTGCTGAATATTTTCTATGATGTTAAAATGGGGTGAAAAAGAAGTAATGGTTAACAAACACCAGAAATGCATCTTAAAATATAAAAGCAACCTCTATTTATTTAAAGCGACACTATGATTGCTTAATTACAGTTCTTTAGAAAAAAAAAAATAATTAAAATAATGCCTGGCTTTTTTCCTCTCAACAGCCTGTTTTCTGGGCACAGCCAGAAAGTCCAGCAAGGTTCATCTTGGGGATGATGGACCTACAGTAGTCAGCATTTTCAAAGCTGATAACTATTCAGGACCTAATATTATTTCAGTTTTGATTAAATCTTCTAAACTTCTCAACATTTTTTACACAAATAAGAGGACTTTAGCACGTGAATATGAAGAAGTGAAGGCTCCTAGATGTACTTCTGAGAGCACTTCTCATGGCAGGAAGCCTCACTGCAGACAGTCTCCCTGTGGTTTTGAAGGGCAGACTTATTTTGAAAAGAAAACAAAAGCAGAGAGTTTCAAAACCACAAAATCTGAGAAAGACAAACACTGAAGTGATATCCTTCTCCCTTTAAAAAAAGAAGGCTGGACTCCACAAGTGAAAATTCAGAAAGGGGCAAAGAACTGGGAAGAGCAAAAACCGATCCATGAATTTTGGACAAAAGATCAGCACCCAAGAAGCTAAACAGGCACTGGAGTCACGAGTGACTCACGGACGTGTTAAAATGGATGTGGGAACTTGTCTTGTAATTAACAAATCCCTCACCCCCAAGCAAAGTCCCTCTGTAGCCAAAACCTTCAGCTCAATCCATTGCCTACAACCAGTAACTTTCCCTTGCTTCCCATACGAAGGATGGGATTGAGCTTTGGGTCACCACCACTGTGGTTTCAGGGGATCACTGAGCACAGAAATATCTCACGGAGCTTCTGGAACATCCCAGCCTGTGGGTAAGTTTGTTTTGGAAGAGGTCAGACACATACAAGTCAAAAGGATCTCTCTATAACCTTATTTTCAGCGTGAGTAGTTTATGGAGCAATACCTTGAAAGTACTTTTTGAATAAGCAGAAAACTGCAGGTACAATGTCAACTGTCTACTGAATAAATGCATAAGGGCCTCTAAATCAAAAGCTGCATAATCAAAGTACTACTGATCTATTTTTAAGAATGGATAATTTTCTCACATTTTAAACCAATGGCACTTAAAAGAGATAACATATAATAGAGTGCAACATTTTCCTAACTACTGCGATTTTTAAGGTGTTGCTGCCACAGACCTATTGACTGATTTACACTAATTACTTAAAAAAAGATGCTCCAGGGCAAATCAGACACTCTCAGTCAATTTACAAAGGAGGTCATTCAGTAATTGACAAGGTGTGCACCTCCTTCTCAACAGCTGTCGGACTGAAAGGAAAATAAATACAGAATTCAGAGAAAATATAAAGAAAATGTGGTTAAGCTAAGGCTGAATTCTCATCATTATCATTAATGGACAATTCCTCTCTTTCATCATTCTGCAAAGGAAAAAAAGCACAACCAGTATAAATATTAAATCTGCATAAGAATTAGTCATTAAGTACTAATTTGTGCATTTTCAAAGAAAAATATTTTTCCAGTTTCTGTGCAGATTTAGTACTGATGACAAACCAGATACCAAGGCAGGCAACTTCATAACCACACATCACACAGTGTCATCCCCTTGCATTTTGTGATTCATGGGAGACTTTCCCTAAAATACACAAGCAATTCAGGGCCACAACAGATCTTTGCTAGTATCTGATGTGATGTGCAGCAAGCTGGGATCATTTATTTGGAAAGGAGACAGAACAATTAACAGCCCACAGTGACAGGGTCAGGATGGAGTCCAGATGTCCATAAATGCATTTGAATAACATTTACTTCCCCTTCCAAAAAAGCAACAAAACCCAAACCAAACAAACCACAACAAACAAACAAACAAAACCCAGAAAAAAAAACAGGTAGCCATTCATACCTCTACATTTCAGGCTGCTGAATCACCAGCACAATACGACCCAGTGGGTTTTAGAAAGAGACTGAAGCCAAACTCAGCCCCCAGGCTGGCTGGACAAAGCTGCACCCAGGCTCTCATACAGGTCACCAAGATTTCTGATTTTCTATCTGTATTTACATGTTAGAAAGTTGCAAAAACAGGTGGGGCAGAGGGGTTGACAGGCTACTAGTCTTTTTCTCATACCCTCAATATGATAGAATATATATATATGATCAAAAAACAATTTACATAAGCATCAGTGGTGTAAAATAGGATGCCAGCATTGTCTACCACAACAGCTGTTCAGCATCTGAGTGAAATACTATATCCAGTATTCACCCATCTCATAACATCCTTTTTGTAAGTCTCAGAGGTCACCTAAACACATTTATTGACTTCATTATTTTTATATAGGGAGAAAAAATTGATGGTGCTACAGAGCTGAGCAAATAACTCACAATAAAATCTTTATTCAATATATTTTATCTTTTTTTACTGTTCCTGCAACACAGTGAAATTCTTATATTTAACCATTATCTAAAATCACTATCAGAGAATTTCTGCAGTAAATTTTTTTATGCTACAAGATGTTCTTGGAAAGTTCAGAGTGAATGTTTACCGTTAAAATTGTGTTTATTATTTACATAAAGCATGCAGTAGTGTTTCTGTTCTCCAATTGACATATATAATTTATAGTACAATGTGACTTGTGAATTTTACTGGGAAGAGTACATGACAAATCCATGAACAGTTGGTTAGAGCAGCTCAGATTCTAGGACTTGTCAATAATTAATTTCATGGGGAGTAAAATTAAAAGGCAATTTGAAAGGATCACATCCCAAGTGTCCTATCCAGAAGAAACAGAGACCAGAAAATGTGAGAGCAATGCACAAATCAGAGGTTGATTAGTCGTAGAGATTCTAAAATGAAGCTCCCTGTGGCATTTCACATGAGAGCCTGGATATATTTGGTTGCCTTATTTTATATTTTTACAAAAATATTTAATTCCACTGAGCACCCCTTTCTTTTATTCTGAGTGGGAGACAGCCAAATCCTTGGATGCCATCAGTTCCCCAGCCTCCCTGATAAAAAACTAGCAACGTCTCAGCTGATGAACTTACAAAAGGAGATACTATAAATAATGTTCCTGAAAGAGGTACTTTTTGCATGACAAATCCAGCCCGTGATGTACCCAGGTGAGAGATATCAGTACAAATCCAGATGAGCTGTGGATCCCTCAGTGAGACAATGGTACCAATTATTGCTGTTAGAGGTGGGCTCCTCTTTGGATCTTACTTAGACACCAGCTCAGCAATTACATAACCTTGAGTACAGATCTGTATGGTTTTATCAGACTCTTCAAAGTGAATAAGGTCTGAAATCTGGTTGAGAAAGCTTGACCCATCCTTATTAAAACAAATGAACCAACGAGTCAAGAAGTTATCTCATTATAACTACAGAATACTTCAAAGCAAAGGCCTCCCACTCACACAAACCAAGGGACAGCTCGTTGGTTGGGCAGGGAATGAGCAGATACCAGCACAGATGCAAAGTGTACTGGGGACACAGTGAAGCAGAGCTGTGGACCTATGGACAAATTCTGTCCTTTAACTGTGCCCAGGGGGTTGTTCATACATCTGCTCTGAAGAATTAAAAGACACAAGGTCTGAAAGGTCTGAACAGAAATGCCTGGTTTATGATGAGGACACAAGGTGCAACAATTTCTAAGGCATAAATGATGAGCCAAGTTTTATCCAATAGTCCTCTGAATTTTCATGCATTTCTGACCACAGTAATATGATATAATTAGCCCATTAGAACTTAGGAATCTAAGTAAAATATTGCTTGATTTCTGTGCTTGCCAGAAATCCACCACAGGAAACAGAAGTATTATGGCATGAGAATGATAGAAAAAGGCACCATGTTCTCATGCTGCTGCTCTCCTCTCTTTAATCTGTACCCATCAATGAGTCACTCAGGAAACCACAGTTAAGTTCCAAAACCTTTCTTCATTAATATACAAATACAGATCTAGCACTATTGCTATCTCATATAGACCCTGCTGCCATGGCATTTTTATGACATATTTTGTAAATGAAGACAGGGTTCAAAAACTGATGAAAGAGATAATAACCATTTCACACAGTCTGCATGCACTGTATGAGGAATGGTAGAGAGCAGCTCTGAGACAGCTGTCTGACAGTCACGTTCCCAAATGTTTGTATCACTGATACAAAGGTATTACAACACTGTCAATCTTACTTTCTTTACAATCCTATACATCTCTTAATACTAGAAGTGATTTTCCAGATGATCACTTGGCAGAGGTTTGACTGAGAAGCCCACACGCTGACACCCAAGCTCCTGTTTCAGCTGATGCTCTTCACGCAGAAGAACAAATTGAATTTGTCTCTCTAATGAGCTCCTCTTGATCTGACACATGGCACGTAAATGGCACAGACTCACTGTCATTTCTAGCAGCCACATGTGTCTCTCAGTTGCCCACTCAGTGGGACTGGGCCCTTTGTGAGCCACCTCAAAAGAAAAAAGCAAATGAAGGAAAAGACTCATGTGAAGCCAGTGGAATATTTTCCTTTCTACCTGGTGAGTCCTTCAGGGAGACTTTAGGGGTAACACACAGAAAGACCAAGGTAAAATTTCCAATCTCCTTGAAAACAGTAAGGTTTTTGCCATTAACTCCAGGATTTCTGTCTAAAATACCCAGAAGACTGCAGTCAGCCTCTTTCAGCATCATCAACCAGTGTGTCATCACTGGCTGCTGCTGATTTACACCAGCTGAGAATCTGATTCTCTGTATTGCAGGGAGAACAGATCCATGCCTCTATCAGCCTGCGTTGTTACTCACTGGCCTGAGTCTCTGCTGTGGATAAAGAAAGGGATTTAATCCCTCAATCCAGCACCTTTCACCACTGCTGGATTCACATTTTTTGTTCCTTCAGTATGAGCTTACAGAAGAACGAAACTGATAAATTTCCTCCTGCTCAGACTGCAGGAGCATGGGATAATACAACAAGTTAAATGAAACATTAGGAGAAACAGAAAGCACTTTAGAAAACATGCACTGCCTCTTTAACATTTCAAATTTTTCTCTTAACATAAAATTACAGCATAATATAAGAAAGGAATCCAGCAAGATGCTTTATCACAATACTTGGGCAACTTTAACTCATCTCAAGTGTTATTATAAAAAATAGAATTTACTGGTATGGACTTATATTCAATAGCACTCCTTCCCTTTTTAATGAAATGTCATTATTCCAATACAAATCCTTTCATTCTGCAACCCGCTCCCCCCTTCATCTCACTATATTTCATTTCCTGCAGTTACGTGGTATTATTGCCTTTTTTTCCACAGCTATTGATTTAGGTGTATATGGTTATTACAATGCAAAATAAAACAGTTCCCCCATCCATTCTACCTTGTACCGTTGAACATTAACTTAATTTGTTTCAAATCTGCATTTGATTTGGCATGGAAACCATTTATCTTTATGAAGAAAGCCCTCATAAAGTAAGGACTTCAGGAGATCACTGCTTTAAAAATTTAATAGCCTTGTGTCTTATACACTAGAAAAATGAATTAAACCTTCAAATATTGTATGTCTCAATGTAACCTTTTTGCATTTCATACTATGTTTAATTTATTATATCCCAGGAAAAAAAAAAAAAGTATAGATAAAATCTCACAAGATTTAGGGTGGTAGTTAGTTCTTAGGTTTTCTTTGACTTGGGTTGGGTATTTTGCATTCTGTGATTACAGTTTATTGATATGGTACTGGCAGTTGGATGTAGCTGATGTTGTTAAGCTGGAGGTGGTTGTTATATACCTGATTTTCTTGGTTTGGGTCTCAGTACTGATGAGAATTACTAAATTCTGAAACCACACCAAAGTTGACCTTCCAACCCATACATAGCATGGAATATCTCTAAGGATGATTTCTGTGGCATGAGCAAAGCAATGCCTAAAGCAATCACAAGTCAAAATAATTTATGTATTCTCACTAGACACAGAATATTTGGATTACAATATGATGCTTTTTGCATGAGTGGTGAAAAAATGAGGAATTAGGATGCAAAAATATCCATGACTGTAATGGAAAAGTTCTGGTTTAGTGAAATAGTCACTGCATGACTAGGCTGATGAACAACATCAGCAACTAAGGGAAAACAATCATATGGTTTTGCTGGGGTGAGAACAGCTTTAGGTATTTATGTCCCTTATTTCTTCTAAAACTAGTACTTCACACTGCTGCATAAAATACAGTCATTTTAGACATCTTTAAATGAGTGGCTTTCCATCCTTCATCTTGTTTTTCTACTCTGTCCAGCAAGAACTGTGCTAATTGCACTGATTCATTAATAATTCATGCTTGCATCATCATTGAAGACAGAAGATCAATTGCAGTCATAAACTTTAATACCTTTCAGAACCAGGGCTGAAGGCCCCAGAATCACTGCCCACCTCTGCAGGGCCAGAGGTAAGGTAAAGATCTCCATGACATGCAGACCTCTAAAGCAAACCCCCAGTAATTCCAGGCTCTAACCCTCTGAACTGCAGCCACATGAATTTAATCATTGTACCCTAACACAATTCCTCTCCCACTTCACTTCTGTGTACTTAGAATTTACCCAGGATCTTGAACACAGAGGTTCAGACAGCAGCAATCCTGCCATTCCCTGCACTTCTCTCCCAGTTGCTCTTCTCACTCCTCCACATCTTCTGTGTCCTTTGGTCAGAACAAGCTTAGCCAAAAAAGTGCAAACAAATGAAAGAACTGAAAAAACCCAACCAACAAATCAAGTTTCTGAGGTTGATCCTAGGGAGGTCAGCTTCACAAATACAGCCCCAAGGAAGAGCAGGCAGGAGGCAGACTATGGAGACAGACAGACAGACAGCTCACATGGCTGACCCTGACACGAGGGTTAAGCCTAAATTAGCAAACCAGAAATGTATCAACAGGTTCTCTCAAGTCAAGAAATGGAAGTCAGTGAAATTGTGAGTAAAATTAGACTGCTTATTCAGATGAGGTGTTATAAAGGTAAGTACTTAACTTTAGGTAGGTTGACTTAAGTAAATTGAGATGAAAGACACAATCTTAGCATGGCACACAAAATGTATGTTGTATTGTCCCTCGGATGCAGTATTACCTGATTAATTTATTTTATTTAGGACTACCAGGAGGAAAATAATCATTGTCAAAAAGTATCTAGAATGAGGAAAGCTTCAAGCAGAGAGGCATCCTGAAAGAAATGAAGAAAACCTAGGCAGAAGAAGTATCTCGGAGGACTCCTTAAAAAGGACAACCAAGTGAGGAGAAGGGCACAATAAAACAGCTAGAAGTTGTGGAAGTAGGGAAAGGAGGAAGCTCATAATGCTCAAATCTAAAATAAATTCACCGTCAGAACAACTTCCATCAGCCTGCATCACTGTATTACTGAGCTATATTCTTTGGTACACCTAAGTTTTATTGATTTTACAACTATAAAGCAAACAGCAGACACTAGAAATACATTGGGTAGGTCTCATTACAAATCTCCCTGTCTGAGTCTTAGAACACTTTTAAGCTGCATTTAGCAAGCAACCTGGAAAGTGCTGATATACTGTGTACACATATTAGAGACATGACTGTATTTGCCTATTTCTTCCCAGTAGGTAAAAAAGGGCTGTTTTCATTGGGTGATCTCCAGGAATGAAATCAGAGCATGGCATTGTGATTACTCAGCTTGTACAATGAATACCCAGTTTCAGTGAGAATAAGTAACATTCTAATTTAGAACTGATACTTGACACCATGTAAGAGAGGAGGGGTCTACTTTCTATTTTCTCCTTAGCCAACTGTGGCAAACTGCAAAACTCCCTGCTCAAATGTATGATCTTTGGAGAATGCTAATTGACCTACTAAAGTTGGCTTATTTTATTCAGTGAAATTTGCTTATCACAGGCCTCTAGGTGCTTTACATAAACAATATAAATGAAAATAATGAATAGACCAAATACCTAAGTGACAATGGGGACCACATCAATAGCTGTCTGCCCAACAGAATACAGCTCAAAAGAAAGTGGATTATAGCATCTGATCATCTCAGAAGAAGGAACTTTCCCCCCTTCTGAGGTTTGTTTTTATTTCTAAGCACAGGGGGATTTGTTAGTTTGAGGCAGATCAGGTATATCCACCCCTTCAGAGTGCAGAGCACTGCAGTTCTGTGTAGAGTTGATGCCATCCTGTGGGTGTGGGAAGTGGATACACAGGGAGTGCAGGGATCCTGAGCAGAATGCCACTCAATCCCACACTGTCAGGGAAGACCTGTCCAGTGTGTAGGGCCTGGCTCAAGACTACAAAGTGAGCAAAGCTGCTCAGGGCACCTTTCTGTTGATTCCCTCTGCTCACACAGGCATGAGGACAGAAACACCAGCAGCAGAGGTCATCTCTGATTTGATGCATTTTCCAAAGCAGAATATTTCCCAAATATTTTAATTTTATATATATATAACATTTGGGTTTTTTAATTTAGTCGAGGGAAACTTCTGACAAGGATGAAATGAGCACACTGTTCTCTCACAGAAAGGCTCATCCAGAAGCAATGTTGTTTCTAGGTCAAGCAAGTCAGAAAATAAACCACATATGTACATGAGCAAGATCTGAGAGTAAAACAGTCACCCAGTGTGAGTCACGATAATGCTTGAGGTATATAATTTATGAAACTGTAAATTTAATACTGTAATAACCAGAATAGACTTACATGCTAGCTAGTTAACAAAACAAGTTCATTATAGCATCATTTCCCTGGCTGATCAGGCAACTGCATTGCTCACTGTGATCTTGCCAGATTTAGGCTACCAGTGAGGTGAAGGCTCTGCAGCCCCCTTCTCCCACGAGCAGAGTTTGGAAATACTGACTGCCCTTCTGATGTGAGGGACAGGGAGAGATCATTCTCCACTTCAGAAAGCTGAAATGTAGGCACAGTGCCTGCTGGGCACTTGTGTCCTGCTGTCAACACCCCTTGCAGTAAAGAGCTCAAACTGGGATAGCTGACTTGTCAGCTCTAACTAGTACATATCATTCACAACATTCATGATACCCAGAACTATGCAACTCAGCTGTCTTCAAAGGGAAGAGCATTTGCTGATTCTCTGGCCAATGAAAGGAAAGCAGACAGTAATACCTGTTCTTTATGGATTTCATACCACTTAAAAGCAGGTACATGGAGTCAGAGACATTCCTCCTCTTTGTGAACTTAAAAGTTTGGATGGGGAGAAGCCTCATTCAATCTTCTGTTAATACAATATGAAACACTCTTCACAGCTGTAATTTCCTGTAGCATCTGAAATGTTTCCTGTTAATATTTTCCATGTTGTTGCTGTTTTTATGAAAAAAATCCCCTAAATATTAACATTTTCATATGGCAGAATGGAAAATGCTAACATAGCTCTTAGAGACACAGCATACAAATCCAGAAATAGATTTAAAGCCAGATTTCTCAGCAGTCCCTAAATTCTGCTACAGGGAACAGACCAAAACTCCAATCCAGCCTTCTGCTTTTCCTCGCCCTGTGATCAGATGTTGTAATTTGACCTCAATTCTAGCCAGAAGAGAAGCTTTATTTCTGTAGCCTGATACAGACCATGCACCTTTATTTTCTCATGTATCTCTACTAGTTCCTCTGTTGTCTCCTCCTTCAACTGTCATGGCAAATAATAATCCTACCATTGATTATAAGGCTTGGAGGAGAAAGCTTAGGATCTTTCTCTGAAAGGAAAATGATGTTTAGTAAACATAAAGATAGTTCCTCTGTGCTCTTGCTATTGAAAGTTTTTAGTGGAATGGGAGGTTTGCAAGACAGGGAACAATAAAGACATAAATCTACAAAGTAGACAGAAAAAAACAGAAAAAAACCCACTAAACAAAAACCCCTGGGCTTTAGCCCTATAGTGGCTTTCAGCTACCCTCACAAATTCCAGCTTAAAAGATTTAATGTCTGCCCATAATGTCAGCAGCTAAAGGACAAGGGACATCCACAAAGACAACCAGAACTACACCAGTACAAGTGTGCCCAGCATTTGCTAGAAGCTTTACTGCCCCAAGACAACTAGAAAATGCCTTACCCTTGTAGACAGCAACAACATACCCAGTAAACAACTTGTATTACTATTTTGCTCTTCCTTTGTCTGTGCTACCCGGAGGGCAGCAGCTTTGTGTGAGGATTTGTTTGCCTGCCCTGGCTGCTCAGCCTAATTACTCAGCAAAAATCCAGTGGGCTGATTCCTCATCTGGTAACTGTAACTCAGTGAGTGGCAGCCCTGTCAGGGAAGCCAGGTGTATTTATACCAGCCCCATCTGTCTGCCTGTCTCAGCACCCAGCACAGGGCTGCAGGATTTATGCAGTGTCTCCTCTCTAGCTAAGCAAGAAAAATCCCACACTGGACACATTTGCAAGACTGTGGAATTAGCTGCTGAATTGGGTGTGCAGATTAACATTTGTTGATGTATTCACCAAGTCATGAACAAGTTTTCAGTAATGATCTCTACAGCTGTGGCCATAACTTGTGTGCTCAGAGATCACGAAAATTGGCAGTCATGTGCCTTGTGTGTGCCCACAAATCTGGGAAAGATCTAACATGGGATCAAGGCCTCCTTCTGGAGAGCTTCCTTGTTCTGGCTGGGTACTCACTCCAATAGAGAAAACAGTGAACTGGTTAAGATTCTTGATAATCAGGGTGGAGGAAGGCAAGCAGGCAAGACTGAAGATACAAATGTATCCCTAGTTTCAGAAGATCTTGCTGTAAATTGGTCTAATTTGTCCATGTAACAGTTTCACTGTCATAGGAACAGTGAAATGCTCTTTGGGGAGAACATTCAGGATCTACCCAGAGACATAGCTCAGTTGAGTCAGACACACAGCTTCTGAAGCTCTTTGCAAACGTTCTGACTGCAATTAAAAGCACAAACAATCACGTATCTTTTCACATAAGAGACTTTTTTTTTCACTGAGAAAATGTGAACAATTTCAACTTTGCCACAAAGCTGTCTGTAAATTTTCTAGCCAGGCAGTCGTTTAAAAGTGAGAAGGATGATTACCATGAGCATCTTGTGTCAGAAACAGAGTGGCTGGAAAGCCCTGTTTGTACAGGAATAACTCCTGAATTCCAGTGTCCTGCTCATTCAGAGGCAATCAGAGCAATGAGAGGGTATGGGGCATACAGGTGAATCTCACAGTCTGTCCCACAGCAAGGGACTCTTTCTTTATCCACATTTTCTCTAGGAAGAGCTCCAGGTGTTTCTGCCAGTCTGATGTCCAGCACAGCCTGAGCTCATGGCTATCTGCAGAGCAGTCCCATGGAGTGCCATGACTGGGTTTTCTGTATTTGTCATCACCCAGCCACCTATATCTCTTCATATTTTGATTATTTAGATGCAAATCCACAGCTCACAACAAAATTTCCCCTCTCTAAGAATGCAATCAATTTTAAAAGCATAAGAGCAAAAAACTGAGTGCTCAGAGACTTTGCAAGTGTCCATAACATGAAAGACTTCAGTAACTGTAAGCTATTTTCCTTGCTGTCAAGCTGCCAGATGATTTTCCTGCCATTAGCACATGCCTACACAGGCCAAACTAATGCTTGCCTTTTTGGACATATGTGAGGAAATAAATGTAATTACAAGCAAGATGTAATCACAATTGCTTTACTATTAAAGCTGCTGTAGGCTCTCACGGCTTAGTTAACAATACATGCACAAGAGTGGAATTGCTTCATGTTCTCAGAAAAGGGGAAAAGAGGGAGAAAAAAGATAAATATGGCCTCTTCCGTTTATATCTGTGAAAACACAACATCTAAATGCAGAATTTGACTTTCCAAATATCACACCAAAAACCTTTTAACAAAAACAGCAGGGAGAGAAAGCTCTTTAAACCATGATATTCCATGAAGGATTATGAAAATAGAGGTCATTGCAAGAAAGAGAATTGCAAATACAACTTGAAAAGCTTCTCATATTTGTAAATACATCGAGGAGAATTTATTCCTCTCTGGTTTTGCTACCAAAGGATATTTACAGGTTCCCAGGGAAAAAGGAAGAAAAAAAAATTGACATCAAATTCGATATACTCTGTGTGGTGCAACATGCTGATGTGTAGTAGTAACACTCAACTGAGCTTCAAAGGAAATGAGTTTTCTAGGCTGGAGTTACACATTATGGGCCTGATCCTGACAACACACTGAGCATTTCCTGAGAGCTTTCGTGTGCCCTCAGCTCTCACTGGATTCAGAGACAGCTTTTGATTCCTTTTGGTGCTGGATTATGATCAGAAGTAATGAGACAAAAATGTAGAATGCTTCAAAGCAAGAGCTGAAGTTCATTTTCCTACAGCACGTGGCCCCCGTCCTTCGTTAGGGCTCCAGACTGATAAAACAGTAACAGTGAGGATCCTAATAACACAGTGAGTCTTGGTTTGCAGACAGTCCCAGGTTCTGCACAATCTGTACATATCTTATGTACACAGCACAAGACCAGAATGCATTTGGGCTACTTGCAGAGGTGCCTTGGCACATTACTGGCACAGAGGGGGTTGAATGCATTCCCATGCCTGTGCCTGAGAACTGTTATTGGCAGAGTTCAGTGTTCTGGATCAGTGAGGTCTGTTTTGCAGCAAACTCCAAGTACCAACAGTCTTAAAATTATACCTCTTGAATGCACAGGCTATCTTATTTCCAAGCAACCAAACCCACTGCCATGTGCAGAGGACGTGCAGGCAGCCCCTCCAGACCTGAGCCACAGGAGGGGTTAATTTGTGAGAGATGCAGCTCACAGGTCACCTCTTCCATCCATTACTGATGAGCAGCTCCCTTAAAGCCCAGGTCAGGTGCTTTATGTACTCTCAGATAACCAAAGCATAAAACTCCTAATGATTTGAACTAGATTATCTGAAACTTCAGATACTTCTGCACTTGCACCATGAAAATAAACTGGAATAAAGTGATGTACACCAGAACCAGCCTCCCTTGCCCAAACTTTTGGTGAATGCAAATAATGGAGATGTTTCTGAAGGCTGTGACATGCTACCTGGGATAGTTATTCACACTGAAAAAACCAGGCCAAACCCTGCTCATCTCTGCAAGAAGCCACATCTAAGTCTGCCTTTGCCACTCAGGATATACAGCCTTGCTTGAACTTGGCAACTACTTTACAACTGCAAGGTGAAAGTCTGATGACTGAAATCAGTGGCCAAGATCTCACTACTTCTAGCAGAACCAGGATTTCACCTTATGATTTCCTTCTGTAGGAAAAAAATCAAGCAGAAACAGAGCTCAGCTTCTCACTGCCCAGACATCTGATACCAATAATACTCCTCTACTCTGCCCAAAACTATATTTAAATTGCACTTCTGGCAGGTTTTGAGATGTGTGATATAGATCTCCTGCTATCATATCAAATGCAGTTTCCTTCAGAACTGTTGAACCAGATGTAAAATGTGAGAGATGTAAAAAGAAAAATAAAAACCCTGCTCGGAGTGAAGTGTTTCTGGCACGTGGCTATTATATATGGGGGTTTTAGATGTATATATCCATTCCAGCCATGTAAGAAGGTACACAGTACCATAAATCTATTGGAGTTGATTAGTGCCAGCTACTTGTGATCAGTAGGAATTTAAAAACCAAGGGCTGCCAAAGACTAACAATTTATAAACTGTGTGCCAGCAATGTGCTGCAACCAAATATTCTGTAGTGCACTTAATTTCAAAGTAGAGCCATATTTAGAACACTGAGGGGGGTGGGGAAAGAAGCTAATATGTCAGTATTTGATTTTCAGCACTTAGGACTATACACGTTCAGTTCTTAAAGAGAGCCAGAGGAACAGAGTGAAAGGAATTCTTGCAAGGATGTCAAGCATTTGTTCAGACAACAGGTATAAAGTCAAACTCCCTTTTCAAGCATAAATTTGTCTCTTACAAATCTCAGATGCAAATATGTGTAGGTATGGATCTGAGTTACAAATGAAGAGCAGTGAGCAAAGACTTTGGCAGCAAAGGTGAGTCAAAGCTCAGGGACATCAAGGAAAAAACAGCTGCAGTCCCAGGACATGACATCCTGATTGTATCCCACTCCCCACAGACTGACTGATCACTTGCATGACATTCAGCACTATCTGAGCAGAAAAGGAATTTAACCAACTGCCTGCTCTTAAGAGAAGGGCAATGATTCTTCTGTCAGTGGTTTTATCTCTTTCTGACCCTTTTTTAGGCCAAGGAAATCACTTCTGATTTATCGTACTGAGAGGAGAATTAGTCTGGGCCTATTTCTGCACAAGACCACAAGTCCTCCAAAAAGCAGAGCTTACCTTATCAAAGGGACTTGATTTTTGTCTCTCCCTGGTGATTATGTGTCTATTAACACCCCACAGACAGGCCACTTCATGGTGACTTCAGTTAGCTACTACAGCTTAGACCACACTAGAAGTGAATGTAACTGTGTCCAGTGACAAAACCAAGAGAAAAAAAGAGGGCAAAAAAAGCCATAAAGTCAGTTCATCCAATCATCAAGAATCAAAAAAGGCTTCTTCAGGAAAAAATCCAATGAGACAAAAATTCAGCCTGATCCCAAGAGAAAGGTGATGGCTTTGTTGTACACAGCACCCTGACACTAGCTGAGATTTGCAGAGATGGACAGTACTGACAAATGGGCACCAAGCATCCAATCTGCTGTAAAGAAGATTCCTTCTATCATTCTTGTCCATGAAAGATACCCAAGGGATCTATGCTTGTCAAGTCAAAAGACTTCCACAGCATATGAAACCAAAAAGCCTCACTGAATTGAACTATTAGAAGTAGAGCTAAAAAAATTTATTCATAATCCTTGTAGTTAAGACTGCATCTACACAGCATTTTCTGTAAGTACCTAAATCCCCTTAAATAAACACAATAGACTGAAAACTCTATCCTTTAGACAAGCTCCTTCACCAAGATGAGTAACTTTCAGGAGTTCAAGGAAACAAAAATGCAAATCAGGTCTCTGACAACCTGGCTCCATGATACAAGACACAGAGCACAAGAACTAAGCAAAGAGCCCCAGCATGACTGGAGAGCAAAGAATGTGATAATTCCTGTCCTTGATGGCTTCTGGCAAGTGCTGTTTGGATACTTTAATATCACTGTAATTTGTAATTGTTCAAATTGATGACATCTCAGTTAATGGAGCTATAAAAATTTACATGAACTGGGACTCAAGTCTCTAAGGCATGCCTGTAAGATGGAGCACGGGGATTTGGAATTGGTCTCTGGGGTGATACAGGCAGAGTTGAATTGAGCATTTCCACACAGCTCTGAGAATGCTCAGGGGATGTTTATAGTTCCAGTACTCAGGAATCTTCCATCCTGTCACTGGCTGGGCAACTTCAAACCCTCTGCACTGTATATTGCACTCAGCTAACAGAGGACTCCCCAAAAAAAAGTGTTGGGAGCACCTCACCCTAGTGCTGTGTGGCACTGGCTGTGATCATCCATGACCAGGAGGATTACGCAGCCTTTGGGAAGCAGACATCACCCTTTGTACTCAGGAAGAGCTGTGATCCACCCTGCTTCACCCAAAGGGCCTCAGCAGAAGCTGCAGAGATAGAAACATACTGTGATGACAAACACAGGGATTGCTCAATTCCTATTTTAATTTGGGATCCTGCACTGAATTACCCCACCCACTCGTGCAGAGACAATCCTAAATATGGCAAATATTTCATTAACAGGAAGTCCAGATGTTCTCTCATACAGCACTGGAAAAGATCACTACAGACTAGGCTCAGTAGACACAAGTTCTGATATTTCACATATATTTTTCCAGAAATACTGTAAATTAAGAAAAAAAAAACCACACCACAAAATTGATTCTGATGGTAAGTGACATTTTAGTTCAGTCACAATTACAATCAACCAGACTCACTCTTTGTATTGGTAGTAGGGTATAATCCTTAAGTTCATACAGGGTTAAGTTTGTCATCCTCAGAGATTTCTTAATGACTCTTGTTATCTAAACCCTGATTCAAAGTGGTGGCTGTGTGTTATATTTTCAATGCACATCTTCAGATGTATTAGGACATGAAGTGAACCTGACAGGGAGAAGAATATTTCCTTTCTCCTCTGAAATGCCCCAGGAGGGTTTTCTGCAGGTGACCTCCCCAGACCTTGGCTCTACATTAGAGTTATTGTCCTGAGAGAAGATTCAGTTAAAACACCCAATTCATTTCATATAGTGCTCTTGAGTTTATTCTTGGTGGCAGCTAACTTGTAAAATTTTATTATGGATTCTTCTTCAGTATACTTGATGGAAAACAATTATTCTATCATCAGGTCTAAATGATATACCTTAGTGGGCCACACCATTTTCTCTCTATTCCTGTTTTCAGATAAAATGTTCATTTCTGCTTAAAAAGAAGTTCAAAATATCCTTCCTAAGGCGATCCTATCAATATATCATTTAGACATCAACCTTCTAAATGGCTGTGTTCAAATAGGTCTGATCTAAATTAAGCCTTATGACTACACCAAATACAACCTGTTGAAAATAATAATAATAATAATAATAATAATAATAATAATAATAATAATAATAATGGAGCAGCATACTACTGTCTTTAAGAAGGGCCAGAGTTCACTGTCACAGGCAACACACAGATGCTGGGTAAGAGTTCATCTCTGCCTCAAACTGCTGACACTATCAGCAGACAGACAGACAGACAGATAGAGCACCAGACTCCTACCCTTGGAGCACAGCAAAATATGCAACTTCTGCACATACAAAGAAGCTGTCTCTGAGGTGTCTCCACAGCCTGGCAGGGACACCAGCTGGCACCCCAGGAGCAGCCCTGTCCCCAGCTCTGCTCCTGAGCAGCCCAGCACAGCCTCCCAGAGCCAGCCCAGCTCGAAGGAACTCGGGTGCCTGTGTATGAAATTACAGAGGGCAGGAGTACCCCAGAGCACTCAGAAGCCTTGAGAAGGGCTCTGCTGCCACCTAGAACCAAGACTACTAAATCCCAGCTGAGAAGAAAGAGAAGCTCCAGGTCTGTTCAGGTGTGGGGCTTCTCAGTCAGTGGAATTATTTCCACAGTAGCCCTGGCACTTCCTTGGGGAAAAATGTCAATGACAGCAAAGCTAAGGCACACAATTTATTTATGTGCATGATTTGTGATGGCTGTAGAGTGCACCTGACCTTGAAACCTATTGCTGTACAGGGACTTTGGCAGGGAGCTATTCTTACATTACAGTAAAATTTTCAGAGCTGTGTCCCTACCCTGGCTTCATGACATGGCCTTCAGGTCTGCCCTGGAGTCACAGCCCACCAGCTGAGGGCAGATTCTTAAACCTCCCTCTCCCTTGCTTCAGTGCTGAGTGTTATCAGGGAGAAATAAAAATGGGCAAATGAATGTCTCTGAAACCTTCTGAAATTTCATCAGGATAAGAGAAAAGAAGTCAACCAGGTGCAAACTGCAGAAGGTGCAGCCCCTCAGAACCAAAGGTGTTTGCAGAAACAGGTTTGAGCTGGATGGGCCTCTTTTCTGGAAAAAAGTTTCAGGTGTTACATGCCCTTTCTCTTTCATGCAGGCACATGTATTAGAAGTCTGATACACATTCAAAAACAATGAAAAATTCATACCAATTTCACTAGGTTTCAGGGAAGCATGGTCTGTGCTTACAGGAGGTTGAGCCTGAAATATTTGTACCAAGACTTTTGCTTTAAGTCCCTGAGCAACAGGCATTTAAATGGAGGTTTACACCTCTTTTCACAGATCTGTTGTTTTCATGCTGATGTTTCTAGTAGAATTTTCTCTTGCAAAACAATCTGCCATCTACTAAAAATTCACAGGTATTTCCAGAGCCATTATTCATGTATTTGTTACATATCAAGTGAAAAGTCCAAGCCACTGGAAATATTACACTATTTTTTTCAGTGCACCGTGCACTCGGATTGCTCTGTTGAGATGGCAAATGCAACCTAGGAAATTAAAGTAAAGCTACTACTATGGATTTATATTTAGAATCTGGTTGAAAGCACATGGAGCATTTGAAGCAGCTTTTGTACAAAGCCCATTCATATGGATGAACTTTGTTTTGTAGGAAATATCACGGTGGGGGTAAAGTCTGTTGGGGGGAAAAAAAAAAAAGTCTCCTGAAGGAAAACGTATGGAATGTGATTTTGTATAAGGCTGAGTAGAAAGTCCTAAGAAACCACTCACTGTGTTCTTCCATGCTCACATATACACCTGAGCATCAGTTTGGAGGCATGCAGAATTATGTGATCCCATGGAAAGGAATATGGTAATGAATATTAACATGGTAATTAATAATACACTTAAATGTGTGTCATGCAGCTGAGTGAGCCAAGAATGAACCAAATGTGTTGTACCAACTAACCCCCCACAGTTACAACACAGAAATGAACAGCGTTTTGTAATTATACACAGTGACATTTTTTCTCAAATCTACTGCCAAAAAAAATACCACTTTTTGGAATTAAAAGAGAGAGCAACAAATAGAAACAGCTATGTCATCAGTAATTGCAAACACGGTTTCAGCTCCAGCTTCTGATAACTATCCAAAGAAGTTATTTTAATTGGTAAAATTGACAACTATCCAACAATAAAGGAGTCCATAAGAGCCATGTTTACTCATAACAAGTCAGATAATGAAATCAGAGTGCCAGAGGAGCACCTAGAAAGTTTTGCAAAGAGATGGGAATTAGCAAGCAAGTAGAACAACTGAAAAAAAAATCCATGCTGCTTGTAAAGGGGCTTATTAGATATTATGAGATTTTATTAACTTGCCCCCATAGGTCCCTGATCAAGTCACCCATGAGGGATGGGCAACAGGCTGACTTACTGTGTTCAAGATATAACCACCTCTCACAGAAGCCCTTAGAGGATTGCTTAAGACAAGACTTCTTAACACAGGAGCTCTCTAGCATGTGCTAAAACGAGCTGGTGAAATCAGGAAAAACTTTCCAGGTGATACAGAATCAGAGAACTTGCTTCCAGAGCTTTACAACTAAAAGATGCTTTTGTAGGGCATGATACTGGCAGGCAGGTGAGATCTCAGTCTGAGATGCTGTCTGTAGAAACTGATGAGCCCATACCCACTCCCCCACCCCACTCACAGGTTCAGTGCCTCATGGTAATGAGGTCTAGAAAATGATCCAAAGGCAGGCAGAGGGAGGCCCTGCCAGATCTCTTTTGCAGGCAAAGAGACATTTCACCAGCCTGATCATGTTTGAGCATTAATCCTTACTTAACAAGGATTATTGCTTGATAATATCACAGGCAGGCAGGAGAGTAAGGTCTGTACTCTGAAATTTCTTCTCTAAAGAAATTAGGCCTTTCAAGTATCATACTATAACTATATTAAACAATGAAGCCAGAAGAAGTCCACAGATTCTGGTCCTCAAGGACTGAACAGGAATTATGACACTGAATGTCTCTTAATGTTCTGAGTCTAGGCAATCCAGAATCCCAAACCATCTGCAGGTCCCATATGACATACAAATAATGAAAAAAGGATGATAGCCCTAGTGCAAATTCCAGCTGGAACTGACCTCAGAGAGATCTCAGCAAGAGAAACATCTCTTTATTCTCCTGGCTGGACAACCACGTACTAAGAGCCTGTATGGATCTCTGTCCACTCACCACACAGGTACATTTCACACATCCCATATCAAGATTTTACCACTTTCTATCAATGGTTGTAGGAGAAGTAAGATGCAAGTGACTTTACATTTCGTGACCTTTAGGTTCAAAGACATCTTCATATTCTTTGCTCCCTTGAAATCAGCAGTTCTTCCTAGGATTAGCTGCCTCCTGTATACTTGTAGTGTTTAAACTACTAAAAATAATGTATTCAAAGAATGATTAATGAAGCTTGTTTGGGCCCATGAGTTGCCATGGAGATAGCTCTGTGTACATCTAGAAGTATGCATAAATATATATTTGGACAGTTGTTAAAACCATGTATAATTTTTCCCAAACACCAGAGCTCTTTCCAAACAGCATAGTTTGATGGCATAATTCACATATAAAGACTTTTTAATAGTCTGTTTTATTTACAGCTATTTACTTAATAGAGTATATCAAGCTTTCAAAACTTTTGTGGCCTATGTGTGAACTAAGCAGACATTTGCTGTTCTTTAAAAATGTATCATTTACACATCTTTGATCTGCAGAAGTCATTACAATTAGAAAAATATTAGAAAAAATAAGACTTGGATATTACCTGAAGAGAGTTACTGTGATACTTCTCATCCACAGAGGATAATTCTGTTTTCAGAATCCAAAACATGTCCATTAAATCAATGCTCTTATGCTTTTTTTGTTTAATTCTTGGTAAGTGGCAGCATAATTCATCCCTTTCTGAAACATATGGAAAGTTACAGAGGAGGCAGAGCCCACTGTTAGTAAGATTTCTAATAATTCACTTTTAAATACAGTATGAACAAATATTTGGTAAAGGCTTTCAGAAAATCCTGCCCCTCCCTATTTTAGCTGTCCTCTTTGATGTAAAACTTGAACTGAAATCTCCTTTCTCAAGTTTTACAATGTGCTCAATTCAAACATGGTAATACATGGTGGTAAAGCAAAAATCCAACAAGCAGCACACCACAAGTTCTTCACCCATAACACATTCTGAGACATGCTTCCCATTGAGTAGATCAGTCACAAAAATCTGGCTTTTATTTCAGCACTGTCACCACTGTTGGTATTCTGGCCATCTCATAACATCACACCTCAGTCTTCTCCCTCTACAAAGTAATCTGCAATTTGTTTTGAGATACAATGGTGCAAAGAGTTCTCAAAAAACTATGAATTGTTACAATAGGTTTTGGTGGTGTACTGCTGTTAAGCAAAGTCTCTTTCAATGCCCATGCAACTATTCTGTCTCTTGTAGAAACTACAACAGTATCCCAGATACCATTGCATCATGAACAAAACTGGAAAATATTCAGAACACTTAAGAGATCTGCAGAGTCTCAGACCTAAGAGTGTAATGTGCATCAAACAACTTACTACAGGACTATCTATATATCACAGATATCAAATTCAACTTTGAAAGTGAGAAGGGAAAAAAATAAAGAGATATGAAATTCATATACTGTAATTAAATGGAAAACACATGCAAACTGCAGCAGAAAAAAATAGAAACATGAACCGTGTGTATCGCATCTGTCTGTTATTATGGTAGGAGTGGCAATGATTAGTAGAAATAGGGTTGCAAAATGATTTCTTATATAATATCACTTCCTGTGCCCACAGGGTAACAGTGATAAAGACAACTCCCCCTTAGGCAAGGGGACAGCAGAAAGCTCAGTCCTTTCTGCTGGGAAAGAGCAGGAGCTTACGCAGGAGCCTTGGAAGCCCAAGGAGGTGCTGACTTCTCATCCTTTGAAGGCACCACCAACCTCTCCTGGAGCTGCCATACCTACCTGAGACACACAGCCTACATTAGCCTAGTCTACAAGAATTTGATTCAGAATCATCCTGCACACAGGAGGAAGGCTAAGAATGCTCTAAAAGCCTTAAAATGTTGACCTTGATAGACAGTACTATGCAAATTCAAAGGTGCATAAATGTTAACTATTACATATGTACTTAAGACAGGAAACTTGCCATTGCACACACATATAAATGGTCCCACTGGGTACAGTGATATTCCCATACAGTGTAATTCCTGACTGTTGTGCCATGCCTCTTTTTTGTACCAAATGTACAACACTTTGGTTAACATACAGACATGAGTTTCAGGGTCCTAGGACATACACGACTTCCACAGGCAAGAAGTCAGCCATTCATCTCTAATGGTGATGGGCTGTGCTTTGGCATTAAGAGTTCAACCCTGAGGTCTTCCAGAAGCAGAACTTAACACATTGCCTAAGACCAGAAGATAAACCAGTGGCAAGCTTGAGCTGGCAATCTGGGTGGAGGATCTGCCCCCTCCACCCAAAGCTGACTCAGTGCAGCTCCCTGCAGCCGGAATAGGAAGGGGCAAGATCTTTGTTGGTGGTTGAGGCAAGGAATCAGTTTGGCTGCCTTTAGGAAGTGCTGAATTAGGGATCTTAGTGGGCATGTCTGAAGTTTGCAGCCCTAAAGTTCCACGATAGATCTTCTGTCCACCGGAAAGTAGGGTGGGGTGTAGCAGATTTGACTGACGCTCTCTGTATGGCTGCACTGGCTCCCAAATAGGGCAAGAGAGAAACAGCTGAACTGGCTTAAAACACAGCTGCTTCCTTCTGATTCCAAGAGCTGCATCACTCAGGTCCATCACTGCAATGCCCAGTTACTGTGCATTTGTCCATAAACCCTCATGGGTTCTTTAGGCACTGTGTTGGGCTTGGAAAAGATGCAGGGAAGAGGGTATTTTTCTGCAAACAAGATTTTTCATGAGGCATCGTCACCTTTTGCTATTACAAATACAAAAGCAATAACAATCTATACAGACCTGAGCAATAATGGAGTTCTGGCAGCTATTTTTCCCCCATCATAAGCACACTGGGCCTAAGGCAAGGTTTTCCTCTTTTTAATAAAGAAAATGGAAAGGTAGAGAGGAAAAATAAAATAAAAAAACCTGCTCTGCCTCTCAAATTACACAACCTGCTAAATATTTAGGGCATTCTTTCCCACAAACACTTCAATTGAATGAGAAAGAGGTTTGTCTGCTTGACAGTTCACATTCTCTTGTGGGCCAGACTCATTCCTCTGGAAGCTCACTGAAGTCAATGATATGGCAGCAGGCAGGAGAGACAAAGCTCATGTTAGCTGTACCTACCCACTGTTCATACAAATCAGCTCAGGATTAAGATGCAAGGGAAGACACTAAAGGTTCAGGTTGAGGAGACAACTAAGACAGCAGAAACAGTCTAAAAATCTGTGGCAAAGGTGTATGTTTAATTCCACTCTCAGTGCCTTGGTTAGGAGGGAAAGGTTTGAACGAAGCAACAGTAATTAACATGGTTTTCAGTAGCTGCTTATTCTGCTGTTTGGGGTGGGTTTTTCCCCCAGCTGTAATGAATTGCTATCAAATATTCCTATTCCATGGCTGGTTATCTTCATCTTAAAGAAAAAAGTGACAAGTGCATATAATTGACAAGTAATGGTCAACCTGCAAACAGCTCCCATCTTTGCAAATCATCAGCCCAGAACACTCCTAACTTCCTTCAAAGTACCAAGAAAACATCTCCAGCCTTTTAAACTGGAAATAGCAAATCTGATTTTAGTAACAGCCCTCAACCAATCTGAGTTTATTAGCAATTGAATTAGAAGTTCACCTCAAGTCCAAATGAAAATCAGTAAACAGTCATTAGATCAAGTAAAATATGAAAGCAAAGAAGCCACAGATGTAACCATTCATCTAAAATAAACTTATCACCTACTGCTATGTTAAAAGTTTCTTCAAGTTAGGCCACTTGTTCTTCATAATAATTAAAATACAATGTTTTAATAAAAGAGTTTTGTTTAAATTCCAATAGTCAGGCTGGCACTTAACTTGATATAGGGCTGTTCTCAATTAAGAACAGTTTACAATCTCCAAAATCCCTTCATGGATGCTGCTGAGGTTCTGCACCAGAAAGATGAGGGGAAAACTGGCAAATCATAAGAGAGATGTGAGAACTGTACGGGGAGGAAGGGAAAGGCAAACCATACCCTGGAATTTGGATTCTGAACTCAACCAAAGCCAAACTGCACTAAAATGCAAAACTTTGGCCAACTTCCTAAATCCTACTATCATGGTTTTCATCTACAGAACTTACATCACATATTTGATTTCTCCTTGGGTAAAACACCGGTTTAAGACAAATTTTCCATTTGCAAAGTTTTCACTTCCCACTTCCCAGTCCTATTTGAACTTCCCACGTGCCATCCAGCATGAGCTGCATCCCCCCCATCCCCCAGCTGCCCTTTGGGAGCCCCAACTCCCCTGACAGCAGTGACAGGCACAGCAGTACAGAGAGGCCGAGCTCGTCCCGTGTCCCACTGGGGACTCCCAGGGACAATTTGTGTCTGGAGCCACCTGGGTGTCCAAGAACGTCACCAGAGCTGAGCAGCCTGCAGCACACACCCTCTGATATCACCTTCCTCCCACTGCTTTGCTACTGGGAAAAGGTGAGGACATGACAAGGCAGCAGCAACTGTTCTTCCTTACTTCAAAAGACAGCACTATGCCACTAATGATCCTTCACACTTAAGGAACTGCCGGCTTAACAAACAGTAATTAAAGATGCCTTCTGGTGTACCTGCAAAGGTAACATTATTTTTGTTCTCCACAAGGACCACATTTTCTGTAGTGACTTTTGATTAAAGGAGCCAACCTGGAGCACAAAAGCCTTAATTTTCAAGGGGACAAGCAGCTACAGGTCATACTGTATAACCTTCTCACAGTGTGTCTCCTAACATCAGCTAAAAGTCAAAAGCTGTTGTTTTCAGCAGAAAGCCTCACAATTTTGCATTTAAGAAACTCTGCATACTGCTAAGCAGTAATTTTGAAAGGGGTACAAGATTCATACAGCAAAGCTTTGTGAAATCTATTATTAATTTTTTTATTTCCATATTAAAAATATTTAAATGCTTAAGCCCCTGATATCTCATTGAGTAAACCTGCCAGGGTAGAATAAAATCAGCATTCTGAGATTTACTATGTGGGCTGGTCATCTGCTCTTGCTTCTCTCTTTAGTTTTAATCTTTGAACTAGTCAAGGCTTTTACCACTCACCATTTACCTTCGCCAAAAATTAAGGCTTCTCTGAGCACTAGTTAAAAGTGAAAAGTGGTGACAGTTACAGTCCTGCCCACTCAGAAACCCCAGTGCAACCTGGGTGAGCCCAGAGACGCCAAGTCACTGCTCTGCCTAATTACAAACCCGAGGCAGATTAACCTTTGATGACTAAATTAATCTTCTAAATAAAATGAATATGCATCAGCCTGCAAATTAGGATTAAATGCTTAGCAGAATCTTTATGCGATCAAGCAGGTTTTGTGGTGCAGATGTTAACCATTAACATGAAGCAATAAAATCATTCTTTTTTCTTGTAATAACACCTAACAATTCTAAAGCCACCTTTCATCTGAGACTCTCAAAGGGTTTCATACACGTAATTAATTAACCCCCTCAGCATCCAAGACAAGAGCATAATAATATCCCCAGCCAACAGCTGAAGGAACAGGCGCAGCAACATCCCAGCTTGCGTGTCTCGCGTGATGTGGCTCTGATACACTTTGAAGAAAAACAAAAGACCAGGTTTGCACTGACTTCACTCCTTCCCTCACGTAGCACTTCTGCCAGGGTGGCTTCTCAACTACCACCAAGGACCCACGTCCCTGTCCCAGAAAAGCTCTGGTGGCTCTCCACAGCCTTTGAGGTCAAGCATCGCCTCCACCAGGCACTGAAACACAGATGAGGGCAACGCTTCACCTCAGCCTGGGGTGGGTGCTGGTGGAGCAGGCACATTCATCTGCACCAGGACAGCTCTTTCAAAAGCAATTGAAAATCTTTCCCAACTGACCAAACAAAAACAACTGCTTCACCTTCTTATCTAATACTTAATTTTGAAATAAATTGTTCCAGGGACAGGGGTGAATCTTTTTGGGAGAAAACAAAATGTTTCTTCTTGATTTTTCCCTTGTCCGTCAGGAACTACCAGTGCCTTAAACTATCTGTTCCTTGCCCAAACCAGTTACACCAATCTAGTCACACAGAAACCCAGATGATGGCAATCCCACTTCTTTTTGACTGTGGTGGAACAGTTTCCCCTGCAACGTGGTTTCTGTAACCACATGGAGTAAAATGCTTGCATGGAAAGCTACCACTGTCACCTAGGTCCCAGCACTGACACTGGAAGAGATGTGGCTGTGGTTCTTCCAGGCTCTCCCAGAAGACAAAATCATTTCAAGGAGTCAAGGAAATCTTTACTGAGGTTCATTTTCTATGCTCCTTCTCATAGGATATGAATTTCCAAGTGGTTTACAATGAGAAATTTGGATAAACACCTACATCCTGACTTTTCAGCCTCACTATCCCTGATTTTAGTTTCAGGAGTTTCAAACACTGTGCAATTGATTATAATCAAACTGTAAAATTAAGCTTTAAGTTGACCTATTTGAATGAAAAAAAATAGAACAGTATTAGTGAGCTATGTACAGGTGAGAATTCTTAGTAATATAATCCAGTTTATTGACAGTTTGCTGTCCAATCATAGCATCTTCTCCTACTATGTAAGTTCTTGTGATGTGAACTACTCCGATGGTGTAAAATGTCTGTTACTGCAAACAGAATTTTATTTGCTTAAAAGGGAGCTGGGTAAGTTCTTCAGGTCAGTTTAAATATTTTGGCTTCTAAAAGGTAGCTCAAACTATAAATTTAGTTATTTTAGAATATGGACATCACATATATAATTTTGGCATGTAAGTTACTTCTTCAGTACTGGAAATTAGACATTCAAAAGCATTTGTTATTTTCATACAATGACTGCTAAAATACATGGAAAAATTCCAAGGACTTTAATAAGCTTTGGATTGGGCACATTATTACTATGAATGTAATTCCTGATACCTCTCATAACATCCCACACCAAGTGAAAAACTTAGGAAAAGCAATTAACATTCTTCCATCTACTTTTGTATTTACATTTTAAATTTACCATTTAAGACTTTAATTCTCCATAAAACTGCTTAAATATACATAACTTCAGCGTTATTTAAATGTTTTATGATCTTCCTGAAATGATCAGCTAATTAAAACCACTCACCTAATTTAGTACCTTAAATTTACCTTCTTTTATTTGGAAGGAAATTGATTTAATGTGTTTTGTTCATTTTCTTTCTCAGAAAAGCTTGATTTGGGAGGAAAATCATGATTATATGGTAGAGAGTATCATGTAGGCTGCAAACTTAAACTAGTGGTAATCATTAACGGCCATGTATGGCATGGCACATATAATTAAGAAATAAATTTATTACAGAAACTTGGAATTATCAATTAAAAACTAGTCAGTGCAGTCCCACAAGGTCCGATATGATTACCTACATTATCTGGGCTGTCACTTCCAATGCTGGTTTGAATTTCAAAGACCTCTGAGGGGTGCTCTGTGTGTCAAGTTAAATAAATGAGACAACCTTAGTGGAAAAATGAGAAGATACAAGAAGGTGCAAACACAGCTTTTCTAGAGGAGAATAAAGATGCTTGAATATTCCCACCTAACTTCCCACTTCCTAAATCCTAGTATCATGATTTTCATCCAGCAATATCCACCACATCTTGCTTTTGCATTGGGTAAAACACTGTTTTAAGACAAATTTTCCATTTGCAAAGTTTCCAGCTGCCATTTCCCAGTCAGATCTGAACTTCCTACATCTGTGGAATATTCTGGCAAACTGTTCTTCCTTCCTGCTGTACTTCTGAATGGACTGACAGGGCCACTCAATTTGTGGCTGTGCCAGTCTGTTTGATGGGTTTGAAGGAGCAGGACTTTGGAGGTATTAAAGGGCACTCCAGTCTGTTACATTTTTTTCTAATTTACTACCTTTGCAGATTGATGTTTTCCTTCTTCAAAGATTCCTCAAATTTAAGGGAGAGAGGCAGACAAATTATCCAGTCTGACCTTGTATATATGCCAGGCCATTAAGCTGCACTCACTGACTGATCATCTGCCATGAACCCTTCTCCTTTTCTCTAAGCTATCTGTCATAACACTGATCTAGAAATGTGTCTCAGTTATGAGGCAGTAAATCAGTATAAAAAAATAAATCGCTCCTCCCACCAGCCTTTCTCTCCAAAACCCCAACTCCAGCAAAATTATTCTGTTTCTCTCTCTGAAATGGAATGAAACATTTGGTGTCCTCTGATGAATCAGATTTTGTTTCTTGTGTTGAGTGGCTCACTTTATTGTTCTGGGCTCTAGTTTGGACTAGAAATAAAACAAACAAAAAATGTCACCTCATCATATTTTTTTACATGATTGGGGTAAATGGATCTTAAATAGTTGATATTCAGTTGTGGTGGAGGTGTAGACCTACTGATGAATTCAGATACAAACCAAATGAAGCCAAAACACAACGTGTTCATCCACAGACTCAAAATCCTAATTTTTCTAGCACTGTATGACTGCTTCAATCCATTATACCTCAAGAAACCTAACATCCTCATCACAACTCCAGTACCTGCTTACACAGTAAAAATTCTGACATTTACCAGAAAAAGGAACAGTCCAAAACTCATGATACAGATCCTGAGGATGCAATTGGCTCTGAAATACAAACTACTGTAGACACAAGAGCACTGACAGACAGTGATTGCCTCTTCTTTTCAACCATTGTTCAGTCTGGTACCAGGGTGTGTCAGTAGGAGGGAAATGCTGCTAACCTGACTGCACCATGCAAACTACAGCATCTCTGTGTTTCCCTGGATTCAACCCACAAGTGTTCCAAAACGTGCACAACAAAGCCACATGAAACTCAGATCATTTCAGATCACGTTACAAAGTCAAAACACAGACCAGATTCAGAGGAAGATTTAGATTCACTCAACCAAACTGTTGAGTGAAACTGGGCCTGGTTCCAAGCAAATCTGGACTGATTAATGTTTTGTTTAAATCAACATCACCTGATGTTCTTTGCTACTGATGTGAATCTCAGCTTGTTCTTTTCTCTTTAGCATTTCAGAATCATCTAAGTACAGACCTGAAAACAGCCCATGGAATGCACATCCCTCTACATCCCAACTGAAGACCATGTAGCACCATTTCCTGCAATGCAATGAAATACTGCACACCACCATCCCACCAGCTTGTCACTATTTCTGCACTGTTATCAGCTTTTTGTTGAGGACCAGGAGTAGGGCTTTTTTCAAACTGTTTATGCATTTAATAACACAGCAGTAAAGGAGCTCTTTCTTCATTTCAAACATGGGACTAAATCGAGATATACAGAGCTATACAAGGAATGGAATCTCCCTCTAATGGACCCCCTGAAATCAATGGAACTACTTATGGAGTATATACCATTACCCATTGTGAGTTAGAGCTAGTGTAAATAAGCTTTGGAAACTATCTCCCAGCTACAGTCCTGCTTGGTGGTTTGTAATATTCCAGCACTCACTAAACAGAAATAAATGAAATAAAGTGGGAGGCAGTGATACTCTGATTTCTGTTAGCACTGACTGTCCATTTGTTCCAAGAGTCTGAGCAATCAGAACACTACATAAATACCTTGCCATGCCTATGGGATCCCAAGCTAAGTTAAAATCCATCACTGGAGCAGGCAGCCACTCTCAGAGACATGCTAAAGCACTTCCGAGGCTGAATGTAATTCATTGCCACACTCTGGTTGCATGTTTATTTTTATTATGTCTATCTTGCAGGAAAAGGGTACACACAGAGCAGTTGCATGCTGGAAATTTCACTTGAAATTTTCATCATATTAAACAACTACTGACCAAAGGCTCTGTAATTAATCAGTTGGTTTACCTATTCCTTTCTAGAAGAATTCTTTATCAATAATCTTTACATTCAGTATTTGACTTAGCTATCTGTATTTGTATCTTGATCAGAAAACTGCAGAAGTTTTCAGGATGGAGCCAGGTAAAACTATTGGAGAAACAAGAAGAATCTGTCCCACCATGTCCTCACTACACACTCATTAGAATATTCATTATGTGTGTATAAAAAGAAGCCTGCTTACTACATGGATAGGTTTTTTTATTTCTTCAATTCTGACTCCTGCTTCCAAACAAAAAAAACTGAGGAAAATGTTAAATAGCTGCCAAAGTTTCTGTTGGAATAGAAAAGGAACAGCAATATTGTTAACACAGACTGTTCCCTCAATTTCTTCTGGCCAATCTGTAGTCCCAGCAGATTTGCACATACTTTGAACAAGCTCAGAGGCCTGGCAGTGCTGACATGAGCTGAACTCCTCTCATCTTGTGAAATTCAACCACTGAGACTTCATAGGCAGCTTTAGCAAAATACAGTGAAGATCACCACTCCCACCCCCCCAAATAAAAAATGAGATTAAAAAAAAAAAAAAAAAAGTGTAAACCAACTTTACTCTTAAGAACTTTTGTCAGCAATTGAAAAAGCCCCCAGTGTTTCATCTGGTAACTTTCTAGCAGCTTCATTTTCCACTTATAGATTTGCCTTGCTCTGGAGTCCACCCTCAGTGGCCTGAGTTCCTGCTCTTGCCTTTTACTAGAGAATTAGACAAAGTTGTCCACTAACCATCTAAAGAAATGATTCTTTAATGTACAGGCTGTAAATATGCTGCTGAGTCCCAAGAGCCTAACATATGTCAAAAGCATGAAATGACCATGAAAGGGAACCCCACATCTGTGTTTGCTTAGCAGAAGAACTGCAGGGCTGACCTGTGGACAGATGTGGCAGTTTAACATGGTCTCTGCAAACTGTTCAATAACATCAGAACTGCTGTTTAATCCTCTTACCAGTACCATTGACATTATTTCATGTTCTACTAATTCCAAACCATCTGCAGAAACACTTGCCTCTCTGGCAAGCCGAAAGAGAGGGCTAAATTTTTGAAAGATTATATTTTTTTATTATATTTTTGATTATAATCTTCCATGTATAATTTCAGAAGGAGATTATTAATTTTTTCACGGGAACATTTTGGTACAATCTTTTAATCTGAGTCACACCTCACTTTTACTCTGCAAGTCAGGAGTAAAGGTAATGCAAGGCCAGGAACAGAGCCTAAAGCTCCATGACATCAAAATTTCTGAAACAATTATTATACAAGTATATTTTCAGAGCAAACCTCCAAAGGTGGGCAGATGCAAAACCCTCAATTATTTGGCTTTTAGAATAATGAAATATATTTAAAACAGAAAAAAAAGGGGGGTGGGGTTGCTGGTTGGATTGTAGAAGCTTCAGAGATCTCTATGCTTGTACTCTGCAATTTCTTGACCAGTTTTTGCAATGTTCTCCCCTTTTATTAGGATTGCCAACAGAGAGTTTGTGGCAATCATATAAATGGCCATGACCAGATTTTTCACACAGGGATTCAGTATTCAGCATGACAAACCCCACTTAAATTACTGAAAAAGAAAGAAGAAAATGATTTCTTAATGAAAACAATCTCTCCTAATGACTTTCCCATGAATTTCCAGTCAGAAAGAG
Source organism: Calypte anna (assembly GCF_003957555.1). Taxonomy (NCBI): domain Eukaryota; kingdom Metazoa; phylum Chordata; class Aves; order Apodiformes; family Trochilidae; genus Calypte; species Calypte anna. The sequence continues at coordinate 14,969,027 of NC_044257.1, forward strand.
TGCTAGACCTTGAAGGGGAACAATTTGAGGGAGTGACAACCTTCTGGCTTTGGAATGCACTGATGGTTTTGATGTTGTACAACCACTCTTACCTCTCTTTGCAATCTTTGGGGAGTCACAATCCACCATGGAGAATCAATTATTTAACATAATAGAAAGAGCCTTGTGCTACCATTCATGCAATGTCACTGTCTTCTGTCGGAGAACACAAGTGGGTCTGAAACCAAAGCAGATACAGAGCGTGAATGAACAGCAAAAAAAAGAGGATGTCAAAATCTGGAAAACTGGTTAACACCAATGTCCTTCTCAGAGCACTACACACCACAGAAACTGGTCGAGAAAAAGATGGTTTTGTGTACAGTAAACTCCAGTTCCCACTGTCACTTAATCCCTCTTCCATCTATGCCAAATTCCAGCTGCAGTCCATACTCGCCTCCAAAGAACCAGAGCTAACAGCAAAGTACAGTCATATCTATTGGCTCCTCTGCCAGCATTTCACAACAGATATCCTATGATTAGGTGTTAAGTGGGACTATTTGCACTTTTGCTTATTGCACATATAATTATGTAATTCTCTATAATGCCAAAATGACTGTTTAAGTAGCAGCTGCACAAAACAGACACTGGTTGGACAGCACAGAAAATACTATCTTAAAGAAAAGCAGTACAGTAAAAAATACACATGTACCTATACATTGATATTTATAGACCTTCAGGACTACCTAACCTGGAGTGTTTTTACAAAAAGACCTCACCAGTGGCTCTTAAAAAATGGAGGAAGGTGTGTTTAAATGATTTCTACTGTTTTTTCAGAGGAGATGTGTCCTAATTTCATGGCACAGTAAGAGAATTTCCATGTACTTAAAGTAATCACAAAATATCAAGGTTAGATAGAAGTGCTCCTATATTTTAAAATACATCCTTTTAACCATATGGGTAAGGTGGTGGTGGTGGTAGAAGTCTGTCACAGAGGTGCTCTATAAAGGTCAAAAGGAGATCACCAATTGTTTAATTTAAATAAATCAATTTGTTAAACAAGGAGCTGCTGGGATTATACAGTAAGAGGGTGGAGAGCAAAGAAAGATAATTATTTTTGTTTGCATAAATCATTTTTCTATTACTTGGGGATCAGAGTGGTATTGTTTGGGTTTGAGAAAGGAGGACAAAAGAAGATAAGTATATCAATTTGCTGATCAGGGTTACATGGGATTTTGCTGCTGGGGCTGTAGAAAGGAAAGAAGATCATTATTTTTATTTAAATAAATCAATTTGTTGTGATCAGGGATCACAAGGGGTTGTGCTGTTTGCAAGAAAGGCATAGGATATTCTTTATGGATAGTCACAGAACAAATGTTCAGGTACTACTCTATCAAATGGAGAAAGGACAAAAAAAAAACCCTTCAAGAACACACAGCTGCAGTCCTGTTTCTTCCTCTTGAAGATCCTGTCTTTGGCATCACCATATTGGTTTTCAATTTGAGTTAAAACAATAGCTGCTACACTTTTAAAACACCAGATTAGGATTATATATATGTGTGTATGTGTATATAACCCATGCATATAGATAATTACATAGATAGATAGCAGCTAACAGAGCCTGATCCTGCCAAGGTCCTGGTGCTTTGGGAAGAGCCCACTGCAACTAATGGAAAACCTGTGATGCCTTCCCAGGCCATGGGATCAGTCCTCCAGAAACCAGTGGCCATTCTGTGCACACACACTTTGAGGGCCTGATATTTGCTGCTTCTTTTTTGAGACAATTAATGAAGCTCTGTGTATAATTTTCAAGGCCTTTCATGACCTGGGAACCTCCAGCACTGAACATCACTGAACTCATACCCAAAAGGAATAGCTTCAGTAGCACTGCCAAAAACTGACTAAGCACTCTTGGTGCCTCCAAATGGGGTTCTGTAGGCAGAATCCTTCCATCTGCCTTCGAGGGATAATCTCCTCTTACAAATAAAACAATAGTTTCATTTGCTCATCACCAGGGTTGAATGAGGCTGCAAAAATGAATCTCACTGGGTTTGAATGTTCCCAAGTCAATCAAAGTGAGGATTTGGGGAGTGGGTTTGCTTTCAATTAATATGTGTTGCTCTTTGCAAAATTAGTTTTAAAAAAGTGTTTAATAAGTATTTAATAAGCAAACCATTCCCCTATAAAAAGATAGATTAAAGATAGTGCAAAAGTCAAAAATCTGTATCTGTGGAATCAAGGTGTCCCATTTATTACGTTTGAGTAAAAAGAAGGAATAACCCAGTTAGCTCCTAAAAAATGAAACGTTTAAGTAATGACAGAAAATCCTGAGCCCTAGCTAATCCTTGGATATTTTCAGAGCCAATGGCATAGTCCAGGGGATGAATTTATGTTTGTAACAAGAATGATAAATCTAACTAAACATCTTCATTTTTACAGTACGTTAAAGAAACATTTTTATTTAGTGCAGTCATATATCTCCACATTATTTTGAAGTATGCTGCTTTATTGCTTTTATGTCTTCAGAATTGCCTGAGGAAAGCATCCTTTTCTGCCTGTGTTTCACTGTTGTTATCCTTGTAGAGTATAACATGCAGAAACTTGATTATGATTAATTGAGGGCTCTGGCAAATTATGCTTTTATTCCTTTCCATCCAAGTCTTCCATCTGCTCAAGGATAAAAAAAAAAAAGGAAATTTTACATTTATAAAGACACTTAGGGCTTTCTGGGTAAATCATCAGAACAACTTGTTCAGCAGTAATGGCTACAAGTGAAGAAAGTCCTCCTTCTCTGGCACTCTTGCATCACCAACATATTAATGTATCTCCATCCTACAAGGAAGGCTTAGAGATGATGGCAACTGCTCAAACTGCATTTGATCCAAATTCTTGTTGAAGAGCTGGAATGCCAAACTGAATCAAACCAGTTTAGAATATTGCTCAATCAGATCTTTCACCTCCAAAGAACCACTTGAAGCAGTTAAATACTAAGCTGGTAAATATAAACACCTGTGTCCTTGGGCACAATGCATGTAACATCAGGCAGGCTATTTATAAGAAGCTCTGTTGAAGTTCTTACCCAAGGTGATGCAGCTGCATATTCCAGCCCATTAAGCCTGGTGTACCACATCAGATAAGGCCCTTCCTTCAGGGGTTATGATTCAGGTATAAATGCTTGCCATCCCCTGGAAACTGGCAGATGAGGTTGCACTTGGCAGCCTGGGGTTTTCTTAATAGGATGAATGACAGAAGCAAGGAGTCATGTTTAACTTGTACAAATGCAAGGAGGAAAAGGCAGGGCTTCTTCATTTAAAGACAGCCTCGTTAGCACTCCAGCACAGAGTGGCACCTTTGGCTAATGAGAAAACAAAATTAATGAAGAATTTGCTTCTCTGAGACCACAGAGCAGAAAGAACAAAACTCCAAACAATTTTAGCAACCAGAATGCAGATAAAATTGGTCTTTAAAAGGCTGGTCTGGACAGCTGGGGGCAGAGGGACAGGGGCTATGACTTGGTGAAAAAGATCAACATTAGTGGCATTTTTGTTGCACAGCCAATAACATGAACTGAGTTGTTGGCTTTGGCCCAGGCTCTTAGGAAAAGTGCTCCAAACAACTACCACCACACCACTCTTCTTGAACTACCACTGAAGACAAGAGGTTAAACCTGCACAACTTACGCTGACGTGAACTGCAGAGCACTGGTGTGATCTGCTACTGCAAACCATCTGCAGAGGTGGTGAGTGCAGCAGGAGAGATAATAATCATCACCAAAGACAAGTGTGGGTCTAATTGCCTACAAAGATGACATCTGATGACTAGCAGGGAAGGAGGAAGACCAGTGGATAGAGCTGAGGCTGACTAAGTGTCAAAAACAAGGAGTCTGTGGTTCAACTGAACCAAACTAGATTTAGAGAGAGATACAGAAGTTACACTTCCTTTGCCAAAATTTGGAAAGATCCTTGTCAAAGATGTACTGACAGCAATACTGTCAAAGCTCTCAGCAGCACAATAGAGATTATATTCTCTGGTAGCCTCACAGGAGATGTAGAAATCACTTTGTGTAACAGATGTGGTTATAAAGCAACACCAGTCCTGTGGAAATGGCAATAGGGATCAAGAGTCCTCCCTGGCAGAGTGAAAAGCATAAAGAACAACAGATAAATGCCACATGGCTGGTAACAGTCCCTGCTTATACTGCAGGAAAAATCACCTGCAGTCACTGCTTAGCAAGTAAAGATTTTCTACTTATCAAGACCAAAAGGGGCTTCTTCCCAGTTGAACCTCTCCAGATGTTGGGCAATTCCCTTCTGCATTCCGGTTTCCAGGGCTCACAAAATGGAGAGGCTGCATCTACCCACCCCTGCACAGAGCTTAGTAAGAACAACCCACCACAGAACCCACTTTTCCAGTGAGATGTATGGCCTTTTCCTTCTGCTATGACACATCTGGGCTAGAAATTAGGGGTGTCTGATGACTTCACCCCTCCAAGAAGCAATCCATACACCTCCAGGCCCTAATAGAAGATGTGGTGAGTGAAATAATCTGGTGACCAAGCTACTGGAATCTGTGTGTGGTCAGAAGCCCCTGGTAACATTGTCCCAGCTTGCTCTGGGGACTACTACAACATAAGCATCCTGCTGCAGTCCTCCTCCCCTCCCTGTGCTCACATCATGTATACAAAAGGGCACAAGAGTTAATTCAGCCTTCTGTGGAAAGCTCTGCATGAAACCTCTTTAATTGGGCTTTGTGCAAGTGTGTGAATCTCATCCTGATACTTTCTGAGTATTTGGGGAAACATTAGGATGGCAGCACAGCAGAAATGGAAAATACATTATCATTCATTGGCAGCAAATAATTTATTTGCTATCCACCATCCTTTTTTCCATTTTCCCTTGCTGGCTGTGTTTGTGATTGTATGTGAAATTAATTTCTGAAGAGTTTAGCTAATAATTATTGGTGAGAAGATCCTGTCAGTCTCTCAAGATAAACAAGAAATGGTTGTGGCTGACACAAATTGTGTGTCACATGACTATCCTGGTTTTCTGATTTAATAAATATTAATCTTTCTGCCTTTTAAGAGCATTGTGCAAGTTTTTTTTATCTTCTGATTTGACATGGGAAATGACCAGTACATGCCAAAACTACTCCTATTATATAAAAAGAAAAAAATTCCTTATTTCATTTTGAGATGCTCTTCAAATTAAAATTAATATGCACACATATTCTATCTTCTCTTACACAAATCTATGCAAGACACTATTTAGGGTGTGCCTTTTCCCTAACCGTGAATTCCTCTGACATCAGATAAAAGAGATTTATTGTTATATTCCTGTTTTATCTTCTAACTTTTGCCTAGTGGGAAATCATAAAGGAGACAGGTGACCCCCCAGAAAAACTTGTAGAATATCATCTTAGATCAAGGCACTTGCAGAAACTCAGATGCTCCCTTGGGAGTTGTCAACTTGGCCAAAGATTTTCCTCACTGTCCTGAGCAAATTGCTTTCCTTTTTTGTGCCTCAGTTTCCTGGCTGCAAAGTAAAAGGGACAGGAAGGGGTAACAGTTCTTTCCCTTTTCTTTCCATCTTATTCCTATTGCAAACTCTTCAAGGCAAGTTTGATTATATATTTAGCAGACGGGGGCTCCAAACTCAGCTGGAGCCTTTAGGCATTGGTATGGGATAAATAATAATGATGATGGAGTGTTAAAATTGACAGAACTTATTCTTTGTTCTCTATAATGTGAATGCAACTGTGGCTGGGCTTCTATTTAACACCACCAGCCAGTTTATTTATGAGAAGATTTATCAGAGGTGGTTAGGTTTAATTTCCTCTAATTCACACTGTATTAAAAATGGCAACTGTCTGATTTTAATCTATAACCTGATGATAGGGCTTCCCAAAAATAAAAATACCACACTCAAGGTATCTACACAGCTCCTGAAGGAGTTACCCAGGCCATTGCACCTGCTGCCTCACACCTCTGTTCCATTCCCTGCCTGCCTTGGCTCTTCCAACAAAATCTGCAAAGGCCACAATCACAGGCAGTAGATAAATTATTAATGGTAATAAAAAGAATTTCAGGAGTTGAAGGGTCTTCCTTAACACGTTGATTCACTGAAAAATTCATCCTTTGTTCTTAGGTTGGCCTTTTTTATTTTTTAACCAAGTGGATGGGTTTGTTAAGTTGTCTCTTCTAGGGTGGAAGAGAAAGGAAGAACTTGTGAAAACAACCCTGTCGTTTTCAAATAGAACAAATGAAGGAAGCTAAATATAAATGTTCATTGACAAACTCCCAGATTATTGCTGGGTGAAAAATAATAATACAAAAAGATGGAGCCCTTCTTCAAACCAATAGGAGAAAGATTCAAAAGCAGGGCAATCAATACCACCCTGTGATCAAAAGGAAATGCTAAGAATAACTGCTTATCATGTGTGGCTTCAAATTTACAACCAGGACATATCATCTCACTGTAGGAAGAGAGTCAAGTTCAAGAACTTAGCCTCTACTGTAAAGCTCTCATTTTAGCTAAAGAAGCTGAGGTCAACGGCCTCTCAAATGAAACAGATAAGGAGACATAGGGTTCTTGTCAGAAACAAATGTTATGTCTTTCCCTACTGAAAACCTTAAAGATATTATCAGCAAAAGCCTAGTTGGGCCCGAAATGGGTCCCAGAGAAGTAATATTAACCAGGCTCCTGGCAGATCATTTATTTATCTCAAGCTAAATTCAATAAAGAGAGCCATATATAAGTGAGGGAAAATAATGCAGCTGCTAGTAATTTATCATTGGATGGAAAGTCATTGTTATCCTTATCTCTCCAATGATGTTCTATTTCCAACTGGTAATGAATTATGGGGCTTGCCACATCTTTACTATGTGACAGGTCAACACTACCTCATGGGTACTGTACTGTATTTATGCAATCAATAGAGAGTTTGCTGAGAAAATATTGGCAACCATTTTGTGAGAGTGACCTACAGCTGTAGGGCCCTATGATCAGTGGTGGTGGTCAATGGATATAGCAATGTTTCTATACTCCTTTAAAAGAAAACATTCTCTGACTGCTCTCAAAGTAATTTTCACTTTGCTCTTTATTAAGCCAAGCCTGGGAAGTGAACCACTGGGTTGGTAATGATGAAGCCTTCTGCTCATTTACCCTGGCTCAGCCAAGGAAGGGATCTTTTCTGCTCCTTTGTTGTAGTTATCAAAGGGATTTATTAAATCAGTACAGACTGAATTTATTACATTCAGTACAGGCTTAGCCAAAATTATTTGTGCCTGTGGTGTTCTGGGCATAACAGAGGTAGAAAGAGCAGAGGTTTGGCCAGGCTGCTGCTGAGATGTAAGGACAGGCTCCCCAGCAGTGCTGGGCACCCCACTCAAAGCCCACACAGAGTTTTAAGGTGGGAGTTCTAGGTTAGGAGTTTTAAGGTTAAGAGTTTCAATCCATGCAACTCAACACTGCATTTACCTTCCTCAAATTAACTGTGAGGGACTCTCTCAGCATGATGCCTGCAAGAGAGGCAGAGGAAAACAGGGCTACACAGGAGGATGCTACAGGGATGGTTGGCAAGGGTAAGGTTAATGGAGCAGTCCCTTCCCTGGCACTGCCCTCCTATCCCTGTACCAATTATCTCCATGTTTTCTCTCAACTTCTCTCCATTAGGTTTGGTCTTCATTATTCACAAGAAGGGCTCAGGTGGCCCTACAAACTTTGGATTTACACTAAATATAAAAAAATATACTTTCTAAATGTTATATGGATGGGGGAAAATATGTATCTCAGATTACTAAAAAAACTTTGATCTTGAAAAACACCTTTTGCAAAAGAACAAAGAAAATTTCCAAACATGTATTTTTCCAGGGAAAAAGATTTATCATAAGATTTGTCATAATGATACAAAAAAAACCCACAACCACATTTTAGTCTAGATATCATTTCTAGTTTACTAGGTTGTAGATTAGGCTACTTGATGTTCATTAAGTTCCCAGCCTCCTGTTGAGCATCCTTCTCCTTTGAGATACAAGAGGCTACCCGTTTGTGGCCACAGACTGCTTCAAGAACTGAACAAACCAGAAAATCCCATTTTTATATTTTTTTCCCCACTCAGGTAAAAAAATACATTTTCTTCAAGGCACAGTAGAGACTTATTTTGAAAAACAGAGGGAATGACACTTTCACTGAAGAGAAGCATCAGCCACATCAACAGTAAAAATTCCTGATTGCAGTAACACATGGATTTCTAGCCACACAAGGGGATGTCCAGGAGGGAAGCCAGTGATTCTGGTCCTGCAAACCCTTCTAAAAGAGCAGGATCATACCTGTGGAACATCCAAATGAGGCAACAAAAGGAAAAGTAAAGCTGTCTTTTCCCATTATGGTGGGAAAAGGAAATTTGGACACACTGGCAAGCTACAGTTCATTCAAATAATGTATTAGGTGACCTAAATGATACTAACTAAGGGGCTAAGATTAACTCAGATGAAACACAAAGGCAGAGGGCTCTGTCCATAGTTAAATAACCAATGTGCTTCCTGGTCACAGAGACATACTGTGCCTTCTGGCATGTCTGCATGTGTTAATGTGTCTCTTTGGCTCTGTATGTTTAGGAAAGTCTTAGTAATGGAAAAACAGGGGTGTTGTAGGTGAAGGCTGAAATCCTTTGGCAGAGCAGTGTGTGTAAGAGCTTGACCAGAGCCTGCTGGATTGTAGTTCAGCTGAGCCTGTGATAGCAGTCTGTCAGCTCCCTGAGCACTGACACTCATTCACAAAGATTCAGAAAGTCAATGTGAGCATTACCATATCCTGGAGTAAATAACCTCATTTTCCCATGTACTGACTGAGATAGAAACTCCATCTGGTTTGGCTGTAGCAGAAGGACTCTTGCCCAGATCACATTAACATATGAAAGCTCTGATACTTTCATAATCAGTTAACTCCATGGGTCATCCAGCTGATGCCAGGAAGAACTTGCCCTTCTTCTAATATTTGGGAAAGTATGATGGATTTTTACAATTTAAACAAGTAATGTAAATAGCAAAAAATAAAAAATCCAGATGTCATAACTCATATAAACCAAGATAATCCAGAGAAATATACACCATGAAATCAACTCTTGACTTCTGAGTCTATCATAACCAGCAAGGAGTCTGCTACTTGTCAGATACTCTTTCTCATGTAGTTCCAAACACACTGTCAGAACTGTGTACAGCTTCTAGCTCCCAGGCCTTCTACTTACATACGAATCACTCAGTTCACCTTTTAATTTCCATTGTTTAAAGTCCTATCCCAAAATTTTTGAAATAAAAAAACCAACAAAACCTAAAATATTGACTTAAAATTACTTAGATTTACAGAGGTACAGCCTGGTAAGGATGATGTATGTGTTTAATAATATGTTCCTTGGCTAATAAAATACTAGATTATTTTTGGATGACAGAATTTAAATGGAAGGAAGTTTAACCATTAGGAACCTGTTTACTATTGCCAAGAGAATAGCCAGTTGGCAGGTCAAGAGCTATCAGCAGGGATAAAGAACCACAGCAACCACCTGTGCTCAAAGCTTGTCCCTGTTAGGAAAAAAAAAAAATAAGTGAAAGAGCAAAAAACAGAGAAGCAAAACTAGAGCATGTTGTGGGACTATTACTTATAAAAAATAAAAAATAAATTAAAAAAATAAAATTAAAAAAAGACATTGCTCTGGGACAACTGATTTCAGAATGAAGTGCAAATGCTAGGCAGCTCTTCCAGACTAAGATGAAACAATCAATAAATATCTGTGTCAAACTTTTCTCTAGCTCACCAGTTACATGTGAAGCATGTTGGAATATGTAAGACAGGTTCCTCATGGCATGAGGATTAGCTGTGAAAGGAAGTGTGCATGGAGGGATGCTTCCCCTTCCTGTGGGAACTGTCCCACCATTAAGCCAGTTGGAGATTGGCCATTTAGGGTTGAAAAGGCCAGCAGACACCTGTGTCAAGTGCATCCTTCCTTTGCCAGATGGAAACAACTGGAGCCTTGAGAAAGTTCTCACTTATTGTCTTCTGAATGGGTCAGAGAGAATCACACCTGCACAAGAGCTGCACTGTGTATCTCCCAGATCAACACTGGGGGTAGAACCATGGCCCCACAGTGACCAGCAGGGACTTGTTGTGCAGCTTGAGGATCAGGCTCTCTGTTGCCAGCAGTGGATATTTTCAGAGGCAATGAAACCTTGTTCCTACATAACCTAAGACATACATCAATCCTGACGTTAGACGCAAAGGAGAGGGTTTTTTTCCTTCTGATTTTTTACTTCTGCTTGAAGAAGATTTTTCACACATTTACCAGCCAGCTATGTCCTAGAGACTTCTTTGCATACATATGCACATATGTACTTTGTTGCCACTTATATAACATTAACTATGAACTAGAGGCAAGGTGATCCAGATATTATCTAATATAAGCATAGAGAACAACTATAGATACCAACACTTTAAAGGTGAGTACCCTAGATAAAATGTGCCTTATTAAAGATACAGAAACCTTATTGTCCCAGTATCAGCTAAATATTGAAATATTAGATGTTAAAATGCCAATGAAATACCAAGACACTTGTATTCAGTTCAAGTTTGGGTAGTCCAAAGATGTTCTGTTTCTCAGGAGGAGGATAGGCTTAAAATTCCCACAGAAATACTTACAATTGATCCAGTCCAAAACAAGTCTTGTTATTTTTTCAGAAAATTTCCTACTAAATTTTCTATTATTTCAATTATTTGATTCAGGGGAAAATTATTTATGAAACCACTTGCTACTTGGCTTCCATTTTAAGGGCTTTTCATCTCACAGGGATGCAGCAGCAGCACCTGCAGAAGAAAACAATTCTGCTCTTGATTACCTCCTGGTGAGGATCCTGAGGGTTTGCTGAAGTTAAACAGCACTTGCACAGTTTTATACTATTTATCCCATTTACAACTTCACAGTGAGCTTAAGAGCTGTTATAGATATTAATGGCTAATCAATTACTATTGATGCAATTATTTTTCTCATCCACAAGCAAAGTTTTAAATAAATGGGCAAATATTAACTCAGGCTCGAGCTGATAAGGTTTCCTCCCCCAGGCTTGCCTTTGATAAGGCTTTTAGAGTAAGAAAACAAAAAAAAACCAACTCAAGAGAATGATTGCTGCTATGAGTAACCTTTACTCCATTATCACAAGACCTTAAGGACAGGACTGCTCTGATGTTATACAACTTTTTGGTACCCTGCCCCCTGTTTGTGTGCAGCACCCCCAGAGCCCCTCAGCACCTCCCAAGGGAACCCTAACCCAGAGGTGCCCCTAAGGCAGGCACAAGGTGATGCTGCCAAAGGTCATCAGGGGTGGGGAGCAGCTTCTGCCATGTGTTCCCATAATGAGCAAACAAGGTGAGGCAGGAAATCTGAATATTGGGACCCCATTTATCAACACAGAAATGAGAGCAACAAACTTGCAGAACAACTTGGGCTCTGGGTAACAAGACTACAAGTCTAATAAGGCAGAAGTTGACTGCAGCACAACCAGCACAGAGGAAGATACTTTTTGAACACACACTACACACATTTTTTTTTTTTCTTTGAGAGCAAATTGTCACCTTTTAGCACTGTGCTGGCTTGCTAAATGTCACCATTTTTTTTTAGCTTCACTATTCTCCAGAATTGAGCCTTCAAGTATGTAAATAAGCACTTCAACTGCCAGGAACACTATGGTTTTCTGTAACATACAGGAATTTCACTGCAAATATTGTGAAAAAGAAAAGCCTCAAGCTCTCAGGGTGTCTTGTTTAAATCTGCTATTTCTTTGAAATTCTGAAAATACATGTGCACTTATTTGCAAAAAATAATTGTCAATATATGCAATTCTTAGTCTCATCTGAGGTAGTACAGGAGCTGTATTGCTGAGGGAGACACCAGTATATTTTTTGCTTGCTTTTCTTGTACAGCCTTAATTCTGTAAATCAGAAAATTGATCCACCAGAACAAGCCAGGATGGGCAGTAAACTATCCAGAGCAAACTCCCTGTCACTTGAGTTTTTAAATCAAGGTGGTTACATTTCCAAACCATGCACTCTTGCTCTATCACAAACTCAATGCAGCAATCACTAAAGAAAACACTCTGGCTTATGGGAGTCAGCCAAGATGATTATAATGGTTCCTGCTGGCCTTAAAAATCAGTAATATCAGAAACTATGGTTGAAATTCATTCATGTGCAAAGCCCTGTGATAAAGCTTGGAATAAAATTACAGCCAAAGTACTTAAAAAGTCAGGCCACCCTGCATCCAGTGAGATTCTTAGGGAAAGCCCCCTAAACTACACATGGAAAAGAACAGCTATGTCAAGCCTTACTGAGGTTTTGTTTTGCATACTGTGAGAGGAAATAAAAAGCATTGCCTTCTGCCCCAGGGTTGCTGCTGGAAGAGAAAGACCAGCTGGGACCTCTTGTGGAATGCAAAGGAAGCTTAATATTTATCTGCTTTTGCTCTCATTGGTATTTGTTGGAGGATCACTTGAAATGTGCACCTCTGAGAAAAAAGAAAAAAAAAAAGAAAAAAAAAAATGAACTCTAAGGAAGCTCTTCAGACCTCTCAGCAAGTTTTGTAAAGGCTGGAGTCAGTGGAGGCTTTGCTCCCAGAATAGCCACTCTCTAAGGAACACCTCTGCGGCACCAGTGTAGGACACAGACCCTGCAGCACGACCCATGGGAACCTCTGCTCTGTAAACCCAGTAACTTCTCCATTTCAATAATGCCTGCTGTAGAATAAAATTTATCAAGGGAAATACTGATTCCACAACGAACATAAATCATCTGTTGAAGGGCAAAACACATCAAAGTGCTTTGCAATCTGGAGCAGTTTGGGAAGCACAGGATTTTAGCATACCACCTGTGGCCAAAAATTGTCACTGTCTCCTGAACCGGGGAGGTGAGCATTGCTCCTCCTGCATGGATGCACAGCCCAGGTAGAAACTGGCTGCAAATCCTTTCACTCAGACTGTGAGTACTAGTAAACACACAGGTTCCACCATAAAGGGATTATATGGCTCTTTCCTGGCATCTGGAATGCACATTATGTTACCAAACAAAGGAAATTATGCATAGATAGCCCCAGAGGCAGAATAACCATGAACCCCTCCTCCTTGTGAATACTGGGGAAATACTTGCTGGCCACAATTAAATACCTGCCTCTGCTTCATTTGTTAAATGAACAAAGTAATACATCCTCTGCTTCACAAGAATGTGACTGTTTGTACAGAATCTCATTTATACACTAGGAGTGCAGGGCCAGATCCTGCAGCATTTGTCATTATTTACATACAAGTCACCTTACTGAGGGAATTGCTTCTAATTACTTAGCACCCAGACTGCAGGACAAAGCCTGACTTCTGCAATATTAAGGTGATAAGGATATATAGCAGAGCAAGGGTAGAATCAATTGTTCTTAGATTCCTTCTCTTCCTTATCAGCCTACCTGACACACATGAAATATTTGTGAAATCAGTTTCAGAGTGACCACATGAAGTACTGGAAGTACCACAGCCAGTTCATCAGTTGGCTCTTCCAAGAACACTTCAGGAATTAGGCTGGAAGTATATTGCTTTTCCACAGGATAACTACAGTGAATACTTCTTAGAGACAGTGCTGTGCACTGCCTAATGCTCTCTATTAAATGAAGAGTTTGCCCCTTTCACCAACAGCTCCACAAAAGACCATTCTCTAAGCTTCAACTTTTTATCCTCATTTCTTCAGCACTGTGCAGTATTTTCTATCAGCATTAAATCATGCTAAGGTGCCTCAGAATTAGTTTTCATGGCTCTATTACCCATATGCAGTTGTACTTATGTTGTCAGTTCACCTCTTGCATGATGCAACCAGAACTGTACATTCTGGTTATCTAAAATGAGAATTGAATTATCATCCCCTTGGAGCAGAAAACAGCAACAAGGATAGTGACAGGGCTACTAAAGTCCTTAGGAAGTTTTCTCCTGTCCACAGCAGGGTTTGGAGTCAGACTACTAAACCTCCACCTCAGACAATTCAGTCTCCATTTGCTCACAATAAGGCAGAACTTTCACAGGCCTTAAAAAATCCAGCACATGGGTTTGCTCTCCTTATGAGAGCTTTGCATGTGCTCTCCTGGCACAGAAAAGGGAAAATTTTACTGTAAAGGCATGGAATTACATTTGCTAAGAATTTTGATACAAGTGAGTCAGGAAGGAGCTCTACTTAGTGTCAGTGCAGACCCCTTAAAATGCATACACAAATATTTACACAGTTCCCTTTTCTTCCAGGGGTTGTAGCTGTAGTTGATGATAGCACTTCCACAGCTCCTAATATTTTTGGTAATGTTCCTGCCTTCATTTGTGATCACTCTTTAATCAGTGTGGAAGATGGATTTTTCCAATTTTATGCCATTATATACCTTAGCATGGAAAGGATTATATGGCTTTTTCTTTTTCCTTTTAGTCCTTATTTAACTGCTTGTGAGCTTCAGGGATTTATATCCCAGTAGGTCTAATTCCAGGATTATAGGTACCTAGATATCCAGTAAATCATTTAGCAGCATATAGGTTTAATGCAACCAAATAACCCAGCTCTCCAGCTACAAAAAGAAGTTAGCTAGAAGCATTAGATTTGAGTAAGAATTATAAAGTAATGCAGAATCACTAATTTAGAGTCTGATACTACTTCCTTCAAAGGCACCTATTATGTCTATCCACATGGCAGTGGGAACATGGCAAGCCCTTCATATGGTCTTGTTTTAGACACTTTCCCTCTTCCTAACCAAATCCAAGTCTCCTCCTCCCCTTATTTAATGTTCCGCTCTCGTTCCCATAACTGTTGCATTTTTATTTAGATAAACACTGTCAGGTTGAGTTGACCCAAAATTTAGATTTATTAAAAATGATGTAAAATAAGCAACAGAAAGCTTTCTGTATGTTTTTCTAAATTCCAGTGAAAGCAGCTTCTTGGTTTGGACTTCAACTTTCCTTGGAATCATCTACAGCCTGAACATTGCAGCACTGTGCTCTAACATGAAACCAGATAGGGCACAGACCAAAGTGAAACTGAGTTATAGGTTTTCCTTGTTTGGGCTTAGTGAAAGCCAGCATGTGCTATTAAAGATCAAATTCAAATCTGGTTTCTGAGGATCTGTTATTCGGGATAATCAAAAGCAATACTAATATAGCAAAGATAAGGAAATCAGTGCTTTTAACTGTGTCTTTTCATTTGCTTATGCCCCTTTAAACATGGCATAGAGAGTGAGGAAGGCTTTGCCCTGGCAGAGCAGTCAGCACACCCACAGAGCTGTGCCAGTTCTCACCAGGTGTGTCTGAGGGTTTGTCCTGCTGTGCTGTAGGGAAGGCACAGTTCCCCTGGCACTAATACCAGGAATGCTGGAGAGGCACAGGTGTTTCAGGGTCAGGTTTTTGGTTTGGTTTGAGATGCATGAAGGTGTTAAATCCATGTGATGCATTCCTAGCACTGACTGAATCTCTCCAGCCTGTGCACGAAGGTGTTTTGGTACCTGGCTGTTTTTTCATAGTAGAGTATTGTGGAGCAAGAGTGTGAAGTGACACAAACTGCAGCATGAAGGCCACTTACCACACAGAGGGAAAGAACCTGGTTGCTCTAACAAGGCCTGGAGGAAACCAGGACTGCATCTGGGGTGTGGTAAAGTGATAAAACTGAGCATCCCTCCCACCCCTTAGGGTAAGTGCTTGTTTAAACTCTCTTTATATTGGGTGTGTCAGAGGTGTGGGCCTAGAGGATCTGCCATAGCCAGAATAAAGATGTGTTCTTCTGCAGAACAGATACAAGAAGGCCTTTCCAGACAGAGGCTTTCTGCCTGCATGAGTGTCAACACAGAGTTCATTTCAGGCAAGTTCTGTGGTGAACAGAAAGGTAAGGTTAGGTGAGGAGCCCTTCCCATCAAACCAAACTTGAAGGAGGGCCAGGACTGCAGGGCTGGATTAGGACTGGGCACATCCCAGCACATAGGGTGGTGGTGAGTAAAATGCACCAGCTCAACAAGGCATCAAGTCTCAGAAATGCACGTTGTATTTGTAGTTCCCTCACATAGGATGGGAAGGTGGGATTAGAGTTTCTTGGTTTGCTTTGCAGAACCCACCATGCTGTGCACTGGCTCAGGTTATTAGGCCAGGGAATAAGACAAGTAGTCCCAGTTCTTGCCTCCATGTCCATCCTCCTAGGAGTGTTCAGGATCCATGGATCCTGCTGGATCCATGGTCCATATAGCCAACAAAGGTGACAGCAGAGAATTCAGTCCATTTATCTTTATCTCCTGTGCAAGAGAAATGAAGTCACCACTCAATATCTGCAAACCCCTGAGTACCTACCTACATACAGCCACAGCACGTTCAGTTCAGTCCTTTTAAATGGGCTTGAGGAAGCTTATTTATGAATGAATTAAGAGTGAACATGGAAAAATAACACATTCCAATGGTCCTGTGTCATCCTGGTCCATAATTCATACCATTTCATGTGCACCTAGACCCTGTCAACAGATCTGTCTGAAAGAGCATGCAGGACCTGTGTCTACAGGTCTGGAGCTTCAGAATCAGACAACATCTAAATCCACCACCATTTCAGTAACATCTCTGTCTGAATATGATAGATAAGGATTTCAGGAAGGCATGTCAAAGATAAAAGGAAAGCTACTCCTTGCTCTTGTTTAATTTCCCTTCCAATTTCCTAAAAGGCCTGTTGTGGGAATGACTGTCACCCGAAAGATACAGGGCCCAATTTAAAGCCATTGCACAGAACTGCAATAAGCAGTTGCAGTCTATAATTTTCAAGTAACACCACATTTATGAAAACTGCAACAATCCCTTCTGCCATGATTTGTGGGCTCTGATAGCAGAATAGCCAACCTCTCTCTTGTACAGCAGGGAACCAGAAGAGAGAAAGATGAAGAGAAGTGAAGTAGCTGCTGCCTCAGCACGCAGACTACAAAATAAATAAAAAACAGGCTTTAAAAGTGTTAATAAAATATCCGCTAAGAGTAGAAGGGGAGATTAGAGCTGACAAGTTGGCCATAGGGCCTTCTTCAGGCCCTTCCAGTTACTACTGACACAAGATGACAAGTTGAGAAATTAACCTATGTGGACACAGCCTGCATTTCCGTAAATTCCCTGGATTTATTTTTTTTTTTTAATATTTAAAAAAGAGAAAAATAATCTGCAAAACAAGAAAGATAGAATTCAAGCAAAGATCTGTAATACTGTGCAGTTCTCCTGAGCATCCTGTATCAGGCTTTGGAACAAATGCAAAGGTTAGACTCATCCTAGACTCTGGGTTATATTTACTGGGTAATCACCTCTGATTTTTTTTACCAAGGATTCTATTTGAGTAGACAGACTTCATCATGAGGCACATGAGGTCCCTGATCATTCTGCAGTTTTTAGAAGGAGCAGTGTAACTACTACAGGAGTGAACCAGGGAAAATAGTGGTTAGAGCTTCTTGTCTTTTGGGTTTTTTTCAAAATCCTACCAAAATCAGCAACAAAGGCTTCACTGGGTCTAAATGCCTTTCTGGGGAACAGGTAAATTCTTTCTGAATTGGGATTAAGACTGTGGCATTTGGGAAACCAATCAAGAAAGCAGGGGTGCTTTTACAAACAGCTGAAACATCACAGGCTCACTCCCATTACACTTCAGAAAAGTCAAACCCAGAGGTCCATGTTATCACCATTTCACTAACTCTGTGCTTCAGGCAACTGTGATATTTCAAATTTGAAGCATCTCCTCTTTTTTTCCCCCAAAAGCAACTCCACTATTAAATAAATTATAACTCTGCCTCTAATTTTGGTGTCTGCAAGTTTCTTTCCCAATCCAACATTTGAGAACCAGAGTTTTTCTCTAAATTGCTCAGACTAAGCAAAGGTAACACAAGAGATTTTCCAATTACATCATTTTATTTTTATCATCACCATCATTATTATTATTATTGTCATGATATTTTCTTCAGTGTTTGAGTTATTACCTAACCAAGATGCAGCGTGCTGAGCAGCACGTAGTCTGCTTTCACACTTCAAATGAGAATAGCTATGCAGAGATTAGAAGTCCAACGAGGGGTTTATCAGAAGTGCATCTAGTTTTCTTTCTAATCAGTGAACTGCACAACAAGGGTACAATTGAGCCAAAGGCTGGCAGGTTACAGAAGTATTCCTCATGCAGTGAGCTCAGTTAACAAGGATGTTTCAAGAGAACAGGTTTTATTAGCTTCAGTCATACTTTCACTTGCATGGCTGCTGTGATGTTCACTCCACCTTCTTTGAAGGGACAGTAGAAGATGGAAATCTAATCCCTTCTGAGAAGAGGGCTTGAAAGGAAATAGAATAAATCCATCTTCACCATGTTTGACATGGGTGGAAAGCAATGGAGACCTTAAATTGACAGATTAAACCCCTGTAATGTAATAAGCTCTGCAATCCTAAACCTCAGCAAAAGAATTTAAGTTATTTGTCCTGCTGGGGAAACCATACCTGAAAGGGATGATGTCTTGGTGAGGGCCTCCTCACAAACCTTTTTGTTAAGGCTGTGTCAGGAAGTGCACTCCCTTGTGGTGGACCTGACCTTTAAAAAATGAGAAGCCTCTTGTCTTTTGAGAAATCCTAAGACAGCTGGACTTGTTGTCAGCTAGGCTTCTGCTTTGAGCTTCAAGTTCTGGGAAGGCCCTGATGACAGGCCATTCACTTACACTTAAGGCCAGCTTCTGCTTAATGAAGTCAAGAGAGATGGTAAATGATTGCCCAAAGGCTGCCACTTACAAACTGTGGACATCAGAGTGGAAATCTGTGCTAGACATCAAGGACAGAAAGGCACAGCCCAGCAACAAGCTTTGGCAAGAGTGATGGTGAGGGACCAGGCAGATCAGGACACTGAGAGCACTCTTGCTCACTGGCTTCAGTCATCTTCTTATCCAAATAACCAAGGGCTTCTCAGATGATCAAGTGGGACTCTGAACAAAAGAAGTTATGTAAGGGCAGAAAGTTTGATTCACTGAGCAGCCACCCTGGCAGCACGTTTACGCAACTTCTCCACCCAAAATCAGGAGGTTTTAACCTGTAGGGATAATTGCACCCCTTTGGCAAGGGCGTCAGAGAACACTGTAAAAGGCAATCAAAGGAGAGAAAAAGGGAAAGCAACATCATTGTGGATAATTGGAGCAAAGAAGTAACACATATCTACGTGTCACAGGGAAGAATGGCCAATGCAATATGCATTTATTCTTATCTCAGAATTGTATTTGTTTAAGTAAGCCATGCTTAAGTTAAAAGGAAGCACATAAATCTTCTCTTATTGTCATCTTGCAACTGACAGAAGCTGCTAATTATATTATAGATCTTCCAGAAGTATGTATAGTAATTACCAGTTCCAGCCACTTTTTTAGACTTGCAAATACAGTTTGGTCTTTGCGAGCCTGTCAGGGGCAAAGGGGCAGACCCAAAGAGAGGATATCAGTACAGACTCAAAAACCCAAGTGGGAACTCCTAACTGTTCTGGACCTACTCTCATTTGTACTGGATGAAGACATCACCTTTAAGATGTACACAGGTTTCCTTGCTGAACTCTTTCATTTTGGTGTGTTCACCCAAGTCATGAGTTATATCAGGCTCTCCTGTGTGACCAGGTCACAGCAATTATCAGTGTCTGACTTGGGCTCAAACTCACAGTACTGGAATCAGTGACAGCTTTCTTTAGATCTTAACATCTTTCAGAAATCAGAATCTATCTTATTGTCCTTAAAGCAGGAGTAAGTTCAAGGCCTCTGGAATCCT
Organism: Calypte anna; assembly: GCF_003957555.1. NCBI lineage: Eukaryota > Metazoa > Chordata > Aves > Apodiformes > Trochilidae > Calypte > Calypte anna. Next base: position 14,988,825 of record NC_044257.1, read on the forward strand.
TGAGAAACCCTTGATACTACACCCATCTGCCAACACACGGAAGTATCACTTTTTGTCAATTACATAAACAGACAATAAGGAAATCCAGCTAAATAACCAGAGTCTGATTACCATACACACTTCTTCCATATACCACAGCTGAAAACAAAAAGTGCTACCAGGCATAAAACTTAAGAGTTATTTATATATGCATATATACATATATACATGAGAAGAACCACTTGCATTACTAATTTGTTCTATTTGTTTGGGTTCTGTATCAATTGAGCACTGGTTGGAATTCTTATACAAACAGGAACCATGTGGGCTAAAGACTGAAAGGCTGGCATGCAAGGCATAGAGTTTTTGGAAGTACTTTGTGACTTAAAAGCTGGACTTCTAACAGGAAAAGTTATTTATTTTTTATAAAGTACTCTTAAGTCCAATATATTCTTCCATAGAAAATACACAAGTATGAGCACATATCTATTCAGAATCCAAATTTTTTCCACATTGATTCCATATGAATATTCTTTATATGAGTCTGTATGAAATCATTTATTCAAATTACTCAAATGAGTAGCAGAAATGTAATTGTAACTAACATAATAGAGTAGATAAATTGTTGATATTTTCTGTTAGGTCATTTGGGCATTTAAATATCATGATCTCTTCCCACCTCAAGAACAGCTTATACTATGAAACCACAATCCATGCCAGTATGTGTTTTCTGTATGAATTACAAATTGCAAAACATTTTAATACCTTTACTGGAAAGGCTCAATGTGAGTGAAAAGGCAGAGCACTAATGAGGATAACCCATGCAGATATTTAAATGAACTAAATCTTCATATTGCTTTGTGGCTTCAGAATCTACTCTTGCAAAATACTGAGTTTCCTCCATTCTCATATAAGAGTTGAAATAAAAATGGAAAACCTTCTTCTGTGCCCAGCTGGATGGGCAATGTTTACTGTGTAACATCCTCCTTGGGAAAAGAATCTAAAGAAGATATTCAAGATTAATATCCAATTTCCATGCTCTTACACTACTCGGCAATCACTCAAATCTAACAGTGAATCAAGGGAATGATTAAAAAGCTAAAGGCCACAAACCTGTTTAAACTGGTGTAGTGGGTTCAAAGTTTCCTCTGAGATCTTGAGCTGTAGTTTCCAGATACAACTAAAGAAGGAAAGCTGGGCAGCCCCACAGATAAGCTCCTATTTACTCTAGATGAACCAAAGAACTATAACAAATCACACTTTGGACATTGTGCTAAGCAATAATTAATACCTGATTCTTTTGGTTACTCACTGAAAACTGACTACAATACAACATTCTAGAAGCATTTAGGAGCAAACTGTGCTGCAAAAAACCCAAACCAACTGCTACTAATAAGGAGAAGGATGGTGGTAAAATACTTAGAACTCCTTGCCAAAGTGAAAGTGCATTCAAGTGCCTGCAGCTGTTGGCATTCCTGTTCTTGCTGAAAATTTAGTGGGAATCCCACTGACTCTGGAGGCTGCAGGAAAGAGTGCCTGCACACAGAAGTGTATGTGAGACAGAAAGCAGAAAGAAGACAAAAGTAACAGTGAAGAGTCCACACTTACCTGTGGTCCTGAGACTGTTTCACTGTCTTGACATAGGACTGGTCAAATTCTGGTATTGGTGTGGTCCAGATCCTTAAATTCTGACTTTCTCCAATGAAAATGCCAACAGGAATCCTTCCTTTCTTCCCAGCTGCCCTAGAGGAAAAAATATTGTACATGTTGAGGATGGAAAACCATTTAACTGTTCTCATTTAAATAAAGCACAGTAGAAATCCATTTTACCATTTCAAAACTTCAGACACTGAGCCTAATAAAGGTTGAAGACCATAATCAGTATTTATTATGCTCCAGTAGGACACAATTACTTATATGACTGCTCATCCAAAATACCAGATACTGAACAGAGGTACAACTGAGTCTAAACAGAAAAGGAGAACTAGCAGAAGAGACAGAATACAGGCTAGGTCAAATGCAGATTTTTGAAAAAAATCCATTTATTCTCTAATGACAAAATACTCCTTTTATTAGAGAAGAGAAAAAGCTTGGTCTCAGTCTGAAAAATATTTGTGGATCATCTACTACCCTCAGATGATCAGCTGCTGAAATCCTGCTCTGTATGTTTACCCAGACTTAGGCTATGACACTTTATGTCAAACTACTTTTCTCTGGCCTGTAATCCTTTTCCTATAGCAGAGAACTAAACTAACCTTGTTGATAGTTAGGGAAACCAAAAAGCTTTCAATAAGTATGAAATAATCTTAGATTTGAAGATGTATATCTGTCCTTTACAGTGAGATTCACAGGATCTCATCTCCTGGCAGCTTTGACACAGTTTTCACAGCTAGGCAGGATCAAGTTCTGGAAATGTGTGTTGAGCTTCAATACCGACTCCAAGGTCACCAAGAAACTTGTTCAAAACAGGAAACATCCCTAACCCATGGATTATAAAGATTCCATATAACTAACAAGCACTTCAATTCCATTATAAGGAACCTCCACTAAGAGCTGTAAGTTCTTAAACACAGAGTGTGTGTCACTCGATTCTTGGAATCAATGACATGTCTGCAATGTCAGTGAAATGCAGGGGAGAAAGACTGATACACTGCCCCTTTTTTTTTTTAGAGAAATCTAATACCAAATAATTTTTATACTGTTGGACCCCACTGTACCACCATGGAAGGAACACCTGGTAGGTACTTCGTGGGTATCCTCACTGTCACTGACCAGGTAAAGAGCCACTGCCTTTCCCTGGGAGCAGCTCTTGCTGGCAGCTACTTCCAGTTCTGGAAAACAAATTGCAGACCATTATCAGCTCTTCTGGTAATTGCTGCAGGATGGAAACTCAGAGTGCAATAAATCACAACATCATTATACTAAGGCCTAAAGGGTCTGGCATGTTTTTGCTTAAAATGGTGAATACAGAATTGGTGTATACTGCAATGGTAGATAAAAATATCTTATATTGACTAGTTTGCATATGGGCTTTTTTGTACCTGTTTGTATTATTCACAACACATTTTAAATTAATGAAATAACCTTGTCTTCAGCTACAACTGTAACATTTTGCTTTTTATCTCTGTGGGAAGAAAATCCCTCAGTCTTTAAATATGTGAGCCTTGAACTCTGCACAAGAAATTACATCTATTAGGGAGGTACCACACATAATGATTGTGGGCTAAAGGTTGGTGTATTTTCATTGTTTGTATTCTGTCTTTAAGACAAATGTCTGGTGACCAATTATATCTCAGTATTAGATAAACATAACATAGTTTCCAGCAAAATTTTTCATGCCCAGGCTAAAAAAAGTTTCCCAAGTCAAAGTTCTACAAAATCCAATATAACACATGAACTTCAAAAATCAGAGAAAAGAAAGAAGCTGCAAAACCAGGCACTTTCAAGAAGTCATTGGGTTATGTGAACAGGAAAAGGTTGATGGGATTTCCCTTGGGACATACCAAGAACATGCACAACCCCAGGTGGTGAGCCAACAGGATCCAGGCACATCAGTGAGGTGCAAGATAGGGAGGAGTCACCAGTCATGTCCAAAAATATGTATTTAATGTTCAGCCAAGGAGCAGCATTAATGGCACTTGTGGATTTGCCAAATACCCAAAGAAAAGTCCAAGGATGGAGTCTTGAGGAGAGGAAATAAATAAAATTGGTGAGGGAAAATTATATATAATAGAATTTTACTTCTCCCTCCAGCTCCAGACCAGCTCATCAAAGCCAGAAGGTAATACCACTCATTGCAGTATCTTCCATCTTGTTCAGATTTTGTCCGTGAATAAGCAACTGGATTTCTACCAGACAACTGGAAATCTACCAAAAGCACAACCCTCTGTCACACTAGCAGAGCTGGGATTAGATAAAATATTCATGAGAAAGACCCACAGATTTAGTGGATGTGACTTTCATAAACGCTGGTGTTCAGAAAGAGCAGCTTTATAGAAAACACTTGCCCCTAGTTTACAGTCTCTGCTGAAATGAGTTTAAGCTACCTCAGTATCAAATGTATCTTCTTTTTTCTCCCTTTTTTGGTGATGTCATTGTTATTATTTTCATCCAGTTAAAAAAAAATAAAAGGCTCTGCAGGGCTTGTACTAAACAGGTTAGGATTATTATAATCAAATTTTGATTGAAATACTATTAATGATCTGTCCTGGGAATAGAAAGCATGATTTTTGGATTGATAGCATCTTCGTGATGGAAAGCACATTTTTTTAAATTGGATTCTTGGAGAAAGTACTGTAAAGCTTGTGCAGTTTATATTTTAATCCAGACTGCCCTGCGTGCACACACGTGATTGCAAATATTTAATTATCTTCGTGACTATGTTAGATCCACTTCACAAGGAAAAAAGAAGGGGATGGGGCAGTGGAAATGGCAGAATCTGAAACCTGAAAGTGCTACTGGATGCTGCCCATGAGTAAATCTGAGACAGAGGCCAGAGGATCATCAGTGCCACACTCACCTCCCTTGGGCCACTGCCCATGGTGAGGGAGGCTGCTCCCTCCCTGAACTTCAGCCAGGAGTATTTTTTCTGACCCTTGTCCAGCAATACATCCAGGCTGGAGGGAGAAGTCTTAGGTGCTTTCTTTCCTGTTAATATTCCCTGCTTTCTGCGTTGAAAAGGGAAGCAGCAGTATGTCCTGAGCAGCACTACGTACCCTGGTAGCTGCTCTGGTACTGAAAAAAATCCCTTTTCTTACCTAAAAGGTAGGGCATAACACTGCTCCCCTGTCTCACTGACAGCTGTTTCCATCACCAAGGACTGAGCTGCAGTGGAACTGCTCCTATGACAAGCCAGGGGGCTTTGAACATTGGACAGTTGACTTCCAAATCTTTTATGCTTTGACAGTCTCCCTAATCATTCAGCAAATAAATTGTGGGAGTTCCCAAATGGCATTTCCAAAAATGACAGTTTTACTGCTGCCATCTTTAGGTCAGCTACTCCAGGGTGACTGTTCTTTTTGGAGAAGTTGGGGGTTTTGATTATTTAAGGAAAAAAACCAAACAGGCTGCTGCTAGCACTCCTTACCTAATAAGCAGCGCCTCTTGCACACTAACAGTGAAAACTATTGATGTTATGGGCCAGTCAGGAATGGTGGCTCTCACACTGCTATCTATCTATGTAAATGCAACTTCTGCTGCTGGTGAGACCTAAGATCATATATTCAAAGACTACTACTCGCTACCACTTCCACATCATGTAAGTATTATCACATTGCTCATACAAAATGAAGTCAAAGCAGAACAATTTGTCTTGTCCAGTCTGAACTTCTGGCACCAGGAAAAAAAATTGCAGAAATTCAGAATACACAGAACTTCTCTTTCTACAAAACATTTTGGTGCTGGCAATTGTACCAACAAACCCAACATTCTTATTTACAAAAATGGATACTGGCAGGGGAAATGCTAAAGCAGCTTTGCTGATTCCAACACTGTCAGATACCTGTTTGCCAAATACCTGCATTGATTTCTGAGTGTCTCCTACCAGCACTGCCCTCTGTTGCAGTGACCATTCTCACCATTAACATTATTGCTGAAAATCAACTTTCTGTGACAACCCCCAGCTAACATCAGCAGTGTCTTTAGGCATTTAGGCTCTGTCTGAACTGTAGAAGAATTAGAATTTCCTTAATCTATTCTCATTCTTCAGCCATGCTCTCTGTTCCATTTTAGGCCAAAATCCAGAAACACATCACAGGTCAAGCTTCTTCCTTGTTTTATTGTGGGAAGGAACCCAGGTGCAGGTGCTGGAAGGGAATATAGAGAGATGCCTGGGGCACTGGGATCTCCTGGCACACGACTGCTTTTGCAGCCCTTGCAGTACAGCCCACAGTGTCAGATATGATGGTGATGAGTACTGCATCAGACATCAGCACTTCTCACACTTCTCATTGCATTACTGAAGTGGGGGAGCTGGAAGGAGATGGACAGATGGGATGAGATCTAGAGCTGCCATCTAGTTCCCCCTTCCTCCTAGCACAGACCTATTGCCAATGGTAGATCAGACCAGCCATGCTCTCTCTGCCTGGCCAAGTCCTGAAGGCTCCATTGATGGAGATTTCAGGTCTCTCTGGGTCCCCTGTTCCAGAGCTGCACTTAAACACAGCAAGGTAGAGGAGGAGCTGGGTAGTTCAGCTCCCAGAACCAGGCTTCCTAGCTGTAGTCTAAATACATTTGCTTAGACCTGTAATCAGCCAATAAAAGGTTTCTAACCTCTGAGCTGCAAGAGAGGCATGGCATCCCATTGACAGTGATTGAATCATTTATCACTTTACCACCTCTTTTCCTTGCCAGAGAGAATCATTTATCTGCAATGTCACCTACAGAATGGTGGGTGTTGTCAGAAGATCAAGGTCCAGCATCAGAGTATGTAACAAACATTAACCACTTCATCCCACTTCACTGGGCACTATTTTAATTTCATTTTTTTATTTAGCCTGATCATTAGTTTATAACAGGCTGTAAATTAGAAAAGAAGCAAACGTGCATCACCTCCTACAGGCCAAAGAGAGAGAAGACTTTTGCCCTTCACAGGAACATTGCAGTTCTTGAACTGCTGTACTATATTTCTCATTTCTGCACCTCTAAGGAGCACTGAGTCCAGCAGACTGCTCTGCTGAACTGCAATTACTTTTGTTAGCATGAAATCATTATGGAACATTTTACCTTCTGAGTCTTGGGGTTAATTTTTTAAGGCTTCCCTGTACTAGCCTGTACAACAGGGCACTTCAGGTAATCAAATAAAAGGAGCCATCAGACATCTGCCCTCTTTATGCTATCAGAAACAACCTTTGCACATGAATCAAGATCATGGTGTGTTGTTGTTTTTTTAAATTTCTTGGAATTCTTTTCTGCAAAATGGGGTTTATGTGGGCTATTGTAAAATACTGTGGGGGAAAGAGCATATTAAAAGTATAATATATTCTCTTCACTGATCATGATCTGAGAGTTAAAGTGTGTTTGAAACATTGTGTTTTGCAATCCAGTCTCCATGATGAGTGATAAGTTACATAGCCATAATAAACAGTAGAGATACATAAAATGTATTACATTCTGTACAGCCCTATTTGCATTGCAAAAATCCCTATTTAGATTACAATGAACTTTAAATTACAGTGTAAACAAGTTTTGGCTACATCTTGGGGCCCAGCAGGGAGGAAGGTATCGTTTGCCACCCCGGCAGAGGAATGCTGTTTACATCCAACTGGGCTGTACTGAGAGACTTTGCAGCTTTAACTCCCAAGAGGCAGCAACCAGAGCCCCTCAGCCTCTGTGTGTGCTCAGAGGGTTTTATTGGATGGCTGTGGGCTCCCTACTCAACACCAGAGCTTTCAGAAGATCTTAACTTTCTCACAAGTGGTTAAGGCTCAGGGGATTAAGCTGAACACAGCCTACCTTTGAGTCAGCTTGCTGGGCAGCAGGCTGCCAGGTCACTGAAATGAAACACTATTGTGTGTTCTCAGAGAGAAACAAGTCTGTGATTTCATTTGGGAGCAGTAGTAGTAAAGTGACAAGAGTGTATTTGCTTTAAGCTTTCTCTTGTCTTTTCCCTTCTGGAAAACACAACCACATTCTAGTGGCTCAGATCCCCTTGACCTCTCTCAACCTGTGCAGCAGCATGGACATGGTACAGGCTATGCCAATTGTTTTGGTAAATGCTCTATTCTTGGAGTGGTATTAAGAAAAGAGAGATGTTCACTGCTGCTGCCCAAACATTAGGAGGTCACCTGTAGGTATTTGACACCACTATAAACTCTTTTGTGTGCTAAGAAGGATTTTTATAAAGTTCCATAATAATGCTTCCTCTCATTAAATACATACACTATGCTATTAGGAGTGAGATAGCATCAATTCTGCTGATGTCAGGGTGACACCAGTGTGAGTTCTTTTGACATGGCAGGGTAAGATCTGAGTCCCTTTGTAGAGTCAGAACCTACCAGACCAGCAACTCATCACCTGCAACATGTGCTGGAGTAAATTTTTGCCTATCTGCAAGCTCTCCTATCACCATGGAGCAAGCCACAGTCTGTATCACCCAAAAACATTCAAGATTCAGCCCATTCCATACTTAAGATTAGGAAATTCAGTGTCACTTGACACAGGAATTGATTCAATCTCTTTGTTCAAAATAGCTTAGCTTAGTTATTCTTCAAGATATATTCGTCAAGATATATTGCAATTTTCTTCCCTAGAGGAAAGAAAAAGAGGCAGGGGTGTCTTTGAAAAAGAAGTTGTTGGGTATTTTTCTTTTTCCTTTTGGTGTGTATTATTGATACAACTGCTACTTTTTGTGTTTAACCTTAAATTATGATAAATAAAGAAGTACTGGGCTTTCAATGCTGGTTATAAATCAGCCCATATAATTTAGACTTATGAGCCTAACTTTGAATGCTAATTTTTTTCTCTAAATAATTTCTATAAAATTAGAGCTGGGAAAAAAGCTGGACTGACCAAATATGAATCCTCTCCTATGGAATGAAGTAGAACATTCTGCCTCTCACCTGTGTACTCATGCTGCCTTGCTTCTGCATCATCTTATTTACTGTTTGTAATTGTGATCTGAAGTGCAGAAGAGGCCTGAGCATACAAAGAATGCAACAACACCAACAAAAAAAAAAAGCAAACAGGTTTTGTGCATAACCTGAGGTATATCTATGCAATAAGCAGGTAGGTACCAGAATCTTCTGGTTCAGGTGACAACACAAAAAATGAAACAACTTGTTAAAACATTACCTGAAGCAGAAGTTCCTAACTCTGTGCCAGGCGTGGTACATGCTTGAGCAACTCCTTTCAATTAAGCTATCATCCCAGAGATCCCTTGTGGGTGGTATGGCTCCGTCCTGTCCTCAGTGTGGGCTGGATGCTCTACCACATATCTTTGCACTAATTATTATCTTCACTCTTGTATGTGTTCATCATGAAGCCACCACAGGTATCATCACAGCTCAGCACCCACTCCTGCAAGGCAGGTACTACACACTGGGGAACTGGATGCCTCAGTGACACCAACACCCAACGTGAGCAAATCTGCTTCTCAGAGCACAGGCTGCTCTTCTGAATTGCCCCAAATTTCCCCACAGATTCCCTCCTGAAGCAGGCATGACCCACCAGAGACTGCATAACCAGCAGCTGCCAAGTCAAAAATGAATTTTCCATGCATTACATTTCTGAAGTCAAGGACAGAATCTCTTAGCAACTCCCGTGCTCCTTGGCCACTAATTCCCCATCTGCTGAAGGCAATGGCAAAGTAAAAGAATAACAGGCAGATATGTCTTTGAAAAACTGAAGACCTTCTGGCTGATACAGCTTCTGTCTTCTGTCTCTAGAAGCAAATCTCCCTAAAATATCAGCAACAAATCAATTTTACTTCATTTCAGTAGAGAGCACGGAAATTGCTTGATTTCAACCTTCTCCCAGTGTCACACAAGTGTTATCAGGCCAACAAATCTCATTAGAATTCACCATATGTTCAAATTGGAACCTGAAAATGGGCTTATTTTCTGTTTAGTCTGGGTCCAAAGCCACAGAATGAAGTTTATGTTCAAGGTACATGAATCTGGAACCTCTCAAAATGTGAAGGGTTTAGGTCTGTACTTGTAGCTTTGTTTTCTGTTCCATTTCTAATAAAAGATAACTTGAAAAGTAAGGATTAGCAATTTATGGGGTAGTAACCTAAAAAAGCTCTGCATCCAAGGTATTAGAAAGCAATATAAATTCTTTTGTGGAAATGTAAACGGTATTTAAATGTAAGTAGGTATTATACTCAGTTGGTTAGATGGGGACACTGAGAACTCTCTGAGTGGCTTTCCTGGGAATCAGATAGGTCCCTAAATCATTAACTTAGTGTTAAATCATCTTACAGATATAAATAAATTGAGGGACTTATTCAGGGATGTCTTGCAGGACATAAGTAGTTTCTAGATGAATGACTCATAAGATCAAAGTCAAGGAAGACACCCATTTAATTAGGGAGGAAAGTCTTGAGCAAATCTGTAACAACACCTTTGCCAGGGACAAAACTTTTCTTGTGTGCATTCCAGTTTCACCTGCCTGCTCTGGAACACAGTTGCCCCAATTTATCCTACAAAAAATTTAAATGAAGCTGAAAAGCAACTGCTCTAGGAAACCTCCTACTAATTCCAGAACACTGCAACCATCAATAAATATTCAGAGGTTTTTCTACAGTACAAATTATCCAACAAAACAGGTTTCCAATCAGAATCCTGCTTTACATGAGTCAGCCTTTCAATTCCACAACAGCCTTCCCAGTTCTGCCCTTCAGCTGGCAGAGCAGCCCATGTTCACAGCACAGTTACTGCATGGCTGGTTTGTATCTGCAAGGATCTCTGTCTGGCACAGTGTATTTGCTCATGACATAATCAATCATGCTATCAAGGAACAACTCATCCTTGATGGCTTAATCAGAGCTAACCAGAGAGCACAACATTCTTTTGCCTCTTAAAACTACACAATCCTTTCTTTCCTCCCTGGATGACCCAGGTGTTTTAGCTGATACCTGTGCAGGGCAATTCCTCACTTTCCAGTGGATTTTCAGAAATTAAAAAAACTGATTGTATTCTTAAAGTTAACACAAAAAAACCTCACACCTTTTGTATTTCTGTGTTTTGCAAGAACAGGGAAGTCTGGTACGACCGTAGGAGAAAATAATATTCATGCTATGAACTAATGTTTGCTCTGCTGTAGTTATGGATTTGGTGGGTGTGTCTCCATTACAGAGTGGAAAAATCATACCCAGTGTACATCGTGCCTCACTTCTGCACCAGCTGACCTTGCTGAACCTATTTATAACCACACTGCAGTCATTGTTATGGTTGCCTTTCCTATCATGGCCATTGAAAAATAATATTCTCCCTGCTGAACTCTCCAAGTGTATGGACTTTGGGCATTTTGTTCACTCCCCATTGCAACCCAAGATTTGTTTTCCTGACCATTCAACCTGCAGCCACACCAGACTGTACCTCTAGGTCTCTTCTGGAGCAGGACAACCAGTCTGTCCTAACTCTGCAGTTGATTGGTTCTTTGATCTCTCCAGGATACAAAAGATACAAGGGCACAGCCACTCTAATATGCTATATTAATATTATTATTATTAATAATATTAATAATTTGTTATATATATGATACATAGTATATAAAATTTATAATTATATTCTTTATATATTTTTTTTTAATTTACCATTAGCCCCCACATCTTTTGCTAGAAAAATTGATCTGAATTTTCTAGAAAAGTCATAGAAGGATAAAGGGACCCTTCATAAAATTATGGTGTACTGTCACCTCTCTGGACTGAATACATTCTGCTGAAAAGCCATCATTACCAAGACCTGCAAAAACCAGGAGAATCTCAGCACCTTGCAGGAGAGCATGAAGACAACTGAGACAGGACTTGTACACGGTCTGTGCCAAGACTGCATGCAGAGCACTGTGATCCTTTCCAATCATATTTTCAGTCCTCATCTCTCCACAGCCAAAAAATATGAAGAAATAAAGATTAATAGAAGCAGGGGGGAAAAAAGAAAGGCATTTCAGAGAACGTAGGGAACAACAAAGGAGCGCAAGTGAAATGGTATCTCAGAAAAAAAAGACAAAGCAATAGAAGTAATTACATCTTTTAGTTTATTTTTCTGTACTTATCTGGTCTGATCCTTTGCTTTTCCATGCTTTGTTCAAAACAAAGCTGTGACCATTCTGATCGTTCACCTTTCCACTACTGCTTCCTCTCAATTTTCTAATTAAAATTTAAAAAAAATATATTCAGCTGATCTGAAATGACACATACCATATAGGTCTGCCATTTGCCATGTTGTTCATGAAAGCCCAGCAACCCACAAATATATTAAAAAAAAAAGGAGAAAAATAGTTTTCTGTTACCCTAATTGAAGGTGTATAATTAGCAAAGCTGGAATGCAAACACTTTCTCTGCTCAAGTCACTGTGGGTGTATATAAGGATGACATATCTAATAAGAAGCTGAGCATCCAGCCACTAAGATGCTCCTATAAGCTGCACCACAATCCTCTTAAGGATTTAGGGAAATCAGAGGCTCAGCTTTGCCATCTGTGGCTTAATAAATATTTTCTTCAGAGGCTTTGTGCCTTGTTTTAGTAACCAAGAAAATAGGCATTACAGCATCTTCTGAGACATGGCATTACCACACAGCTCCTTTTTCCTCAGCCCTCCATTTCACAAGTGGACAACCTGTGGTAGATGTCTTGGATAAAGTAGCTGAAATACATCTTCCAGGCTTCATCATGTGACCCAGAAAGGCTATGTTAGATCAAGGGTTTCTGTGCACTCTGAATCCCTATCTTTGGAATAAGACTGTCAGAGGATGCTCATAAAAGCAAAACTGCCAAGTCCCTTTGAGTCCCAGATGGGCACAGAAATTAGTATGTCCCCCAGCAAAGCAGAGGGATCTCTGAGAAGCAGTTCCCACCTCTGACACAGATCTCTCACATCCTCAGCTGTGATACATTTGAATTTGATATATTAGAGGTGATCATGTGAAAATTTTGGTGTATGCTCAAAGGATCCAAAATAAACCCTTCCATTATGGGGCTGGACTCGATGATCTTCAGATGTCTCTTCCAACCCCTGACATTCTGTGATTCTGTGTGATTATTGCTCACTATTTTTACAAGAGCTGTTTAAGCAGACTTCAAGCATTTCTGCAGTTTTGTAGTTCATTCAGCAATGGGACCTCAGTACCACCTCCACTGAGGAATTCCAGTTCTGCTTGCTCTAACTGTGCTATCCATATCCCCAAGCTCTGAAGCTTCAGAACTACCCAGAGCTGGCTTAGAATAAAGGAAATCACACGAAGTTGGTCAGCATCTAAGAGAACAACAAATTAAGGAAATAAAGATGAAAAGCATTTCCCTCTGGAGCTTTAGATGAAGAGGACTTACACATGCCAAGGGATGTTAGCATAAAAAGTGTTGGTAGTGAAGTGGGTGTAAGAAGATGTAGGGAATTCAAGAAAAAGTCAATAATTTCCAAAGTTTTTACAAGAATCTGGAAAAGAGGGAGAAGTATATAGAAATAAATACAACATATGGAAAAAATACACAATGGTATTGGCCCAGTTTTAAGAGCAAAAGACTGAGAGCCAAAAGACCTAATTTGGAGTGTTGACTTTGCCACTGAGTTGGTGTCTGTGAGGTACTTGGGGTACAATGTTGGTGAAGTTACTGTCTCCCTCAGAGCCACAGATTCCCTTCACATGTGTTTCAGATGCAATCAAGCTGAAAGCTCTCTTCTTACTTATGTTTCATATTTTGAGGGGTTCCAATTTCTGCTGCAGCCTGAAGCTGTTAAATTATAATGTAAAAATAAAGGCAAAACAGAATGGAAACTATAAAATACTGTTGGCTGGTTGGTTTTGATACTTTAACAGCTTCAAAAGCAATAGTACTCATATAATTGCTCTGGGTTTGGAGTTAGGTCTTGGGATTGTGCAGATGAGAGTTTTTGCATGGATTTTCATCAGAGCACCATGCATGGGACTATATCCTCGCTTGAAAACACATTGTGGTTGGAATTTCAATGGACTGCACTAAGCACATGCAAATCTTGCCATGCACATCTGCAACTGCTTCAAGTTGTGTGAAGACAAAAAAAAAAAAACACTACAGACAAACAAAACACTGCCCAGAAGATACTTCAGAAGACTTTCATTTCTGTAGAGCCATGTCCTGGATCCCTTGATACTACAAATACATCAAGGAGTGAGTGGACAGGGGACAAAAAATGAAGTTTCTCTGAATAATTTGTTCTGGATGAAGATCTTTTTTTGTCAAACGAATGCACTTCAGCCTCTTAGTGCCAGTTTGAAGGAATGACTAAGAGTTGCCATTTATTTAAACTAAAACAAGTCCTCTAGAAAGCAGGCGACAAGTAGAAGCAGATTTGCAAAGGAGCTGGCCAAACCCAGGCATGCAAAAGACAACAACCAACTCTGTCAGTTCCTGTGTGCAAACCTAGGAACTGCACACAGCATGGTAACTGCATGCAGAATCTGGATGCAAACTGAACAGCTAATTTATTTTTTTTTTTAAGGGGAGTAATCTTGCAACACTGTATACAAAGGAGTCGAAATAATTACAATGTGCTCTGGGAACCCTTTAGAACAAACCCAGTGTCTCCATGCAGTTGTGCTAAAATATTTCCCAGCTGTCAGTGTTCCTGCACATTGATATGAAGAAACTTTTTCTTTTTTAAATCGCCAGGAGAGATTGATGCATTTAATTTGCTTGACAGAATGCTTGTGTAGTATTTCTTAACAAAGGGTATCAACAGCAGCTTATATTGCTGGTCTAAGGAGTGCAGATCTGTAGCAGAGCTCTTATCAGATCCATAAATACATTAGAGAATGTGGTGAGAAGTCAATGGAGTCGGTGCAGTTTGCTAGGAAGGCCTCAGCTGAGACTGGGCATTTTGCCTGGGATGGCAAACTGAGGATTAAGGGCTTTATGGGACATGTGAACTCCGCTCAAATGCAAACATAAGCATGATTAAAATTTAGCAAACTATGATGTACGAGCCCTTGGGCAAAATCCAGTAGACACAGCTGTATTTATAGGTTGATACAAAGAACTGTTAGACCTAAGAGCAACTCAGCAACGCAGAAAACAGAGAGGAGTTTGAGACCTCTCACAGCTACAGAGTGCTATGAACCTCACTCCATGGCAGTGTATCTTCCTCTTAACTTCTCCCCCTGGCAGGTTTGAACACAGAGTTATTATGCAGGCCCAGTTTTTGTATGGATCAACACATTAGCAACTCTAATTAGCCTCACAGGATAAACCAGCATTGCTTTTTCAAAGACCAGGTGTCTACACCCCTCCTTAGGTCATTTTAGATGTTGGCTGAGGGATGCACTTCAATGGTCTGTGCTGCTAATGAGAACAAAAGAAATTTGGAAACAATAAGAAAGCTGAATGGAGGGGAAGGCACTACAAGCTAGAATGGCTGTGGGGAATCACACAGAAAGAAACATTTCACCAGTGGTGAAGACACTGAAGTGGAAACGAGGTGTTAGTATCTGCCCAAAAAAGCAGTGCTGCTGCTGCCAGTTTTCTGCAGCAGGAAAAACCCTGTAACTTCAGGATCTGGAGGGGGAAAACAACCCAAACAAACAGTGGAGACACACTGGTTATGAAACCTTTTTTTCTTCAAGAAATTGACCTAGGAAAAGGCAAGAAACACACTTGGGAACAATCATGGAAGGTATCTTTGTGACAGTAGAACATGAGTTCATTCTACCCTACAGAAAGCCATTTGTAGGACAGTCACCTTTTTCTAGTTCAGTGATGAGAATGGAGCAATCTCAGTGTTGCTTGTACAAGGAAGCAAAGATGGTATTAGATGCTATATTACCCTTCAGATAAAGTCACCCAGTGCCTTATGGCTACAGTGGTGTGGAGCTAAGCTGTTTTCAGGGCTCATACCACTTCTCATCTAAATGAGGAAAAGCACTTTTGGGTTGGCCAAAAAAGGCTCCTGCACTGAGGCATTTAGAAATCCCCTTGGGTAGCATGGGCTAGACAGAAGTGTGTCTGAGCTCTGCTTCATCTCTCCACAGCATCCCTTGAGAAACCCAACAGTCCTGTGAGCCTAAGTTATTTAGGGAGTAATACATGAAGAAGTAATTAATGCATCTCAAATAAACAGAAAATCCCTGCATTAAACCCCAATCCAACCCCTTAATTCCCTTTCATATCTGTTCTTCCTACATCTGATCCTCTCACAACTGATGATGTTTGGTGTTAGGTAGACTTGTGCTCTGCTCCAAGAGCAAATGAATGCTGGGCAGCTGTGAAGAACAAGGCTCCCACTCATCTAAGTAGCAATGTGGCACATCTGTCTTACATGTGCTCTCCAGAAAGCCATCTTGCTTTCAGAAAGTAGTAGTAGTATCAGGAAAAGGAGTATTATTCAATTTGGATACCAACCATCTCCAGCATCTCAGGGCCTGAAGATAACTGCAGGTAAAGAACAGAGTAAAAGACTCTTCCTGGAATAAGTTTCTTTGCCTCATGCCAAGTCTCAGGCAGGAACAGATATTCACCTGTGCCAGAGTGGCACAGGAACACAGCTTTTTCCCTGAGATAGAGGAGTGCAAAAAGCTGGATTACATGGTTGTCATCACTGCTTATTGGCTTTGTTCTTTTCACATAGCAAGGCAGCAGTGAGCAGGGTGCCACAGTGCTGGGCTTGGGTGTCTCAGGAGGAGCTCCTTGTTCATTTATTCCAAAAAAGGCATTAGAAATAGGGAAAAAAAAAAAAAAAAAAAAAAAAAAAAAAAAAAAGTAGAGCACCAGGAGCCAGGTGACTTGCCACTGACAATGAGGACAAAAAATACTGGAAATATTTTGTACTTCATCAAAGTAATAACATTTAGGAATAGATTCAAACAACCTTTCTTGTTCTGCAGCATCCCACAGTTCTCTCAGAGGAATAAGCCATGTGTCTACACCAGTAAAAATATGAGAAAGTATCAGTAGTATCAGTCAGATTCTTGCATTCCTGTTTACATAAATTAGAACACATAGCAGTAATTCTCTAATTCTTGTATTGAGGTTTCTCAGAGACTACAGAATACCCAGACAAGAATAAAAGTGACAAAATCCAGCCTCCGTGTACTATGAAAACACTCCTGATATTTCATTCTGTGGCATTATCTAACTACAGCTTATTGTGGCTTTATTCTCCCTTTCTGGTGGGTGAAAATCTCAAGCTAAGGATTTCACACCTGTGTATTTTAAAACTGAGTACAGCACAATCTGGTAAAAACAGCAATTCAGAGGAAGCAACAGTAATCAGGAAAACCATACTGAGTAATAAAAACTACACTGAGCAGTCAAAGCCAAAATGAAAAAAGATTGCAAGTAAGACAAAGTAAGGTTTATGCCTTTACCAAACAGTAACTCACTATGGGAACACACACCACTTCCAGATGAATCTTCCACCAAAAAAACTTCCTGTGCAAATGTATTTCACTGCTTTGGTAGAATTTGGGGCTTTTTGTGTATAATTAGAAGCAGCCATGGGCAGGGAGAGCTGCTCTGATTAGCAGTGGTCTGTGAAGCACTGACTGTGGGTGGAGATGGTGCTTTTACTCTGGCAAGGAAGCTTTCCTTTATTCAGGGGCTTTATATCCCCCCAAGTGGTCAGCACAAAACCTGGGTCAGTCACATACAAGATACCTCCTTATCTGCACCAGGGCTGCAGACCATGGGATCAGTTCTTCAAACTTCTGGATTGGCCTCAAGCCTCTGTCTTGGATTCATGGACAACTCTCACCTAGGCTGAGAACTCCTCTTTTTACAAAGGAGAAACACATTGTTCTGATACATCTATTTGTATCTTCTGTACAAGCATCTAATCACACCCTATTCACAGAGTCTCATTCTACATTTTTTATTTCATTCTATTCATTTTTGTGAGTTTCTTTAAATATTTTCAATAAGCTTCAGAGGCTGACTTATTCATAAGGGAAACAGAGCCAAAGAGACTTTCTCTCCAGTTTCAGTGGGAGCCAGATGGTCACACTTTAACCATTCCCCTTAAACTAAACCAACTAACTAACTAACTAACTAAATAAAAGTTTAAATAAAAATGCAAACTGTTGGGACAGACATAGCTGGTGCAAAGCATCCAAGCTCTCCTGCCTTGAGGGAGGCAGCCTGATTCATAGCAGGTGAGCCACTCCCCACACCCTGTGTTGCATCCTCTAGTGGCTTTACTGAGGCTTGCAATAGCCAATGCTTCTGAAGTGTTGCTTAAATCAAGACACGACACAAGAACCTAAGCTTGGATAATTTTTTTGTTGGCTTTTTCTTAAGTTTGAATTTTCTAAGTCCATATGGCTGTAAAGAAAAAAGTGGAAAATGTTACTACATAAAGTAAAAAAAAAAAAAAAGGTGGTGAATGTTACTATGTGAAAAGAGCCAACAATTTTATTTTTTTTTAAATCTCATAATCATTATTCTTTTTATTCCTGGCACATGTTTTTTATTTGTGAGAGGTAAGCAAATATTAAATTCAAATGGAACAAATAAAAAAGACAACCTTAGAAACACATTCCTAACTCTCTGCAAAACTTAAAGAAATGAAGATTGTTAAAACTGGCTAAGTGCTGTCATAAAAATCAGGGGCAAATTTCCTACAATAAGCAGGGCTGAAAAGTAGGTAAGGATACAGCAGAAGTTGTCCTTCTTTTAAGAGAGGAAGAAGAGTTTTCTCCCATGTTTCACTGTGTTCTGCATAATCTTTGCAGCTCTTTAATACAAGCAATGTCTAAATACAAGTGGAGACAGAATGGGAAGGGCAGCTTTTCAAAACTGATAAGCAGCAATGCACAGGAACTGCAAGAAGCCTTGTTGGGATTGCTCTGCTCATGAGCTCTCCTGCAAGGACAATGCTTACAATAAAAACTCAAGTTCCTCTGACAGTGACAACATTTTTTTCCTTTTGTGTGTGTTTTCCCTTTCTGTTACACACTGGGGTACCCTTAAAGGACTGAGGATCAGAAAGTTAATACAATTCAGGTGGAATATGTCAATAAAGAATAAAATTCACTATTAGGAACACACTTAGAACAGCGTAGAAAAGAATTGGCTGAAAGTTCAACTTGCTCTTTCCCCAGACTAATACCTATTTCATACTCACTAAGTTAAGATGGCAGAAAACAATGTTCCTTTCTCCTCTAAAAATGCACAGCACATAATAAAAAATAATGAGCAATCAGCTTCTTGATGTTTTTAAGGTAGCAGTAGGAACTGATACTACCCAGAGCAGCACTGAGCTTCTGTGTCCCACACACGGCAAGAGAAACTGAAACAAGGGATGCATGGAAAATCCATTAGCAGAAACCTACATGGAGACAAAACATTTTGGGTTTTGACAGATCTCAAGAGGTCCAAGCACAGCATATTAATGTTTATGATAGAAGTCAGTCTCCAAGCTTATGTTATTTTGTTTTGGTAAAAGAATATGAGATGCTAGAGTAATCACTGGCATTTTTACTGACTAACTCTTCCTGGTAGCTTCTCTCAAGTGTGGCTGGTTTTAATTTGTGGAATGAGGGTGGGCATAGCTTAACATTTATAAAGCTCTGAGAGCACTTCCCTCACAGAGAACAATAACATGACGTTTATTTCTTAGAAGATTTTTAATTAGATGTTTTGATTTTAGTTGGCAAATTTCAGGAGTAGGGGTTGGTTTTTCTTTCTAAGTCCTTTGCTTTTCCAGTGTGACCAAATCCAGAATTTTTGTACCATTCAGATGACAGATGAGAGGGCCCAAAGGCAAACACACAGGATCATCTATCAGTTGCTTGGCTCTGCTGTGGTTTACTGTGTGCTTTGCCAGCAAGTCTTAGAACCTTTGTGTGCTTCTGTTTCCTTACCTGTAAAATTGAGATAATGACACAGACCCTCTTTGTTAAAAGCTTTATGTAGAAAAGATTCCAAAAGTGCTACACAGCACTAAAACACAAATGTGTTTAGATAATCCTATCTAATTATATATAAAGGACATTTGACAGGGGGAGAAACTGTACCTTTTGTCTTAAGGGATCTGGGGTTTTTTTGGTTTCTAGTCTCGATCCATTTCTTTTTACCTTCCAGAATTGTCTGAAACATCTGCTGAATTAATTGGCACAATGTGAATGGAGAGATCCCTCCTCATCCTAATATTGGCCTGATGAAAAACTGTCAATGTCTGGTGTTTTCAAAGGCAACATTTTTTGTTTTATTTTTTAGTGCAGTGCCAGGAATAATCTCCTGCTCTTTGACTCAACTTGTAAGCCCACAGGGTTAGGTATTTATTTACTTATTTATTTTGATGTTTCCAAAACAGCAATGCATGTTGCTCTACCAGCCTGCACACTGTAAAACAGTGGAAGCAAATTGCAACTGCTAATGCTAATTGGCCCTCCTTTACCATGTCATTTCCAATGTTTTTCAAAATTGAGATTTAAAAGGGTTGGAGAAAAAGCTGTGAGTTTGTCATAAGCAATCCAGTTAGTGGATTGAACTGAAGGGATTTAATTCTTCAAACTCTCTACAATCAAGGAGCTGCACAAATGGAAATTAATGTCTGTCCACACCCCCAGCCTTGCCTGCACACATCTGTGGTTCTCCAGGCAGTGACCAATGCAAACCTCTCAGTCTCCATGCCCACGTGCAGGAGGGCCACACTCTTCCACATGGTTTGTACCACTCACTCACCCCACAGACTTCTGAAAGGGTAAATGGTGAAATGTTGATAAGCACAGAACTCACTGAAGCCTCAGGTTGCCTCTTCAAGCCAAACAGTGAAGACCCTTTTGACTTTTCACTTGAGGCTGACGTGGGGTTTGCTCTATGGAAAACTTCAACTAGTGAAAGCCCAGGCAGCTCAGTATCTTGCAGACTATCAAAAAATCATTTCAACTCACTCATCCCTCAGTACAAAAGCAGAACTGCATCCCCACAGCACTGCACTGAATTTAAAAGACCCAAGGGAAAATGTTCCAGCCTAAATGATCCCATTCATTCGGGATGTTTTCATTAATATTTTCCAGTTGATATTTTCAGTTGCACTATTCTCACCAATCCCTTAACAAAACCCCATATTATTTTCTAACTCCACAGTGTTTATGCCTTTCACATCCACACACACACACACACACACACACACACACACTCTGCTCATATCCTTGCCCTCAGCTCCAGGAGTTCTGAGTGACTGAGCCACTGCCACTTGGGTGCTCATAAACACATCCACACATGTACACAAAAAGTTGCTGATTTTCCTTTACCCAGTCTAGTCTTAAGGTTCCCAAAACTGAGCTCACTGTCCTGACAGAGACTGGACAATTATGGTCAAAATTCTTCCTGTATTCCACACCCCGTTTGGGACTTCCTTTTTGCTGTGTCATTGCACCACAAATTTGTATTTTATTTTCTGTTATCTCAGATCTCTGTCAGCAAAATGTTCTTCTAGCTGTCTCCCTCACAATGAGGTTTTCTTCATGTATTAGCTTCTCATTTTCCACATCACATGGCATTGTCAAGTTTTCTGTTGAGATACCCAATCACTATTGGTTTATTTGGACATATCTGGGCAGCTTCACAATCCACTCCATCTCCCAAGTGCCATCTAAAGATTTTATTAGCACAGCCTTCAGCCAGATCATTACCAGTAGCTACGAATCAACATAAGTTCCATCTTAGTGCCAACTTCTGGTAAACACCTCCTCAAAACACGATCTGCTGCTAATAACTATCCTTCAGCCAGTTTGCAGTCCTTATGACACAATATTTAGACCCAAACCAATGTGTAAACTTGTTTTGTAAGCAGGAATGTAACGAGAAACCACATGAAATGCATTACAAAAATCCAAATCATCAGTAGATCCAGAAAATTGCCTTTTATCCATTGATTTTGTAATTCTGTTTTCTAAAAGAAGTTTGGAAAAATCTATTTTCCAGTCTTTCATTGCTACTAAGGTTCATTTTTTTCATTCTACTCTAAAAAGAAATTCCATAGCCACTTCCTTTTTCCATTCCCATGCTCCTTTTCTCAAGTTGAGATGTTCCCAAGACCTTTCATTAATTACAAAGGCAAGATTTGTCACAGTTTACCCTGTATCACAGACCCTGATGATAAATTTGATGTTTTTTGCAGCCGTGCAGCAGATTGTGGGCCCTCAGCTCTGAGATTTTTGCTCCCTCTGTGTAATGAAATTCAGAAATTTTAGGGAAACGTATATGCCAACCAGAGTGTGATACCTGGAATGCCTCAATATGTGTCTTTTGGGAGAAGTGGGATTTAGCTATAATATTTCAGATAGTGAGATGTGCTCTTTCTGCTGTCAAGGAGCAGCTGGCTCCTGACCTTGCAGCCCAGCACTGGACACCAGCTTTCCTTCAATTGAATAAGGCTTCCAGCACAGAGGAGATTAAAGTCAGCTACCACAAGGGTATTCTGAGTTTTCTAGGCAGTAGGCATCTCAGTAACGCTGAAAGAAGACTGAATTATTCACAGCTTGAACTCTTTTGGCCTAATATGAAGAGAAAGTGACTACAAAACCCCCAAACCATGATGTGACTGCAGGAACAGAAAGATCAGAGATTGCCTGTTGAGAACATTCAAGACCACACATTTTGTCCTATTTGATGGAAAAAGAAAACTTGTGATTACAGGAGATGAGGAAAAGAGGTAGGAAGGTTGTCAGGTCTTAAAGGGGGCAAAAAAAAAGATTGCACACAGTGCCAGAGAAGACTCAGGCTCCTAAATCCACTAAAATTTACTGCACCTTTGAAATACACAGAACTCTGCCTGAAAATCAAACATGGGGAAACGAAAAGAGGATATGTACAGATGGCACAATCATATGGCCAACATATGGAAATGAAGCAGAATTGCTACTGTTCTTTAAGTTCCACAAGAACAATGACTTGAAGAAGAGTGAAAGACCTCTTTCTCACCCTGTTTGTTTCCCTGAACACCCCACTGCTTCACAGCCCCTGTGGCACATGTAGCACTTACTCTGCTTCTGAGGGGGTTTTTTGCCACTTCTAACTCTTAGGAAGCCTCAGACAGTTCCATAAGTACTCCAACTACTTTCCTGAGAAAAACCACGCAAAGAAGTAGCAGATGAAAGGCAACAGAAGTGTTGGCATGCTGTTTCCTAAAAAAAAATAATTAAAAAAATCCTTGCAACAACCTCACCATCAACACTAGGCTGATTCTTACAGCTAGATGGAAAAAGTAGCACGTGAGCATCACTGTGCACACACACATCCAATATGTTTAGTTAACCACACACATATAAAAGGCTGTTGAAATCAAAACATATCCTAAGCTTAGGCAAAATTTTTTTAATTAAAGGAAACATATTTTCCTCATTAATACATTGTATGATGTATCAACAACCATGACATACTCCTGTGGCATGTTATTTTTCTCCTCTGTGTGTGAACATCTGTACATTTCCCCAGAAGCTGAATTTAACACATGTGATGCAGGAATAGAAATATCTTTTCAGTGGAAGTCTAAAGCAAACAGATGTGTCAAGCATCTGCCAACAAATTAGAAGGAAGTTACTTCTGCTCCAGGACTTAATAACCTATGTACTTCTTTTTAGAAGAATTCTTGTCTTTTGTGGAAAAACCAACTCCATCCCGTTGTCTCTCCGTGTGTATGGGAAATCTCCCAAGATCACAGAACCATGGGGTTGGAAGGAACCTTTGGAGATATTCTTGTCCAACCACCCTGTTCAAGCAGGGCCAATTACAGCAGATTGCTCTGGTGCATGTCCAGTGGAGTTCTGAGCATCTCCAAGAATGGAGACTTCAAATACTCTTTGGGTAACCTGCTCCATAGTTGGACAACCCTCATATTGAAAAGAAAAAATTAAAAGTCTTTTAGTTAAACAGAATTTCCTGCATTTAAGCTTGTGCAGTAATGTCAGAGTCAGGCTCGGCTTTGCTCTCCATCATTAGATATCCACACAAACAAGTAAGATTTTCCTTGAGCCTTCTCTTCTCCAGGCTGAACAAATTCAGATTTCTTTGTCCCTGCCCATTTACCAGATCATCCTCTCCATTCATCATCTCTGTAGATTTTCATTGGACTCTCTCCAGTATCATGGAATCATTAGGGCTGGAAAGGTCCTCTGAGATCATCCACACTGGCTACACCATGGCCCTGACTGCCACATCCAGTCTCTCCTTAAATACCTCCAGGGATGGCAACTCCCCCACTTCCCTGGGCAGACCATTTCAATGTATAATCACCCTTTCCATGAGGAAGTGCTTCCTAATATCCAACCTAAAACTGTGTCCACATCTTTCTTTTATTGGGAGGCCAGAAGGTGACTGGATGTGTCTCACCAGTGCTGAGCAGAGGGCAAGAATCATTTCTCACAACCTGCTAGCAAAATTACCCCTCGTGCAGCTCTGGATGCTGTTGGTCTTTTTTGCTACATGGGCATAAAACTGACTCATGAGCAGCTTGTCCATCCACCAGGAGCCCTACATCCTTCTGCAAGACCTGTAGCTTCTGGGCAGCTCTGGTACACATGGACATCCTTTTCAAATCTGCATATCTA
Organism: Calypte anna; assembly: GCF_003957555.1. Classification (NCBI taxonomy): domain Eukaryota; kingdom Metazoa; phylum Chordata; class Aves; order Apodiformes; family Trochilidae; genus Calypte; species Calypte anna. The sequence continues at coordinate 15,012,984 of NC_044257.1, forward strand.
AGCTCACATAAATCCCTATTGGGCATCAAAATAAAAGCAGGTTGTTATTCCAGGGCACTGCACACCTGCAGCTCCCAGTGGAGAAAAGTGGAAGTGTTATTATATTAAAGCCCTATTTCATGTTTCCAGGTTGCCTGCAGCAGAGCCTTCATCATCAAATTGTGTATAAATGGAGTCTCTGTAAGATGCCACATTTCAACTAAGCCCTAACAAGAACCACTCAAGAGAAAAGTGCATTTCCTTCCAGTTTATTCCCTTGGTTTCAATTGTGATAAGTTACAAAGCTATTGTAAGATAGATACCACCCAGCACAGGGGCGTGCAGCTCTAAGATAACTCATCCTAAAATAGTGATCTATGCAGAAGGTTAGCTAATGCTGAATTATACATGAGAATAGCAGTTTCTTCATGAGCAGCCCCCCACTGCTGTGTGCTGGGAGGTATGAATTAGCCATGATGAACATCATAAAGCAAAGACATCAGTGTTTAGGATATCTTCTTATAAAGCACTTGCCTGTCCCTGCACTTAAAACAGGTACCTGCACCCACTCCCTTATTAACCACCACAGACCTTAAGCATTCTTGAGCTCTCTTTTTAAGGTGAAAAGCAAAAAAAAGGGAAAAATAAGATCTTACTGTTAAAGCTCAATTCCTGGCCCCTGGGGCTCCTAGTTGTACAAGATAGTTACAGAATGCAAATGCAGAAATGAGCACTGCAGAAATGCTTATGGATGAGGGACCAATGTCATGAACTGTGTTATGTCAAGTGAAACCCTATTTATAAACAGACAAAAAGCTTCTTGGTGTGTAAGTAAGTGATGGGAGGCAGACTGCTCATTGTACAAACGAGTATAAAATATGGTAAAAAGGAACTGTGGGGCTCTCAGGAAGAAGAATGCATGAGCCCTTATCATTTTGACACAGAGGACAGCAGCCTGTTCATCAGCATCTAGCTGCAGAAAACCTGTGCCCACCCTCTGTGACTCTCAAGGGAGAGTATGTATGTGCTATGTTTTTGGGGTAGGTCTTTGGAAGATGCTGGAGCTCCTGATGAAAGCCAGGGCTTGTGCATATTAAGGTCGGTTTGGCAGAGAGACACAAAATCCTGATTCCCACATGCCAGCTCTTGCTCTCTGCGTGGCAGAAACATTTTTTATGCTAACATTGCCTTGAAATCCATGGTTGGAAAGGCACAACAAGGGCAGGAGGCAGCAGTAGCACAGGAAGGTTACAGGAGCAGTTTTTGCACTACAGACCCAACAAGGCAGTGACTCTGCCTGTAAAATGTCTGCTATTTTCCTAGTGGTTTGTAGTATCGCCCCATTTATGTCCCAGGTAAATGCAGTGGTGTGCCACAATGACCCTTTCTTTTCTTCTTCTTCTTCTTACTTCCCCATTCTCCCCACCAAATCAAGCAGTCACACCTTGGATGAAACTCTTGGAAGGTAAAGCATCCAAGCAGAGCTATCTGGGTTAGATCCCAGAGTGAAAACCCGGACTGACTGTCAGCTCTCAAGATGTGACAGAAAGGTGCAAAACTTGACAGCCAGTGTCCTGACTGAGTTTACACTCTGAAGGCTTAAAATTCCCCCTTTGCTGAGGGCAGCACAGTGAGTTGATCAGCTGCTGCCATGGCATTCACTCAGAGAACTGGGGTTCCAGTTCTGGGCACCAATCATTATGGCCCACAACCTCAGAAAGCTTCCAGTGCTTTAAGACCAGCTCTGTTCCATCAATGCTGAGTTCAAGACAGAGGCTGCAGTGCCTGCAGCTCCACACTGCCAAAGAACAGCTGGTTTTGGAGGTTGAAAAAAACCTTTTCAGATGGAGAAAATCTCCAAGAAGGAATCAAAGTCAAGTTACTCTGAAAGTCTACAGTGTCTCCACGTATGGCTTTACAGCACGTACACACACAGTTTAATTTTCCCAAGGACGTTGATGGGACTTGGAAACCAAATCCCCCATTCAGCAGGTACACTCCAGACACCTATTGCAACTGTAGTGCTACACCAACCACTCCAGACAAGATGTAAACAAGGGACAGTGGGTAAGATGCTGAGTTTGCAATGCCAAATGTATTTATTTTCTGTCATTGCTTTAATATGAGTCACTCTACAGACATACAATCACTGATTTTCTCCTGTTTTACTTTCCTAACCTTGCCAATCTTTAAGTTTGGGGTTATAGCACTGAGTAGTTTATCTCTTCTAAAGAAGTACCAAATTGTCATTGCTCTCAGACCTTTCATAGACCCTTATCTTTTTTACTTCCAATTGTGCCCGAGGAAAGGATGAGGAGCAGATGAACACACAGGAATTCAGCACATTATTCACAATTTTTTTTAACCTAAGGGCAAGGAACAAAACAAGTGAGCTAAGTGCTGTGAAGTAGCACACTTAACTTTGTCTCTGGTTCCCTGAATCCAGCACATTAAAGGATGGTGTGTTTGATACCTGCTGCTGCTAAGAGAATGCATAATGATAAAACCACCAGCTAAGCTCTTACATCATTTTACAATCAGGCATCTCAAAAACTGTTTATCTGATCAGCACCAAATTCTGTCAGAGCGTTGACATGTGCATTTCTAAATAATTTCAGTATGTCAACCTGAATAGACACACAGAATCAGAGAGTTAATTATCTTTGACAACTTTGCCAGCTAATTTCCTATTTATATGTTCCAAACTAGGGGCTTCTTTTATCCTTCCTTGTCACAAAGAGTTTATCAATCAAATCAAGGCCTAAAATTGGCTGCCAAGGCGGGCTGCCATCCCAAAGGGAAGTTTATCCATTTGAAGTCTTTCTGACTACCTAATGACAGCAACATTGACATGAAACATAATAGGCATTGTGGGTTTTTTTTGTTCCTTCTCCCTGCCCCTTTTCTTATTCTGCTGAAAGCAGACCTTGGCTCTTTGGGAGAAGGTGAAGCTTTGGCTGGTATCTTCCCTGCCCTCCTGCAGTTTCCTGCTTCCTAAACATGCCTGTGCCTGGATGTGGCTGTCAGGACAGGGTTTTGGATGCACACGCTGCACCTCTGGATTTGAGCTGACAGAACCTGCTCGTGTCAACTCCATCCTTGTCTCTGCCAATTCAAGCACGTTCGTTGAGGAATATGAACGATGTTACAAACGACCCAGTCCTGCTGACAGGCATTAGGTGGCAGAGCTTTTGGTGCATGTTGTCACTGCTCTTCTCTGACAGGCAGTTATGTTTTACTTTAATAGCCATATTATCTCCTCTCCAGCTCCCTTTAACTGGATGGAATTGTACAAGGATACCAAGAGGTTGTCGCTTCATCGGTGCATGTCAGAGTTATCCTTCAGCAGGGAACTCCCCCTTACACACATCATGTAAAAACAAGTTGTGTCCCTTGGCAAAGGCAACAGAAAACCACACAGTCCTCAGGAATTTTCTGTCTCACCATGGGTGGAGAATCTCTAAGCAGTCAGGGGCTGAATCCTAAAGGTCAGCTGAACCCACATGGGCAACTACTCTAAAGCAGTTATAAAAGGTAAAAAAATGTCCTGTAGGACCAGGATGACCCAGCAGAACTTCTCAGGTGCAGCTGGAGGTGGCAAGCTCCATCACACCTCAATGCTGGTGGCATCCATTTATGCAACCATTAGTAGTTACAGCTTAATAAAAATATAGAACCATTTAAAAACACTGTATTGTTGCTTAGACAGGTGCCACATGGGGAAAGCAATCTAATATATATAATAAAAAGGCAAAAAACACAGTGATGTTTGCATTCTTGGAGATGGGGTCATTTCTTACTCGCCCATGCAAACACGTTGACCTAAGGTGCAAGATGCTCAGCTGGAAGAAGAGCAGCTGAGCCTGTATTCTCCTGTAGCTGAAGTGGGCATTCAATAAATGCACCCTGCCTCTTACAGAGTGAGGACTCACAGAAGGTACAAAGCATCTGCAATAAAGTGTCTCATCGTGATGAGCTCTTGAAAGCAGTTTTTATGTTATTTTATGACTTACTATCTAAAATAAGAGGTGGGGAGGGAGAGAAATGACTGGCATATTCTTTAATGTCACCCAAAAGCCTCAAGGGCCCAATTAATCAGGAAATATGTTTGGCTTTTGGACTTCAGTTGCCCATTCCCTTGGGCTTCTGCAGTGTGGGGGCTGGACATATGTTACATGCTTATGCTGTAAGAAATGATATTTGAATGGGGAGTGATACCTGCTAGTCCAGAATTAAGATGTCAAGACCTTCTCTCATTCAAATGCCAGCACTCTCAGATGAAGTCTGTCTGGAGAGGGCCCACAAAACAGTCAAGCAGCTTGGTTCATAACCTTCACCAGTCCCATGGGAGTCTGTGTGAAGATCCAGCTGTTTGGGTAATCCAGTGGAATAGGAACTAAGAGAATGTGCATTCTTACGCCCTCCTCAATTCTCACCAAGGAGTCTGAAGTGACTCACCACCATATAACTCAGGTAATAATAAAGATTTCATGGACTCATGAAACTTATACTGCTTCCAAGTCCTCTCCAGGCTTGCTGAGTCAGTGGAGACACCTCTTTTGCTTTTGACATCAGTGACAAAAGTACAGCAGGATGGGTATTTTCCTCAGATATACAAGCCAGGAATGTTCTTAAGCTTCTAAAGCTGAGCTGATTTCTTTGGGAACAATCAACATCAACCTAAAAGTTTAGGAGTCTGTCTCATCTGGGCTGCCTGTCCAGAAGATTTGGTCGTTTTTAAAGGTGCCAACAAAATCTAGTCATTTTAGCACCATTAAAAGGCCAGCTTGTATTCACAGAAAATACTCTGGCAGCCTACAAGTACCTTTCCACAGTTTATTCTGGGATGCACAAATAAGCTTTTAATCTGCTGCTTGTTCCATGGAACACACACTTCAGATGGTAAAAGCCAGTGACTGCTGGGCTGCTTTGATCTACTGAGGCACAATAGCAAAACCCTATTGAAAGTTCCCATTGCCTGCAGAATGGCAGTTTTCAGCCAAGGCAGCTGAGGGCCAGGCACAGACAGAGATAGGTGTATTCAGAAATATTCATTGTGTTCCAGGAGACTTTCAGTGACAGATCCTACATTAGCTCCAGTGGCAGAAAAAATGGCTCATGACACAGGAGCAATAGCATGGGGTCATGTTGTGTGTGCAGTGGCTATTCTTTTTATTTTACTAACTCTGGATGATGAAAGCTCAAAAATATTCTTAAATTCAGACTGAAATGACTGTGCCCAAACCCTAGAGAACAATTCTTAAGTGATTAATACTGATGCCCTGGCTGCCAGCAGTCCTGTAAGTGCTGTGAAGGGCTCCTTGCAGTTGGTGAAGGATTGCTAAGGTTTCACAGAACACACACAGAAGTCACCAGGAAGGAAACATTGAAAAGCAAAGCTCTCATCTTTCCACTGCATTAATAAAGCCACTGTAGCAACAGTGCAAGGTCTCACACACCAGACAACCAGTTCTCAGTAGGGAACTTAGAAAGAAGGAGATTACTTCTGGATGCTGCCTTTGCTGAGACTCCCAGAACAGGCTGCTGGTGATGCAGAAGCTGGACAGAAATCAGCAATTCATTTCACATTAGCAGGTATTGAACATCAGTCATTACAACCAGCACAGGCCAGATTTAAGGCAGTGACCTAAGGGTGAAAGGCTGTGGCTTCCCAAGCCAGTAATCATTACGTTTTGACACAACCAATTATTCAAAAACAGTCACTCAGAGCTCTATTAAAATTTTGGTAACTTAACCTTTTCTTTGCTTCTCCTTTGTCTCCAGCACATCGTGTTCAAAAGTCTAAATAAACTGAACACTTTGTCACTGCACTACATAATTCTGTATTCAAACTGTCAGGACCTACCATAGTCACCTCTGTCACTGTCTCTGCCAATCCCAGCACGCTCACTCAGGCCTCTGAACAGTATTAAAGTGCTCTCCTTGTCAGACACTTTGATAACAGCACCAAGCACATGCATTAAGGCAAATTCCTTCTGACAGCATTCACTCAACAAGCTGAAAACTAAAGAGCTATACGGATTTGTTTTAGTTACCTTGCTTGGGTGATAGATGTTATAATTAACTCCCTGTCTAATGCTGAAAAGCTATTGTTAAGTTTCACAGCCTTTGAAGATTCACATTTGTAACAGCAAACCTCTCAAATGAACACATTTAGCAATGACTGCATTTTTTTTTCAGCGATTTCTCAATGTTGCCAAACAGCAGCACTGAATATTTATAAAGTTTCTCTTAAAAAATTACACATATCATTGCTGGTGTTGCTTTGATCTAGAATTTATTGTCTATGAAGTAAAAAACAACAGACCCCCACACACACACACCTCGTCTCTCTTGTACACCTCCAGTGCATGCTGGCTGCTTAGGACACTGCATAGAGGCAGCTCATCTCACACCCCAGTACAAAGCTAATTAAATTAATGCAACCTCTTGGACAAAATAGAATCATTATAGTTGCAACCATTCTAATATTCATCATATCTACACCATCATCCATCACAAACTAAATGCTAAGTCTTCTACTCTGTGTTCACTATAATGGATCCAGTTATATTTTTTCCTCCCCAGCAAAAGCCAATTATTACAGACAGACCCCACATTGATGTGTTCACCTTCTGTATCACCAGCAGAGCCTGCACTGCAGTTTAAGAAGTGGGTAATCCCACCTTGAAAGCTTCCTGGCAAAGTAAATGCTCCTCAGGCTCTTTGGGGGGTGGGGAAGGACACAGTGACACACTCCAAAGGCGAGGTGTGTGGGTACATCACCAGCTTTGGATACACCTTAAGCCATAAGGACCCTCAAACTCCACACCTTATGCAGTGGGAAACTGGTATGGAAGAGCTGCAGACAGCTAACAAGAGGATAGAAGTTTAGGTCAAGATAGATCTCTTTCTGGCTGCTTTGACTTCCACTGCTATTAGCATCCCACAGGCACTCCTATCAATGTATAATTTGCAATTCTATAGATGTCACCTCTGGATTTGGCCCAGTAGGTAACGTGCTAACAAGGGCACAGGTTTCTCTGTTGGATGAGAATGCACAAGGATACAGCAAATCTTAGCAGAGAACACATGCTTTACACAGTTACATTTCTGAAAAGCAGTCTGAGGAAAACGCTTCTGATAGAAAAAGCTGAATAATCCACTCTACACATGCTGATACTGCCATATCCATTGCCTGATCTGCTGTTCCTCACAGTTCTCCTTGGAACAGGGATGCAATCAGTTCTTCTAGATGTCTAGCAACCAGGGAAATTACAATGAACCAACTAAAAAGGGCTCAAAACCTTGCCTGCTGCCCCAAGCAACACACATGGGTCCCAGCATTTCAGAGGTCACACTGGCTGCCCCTGCTTTGCAATGCCTTGCCCAGACCAGTGGGGTCTTTAGGGCAGCCACTGACTTTAGGGCAGCAATTCCTGACTCCATACTGCAGAATTCACTGGTCACTGATGAAAGCAACTATGCAACTGGAAACTTCAGTTTTGTCACTTTGAAAATAAAGGAAAAAACAAATTGCAATTGGAATTTACTTCCCACTTCCAGTTCTGTGCCTTTCATTACCATTGGGGGTCTTTCCCACAATTAACTTCACAACAATCTCATCTTCATTAGCTCTCCAGGCTATCTAAGCTTTTTAATAGCTACAGTGACAAAAACAAAGACACAACCAGCCTGCCTCAGGGAGATGACAGTCTGGCATTTTAAACAATTTGACCACACACTGCACATATTTCCCACAGAGCTATTCAAGAGTATTACCTCCACCTAATCAGTTATTTAAATTATCCTTCTTCTTTTATTATAATGAATTTTTTGTTTAATCTTGAGATTGATTTTGCATGAAAACCTGTCACTACCCTTTTAGCAGAAAGCAATATATGAGGGTTTGTTTTAATAATTATTGTAGTCCCCTAGATGATCCTAAGCAGTGACAATAGCCTTATTCTGATGAAATACAACCAAAGATTGATGACAGAGTCAGCATCCTCATGTGTAGTGTCCCAGGTAGGTGAGGCACTGTCATTTTGATACGGAATTTGGCCTTGAAGCTGCATGTACCTATCACCACAGTAAGTATTGTGTCCATGTTTCCACTGAGAAACATTGCTTTTGGGGTTTATTCTGTAACTTGCTCATAAGCATCTGCTTGAAGCTTGGTGGAGAAGTTGAAGAGGATATGACTTTAAAGAACAGTAATAATAAAACATTTCAGCTTCTTTAAACTACAAGAGTATTAAGAAAACATAAGCACTTTATGAAGATTAAATTTTATAAGTGTTCTGGGGTATTGGTATAACACTTAAAGGAAGTTCTTTCTCTGTATGTTTCTGTAAATGCATAACAATACCTGCTTATATTCAAATGTACCCAAGAGACCAGAACATCTCTGAATTGCTCGTCTGCTTTGTCATGCAAATTTTTTGTTTATTCTACAAACTTTGAGATAAACTGTATACTCTTGAAAATTATATATTCTACTTTAAATATATAGGCAATCTTAGAGAGAATAAAGACAGTGGATTAGGTTTTCTGGGCCAGTATAAACTGAGAGACTTGATTCACTACAATAACATTTTCTTAGCTGTAGAGTGGTATCTCTAAGGTAGGACTGGGGAGTCTTTACAGATTATGACCCGAGATAGAAATGTTCATCACATCCCTCCTAGGATGTAATTTATGGACATGCTCTGCATTTAGTCTAAAAATGCTGCACTAAAACTTGGTGTTATCAATAGTCCTGAGGCTCAGGAACAACTGGAGCTGTGACCAGCAGCTGTGTCTGCTCCCCAGCACAACTTTACACATGGGGCCACCTCCTGGGATGAGGACATTCCATGCCTGAAGCCTATGGATGAGCCAGCTACAGCCTCTTGGCAGTGAGTGGCATAAGAGAGATCCAATGCAGAGAAATGCTACCTGAGGGTCTGGTTTTGGCACAGAAACCTCCCTTAGCACTTGTTTACTTCACTCACTATTTACTTCTTTCCTGATCTAAATCTCATCAGCAATTCTATAACAATCATTTGGGAAAAACTGCATATATTAATTCTGACTGTGCAAAAAACTTATTTTAAGACCAGATTTTATTTAACCAGCACCAACTTCAGGACAATGCATACGTATCATAATATGCCCTATAAAATGAGACATAAATGGGCTGCAGATTCTCCCTGGATTTGGTACCACTTGTGAGATGAAGAATAAAGTCCATATCACAGGAATTTGGAATAGGGCTTCAGGTAAACCAGAAGTGAAATGGGGAACCCAAAAGACTGCACCTACAGCCTCCTAAGAGGATATTGTTGCTAAGGCAAATCCTACATGTTACAGTCCTTCCACTTCCAGTGTCTCATTTGCTGGAATAAAGGACAAAACCCATTTCTCTTCTAAGTAATTATTTGACTTGGCAGTGGAAAACAGAATATTTTGCCATCCCTGCCCAAGAGGATCTGTTCCGCTCTACTCACCCCCATCCTTCTCTTTATTCCATATTTTAGCTTCTATTCTTATGCCCTATTGCTACATAGGTATAATAATTACATAATTATAATTACATTTTATATGCAAGAGTTCATCTTTATGTATATAATTCTAACAGAGTTAATTTTTAGATCTTAATAGTACTCAGCTGCTTCCTTTTTGTCCACTGTCCCTAGGCAGATCCCTCCACTATCCCCTTCAATTTAGCTTTGTCCTGGGAGACAAACTTCACAACTTAAAAATACTCCCCAAGTGGAAATGTAATCAATTCATATGCTACAGAAACCTGATGCAGCCAATAGCTCAGGTACCTTTATGGATATGTAGGGTTCTCCCCCTCCAAATACACAAGCTTTTTCCCCTGCTGCTAAATGCAGATCTAGAGACAAAAGGAGCAGAAACCAGATATCTAACAAGCTGGAGAGCCACACAGAGCAGATAAGCACCTGGAGAATGTAAAGTAGTTCAGATATTTATTTGCTTGCTTGAAACACTCTTCCAGGAACCTTCTTACTAATGCATACTTTTCAACTCATTGCAAAACCAAAGTGTTTTCTTTTTAATACTGATAACCAACAGCTATAAACAACACAGTTCACCATCCTAACTCCCAGATGACCAAGACCAAATACAGGACTGAAATCTGACTGCAGGAACATTATTTCAAATCACATCCTCAGCTGCTAGGAGTCAGAACAGTTCTATATCCTCTGAGAGAGATGCACTGATTTTTTTATCACCTCAGAATCTGACCACTGTAACACAATATACACAAAGGAAACCTAACATTATATCAGATAACACCTTAACCAGCCTTTTGTTTTTCTCTCTGATCATCTGTCTCTTCAATAGCTGCAAGCAATTAAATGCCCACCACTTGTTTGAACAACCAAACCAAAATAATTACAAATGCATGTTATGCTACAACAATTGCATATTAACAAAGGCTTGGGACCAATTAATCATTAAACCATCAATATCTTATTTGCATAAAACTATTCTCTTTAAAGACTCCATGTTTGGGGTGACAGGGTTACCTCATTGATTATGTAAATTACCCATCAAGCTTTGCAGAAGCAGTCGAAACAAATAAAAAGGCTTCTCTGTTTTGAGCCAAGCCAACATCCTACAGCTAACAGGCAGGAGGGAAAAGGAAGAAAGAAAAAAAGAAAAAGAAGAAAGAAAAAAAGAAAAAAAGCAAAGCAACAATGTACACTTAAATTTTAAAAGGCTACAGTTCAGGCTTAGGAGCATAAAGCTGCAAAAATCCAAAGTATGCCAATTAAAAAGGCACTGTTGGAATAACTTCTTTACAGCCATGTCATGTCATAAACCCCAATAAAACACCTCAAAACCAGCATAATCATTTTCCATTTCACCTAGAGCTTCCTTTAAGGTAAACTAAAAATGAGATGTAAGCCACTTAAGACAAACAGAAGTCACAGAGATGAACCCACCAACAAAATGATGTATTCCCCTTGTGATTTGGAATATCCCATTTCCTGAAGGTTTGCTCTGGAAGAACACTGGCTTCTTTAATTAGCAATTTTCTCCTTGAACCTTGAGAAGAATTCTCACACAGACTGTGGGTGACAATTATAATTGCAATATTTTTCCACTTGCAAACTGGGCTGTTAATTAAAGAGGCCATGAACTCCAACCACTTCTGCTGCAGCAAAAGCCAAGGGGTCTGTTGCCCTGTCACTTACAAGCCAGACACCCCAAAAAAGACATGGCCATAGCACAGCTCAGTGTCACCAGTTAGCTGCCAAGACAAAGCAAAAGGAGCAAAGGACTGCCTGATTCTCTGCATCTTTCCCAAATAGAAATAAGCCATTTCTTGACTCCAATTTTGGGTTGATGCCTTTTTTTTCCCCAGGCCTGTGCAAAGTGGGCAGCAGTGTGTATTATTCCTTCCAGAATCTTTTTTCCTTCATTGGCTGGGAACTAACAGTGATGGTAACTCAGCCTTTTCCTATAGTGAAAGAAAGGCAGGGCAGGTAGATTTAGCTTTCCCCAGAGTTAGAAACCAAGCCTCTAACATGAAAACAAACAAAAAAAGCCTGTGTCTCTGACAGCTGGGATTCATTGCGGTTGCATGCTTTCAGTTTTCAGTGGGGTGGACAGCTAAGTATAAAACAGCTAGACCAGGTTTCACACTATCCAAAGTACACAGCCCTTCAGAAGAGACCAAATATTTGGAAATTCAAACCAGCAAGTGATCAAGCAATGAGGCCACCAAGCAAGGAAAGCAAAGGACTTCTCATGGCAAGTAATGCAAAAAAGTGTCAGCGTAGCATATCTTATACCTGCAACACACTTCATGCTCTATTCTCCATGGAGGGCTTTTCAACAGCAAAATGGGGGACAAGGTGAAGAGAGGGGAGTTTAAAGTGCAAGTTTCTCTCTCTGCTCCAAAAAGCACACTCTGCTGATTCAAAAAAAACATTTTCAAAAATGCCTGTGGGTAAATTTGAGCTGCCCACAGCTCCCCAGGGGCAGTCGAACTTGCTGTCGAGCCATTTATGTGGATTTCAGTCAAATTCTAATTTTAGTGTTCATTAAACACAGGTAATTCCCAAGCCAATCCCTGCATTACCTAGTATACATAATACCTCTACAATATAGGTCATCCTAGCTTAGAAAACATATACAGACATCAAAGTGCAACCATTTCATTATAAGTATTAACTTTATAAATAATTATGAACTTCTTAATTTTTTACAAGATGCTGTATAATCACAAATGCTTTAAAAAAAATTAGTCTAGAAGAGGTGGTTATGGTATATAGGTATATCCATGTATATAAAGCACACACATGTATTAGAGAAAGAAGTCTAAGAGGGCAGGTGTCAGACACCTTCAGTCACAAGGAAGGATATTTTCCTGAGATGTGGGCTGTCAAGGAGAAAGTGTGGTCTCTGCTTCAACTAAAAGACAGCCCCAAACCCACTGTCCTGAGCTCTTCCCAGCTTCTCCCTGCCCTCTGCACACCTTTTCTGTGCAGGGGGGTCCTAACCATTCAAGATGCTGGTTTCAGGTTCTTTGGAGACACTGGTGTTGATGTATGATAAAAAAACAAGGTTGTAAGCACACTGCATCAAAGCACAGAGCCTGTGGAAGCTCCCACAGAGTTTTTCCCCTAACCATACCCAGTTCTGTGACACCAAGGCTGCAGGGCAGGTGCTTCACTCTGTCCATACCAAGCTGTAGAACTTCTTTCATGTGTCACAAAGGAAAAACATGCTTTTACTTACTTTTTTGGTACTGCAACTGATGCAAGAAGAGAGTTGTGCTTTCAGAGCCTCACTGGAACTCGAGTGACTTGGCTGAGCCTCAGTGCTGGAGAGGGAGTTATTCCATGTCCCTACAAAAAGAAAGCAGAAAGGAGATACTACAGCACTGTGCTAGATTATCCCAGATCTCATAAAGTAACTAAAACTGGACAATTATGTCAGATCAGAAAAGTCTGACACACAAAGCAAGGAAGAAGTTGTAATACTGAAAGTAGGGACAATACTGAAATGAACCTTACAGGAGGAGAAACTTCCCAAAGGACACGGATACATCATTTAGTATTAAATGCAGTTATTTTATCAGCAGCATGAACATCTCCATTGAACTTCAGAGAAATACCAAGATGCTACCTCAAAGCCAGACAGGGGCTGGGCTGAGAACAAATGGATCTAAGAGCAATAATGAAACTCAATCCATTTTTTGACAACTTGAAAGGTGGCCCCAACAGCCAACAGGACACTGGTTTTGAGCACTTGGGTGGCTCAGCTGCCCTGCTCAGCAGCTAGGTCACCAGAGGAGGACTCTTGGTATCAGGACTCAGGCCTGGCTGGGCACATATTTTAGTTGCTCTGTGCTGAGTGCACACATTTGGCCCAGTTGACTTCTTCAGATGGCCCCAAAGAAGCCTCCTCCAAAATAAGTCCCCATAAGAGCCAGATTTTGTTTCCTTTGACCAACATCTGTTTACTAAACTAATAGCAGCATTTTAAATGTGCCCCCTTGCACAGCATTAATCTGAGAAAGTGGATTAAATATAGTTTGACTGCTTGCATTTTTACAGCTCCATAGCTACTGTTTGGTTGCTTTTTATTAATTTATATTGATTTTAAGCACTTGGAAAACCAAAGCTGGAGAGAAGGAGCTGCAGGCAGGCAAAGCACTGATCAGCAGTAGGCACACATCCCCACACAGCACTGCCAGGGGAGCTCATTTGCAGTGAGCAGCACACCTGCTCCTCTGCTGCCAGGTCCCCAAACGTGAGCAGGTTTCTCAAGCCAAAGCACACATTACTTTTCCACAAGGTGAGCCAGCACCCTGGAGATCAGCTTGGGACTCTCCTGATTCTCTGAGTCTTGGCCTAACCTAAGAGTGCTTTCAATTCTGCTTGCCAGAACTCAACACAGAGACATGCAGGTCTACATTTGAGAACAAAAACCAATGGCTATGGCAGGAATAGAGCAGAAAATGCAGCCTGGGCAAAGAGCTGCCTATTCTCCTCACAAAAATCATGCTCTGAGCAGGTGATGAACTGGCAGAATTTGCAGAGAAGCTCTAGAATTGCACATGGCCAACGGCTTTCCATTGCCTAAAAACAAACCCAGATCTTTGTCCCATCCCCACCCTCCAGTGCTTTTGCTCAGCTGGTCACTTCTAGAATGCTACAACTTCACCATTCCCAGGCAGCTCAGGGTAAATGAGGCTCCTCACTGCTGCTCAGTACAGCTGACTCTTAGCCCTTCTCCAGTCTTACTTAGGAAATTGCAGTGGGATTGATTATTTGGGATGGGATTTCAACCCCTCACACTCCTTGCTAGGTCACACATCGTGGTTTATTTATATCCACCTCAGTCATCCTAAGGACAAGTGGAAATTTGTCAGTCATCATCCTAGGACATTCAGACAGAGTAAGAGTCAAGTCAGATGTAAAGGACATCTATAGGTTTCTGCCTGTTCTGTCCCTTCAGTTGCCCTGGATCTGGCTGCTTGTGCAGAGCTATTGGCTGAACCAACCTTGCAACTTACAGTAGTACAAAGAATGTAAATAAAAAGTTGTGATTGATACTGAGAGCATTGCTGATTAGCTCAGAGGAACACAATTATGAAAGAAGGAGCCAGTGAGTAAAATGGAGCAGAAAGAGCAGCTATTTATCATTACTATGTATAAGTAAAATAGGAAACAAAGAGGGGTGGAAAGAGGAAGACAATTGAAAACTTCAGATAAAAATTACAAATAAGAATTACACAAAAGTGATAAGAGAGATAAAAGGATATAAGGGTCAGCAGAATCAACAGCAATAAGAATTTATTTTTAGTATGTTAAGACATATGGAATCCTAAGAATGAAATGGAAAGATGCCAAATAAGGCAGATATCTTCATTAACAGTTACAAGCTTTGTTCGAGGCTTCAAGAGGCAAAACCATTGGCAAATGGACAAATATTTACAAAGTATCACTCACAAAGTAGAAAAAAAAGCCCAAAATTGTGTGAGTTGGGTGAAGTCCTATGTGTTGAAATGTCCTCTTCCAAGCCGGGAGGGCCACTCAGATTTTAAGCAGCTCTCACACATGGTATGCAGGGGTCTTTAAGAGTATAGGGCTTCAAAGAAACCCCACTTCTCTATTAATCTGTATGGAACCCCCCACTCTCCCAGTCCTGCACTGATGGGAATGCTATCACTGCTGTAAAATAAATTTGAGCCAATGCTAACAGAAGAAAAAAAAATCTATTGGGAAATCCAGAGTATCTTTCTGATCAAGTTGTGTGAATGCATACGGTTTATTCTGGCTCTTGGTTTTCCAGTTCATAAAATGAGGAAAATTAACATTCTTATCTGGCAAGTTTCTAGACTTAAGGGATCATCTAAGATGCTCCAGGACTAGTGCTTTAAGAGTGTTATGCAGAATGTTATACATTATCTAAACAACCTTCCTCAGGGAAGAAAGATTTACCCATCACTTATAAGCATCATATATGTTTCACAGTACTTCAAGGACAAAAAAAAAGAGTAGGGGAAAAAAAATCCATTTAGATTTTCCAGAAAAACCAAGAGAGAGCATGCCCCACAGCTCCTGGATGTCAGTGGGAGCTGGGAACCAACACCCCTTTGAAAAGCTCAGCTTGAATATTTCTTGGGTTTGATCCAATAAATTCTGCAAAGAAATGAATAAATACCTCACTTCAGTTCCTATCATCTCTGCTTCCCTCCCTTGCTGGCAGCCTAATACTGAATTCATTAAATTTCATTAAAATATACATCTGGTTCTTGCTTTTACAAGGCTATGAAATCTGCAGGTCTTTACAGAGCAAAATCAGCTGTTCCCTGTTTAATCCAACCTCCCTGGCATATGGACACTGGGGCTGAGTTAAAGATCCTCTTACCCAGCTGAGAGGCAGCAGGTTCCTGGGATACAGGCACTACTTCAGCTGAACAGAGATTGTGGAAGATTAGGGTTGCCTTAATGATGAAGAAGTTTGGTGGTCTGGTACCCGCAGCACTAAAAAACTACAATTCCCATAAGACAACCTGGCAGTCAGGGTAGGAACAGATTACCTGTCAACAGGACCCAAACATAATTTGGTTCTAAAAACCACAAGCTCAAGAAGTCCAAGAGGAAAGAAAATGCTTCATTTGCTTTCCCCAGTGGAGGATGAACATTTTTGTGATAATAATGAAATCCGCCTTCAGAAAATTCTATAAATCATGTTTTCTATTAAAAAAAAAAATTAGAAAAATCTCTAAAAGCAAGTTCCAGCAGTAACTGGATGCCCCGTGGGATGCTGCATGCACTTGCCTAGTCCATATTCACTCTCAAAAACACAACTGAAGTGAATTGCATTAACAGTGACAAACATCCCTTTTGACAGTTCCAAAATATATAATTTTGATTTGGGAAAGATTCTGCTAGGATAGGTTCACAGGGACCTGCTGTTCCATCTCCAGGCTGTGAGGAAGCAATGTATTTCTTTCTTTCTCTGAAACCCAATAGCTGGGGCCCTCACCTCTGATGGGGAAGATTCAGGTTTAATTCCCCCCTAAGAGTAAAAGCTCCTCTGAAAATTGACTGTAATCAGTCACTGTCCAGTAAATGCTGGACATTCCTGAGTCTGTCAAAATCTCCTTTTTAATACTAACGAAACAACTCAGTTGAAGCAGCCAGAGCACAGTGCAGAGAACTGCACTGCACTCCTGTAAGGTACAGATCTCATGTAAAGTGAGGTTGAAATGCAGTAACACTGGAATCCTCTTCTCCTTTGTTTCTGTAACACAAGCGAAGAAATGTAGAAAATTTTTTTACCCTGAAAATGGAAAGATTCCCATATTTTTATTTTTTTTTAAATAAGCACTTAACCTTATTTGCCAAGGTTAAAAAATCTCCAGCCTACCACAACTGCCACCACAACCAAAAGCCACTAATTTCTCCTTGGGAGTTAGAAAAAGGTCATGCCTTTGCTCTCCTGATTCAAAAGTTTCTGTACCTTGACAGTGGCTATTTTCCACCTCCTGTGACCTTGAGAAGTGCTGTTCCCTCCGGGCATGCCAATAGTTGTACACCAGGGAGTGCAGTAGGAAATGGATATGGATAGAGTGAAAGTGATTCTGTTGTCCTTTCACACACCCTCCGTGAGATGTTGAATGTGTTTGAATGTGATCCATCAAGACATTGATCCCTTGGGGAAGTGGAGATGTGTAAGGAAACTTCAAGTGCTTTCTAACCAGATCTACCTACAGGAGAATGTACTGAGCAGTACAGTAAGAAGATACATATATTATTGATAGTCCCATGTCATGGGACAAGTCACAGTAGAGGTGAGGGGAAATCAGATGTGTTCTGGGGCTCTGGAGGTTATACCTTCACTCAAAACAATTTCTCCTTGAAAAGTAATGAGCAAACTGCTCTCTGTCGTGGTCTCTCTGGCTACCCTGTGTTAAACCCAGCTGCAGGAAAAAGGGACTGCAAGATAGAACAATACATTTTTAATACAACATTTTACAGGAACCACTGCAGAGATTGTATTCTATTTTAAAGCTGCCAAACTTGAGAATTAAAAGCAAAATGTACATTTAACTAGAAGAATTTTCTGCTTATGTTTAAGACCCACAGAATTAAAACAAAATCCTTAAAAGCCATTGCTAAATGAAGGAAACACACAAGCTAGCCCTAGCAGTGAAGTCTGTCACCAACACAAGCTTTATCCAGCTTAAGCCACTTCGTTCTTTGATCAGAAAAGAGTGGCTTGAGTGGGTTTATTTTAGAAGGCTGGCAAAGTGTCTCAGCTAGGACAGCTGCATGCTCAGAGCTCATCTCAGGAGTAATCCTGCTTTCCCTTCCCCCTCTTTCCAAACCCCAGGGCCTAATCGTGCAGAGGATCTTCCCAGCACCAGGGTTCCTTTCTGGGCAGCAGGGCTAAGTGCAGCAGCAGACAACACAGGGTTAGAACTGGCTTAGAAGTTCACTGCCAGAAGCAGCATAAAAGGAGAGAGTGCTACAATTTCCCTCCTTTACTCCAATCCTCGCTTCCCAGGAGTCACCATGAAACACCAACCTCAGGACATGGGGTTTGTGGACCTAGGAACATGCTGGAGAAAGCACCTTCCACAGACACCACCTCAGCTACAGGGTGTTCACCTCTGCCTTTTCTCATTCTCAACCTGTGCATCCCTGACCCATCCTCAGAGCAGCTCCTCGTGGCTCCCATGACTCCAGAGGTGGTGAAAGTCACTGCTGCCACACTGCCAGCACCAGATCCAGAGCAACCAAAGGTTCCTCACCTGACATTAGGTCAGGTTTAAGGCTCAGCAATCTATTCCAGTAGCTTGAACTGGAAGAGCCAGAGCACTAAGGTGCAGAATCAGACTTAAGCATCACTAATGGCATTACAGGACCAAGGACTCTTATAACCTGCTTTCTGTCTTATCCACAGTCATCTACCCTATGGGCTGGGCGGAATAAAGAGAAGCCCTAACATTTAACCCACAGAAATCAATAGCGAACCCTTTGCAGTCTTAATAGTGGCAGATTAGGGCATCTCTGACTAGGAAGAAGCACTTTCAGGATCACACATGTAAGGAGGGATTTATTGAACATGAAGCATCAAAGCTTTGCATGTTTCTTTTCACAAGGCTTGACTTTTTGCTGTGGTTGTTACTGCTGGTGATACAGGTCTTCAGTGATGGCAGTTTGGATTTAATTCAGATGTAAATTTGATTGGCTAATTCATCAGTTAGGTTTCTTAAGAATCTGGAGACCAATGGAGCCTCTAACCAGAAAAATGTGACATTGCTCTTTGATTACCAGCTGGGGTCTCCAAGCTCTTTTGGCCACAAAGTGACACTTTTTCAAAATATACAGCAACTAATATTTCATTTCAGCTGGCAGGGCTCCATAAAATGGTTCAGACCTTACAGTGCACTTAATGCCTTTGATAAACAGAGTGTATAGATTGAGCAGATGGTGGTTCAGGAGTTCAAAATGCTCAGGTTTCTAAGTGAACATACAATAACCTGTAGGCAGAAGCAGAATAACATCTGAGCAGGTTGGAGCTATGTCTGGGATGCTCTGTTCTATTTGTTAAATGCTGAAGGAGAGCTGCTATGAAACAGGAGCACAGGACTGGCTGGAATAATCTGTTTCCATGGTAGAAAGCACCCAGTCCTCTGTAGTTGCAGGCAGCTGCATCACTACATAGCCCTCTATACAAGCCAGCCTGGTTCCAGGAGGATGGCAGTTGCCTCTTTTGCCTTCATCACTTCAGCTGGAAGGCTGTATGCAAATGTAATTGCTTTAAGGGACAGCCATGGGCCTTTAATCTCACTATTAAGTGTATTTACAATGAAATTTAAACTTCAACCCATACCCTCTAGCTTTCAGTCAGATGTCTGCAGGCAGGCAGGTCACAATTGTGTGTAAGAAAGTCAAGAGCAGACTGGCTTTTGAGCTGAGGTGCAAAGGTAGAAAAGTAGCCAAAATCTGCAGGCTGCCCCTGCTGGTTAAGGACAGTGGGAGCCTACAGCTCCAGAGCCTCCAAGAGTACAAATTTCAAATTTCACAATGGTGAGAGGCCTGCAGGACTCACCCAAAGCACACTCCTTAGTGTTCTCCCTTTCTGGGGTATAAATGAGATCCTGGAAAACATGCCTAGCTGGGCAACCAAGAAGATGCTGAACTAGCCATCCCCATGGGCAGGTTACATTTTCCTCCTGGGATTCAAGTTCCTCTCAGACCAAGCTTCTCTTGCAGGAGAACATCCAAGGGCAGCTTTAGGAGCCACCAATTTCCACCTAGAAGAGCTGAAAACCAACACAAGGATGGACAATTTGAGCCTACAATCCCTCACTCCCTTAAGTTGTCTGATTTAAATCAATGGATCTGCTTACCTGGGTGCACATCAGCTAAAGAAAGAACACCAGAGCTGAATGTAACTCACTGGTTGTAAAGAAGGAAAACAAGGACCTTCTCATATGCCAAATACTAAACTTTCCATTTGCATGAATACTCTCCCCCCTTACAGAGCTGGATTTTGACTACCAGTTACAGCAGTTATAGTGCCCAACAGAAAAGCAGGAGTTCTGGCATCACATCACCATAATATAAAAAATATTAACTCAGGCTTGGTAACTGTACAATTTCCTGGTGTTCCTTTAAAAATGGGGAGAAAGAAAAGGATCTATGTCAAATGTACACATCTAATGAGTCCCATGACCTGATCTGGAAAAGACTCATCAGGATGCTGAAAAAAGCCAGACCTGAGGCACTATAAAGAGATCTGTTCCTTAGACTTGAATTTCAAGGCATCCAGTAAGGTGTCCCCAGATAAATGCCAAATTACTTGTTACTTTAGAAATTAGAAGCTTTCTGTGATATTCTGCATCTCTCACACATCTCAGTCTAAATTAATTCCTCAGTGAAACCTGGAACATCAGCATCTAATGTCTGTGTACAAGTGGTCTGATCCTGTCTCTGCTGGAGCTCAGGCCAACAGCCTAAGCAAGAATATTGAAGTGGGCTTTTGATAAATAAAATGAAATAAAATGGTCTTGTTTCCAGTGGTGGTCCTTTCTCTCCTTAAATTAGTTAATATGAAAGAATGAAAGTCAGGTTTTTTTGTTTTCTCTACAAGGGAAAAAAAAAAAAAAAAAGCAGGGAAAACGTATGTTTCCAGAAATTAAATGGCAAGTTGTGTTATTTTTAGGGGGTTAGATGACAGGAGGCATCACATTTGAAAGTACTCACTTGATCAAAGAGCCCTAAAAGGATTCAGCAGCACTGAGAACTATATATCAAATAGGATTATGACAGAATTAAGGGACTGAGCCATTTATAACTTAGGGCAGTCTCCCTCTTTGAAGCCTGCCTTGGTAATTGATCCATTTTTCCATAAACCAGAACCATAGCATTGCATTAAAAATCTGTATCTATTCCAAAACTATTAGCTTTGTACAAGATAATCAGGGGAAAAGGTAACATTTGTATGTGACACTAGAATTTTCACTTGAAAAAGAAAATAGTCATGACATCTAAACAGAGAGAACATTTTTCTATCAGTTTTACCGTGTCCAACAAATTCTCTTCTGCAGCATGTCAGAGCACCAGTTGTGCTTTATGGAGACATAAATCACACAACAGAAGTGGAAACCATTGTTCTGTGTTGCACAACTGAAAAGGACATGAATGCATTAGTGGCATTGATTTTATTTCTTGGGACATTCGAACAGCAGAGAGAGGAAATCTAAAGACACACAGGTGAGTCCAGATGCCATCACTTGTAGAAGTGGTCCTTGTTTGTGGGAACAGCCTCCTCAGGAGAAATCTTGGCCCTGTTTAGGTCAAGAGCAAAACTCCCAACACCAGAAAGCACCTACAGAGGTCAATGGACTGCAAGAAGCAGCAGTCCCTTGTTTGGCACTAAGGTATCCCTATACTTGTTAATTTATTGGATGCATTAGCCTAAACTGGAAAGAAGGGAAAATTCTAAGCTACAGACTCCAAACCCCATCACACTTATTAAAGCACTTTGTTCAGTCAAGTCAGGGGTTTAGTGAATGGAGCAGATGAAAGTACTGCCTTATGCCTGCTTCATCCTACAGCAGACAGATCCTACCTTTACAGATGATGCAGATATAAATAGGACCAGTGTTAGCATGTCTGAAATTCAGAAAATATTTTTACCACCTAATATAGCTCCTAGGGAAAAAAAAAAAAAAAGTTAATAGCCTAAGTTGTTCAGGCATTTTAGTTTATCCTCTGATAGCACTGACCTCCCCTTGTTGATTGTAACAGGAACCTCATAAACTGAAGTTCAGAGCTACCAACAAAGAGCTGCTGCTTCTCCTCGTGGCTTCAGCCTAGGAAGTCACCACCACAATCCATGCCACAGGCTAGATTGCATGTCCTTGTGCTCAGAAACATGTGAGGCAGAGAACCACTCAGCTCTTTTACTGCATTATGCATTCACTTAAATTCATATTCAGGTTAATTTTGACTTTTATTAATGATTTGGCTCCTCTGATGGATAAAATATTCACTTTTATAAAATAAATTTATATTCAGGAATACTGAACCTGAATGTTACTTCTGCCTAATTTTCATGCTGAAAAATATGGAGGTTTTTAATCAAAAAACTTAAAAATCCTGAATTTTCTTAATCTACCCATTATTTATGTGTGTTCCCAGCCAATTTCATCCTGAAAGTCAGCAAAACCCACTCCACTTCATAGACTTACACTGCAAATGAATTTTTCCCTCCTGCATATTCCAAGGGTAAACAAACACCACTTGACCTTGTATTGATTTCTTTGATTAATTTCCCATTTAAGCCCCATTCTGAGGGGTTTCAGTGGGACATCAGATTCATGGCATTTGTTCAGGCCCTTTGCACAGCACTGGATTTCTCCCTTACTCTCTGCCACCAGGCAAAACGATGCCAAAAATCCATTCTTACCCATTCACTTCAGTCCCAATTACCAGAGGCTCCATCACATCCCACTGAGTTACTCCAACAGATCCAATCTCCCTCAGAATCAGTCTAAACTTTGCCTTACACTTTGCCTGTGTTCCTTCCATTAAAAAATATTTACACAAGCTTGGATTTCAGCAGTATTTGCACTTACAAAATAACAATTTCTGTCAGGACAGTTCATCCCAAATCATGAATTTCTGCTCAAAATGTCACTGAAATTGTATGGCAATGGTTCCTTTGCTAATTATGTTCCACTTGTGTCTTTTAAAATCAAATAAAACTTGAATTGCTTATTTATTTGTTTTGCAAGATGGTTTTGACAACACTAATTCTTAAGGAGGAAAAACCCAAGGGCTGGTTTAACTTATTCTAAACCTGAAAGCTTTATGTAGCAGAATCAGTTCTGACCATGTGAGCACAGGTCCACTAACACTAAGCCCAAAGAACTGTGTGGAACCAAGCTGGACCAGTTGCCAGGTCAGACCACACACAGCATCTGCAGCCAGGGATGCAGGGACCGGGCACACAGTAGCAATCCTCCTGGCTCCAGTTCTCCAGCACAAGAAGGGATTTAGGGGAAATCCCAGCCTCAGAAAATAAAAAAGCAGAGGTCTGCCTTTGACTTCAGTGAACTCAGAGAGAAGTCTCCTGAGTGAGATTAGCCCACATTTAATGGGCCAGGGTTAAGTTTTGTGCACTGATATTCAACAGGAGCAGTAAAAACTGGGAGGATTGCAGAGGCAAATTCGGTGGCAAAGCTGATGCAAATTGCAGGGAAATGTTGTTATTACACTACACACAATTACACTATCACCCAGAGACTCCAATTAACAGCATAGTCTCATTGTACAGTCCTGGCTTCAAAGGGAGTTTGATTTAAATAGACAAGGCAGGTAACTGAAGCCTTAGGATATACACTGTACAACTGAGAAATGAGGCAAAAGTAATTAAGTGACTTGACCGGGATCATACAGGAAATCTTTGGCTGAGCCAGCCCCTGATTCCCATTATGCTCAGCCCTTGCCTGCAGCCATAATTACAGCAGCATTCTTCTGCTCTGACCTCAGCCTAGCTGCAAGTGCATGCACATGTCAAAGGCATGGCTCCAGTCCCTTCACCCCTGCAAACCCTGCTCCACAGCACTCAGGCATGAGTGAGTCCCAAGAAAGGAGAAAAATGGCTTTTAAGAGCAGTTCCAGACCTCCTGTTGTCTATCCTACCCTACAAGCCCCTGGGCCTTTCCACCCCAGTGCAGGCACACAGCTAAGAGCAAGCACCTCTGGGTCCTGCACCCAGGATGGCCATAAACTAGTCCAACAGTTCTAGTGTGTTAAAAACACTGAGGTTTATATGGTATAGATCCAAGATGATGTGATTTTTGTTTATCATTTTGTTTTGCATTTGTTTAGTGATTACATTTTCATGGGAAAGCTAAAAAAAAAAAAATTATTGGTAGTGGCTTGGATAAATGCAGTCTTGAAAACATTAACTGGCACTTGGAGTTGCCAACACATTGTAAATGATCAGGACCTCCTGTAATTTCAGGAGGAAAAGAAATAAAACAGGGAATTTCAATGTTTTGGGTTTTTTTTTCATTTAAAAATTACATTAGGATATACCTGACATACTACATTCCCTAGTTTAATCTTCTGATTCTGTCTATGTAAGTATTTTTCTCCCTTTTCTCTCTTTCTTAAGTGCTATCAGAGGAAAAGCTCTTCAATGTGTATTACTGTTAAAATTAATATGAAACAGTCCATTCTAAAATCTAGGAATGTCAGACCATCAGCTACTAGAAACTGCCCCAGTCCCACTAGTACTTAGTGCAGCTGAGCTCTTCCCCAAAACGTCTGAAAACACAAGAAAACCAGACCTGCCAACAGAAGGTCTGTAGTCATGCTACAGTACCTGCCTCATACGAACAGCACAGACCCAGTACTTCTCAGTTCCTACAAGCTCTTTCCTTGTTCTTGCTGATTTTGATAATAACAGATAAGATTCGAGTGCCTGGATCAGCAGGTTGACAGAGATCCACCAATAGATAAGTGGTTTTTAGCTTGTTATCTCCTGTTAAGCCAGTATGAATTAATTCACAAATTAATTCTTCAGCTGTAGGAGACTGAAACAGAAGCATGTTGTCTCTGTTTGGGGATCTCCATACTTTTTTTATTCCATACAACATTCCTCTCCTGGTGAGTCTTCACTAGAAAATGAAGCTTTGTTAACTGGCAGGATGCTCCACACAGTTTTATAGCCCAAGTAGTAAGGAGCAGAGCAGGTCTGCAACATGGCAACAACTGCAAAAAAGCAGTTCTGGATAAATCACAATAATCTAACACCACAACATACCTTTCCCCACATCTCCACTGAGAGAAGAATTTTTTTTAAAACTGCCCATGACAACATCTTTTCCAAGCTGAACACACTCATGTTGGTGACGAGTAGGAACCAGAGAAGAGTTTTGCCCAAGCTCTTCCCAGAGCTACAAATTCCCAGTCCTCTGGGCTGTACAAAGTTCAGCACATTAGGAGGCTCTTCAGCACTTCACCCATGATTTCACAACTCAGTTATGATCCCAGCTCTGGAAATAGTGAGTATACAGCATCATGCATTCAGCTTCCACCAGGCCTGTGAGCACAGGTGTACTTATCTCTAACCAAAAGAAAAAAAAAAAAAGTATCAAAAATATACCTATCCAGGGTTTACTTTGACACAGCAAACCACCTAGGAGATGCATTACATTTTTTTAAGCAAGTGAGTAAGTCATAATGAATGAAAGGCAAAGACTGCAGATTAATTATCCAGCTTGCTCTTGCACTGCTGCTTAGCGAGATTATGACTGTGACTCTAGCAGAAAGGGGACACTGCAGTATAATTGTCTTAAAAGCTCTCTGTAGCTTAGGGAGATTTAGCCTGTTAGTGTGATAAATCTGCATCAAACAGAAGCAGAGAAGGCAGCAGCAGAGCTCAGGTACTGTGTGCTGCCTCACCACCTTCTCTGAGGCAGTGTCAGGGTGCAGTGGGGCTAAGACACAGAGACCCTGCAGTGATTCTCATCCCGCATGGTGCAGGCAAAGCTGCTCTGATGA
This sequence comes from Calypte anna, assembly GCF_003957555.1. Lineage (NCBI taxonomy): Eukaryota > Metazoa > Chordata > Aves > Apodiformes > Trochilidae > Calypte > Calypte anna. Next base: position 15,038,534 of record NC_044257.1, read on the forward strand.
CACTGCTGATTGAACCTCAGCATTCAGACTTAGCATATTCCAGGACTATCCTTTACTCAAGCTTCTGAAAGCAGGAATTGCAATAAAATGTTCCTATTTTCTTAGCAGGCAATTTTTCTAAGATTTATAGTGACATTACAGTTTGTTTATCGATTGATTCATAAAAGAACGGAAATTAAGACATCACTTTCCCCCACACCCATGCCCACTGCCAGGCTAACACTTGGCTGTGCCACCAGGTGAGATGAAAGCATAAATTCCTTCAAAACTGAAAAGAAGCAATATTTTCCCCAAACTTTTTAGATTAATAACATTTGTGAATGAACAACTACTGATTTTTTTTCCAAGATAGATATTTAATACTTTCGGATTCTGCTGTGTGTCAGAGAAGAGACTGGAATTTCTTCTCCGAAACCCCAGCCACTTCACTGCTCTGTTGCTGGGTTCTGCCTGAGAAAAAAAGTGCATTTTTCTTATTTTTAGTACACTCCTACCACCATGAGCATTTCATAACTGCCAAGAACTCCTTGAAATCAGTTGTTTGTACAATTACTGAGTGATTATAGACAGAAGCACTAAACACTGCAGGCACCAGTTCATTAACTCCTGGTATCAGACAGTATGAATGGACTCAGGTTTAACTCTACCTGCTTTGCCCACAGAACTGCACAACCACCTTGTTGTGGGAGTTTGTGTGTGTGTTCAGAAATATTCCTGAACTTTAAATACAGCTCCTAATTCTGACCTGAATTAAATGTACCTGGCTCTAGAGACAGCCTAACAAAACCTCAGATCTAGCTGGCATAAAAGACTTCAGATGAATCCTCCAATATCAGAGACAGATTCTGTAGCTTTGGCTGATCTGAGGGTTTCTCTGTAGACCAGCTATGCCACCTGATTTACATTTGCCTGTAAAAAGCCAACTGAGGGCAAAAGGTCAAATATTTTTCTAAGAGGAATTATTTCACTGCTTTATTTATTTGAAGAAGAGCATCGATTAGAACTATGCTACAATTCATCCAGGTAGGACAGCTGAGAAGAGCACGCCAGCTGTACATCTCCTTTAGATTATCATCCAGATCCATCACATAATAGCATCTGATTTATAACATATAACCTCTGCTACCAACTTGGGAAGCAGAGGAAATCTCTGTATCCACAGAGCCTTTCAGTTATCGACCTGGGTGTTAGGAGGGCCCAAAAGATAGCGACAGCTGCTGGTAAAAAAAGCAATCGAGCAACATTCATTGACAGAATTCACCTCTCCCCATGGACTGGTTGCAATTGGCAGCAACTTCTCAGTTTCAGTGTCCAGATATAGCAGGGCAATCACAGAGCTGATGCATCCGCTGTCCAATCTCCACTTATCAGCAATTTTTTTTTCTTTTCTTACTGTGAAGATTAGAAGACTAAAACCAGACAAGAGTTCAATGGTAGAAATAAAAGGAAGGAAAATAAGAGAAACAATAGTCAGAAAGATTTTTTTTTTCTTTAAGAACAGAAAAGCACCCTTTAAGCACCTTGAAGTCATAGGAAGAATTCCCATTGACCTCTCAGGGGGTTAAATCAGGTTCTTAAAGATGTAACTGAATGCCCCAGGAAACGCTTCAAAACATTTAAGATACAATCTTTCCCCAAAGAAAGCTTTAGCAAAAAACGCTTGTGTTGTCTAGGTGAAACTCTCTTATTCTGGCTGCAAATCAAATGCCATCTTCAAAAGTCCTAAAGAGCCTCTCTCAGGCTGCATTAAGTTACTACAAATGCTTCTTTATCCAGAATAAAATCACAGTAACAAGCTTGCTCACCATAAAAGTTACTACAGTCTTCCAAGAGCAAGACTTGATGTTAATCAGACTTTAAGACCTTGACATTGTGCACTGTCCAAATATGAGCTCTGCCAAGGGCCAAATGAAACCTTGGACCCAATCAGAAGTAGTAATAAACCACCTATTAAGTATGTGCTGTGGATGAGAAGTACGATACCAAAAGTCTTCTGTACAAGGATCTGGATTATGAATCCACAGACTTGAAAGCCAGTCTGGGCTGTCTTTGGTTGCTTGGCACGAACAGTCCCATTTCATGCCTCACATACCATGGAGCCAGAAGTGAAACAAAATGCATTCAGTTCTAAGTTATGTAATAATCAGCGGGTGGAGGAAAACTTCTAAAAATTGTAGTTTCCATTCTGATACTACTCCTGTGCACAAGAACAATTCCTTGGCAATACACACATGCTCCTCTCTGCTGGATGCTCTTCTTCTCCTTTCCCAATCATGGACCAGGAATGAGAAAAAAAAAGCAGCTCCACAGGATTTTCACTTTTCAGTGAAAGACATCCGAAAAACACAAAAATAGTGTGGACACAAAAATAGGTAACACTTTAACAGGGCTGTCACGTCTGTCTGTGGGAGGAGGACTTCAGTGTGCATGGAAGACAGTTTGTTAGATTATTCCAAACCAGTGTCGTGATGTACACATAATTAAAAATCTTGTTGCCTCTAAAGTGGCTGTCGAGAATTTAAAGGAGAGGTCACGGACTTCTTATATTTCTCAACAAAATCCTTGTGCCCAAAATAACTTATCAGAAAGTAGGTATCATAATATAGAGGGAAGAAAAAAGGCATTTAGTTCCAAAATGGGGTGAAAGTAAATCAGTTCAGGAGCATTAGTTGGGAGCATGTTTCTTAAACACTTGGATTTGTTATGAATTTACCCTTAGACTTTAATTCCCTGTCCTCCTAGTATTTTCTCTCACTTTTCTTTTTTATTTTTAAAGCTGTGACTCCGGAAGTAACAGGCACCCAAAAGGGAGATAAAAGCAAATTTCAGATTGAGAAACCATTAGGATTTACTGTATGGAAGCAGTAAAAATGGAGATGCATTTTCCAGCCATTTTCCTAATTACAACCTCTTAGACAGCCACGATCGCCTGCTAAGCTTAGACATACATTATTATAAAGCTTTCTCCAACTCATTTAAGGCTATAAACCATGGCTAGCAATTAAAACTCTCACTGAAGTTTCATATTGCTCCCCATGTAAGCAGAGGGTAGGTGACCTCATTAAGAATGCACACGACCTCTGGCTGAATGTGCTGCGGAGCTGCCGCTCACTGCAGAGGAAGACGCAGACGCGGTTGGATTTCTCCTTCCGTCCCAATCTTTAAACGTTGGCTACTGTTGCTTTAAATATTTATAGAGGGTGCAGGAAGTGTGGCTTGAATATAATGGAAGGGGAGAGATGATGAGAAACTCGTTCTCTCCAACTTTTCTTTCCCTTTAATCCCTGGCTGCTGGAAGTCAAGAATTTTGATACGATCCGTTAGCGCTAACGGTGGGGGCTGCAGATTTAGCAGCCTCTGGGCCCCTTAGCATAAGGTTAAATGTCAAAGGCATAGGAAGAAAGTGTCTGAAATGAATGTGAATTAAGTTTTCCCTTTAACAGCAAACCAGAAAAACCATTCGCCACCAGAAAGAGAAAAAGCAGAAAACTCTGTAGCACTGACTGTGCTGTAATACCTAATGTCTGCTTCAAGACATCACAGCACACAGTCCTCACTGCTGTGTCTGCACCACCACCTGTGAATGAAACCCAGTGGTGCCATCTGGGCTGGCTTTGCTTCAGGGTATTCACTTGAAATCTCATCTTGTCTTTCACAGAGTCCATAATTTATCCCCTTCCTATTCTGGTCACATATGACGTTAACAAAACACTATTAATTATATCAATCAATGATGATATATCCTGTTCTTATAATTAATCCCATTCAGCACAGTGGAATCCTACATAGTTATGAACATATGTAAGCAAGTTAAGGTAGCAAGCGTAGAGCCAGCAACAGCATTAGTATATAGTCACTGATTACACTTCCCTCCGCTTACAAAGAAGCACCTTTATTCAGTGGGCTCCTGCTGGCAGAGAAGCCCCCAGCTCTTCTCAGAGCAGCACAAGGTTTGAGCACATGAAATGTGCCCCTGACTGTGTGTTACACTGGGCTCTGCTGGGCTGCTAAGATGGACAACCATGACAGCCATGTTGTCATGAAATAGGACCCAAAAATGGATGTCATTGGGAAGGGACACACTGGGAACATGCATACTAAAAGGAGTGATGAGCAAGCCTTAATGAAACCACCATAGAAAGAAAACCAGAGAAATTACAAAAGTCCATAGGTGATAGAAAAAATAAATGAAAAACTCTAAATTCTGAAAATTTCAAATTCTATGTCAGTGGCTGTAACTATTTGACTGAAAAAATCCAGCCTTACTTTACAGCGCTAACCTTTTTAAGGATGAGTAAAGGCAAACAATCTGAAACCCTAATTTTGCTCAGACCTTCTCCAAATGAGTCAAACTTTTGAGTCAAAAAGGCTGTGCTATTTACAAGAACAAGAAAATAAGTACATGAGGTTATAATCTGCTTTTGTTCTGCATGAGAAGTTTCCACAGAGTCTGGAGCTGCTGGTTATTGCCATCCTCTAAGATAGCAATTCTTTTTGGCCTGAAGTACACTCTAAACAAGTAAATATGTTGTGTGTTACAAATAGTAAATGGAAAAACTTTTCTAAAATGCTTCAAAAATATACAGAAAAAGAATACTCTGGTCCACTTTGAACTACCAGTGATCTTTCACCTTAAAGCTTGACTCTTAGTCCATATGGAGATCTCAGATCCCCTGAAGCCTGCTCACCAGAACCCTCAGCTCCTCCCAGCCCAGCCCTGGCTGCAAGACAGGGAAAGCATTCAGTGTTAGACAGGTTTGTTTCTTTCCACCTTTTGTCCATTTTGTTCCGTGCAACTGTTTGTACAAGCATAGAAAAGTGGGAACATCACACAACTGGGTCATGAAGTGCCTGCATTGGATAAATTACTGAGCCTGCCACCTGAACACAAAGCAGAGCTCCAGGGGTCAGAGCTAACAAGATTATAAAGGCTGATGATGTATAAGTAGGGAGAATGTTTCTGCAAATGCTTAATGATGTGAGTAACCTAACTTATACTCAGAAATCCTTTGAGCAGCATAAAAAGTTGCAGCTGGGTCCCTGTCTAGTATTTGCAATTCTTGGGCAGCATCTTGCATCGTTAATTTTAACTACACTTCTGTGAAGTGATACCAGTGCTGTCATAGAGCATCTAGCAAAGGAAAATTACATGGTAAATCCAAGCTCTTTGGCACCGTTGCTCCAAGGGGTTTCTCATGGACTTCAAGGAGAGAACAGATAATTAGCTCATAAACAGAACTGGACTCATTAGGCCTTGAAATGGTGGAAACATCCAAGGTTTGACTTCCAGTGCAGCACGTGAATTGCCCTCTATCTGCTTGCCAAGTGGCTTAGAGAAGTTTACATTATCCCAAATTGCTTCTGGGTTGATGAAGAAGGTGAAAGAGAGTCTCAATCTGCTAGGGATGGGGACAGACAGAACAGGACATTGCACGGTCAAGTTTATGCTGCTGTAATATATAATCCTACCCAAAGAAGTGCAGCTGGGAAAAGAATTGTCTCCATCCTCTTCTAACAGCAAATTCATCTCCAGTAATTACCAAGGAGACACCATGCACAGCTCCACCAAAGCTGAGGCCCTGCCCAGGCTGCACAATTTGACTTTCTGTAAAGAAAATCCCCCTGACAGACGTGCTAAGCCAACAACTAAATCCAGAGACACTGACCAAGTGAGAAAACAAAACAGCAAACTTGCTTATGAGAACTACTGAGGAAAACAGAAGGAATTAAGTTAAACTGGAGATTTTGAAACTTCTCTCATTTTTTTTTTTCTTTTTTCATGTTCAGACAGCAAGCCAATGCTTCATGAGTCTAGGGCAGTTCAAAACCTTCAGTTCTGTGAGGAGGTGAGTTCTTACATTTTGCTCCAGGTGATAATCTATTTGCATGTTCAACCAAAATTTCTACATTTTAGAACTCAGCACAGATTTCTTATCAGTGAGCATAATTAATACCACTTGCAGCTACCTCCAGTGTCCATACTCCCATGTGTTCTTGTTTATTTGGCAGGGTTTTCTTTAAACCTCTACATACAACTCCAGCATAACTAATGCAAGGCCTTTTGTAAAACCTTTGCCACCTGGGAGAAGTTTTGTTTATCTCCCCACCTCATTGACTGCCCCACATTTTTTATTCTCTCCCTAGATTTCCCTCTGCACTGGTTTATTCTTTGACCTTTGTCATTGCTTTAGTTCTGGGGAGATTCACTTTTCAGAATGAAAGACACAGAGAGAAAATAATTTACTTGGGGACGACGGAAAATCAATTTAACCTTTTTATATAACTTTCTCTGCTGGTGCAGGAATTTTGGGGGTGAGATTTTTATTCAGGTTGGGTTTTATACTAACCAAAGCCACCTCAGGAAGTCTATTCTACTTTGAAAACGTCAAAACAAAATCTTGAGCATTTTTACAACAACCATTTTATTCGGACAAAAATCCCTAGGCAGACTTTTTCAGCTTCATCTTCCCTCCATCTGAAAGTATGAGAGAAATTTTTCTCTCTGGAAAAAACTATTTTGAATCAATGGTGAAAAAAATATCTTTAGGAGGAGCTTTGGTTAGAGTGGTTAATGGTCACCTCTGAGATGCAACATCCAGAGGAAAATAACTGTAAGGAGAGACTGATGAGTGTCCTTCCATGGGGTGTTTTACAGAGCCAGGCAGAGACACAGTGTTCCTCCTCTCCCTGGGGAGCAGGCTGGGAGAAGGTCCTGGAGATTAGCACACAGTGGTATTTAACTGAGAAGCTTTAGCTTGGTGGAATATAAAACAAGCCTCTAGGAAAATGCCTAGAAAGCACTAAAGCTAAAACATGTCAGTTTTGTAACTCTGTCACACATCTTGGAAGAAGAGGCATTTAATTAAAAGACAACTGCTCAAGTCCAGAGAATCTAGCTCAGTTGGGTAGAGAGACTTAGAAAGAGGGAAATATTAAGGAATGTGCTTGGAAATGTAGGAGTGAAACTGAACTCTACATTTATTACTGTTGTTATTCAATCTCCTTACTTTGAGCATTTGGGGTTGGCAGAATTGCTTCCCAGATAGGCAGAACTGCTCATTAATATATGTGATACATCTGCTTCTCCATGCTGTACAGCACAATAAAAAAAAAAAACATCTCCAGTAATACTGCTGCATCAGTTTCCTGGTGCTTGTAATCCTGCCTTACCAACCTCTTGACAAGAGAAATCAGACATTTTCACAGCAATGGAAAAACTGATAAAATTCTGGTTCGTGTAGAACTCTACTTGAGCCCTAAGGAACCGCTTTTTCATTTTATTATTGCCCTTTTCTCTTCACCCTGCCCTGCCTTTGTATTCCCGAGTTGCTCAGCCTTTATCTCTATGTAAAAAGGGCAAAAACCTGCTATTCACTGCACTATCCCGAAGGGGAATTCCTGTCATATGAACACTTGAGCATTACTATAACCTGACAAGGATATCTCCCTGCAATGTTATTGCCACAGAATCACAGAATCATCCAGGTTGGAAAGGACCTCTGAGATCATGAAGTCCAACCCTTAATCCACCACCACTGTGGTTCCCAGCCCATGGCACTGCGTGCCACATCAGTCTCTTTTTAAGATGTTCAGGGACAGAGAATCCCCCAGCTCCCTGGGCAGCCCATTCCAATGTCTCACCACCCTCTCTGTAAAGAATTTTTTCCTAATATCTAACTTCAACCTCCCCTGGCAGAGCTTAAGACCATGCCCTCTTGTCTTACTGGTAGCTACTAGGGAGAAGAGACCAAAGCATTCACTACATATTAAAATCTACTAAATGATGTTATCTGCAGAGAAGAGCAAAAGTGAATAAAGGTCAGTAATTAAACTTTTAAAAGCCTGCAGCCTACAGGTTACCATTTGTGTGTTAAATGTTGCAGAATCTTTCAGGAGTGGGTTGTTGTTACTTAGATAAAAAAACCCAGAATGCATAGCTGGGTAAAGGCAGGAGGTCAAACATCACATGCTGCTCCTGCCATATCAGAAACAAAATAAAGTCCCCAGAACTTCAGGATAACCCATACTCAAGGTTATGAGTGAAATCCTTTATGCCTAATGTTTTAAAAGCAACAGGACCTAAAACAGATAAACTCCTGGGAGCGATTTTTGCATGGAAAGTTAGTTTATCTATTTACCTAAACTTCCATGCTCTTGAGCTTATAATGTAGTTCTACATTACCAGCATTGACAGGTTTAAAGCTTTTTAAAATTACACATACTAAATACTTCACTGGGAAGGAAAGTAGAATTCCTTGTAGAATAGGCTGAGGCTGACAAAATGGTACTTAAAGCAGTCTGGTACGAATTCTCTGCTCTATTTCAGCAGGGTGTTGGGTGCTGCTCATTTTAGCCACTTCTTACTGTTGCTGCAGTGCCACACTTTGCTTCCAGACCTGGTCTACACTTGCAATACAACCCAAACCTAAACATTCTTCTCACTCTAGAGGGCTCTGGATCATTAAAGCCTGTACAGACTCCACCATTTCTTGATAAAGCTGGGACACAGCCAATCTTCACACTCCTCCACTGGATTCACACCTCTGCTCATTTAATTCTGCAGCTTCTGGTCCCAAATCCCATACAAACCACTACCCACCAGTCAGCACATCATGAAAACATCTTCACCCAGTGTCATAAGTCATTCTTTTTATGCAAATAAGATCCTAAATACTAACTGATTGTTAAAAGGACACTTACCAAGGTTTATTAAGTACATACAACATAAATCCATTTGGCATGTAATTAATTCAAAATTACACGAGTACTAAATGTGCAATTAACTCTGCAAGGAATGTTTAGGCCTTTAGCTGGCATTTACAAAGGCAGCTACAAGTTTATTAGCTAGCAATTTATTGCTAAAATACTGGCAATTCATGAGTATGTTGATTGAAATCTAACTTACTATCACTATATTGTTATAGGGCAATTAAGGGTCTAAACAACCCTTTCAAGTAAATTAAGAAACAATGGAAGTTTTATGCATTAATAAGAATGCTGTTAAGCACACAACTAACAGGTCTTTTATTAAAGCCCAACAAGTGTGCTTCTCCCCAGCTGTGGAGAACCCTTTTGAATGCCCTCAAATACTTGAGTGACATCTTTCTAACCTGCAAGGAAATATTAGGGATCTAGTGGCAAAATCCCACCACTGTTGCCAGACAAATATTGTGTAGGACATCACCCAGTGGGTTTTAGTCCAAAAGCCACATTTTAGGGACTCTTTCTAGTCAAAACCATAACATGAGAAAAGCTCAGCACACATGCTGAAAGAGAAGGCAGTCAGACAGAGGGAAGGTTGCTTCCATTTCCTTTGCCTGGGAAGTTCTCCTCTTGGGCCCACACCTAGCAAATGGTGTTTCTAGCCTGGAAGAGCACAGGTACAGATATTCTGGTGCCTGTGCTCTTCTGGCACTGCCAGCCTGGTGCCCAGACACACAGGAGGTTTCAGTGCTTCACTACAGGGCAGATGTGCCCTGAGAAGCTCAGGAGCCTGTGCAAAGGATGGCTTTGGAGGGCCCTGATTTTTGCTTTAAGAATCATCGACACAACTCCAGCTTGGAAGGGAAACACAAGTTTCCAAATCTGCTAAGTCTGGCAAAAGTTTGGATTCAGGCCCAAGCTCCAAGGCCTGAAGCTCTTTTTATGATGAACTAAATACCAATTCTAAAAATGCACATTTTTTTAGTTTGGTTTTTTTTTAATATATTCTTAACATGAACTTGGAGACTAATCCCATAGTCTGAGTCTATCACACAAGCATACACACTCCCCTGGCAGGACATCCAGTTTATGATTATTCTTTTATCTCTGGAAAGCATCATCTGTCCATAGCAATGTCAACAGACAGCCATCTGCAGCACATATTTTGCTTCCACTTATAACCTCCACCCTGTCATTCTTTTCATGTAAACCAATAACCAGCTCCCATGTGCCAGTACTTTATTGCAGCTGGATCCCTGCACCCATCCTCTGCTGCACTCATTGCATACCCAGGATTTCATATGGAAAGCCAATTTCAGCAAAATGAACACATGAGAACAGAGCAAGCTGCTCCCTTGCACCAGGCTGAGGCAGAGTGGTGTTTTAGCAGCTAAGATTTCTGTAGCATTGGGCTTCTCATTCTTTACTTTGCTTTTCTGTGTGAACTTTTGTGCTATCAGTGAAAATTAATCCCTCTGCATTTTGCAGTACAGCAGGAGTCTAGGAGGAAGCACAGAAAGAGGGGAGAGATAAACTGTTCCAGGATTATTTTTTAGAGCTGAGGCTCAGGATCTTTTAGAGGTCTGAGATGTTAGGAATAGCAAAAAACTAAAAAAATAAAAATCAAAATCACTCCAACTGATATATAAGACAAGTCAGATGTCCCTAAGACACAGCCAAGTTCCTTGGCACTTTCCTTTTCCTCACTGAGACACTTCCAGACAGAATGAGCAGCATTTCTCCTGAAGAGCCACATGGCACAAGGTGACCACAGCTCCTCTGAGCCCCTCAGCCTGGGACTGAAGAGCAGTGACAGATGCTGTGCAAGTTGCTCCAGAGCCCTCCAGTGAGCATCTGGCTCCACAGGCAGACCTCTCCACCTCTGCAGCATGTATGCAGTCCTCTGTAGGATATATTACCCATAATACAGTGGTTTTAACATATTTTTTTTACAACGACATAAAAAATAAATTTGAAAAGACACAGATGTGTAACTTAATGACTTATATTACAAGTTGAGTTGTAGTAACTCTGGTTCTGTTTCATGCTCAGGTGCTGACCATCTATCTGACAGTGACTTACAGAAGGGTCCACAGATGAATGGTATTTAAAATCTGCAGAGGAGAGAACTGGAGCTGAAGGCTTTGAATACAAAGCACTCATTATACTTAAAAATTTAATGTACATTCCCAATTCTGCAGAAATCTGTGATTAAATCCAACAAGGAAGAAAAACAAGGCAAAAAAGGGAAACATGTTTATGTATTTCTATTAGTTTCTTCACATTTCAGTCTTTTGGGGGAGGTTTGGTGGGTTGGTTCTTAAGGAGCTTCCCCTTTTCCCTTGCTCAGGAAATTTAGAGTTAAATGTAACAGCATCCAAGTGCTGCAACAACTGTTAAGTGTTTCACTTCAGAAAATCTGAATGCAAATGTTACAGGTGACATTACTTTGAAGTTCTATTCTTAGTTCTCCAGTAGATGTTTAATGACATCAGAAAACATTATCCCAGGCAATACAATTAAGCCTGCTCTAAAATCCCTGAACAAAAGATGTCCAGTACTGAGCACACATGCCCAGGATGGAGTAAGCTGTCAGGTCCCCAAGCTTCCCTGCATGCTGGTGGGGGGCAAGTCTAAGGAGGCTCAGATTTTAACTTTCTTTAAAGTTGACCTCACCATGGACACCAGCAGTGCCTTTCTGGGTGTTCAGTTTGTGCATGGCTTAATCTCTCTCAATTTTTCAAGTAATAAATCAGCAGTTACCAGGTTAACTTAATAACCAGACATGGCAGATAAGGAGTTAGCAGACAGAGGCTGTGCTGGTACCTTAGAAATAATAGGATTATGTGCCACACAGTCAGCTTGAACCTCAGAGCACTTTCCCTGCCCTGCCAGGGACTCTGAAGGAGATTGTGGAGCAAACCAGTGGAAGAGACAAATTGCAGCCCTGTCTTAGCAATTTCTAGTTCCTATTTAAATACCATCTTGCCTATTTATGTTGGATTTTCAGCGGAAAATGACATTCAAGCACATTAAACATTGGGAGGGGGGGGGTTAATCTCAGTGTGCTGCTGCTATTTTACCCAGGATCCGTATCATGCTTTGAGTAGCTGTACACCAGGATAAACAGTCTCTGCTGAGCTTTTGTTTTACATATTAATGCTGCTAATTTACATGCAATCTTCATTCAACCCTGGCCAGGCCCTGTTTTCTCAACCTCCACCTGTTCCTAAGCCACAGGGCATTTGTCTCCAGTCTACACTGATTGAACAGTGGGGGAAAAAGTTGATGGGGTGGCTCCATGGAGATGCCCGACTCCAGGAGGTGTTGGAGAAAGGTTTATATCCACAAATATATTCACAAAAAAACAACAAGAAAGCAGGATTTACTGGTGCCTGCCACTGAGTCCTGACTTATGAGGAGGACTGTGTCAGTTGAGCTATTTTCAATGTTCTTTTGTTTAGGGTTGATTAGAAGTGCAGTCTGAACTGTGCAGCTCCCACTGGCAGCTTGAAAAATACAGGCACAGCAGTTTTGTTGATTGTCCTCCTCTCAGCTCCCTTTCACTCCCTTCTCCTTAAAAATGCATTTCCAAAACTGCTCCATTTATTCTGTAGTCAGGCCACCAAAGAAAATCAGGATTTACTAAAAGGCCTTTAGTTTTCAGAAGGCTGTTTGGGGAAGGTATGAGAAAAAAACCTCTTGGGAAAATCTCATCTGAAAAAAACAGTTTTTTTGCATTCAGTTTTCTGCATTCAGAAGGAAAAAAAAAATTCAAATGCAAACATTAAGCATGAATTTACCAACATGCCACTAAATGAAAATAATTCTTAGAGCTTACACTGAGCTTTTTGACTCTCCAAAGCAAACATTAACCAATTAGTTAAAGCTAGAACACAAGCACTAAGGTCAGCCACGCACTAAGCTGCTGCACTGCAAATCTGAACTAAGTCCAGAGACTTAAATCCTGCTTGGGATTTCCAGGAGCACACCTGGCAGCAGGGATGGGCCAAGTGACTCCATGCAAAAGAAGTTCTAAACTTTCAGAAGTCCCTTTCCATGGTCCTATGTACCACTAGAACTTAGCTACATACATTTCTGCCACAAACATTCAGATATCCAGGATGAGTTTCCCTTTTTAAACTAAATTTTGTCGTGAATAATACTTCTGGAATTTGATCACACAGAGAAAAATTCTTCAGTAAATTCTGAAGTAAATACTAATGCTTTTAGAGTATCCACTGCATCATCCCTGTCCCCCCTCAGCAGCTCTTGGAAGCAAACAATTTCTTTTAAGCTCAAAGCTTAGTAGAGGCAGTAAAAGAAAAAAAAAATCTCCAAAGCAGCTTACTGAGCTGAAGTTTTCCAGCTCTAAAACAAACACGCTTCTATCTCTTTAAATCTGCTTCCCCACAACCACAAACATGTGTGTTTTTCATAAAGCTCTGGAAATTGTACTGGACCCAAGGGAAGGTACCAAGTGGAAACCCTGATATCTTGAGATTAGAACTCTACTAGTCCTGAGGTACAATGTGCTGTTTGTAACAATTATAATAATACACCTGTACTACCATTGTCAGTGTGGAGTAGCCACATGGGGTCTCATTAGTATTGTATTAGGACTGCATGGGGAAACGGATAATGGCCCATAATGAAAAATGCCAAATTTTCTATATAATAAAAATGAACTTGATTAATGAAAATCACTTTCAGGGAAAGAGTTACAGCGTTGTTAGAAATAAAAAATGATGTATTAATCCGACACTCTTACAGATGGTCCCAACCTCCTGACAACTGCTATTCATTTGAGATGCTATTAGCATGCATAATTATGCTAATTAAGTTGTAATTAAGCACCAATTCTTCAGAGGGCTTTTTTTGTCTATCATTTAATACAACTCAGCTTCAAAGAGTGCTTAAAGCTTTACACAGTGTTTCATGAGAAAGGGGTTCCCAAGTTTCTTAGTAAAGATTCAGCAGCTGAGCTGTGGAACAGGGCCTGTAATCTTTGTTTTGGTTAAAGGGAAACCAGTAAATTGAAGCAGGGTCTGCCAATTGTTGATAAAATAATTAACACTTTCTGCTAAAATAGCACAGTTCATACTAGGACAATTATGAAAAGGAGAAAAATGGTATAATTATCAATGGAGCCAACACCAGTGGCCTATTATGGCTGCTACCCCCTAATTTGAGAAAAAAAATATAATTCATTGAAAGTAGATTCCCGTAAATAATAATAATAATGGTCCTGATTCAGATACTCTTACTCGTGGTGTGAACAGTCCCTAATTCCAAGACTACTCCTGTAGGCCTAAGTTAACTAACAGGGCAAATTGCATCAGCTCAATTTAAATGGATCTGAAAATCAATTTCATTAAACCAGGGCCAATCGCAGTGTGAACACTCCTGCTTCATTTTAACTTACACCTGTTTCCAATTGATCAGAGATTTGATCCAGTAAAAGAGTTGAGATGAAGTCTCTTATTTCAGGATTTCCACTGCTTTAGTGGAACTCTGCTGTTTAAATGAGGTTAAATCAGATGCAAAAATAATAATCCATTTTGACATCTCCCTTCTAACGCTTATTCAAATGAGAGAAATCTCTTAAAACCAACCAGAAATCCAAACCTCTGTTTCCAATTGCTGGCAAATCTTTTCCTCCTTTTTGGAACAGGTCTGGGCAGCATGGTGAAAGCCATATTCTCACAATTCCCCATCTCCCTCTTTCTAGCACAGTAGATCTGTACTCCTATTTGGCCAAAACTCTGCTGTCACATTAAGCCAAAGGAAGATTTTTATTTTTAACAGATTCAGATGATTTCTTGTGTTGTGATCGGAGCTGAAATGGCAAAAAGCTTCTTAAAAAAAAGAACCCAAAACAAAACACTCATGATAAAATATTAAACTATGTACTGTACGTGCAAGCTGACACTGGGAGTATCCAGGCTTGGCCAATTTCCTGGGAGCCAAACATTTGGCTCTAATCCTCATTTAAACAGCCTAAAGAACCAATAATTTTGCTTTCTCTTTACTACAGACCCCATCCCAAACATTAAATGCCTTGCCAATGAAACCTAAAGAAATGTGGTATTATTTGCCTCACATGGAATACTAAGTGATATTTATAAAACCAAATAAATATTTCTTTTTTCAAACTAAATGGGGAACATGCCCTGTAAAATCAAAAGTCTTTGCACTAATCTTCAGATAAACACAACTGGTTGCTGTTAAGAAAATGGCCCAGGGGGGATTATCTAAAATACTGTTATGCTGCTGACAACTTGGCTGTCTCTTTTTAATTATTTAATTATATTATTACTTAGTGTTCTCCTTTATCATCTGTTGTAATTTCAGATTGGTCTTCTCAGCTAATTCAAGTTCTCAAACACTGGCAGGGTCATTTGGACCAGATTTCAAATTAAGGACACAAAAAGCAGAAAGGCCCACTTTTTCTTGCTGGGATGATATCATTTGGGGTCCTCAGGAACAAAAAAAAACCAAATTGGAGGAAAAGGGTTTGAGTTTCTATGTGAAAAAACCCAATGACATTTTAAAAGCAGGCTGGGCTGCTTTGAACAGGACTGATAAACTCCACTAAGCCAGATGCCAATTAGAAATCCCTTGAACAATGTCTGGAGCCAGATTATCAGATTCCTGCCTGAACAAGTTCATAGGGAAAATGTGCACAATTACCATATCCATTTTTTCCATTCCCATACGTGCAGTCTTTGTAGGGTCATCCACAGATTGAACCTTGTTGCAAGCTGCTTAGAAATCCACGTGTTAATGTCAAACAGGAGACCCTGTGTGCTCACTTTTGTTCAAAACTAAATATGGGTACTTAAAATAACAATAAGAAAAGCCATTGAAACAGCAGAATACAGGTGTGTTGGGAAGTTTCACCCTAATTATTCAATATTTTGCTAAACAAGACACCTACTTAAAAACCAACACTGATTCATACAGTGCTAAGTAAAAGATGGGCACAGTGAAGCAATCATCTCCAACCTGCAACCCCCATATCCAGTGGGTTCCAAGTATCCCTCATCACAAGACATGATGAGAATTTGCAGTGTGATTACAAAAGCCACCCCCCTGCAGGGAATCCAACACCAGCACCCTTCACAGCCTTTTTCCTGCTGGGAAAATAATCTCAGGATCTGTCCCAAAATGCTTTCTTCACCTATATGGTAACTTTCCTGAATTTTAACTGATGGCACTGATTTCATACAGACCACTTCCAGAGCACTGTAACCTGTAGCAAGGAGGATGTGTAGGGTATCTTAGACCTTCCCCATTCCTCAGCAATGTGTTAGCACTAACCAGTGCAGTGTAGCACAAATGTCCCGATCTCAGTGCTTCCTCAAAGAGTTGCGTGTCCCCAGCTTGCTGTAAAGTCACTTGGCCTTCAGGCATCCATGAGCAATGTTGCAGGTGAAGACAGTCAACTCCCATTGCCCTAGGAATAAACAGAATTCTCTCCTGCCAAACAGCTACAGGGTCATGATTCCCAGCACAGGTATTTCAACAAATCTGAATAATGTGGCTCCTACCAGGGATTGTTGTGGACCACCTTATGTCAATTTTAAAACCTTTGGCAAGACTTCAATGGAGTTTATTTCCCTCCCCAGAAACTGCTATGGAGCCTGGCACCTCACACTTGACCAGAATTATGTACTGGAATGGGAATTTTACCAACTCTGCCTACTGAGATGTCACCAGCCATAAAGGATTAGAGCCAATGAAGTTTTCTTTGTCTGCACCTTTAGACACATGTATTATTTTCAGCATGGGTTAAGTAACTTAAATCATCCACAGAAGACATGCAATACACATGATATATGCCTGAATGGAACAGAATATAGCAGTGAATGTTCAAAAGCTTTTAATTTCAGTCTGCTTTATATGAGGTATATTGCAAACTTCCCAAACTACAAGTAGCTAGTTCGAAGACAACAAATGCAGGTTGCTTGTTCCATGGAGGCTGTATTAAAGGAATCAAGTGTTCTCTGAATGCCAACCAACCACTGAGCATTGGCAAAAAGCAATTTTGTTGATAGCAAGGTTAATTGAAATACCATTGAAAGCTGATTTCTATTGTACAATTGAAATTAGTGGCTTTACCTGAAAAATCCAATTGGCATTGAAAAAGGTTGTCAGGTGATCATAAAATAAGAAAAATGGTGGCTGCAGAACTCACAGACTGGGGAAGAATACGAGGGTTACATTGGGGTTTCATCAGCTCACGCTGCTTCTCAAAGGTGCTGTTCAAGCCACTAAAGATTTGGAGACTTTTTCAACTGCAATAATATTTTCTACTGCAAGAAAATTATAATTAATACTTGAGTCAATCATGAACTTACTAAAAATGTTAGTAAAACATAAGGGATTTTAGAACCCCAAGGCACTGGGAAAGCACATCACCAAAATTCAGCAAATTCTGGGGAAAAATGTAGCAGTCTCACAGCTGCATGTAACCAGCTACCTGATCTTCCTTTCCTTCATGGAAAGGAAATTACTTTTTGTTGTTATCTGTTTGATTCAAATATCTATATTCTTCTTACACTACAGTAAGAGTTTCCAAAAGCAACATCTAAAATTACAAGTATGAAGTTGGGAATCCCAAAATCTGAAACTAACTCATCTCAAAAAGAAGTAAAATTGGGATTCCATATTATGTGTTTACCATCCTTCATGAAAGAAGCTTCTCTTGTTTGTACTTGCTAAGAAAAAAGGAAACAAATACAACTGGGTTGGCTTTCTCTGAAGAGCAAACAAAGTAATCCAGAGGCTGCTTCCCTCCCTCTCTATAAGTGCAAGAAAAACACTGAGAAAGGACCTTTTGCAGCAAACTCAAAACATGTCACAGCCCATGTTGTACAGACTGTGACACTTCGAAATCAAGCCTCAGCACCCATAAAGTTGTATGAAGAGGACATAAAAGAATGTGAGTTGAGAGGTAAAGTTCTTAAGTATCTCTGTCACTGAAGTTTTGTCCCCATGTATCAGAAATCTGGAGTGATTAAAAGTGATTCAATTTTAGAACCAAAAGAATGCTTCTTAGTGGCTCATTTTGAGGTTGGCAGACTGCTGCAGAAGACACATGGGACTGTTTTTCAAGAATAAACTCTGATGCCCCTATGTCAGAATCTATCTTACCAGTGACATTTGGCTATCTCATGGGAGAGAATTTTTATCCAGTAATGCACCGAGAGTTTATCATGAAACACAGAACAGGTGACATTAATATTGACTTTCAGCAAAACAACATCACTGCTGCTGTTTTGCTTTTCACTCCTACCACTGTTCAATAAGATTAACACTCATCCACTGGAAAGTTTGTTCACAGTTAAGCCAGAATGAATTTTCTCAGCAAAATGCCCTGAATACAAATAAAGCCCTCACGTTTTCTGATTAATGTTATTTCGTGCTCCCAGGACACTTCCTTATCACATGAAAAAATTAGGAAGTTCCAGTAAAACTACAACATATGGTTCATGTAAATAATGGAAAAGTTTCATAGTAATTGCACACAGAAAAATGCTTTTACCCACACCTTTCTAGTTCAGGTTCCCTTGAGGATGCTTTCTACAAGACCAACCAGTCTACTCCTGAATTTCCACAGCAATGCTCTTCCTACCACCTCTTCTGACAGCCTGGACACAGGAGCTCCCTGCACAGCCCCATTCCACTGCTTTCACCCATCAGTGCCTCACTGCTTCAGTAGTTTCAAAGCATCTGAACAAACCTCAGACAAGAAGCCAAACCTGTGCTTTGCTGAGGAGGATGGAGCACTGTCAGGCTTTTACCAGGTCCCTTCAGTTCACTCCCTGAATGACAAGGAGGACACTTGTGCCCTGTTACCTAAGGGATAAGAGTATCATTTTTACAGCTTGCATTCAGAAAGCAAGTTTGGGCACTGTGAATCAGGACTAGCAGTAATTCCTGCATTACTCAGTTGACTTTCTTGTCTGATACTGGGCTGGTTACTCAAGCTCTCAAGGTTCAGTTTGCTCATCTATACAACAGGGTCACTGGGAGATACAGGATATTATCACTTTTTTTTTTTTTTCCCCTCCATCAAAGCTCCATTGTTTTTTGACACATATATATGGACAAATACTGGTATTTCTTTTCACCAAATAAAATCATATAATGGTGTTATCCCGTCTTCCTTTTAAAAGATCCTCCTTAAAGAAGTGCTTTATCTTCTAATTAATTTCCTCTGGCAAAGCACATTACACTCCCTTGATAAGGAGTCTCACATAAATTCAAACAACTAAATATTTACTTTCCTTTTTCAGAAGATCACTCAAAACATCACAACCCTTGGCCATACAAAGGCATAGGAGTTTTACTGAGTTTCCAAAGCAGTCATCTAGATTCTTCTTTTCTTCAGTTATGTTTGCACACCCAATAGGAAAAGAAACCAGATTAAACACAGCTAAAAGACCCTGACAAAAATGGGAGTCAACTGAGTGATCCATGCAGAAAGCTTCTAACCATGCCTCTCACTTGACCTAGAATTAACAGAACTGCCAAGCTTAAGAGGAAACTTTCCACATTGTGAAAAAGGAAAAAAAAATAAAATTAAGCATAAACCACCTCTTTTCTTGGTCACCCCTTCAAGGAAAATCCTGAAGCCAAAATAAAGTTTGCAAGGGGTTTTAGTTGCAGTTAATGTATAAGCCAACAATGTTTACTCAATATTATATAGGCTTTGCAACACACCATGGCAGTAAATTAGCTGGATACATTAGCTCTGTTCTGAGAAAATGAGACTGACTCTGAGATCTGAAAAGCATGACAAGTATTTCCCCTATGGTACAAAGATGAGTTTAGGTCACAGCAATAAAATCCAGACCAATGTGCTGTACAGAGGAAAAACTAGCTCTAGGATCCTTGCTGCCCTCACGTACACATGTGGAAAACATCCACTGAGCAGCACAGTGGCAGCACACTTGCCAACTGTAAGGACAGGCCTTCTTATTTCTCTGTTTTTTCACCCCTATACCTACACCCCAAGACAGTTCTCTATGGAGAAAAATACCTGTGCCCTGCCTGATCCTTCTCTACTTTCTGATTTACCCCAAGAAAAATTTTCTTCTAAAATAAAATTTAAATAAAATAAAATTAAAAAGTCTGTAATGGGAAAGGAGAATTAAGGACAGCAAGATCATTTCAAGAATCTTATTTCCTTGGCTTTGTCTTTCTACCTCAGGTTCCCTAGAAGAGACCTGGTTTTGCTTATCAGCATTGCTTCCAGGCTTGCTTAAAGCTGAGGAGTCAAGAGTCTCCACACAGCTTTCCCACATGGGCACTGACATCCTCTGCTCTGCACCAGATGCCTGCTACACAGAGACCCTCCAGAAGTAATGAAGCTGCTCACCCATTCCTTGTTCTCTTCTTTTGTACATCCCTCTGCAAGATGGGAAAGTTAACATTCCCTTGGTGCACAAGAACACTGTAAAGCTTCAAATAAAAATATCTGTCAAGTGCTTTGAGTTACTGAGTAGCAGGTATTCCATAACAGCCAAGTTCTCTTAGCAGGCTACAATTTAAAGTATATCTTGATTTGCTGACAAAGACCCTTGTGTTATCCCCTCTTTCATGCCCATGGTTTGTCACTTAGGTGTAAATTGATGACTGAAGGAGCACAGCCAGCTGTCCATTTAAATCCAAGACCTTGGACTGAGCAGTTACTTGTCTCTACAGTTTAACCAGGAGAAAGAAAACATTATAAACAAACACCAGGCATGTGATGCTCAGTATTGCACAACAACAACTGAGCAGACAAAGGTATCTGGAAGGATAGAGAAGCACTACAGCTCCCAAGAGATAAACTGTATTTTGCCCAACTGACATAGTTTCCATTGGTGGACTCTGATGCTACAATAATTTGGTACAGAATAAAACTGTGACTGCCAGCTCAAGAATTTTTAATTGCTTCTCTTAATCAGATGGCATTAATCCACACTAGGACATGGGGAAGGTGAATTCTCTACTTGACAGCTGATGAGTTTTTTTGAGATTCTGAAGTACTGTATGTATTATCTCACAAGCCTAGTGTTCTGAGGGTAAAAAAAGGGTGTATAATTCAGGTTTCAGACTACCATTCAAACAGCCTCTACAATGACACTGCTATCTTCAGCAAAATCATCCAATGTTTTGATTGTATCCTACTGAAACCTATGGTTAGCAAGGTTGGAACAGCTCCCATTTGGCTACAGAACTCAGAATACCTCTCTGTGAATAAACATTCATGTAGCATCACCTCAGTAAACACCAGCACTGCTCCTCCTACGGCTGGCATGGGCAGCTATGGCAAGTGTAAGGCAAGAAATGAAGATTTTGCCACCCAGCCCAGTGCAGTTTTGGAGAAAGGATGATGAGGTTCATGCTCACTGGCTGCAGCACTCCTGGGTGTGCTCCTTATTGCACATTTATACTGTTCCAGTATGTAGAGACCTCTGAGTGGATGCCCTCCTGCCCTGAAACTAACCTGAACTATTTTAGGTAGATGTTATTGGAAATAGGTTTTCCATTTGCTTAATAATCCCTTCTGTTCTAGAGCTACTTTGAAGTGTTCATAAAAGCTAAGATTTACAGAATGCTGATTTTATTATGCAATCACATCATCATTCTCTCATTCTAAACTACATTTTTCCTTGACTATATAAATAGTAATTTATCAACTGAGTGCTGCTTCCATGCTTACAACTAATTTTACATCTAGTGTTTAGGGCAAGCTTCAGTTATTACTTTAACCTGTTTTTATCTGCAATACACACATTTTAATATATATATTTCACATCGTGCTACCAGAGAGTCTATTTAAGAAAGCAAATACTGCAAGGGCAAAGGCCACTGAAAAAAGGATTTTAAGTTTAAAGTCCTTTTGAGAGGAGCTGCTTGATTAAAAATGGCCTTTGTTACATGAGGTTGCATAAAATTTCATTTCAACTGAGTACTTCGGGAAACTTTCCCTGCCTCTGACAGTGCTGCCAAAGTCTAATTACAGATTCATCTCCTCATATATATCAATGTTATTGTCTGTCAGGCAGCCCCAATGTATCATGCTTAAGTGGATTTTTAACTGTCTAAATCAGGAAAGGAATCAAAAGACCAGTTAAAATCATGAAAGTGACACATATTTATTATAAAATACCATTTGTTCTATTAATTGGTTTAATGGCAGGGAGATGGACCCAGGTGTGTCAGAGCAGTGATTTTCTGCACAGGATGATGATGTTAGTGCTAATGTGAGACAACACTCTCCAACCTTTGTAACTAATAGCACTCAGCAGGCTTTGCCATGTTTCATCAACATCCCAGCCTGGTTTTAAGGGGCAGTACCTGTCACAGGATGGGGCTTTCAAGGTGCTACAAAACAGTCTTCAAAATCACCACATATGCCTTACAGTGCCAGCCAGACTTCACCTCAGGCACAGAGGAAGCCACTTTCCCTGGGACAAAGCCACATGCCAGGTCTCTCCAGGAGCTGCCCTGCAGTGGCACCCTGAGAACAGCACAGCTACTCCAGGATGATGTAAGAACAAGGCCTTTTCTTAAAACCCTTTTAATGTTGACTTTTCAATCTTTAATTTTTAACTTGTATTTCCTTTTCAAAGTTATGCTTTAATCACCCCCTCAGCTGTTCAATAAGTAATTACCTTCCTCGGTGGGCTTGAAGTTACCTCTCAGGGAGACTCTCCATCACCTCCTCCCCAGCAGAGGGAGATGAAACTGGGAAGGAGCTGACAGAGACAAGAGGTAACTTCCTAAACACTGCTCCTTGGCTCCATGGATGTGAGACAGGAATAAGCAGCATCACCTCCCAGCTGCTCTCTCCTCCGGAAGCAAGCAGAGGAGCCCAGTTCAGTCCCAGTGCTTTCCAGTATGCATCAGAAAGCAAGGCCTGGCACTGCTCAGCTTTTCTCCATTGACCCCAGGAACTTTTGGAGTTTGGGGGATTTATTTCCTCAAACCAGTGATGTTTTTTCCCCCCTCATTTTGTTTGTTTCGTTCATCCATGAAGTTGGGGTCCCCTTTTACATCACGCTTGTAAAGTGCTATGCACGAAGTAGATTTAATCTATGTCTATAATACCTATTCAGCACTTTGTTACAACTTTATGATAATTTTCCTCTACAGGTTTGTTGTTGACAGAACTATTTTTTTTCCTCTCTTTATAAATAAGGATTAAAAACTGAAAAAAATCAGTATTAAAAGCTTTTCACAAGGAGATGTTTATATATCCATGAGTCAGTCAAGTCTTCATTGGCCAGACCTGTTGCTGCTACTCCAAAGGATGATTTATGATGGATTCAAACCCACAAATCCCAATTATTTAGACCTAAAGACCCCCTGCAAGAGAAACTCATGATCACCCTACCACCTAGACTCTAGGGCTGCCAGTCACTGACACAGCTTTTCACTCAATCACAGCAAGGAAGGATTTTGGCTCCCCAAACTGAAAACTAAGTGGTTCTCATGGCTGGAAAGCCTGTATTTTAAAGGAACACATTCATTTTTATGCAATGACACATCATGAATTTTGCATGAGGCATAGCATTTGGTGTCAGAAATTATATCATCTCCAGCTAGGAGGACAATGATACATATGTTTGTACAAAACATATTATGTTTTATTTAAAGTGTGCTATAAATATTTTTGCCCAGAAGCAGGGTTTAAAATGAGCTCTGTAAAGTGTCATAACAAAATGTATGTTCAGAAAGTAGAAAGAGGTGCATCTATACCTAAATGTCTAACTTCATCTGAAAAAAAACTTGCTGGCTATTCACTGATAAAGCTGCCACTCCATTCTGAGGTGCCTGATTCTAAGAATAAAAGATACAAGGCCACATTTTCTGTCGTGGCTCACAATTTATGCAGCAAACCTTTCTTCTCTCAAGAGCCTAAAGATAGCAGTGCACTGAGAAAAGCAGCAAATCACACCACAGATTACACAAACAAGACATTCAGTGCTATCCAGTGTGAGAAATAAACTCAGTAGCCCAGCCTACAAGCTAAGAAGGTCTTAGAGACAGCAAGGCAGGTGCCACCACCTATCCAGAGGAAGTCCCTGCTGTTTGTCTGGGTTGCTACACCTGGGCCAGACACAGCCAACCCGGATCTCAAGAGGGATGATCCTTGGAGCAGTTGCTCTCTCCCCTGCTCACTGCTGCCTCAAAGTACCCATTGCAATTGTATTTATGTCCTTAGACAAACATATAAGGGAGAATGTGGATCCTGAATTGCTCTTGATTATGGGGCACTGCATAAGAGTCTGACTCGTGGTTCTGCATCATCATCATAGATTTGTTCAGCAGAAATTATTGAGTAAGTGGACCACTGAGAGGTCATACTTAGCTACCTCTAGGCAGATGACTGGTTGAGCAAGGAGACTGGGTTGCTTCCCTAAGCTCTGGAGTGAGATTTGAGTTTGTATGGATGTACAGACACAAATCCACACATACAATGAGCATAGGAAACAAAGCCAGAATAGCTCAAGGCAGCTTGCCATTTGAGTTGCACTCCATTTAACACTAAGTCACTCTCAATAAATCAGAATTGTCTGTCTCCCTTCTCCAAGAGTTTTAAATCATTCCAAAATCCTAATTCTGTAACTAACCCTCCTACAGCAAACTGCACAAGGCAGATGGTGACTGGGAAGCATACAGACTAAGGCAGATTAAAGCTAACACTGAATGTGCAAAAGCAGAAGAACTCCACAATAGGATGTGACAAGAATCATATTTGGGAATTTTTACCATGTTCACAGTTGTAAATGAGGCCAGACTTGAAATATGGCCAAACATTTCTTTCTACACCAACACAACAGCTCAGGATTCATAAACTGAGTGAAACCAAGCAAGAGCTGCAGGCCTCCTGCCTCTGATCTCAGCCTCTCCTATCACTGAGATAGGTCTGAGTGTCACTTAAGATTTAAAGCTATCAAAACAACACCAGTAATGGATATATGGGTTTGTGTTTTCCATTAATGAGAAGGGTTAGAAATGCTCTGATTTCATACCTGTCCCCAGACAATATATGTTTGACTGAGCTGTAAGTATCTGGTTAGACAGGCATTAGAAATAGAAGCATTTTGTTCACAGTGGAACTGCCATCATCAGGAGGTGAAGTTATTGCTGGTAGATGGGAGGTCAGGTTCAGGCCTGATGTCCTAAACCTAAGAGCACACAAAACCACTGATACCAGAAATGGCTGACAAGAAAAAGCTGACAAGGTTTTAAGGCTCCTATATCCATCTGCAAAAAGAAACATAGAGAGGGACTGAGGGGCTGAATCAGTGTCTTCTATGCTCAACCTTGCCCATGGAGAGAAAAAGCATAGAATCACACCACAAGGTAGGATAGAGCTGTCCAGTTTGATGAAAAAGCTCAGTTTTTAAAGCCTAGGAAGTGGTACAAAGAAGGAACACTCCTCCATTTTGACCTGCAGCATCCCCATTGATTCTGACCCATCTTCTGTTAAATTGATGGCAGTCTTCCCATTGACCTCAACAGAGGTTGGACTGGACCCACAGGGGAATCAATCCCACAGGTAGCAGAACAAATGAAGGGAATGGATTTCCTCATGAGCTAGTCACCAATAGCATTAAGCCAGTCGAATCAGATAAAGATTTAAAATTCAAAATAAAGTTTTCTTTCTCCCAAGCCCAAACTTGTCTTCCTCAGATATACAGACATTCAGGACCTGAGCCAGCCTCATTCACTGCAAGCAATCTAAATATTACATCCGTGTAACTTTGTGTTAGCTAACCTAACAGCTCTTGGTCTAGGTGGAGACTAAATGAATAAAATAAATATTCACAACCCTGGGAATTGGCACTCAGACAGGTCTTTAAAAAAATCCAACTTGTATTTGTATTTTTGATGTGCAACCTAATTAGACCAGAGCATCTTTAATTAAGTGTGTCAGCCCCAGTGGAAGCCACAGAGTTCAACCCTAATAAAGCTGATAAGGTTTTTATTTTTCAGACTTAGTTTATTTAATACCTCATCCATGTTAAGCCAATCTGTAACATATGGGCAGTTCTCCCACTATGGATTTATCGTTTGGGTGTTTCTTTTGGTGAATTAATGCAATCAAACTCCTGCCAGTGTTAATTATTTTTCTCCAAGAGCAAATCCCAGAATTAAAAATACACACACCTGTTATTTGCTGCCTAAGCCATAGAATAACAACTGAAAAATAATTTCAAAAATGCTAGGAGACCCAGAATGTTTCTGGATTGCATAAAAGAGATTTGGAATAAGTTCAAGAACATGGTATTTATATTTCTGGCCTTATAAGACAATCAGCAGAGGTGCAACAAAACCCAAGTGTATATCCATGTAGAAAGGAACAATTATGTCTGTCTTTAAAGATCTCTTTATTTATTTAATATCTCTAATTAAATGGAAAGAGCAGGAGGAAAGCCAACTATTTGTTGGAACAAGTTTTAAAGAAACGTAGGAAATCATTTATGATTTAGAATACTCAAACCAAAACCTTCTTTTCAAAAGGTGGACTTCAGTCCAACCACAAGTAACAGAACTCTCAGAAGAATCATCAGTGAGATGTTACAGCTTGTGGTGTATCAAAGAAGGCCTTTAAATCTCTGAAAGGCTCTTCCAGCCACACACACCTGGGCAGCTAAGAGTGAGTGGTCTTGGACACTCACCTAGAGTCAGAAGCTCTTTGAAATCTCACTCTTCCCTCCTGTGTAAGCCATAAGACTGAAAACATTAAATGCTTCCTCTGAAACATGTTTTCTCCGTGTTTGGACTTCAACAAAGCCAGTGATCACTTTCAAGGCTCATTTGTGTTGACTGGTTAATATCCATACAGTGCTTTGGGGGTGGAAAGTTCTAAACCATTTCTCTCAGTCCTGATAATTCTCTGTCGCAGTTTCATCCTCCCAGCTCTGGGCTCTCCATCACTATTTTAAATCTCTTCTGTTCTATTCTTCCTCCCCTTGCAAGCTAATTACTATCATACATAACAACAGAAACATCCCCACTGTTGGAGGGATTATGCCATACAAGAATTTTTAAAGCTTGAGCTTTTGGAGTGTTGCTAGAGCTAAGAATTCCAGCTTTCCAAGGATGGCATATGAGCTCACACAAATATTGAGTTGCCAAAGCTGCTTTTTCAGTTTGCTGAGCAGCCCTGCCCAAGAAACACAACTTGGGGTCTCAGACAGAGACCTCCCAGGTCATGTGCACAAGGAAAAAAAGCCAAGATGAACACAGTCCAGAAATATCCACAACTGCACAGAGTGAAAGAGGGTAGGCTGTCAAACCACACAGCAGACTTTAAGCTGTCTGAAACCCCCAAAATGGCTCATGTCAACAGGAAAAGGCAAAACTGTTCTTACTCTCACCACTCTCCTGCAAACAGAGGTCCAGAGAGCTGTTTAACAGCACAGTGGGCTTCCTCCTATGGCCTTGCTGCCCAGTGTGCTTCTGAGCACTGCAAGACTTTGTTCAAAAATAAAAGAGTACAATCTGCCATATGGGCTGAGCCAGCAGAGTCCCTCAAAGCCTGAAAAAAACTCCTATTTTCTATGGCATATAAATGTGTCAGTACTGAGGTCTCTTGGGCTCAGTCAGTCTGCGTCTCCCGCTTGATCTCATGGTAGGAGATTCTGAGATGCCATTTCTTGGCACCATCCCACAGTTTGAGCCAGACAAAGCTTACCTGTACCTACATCACACTCCAATAGCTCTACAGCTAGTAATCAAACAAATGAGGATGTGGCTGTTCATATTATTTGTT
Organism: Calypte anna; assembly: GCF_003957555.1. Taxonomy (NCBI): domain Eukaryota; kingdom Metazoa; phylum Chordata; class Aves; order Apodiformes; family Trochilidae; genus Calypte; species Calypte anna. The sequence goes on from NC_044257.1 coordinate 15,066,024, forward strand.
TAGTTGCCTAAGAGTGGCTTGTAATTGTTTCCTAGCTTACTACACCTTCCCCCTCTATGTACACACCACCACCCTTTTCCAGGACATGAAGATGTCTCTTGGTCCCCTGCACAGTCACACTGACACTGTGTTGCTTGCCAGTATAGAATCACTTTAGCTTAAGGATACCATTCATCCAACATTAGTACTTCCATTAGTGTAGACAGTTGAAACTGGGCAAAGGTCCATAATTTAATGGACTTCATATAGTGAGTCAAAACCTGTTAGAATGACAGCATAAACTCAGGAGCAGCAAGAAGTGGGCTGCACACCACCTTTGCCTTAACTTGTCTGAGATGTTCCACCAGTACCCTGCAAAGCTTTTGCTGAACCAAAAAGTCCTCCTCTTCCATCAAAATCTGCTTTTCCTTCAGAACGTCTTCACTATCTACCTCCAATGTTTCTTGCTTTTGATCCCAATGGTATGTATCTGACTGATACAGAATATAAAAGTCCTCAGAGAAGAGTCTTTTGCATTATGATCCATTTTCACTTGTTTAAGAACTATACTTCCACACACTCTAATAACTCAAAAATAAATAAATCAAAACCAGAACACCATGAGGAGTTTTCCTGCTTAAATGAGACATATGATAGGTAATAAACAAAGGTGACCAGGGAGAACATTTATTACTTCACCAGAAGCAGTATGTCCATTGATTTTACCCCAAACCTGCTTACATTTGACAGACTGAAGGAGCAGTAGAGGACCCTGAAAGAGATGCATGCACCCTACTCCACATGCAGCTCCCAGTCAAGATGGGCTGAACCATAAACCTTAAATCACAACAAGAGGCACTGCAAAGCCTCAGAGGCTTTGTCTCAATACACACACAGACTGTGGGCCACCAACCTGGAGAGAAGGTATGGCCACGGGAAGAGGTGTCAGGACCAGGACCTTTGTGTGTTCTGATCTGCAGTGTGGTCATAGGAACCTGGCACCATTTCCTGTTCTTTTGTTTCTCTGTGAAATGCTTTGTCTGCATCTTGCTACAGATGGCACCCAAAATGGGGGGGTTCCAGGCACTGCTGGCTGCTGTTAGAGCAACAGTGTCACCCAAATTAAAACTTCCTCAAGTCATTCATTTGATTGGCTAAGTTGTTTCTTCTTTCTTTCACTTTCACAACTTCTTACACACTAAGTTGTTACTGACTTCTAAAAAGCTCCAGTACCTTGAGCTAAACAAAGAGAGAACAGAGCAGTAATTTTTGACCTGTATGAGATGATTAACACACTGCAGCCCAATTCTTTTGTTACTTTCCTAAATCTGTAATTCAGAAAGGTGGGTTGGTAACCATTCAATCCCCCTCAGTGCTACTGGAAATCCATCCAAATATAGCAAGAGGGAATTACTGACAGACTGTGACACAAGAGTGTAATTTCATGAATTGTCATTGACTTATCCCATTTATCATACCCACTTTTCCCTTTCAAAACCACTCCTATAGATCTCCCTGTGCTGCTGTCTGAAGCTGCGCTGAAGTAACATGACCACAACCCTCCCACTTCATACCTTTCCATTGCTGCTCTGGGTCTTGCTCTCTGCCCCAACTGTCCACTCAAATCCAAAGTCACTTTGACCTGTACTACTGAATCATTTGATTTAAATCCCAGAGGGCAAAAATTAGCAAGCTACCAGTTTACAGCCCAAATCTCTCATTTTAGCAGAGAAACCTCCCTGTAATGGTTCTGATAGGTGGCTGAACAATTCTACACGTGCCCATCCTGAGCCTGTGCTTTCTGATCTGCTTTTTCCCTCTGAGCAAGCACTCATCTCAGTGTCATTGTTTTCACTGGGTTAAACAGACAACCAGACTTAGCTGGTTTGAAAGGCATTTTTAGACCCTCAGGAAAAAGCTCTAGGAAAGATCTGAGCGTTAGAGAAAGACCTGCTGCATAGATTTTAGAATCAAATAAACACAAGTTGTCATTTCTTTAAAAAACAGTAAGAAAAGACTGTTCAATTTCTCTAAGACAGGACAAAAACAACCAAATAGATGACAAAGATAAAAGGAAAATTACAGTATTTCCAATAGGGAAAAAATAAGAATGAGAAAATCATAGCAGAGCATGTCACAAGGTAAAGGAGTTCGAGAGAAAAGAAATTTATAATCAAATTATAGAAGCTGGGATGCACAAGGTCTAAATACACGTAATATACTGTGTGGATTCACAGTATATAGATTTTATTATTATTTTCAATTATGTTACACTGTTCCGACCCATCCATAGAGAAGCTTCAGAAAGGCTAATGTGAGTGATCACTTTTGAGACCACTAGCCTCAGCTTTAAATGAATGTGACTTAGGTAATGATTACTCTCCAGCTTCAAAGTCAAGACTCTTCAAAAGGGCCAGGAGAAAGAGTACAATAGATCTGTTTTGAAGACAGAAAACAAGAATCACTGTTCAGGCACTTTTTTTGCAGTCTCCCAGCTGCCAGACCCATTCATATGAACAATGTTTGAAGTAAACTACCAGCCCCAGATGAAGTACACTGGATGTCAGGAGTGACTGGCTGAGGCAGACAAGCAGTGCTGGGTGCCTGAACTCCAGAGTCACAGCAGGGCTTAAAAAAGATGAACTGGAATGGTGGTGGATGAAAAAAACATGAGCCTTCCTTCTTGAAGCAATCAAATGTCTCTGGAACTCTTGGAATCGATATTCTTCATAGATGTATGAAGATGGACAACTGATACCTGTCTTCAGCAAATGCAATTTTTTCTTGTAGGAAATGAGTATTAGTCCTTTTCTGGTCCCGGCCAAATCTTGGCACTCTGCAGTTTATTTACAAGGATTCTAAGAGTTTTATGGGATTTTTTTGTGGATCACACAAGTCAACATGAGTACAATACCACAGAAATTTGTCAGAAAGAAGTGCAGTTTAGGAGAAAAGTGCTTCAAATTGATTACACAAGTTCAAGGAAGATTTTTTTTTCACATATTTACACTCACTTTCCATGATGTTTAAGAGCAAGACCAAGAATGGTCCTGATACAGGGCAATACTGGAATTTCAACCCGAGTACTTTCTAGAGAAAAAAAGAGATCACTGCAGTTTCAGGTCCTTTGCCTTTAGATAGCAGCCCTGGATGGGAATCCTGTCCAAGACTGCTAGACAGTAGAACAAGAAATTACAAGCACTTTGTCTTGAGTGACTTATTACATTCCATGGAAGCAGTGAAACATTCATGTTCTCTGTCCCAGACACTCTAGAAAAAGATGTTTTATTGAAGTGCTACAGTGTTTTCTTTCTATGACTTATAAGCCAGTATATTCCCATGTGTACTCAAAGACACTCAAAATACCCAGTCACAGCCCCTCCTGCTTAATAAAAGGCAGATCCTCTTTCAGCTGCCTTATCTGAACATTCTCCATCTTAAGAACAATGAAATAAAGGGAAAACACAAGAAGTAACTACTTGTAACCAGAGGATTAGATGACCCTCTCAAGTGTTTTTTTCAGATCTCAGCACAATCATGCAACAGGCTGCCACAATTTAGACTCAATTAGATAAATATCACCAAAGCTTTGATTTAAGCTCATCTGTGACCTAAGATGAGACCACCAGAAAAACACTAAACCATAGGATACCCATTCCTTGTGTAGCCCAGAAGTATAAAGCTAAGTAACAACAACAAAAAACCTAATTAGAGGGTGAAAATCTATACAGAAAATTAGCATGATGGGTTACAAAAAGAAAAAAAGCATAACCTTAGATGCCATTTACTGTAACAATTGTTACATGTTTGAAATATTTTTTTTAACCCAAAGAAAACCTACCTGAAATGGGTACACTATGAATATTACTTTTATTTTTAAGAATGCAAATGAAAAAGAACGCAGGAAACACAGAAATAACAGAAGACTAAAACAGAAGTATAAAGCCTCTGTCTTTCAGAGTTGTCTTCTCTTAGACCATTTACAGTATCTTCACCTACATTTTAGAGGACCACAATACACTCTATGACATAGCTCTGAGCTTAAGGTAAATGGGAAATGAAGTATCTCCTAGTAAAAAACCCCTTTAAAAAATACAGAACAAAATCCTCTTAGTATATTACTCCATCTGATAATAGACAGGATGAGTTGCTACTGGATAATTATTAGTAAGCATATTCTAGAAGGGTTTTCTAAGTTTGTTTCATAGAATATTTAAAAGGAAATGAGGAAAAGCACACTCCTGACCTTGGAAGCAACCCAGGCTACACCAACAGCTCATCCTCAGCCCTACACCTGCCTGTGTGCAGCCTCCCAAGTTACTCATCTCCCCCAGAGAAAGGAGCCTTGCAAATGCCCCACTCTGAGCTGACAGACAAGCACAGATAAACCCAGAAGCCATCCCCAAACCCCAAAACACACTTTAGCCATATTCTACCAGAAAACTAGAATAAAGCAAATTTTACCAGAGGTCCTTGCTGTAACCCTTGTTCATCAGTCTTTTTTGGTCACAGCCTCCCTTTTCTGATAGGCATCCCAATGGAGCAATCATCCTACCAGCTTCATCACCAGGTGTTCTCAGCACCTTTAAACTCCATCTTCCAGAAGGAAGATTGCTCCCAAGTAGCTAAGGAATACCACAGTGCTACCCCACACCTCTGAAATGCAGACAGAAGGGTTGGATTAACAGCCCTTGATCACAGATGATGGCTACAAAAGAGATGAAAACTGAATGCTGAACAGCAAGAACATGCTCCCTATCACCAATAGCTTCTGCTGGGTAAATCAGCAGCACCTTCTGAGACTCAGTCACAGTGATCACTTTACAGTAAGTCCTCAAATGCATGAAGCTCACAGCTTATAAACTACACAAACATTTCTCTGGTGCATTATTTTGCAGCATTTTTATATGGTAAGCCATCAAAAATATTTTCACTTACTTTCTCATAAGACTAATTAGCTGCAACTTCATATGGAATATAGAAGACTCATGCCTAGGATTTCCTTTAGTCATACAAGGCCCATCACATGCACATCCAACACAAACAAACAAAACACCTACAACCTTCCATGTCACTGGAGTTTTCTGTAGTTTGCTTTTTTAATTATTAAAAAAACAAACAAAAAAACCCCACCAAAACCAGAAATAGGCATATTCAAATTTCTTCTTAGTAGCCACAGGTTTATGTTCAGAAATCCCATTGAAATCTATGCATAAATAAAGGTACAAATGCATACTCATGGGACTGATGATAAACGACAAAAATAGAAACTGTTTAAGATTTAAAATTCTTCCAGCATCTCAGCACCATGGGGTGCATTTCAAAACTAACTGTACTTGAATTTTCTAATTAAGTTCAGTTCACAGCCTTTCTACTAAAGTCACATGGGGCTTCAAATGGGAAGGATATGTAACAGTGATATGAGAGCTCATCAGTTACACCCATCAGAGGAGGGGTACATGACCCGAGATTCAGCATCTTCAGGGGCTGTTCACTGCTCATGACGTAGGAGCAACACATAGAATGAAGCAGTAACTGAGAAGCCAGGATACTCATTTTCCTGGCTGCTTGGCTATCCTGAAGATCTACCAGTGCCAGGAACTGTCTTTACTAAAGAGCTCAGATGCCACCTTTCCCCAAGATGTTGAGAGGGAAGAACTCCCAAAGATTTCACTGGCTTTATGTTGTTAATCCCACCCAACACACAAGTATACAGAATGGACTTTAGCAGTGTCCTAGAAACAACTAAAGGATTATCCTCATATATTCTTCTCCCACAAACCTGATCAGACCATTTTATTTCAATGAGAAACCTAGATGTTCTCCATTAAATCAGTTTCAGAAGCCAGTAAAATCATGGCTGTCAGCAGAATTGCAGCTGTTCAACATTTGCATACAGAGTCAAAAAATGAGCTCAATGCAGTGCTCAGTGCCTTGCAGGATCACTTCCAGGGATGATATTCTAGTGAACGTTAAAGAAAAACCCTCAATTATGGTAAGCCACACAGAAGAAAGAATTTTTCACTGACAGATTTTTACAAGAGTGAATTTTATCCACGTTCCCCAGGATTTCTGTCAGTCAGTGGATACATTGGGCCTTTCTTGCATTCATGCTTGACAGAGAGAAAAATTGCCACAACTTTAGTAAGTTGCATAGTTTGTCCTAATCTATGTTTTATTCTTTCACATACACCTCAATTTGTGGGGAAAAGAAATAGATATCAGATGTGACAAGTGTATGTTTTTTCCCCCTGATATCTGACTGTTCATTTTGCTTTGGAAGGGCTGGAGCACCTTTCAAAAGTTTTAGCCCTCTGTTTCTGAGGAACTTATCCTTGTGGCATGTCTGTCAGTTTTCACAGTGCTCAAGCAAGTCTTGGCAATTTTCACATAATGGCAGTTGTTGACAGGTTGTTAGGGCTGACAGTGAATATGTTTGAAAAACTGTCAAGCTGGTGAAAAAAATTAGAGGGAGAGAGAGGGAGCTTCCTTATATTTGTAACAGCATGTTAAACTGAAAATGCATTCTCAAAATGCACAGGCCTACTTCCAGTCATGTTACTTGCTCTACAATGACAGCATATGTGAATATATGATCCTAAAAAATTAATGTCACATTGTCATTTTATAGGTCATGGTCACATTACTACAAATCTCTGTTTACCTTTATGGAGTTAATTTTACCTTTAGTGCTCTACAGAAGCTGTTTCAAGCAAAGAAATTGCTAGAAACCTGGTGCTATCAGCTTCTAATCAGCTTCACACTGCTTTTACCAGGGGTATTATTGGCCCCTGAGCCTGCATCAATACACATGACCTGGTTTGTGTTCACTTGCCTTTTCCAGCATGGAACCCCTGTACAGACCTGATATGGAAAAAGGACTTCCAAAACTCCTTAGCTGAAGAAAGTGAGGTTACCAACAGCAGCAATGGCCAAGGCTCAGCCTTGAATGTTCTTCTACAGACATCAGGATCAGGTCTGTTAAGAGTCCCTTTACTCCAAATTGAGTGTATTCAGAAACAAATCAGTAGGGATGATCACATCTTTGTTTACATTGAACAGCAGCCTACCCCAAAATGGTCCCTTAAACAAAATGGACCAAAATATAGAGAGGCACCAATGTGAAAAAGATGATTTTGTTCCATTTTTAGACAGATGCTTCTCATTTTGGTGATCCTGAAATAGTGTGGTCAGTATCTGATATTAAGGGGAACTGAATATCTCTCTCTTACATATTTGTACTACACAACACCTCTACAAGGTTGATTTTTTTTTTCCTTTGAGAAACAAATTTTGAAATTCAGCTTATTTCTGGGAAGAACAAACTTACTGTGGGCTGTCACACAAACTCTCCTTCACATAAGAGGTTTCTTAAAATAACTTCTTTACAGATTTTAAAGATGTGTTCTTGCAGTCTTTTTGTAGCACTGCTCTGGTTAGCATTTCAAGAGGAACACTGGATCCTGAGTGTCCACACCACCTGTCTAATACAGGAACTGATTAAAACAATTGAGAGAAATAAAGAGCAGTTTAACATTATCACTGCCATGAACTTATGATAACTGTGATAAAGTACTATGTATAACATTCACCACAAGAAAGCTGGTCTAAAACTTCTCTTGAATAGGAATTTGATATTGTCAGCCATATAAATCAGTGTGCCAATATGCAACAGTTCAGTTTGCAGTAACAAGTCCAACAGAAAAAGAAAGTTGTTAAAAAAGAGGGAAGGAACTGGACTGGGTAAATGTAGCAAGGACAGTGAATCAGTGAAGACAAAATTGCAAAGGTGATGTGCAAAAAATCATGGATAATCTCCCAAAGTTGCATGCAGCATCAGAAATGCATGCAGCATCCTGACAAGGACTTCGAAAGATACCAAAGAAAAATTATAGAAGGTAACCAGAATAGAATAGTAAAGAGGAAGGTTAAAATTCAACATGTGAGAAGGTCTAGATAATATAACAAAAAAATACCAAACTCTGGAGGAAGGAGAATACTAAGAGGAAGGAGGTTTCATGAGGTTGAGTCTGGGTTGGTAACCCAGACCGAGCTCAAAACTTGATGTGTCACAGAAGACTTCTCCCAGCTCCTGCTGAAGTCAAGAGAAGAACTCCCATTTATCTGAAGAGAAGCAGGATTAGGTCCTAATCCTTCTGCCTCACTATCCAGTAAAGTGAGGATAATAATTGTATTGACAGGTAATTCTGTCTCACAGGAGTATTCTGAGGATTACGTAGCGTCTGCACTGTGCTGTGAAACTCTAAGTGCTAAATATGATTATACAGGGATTTCCATCCCAAGATCTCAAAGCACTTTCCAAACATTAATAATTGAAGCTTTATAATACCCTTAGGACTGCACACGTAAAGAAGGCAAACAAGATTCAGGGCTCAGCAAAGCGGGCAAGGATTATTAGACTTATTTTATAGTGGATAAACTACACCACAGTGAGATTAAGTGACTTGCCCAAAGTAACAGAACAAATCAGTGACACTTCAGAAAATGAGCCTAGAAAGTAAGATTCCTTCACACAGGGAAAGAAGGATGCACGTGGAATGAGAAGGTCACTCAACTGTTGGATGGAGTTGGATGGGTCAGGCCACAGCAGAGAAGAGGAACACTCAGGGAAAAACTGAAGAGAGCACAAACGAAAAAGCAAAACAAAGAAACAAAAACCAAACTAAAATGAAAAAACAGCCAAACAAACCCCCACGTTTTTGGAGAGTGTTTTTTTGTAGGTACATAGACAAGAACCAATAGAAGACATCACCTCAAAGCAGCAAAGAGTATAGGTTATTGGCAGGCGGTATGGCCACAACAAGGAACAACAAATTCTTTGCCTCACAGACTTACCAAAGAAGACAGAGAACACATGTCAGGACTCAGAGTAATTTCCCAGGGGAAGAACAAACACAGAAGGAAATTAAAATCATGTTAGAACAAGGAATCAAGAAATCAAAACTACTTACGACTGGGTTAAGACTTATGGATGGAATAGAGTTGTCTCCATTTCTGGAAAAAAAAGGAAAGTATTTACAGAATCCTTCAAATTCACTTTGGTATCAGACAGCTGCACAACCTACTGTGACACTGAAGTGGACTGGAAACTCAGAAGGGACAGTTTCAGGAAACCATACCAGACTTAACAGAGAACACTGAACATAAATGTAATCAAATACAGCCTCTAAAAACATTGAAGAATCCATGTACATGTTGACAAAAGGAAGATCTTGTCTGGCAAATACAACTGAATATCAAAAATATGACTCTGGGAGTGAATTTGCTTTGACTGTGTTTCAGGGATTGAACTGGGCCAAGCAACCATGTTACCAAGTCCTGAGATGCTGGGACATCAAAGTGTCCTTCATCCCACAGCCATCAGTCTGGGAGCAAAGGATCCTGCTGCAGTGCTGCAATGTTCAGGGGATGCATCACAGCAGATGCTGAACAGAAAAAGTTTGTTGTTAGGACCAGCATCTGGAGATGAAATTATTTCCCTCATGGCTGTATGTACAACTCTGCTTCTGAGCTAGAGGGAATGAAGCCCAGGTTTGAAGGAAGCAGTAAGAGGAGCACAGTGTTAGGGGGTTACTTCAACACTGAGAAGCTTCATTTCATACCAACAGTGAAAAGAAAGAATGTTTTCACCTCCTTGGTGCAACACTGAGAAAGAAAGAGTTTTGCACAGAGGAAATTAACACAACTTCAAGATCTGCCTTAGCAATTAGAGAAGCTTAAAGGAAAAACTATAAATCCAGGCAAGCACAGATTTTTTTATAAACAAAGAGGAAATTAGGAAAAATGCTGTACAGCAAGCTCAGGAGGAATAGAGAAGTGTTACATAGTTATGAATCTACACAATTGCACTTGAAATGGTGGAAAAATTGTTTTAAGTACTCACTGAAAAAATCATACTGGAATAAAACTAGTAACTTATAAGTGAGACTCCACAACAGAAGTATTCTTGACTTCATTTGGTTTGAAATTTTTGTAAAGAAAAAAGAACTTCCTTCGTAATTTCATTGCAGAAAACAAGCCTTGAAATAAAAACAGGAAAGCAGCACCTGAAAAATTCAAAGGTTTGTCTTTCACTCTAATTCTAATCTCTCTTCTGATCAAGCTTCTCATTTTTGCTTTTCCAAGTCTTTTTCCCATAGGTCATGCCATAACATTGGTTGCTTACCTTGAAATGATAATATTTAGTAATTACTTAAGAGTGCTGTGAATATGCATAGTTAATATTGACCAAAAGGATAAATTCCCAAGCAGTATTTTCTCCTCTTTAATGAAATGAAATCGTAACTGATCAATAGGATTTGCTACAGACAGGAGCCTCATGACCAGCTTTGTTACAAATACACTATGAACATCCTTAGCTAGAAGTTACCTGAAATATAAATTATTTGGCATTTTCCTGCTTAAAAACCTTTTAGGTTTACTCTGTAGGATATTAGAGATCTATAGACAATATTTTGAAAGCACTCTGAGTACAGTCTCATATTTGAAGATGGGAATCGATTTCCCTGTACGTGTCAGTATTTCCAGACATTGTGAAAGACACAGACACAAAATTTATAGAAAGAAAGATGAATTTTCCTGCTGATCCTGATTTCCTAGATTTCTACACTGCCATCTGAGTTAATTGGAGTTTTGACACTGACTTCACTAGCAACTGCATGTGTATTTTCTTATATAAATGATAAACTCTTTTGTTGCCTAAACAAAACTTAGTATCTCCATCATCCTGATGCTTTTTTGAATACAGTCTATTGGGTGAGAAGCTGATGACCTCTCTTTGACACACAAAGGCTGCTCTTACTTTAAATAGGCTGCTGTAAATTCAGTTTTGATAAAATCTGACTCCCTATAAGTAAAGAAACATACCAGATATCAAACCTTCACTCATACACTTCTTTCTGACATGTGAGATTTGCCAGATTAAGGAATTTTCCAGCATCAAGAGTGTGGAATTTTATCCATTTTGCTTTATCCCATGCAAATAGCATGTACTTCTCTTGTTGCATGTTAAAAGCACAATGAAAAAACCACCACAAAAGAATAAAGAACAACAACCTCCAATTTGCATGGCTATCTTCAGGATTACATCACACAAGACTGCACCTCAGCATCTAGAAATTACAGACTTTCTATATTTTTCACAATACTTCAGAAAATAAATGATATAAACTACAGACTGTTCATCCTTATAGTGAAGAAAGCTTAAATACTACCAGCATAAACCTAAATTATCTGACTTTAGATTGGATAATTCCTGCTATTTAGAGAAGAAGAAAGAATGGGCTTGGTTAAATCTAAACAGAGGTGTTATGAAATACCAAACAAAAGCAGTGTGTTAAGTGTGTTCACCATTCTAATATATTTGTTCCCTGCTATTTCTGCAGAACATGTTAGGCTTGGCACCACTCATTAGTCTGTGTCCCAAAAAGAAGCAAAAACATTGTGGTACACACACAGATCCCCAACTCTGACAATCTATGACACAAGCAGTAGTAATTTTTCTTAAATTTATTTAAAATAAGCATCTCTTTTCCATTCTAAAATGAGCAAATATTTTTGCTTTTCATTGCAATTAACAAGGAATTTGTGATCTAATAAATGTCACAATCAGTTTCATTTAATTAAAATAATAAATATTATCCCGTAATGCAGATTGACATTTATATCTTCATTTACGTGAAGTTGGATTTATGGCCAATGCTTTATTTGATGAAGGCCACAAATAATGGCTATTAAACTGCCACAGGATGGACACAAGATCACATTAATGAAATTAGACAAGGCAAGGCACTGATATACAGAGCCCTCCTGCTAGAAAATAAAATAAGTCATGTCCAAAGCAGATGTTTTCTTTGGCTGCAGCTGAACTTTGCTAAATTTTTAGTGGGCAGTTTAACTTCATACACACAAAGGTGGAAAGGAACAGAACTCCCATGACAGTGCCTCTCAAGATATATGCAATTAATGCAGCATATGAGCTCTGCTTCCCTTGTCAAACACATCCATGCAAGAGTGATTCTTAAGTGTAAAGAAATTTCTCATGTATTGTTAAATGTTAAATTTAAAATAAGAAGCCTGAAATAAGGTTTTTGTGCTTCTTGATGGAATAAATACCTTGTGCCTCTATTTTGCTAACTAAACATACATCTAGGAAGTTAACTACAAAGACATTCAATTACTTTCTTTTTTTAAAAAAAATTTTGAGTTTCAGAATCCTGCTGTACGGTAATTACAGGGCAAGCAGAAGGGATCAGAGGGAAAAGACATTTCCACAAAGGAAGGCTCTCATCTTACCTCTACAGCTGCACCCTTACCAGCTTTTCTAGCCCATCCTGGAACATGATGCACTGGGCAACAGGCTCATTTCTTCTCTCTCTGAAGCTCTCCATGAAAGATAGCACTGCAATATCTATCCTCACACTGCTTGCTTAACAAATCAGGCTAGTCCATAGCTCTGTTGCAGTGAATAAATAATCTCAAGTAGCAGAACATTGTGAAAAATGAAACAAACTTGCCTTGTGGGCAAATTATCTAACTGGATGCCATGTGTGAAGTTCAGATAAACATTCAGTTACATGAAACAGCATCTCAAAGTTTGATATTTATCTTTGTGGATTTATTTTCACCTCAGGATCTTCATTGCCATGCTAACATGATGCCACACAGGTTCAGGAAGAAAAAAAAAAAAAAGAAGAGTAAATAGGGCACAGTCATTTTGGGAGGCAATGGATGCAATGAGACCTGAAACAATGAAATTGTATTTTCTACTTCTCAACTAGACAAATGGCTTTTGAAGTTAAGCCTTCTAATGAATGGCTTGGTTTGGTCATTCATGCTAAAGCTTAAACATTACAAGCCTAAGGGTCTGGTCTAAATAACAATACCTTCATTAATCAGTTTAGAACAGCTAAGATGCTATTTCTGGCTCTAGAGAGGAATGCAATAAAGTCAGCTAAAATTTGCCCTCACATTCCTCAGGCTCAGGTGAAAATGACACTGCAGATAATTTAGACATCTTCGGACAATTTATTCAATAAATTGTCCAGCCTCCTGATCTCTTTATCACAGGGTATAGAGCTGATTTAAATAACAACTTTACCTGTCTTATTCCAGAGTAATTTCTACTTAGTTTCCAATTCTCTCCTGAACAAAATTCATTTCTTTATACAGATAAATTTATGCTTAGGTTTCTCGAGAAAGCAACCACAGATAAATCCAAGGCCTTGGGCACTTCTACTTCCACACCACAAAACTCAGGCATGAAATGTTGGCTCAACTTACTACTTTTAGCCACTGCTGGATGCAGTAGTAGATCTGAGGAAGTCAGTCCCTTCCCAAGTCCTGCTAGGTGGGCTAAATATACAGAGTAAGCTATTCCCCTTGTCCTGCACCATGTGTTCCACCTTTCAGAGCCACACTGCTCTGCAGAGTGATGCAGACCTGGGTCATACCACAGCCCTGCTTCTCCTCACTCACTTCTTGATGCAGGAATTCCTGAAGCCATCTTTGCCCCACTCAGAAGACCCCAGACAGGCCCTGGGTCATCCTTCACAGGCACACAATGTGAAAACAACCAACTGGCTCCTCTGTTCACAACCTCATCCCTCAGGTCTGTCCCCAAAGCCTAGAGGATGCAGATCTCTGATACTGTAGCCAGCCACAACACCCACCCTGCCTGTGGCCCCACCTAGAACACCTTGTCACAGCATTACAAACAAAACCAAATTTAAAAAAAAAAAAAAGCTTTTATCACCCCAGAGATACTGGGAAGTGCTGTGAGTGCAGAATATACCTGGGTTTTACGTGAGGTACCTGAAGGGGGGGTGCTGACAGAGGAGGTCCCTGCAGTGGGCTGCCCACTCTGCCACCAGCTCAGCTTCATTGCCTCACTATAAAGCACCATCCAAGGCTGCACCTCCCCTTCAAAACTGTGCTGGAGAGCAAAGAGTGTGAGAGAAGTTGGCAGAAAGTTCCCCCACTTTAAGGGGAATCACTACCTGGCTCCCTGCATCAGAGTACCATGGTTTCTAAGGAAGATTATTACCCCAGTGGGGACAGAGTACACCTGGAGCTTTATTCTGATCAAACCTGTGGGCAGCACCCACGTCTCTGAATGCAGATGCAACATCTTCTCCCTCTGTCCCACTACTTCCTAAGGCTGGCTCCCACATCTTTCTCCTCCACACTGCAAGGCTGAACTGAACAACTGCCATCAACATCCACTTGTTTACACACATTGCACTCAAATCCTAGAAATGCAGGGAAAACATGAGAGCAGAAAAGGCCAGGGATGTACCTCTGAAAGCACAAGAAAACCAAAAATCACACTGATCTTAATGAGACCTTCATTTAGTCAGCTCTCTAGGTAAGTTGTGCTCTCCACTACACCTTTCACATTACAGGTAACCCTTGTTAAAGGGAAAGAGGTTTCCTTTGGTGCACAAAAGCCATATCACATTTCAACAGTAAACAATTTGGAATTATCAAGTGTAAAGCAGACATCTCACAATATGTTTTTTATGCATAACTGATGAAATTAAAAAAAAAAAAAAGCATACCAGCTTCAGTAAGAAAATAGCCCTAGACACCTGCAAGTGCTGTTCTTTTGTTCCTATACATCTTCACATGACATTCTGCTAAGCCAGCCCTTCAGGAAAGTGTTTCACAACATTAAGAGTTTTATCAGCTCATGCAGATAAGTCATTAAAAATCAAAGGTTTGTTGTCAGACAGCGAAGCGTCATTCCTTCCATTGCTACAGACACTGACTTCTGGAAAAAAAAATAGAAAATGCTTGTCTGCCTCAGGTTTCTATACTTGTGACCTTAGTTATAAATATGCATACACAAAGCCAAATTACAGTCCCACTGAAATCAAAAGAAGTTTTGCCATGGTAGTACTGAGTCTTCCAAGTTTCAACTCTGTCATATTACAAACCAGGCTACTGAAAAGACAGGGTTCCTTTAAACAAACCTGATTGCCTTTACAAGCTACACTGCTCTCCACTTTCCTCATTTACCATGTGCAAGTTAGGGCAACATTCCTCCTGTCAGACTGCTCAGCATGAATAATAGATATGTCATTTTTTAACTGTCAACAAAGTATCTGTAAGAGGTGTACTTGGTCCTTTTGAATATCCACAGCAAACTGTTTATTTGGCATTACACAGAGCTCATATTTTCCAACTAGCAAAGAAATTACTAAAAAAGAAATGCATGTGAAACCACTGAAGTTATTTACTCACACCTTATTATCCTTATGTAATATTTAATTATCTCCTCTCTCACTCCCTTGCTTCAGTGAAAATTTGGTCAATGATGTGTGAAGAGATGAAGATGGAGAAAATGAAACAAATGAGGTCAGATCTGTGCAATAATACCCTGGTGTTTATTTACTGAGGACCAAATCCTCAGTGGCTGCAAATGGTACAACTCCTGCCCAGTTAAGCTACCCTGACTTAGACCAGCTGTAGACTGAAACACAACTGCTGAGAACAAGATTACATTTATGTGCCCTTCAACGTAAACCAGGCAATATTTCACAAACAAAAAGTGAAGCCCTTACAGCTGAAACTGTATTGATAGGCTGACAAATACTGCCCTACATAGAAAAGGACAAGTTTTCAGTGGTGTAAATGGCTCCACTTCCCCTGGAGCTCAGCTGAGGACCACCCAGTGTCTGTGTTGCTGTGGTCTCCAGTACTTCCTTGATAATAATTAGTCTCACTTCTCTTATCTTCCCTTTAATAGTCTGCTCAGTGCTTCAGCACCACTCTTCTGTCAGCAGCACATCTGAGGGACTTGGCTGACTTGCCCCTCTCCTTCACCACATGCTGGAAGTGATTGTCCTCTCAGTTGTGCCAATCTGGCCATTTCCATGGCCATGATCTAGGTCAGGTATTTGAAAAGATTCTCTTGGAAAAAAAAAAAAAAAAAAAAAATTTAAAAATACTGTTGGAGATGGAGAGCTCGACCACCCAAAAAGCTGAACTTAGAAAAGGCAGAGCAGGCAGTGGGAACAGGAGTCAGGAGTGATGGTAGGAAAGGAGAAGCCTCTGAAATCACCTCTGCCACAACAGGATTATTCAAATGTCACCAATATGTCGACTTAGTTCTTTGGATTATCACTCAGTCTCCAACTTTGAAGGTTTCCAACATGGTTTATTTTGAGACCTACTATAGTTAAAGGGTAAACACTTCTTTCTCAGGTGAGGTTTCATCACAGTGGATACTTACAGCATTTAAAGCTTTACAGCACGTACACAGATACATAAGTGATCAGTAGTTACTTATGTGCCATCGTATAACAATTTCACAGTGGCCAGAAAGTGCCTGTTGGCAGAAATGAAAATTCCCATTTTTTCTAACCAGATGACACCAAACATGCAGAAGAACATAATTTTTTCATTTCCCTGTAGTGATCCTGGCAACAAGAGCATCAATGGGCAGGTAGGCACAGTGATATAGGAGTTGCATGCATTTGTTCTGAGCAAGGCAAGAGGTGCCTTTAAAAAAATCAGCCACTCACTTCCCACACATTTGAGTTTTCACTCTTCATAGCATCACTAGAGCTGAAAAACTGGTAAGAGACATTGGGGAAAACTAGGACAGGGAGGAAAAAAAAAAAAAAAAAAAAAAAAAAGAAGAAGAAATGGACAGCCCTAAGAGTGAGGCTACCATTATTGTAACTTGACAGACCATTAAAAAAAGGTCAGTATCCACTTTAAATATATGAACAAATTAACAGGATACACCATGTTCAGCCATAATGTTAAGAAGCAATAATGAGAATGAGAATAGCTTCCAGTTCAGTTTACTTAGCTCTTTAAATAAACATGGGCTATTGGAAATGTTATACAACAACAGGAGCACCCTAAGTGTAGCTCCAACTCCTGTCATTCCTGCAGATGAGTTACAGATCTACCAGAACTTGTCTGCTCCATGCTTGCAGCCACTGCTAAACTTAAATTAGTAACTATGTAGGCCTCTTCCAAGGCATATCAGAGACCAGCTGTGCAAGGACCTGTCACCTTCTTGTCAGTGGAAGTTTTCTGTCCAAAGAACTTTCGTCATCCCTCATTCCTCAAGTAGCTGGATGTCACTTGAAGAGACAGCTGAAGTCACTTGCAATGAATGGTCTCAAATCAGAGCTCACTGCCCTTGTCACAGAAAGTCTCACCCCGCAGCTAAAACTGTCACTGATCATGTTTAGATATGTACACTGAGGTATCAGATTAGAAAAGAGTATGCACGAGATGGGAGTTTAAAAGAGGCCAAGTTGCAAGGAAAATCTTAATAGGGAAAGTTGAGGGCTTGAAGGGTGAACCCTTTCTCAAACCCAATTTATATTTCCCATCAAGTCCAATAAAAAATATCTAGCTTCTAAAAACAGCATGTTTCCAACCAACATATTCAAAAAGAAGTGAAAACTTTAAGTACCTTGGCCAGAGAGCAAGTAGATTGCAAGGATGTTATGGCAACTTTAGAGCAGGTTACTTCATTAATAGGAAAATACCCAAAAGGCACATTCTGACCTCAAGATTATTGCTCAAATTGATATGAACATATACACTAGTTAAAAATAATTTTAAAAATAATATTAATAATTTAAAAATCTATTAAATTGGCATCCTATTCTCTAGAGTTTTTCAAGAATATAGTTTTTTTTTTGTTTGGTTCTGAACACTCACTTATATTTGCGATAGGAGCATCACCTAATGGTTATGCCAAAAGATGGAGCAGCCCAGGCTCCACAGTTGTTTTGCCATTCCAGGTACTGACTTTGTAGGTTTAGACTCTCACTAACTTCTAGGAAATCCAGCTTAGCCTCTGGGAAACCAAACTGCATGGGCTTGCAAGAGAGCACTTAAAGACACATTCCTAAGACTGACCTCTACACCAAACCCAGCACAGCACAAGTTGGGTTGCAGCAGCTAGTAGAAAAACAAAAGATACAGAAACATCCAAAAGCATTGCCAGAGCAGCAGAAAATCTAAGAGTTGATATTTGCAGCCCAGTGGCTCCAGACAAAGGGTTTCTCTGCTCTCTATCTCCTCAGAAGGTGAATTTCTGTGCCAAGGCATGGGCACTGGCTCACACAACAGCTCCAGAAGCTATGCAGGGGTGCTTTGCTGCACCTCCTCACAACCTGAAGATGGCCAAGTAACATTTGACAAATCTCAAATACTCCTCCAGCCTGAGAATACAGAGTTGAGCTTTCACTGGTGCCTGCCCAGTTCTCCTTCAAGGCTTTGAAGGACTTGAATATGATATTTGGGCTCGTCTCTCTTAGAAGTAGAATTAACCAGTATATTATTTTCCATATAAAAAAAGAAAATGTAATCTTCATTCAGAAGCATCATAAGCTTCTTTCCTTTTCCCTTTGCACTGCTGGCCTGAAAGCAATAGGATTTGTTCCAATTATTTATTTGTAAAGACTATTTCCTTTGTTTCAGCTTGAAAACACATCCAGAGAAATTTTACTCCAGATTTCATATGCCAAAATTCTCTCAACAAATGAAGCTTGATAGAGTGGAGGGAATTCATTCCAACTTTTTCTACAAGTATATCTATTTTGTTCCTGTCTCTGAAAAAAAAAAACAGCAGAGAAATTTTATTTGAGTTCTGCAAGAGTTCTGTCCAGAACAGAAATACTATTTTAGCCAAGGAAGTTTTACTCCTCACCTTTCAGGCTACCTCAAAATCACATGGATGTACAACACAGAATTACTGAACAACTCTGAACTGAGTCTGCAACCAGCAGTTTTGGGTTTGATTCTGAAATACCAACAGCACACTAAGAACCAGCAGGAGCTGCCACAGTTCACACTGAAGAAGAATCAGCTCCTATGATGGGAGGTGACAGGAGACAGGCAAGGATAACGTCCTCGTGAAGCTCCAATCGGAGCTTGGGAAGTGACCCCAGCTTCCTTAAAGGAAGTTGAACTAATCTGAAGACAAAGGGGATTGGAAGGTGCCCTTTGTTTTAGACAAAGACTGCATGAGTTGACAAATGGACTTCCTAAAATGAGTTGATTGAATATATTATCTTTGTGAACCAACCACACCAACCCAAGGAAGTGTATATGCTGCTCAGCTCAGGGTATGAAATTGAACAACCAAAGTGATTTGGAAAAAAGCAACAGGCTTATGTTCAGCACACATATTCCTTTCCAGAGACATTGAGCACTGATTCCTTTCCATGCATCACTGAGCATGATGAACATGAAGAGCCCAGCAAAGGGAACCACGTTTGCACTGAGATCCAGCTGGGAGTTGCAATCACCACATCATGGTTGTGTTGGGATTTCCCACTGCTGCTGTACCACTCCAAGCGACACCCCATACAACAAATGCATACGAATCAGTAAATTTTAGATAGAACACCAAACCCTCCTCATGTAATATTTAAAAACCTGTGCAGAAAGTACTGACCCCAAACAGGAGCCCTTCTGAAAATTAGGCCACTGCTTTAGAAATCCAAACATTAGCTAAATACCCTATCTGTAGAATTCTATTGTAGAAGTCCTTAGTCTTCAATTTTCATAGAACAGTAAACAAAGCATCTTTTTCCTTCCCCACTAGAAAGTACTCTGGGTTCAGAAGTTTATTGGAAACATAGCTGACATCCAAATCAACACAGCCTGCACAAACAAGAGGGCTGACAAGACAGAACACTTTCAAAACATCACCCTGATCATTAGAACAGCAGAGCAAAACATTAATATCATAAGCTTTTGCAGTCAAGGACTCTGCTCTAGCTGGGTATAGCTCTTTAAGCAACAGAATCCTGGGAAAATAGACTTTGAAGATAAATAGATGGATTTGCTTTCCAGCAAACAAATTCAGGATCAACAAAATTGAACATGATGACTGTTCCATAGGCAACAGTGATGCTGCCATGCAGATTTTCAAAAATGTCACTACAGCAAATAAGCCTCTGTTTTGCTCTTGGGAGGAACAGAAAGTGAGAAAGTAGAGTAGATAGCAAAGGACATTTTGGAAAAAAATAATAGATGGAAAATAAAGTCCTTGCATCATTAAGCTCAACTTTCTGTTGGCTCGGTCTCAAGTCTGGGGAGCAAAAGGGCAAAGTGTAGCTTTAACAACATATTTTTAAAAAGATCTTCAAACAGAGAAACAATTGCTTTAGCACTCTGGAAGAAACAAAACCTCAAAACCAGTAACTTAGCTCTAATAAAGGAGGATCCTATTTACAAAAGATGTTTAGGACTAAAACCAGCCCTTTTCCTGTAAATTCAAACTGATAATTGGATAAAAGCCTCATTTGTCTGATCCAGACTGATTAAAAAAGCAGCTTTTTACACTGCTTTTTACACTCAGGTAAGACTAGAGACACTTTTTTTTTTAAATACTGGAGGGTCTTCCTTTTCGAGTTCCACAGGTGAAATAATGCCCTACTAATACAAACCTCATACATTTTAGTGACATGAGTGTCTGTAGTCCTTTCACAAACATTTCTCAATGGGAATTCCATGCATGGAGAATCAATACTGCTGACACTGAATTAATGGTGTGCAGATATACTACATTTGATACATGAACATAAGAAATAATAATTTGGCAGTTTGGTCTACAAAGGTGATAACTTTTCCTGGAGATGCTGGGCCCTTCACTATTTATATTATTTCATTATGACCAGGCAAATACATTTTCCTTGCTAAAGTATATTTACAACAAGGAAACTAAAAAAAATAATTTCCCTTATGTCTACACCAGGCAGTTTAGTAGGAAAGCATCTTTATTATCTTGTCTCACACTGTGCTGTTATAGTTAAAATATCCAAGTTTGTCAGTATTGCCATTATAATCTTGACTACAGAAATGGGTTTTGAGTGAGACTTAAGTCAAAGGCCCTGATTCTTTCCACTTGAAGTGATACAAATTAGGAGTCAGTGCACACATGACATGCATGAGTATGGGGAAAAACTTTAAAGTTCTGGGGAAAAAAAAAGAAAAGGATGCTTTGTATACATGACCCTCAATTTGCACATCCACATATACAAGAAAGGTAAATCCAGTTCTGCCCCATTCAGCTGACACATTCATTGCAAAAGCTTCTGAACGTGTTTCATGCAGGATCTTTTGCACACTTAATAAATATGAATATGCTGTGCTAACTTTAGACTTACCTGTCCCAAAGCAGAACAATATCAGTGGAAATGAGGCTGCTGTCCCATTGAACAGATTGAGTTTGAAAATTGTGTTTTCAAAGAAGGGCAGATCTAATTCAGTGAAAAAACCATGGAACTATAAAGGTAAAAATTTCCAGGTCTTTGTCCCATTGCTACCAATGATTTCATGGGTCACTTTATGGAAGTTCCCTTATTTAGAAGATCACATTGATGAATTTTTAACTGAGGATGCTGGCACTTGCTTACTTGTCATCCTGGGGTGTTGTGAAGATTCAAGACCATTTCCTCATGTGAAGCAACAAACAAGTGCTAAGCAGTTAGAGGTCCTCCCTTTTCTGGGAGCTGAGTTCCAATTTTCATTCTAAGCTTACCTAGTATTGCTTCTCTTGGTAGAGGAAAGGTCTTTCCTTCATTACATACCACACAAAATGTATTCCAAAAACTTTCAGGCCAAAAAAGAAAAGCTTTAGATGTCCATGATGTGCACTCCAGTGAACTTAACAGCACAAAACCAGCCCCATGCACCAGTGTTTTAGTCCTATTAAAATTCATTCATTTTTCTCCTGCATAACTTTCCATTTGTGCTGTCTTGGTTATTCTGTCCATCTCCATCCTTCAGCAAGCTCACTGCTCCCAGAGGTCACACTGCTGTATATGACATCACACATCACAATCCCCTTGGTAACCACCATATTGTCACAAACAGTAGCATAGAAGGACGAAGAGGAATTATTAGAAGAGAGTCTTCACACACAAGTATCTTGGCAATCAAAAGGGTTAGGAAAGGAAATGCACACAAAAAAAGAAAAAAACCCAAACAACCCGATGAGGGCTTAATGAGGTTTTGGTTATAAGCTGAAGTTTTCCAACTGTGTTCAAGCATGATCTTGGTTCTTAAAATCTGATTTTCTTTACTTTTATGGACTTAAAAGAACTACATCCATTTTGCTCAGCACAGCAATCTGAAAGTTCACGTCTGATTTTATTATTTAATATGTAAGAAGAATTGCATTTCAACGCCTGCTGAAGAAACTGCCTTTTATAAAGACAGTCTACAGAGATGTTTGGAATTTTAAATCCTGGTGTTTTGCTTTTTCTTTAATCTTTTATTGATGGTTTGTGTTCCCATTACTCCAAACTGAGCATTAGGTTGCTGGGGAAAAGCGCCAATCAAATGTGTACAGCAACTGGAACTTATTTGAAAATAAAGGAGGGCTGGCTGTTCAAAATCAGTATTTCTGAGATTTAGGGCTGTGATGGACATCTTGTATTGAAGGGAAAAAAAAATAAGAAAAAGGAGAATAATTTCGACAGCAGCAGGCTGGGAGGCTGTAAGAGACTGGAAACCAGCTCCTATTATGCTTTAATTCTGACTAATCAATCTCAATAGGTTATGACAGAATCAAATTCAAATGCCATTTACTTTTCTGTGACAGAGATGGGTATAAATTAATTCTCTTGGCTGAACTGACCACAGCTTCTCCTGGGGTCCCTCCTTGCAGCTCAACTCCTGGAAAGTGTTTGAGCAATTTGAGTCACAAGGGATAATGGCAACGATTTGCTTATTTGGACTGAACCTACTAGAAAAAGGAAACCAAAATGTTTTTCTGGCAGTATTGACAGATAAACCTAAGTCCTTCCTCTAGAAACCTAAGCAATTACTTGCCACTGCATAACTAAGTCCAAAGATTTAAAACAAACAAACAAAAATTAGAATAGAATTCTGTGACAGAAAAAGCTTCTTCTTCACATACCCACCTTCCCTTCCCCAAGCACAAACGTAGCCCTGGGTTAACCAGGCTGCACAGTAACCACGTTCTTCACTGTGATCAAAGTCCCAGGATAAGAGGTAGCAATTAATTTGCTATTTTCTGTTAAAAGACAGCACTGAGCAGATATTATAGTAGAGTAACTTCCCTCTGCCAGCATGTCCTCATATTTTAGTGGGATTGCAGGTCTACCCCATAAGGATGTTCAGTTGGGCTTTCCAGAACCATTTCTATTCAACCAATATTACCACTACTACAGCACACTATCTTTCCTTCTCCACAGATTTATTATTTATTATTATTTATTACTAATCCACCTTAGAGCATTTAGTGGAAAGTTTTATCATGGCTAAGGAATTCTGGAATAAAATTACCTGTAAGAGTCACTTTAACATAGCTAGTGACAGTGGTCACTATATCTTCATTTTAGGGTCACTATTGTTCCAAGTAATGGTAGCAAAATATTAACACTTTTTTCTTTCATTCACCTAAGGATTTGTATGTATACCACGATGTGCTCGACATGCAAACCATACATAAGCATAACCTTTAGAAAAGTACTTCAGACAGAAGGCAGGCAGCTGGAAGCAAAAAAAAAAAATCACAATATTCCCTGCCTCAGAATTCACATGAAAAAAGCTTGTTGAGGGGCTGGACAGTGTGCGTGGCTGTCACTTGAGAGGGGGAAGCAGAACAACAGGTCAAAGACTTGTGTAGTATTAAAAAGAATCATGAAATCAAGGCCCTTATATCCTAAATATAAAACAAATAACAAAAGAAAACCCCACTCAAATAAAAAAAAATCCCCCAAGATCTTACCAGATGAAAATACTGAGTAATCTTTCAGAATAGTGTAGCATTTCAGCATTAGTAAAAACAAAACAAAAAACCCCACCAAAACCCAAAGACCAACAAAAACACACAAAAACCACACAATCCCAATTTTTCTTCCTATCAAGAGCTATAAAGAAAACAAACAAAAAACCTCAAAAACAAACAAAAACCAGTGCTTTAAAAAACAACTTAAATGAAGAAATTTCACACACACACTCCCCATAAAACTGGTGTAAAAAACCAAGTTTGCTGCTATTCTAACTGAACTCACCTCTGGCTTTCACTATACATCTCACACTGCCTGCTTCTAAGACATGCAGAAAGCCCAAAAAAAAAATAAAATGATAAATATTAAACAGAGAAAATCCAAAATAGCAAACTTGAAGTTAAAAAATTGGAGATGATATAACCCCTCCTATTATCCTAGCTAACATCTTGGTATTTGAGGTAAAAATGAGTGAAGACAAAGTGGTGAAAGTCAGACTATAGCTATAGTGCAGTGTTTGAATTACTCAGTTAAAATCTTCTCTATTCCATGCAACCAAAAAATGAGATTATGCTTTACAAGATTTCTTGCATTACAAGAAACTGACAAAATCTTAAAACTGAGAAATGACAAATGTACAACATGAGAAAATTAAAATGATTAATCAAAGATGAGACTTATTGCAATAAAAAAATGGCCTTCAGGTATCTCAGCAAAATTCATCAGGAGCCATTTGCAGCTTGATAACAGACACCTTAAATAGAACTAAATGCATTTCTAATGAATGATTATTAAAAGCAGATATACTCATAAGATTATTTTTTCCCCTTTTTGTAGTAGGATCAGCTCTGTGTTCTGCAAGTGGGGGGTTTTTTTGTCCATACAGAGGGGCTCATTTTAAGTGGTTTAAAAACAATGCTGTAATCACACCCACAAAATATGAAACATAACATAGGAGCCACAAGAAGTGCAGTGGGTTCCAGCTTTTCTGCGTATTTTCACTGCTGGGTTTACGTGCTCACTTCTTAACCTCACTTTGCTGGACATTTGCAGCAGTTTGCTTTTCAGTCTTTGCAGGATTCAAAAACTTGGTAAGGGTCCAGTCCCCAGGTCTAGACTTTGCCTATTTATGCACACCTTAAGAGTGCCACATATATAAATGATTTTGATGCTGTGATCCAGATTTTATTCTGCACATGATAGTGCACAGAAAAATCTACAGCTCGCAGACCCAGAGCTCAGAAATTACATGGTTTGTATCCTCAGTTACAGGAAACATTTCCAGTGAAAATACATCTGTCCCTCAGGCTAAAAGGAAGGATTTTTAGGAACCCAGACAGCAATACAGCTGGTTTTAGGGCAGAGGAAATTCTGACCTGGGGAAGATCAGGTCAGCGGGACAAGGGAGGAACTCAGAGGGACATGCTGTGGGTTTTTCCCTGGGGAATTACTACCAAGGCTCTGACAACCTGTGCTGCACAGAGGAATATTGTTCCATGAACATATGAATTTTTAAAACATGTCCACTAAAACTGTTCATTGCACTATTGAACAGACAATGAGTAATTTATCCAAAGAAGGGATGATTTTTTCCTTTCTTTTTTCCTTCCTTTTGGCTAAATAATCTGAAACCCTTTTTTTTTTTTTTAACCTATATATAAAATACTTCAGCTTGCCCCCAGCATGTTTAGGTTTTTGGAGGGTTTTTTTTGTTTTTTTGCTTTTTAATTATTTGAAGGTTCAGCAGCTCATTTGAAAACACCCATCTCCAATTTTTATATCCAGATGCTGAGACTGGTTGGCATGACAGCCATTTCCCTTGTTCTGAGTAGATGATCGTATTATATCCAAACTCAGACTTCCACTGTAACTCTTTAGGAACAGTAATCTGCCAATATCATCTACTAATAGTTAGATAACTTCTCTTAAAAATCCCTTGCATCCATGAACTTCCCAAAACTGATATAATTTGTGAAAGTATTCCAACAAAACAGGTACAAAGCAGCCAGACACAGATCAAGACCAATTCATTTACAAGAAAAACAAGCATTCACTGTAGCCTTCTGCAATATTTCCCCTTCACTGTTTGAAAACTCTTAACATGAAGCTCTTCCTTAGAACTGCCTTTAAAATCACTTTCTTACACTCCCCTGAAATGTCACCCACTGTGGCATTATTTCTTTTTCCAGTTGAAATTAAGCTGAATTAAATGAGGCCTTTCAAAACACGTAGGCAAACTGACCCAAGTATATTTTTTGAGACAGGCAATGAAAGCCATGAGCAGCTGAAATTATTTATTGAATTCTTAAATAATATTTTAGTTCTCTCTAAGAACACAATAATGATTACTGATAATCATTAGGGCCTGGGGAACACTCGAGTAAAGAGACTTGCTCAAGACCAGACAGCACCAGCTTCTTTTGACCTCTTAAATCCATCACTTCTGAGCTCTATTCACTTCTCAAGAAAACTTTGTGCAATAACTGATCCTGTGCTTCCCATCTAAACAACAAAACCATGTCTGATATTTTGGAAAAGCACTGCAGTTGAACAGTAACTTTTGCTACTGCAAAAAATGAAACATTTTTAGGTTGCCTCGTGGCTTATTGCTTTAATCACCTGCAATATTTCTGTGATTCCAGGCAAGCAGCTTATCTGTAATACACAGGGCATGAGCCTCTGCTCCACTGGCTCCTTTGTCCTATCTGGATGAAGATTATGGATGGGCTTTCCCCCTTCCTTTTTGCTTTGTTAACTAATATTGCTCCTTACTTACAATTTTCTAATTCTGCTGTATATTGAGCAGTCCTTGAGTGACCTATGTCAAACAGGAGTTTACAGTTCTAATTACAAAGGGAACACTACCATCTGGTGGCCTGTTTGAAAAAAAAGTTTCACATTCAAAAATCAAAAATCAATACAGTGTTTTTGCTGGTCTAACAACTTAGGAGAATTCAGTTTCTTCTCCTAGAGCTGAAGAAATCTCAAATATTTGAATCAGAGAAGTATGCATCACCTATGTTGTTTCTCCCCCTTTCTTTCCCCATGTGAATCAGAAAAGATTTTATTAAATTCTATCCTGAAATCCAAGATATCCCACACCTTCCACTCAATAGTTTTACTTGCATGTCACACTCAGTCCACAATGAAGCAAGTTACAAATGTGGGAGAAAATTGGGTGATGTGACAAGGTAGCTTGTCACCTTCTTGTCCCTCAATATTATGACAGCAAGGCAGAGGGTTTCTTTGACAGAGGGGGCTGAGCTGGGACTCTCCTCCCTGGCCCTCCAAGACAAGCAGGATTGCAGACTGCACTGCTCCAGCCTGAACTTCCCTGGTGCTGCCGTGACAGGGCAGAAAGTAACCCCAGAACAGATTGCACACAGGTGTCCTTCACCAGAGGATATACATCCCAGCTTGAGTTCTGCTGCCCCATTCACACAGCCACAGCCAAGGGCTGGAAATGTTTTCCACTGCAAGAAGCAACTTTGTTGTTTTGTCATTTAGTTCCTTGAAAAAAATTTTATTCTTTCAAGTCCACAAGGTGTGCAAAATGCAACACCACCTGTCAGTACCCAGGGGACAGCTTTACAGAGACAACCTCCTTAGATAATATAAACCCTTCTTGTTTCTTTTGAGACATTAACTATTTTCATACCCTTTACATCAGGTGGGAACTATGTATCACATATAATCTCATTTGTTTTAATGGCTAAGTAGATTCAAAATGGAAATGACTAAAGCAATTTCTTCTGTTGCTTTTTAACTTTCAGTTCCTTCACTCCACCCTCACCCCCCTCACCCCCTCCTACCTCTCCCACAAAAAGTCATTTCTCTCAAGGACTAGACTGCTGGAGAATCCCTGAGTTCAATATAAATCAGATTGAAGGCAAATCACAGACTTGGACTCCTAAGTTCTTTAGGTGCCTAGCACTAGGTTAGGATGCTTTATTACTGACATTCCTCATTATAAACCTTCAAAGTGCATCTTTCAAAGAGTAATATCTTCTGTAACAGCCAACAGATAAAAGAAATGTGACAGACAAATTCTAGCAGTTGCTGTTAAAGCAAAAGTTGTATCAAGTGCTGTGCAGGCAGATAGAGTCCCTGTGGAAGTACCCAGTTTGCCATTTAAGTGAGACACATTAATCCTTGGCAGGCAGTTATCAGTCACCTGCCATACACCTGATCTTATCTAAATCTGCAGTGAGTGACTCCCAGTTGATGACCATTTGTTTTCAGCACCTCTCCATAATGAAGTACTTCCAAAGACAATCCAAATAGTAGTAAGAAGGAAGACTGTTTTATTTGATCACCTAAAAATTCAAATATTTGATTCAAACTTAAATCATTTTGCTAGAGTTTGTTTCCTTTCACTGAAGCATCTCGTGGTCTCAGGCACAGGATTGCTCAGAGATCCAGGCCTGTGCTCACTTCGTATTTTCATTATTTTCAGGCTACTTGACACACCTTTAACTTACCAGGCACAGCAATTCAATCCTGCACACACACACAAAAAAACTCATAACCTATAACACTCAAAGAAATCATTCGTAAAACGCCAATAATAGATTTTAATAAAACAAGTACATCAGAAGTGTAGAGTCCCTAGGAAAACTGTTCTTTCATTATCAAGCAAAATACATGTCAAGCAGTTTCCAAGAACAAAGCAGTGGTCCAGCAGCTGTCTACCTGTAAGTCAGACAACTCAACAGAATTCTATGCAATTCAGACCTTATTTGCCCTAAGCCTCTTTCCATGCAATGCATCATTACATGGCACTGGTAATACAGTACCTCAGTGTTTCACACAGCATTGATTTAAGCACACCCATCCATCTGATCCATAACCAAACACCAGACACCTACAGCTTGGTATTGAGTGAAGGAACCAAATTAAGCTTTAATCCAGTCAGTACATCCATGCAGAAGTAATCAACATGCAGTTGAACTTAACACAACCTGGTAGCCTTAACCCATTTCCAAGCAGCAACCAATACTACTCACTCTGCAAACTGATAAAATCCCACCCAGATTTTAAATCAGTGATTCTACTTCTCTGAAGTTCATAGAACTTTAACAGAGGGAAAGTCAAGCCCAAAAGCCAAAGACAGGAAAATTAAGTGTTAAATGACTGGATAGCCCAGGCAGGGTGACCAGGATACAACTGTGTTTCACCCCAAAGTACAGGATGGATTTAACTTAGACTTGTCAAGAAAATCTAACAAAGATGAATTTTTTAACAGATGTATAATGCTGACAAGAGATAACTGCTAACATGCTTAAGTAAAGCCATCTGTGAAAGACAAAGGTCTGGACAAACTGAGAAAAAGAGAGGTCATTTCTGAACTGCAAAATGGATATATTTTGATTAAGAAATACAAGAAGGTAATAGAGAGAGCAGTGACCAGAATTTCAGATCATACAGCAATAGAAAAGGAACTCATAAGCCCCATAGGGACATAAGGCTCCCCACCCACACACAGCTTGTATTTCAAGTCTTCATTTTAAGGCCATGACTTGACCTCTGTTCAGAGACATATTAAGGTCTTGGCACAGTCTCAGATGCCTAGAATAGTGAAGTATCGTAAACAGATTTAGTGTATGGAATTTTACACTGGCCAAAATTAATTGGCTAAGAGGTCAAATTACAGCCATTAATATTTTGGAGCAGGAGCCAAAGCCCTCCAATTGCCCTGAAGTGTATTAACTGTTTCCTTCAGTGATTTTTAAGCCTCTAGATACTTTGTTGGAAAAAAAAATAAGGCACAACAATGAGGAATTGACAACAAATATTAAAATGGAGCTCAGCTTTGTGCAAATCCTGCTCTCAGCCAGCTGCAGGAATCACTGATAAAGACATGGCTTGAAAGAAAGCGCAAAGAAATAAGGTCTGGGTTTTATAATACTACCCTAAAATCCCAGATAATCTAACTTAAAGCTGCTCTTGTAGCACCACCAGCTTCTTACATGAAGTTAGGAAAGCAATTCAGGCACCATTAGCACACATAGCTGACAGGAAGGGGCAACATCAAAGGCATCATTGTTCTCATGAGACCAATTATCAGCTCCAAACCACATCTCTGTACCAGGACAGTCTGACCCTGAAAGGTGTGAAATGCTGCCTGAGAGGTCAGCCCACTTGCAGGCCAACCACCCCTAAATGCACTTGGTCCTGACACTTTCCTCCTCTCCTTCTGCCTGCAAATATATACAAGGGATGAAAGAAGAGTTGCCTGCTGACCTGCTCCTTGGGCAGCTCAGCCCCTCCCTCTGCACCTGGCATACACCTGAGAACCACTCTGGAGTAGCAAGAGCCACAGATACA
This sequence comes from Calypte anna, assembly GCF_003957555.1. NCBI lineage: Eukaryota > Metazoa > Chordata > Aves > Apodiformes > Trochilidae > Calypte > Calypte anna. The sequence goes on from NC_044257.1 coordinate 15,096,092, forward strand.
TGGTTGGCTCTAGGGCAGGCCCCAGGGACTGACTTCATGGCCAACTCTATTTATCATGCAAAGGGATGGGGAAATACTTTCTGGTTCCACTAAAGTCAACAGCAGCAGCCCCATTCTCAGAATTTTAGCTTACAGTACTACAGCCATACCACCAGCTCCTTCCTGAAATATTTATGTACTGTTGCTGGTGTTGGGGTATATTTGAGCCAAATTCCAAAATTTAGACTTGGATATAAAGTGGTGTCAACAGTAAATTGTATGATCAGTGATCCCCTACCTAAACTCTGGGCCCATATTTCATACCTGAGTCATGAATTGTTGGACACACTTCAGTAATTGCATCTGTGCCTGGCTTGAGCACAGAGATACTCAAGTTTACAGATCTTGAAAGTCTCTGTATCCCAGCAGCTCTGAATTCTTTCTGAATTCTGATTGGACTACTAAGTTTAATCAAATTTGCCAGTGAAGTCCACTCCAAACCCAGGATGGCTCAGCTAGCCTGTACATTAGTACCATAGTCTAGCAACCACATCGGTGGTAAAAGGGTTGGACTCGATGATCTCTGAGGTCCCTTCCAACCCAGCCAATTCTATGATTCTATGATCATCTGAAGTGGCAGGAAATATTTGATACATGAGCTCTGCGAGGACGGGATACAGAGATGACCAGGCCATGAACAAACACAAGTTTCTGTATCAGCACCTCCTTCAGAAGTGAGCACCTCAAAGGTCTGGTTTGCTCTCTTTCTTTTAGTTCTCAATGCTGGAGAGGAGAGATGCTAAGAAAATTACATCCCACATGAAGAATTAAAGCCAAAGCCTTTTATTTTCAGTGATTTACAAATCCTCATCCATACACCATTATGGAAAATTGCAGATAAGGTATCGACAAGCTAGTCCAGGACACTGACACACTCAGATCAAAGATGAACACACAAACTCACAACAAGAAACATGATTTCTTGATATTAGAGAATTGGACTTCACTTCTGCCCTTGCTGTTAACGTTCATTAAAAGGTAAGAAAGATAAACCCAACCCTGACAGCTTACTGGCCAGAAGCTTACTCCACCTTACAAGGCCAGAAGGTGGAGTTGTAATGCAGAGGGCCATTACAGAACATCAAAAAGCTACAAATCCAAGGGAACACTAGAAAAATATTCTCAATTTTGCAGTTATTAAAAAAGCAGTTATTAAAAGCATACTGAACAATTGCATAAGAACCAAAAGCAGAGCCTGCTCTTAAAGCCAGAAATAGCCTAAAAAAAAAAAAAAAGGGTGGGGCAAACTCTGTAAACAATAAACTCTGTAAATAATTAGATGTATGTTCAGCTTTTTTTGTTTCAAGTTTTTCTAACTCTGAGCTTTAGTAACATCTGCAAGTAACCAAGTTACACATTCATTTGTAAATGTGTACTAATAAAGAGTAAGGGCAATGTTGTTATATTTTTATGTGGACCACTGAATAACCATGTATATGTGTGTGTACCTGTTGAAACACACAGCCAAGTGAGTCAGCCAGAGAACTTAGCACCGAATGGAAAATTTGAAACAAAATCATCCTGTGATTACATCTCAACAGTGTCCCTTAAAGCCAAAATAAACATCTAGTGCCAGTCCATCAGTAGTTAGCAGGAGGATACATTTAATCTGATTCCCATGTATTGGCACCAGTGTAACTGGGAGTGGGATGCTGAATATGCCCCCCCTTTCCAAGCAGGGCTGATCTCCCATCCTGAGCAAAGGAAAATAAAAGCACAGAATACCCCAGAGCCCTGTGCTCACAAATGAAAACTGAGTCCTCAGTTAAAACTTGGCAGGAAACTGACTCCCTGATGTTCACCAGAGCTGATGCCACTGCTGCAGTGGCTCTGGCATTTACACCAATACTTTGAGTGTTATTACACTTTGTATTATTTTTATTACACATTGTTATTACAATGCTCACTACAGACCAAATAAATTCTGAAAATTTCTTTCCCAAGTTCCGATCCCAAGAGAATAAAATTTACAGAATAGTATTTTTTTAAGAAAATGGCTTTTTTTGTTGGCTCAGATTATCACCTTCAAAGCTTACTGTAACTGCAGTTTCAAGCAGGACCTGACCTTCCCTAACAAGTCCAACACTTCAGCATAATGCCACTAGCTGACAGTGTGAGAAAAATCTTAAAGGAAATAGAAGAAAATTTGTTCAGAAGTACAACTTTTAGCATAGGAAATTTCAATCTCTGCACCTGGCTGCAGTGACTTTTGGAAATGCTGAAGGCTGTGGGGTTTTTTACAGCAGGGCGATACAGTTAGTTACTGCCCTGCTGGGAAAAAACAAAGCATACAGCCAGTCAAATCCCAATTTTAGGGACTATTCTGCTAAGGACTGACAACATGGGAGTTTAGTATTGGGAAACTAAAGTGAGAGGATTTGAAATTATAGACTGCCTTAAGGAAAACGTGATATTTTTTTCAGAAAAACTGAATCTAAAGAGAATATAAGAGGAGATGATACTGAACACTATAAAAACCATAAAGCAAAATCCAAGTCAATGTATAAAAATATAAACTGATAAACTTAAAGGGAAGAAATACAATAGATAACATGGCTGACAAAGAGGAATTTTGGTAGAGAAAAGGCAGGCAGCTAAAAAGTAAAATACAGGTCCTGATGAAGTTGGTCACATGCTCATTGGCCCCAGAAAACTAAAATGGAGAAATTTCAGGAAGAGACTGGATTCAGTTTAACAATTCCACCAAACTGGAGCTTTTAAAACATGGGGGGGAAGATATAAGAAAGATACAGCAGAAAATGTGTATGGACTGTGGATAGAATACTACATGCAGAATAAGAAGAGAACAATGCCAGAGAGAAGAAACCCAGGAGAGAACAACACAACACAAAATAGTCTTTCACTAAAGGAAGGGTAGAAGGAAGGAACAGGAGGAGGAAGTTAGAAAGGGGAACCAGGAGGGATAGGAAAAGGAAATTACTTCTAAGCTTACATTTTCTTTCATGAGATAAATACCCATGTGAAGAAAAAAAAAAAAATAAAATCTACAGCCAGTTAAATCTTCCTTTAAAAGTACAATCTTGTTTCCCTGTACTTCTTTCATTAAAAGATATTGAATATATTTGGGGGTTAATCTTTTTTCTTTAATTCAGATTCAGAACATTTCAATTAATCCACTATTATATTTAGCAAAGGTCACAACATATTTAAATCAAAGGTAGCATTAAAAGTAGTTTCAGAAATGAGGTTTTTTTTAAAAAAACTCTGCTTGAAGTGCTCTGTCAAACTCCATCCAACTTTTATCAAATTCTTAGCAGTTTAATCAGGCATCTCTATTGTCATATCTTACAATGATTATTTTACAGAGAATGTTATGATAAGAATCAATGAGATCAGCACTCAAGTAAACTTTCATATTAGGGTATTTCCTACCCTTAAAATAGCTATCAGAGTACACATCACAGAGCAGTTACGTACCCCGGGCACCAAATCTCTCTACTATTCTCGGATGGAAATAATTGTAAACTATATAAACACATTTGAGATTAATTTTTAAATGTGTGGGAGGCAATCTGCTTTGTCTTAACAGCAAATATTTAAGAGACATCTGTTGTAATGTCTTACATTGCTTCTAATATTTAGCTCATCTATGTAACTATCTTGGTTCTTTCACTGTATTTTTTCTTTGCTTTTTCCTCTTTTTTTTTGAGTGACCCAGAGTGCCAGCGTGTTGAAAACCAGGACAGAGGACAGAATGCACCCTTGTAAAGGGAATCACACTGAATTCATCTTTTTGCAGCAAATCAGCTGCTTCATCAGACTTTAGTTATACACTGGGGAGCTCCTTCACCAACCAAGATTTCTACTGGGACAGAACCCAAGTTTGGAAGATGTACAGAGGTCCATCAGTCCAAATCTTCTGCAAACTGACCTCATGTAAAGCATATACAGAGAACAAGACTCTGAGCACTTGAAAGGAAAGCAACATTTGCTTCTAACAAACCCTGCAGGGAATTAAACAGGTGCAAGAGCCTACTGTATGAGTGAAAGAAAAAAGTCTGTTAATATGCAACTCCCAAACAAATGCTGAGATTACTGTGGGAAGGCTTACAAATTATTCTGCATTGAATCAAGCAGCTGGTGAAACATTCAAAAGCCTGTAAGGTAATATGGTCATTAGGACTATTGAAATTCCTTTGAGGGAATTTAGCAAAAGATTCCTAGGCTGCTTCAACTGAAATACACAGAGACTCCCATTGACAAGGCATAATGGGATGGACAGGAATGTTGTGGTGTTGATAAGAGGACCTTTAGAGCTGAAACTTGCTAAAGATAAGTTTTGACAACCTGGATGACAGCTCTGAAGGGAGAATACATCTGAGGAAGCAAGAGGTTTAGATTCTTATCACTCTTCTGAAGAATAGCACACATCCAGGTTGTGAACAAATCTGTCCAAAGATGCTCTGAGCTATTACACAGTTTCACATCAATAACAACTGATCTCTACAACACATGAGGGGCAGCAGATACTGCCTGTCAGCAGCAGGGCTACTGGATTAAGAGGATGAGAAACCTGTCTTACTGTTTGAGAGATATCTATCAAGGCCAGCCACTAGCATATGCTACCCTTCCTTTAATCAGTGACAGATCTGGACTCTCATAACCTGAACAGAACTTTCCATCTGTTGTGCTGCTCAACAAGTTTCAGATCGGAAATCGCTACCATTGCAACTGTATCTGATCGGCAGTGCCCCACACACCAGGAAGAATCAATCATTCTACAAGCTGCTTATTTGCACCACTCAAAAGCAGTGCAGATTAATATGCAATGAGAAACTGTAATTGCTTAATACTGTTGGGCAGTATAAAAGTAACAAGTTTTCCGTTCCCTAAATTAGAAAAAGAGATCAAAGCAGCAGTCTAACGCAGCTCAGATTTCCATGCTTTTGTCTCCTCTGGTTTAAATGCAACTTCCTCAGCTTCTACTTACACTGCACCTTCCTCCCCTCTCTTTACCCTCAAGGCACATCCTGGATCTTTCTCCACTGCAACACCTGAACCCCTTTTCTATTTCCCAACCAGTCTCCACCACAATATCTTCACATGTTTAGTCTAGTTTTGCTCAGGCTCCCATCTGGAGAGGAAAATTGTGACTGGACCAGACCCATACCTGCAGATTGGCCAAACAGCTCTTCCTCTCTGCTGCCAAGCAAACCAAACACAAGAGCAACCTTTCAGCTCCTGCAGCTCTGCCAGAGAGATGAGGGGGACCACAGCTCCCAGCTTCTTGGCAGCCCTGGCTTGCTGGAAAAGCTCAGCCTGCTGAAGACCACTTTGGACTTATTAATCAGGGTTGCAATTGATTGAGGAGAGAAATAGGTAGGGGGAATTCAACACCAGTGATTCAGCCACTACCCTGTCAGCTTGCAGTCCCTTTGTCCCAGGGTGTTAACACTTTATCAAGAGCTACAGCACTTAACTCTGCCTCTGTGCTTCAAGCTTCTTGGTACCTGTTGTGGAAAGGGAATGCAGGAAAGAGAAAGACAAGAGAAGCCAGAAAAATCCTCAGACATTCAAATTCTGAAAGTGTATGGAAAAAGTTCTTTACAGAGGTACTCTAAATGCTGCAAAGAGTTCAACTGGTAATACTTGCTACTTTTTTTTTTTTTGTAATTGAACTTAAAAGTGTTAGGATAGGGAAAGGAGGAAAGGAGGTACCCGGTGTTGCACAACCACAACCACCTGTGTGATATTTAAACAAGAAAAGTAAGAAGAAAAAAGTGTGATTTAGTAAGGGCTTCACAAAAGCAGAATAGAGCTAAGCCACTGCCATTTTTAGTCTGCTAAAAACAGCAAGTCAGATTGAGCAAGAGGTAAATTGGGCTATTTACTAATGCCTTTTGGGCCAAACATTTTCTATGCAATATTTAAAAGGTCTAATTTCCACTAAGTCCTCTGTAACAAGTATGCTATTGCTGCATTCCCTCCAGCAAGAGTCAGCTTCCAGAGGTTAAGAGTTCATAAGTAACACCCTGGCCAGAAGAGCTTTTAGAAACAGAGGACCAGAGACTACTGTGACCTTGGTTTGTATCTTCATTTTATCATTCCTACACCTACAGGAAACCCTGGAGTTTATGGTTATGGAGTTTGCTATGGGATGGAGTGTTAAATGCACAGAAATGTAGGAATCTCTTTGAGCAAGAACATGCTGAGCTTAATTACACAAGTTATTACCTGGATGGGAATCCTTACCAGTGAGTGAATGAGGCTGCACACATCAAGGCTACTCAGGCAAGTTTTAGTTTCAGGAATGAGGCAAGATCCCCAGGACTCAACAAGGACATCATCAAACTGACCATATATTTTAACCTATACAAAGATCTAAACATAAACTGCAGTGAAATGCATGTATATGTAAAGAACAAAGTTCTAAAAAAGGCTGTACCCCATTAGAGGCTAATATTTTAATGATCTCTCTTTAAATAATACATCATTTTTTGAACAAGCTAATACTTGATAGATGAGAATCTTTAAACCAAGTGTAATTGAGCTACAGTGTTTCTACAGTGGTGTCCCCTCATCCTGAATCTCTTTTAACACTCATTGATTTCTGCCAGACACTCACTGGAAGAATTAATTTATTTATGAACTTGTCATTACAAGTAATTGATTAAGATGTCCTTCCTTAAAGATCTAATTATGCCTAAAGATAAAAGATTTGCTAATTATTGTCTTTTATCTAATTGAAGCTTTGTATTACAAATAAAGTTCAAAGGTTTAAGACAGTTGCCCTTTCAACCATTTGGGCAAAGATGAGAATTTAATTAGAGGGGAGACTGTGTTCTCACCAGCATCTTCAGACTTCCTGCAGGAGCCATTCTAGTCACAGAATTGATGATTATTCAATGTGCAGAGACCCCAGAAAATCTTTTAACCTTTTTTTGCCTTTCACACATTTTCATAGCATTGCTCTGTTTTGGATCCACCAAGTAACATGGCAGTCTGAGCTAGGCAGTGAAAAATCTTAGATGCAAGATTAAGAATTCCACGTTTCTTTTGCTTCCAACTTTACTTACTCTTAGATAACAACAATGGGAACAATTCCTTGGAATGTGCATGTTCAAGTCTTTAAAAAAGACACCAGCAGTGTCCTCACTTGAAGGTTGACCTTAATTCAGGACTAGGGCTGAAAAACAGTGTCCAAATATGAAGATCTCTTAACAATAAACAAGTCTGAAAAATAATACTACATAGGAAGCTTTTTTCTGTGTCATTAAACACATGAACTTGTTGGTTCACTTCATAACTGCACAAATCTAGGAATGGACACATCCACAGAACAACAAATCCTAACACACAAATGACTTCATTTCCATGCTTCCTAGGATAAGACCACATTTGCACAAAGCTGTCCTGTTCAACACACTCACACATCAGTGCTGCACTCAAACATCAACTGCAGGATCTGTATTTCCAAACAGTAGCAAAGATCCCACACTGTGTTCAGAATTATTGGGTTTTACACACAGCTGCAAATACAGTTTTCAAGAGCTGGGAAGCCCTTGTTTTCCCAATAGCATTTACTGTTGAGTTACACAGAACCCAAGGCTCTGCTGGCACCTGTACTACAAGACAGACAGATTTCAGGGCAGGGTGTGGGCAAAGGTCCTGACAGTCCCCATTAAACACAGAATGACTGCTCTGAAATTGTAAGAAAACACCAAGTAGGTGTCTAGTTATAATAAATGCCCACTGGATTACTACCTAATGAAATTACTTGATATTTATACATGTAATTAAAACAAGTAGAATCAATTGATCCACCCACATAAAATCAAACTAAGTCTCCTTGATTTATGACAGTTTATAGGGATAGAATATTTAATACTTAAGTGAGCCAGTGTTTCCTCATCTTTTATTTCTGTTTCTCAAAAAACATATACTGGACACCTGAAACTGCAAACGAGCTTTGAGTGCCCTCTCCCATAATAACTGCATAGCAAAATATTCTTGAATTCAGGTATTTGGCCCAAATTCCTGTAATTTTTTTATTACTTTGAGAAGAACGAACTAAGTAACCATGCACACAGAGGAGGCAGCCAGGGTGAAAAAAAGGAAGGAGATTCATTAAATTAGCAGGTGATGGAAGATCCACAGTTTTTGTGCAAGCACCACCATAAACATCAGTCTCCTCTATAGAAAAAGAAGCAAGAGACAGGTCCAAGGAATTGCTGCATTTTGAGTCAATGAGTTCTGCTTGATAGCACCTGTTATGCCAAGTGAAGCAAACCACTCTTGAAAGATGGATCAGACCTGTAGAACTGGGAGTTTCCTTTCTTCTACTTGTTGCATTACCACCTCGCAGCCTGGTTATAAAGATCAAGATAGAAGGCTTTTGCAGAAACAGTTTGCCCACAGATTACTGGATACTGGATTATCCAGATGTTGCCAAGATCCAGAATTTCATCCTCGAGCCCTAGCAGGCTACTGTGTGACACCACCACAAGTGAGTAGAAAATTCGTCCTGACTCACACGTTACAAATGATTTTGTGTTTGCAGCAGCATAACCAAAAACCTTACAAGAGCCCCAAGCCCAAATACCCTTGCACTGTTTGCTTTCCTCTGCCTCAGAGGTTTTCTGAAGAACCTCACACTGCTCATTGCATTCAGTGTCATCAACAGGGAAGCTTCCAGTGAGAGTTGTCAATTCCTGTTAATACTACTACTAATATAGAGGCCTCTAAGGTATAGGGGCTGTATTTTTCATTTTCCTCACAGATACAGAATTACAGAAGATCCCTATCTCCAATTTTTTTAATAGTTTTCCAAATAAATGGCTTCCTGCAAAAGCTAGAAACTACTGCTTTGCACATTAGTCTTCCCCACATCAGCTCAGTATTATATCAGCAGGATGATGGGACCAACATGGAATTCCAACACCATGAAAGATGACTGCAGTCCAGATCTTATTTTTGATCCACTGCTTTTGGATATAAGTTTCAATGCCCATCAACTCACATTATCTTCAGCTGGAATTCAGTGAACTTTTAACCTCACTGACACCCATTTGCTGAAACCAAAACAAGTTTTGAGGCTTTGGTTTTTAAAAAGTTGACAAAATAAGCATGGGTGGACACACAGTTCTTCACTTCTCACAGTTACACCTTCAGCAAATCTCAAGAGCATCTAATCAAACACCTTATCAAAATTTTACACTTTATTCCTCTAGAAAAAAATATTACAGTACAAATAAACCTGTTTTAACTACTGGGAAAGCTCCAAATTCTCCCATCTCACTTCAATTTTCACCCAAATAGATGTCAAGACCACACTGGTAAAACAAACTGTGGGCACCACCAGGGTTCTTTATGCTGCCCTAGTGCATACAATTTCTTCCTTTCATTTCTGCTGGGTGCAGGTTATGGGTTAAGCACCTTATCCTGAAAAGAAAATCTGCCATGAGTGTACCACAGAAACAACCAAAGCCTACATATACTTAAAGGTTGTGCCTTATTTTTTTCCAAAAGAAAAAAAAGTATGTTATAAAAGAAAGCAAGCTTTCCCCACTGTTCTAAATGCTGCTTGAATATTAATATTTTCTTTAAATGAAGTAGTGGATTATCAGAAGACCGAAATAAAAGCACTTCCTAAGACCGAAAAAATATCCCTGGCACATTACTCTCAAGCATTTGTCTTCGTACAAAAGACAGAATTCATGAGACAGTGATTTGCATGTGCTCCCTAGAAACACCCCTCTGAGCTAGGCAAACACAGTAATCTCAGTTCAAATAATATTTCAGATTTAAAAATTATTCTCTTCAGTTCACTTCACTGTTGGTTTTTTTCCTCTCAAATATCCACATTGCAACCAAATTTCCCCAGTGGTGAGACCCACTGACATTGCTGATAACAGAGCTGGCTAATTCTGTGATCTTACCAACACAAACTGTGCACTCCTAAGCTTCTGCATCTGCTCATCACAAACTAAATCAAGAATTACCTGCAGCCCAACAGAGTAAAAGAGTATTAACAGCAAAATGTTTGATGAGAAAGAAAAACTAACTGGAACGGGAAAAGTTTTAAACTGCTAAAGAAAACAAAAAACCACACAAAAAGGAGCTATTTCAATGAATGGAATCCAAATACTCCTAGAATTTCAGATTCAAAATTTGGAAAGGATACAAAGCTAAGTATTCATGGAAGACTTTTTCACCCCTGACACTTTCATGCTTACATGGTGATTTCTCAAGCCACTGCAAGTTAAGGACAAGGACCCAGCTCCTGTGTGACAGCTCCTGCTTTCAGACTAGAAAGTGAAAAGTGAAATGTCCTCTATATGGGAGAGAAGTCTGCATCTTGTCAGATTTTTCTGTGGTTTATTTATTTTCATAAGTAAGCAGTAGTATTTGGGCATCTCCTAGTATTATTTATAGGCATTTCTATAGAGCTCATAATCACAGTATCTGAGTGCCTTACATTATTTATGATATGTCATTTATCTCTAGAGGATAGAGCTCTCCTCCTTTCTGCTTTGAAGATGGCTACTCATAGAGATAAGGTACAGATGATTAATGCCTCCTGCACTTGGCATCTTGTGACATGGCTGTGTGGGGAAATGTGAGTCTTTAATCATGCTCTAAAGCAGAGCATTTGGGATCAGTTGGATCTTTTTTGGATTGTACCTTTTTCTCCAAACACAGACTCCAGTCAATTTCAAAATATGAGGACAGGAAATTCCATAGAAAAAATATCAGCAACTGCAATTTTCATCTCCTGAAAACCACACGATCCAATTCTTCCTGAAGGGAACCAAGCTCTCAAAATATCTCCATCTTAGGTAGATTCTGTTCCAGCAGAACATCCTTTTAAACATGTCTCAGCTCTCCAGTATTCCAGGGAGCATTTTTTTTCCCTGTTTGAGAAGGTCAGGATGTTTCCTAAGTAGCTGAGAAATGGAAAAATGAAGCATCTTTCATACTCACTGAAACTAAGCAGTAATTTTCCAAACTGGCATGAGCTACAGGATAGTGAAAGGATTCTGAATTGCCTTGATGAATGAACTCTGTTTCTTCAGGACCACTGAAAAGGCAGCTAAGATTTGTCCTTTTAGACAAAACAATACAGAAATGTGCCATCAGTTGATAAACAGAAAGCCTTTGTCATGATAAGGCTTCAAAAACATACTGAGGAAAAAGCAGAAGCCACACCAAAGAGGTTACTTCAGAAATTGAGGTTTCTCATTGTTGAGGACTATTTTGTCAGAGTAAATAGGCTTCAAGAACTGTAAGATTTTAAACAGAACACAAGTAGTTATAACAATATATGTTGGTCACTAAGGAAAAGTTTGCTAAGACTAATTCATATACCTAAGGATGTTAGTGATCCTTAAAAGACACTGTTAGCAAAGACTAAAGAAAGATCAAAGAAAGAAAACCATCAATAAGGGTAACATTTTAAGCTCTGTGGCTTTCCTTGGTTATGTATCTTCAGTGTCTGAAGACCTTATGCAGAACTGGAATACAAGCAAACAACAGGCATTTCCTCACTGGAGTAACTAATGAAAATCTATCAACATTCTTTTTGTTAATTAAATGAATTGCACGGACTTTGCCAACACTTAAATTTCACAAACATTTCCATGATTCAGATTTCTGAAGAAAGAACAACTGCCAAAGGATGAAATTCATGAGAACATAATTTAGTTTTAAAGATATCCCTACACAGCTCCAGAAGACATTCCACGAACACACACTTCCCACTGATGGACTGATGTAGGTGAGCTACTTCTCAGTTGCTATTTCAAAACCAAGCAGCCAGCAGCTGGAGCCAGGGAGAGCAAGAACAAACAATTCAGTTACATTTCATAATCTGTGTTGGCACAGACCAAGAGGCCAAAGTCAGCAACAGAGGTAAGCAGCATAAATCAGATCAAGAAGCAAATGAACACACAAGGCCTCATCTTCCTGTTTATACCAGCACACAGCAGGAGGGAATGCAGGGAAATTAATTCAACAATGAACACACAGGGCAGAGAGAATTAGACCTATGAGGTTTGGGCTCATTGGTTTTGGTGGATGGTTTTTTTTTTGGGTGGGGACATGTGATAAAAGAACAAAAATACAGACAACCAGATTAGGTATCCCAGCAAAGGATGAGGTGCTGTGGGCTCAACTGATGAAAATCAGCACCATTTCCTTCCTGTAGCAGAGGTCCCCACAAGTATTCTAACAGATGCAGTGTTGGAGATTGCATTTTTCTGGTGCCTGAAGGTAAAAGCAGTGGTATTTTCATACCAGTCTACATAAGCTGAGCTCTCAAGTGGAAACTGTTCTGTGATTCTATCCCAGACAATATATCCTAAACCAAAATGGCTTGCTGGATTGCATGTGGAAGGCACAGAAAAGGATAGGATAATATTGGTAACTTTTTGTTGCCCTATTGGTGATGTGTTGCTGAAATGTGATGGGCTTTGCTCATTACACATTCCTGCAAAAGTTCCTTGTTGCAGACAGAGCTGACAGGACGGTGGCCTCTGTTGGCATTCCTGCTATGCAGTATCAGGAATACTTTTATACAGCCTGACATAACACCTTGCAATATTAAATTTTTGTCATCTCATATTGAGGTGGGACAAAAAAGGAGGAGGTGCCTTCCACCATTTTAATATACTTTATAATGCTTCCAGATGCTGCATGCTAGTCTCACTCAGAGATTCTCATTAGCATAAAATTTACATGCTCAGTAGGCTGAAAGATATATTAATTTCACAAAACATGACCAAAAGTTCATGTAAAGATGTCACTATTTGTAATGTCCTTGAATGCTCTCTTTCCCAAGGACTTGGAAAAAGCAATAGCAAAACAAAGCACTTGCACTTGTTCCACTCTCTCCTTCACTTGAGAAAATCCTTTAAAAACAACACTGAACACTCAGCATCCCACACGCTGAAAGCTGAGCAAGAAAACTGGTGTTCCAGAACAGCCCTCTGTATCACTGGGACAATTCCTTGCTGAGAACACATGAAAGGTTCTGACTTTTTGGGCATTATCATGGCACTTTAAGAAACACTTGGCAGTGGCAGATTGTTTCAATGATGTTGAAACAGGATACTTTTTTTTAAAAAACATTTCAATAAGCCATGGTATTATAGGTTAGGGTATCTGAAATGTTATTTAGTAGAGATACAGCTCAAAACACACTGTGGAAAGTGATAAACCATCTTCCTGACAGCAATATTTAAGCTTCTTTGAAGAAGTTTATATCCAGACATTTCACCAAAGTCTGGCTTGTGGCCAAGTACAGGTCTACACTTACAGTAATATAGCAAACACAACTATAAACTGCACAACAGCTCAGCCCTGTTAAACATTAAGATTTTAAGAAAAAAAGAATTAAAAAAACCAGACAGACATGTTTAGTTTCTCAGTCCTAAAGGCAAGAGTCTTTAGATTAGGAAACCCCTGTAAATTCACAGGATAAAAAAAAATCTTCTCTACCATGACCAACCACAACATTTTGTCATTCTGCATTTTGGCCATGCAGTATCATCTGCAGATCTCAAGAGATCAATATCCAAGATAAATTAGTTTTATGGGTTTTTTTCAAGTGTCTGAAGAGTCCTCCCAAGGTAGTACGCATTCAACTTTATAAGCATTATCTACATCATATATTTTTTTAAATATAAATTTTATGTACAGCCTTGTAAATGAACCACATCTAATTTTTTCAGAACTGTTATCTCTGAAAACACTTCAATATTAAATTTTAATTAAGTTCTAATAGGCATGTCATGGAAAAAATGTACCTTTTTTTATTACACTGATTTACCAGATTACCAAAAACCATCACACATCTACACACTGTAGCTGTTAGACACTCAGGTTCTATGGATTGGTGTAGAACAGCTTTCAAAACTGTGGGCACCAGGAGATACTGTGGCTTAAGATGCTACAGTTACTCCCATGCCAAGAATAAAACATCCCTGTGATAGTTCAAAGAGCATTTCATAGTCTCTGTTGATATTGTAATAACTTTATTAATAAACTAGCAAATTAATGCTGCTGAAACTTCTCTAACATACTTTATAATTATGGTGAGTAATAAGAAATTGATCTATTTAAACTTGTTTTCCCCCAAGTTAAAAGGAACTTCATAAAAGCATCATTCCTCCCTTGAGCCATCTCTCACCCCTCATGCCAGGGTAGGACAGGAGTGAAACAATTGCACACAGAGTATTCCAATAAGCAAAAACTTCAGAAAAGGTTTTACTGAAGATTTTTACTATGACTGACTTACACTGGGGCTCTGAGCCAGTATTTCTTTCAATTTTATGAGACAGCCCAATAAAAGGTGCTGGTTTTCCTTTATACATCTTGTTTCTCGTAGATAGAAACGAGGATTCCTATAACCATCCTGGGTCCTTTTAATGAATATTCTAAGGCTAAAGTTGAGTTTCTTTTGGAGAACTCACATAAATATATGGTAGCTTCCAAATCTGAATCAAGAAATACACATTATTAATAAGATCTATTGTAGTATAAGCTTCTGGAGGTCATGGTGTAACCTCTGTTCCTTCTTCCTGAAGAAAAAGATACCAGGAAGCTCTGCAGAATCCCAGTGTTGTTAAATATTGCATTTTAAGACCATACCACTTACCATGACCTGTAATACATTCTTGACAGGTAAAGATTTTAAAATCTTCTGAAGGATTAAAAAAATTACTACTGCAAGAAAACTGATGTTCATTAACAGCAGCTTTCTCTTTCATAGCCTCTCTTCACTTTTTATCCATTACATGTTAACCTGATAATCCTAAGTATCTGTCAAAGTTTAGCCCGGAGGGAACAGTTTGGCAGCTAAAAGAATTAAGGTTCTTAGACTTATCTAGAAATAGAATTTTCATTAAAGGAAAAAAAAAAATCCATATTTTAGAAGTTAATTTTCATCCTTTGTAAATGGTGTAACTTGCAGCTAAATCATTGGAAATTGTAACTAGCTCTACAAGTTGAAGCACCAAAAAGCTGAGTTCTGCCAAGTTCCAGCCTATTAATCCAGTATAATCCACATCCTTAAAATAACATCTTTAGAAGGATTGTAGCTATATCCATCTGTTCAAGCACTGAATATTTCATTATGTCTTACAGAAACACTGATGCATTATGGAAGTGTCATCTAGTAGTGATGCTTTAATTCTTTCTATACCTGACTAGCTAAAGACATCTCTGTTTCAGAGCAACAGAGTTAGCAGGTAAACCAACACCCTGCTTCCATTCAACAGGTCACTGGAAGTTGGCATTTCAAGTAGGATAAAAGCACAAGCAAAAGTAGCAAAACCTACAATCCACCCCCCTCATGCCATACTTCAATGTGATGTGGCTGCAAGCTACATGCAACACCCACATCTGAATGGATTAATTCCTTCTTCATGAACCTGCACCTTCTCTTGATACAGCAGAATAAGCCAGTGGGGAACATGGGTTTTTTTCAGAAAATAAATACAACAAATCAAAGCCAACACAACTTACCAGAAACAAATTTTCTCTCTTCAACTCATTTAAGAAAATAGCCAAAGGTATTTATCTCAGTGGAACCCCACAGGTGTTGAAGTCTAAGAGTCTCAAGGTCTGGACTCAGAACAACACTTCTGAAGTTTGGAGATATCTTTTAACTTCAGTGCATCCTGATTCTCACTACTGAAGCCTCATTCCCTATCACAGACATCAGCATTTAATCACTCAAAAGTACTGAAAAAAATTCAAGGTACTTGCATATATGCCTTTTTTAAATGCCTCAGTTTTCATTTTAGTATTACATGGTAGACAGTACCAAGTAGGGTCTGATATTAATTTACACTGCAATAGTTAAAAAAACAAACTTTTAATGGACATCAGCATAATTGCAGTACAAACAAACAAACCTCAGGGTTAAAAAGGTCAATTCCTGAAGATTAAAATCCATGTTATCACATCTCTCCACTCTCAGAAACTACAAAAAACTGGAGAGCAACAGTGATTAAAAACTTCTTTACCTCAATGCTACTAAAACCACACAGAAATCAGTAGAAAATTATAACTACTTTAAACCAAGCTGCAGAATTTTATGGTAAGAATATAATTTTCTAAGTTTTATAGGCATGCCCAGAAATAAAACACCAGGCCTCTATTGAGTTTTATGGGGCTTTTCTGTAAGAATTACAAACAGTGGTATTCAAACAATACTCACAGATCAGTCTGCCAGCAGCCCTGAAGCTAAAATTGTATTGCATAAATCAGGCATTGAATAATTTGGGATAATGAACAAATTCATAAAAAGTCAGTGGCTGTTCCTCAGTAATCTGTGAACAGACAAAGCAGTAAATTCATTGAATAAAAACTGCTGGCTGTGAATAGTTCACCCAACTTTACTGCTTTGCCTTTAAGGGACTGCCTGAAAGGCTTATAACTCCACAGCATTCTTGCCAGGTAATTTGTGCAACATTTTTTAGCAACAGTTAAATTAAAAAGCCCTTATGGGAAAACTCAATGAATTTAATAGAGATGAAATCAATATGGTTCTGCAAAAGTTACTCTCAAACCTTCAGCTGGATGCTCTCCCCCCATCTCAGCCCCTTCACAGTGCACACTATGGTCAAAGCAGCATAAGAGGATCCTAGAGCAGTGATTACAACTGCAGGGAAAAAATCTGGGGAGAGCACATCCAAGCCCCTGCCAGAGTTTGTTTTGCACCTGGAAGCAGACAGAACACAACTGAGGAGAGAAGCAGTTCTTACAACAACCTCAGGACGTTGATGCAGCTTTGCTTGGTACCAAACTGTGTTAAGAACCTCCCCAGTAGCTCAGTACAAGAAAAGCTTGAATGCCTTTCAACTTCATATCTGCAACAGTGTCCTGTCCCTGGAACAGTCAAGCAGCCTACTGAACTAATACAGGAATTTAATCCAAATGCAGTACCCCAGCTGACTCAGTATTCTCACAGAAAAGCTGCCTTGCAGGCTGAATTGGGTAAAATCCTGCTTTTTGCCACTCCCTCACCCTTACACCTCCTTCAGTTAATGAGAACAGAGAAGCCAATGATGAGGACAGCAAGATAAAGCCCACTCTTTCTCAGATGAATAAATATGTCCTGAAAATCCCCAGTGAGTCCCACACAATGAAAATAACTATAGGGAGTGCAGTCAATATTGATGGAGCCTCATGAATACAGGGAGGTCCTAACAAAAATCCCTTTAGGAAAAAAAGCCTCACAATACAGGTGGGTGGAGTGGTGACAATAACATTAATAGTGAATTTTACCAGACTTTGCAGTGGTAGCAGCTCAGTATGAACCCAGGCAGTATGAACCCATCATCATCCCCTGTACTCAGTTTCCACAAGGGTGAAAGAAGTCAGACAGTAAGTCTAACAGATGAAAGGTGGTGCTGCACTTAAAACTTGATTTTAACTGTAACTATGCTTTCCTTTCTTGCTGAGACACCACTTGGAAAAATGCATTAAAGTCTGCAAGAGACACTGGTTAGCATGGAAAGCCACAGGGGTGGCAGACAGGATTAGAAGATTCCATCTGCAGACAGGTGGTGTAACTTCTAAGCAATATATTTAACTTTTGTCCCTTAAATTTTAGACTTTCTCCTGATTAGATTTTTAGTTTACCTGAGTGGATACTTAAGGGAATGAAGTGCAACTGAAATCAACATGCTCTTAAGAGCTGTTTAGATTTTGTATCTTTGCTTAGTGCTGAACTCATTCAATTAAGTGCAGTTACCACAATAGTAAATGTAGGTATTACTAATTATGACACTAGATTTTAAATTCAACTTGAGTGTCTCCAGTGGCTTTTAATGTGGTGTAATACCACAGCCAATTTAAATTTAATTAAAACTATCAGTTTAACTTGGGCTACTTTTACAGCTAAGAAAACCTTTTTTAAAGCAAACACAAGTTGTACAGCTGTTCTGCAAAGCTATTCCAAATACTCATATCAGGTACAGGGAAAACCTGAATATTTGATTTGATAGATAACTACCTTTTTGCCCATCCATGCTTACATGTCCTCTTATTCTTTACTTAGCTAGAGTGGAAAAATGCACATTTCCCTTTACTTAAGGGATATATGTGCATTTTTCCACTCAGTGCTTCAAGAATTGGACAAATAAATCCCACTGATAATTACAACATGCAGTCTTATCTGAGGTTCAATCTGTTGCACTGAAAATTGTGACATCTGAAAGGGCAGACAGATATAATGGAAGATTTCTGGAGTCTGTTCTGCTGTCCTACATCACTGAAGCCAAGAGCAACAGGACTGGGCTCAGTCAATTGCTTAAGCCTCTGAGCATAAAGCTTTGTGTTCATGAAAACTGACTCATTCCTCTGCCCTTTTGAAATTCCCAGCCTGCACCCCTATATGGGAGAAGGATTATTTTTTATTTCATGCAGTGGTAGTATTTAGAGGCCCCAACAGAGCTCAGGGGCCCATTGTACTAGACACTGAGCAAGCACATGGCAGAAGGCCTGTGCTCTGGAAAACTGACAGGAAGGTGGGAGGGGAAGCAGAGGCACAAGGAAGTGAAGCAGTTTGCTCAAGATCACACAACACATCGTTAACAGGCAAGACCTTCTGGTTTTCCATGAGGTTAAGGAACTAAAGATCCCCAACATGAGGTGAACTCTTAGCACAGAAAAATGATACTTTCTTTTTAACGTTCATATA
This sequence comes from Calypte anna, assembly GCF_003957555.1. Classification (NCBI taxonomy): domain Eukaryota; kingdom Metazoa; phylum Chordata; class Aves; order Apodiformes; family Trochilidae; genus Calypte; species Calypte anna. Next base: position 15,114,801 of record NC_044257.1, read on the forward strand.
GCAAAATGTCCCTGGGCTGCCTGTAAAAAAACTCAATATATAGAATATTGTCAGACACAAGACATTGGTCTAGGATACTCACAGCTCTGACCCACTTTGGAGCTGCTGATACTCCACCTAGCTTTCAAAATGGAGGCAGACTTTAGGAGCAGAAAAATACCAAAGAATTTCTGCACAAGATAGCAAATAGTGCCCATCTTTGGCTCATATTCACTACATCATATCAAGTCCTCTTCAGGCATTTTAAGTATTAATAACAATTTGCTATTTTCCTGGAAGGGAAACTTGCACCAGTGAGTTTCAGATGTGTTCCCATTAAAATTCTAGTGTTGCCATCGATTTGGGAAGAGTATCAAGATGTTGCAAAGAAATTAGGTGCCTCAGCTGGCTGCCATCCTTTACCTAGTACAGCACCAAAACCCAGATGTAGCCCAAAATTTCTTTTGAGATAGAAGTATATGCTGAGTAGCCCCAAAGAAATGCTGCTTTTAACATGTGAGGAAGAAAAAGCCTTACAAGTGTCATCAGTTCTACTTAATAATCTGCCAAGTCAATTATTGCAGCTTTTCCCAAGACATTTTGAAGTTTCAAATGATGGAGCAGCAAGGGAACAGTACTGGATTGGCTCCAGTCTGTAGCTTTGGTTGGCTTTTTGTTAAAGACCATTCAGCCCCAGCTGGGATTTAAAAGGCTGCACAGAAAAGACCAGGCTTGCTTCAAAGCTCTTATCTTTACCAATGAGTGGTCAACTAACTACACATTTATGAATAGTTTACACTTTTAATTCTCAAGTATGCTTTCTAGAAAAGCTCATGCATGGTTGAAGTTTTTAAGATATTTATGTCTTAATGCAGCACTCATTCTAGCACAGAAATCGTCCAGGAACAGAGCAACATCCTTGTGGCACAACTGTCTGATTAAATCCAGACTAAAAGGTACTTTTTCACTGACCAAAGATAAGCATTAATCCAGTGTGTCACTCATGAAGGGGCAAGCAACCTAAAACTTTCCCTTTCCAATGCTACATTATAGCACTTTACCTAGGTTTTTCCTGGAAATCACACAATTTCCAGTTAAAACATTCAAGGACATTCTTAAAAGTATTAATTTTCCTCAATCATGTACCTGTTCCACTTGCAGCATGTTATCAGTCAAGGACTGAAGGCATGAGAGGTGTGGTAGCTGGGTCACAGAAAATTTACCAGGACTAAGAATAATCCAGGAAAAGAGGGATAAGGTACAGAAAACTTACTTTAGAAATTACACAAGAGGAAAAAAGCTTTGATCCAGAGGGCAGAGGGCACATGTGCTCATAAAGGGATCAAAATAAGGGACTGACTGATAGCTGGAACACATCCAGCACCTGGAAACTATAACTTCACCTGCTTGTTTACCTTCTTCAGGCATGGAATTCAGACTCACCTTCTCCTGGCTCCACATTCTGTCAATCTTTCTTGACCAATAATTACTAGTGAAAAATCATCCCTAATGCATCAATGCCACCACTCAAGTGAGGGGATTTGCCATTGTCATACTTTTCAGTGTGCTGCTATGGACAGTGATTGATGCATTACCACATGCAGAGGGGGGGAAAAAAACCTCACAGGAAGATTCACCTTCAATGTACAGCTTCAAACATTTCTGTAACCTGAGCTCCACAGGTATGAACTGGCACTGTGGGCAGCCAGCTAAGCACATCCCAGGATCTGTACCTGAGGTGGTATCCAGCATTCTCCTGGCAGCCCCTGCAGCCATATTCCCATCTCTTACTCACTTAAAATTACAGTCACTGAAGCATCATAAGACTGGCAACTGAAAATAAAGTTTCCTGGATTAAGACTTAAGAGCAGAGCAGAATAAAAATTAGAATAGCAGCTTGCCACCATAAAGAGTTAAAAGTCAAATTTCTGAAGAAAATCATTGCCATCTGACACAACAAAACTATACTTTTTTTTGGTTTCTATTTTTTAAAAACTAAACTAGTGCTGACTGCATTCTATTTGCCTGAATTGCATCCTACCTGCACAGTGTGCATAATGAAACCAAAACTTCATTAATGTCCAGCATAGCTTAGTGTGGTGTCAGAAATAAAATTTTATTGGAATTTGAATGCAAAAGAAAGATCCTCTCAGGTATCCTTTTAGCATTTGTTTGACAAGTCTTGCTGTGTTTGTTTTGTTTAGTTTTTTTAAGAGGATTTAAACTCTAGAAACAAAGCTGTTTGTTATATTGACATGAGAGTCTCCAAGCAGAGTTTATTTAGTATAAACCCTTGGGTTGCACATACTGAAAGGGCTCACATTCACTTGTCAGAGAGGAGGAAGAAGACACTATGACAAATGCTGTCAAACAACAGGCTCATAAAAGAGCAGAGATAGTTCTTTTGATCAAGAGAATCACAGCCTGAAAACCTGCAAATGCCAGCACTCTGCAGTATCACTTACAAATTGTTGTAACAGTTTAACACCAAATTGATACTGTACTTACAAGAGTTGCTGTACCTAAAGAAGCCAACAACAGTGTAACAGTGTTGAATTTTCATTCATATGCAATTTCCGTGGATGAGACGAGAAAACTTCTCTAAAACATACTTAATTATTTAATGGGTCAAAGTAAAATTTAAAAAATTTTTTAAAAAAGCAACAAAAGGAGAGACTGGGAAAAAGACAGACAAAACATAAGATATAATAAGATATACAGGTTTAAAATAACTGCTTAGGATATAGGAAACCTGCCTCAAATATAGCACAAATACTGCCCTGCCTAGATATTGCACAAAATAAAATTTTTAAAAGCTATCAAAATATTGAGGTAAAAGTAAGGACAAGATTTCCTTCTGGTAAGGACAAGATTCCTTTCTGATGCTTCAGCTTTCCATTTCACACCTCCCCTGAACCCAAGGGACTATTGGGATGCGCTATCCCTGCCTGGGATCTACTCATGCACTCTGATAATTGTTGCCTTCTGAAAGGCCAGTTTCCAAAGGAGATGAGATCTTCCCAGGAGAAACAAAATAAAACTCCCAACTCAGTAGGGGCTATGAAACCTGACATTCGAGAAACGTGCACTTTGAGAAAACACTACTAAAATACACAGAGCAGGGTGAAAGGGGCTGGGTTAGACTGAAAAGTGCCTTCAACATTTGGCAGCAGTTCCTGCCCTCCCATCTCAGATCCGTGCTACTGATGATGCACTGAAGTGTCCCATGACAGAGAACACAGTACCCCCAAACCATGATTGATGGTGTAATGCAAGTTGTGTTTAGAGAGCGTGGACCCGTGTTTATGCCTTGGTTACCTGGAAACCATGTGTCAATGGCTATTTTTTAATTTAAACACACAACCTCACAGAAACATTCCCACCACATGAAAGGTAGCACACAGTATTTCACTGTGGTTCTGGTTTCACTCTAATGATGTCAAAGTCACATATTTACGTTTACTCGAGCGCCTGCCAGTTCCAAGAGCATTGCAGAAATCTGTCACAGGATGCTGCTTTGACACCACCCCAGTGTACCCTTGGAGCTATAGTTCTGCTGGCATTTTTCTCAGCTTTCCAGCTGTAGAAAGACTGAACTGAATAATGCATTTTGCTGGTTAGCTGATGTGGACCTAAAGAAGGTGACTAATTGAAAGGCTCACTAAGTTACAGCGATACACACAGGAGGAATGCAACTGGTGAGGCTGCAGTGCTGAGCTTCAAAACAAATCAATCTAGCACAAATCCTTACTTCTTCCAAGAAGTTTTAATTGCCACATACCATTTCTAAAAGCTTTCTGGTTTACTACTGAATTTGCTTTGGGTTTTGGACCCAGATAATCTTGAGATGTCTACAAAGAAGGGTTAAAACATCATTATAATACCAAAAGAACAAGTCTCGAGTTGCACTAATTCTGATTTTTGCAGTAACTACAAAAAAACCCCACAATTTTAACACCAGACAGAAAGTTTACAGCAACTTGAGTTGTGCCAGACAAGTAATGGATGTGAATCTGAGAACAACTGCCTCTAGCTCCCCTTCTCTTGGCTTTGAGGTAATCCAGTCTAGGAGCTATTGGTTACTGCATTCCCCTACCAGACACATGGGGCAGTGTTTAGGAACACAGTCAGTGTCATCTACACAGAGAGATAATAATAATAATACATAAATAATAATAAATAATAACTCCTACAAATGCATTTGTTTTTCTTCAAAACCAGGAATTCCAATTTTTCCAGAATAACCACAAATGCAAATTAAAATTTAATCTGCCTCATACATACTTCTGTTATAACTACTTTCCTCATCATTGTTCCATGAGCAGTGGTCCCAGTAACTCTCACAATTAACTTTGCAAAGTTGCTTTATTGTTAAAAAAGCCTTTAAGAAAAACTCCTAATAGCAAAATTGATCCAAGCAGAATTACCTGAGTAAATGAGCAGGTATAATTAGAGATGGAGAACTCTCATGATACCTAATTATGTGCATACATTTGCTGTGGTGTTTTCAGATTTCTTTGGTTTACAAACACTGGCTATGATACTTTGGAACTCTCACGTCAGGGCCAAGCTGAGATAAAGAAACTGTAGATGAGACTATTGCATCATCAAACTCCAGCTTGCATTTTTGGACAGTAGCTTAATTGGGACTTTCAAAGATCAGCCAGAACACACAACTAATGGGAAATACAGCTCTTTTCCATATGTAAATAATAGTTCTCACTCCAACTCTCTACAAGTTTCCTATGCATTGGCAGTTATGAGGATTTTGATGATTACATATAAAGACACAAACTGTCAGGAGTCCAGCTGTATACATTCTTTCTCCCAAGAGAACAGCCACAGCCAGCCAGGACAGTCTAATATTGCATCTCACATCTGAACATCACTAAGTGGGAAAACCACTGTTCTTGTGCAAGAACCCAAACTCCACCTTTTGGTAGCACCCAGAGCCTGCCGTGTCCTGTGGTCTGTCCCCACACTGCAGATATGCATGGTATTAAAATAAGCATTTTAGCTTTACCTGCTGGTTGGCAAGGAACCATCTGGCTTCTGGTTATTTCTGTTGGACTTTTCAATGTGCATATGCACAGTTAGTAACCAGAACAGGTTAGAGAAGCCTGGGTAATCAGGGTATCAGGGCAGTGGCTATATGAGGGGTGATAAGTGTACTGGAGCAGATTCACATGCCAGCCTGCAAGCCTCTGAGTGGATGGTTTAAAAGCTCAGGTAGCACAGTGCTCACAATTCAGATTTTGCTTAACTACTTCAGTACAAAAAAGTTAGTAGAACATAAAAAATTAATTTTGATGCCATTCTGCATAAGCTTTCTGCAATTACCAAATAAAGTGCCTCTGCAGCTTCTGCCTTACAACTGAACCAAGGTTATTATCAATTTGCTCTTGATATAAGAAAGCAATTTTCATGTACTTACATCTGCTCTCAGAAGGAAGAGAAAATGGTTTGTGAAGTTCCCATTAGCATACAAAAGCAGCAACATCTGTTGGGAGTTCTAAGAGGCTTATTGCTGTCACTTAATCAGCACCACAGGCTACAGTTGGCCACCTCTGCCCTTGTCAGCACTCACGGTGTAGTTTCAAGAGATGTGGGGATAATTTGGTCACATAACAGTTCCTGCAAGGCTTCAGTATCTCTAAGAAGCGTTCTACTCTTACTTAGCTGAGGACAGGTAACCCACATATGCTGATTCGTCCTTGCATAAACCTGTAAACAGTATTGTAGCTCGAGTTATTAATCCTTTTGTATGATATGTGACTTGAGTCAAGTGGCTTTTTAACGAGCAAGACTCCAAACCTAAAGGTGAGTTCACTTCCATGTGCTGTAGCTGTAGCACCATCTAGAGGATTTGAGCTGGAAATTCCTCACACAACGGGCTGAAAAACTGGGAAACTGATCTCAAAGGTTAACGGGGAAAAAAAAAAAAACCAAAAAAAACCCAACACAACCATCACAAGAAAGAAGTATTTTGAGATAATTTTCATTCTAACGTTTATCTATAGAGTAACTTTAAAATAGTTTCATACATGGCTACATGACAGTTTCCTAAATACTTTCTCTGCATTGGTTGATACGTGACTGACCAGCAGAATGATTTGTATGACACATATGCATTAAAATCTCAAACCTTTGTACACCTGAACACAATCTGTATTTCTCTTTTTGCCAGTATTGTGTGAATAATGTATTACCAAAAAAACATTTATTTTAGATATTTGCAAGGGCTGTGAGCTAGGAATGGACTTCAAGATTTCAACTATTAAGACACATTATTTGCTTCTACCAAATTTCCTCAGAGTCTACTTGGATACAAATAAGAGGAAAAAACTGAAATGACCCAACTGCATGGCCACCAACAGCACAACTACTGGTCAGGCATGAGTTCACTCCATTTTATGGGCCAAACTGAACACTTCTGAATGTATCCTATACCTTCCATGGGCAACAAAGCTATCCCAATACCTGGTAGATCTTTACAGTTTCTTGCAATCAAGATTATTCATCATAAATAGCAAAGTTCTTCCTGAACAGAATTGATTTATCCTATTTCATAATGGCTGGCAGCAAATCAAGACTGTTCACAGCACTTCAGTGTAGCTCAAGTTCCTCAGTGTGTTTCACTCCCTCCCTACCACTTCTTGAGTCTCCAGGGTCAAGTAGAAGCAGCAAGGAAGAAACAAAAGTTTCACTTACTCACCTGAAAAATCCTCTTCCTAGTTCCTCATGGAGAATTCCATCTTCTGGCATATCCTGGGGGGGGGGGAAAAACATTGTTTTAAGTATTTTCCATCATTTAGTTCATTTTTTTCCCCAGTCTTAACTATAATTATAGAAATTGGTTCAACTACCACACTAGAAGTGGAAGCAACTGAAGCTTAAGCTTCTGACTTGCTATTTTTACCAGCAAATACTTAAACTCATTCACACAGATACGTATTTGCAAGATTTCAGTACTATATTATGAGGAGTTTCTGGTTCTCAAGCAGTATCACCCTGCTCCTGCATTCATTATTGTCTATCAAAAGAATAATTATGTTGTTTGGAATATGAATTGTCAGTTAAATTTCAAGTAACCAAGAAAATATTTTCATTTGTTGTTATGTGTCTCAGTCTGAGTGTCTGTAAGAGTCTGCATGCTTGTGTCTTTCATGCTGAACATAAATAATGCTTCCAAGAACCCTGCATCATGCTAGTTGTCTTTCTGGCTCCAGCTCAATTTTTTGTAATGCTAAGCTAATATTCTTACTGTTTTCCAAAAGATACACAGGCATCTTGCATCCATGAAGGCAAATAGTGGTCTTGAAAATCAAATAATAGCAACAGGGCAGCAGAGTAACTAGAAAGACTCCACCTTTTCATTTTTCTAAATTCCTGGAATTCCAAGTGCAGTTACTAGGGGGAGGATGACCACTATCCCTTACACTATGTTATCCTACAGTGTGCTGAATTTATTGGACTGTAGCAGCAAGGATCACTCCTGTGACCAACACCAACAGCAAGCCCAGGTTTATATTGTATTATTTAAGTTTTCGTTTAAGAGCATCTACTGATTGCATTAAACCAGAACTGCCCAGCAGATGTTCCAATCAGACTGAATAATTATACCCAAGTGCTTCCAATTCTTTCCAAAAATTAAAAAATATTTCCAAACATGCACAATAGCAGCTCTTGCTGTACCAAAGCTGCACAGGTGTAACCAATGCAAACCTGACTGCTGCCTCAACTGCTCACAGGTGACTCAGTTCCCACAGCTGAGGCAGTAACTGCCTGGGATCACCAACACCTGGAGGCACAATGCTCCTGATTACTTTCCATCCAAGGCCACAGGCTGATGGGTTAACTCCTAAAATGGCAGCTTTTGAAGTCAACTAACTTTTCTGAAAATGTCTCCCCTCCTTCAGAAGCCAGGTTTGCAATTCAGTTCTGCACCTATCTGAATACACAGCAACTTCAACACTTCTGATTTATGCTGGCCCCCTGCCAAAGTGAAACTTAATAAATGCCTGGAATAATATTATTGCAATAGATAGGGCAATCCCACACACTGAAGTTATTTTCTCTCCAACACGAGGCCGTAAACTGCCTTAAATCATGTGCTGACAAACTGTTGCAAGTTTCACATAAATCTGGGTCCTTTTAGGTTGCAGATTCATAACTAGTTTGTTAATTCTTAAGACTTCTCTGTTTTAAAAAACCAGGAGCTGCTGGCTTACCAAAATGCCAAACTTTATTACCTTGCCAACTCTTGGGAGCACAACAGCTAAAAATCACTCTAAGATCCCAGAAAGCTCCATAAACAAGATAGAAAAATCAGTGAAATTAACCCCTTGCCCTTAAAAAAATACCTTTAAGAGTGTTTTGAATGTATCAACAACTATTTACTGTGCGCATGGAGGAAGGTGGCTCTTCAAAAGGCTCATCCATGAAATCAGTTCCCTTACTATTTTAGTGAAGAACAGAAACGCACAGGTAACTTATTTATACTGGAGTGTTGGAGAAAGCAGGATATACCAATTTGGAAAGTCCAGCAAACTAAAGCAGCACACAACACTGCTTTTGAAGATGCTTTATCTATCTGTATAGAGTGATCCCAGCACAGCTCAACTGAGAAGCTTCTGCTGGAGCAAAGCACATGTGCCCAGCAGTGGAAAGCAGGGAGCAGACAAAGCTCCACAGCCCAGGAGAAGAAAAATTCTAACAAGAGGAGCTACAAACAGCACCTTTGGGATTTACTCAGCCTCAGCATTAAAAGAAACTAACAAACAAGTCCTCTCTAGCCAACAACTCAGTCAACTCACGTTAATTTCCCCTCACCTACCAGACTCCACCAAGAGAGCTCATCATCCCCAAGCCTGCCCGGAGCAGAGAGCACACTGATGGCCGTGCTGCCTTTACCAGCACCCAGCAGCCCTCTCAGCCCTAACCAGCCCCACCTGGGGTCTTCCCCACCTCCCCTGGGCTGATTTCCACCGGGGGGCGGAGCCGCCGCTCCCCATTCCCTCAGGAGGTTCCTCAGGGAGCTCCTTCCCTCCTTCCCTCCTTCCCGCCCGCCCGCCCTGAGGTGCGCTCGCCCCCACCCCGCCCGCTCCCGACGTCACTTCCGCTCTGCCATAGCAACCACGGAGCGGCCCGGCCATGGTAATGGCGCCGCTCCCCTCCGGCCACGGGAAGGGGAAAGGGGCTGGGAAAAGGTCGGGAGCGATGGGAGGGAAAAGGGCAGAGCCCCCCGAGGCTGCTTTCGGGCTCGGCGACCCCGCGGCCTCCTCCCAGGGGCCCGCGGTGGCTGCGGGGGTGCTGTGGTGACCTCTCTCCTCACAGGCTGAAGTGGAGGAAACCCTGAAGAGGATTCAGGCCCACAGAGGCGTTTTCGCTACTATTGTCACAAACGCCGAAGGTAAAACGCCCTCTGCTTCCTCCAAGTAACAGAGGTGGTAGCGGTAATGAGTGCAGTCTCTCCAAAGCACAAAAGTGTGGATTCTGAGGATCCACTTGCAGTGTTTTATGAAGGCACCATGATTTTCAGTATCCCACGTTTCATCTTAAGCCATGAACATTTGGTTTGGGGCCATTTTTTGAAGCTCTTCATGGGATGCAATGTTTCATTCAAGTTAACAGCAGACAAGTCAAGAGCCTTGACATAAGTCTTCTCTGAAGAAATAACTATGAGCATCATAATCTCCACCTATCTGAAGGAGTTACATGGTTTTTACTTATCCCCCTATTTTACAAAACTACACTTTATTTTTAAGAACCAGATCTTGATGATCACCTGGTAGGTTACAGAAAAGGAGAACATGAAACACTAAACTGTTGTTTTTGCATGTATTTTTTAGTCCATAATTCTTGTATTTGGGAAAAAAACCACACTACCACTTCACTCTCTCTTCTTCGGAAAAGTTATAGTACAAACACATCAGGAGAAAAGTATCTACTAAATAAATCTGATCTACTGTGGGAAGCATTCTTTGACCCTGCTAAACATCCACAATGTGGATGTGTCACAATGTGTTGTCACAGGAGGAAGAACAAGTCTCATCCCAAGCCACCTTTGGCTGCAGTCTTCAACACCCAAAAGGGAAGCTGGGCACAGAAACCACTTTTCAGAAGCTAGGCAGCTCAGCTTAATCTATTTTAATCATTCCTTTATTAAAAAAAAGGAGACAATTCACTCAATTTGCCTTGCCCATAGTTCAGGTGACCTCCTTCACTTCCACACTCCTCCAAAAGCCTGTTGCTCTACCAGCAGCTCTGCAACAAGAGGCAAGAACACTAGGAAGGAAGCCTAAATGTTTAAGTTATTCTTTAGAGAATGTGGACACTATAATTTGTTAAGTAAAAGTGCTTTTTTTCATAGAACTGGCAATGCAGGTCAAGAGAGAGGTGTACAGCCTGGCAAGTGGGAATGGGAAAGCAGCTTTGTGGCTGCTGGTGTTGACAGGGCTGCTCACTGAGGTGGTGTCAGAGCAAGCACTGCTGCAGCCAGTTCTGGAATCTGTTCAGTAAATAGAATTTGACTTGATCCAATGAGCACTTTGAGCTGCAAATGAGAAGTGAACAAAATCAAGCACTGAGATAACACAAATGATCCTTTTCAAGCTTGCAGGCTGATAGATATCTCAAGGGAAAACCACCAGTGTAATCTGATAGAAAAAGAACCCAGTTTGCTTATGTTCTGTGACCTGCAACAGTTGACTTCTTGGCACAATGTAGGTCAAGTAGGCTTTAGTAGGTACTGCTGCAATCCATCTCCACCTGTGGCCACTGAGCAGTATTGTGGGAAAGCTCAGACACAGCTGTGCAGAGTTAAGACAACAGCATGCTTTTTAAAGGCTGGATTCATTCTGTCTCAATTTTGATTTGCAAAGGATGAAGAACACTGCACTTTCCTTTCTCTTATGTTAGGCTGTAAAGTGCCCTCGTGTCCTGTTCAAACTTCCTCATCCTCACAAACCTGTAGAACGTGGTCGGACTGAACCCACCAAACAAGACTAGTGCAGGAAATTTGGTTTTAATTTATCATTTAGAAATGTTTTTCATTCCAAATGTGAAAGCCAAAAGAAGTCTGTACTCTGAGAATGTATTCAAGGCACTAAGAAGTCAGGCTACACAAACTAAAACTCAAAGTAGGTTCAATATCTCCAAATATTCATAATTACCACTGGTCACTCTAATTAAACTTCAAATCTTTCTGCAGAAAATCAGATTTCATTTCTATACTGAAAAATTTCAAGCAAGTGTACAACTTAAATCAATGGCAGTAAAAATACTTGAACCAATGGTGAGGCTACTTGGGCTGTTCAGGTTCCCTAAAAAGATGAAGGTCTTTGTTCTTCCTTAACAGGAACAGTTTCTTCCTCTAATATTTTTTGCAATAGAGCAAAAATTTATTTGTTCATTGAAACCTATGCTAAGTGTACATTGTTTATTTGGAAATTCTCATCAGTTTCACAGTTGAGAAGGCTCACACTGCAGCATTTCTAATGAAGGATTTATTTGCCTTCCTCTAATTTGGATGGCAGAGGCAAAGATAATTTGTCCTAAAGTAAGCATAGCCCAGTTTTAATCTAAGGATGTCACTAATGTCAACTAATTTTCATGTTATTACTAGACCTTGGAGGATCATTTAACATTTACCATTTTTATTAAAAGTGCTGTATTTGTTAAGCAATCATTTAGATACCAGGTCACATGAACCTGACACTAATTCATCACTGGTTTTAAGTGACTTACTATTTAATGCTGTGATTATATAGATGCTCTCATGCTAATGCAGTGCTTGGGAACATCTGTTTGTTTCCATTAGAACATCAGTTCCAATGTCTCTGTAATAAACATGAGACACAAGGGATGTGCCGGGTAATTCTGGACACTCCCCTACACTACACATCCTACCAAAGCAGAATTATTTCTCAAATGATGACACAGATTTCAAGTGATTCAAAAACCACTTCCCCAGGAAATTAGAGGATAGTCTAATATATATTCCCTTATTTCCTTTGCCTCTAATTCTTTACCTGGTATTCACTACTTCTGCATATTAATTCTTCTTTCATAATTAAAGTCTTCAAGTTAAGTCATATTGCACTATTTTTATTCCTATCCTCTCCATCTGGAAGAGACAATACAAATGTATGCAAAGAGAAATCTGCCCTGACACCTTGTAATCCAGTGTCTTTTTTAGTAGGTCAAATAAGTTTTTTATTAGTGAAACAAGCTTATTAAAAGCCAAACAGCTTTACACTTGTAGGATTACTGTGAAGGCTGTTTTTTGTTTCACCTGCTACCCCATTAATATAAAAAACATGGTCTACAAATCATTGATAAACCATGATTCATTAATTCATCAAAAAAAAAAAAGTTATGTGGTCATATTTTTCATAGTTGGGATCAATCCACTGTGGACTATCAGCTGTCAGTATTTTGCTGCTCACTGGAAGGGATTCTTCCAAGGGTGGTTTTGTTTGCCAAATGCAAAAGTGGCACTTCTGCCCTTAGATCCATCTTGATATTCCCCTGGGAGAGCTCCTTCCTGGCAGTGCACATCCCAAGTGAGGGGGGGTTAAAGTGGGGGTTTTACAAGACACAAACTTGGTGACTTTAAGCTGAGAAGCACCATAACTGGTGAAGTACTACAGACTGGAATCAGACAGCAGCTGGGCTCTTCGAAAGCTTTCCTAAGGAAACTCAATGTTTAATTGCCATTGATTAATAGGAAATGTGCTTTTAAAAGCATACAGATACCTGAAATCAACAGAACTCCTTTCTGCTGCAAAGCAGAAAAAACTGAAATCCTTGGTTTTTCTCTTATGATCTGCTGTATATGAAGAATGTGTAACTTCACTGAATGATTACTCGAGAATGATTTGTTTGCAGGAATTCCAATAAGAACAACTCTTGATAACTCTACAACAGTCCAGTATGCAGCTCTGCTTCAGCAGCTCACCAAGAAAGCCAGGAGCACAGTGAGAGATATTGATCCTCAGAATGATCTGACCTTTCTTAGGATCAGATCAAAGAAATACGAAATTATGGTTGCTCCAGGTAATATTTCTGTTGAAATAACTATAGAACTTCATGTTCTTTGAATTTGCTTTTAATTCCTTGAGAATAAGGCTACTGTAGAAAATGAAATTTGAAAATAAGTCTATGAAAATACAACCATATATTCACCATGTAACCAGAGAAGTTGGGTTTTAATCTGTACAGAGTTTGTTGTATTCAAGCTTGGAAACAACCATACAAATCTAGATCTGATTAACTGTCTGGATTCTGTGGGTTTTTATACAGGAAACCCAGATATATATATATATAAAGAGAGAGAGAAAGTACTGTGTGTAAATGGTATTAAAGACAGCAAATCCATTTTTTTCTCAAAAAAAGATTGAAAAAAAATCTTTTTTTTTTCCTAATTTTTTTTTTACTTGGTATGTTACCAGACTTCCTGGCCATAGGTGGGGTTTGTGTCACAGACAGCTGTGCACTACAATCACCAACACAGTAACTGTGATATAATTATTTTCTTTGAAATAGCCAGGGGAATATGGCAACTTGTTTCTCACTCATGTTAAATACAAATAGATGCTAATTTGTGAGTTATGTCTCTAAACACCCAGAGAAGGCTGAGGAGCAGAGAGGGAGCTTCAGGGATCCCCTCAGCCTCCCCTGGGGATGCTGTTGGCTCTGAGTGTGCAGGGCTGGGGAGGCTGCACAGGGCCCCCCCTCTGCTGCTACCTGCAGAGCACATGCAGGGCAGAGGGGCTGCTCTCAGGATGCATTACCTCTCCTCACTAGAATTATTTATAATGTTGCTATGAAACCAGTATGTGTGAAAGAAATCTGGCACTGTCATTAAGTGGTAACATTAGTCATCAGCTAATACTGAGATTAAAATTTTAGTTTGGTTTCTATTTTGGAGGAGAAACCTAATGCATTTTTAAATCATGTTTTTTGCTCATTGATTTGAACTGATGCACTTGATTCTTATTCTGCATTTGCCCTTCACTTCTATTTTAGAGGTGATTTTTTGACATTAAGACATGTTGACCTGAAAATAAGTTGGATAAAATGTGAGGCTTTTGCTAGAAGGGAGATAAGTTGTTCAAAGGTTTGACTGTATTTTACTATAATAGAAGATGGTAAGTGAACCACCTGTGATTTCTATTAAGTTGCTTTTGGATGAAAGTGACAATGCCAGAGTGCAGCTTCTTAACTCTCCAAAGCAGATATGACCCTACTAAATTCACTGGAGACTTTCAAGAAATGGTTCATTTAAAACAGATAATGGTAAATAGCTCTCCAACTGAATTGTTTCCAAAATTTCCCTGGGCTTTTAGAACTAGCAGGTGAAGTCTGGCATGCTTAGAATTTATTTACAGTAGAAGTCTATTCAAATATTTTTTGCTTTTTTCATGTCTAGATGGGGTTCTCAATTTTCAATAAGTGAGTGAGTGAACTGAAAAGTTTTCTGCACCTGCAGAAGAGGCTCAAAAGTTGATCTTTCAAAAGAAGATGTCAAAAGTTTTTTATTATAACAAGAGCTACCTTCCAGGTGCTTATCTTGTGGCTTTTTTCATCTTGTTTAAACATCTTTCCAGCTTCTTGAAAGCAGATCTGCTGCTTACTGAAATACTTCATATATGGTGTAGTTAAGCTTTATGACACAGGGATTTTTTTATCTGTAATCTCAGATTGCTGTACAAAGTACTGACATTTTCTATTTTATATATATATAAATGTCATTACTTTTGTTTATGCTTTAGAAACAAATTAAAAGTTGGGAAAGAATAGATGAATAAAGAGCATTTACCAGGAAATAAGATAAAATATTTTAACTAAACACATTTATATCTTTTTGCAGATAAGGAATATCTCCTGATCATTATGCAGAACCCAGACGAATAGTCCTACTATGGCAATATTTTTAGAGACAGTGATGTAGTTCTACTTGTTAAACTAATATTACTTGTTGCTATTTAATATTAAATGTAGCAGTAAGTCATTTTACATAACAGTCATGATGGAAATGTTGCCAATTTAAGCTTCTCGCTTGTAGCTCTATCAGTTTGTGTTTGAGCAAATCATAATGCATATACCAAAATATTGTAAGTTTATCTTGATATTTAGAAGAGCAGTAATAAAGCAAAATGCTTAAAACTCTCTTTGATGGATGTTCCAGCTATTCTTGCAATGAAGTAGTTCTCTCTACACTGCTAACATGATGTTGGAGGAGAAATCACACCTCATGGGAAGTTGTAGATCACATCCATATGTACATCTGTAAATGCATCCCTGTGACTTAGAGTAACCACAGTGACACAAATCAAAGATTGCAGCTCTTGTCAGTGATGATGGACTGGATATTGCCCTGTCTTTAAGTCCTGTTTTTAAGTCTTTTAAGGGAAGAAAAGTGATAGAAAAACTGTCTTTTAACATTCTTCAGTTTCTACAGATGGAAACAATATCTTCAGTGAATCTTTTCATTACTGACAATTTCAAGGAAAGCTGAGGCTGCACTCCTATGCAATACTGCTGTTAATTTGTTGATAATGGTAAACAGTGGTGTGATTAAACCAAAAACTTTGGTATCTATTTAAGCCTTTAGATCCAATACACAAGTTATACTCCCTAGTGAC
The DNA here is from genome assembly GCF_003957555.1 of Calypte anna. Taxonomy (NCBI): domain Eukaryota; kingdom Metazoa; phylum Chordata; class Aves; order Apodiformes; family Trochilidae; genus Calypte; species Calypte anna. The sequence continues at coordinate 15,130,430 of NC_044257.1, forward strand.
ATGGGACAAAGGTTGTGTTAAAGATCAGAATGTTTCCCAAATGAGACCCATGTTTCTGCAGTGGCACCAGAGATCAGATGAGTACTGTTGAGTGGCTTTGAAAGAGGTGCCCTGATAAAAAGCCACCTACAAATCCATTCTGTTTAACAGACATGCTTTATGTCTGCTTTGGGATGAGCTACCAAAACCCTTAAGTTTATTTTCCATTATATTTTCCACTTCTGCTGTGATCATTTAAAAAATCCAACCTATTTATTTCTAGGCAGTATTGAACATTTATTCTCATAACATCCTGGCTTGTCACATGCCTGCCAGTTCAAAGTCTAGATTTTTAATTTAAGCACATACAACTAGTGCTGAATTCCAACTACTTCTATATATTGGGAGCTAATATTTTTGTTTCAGTAGTTTTTTCTAACAGCATTAAATTCTGTGGAGGTTTCATAGTGTAAGTCCAGGAAACTGCTGGAATTACAGTCCCTGCTACAGTTTTCTATTGACAAAAATAATCCTGGTGTTGCAATTCCCAGCATCACTGAAAAATGTCCTTCAGCCCAAAGAACACAGTGGTGCATTGCAAAGGGAGAAGCTTGGAGGCTGGCAGACTTCCTTCATTTTTGCCTTTCTGATGCATGTCTTGGTTCCCTTTACAGACTTTAATCCAGTATTTATTAAGCAGCTGATGATTGCTGTAGCTTGATAAAGCACTCCAAAAGACACTTAAGCCAAATCATTAAAATTAAACACATGCTAAATCATTTTACTGAAAAGTGTTTTTATGTGGAAAAATGGCCTTAAGCAGATGTGTGTCGTTCTCCAAGGGTCAAACACTGCTCACAAATTAGTTTCTTCCCCTGTTCCTCTGAGAGGCAGAGATGCACATAAGAGGGCAAAGTTTGGTCCATTTATAGTGATGTGCATAGTAACAAATGTTATGCAAACACATGGGCTGAGCTGGGCTTCTGCAAGCTGCTTTTACCAGGGCAATCTCTAATCAGGTTTCCTTTAGAGCACTAGAGTATTGCACCACTTTGGCAACATATTGACTAGGGAGCATAAATTTGAATACTCCATTTTATTCAGTGGTCATTTGATCCTCATTTTTGTTAACAAAAGCAAGCTGAACATGTGTAAACTTTTCATTTAGGTCTTTCAGTAGGAAATGGAAGTAACAAGAGTGAAGTCTCCAACAGTCCTAGTGGAAACCCCTCATCAGCACATTGATCTGAACAAAGATGGGATGTCAACAAGAAACAGAGAACAGAGTTGTCCAGACAAAATGCAGGGAAATAAAATTTTAAGTTATCTGAGCACCACAAAAGCATAACACCAAGTCATTTAAGCAAACCAGCTTCAGACTTTCCTAGTTAACAATTCACTGGGTGGAGACAGGAAAAAAATAGCATGAAAGAGATTAATTTCATAGGTGATCCTTTTGTCAAGGGAATGTTGAGCATGTCAGGAATGGATGCTGTTCACTGAAAGGCAGCACTTGGGCTGAATTGCTACATGCTAGTTAGGCAATCAGCCAAGGAATAAATTATGTCAGTATCATGTGTTTGGGGTCCTCAAAATAAATTGAAATAGAAATTTCTCATACGCAGCAGTATTATATATGTGTAAAGAGTTTTTTAAGCATGTATATATAATTAGTGTTAACTTCCTGAGAGGTGCTGGACCACACTGAATTCTCTGAAGAAAGCATCTGATCATGGGTGTTAGAAATAGTGAACTTGAAAAGGGCACATTAGTCAAATATCACAATCATCTGAAACTGCAGTTAGGAATTTAATATTATTTTGAAGATTTATTCAGTTAGTCTTGGCACTAAAGATTGACAGCAATACTTTCATTTAAGGATTTCCCTAGCAAGAGGAATCAATCCCAGCTCCACTCTCTCAACTAAGCAGAACACAAGTTTTGGGGCACACTCTCAGAAAGAGCCACAGTTGTCCTAAGTAAACTCATTTTATCCTTTAATTATGTTTTAATTATTAAGTTACAATCTACAGACAGCAAGATAATTCCCTTCTTGATTTTTCAAATCTCAGGCAGCTGAATTAGAGTAGCCAGGAGAATTCCAAGTTTGTGTTCTCTTCGCCTGGCACCTGAACAAATTAAATATCTCAGTTTGTAGAAAATTCAGGTCATAATGGCAAGGTTCACAGCAAGACTTCATAGTATCCATGGGAGAAAGGAAGACTGATGCTTGGAAAGCAAGCCCAGAATTTCCTGAGTTAATTAAGCATTACAGCAGAGGTACATCATGTATCTGCTGTGACTGTGGCATTGGTTTCAATCCCTCTGAATTTCAGGATATTTGCACTTGGGGACTTGCTGGGGGTAGAAACAGGTAGAAAACTGTAGCCACAAGCAGGAAAGTAAAGGCCATTGGGGGATCTGAGCTGATTCTTTGAGCTTTATGGACAATTTGAGAAAGAAAAAGGTTAACTCTCCTTCAGGATGCAACCATGCAGAAAATCAGCCAGTACAAATACAGGTAATTTTCAACCATCTCTGCAAATGATCCTTAAATAATAAAGGAAGCTCTCAGAAGTTATTTCTGAAGAATTTTCAATAGTTACTTTGAACAAGGTACAATATTTTCAAAAGCAACACTGATTTACCTCCAAGTTTCAAAGTTCTTCAAAGTGGATGCATAACAAGAGGGCATCACTTGTAGCTGCCCACATCCTGCTCCAGACACCTGGGATTTGTGTGGTGCTGCACTGGGGAATTGTCCTCTTTTCCAAAAATACAGAAGTCTACCTTTGGCCCAAGTACCCTTTCAGTTGCCCTGGCCCTGCAGTATTGATTCCAGTGAAATTGCTTCTATCTAAAGCAGTGAAAATAATACACACAATATGCCATCACCTTGAGTCTGTGCCAACTGGGTCAGAAAGAAATCTCAATGTGCTTTCACTGCCTTGTTTTCAAAGACACTGAGCAGGAAGACAATTGCACTGGACCATTCTTTGGTGAAGATGGACAGGAGTCAGCATTAGTTACCAGATGGCTATAGGTTTACAAGGTATTGTTCAAAGGCCACGTTTGCAAGGTGCAAAATAGCTACAGAGAGGTTCAGGCTAAGAAAGTTTGCTATAATATGGCTCATCATTAAAAAAAAAAATAGCACTCAATGGCACTTTACACTTCTCAAAGCACTGCAGGAGTACAGAGAAGAATGTTGTACTGGAGAACTTCAGGTATCACAGAAGCCAGAAGAAGAAGAAGCAAAGACTCAGCTTTCGGTGGTTTTCATATATACAAACTCCATAATTAAATTAATGAATACTGCAAAGTATGACAACAAGGGATATATTACTTAGCACATGGAATGAAAACTCCAGGATCCAATAAAATGATTCCTTCCCCCTCTTGCTCCTTTTCCTAAGGGGAGATGGAACTTCTAGGATTTTGACAAAGCTATTTGACAAAAATTTGTTGGTGATTTTGCCAAGGGCTAATCCAGAACATTGTCTTGGGAGCAGTGTCACCTTATTACAGATAAACCTCAGTGCCTACTGTACAACTGCTGCTGATGATCTGAGTACTTAAATGTAATTTTCTGCTAAAATCACCTGGAAATCTCATGGCCACCTTTTGTAAGATTTCTGAACTACGAGTGGCTTGCAGTATCTCACAATGTCTGGCTCAGGCTAAAACCCAGAACAATAGAGGCAAAGGTAATGAATAAATGATAAGATAGTTAAAAGAGTAATTAAGCTGTACCATTTCTAGAAGATATTCTTACTGTCAGTTGTTAAAAGCTGCCAGTTTCCTTCTAATTTACTAAGTAGTGATTTGAAAGAGAGAGTGCTCGTTGCTATATTTACCTTTCATGTGAAAAAAAAATCATGGCTGTAAGACTTAAACTCAATAGGCCAACTGTGTGACTGCCTGCACGTGTGTGAGGCTGGTGGAGAAGAAACTGGAAATGCTCTTATCTCTGAGCAAGTCAAAGAGTAGAGGTAGGTGGAAAATTAAAACTGTTCCTAGTTAAGCAAGGATTTTATTTGCTGTGACATTTTGTTAAGGGAAGTTTCTAGCTAAACCATAATCCAGATTAAAAAAAAAAAAGACTGACCAGAGTCTTTACTGTTCCAGATTACTGTTAATTATTGAGTATTCTAAGGGAACTTTCCCAGTGAATTATTCCAGGTGCCTTCACAATATACTTGCTGTAGTCTCACATGACAAAGCCATTGTTGGCCTAAAGGGCTAAGAGTTTGCAGGACCTTAGGTTTTGCTCTTTCTACCAGTGATTCAGCAGAACAACTCCACTGACCTAAATGAAATTATTCTGCATTCATACAAGCTCTACTTTCCCCTTATGCATTCCACTTTGGAAGAATTTCAGAAATAAAAGAAAGACTCATGGTTCAGCAAAACAGAAGAAGTTTCAGTCAAGAAAATTTAGTGCCCGCAGAATATCACAGCACTTATTTCAAACAGTTTTATCCCTGCCCTCTAGGGAAAGAATCACAGACAATTTCTACTTATTTACCCTACTGCAATCCATTAATAAGACCACTGTAACTGTATTAGTTTCCTTAATTTGTTGCAGAGGTGCCTGTGCTGATGCATTATTGCCCATACATTACTGCTTAGCTGTAGGTGCACTGTAGAGATAAGAAATAGGTTGTGGCTTTTAGCAACAGCAGCCTTGAAGCCACAAGGCTGTTGAAAGACTGGGCACCACTGAGGTACCAATTATATGCAAAATTTCATCTGTTCCAACCTCAGTGAAGTTGGCACTATGGTTGGAAGTGAAGGGATAGGTTGTTCTTTTTAAACTGGGGATGGTATCCTGGGTTTTCATGTATTTCACACCCATAGTAACATATCTCACCTTCTGCTTTGGGTTAGAACATCAAAAAACACATTTTAAAGACATTAGATCTTGTTTTCAGCAACTCATAGTTAAGTTTTCCATCTACTTTCCCTCCCCTGCTGATATGAAATTTTTCCTATTGTCACATTTTTATTACTCAGAAATTCATTTTTAAGTGTTCCATTGATCACCATTTCCTCTTCAGGGAGGTCATGTATCCTCACATCATTTGCATTCAAAACAAGGAGAGCTGCAAGGAGAGAGGAATTTATTCACACATCATTACTTCCACCAGATGCCGCATTAGAAGTTGCTCTAATTTGTAGAATTTAGATGGAAAGTATCAACACCCCAAAAAATGCCCTGAGTCCTTTAGGTGTGGAAGTAGGTTCCCTGGATTCCCAGCAAAAGAAAGAGGAAAAACAAGATACATATTTAGGAGGAGGACTTCATTTTACAGTGTCTTTTTTGACTTCTGCTGTAGATCACACTCAAAGACAATATTTACTCAGTGCCTGTGGATCAGATAAGCATGGGAATAATGGATATACAAATATTAAATGTGCACACTACAAAAAAAAATATCCTCACATGAAAATCTGGCAACTGAATGCTTAAATTAACACTAGCATATTAAAATCAGGGCTTTTGTGAGCAAGCCTGCTATCTTCAGCTTCTGTTTCACAAAGAATAACAAAAGGGGATATTTTCTTAGAGCAGAGGAAGGCATTTCAAATAACATCATGAAAGTAAAAGCCTTATTTCCTAAACAAATGGACCAGCACAGGCAAGCAATGGTCTTTACCTGTTATCCTTTACTACTTATAAGTATTAATGCTGCTGGAGGAGATAAAGGAATCTAGAAGGTGCTTCATAATTTCAGCTCTCCTCAGACACCCTTAGTGGCAGACGTTTCTAATATAGATAAGAAAGATGGAGCGGATATTAAAGTGGAACATCTCCCCATCTATTCTTTGTTATTCTAGCAGAGATTTACCTCGAGCACTTTCTCCATGCTGCAGAACTGGTGTCAGTTATTGCAGATGCCACCTTGGTCTGCCCGAGAGCAAAAGGCAGAGCTGTGTGTTAACACTCCCCATCAGTGAGGGATCTTGGATATTGTACATTATATTAAGAGAAAGGGGGGTGGCAGTGGAGAGGAAAACTGGGGAAAAAGAAGAAAAAAGGAAAAGAAAAAAAAAGAACAGAATTGTTGCCTTCTTCGGTAAGTAAATAAAGAAAAAAAATTAAAGTATTATAAATTATATATTTCTATTCTTATACAGATATACTTTCAGATATGCAACATCTAAAAACAATATATTGCAGGCAAAGGTGGGAATTCTTTTCTAGTTTTTAGCACTTTTCTGCTGTGACTTTACACCATTTTTCAATGGTAACAAAAGCCCCCGTGCAACACACTTAAACCTGTGAGCAAAAGCTTGCATTATTTTTTATGTTGATGTCTATCTAGCTCAAGAATCCCCAGTGATCCATAGCCCACAGGCTGGAACCACAGGAGTTCGCTTTCTTGTCTGGCCATTAGGTGGCAGACAGCTGAACGCCCATCGCTCTGCATCGTGTCCTTCAGTTGATGTAACAAGCAGGAAAATCCTCCCGCTCTCTAAAATCGCTTGCTTCAAAGAATACAGCATCCCAAAGGCCTCCAAAGTCCCATTCCTTCTTTTTACTCCCAAGCCAGGCATTGCAGCAACCCAAAGCCTGTAATGAAAACACACAACAGCCATTCCTTCCTCTTTCCCTGGCAGTCAGTTGCACTGAACTTTAAGCAGAAAGCATCATCCTGAGCCCCGTTCCCTACAGTTTCTGCCCTGAGGATTAATCTCTGCAATGAAGTCATTGGTCTCATCTCAACTATGACTGATTTCCCCATGGCAGGATTTCTCAACACCATGAGAAAATGCTTGACGTTGCTCTCCTACTAAAGAGCAGTTTAAGCAAGGGAGTGAAACTCCACACTCACAGCCTCCTTTTTGAAGCAGCACTGCAATATTTGCAACAGTGTTTATCTACCTGTGTCAAACAGACTTTGTTTTTCATGAGCTTGTAATAAAATCTACACGCACCTGCTGACATCAGAAGGACATCCACAATGCACAAAACCCAATACAAGCACAGAAACACATCTCAGAAATGCAACCCCTTTCTGTTCTTCAGATATACGAAAACCCAGGTATATGAAAACCATTTCTTGGTGTAATTGCATTGTTAATCTTTGAAGGATGCCAAAAGATTAATGGGAAATGCTCCCCTCTGTCACATCAACATCAGCAAATTTCCTGGTCGACTGAATGAGGTGTGAGAGGTACTGGTGAAAGACCTGTGAACATATGCATCAACAGCACAAGAGACCTTCAACAACTCAAGCTCTGGAACCACTGTTACATATACATCTTGACTACCTATAGCCTCTGTCCATATAAATGGCACCAGATAGCAGAAAAAAACACCCCAAACCTATTGCTGCAGATTGCATTCTTGCTCAGCCTTTCACTGAGAGTCAATAAATGCAACTCCTGCACACATGAAAGCTGCTGTAAGAAAAAGGAGTATCAGGTTTGGGGATGTTTTTTTTCAACAGAACAGTTTCATGGGATTCTTTGAATAATGTCTGCATGAAGCATGGCCAAGTGCAGGTTAATGGGAGCCTTTATCTGTGGGATGCATTGAGAGTGGGGATAATGCAAATGGACCTGCACACAGAGCACTGCCATTCCTCAGCATGGCAAACAGCACCAGGTTTAGCAAATGCAGTCAGGGTGAAGTATCCACAGGAGCAAATTTACACCAGAGGTAGGAGGCATTATAAAAGTCACAGTTATATCAACAGACATCAACATAATCTGTTAGTCATTCATGAGTTGTATCCCATCCACACAATTGACTTCCAGAAGATTTTCTTTAGAAGTCCAAGACACTCTGTAATCTTCCTAAATTCAGATAAAGAAATGAATGCTCACATGCTGCTACCTGAAGCATGGAGGGACACGCTTCAGGTAATATGAAACACACAAAAGCTGACTCTAAAATTGTAAGAGGAGAAGCCCAATGCTCCTTTGCAAAAAACCCTTTCTCTAGTTATGTATCAGCACTTTGAGTTCTCATAATTCTGTTATTTAAAGAGGTGTTGGACTGTAGAGATCTGTTTGTTTGCCAGATCAGTCTGTGCAAGTTCAAACCCCCCCTATAAGGCTCCAGTATGTGGCAATAAATTGAAAAGGGGCTGAGTGTGTTAGGAAGGGAGAGTTGAGTAAATCCTGCAGTGCTCCACTATGAAGTGGGAAAACTCATTTCAGCACCACCTGATCTGAGAAGAGTTTCTCACCTATGGACCCTGCGTGGTCCCAGGCCAGCTCCTTGATTGATCCACTCCTGATTCAGCACCACGAGGGAGCAGATTTGAAGTCAACCAGACAAGACTCCATCCCTCACTCAACCCTGAGCCACTCATCAAATCAACCTTGCCCACTTGCACAGCCACTTCATCATCTAGCTGGGGATTCAGTCATCTGCTGTAGCAACAATTACTTCTGCAAATTAAACTCAAGGGCTGTGCACTACATTATCTTGGACAGAAATTAATACTTTGGTGTGCCAAGATTTGAAAATTTGCTCAAGAAAGGGAGGCCACAGCTGCTAGTGCCTGAAATACATGGTATTTCAGGACCTGTTCTAAGCTTCTTGTACCATATTCTCCAAGCAAAGAACAACACACACCATGGCCACCCTGCACACAGGATACAGACTATTTTGTGATGTCATAATGGAATCTGTCATTTAAATGTGGAGCTTATTTTTAAATTCTCCTTGTGGGAATGAATAACACTGTTTTATTCCATTAATAATGTCAGGAGATATTTTATGGCCTGCATTCCACATGCTCTGGAAATAATTTTAACAAATACCATATCACAGTGTGTGTGCTGCTGCACAACAGATATCATCTACTTATGCTGTCTGTCAATAGAGTAAGAGATAAATATGAATCCCACATGTGGGAAATTGTCAGTATTACAGCACACAAGAAATCTTAGTGAATTGTCTCATAATGTATTATTCATTAGACATAGTACTTGAAGACCAAGAGCTCCCATGACTACAGTATAAAACCAGTTTACTCACAGTGTAAACCATGAGTTCAAAACCACATCCCAACGTAGCTAACAACCCTTTAAGTCATCAAAGAAAAGCACAACAACAGAGGTTATTGCTCAGTGCAGAATGACTAAAACTGGCAAATACATACTGTAGATGTGGTCATTTACAGACATCACACTTCACCTATTTCCAGACCTAACTCTCGTAACATGACACCACTACATTAGACCCTTAGGTCTTCCCTTGTTTACTTTGATTGTAGGCAGATTATCTTTTAAAACATCTTTATTTAGCAGCACTGGGAACTGTAACTGAGCTGAAATGCACGCTGAATACTTTGCTGAACTGTGCAGCCTATTGCTCCCTCTGTGCTGCACTGTCCTGAAGACACTCATAATATGACACAGAATTACAGCTTTCAGGAGTGCCTACATGACTTTAAAGTCCACGTGTTTGAACTGGTTTTGGTATTTTTTTTTTCTGAGATTTTTAAAGCCCAACCAAATTTTAAACTTGCAATTTTATGGGCAAAAATATTCCTGGTTTCATTCTGCAACTGCAGAATTTTAGCCCACTTGCCTGTCTTAAAACTTTTCTACAGCATTAGTATGCATGTGCATGTGTTATCACTCCTGCTACAAAACTACTTACATACCACCCTTTTCTAGCAGCTCAAAAGATCCCAGCTGGATATTCATGTATAATTATTTTCACACAGTCATCCTCTGCCTGGGAGACTTCACATTGGCCTGTCAGTGGAAAGAACTGCTGTAAATTATTTTTGGTCAATGTTTTACATATGCAATGAACAAATGCACAAAGACCACATGATGGATAAATTCAGTTAAAACCTTTTTTTAGACCATTATTCCTAGTTCTAGACCACACATGACTGATTTAACAATGTTTTGATGATGGAGTGGGAGAGTCCCTGTAGCTATAGCAAGAAAAATACACCCTTCTATTCCAGGGGATGTTTCTACCCATATATCTAAATTACTGAATCAGCTATCAGTGTTCTAAAGTAAAAGTGTTCATGACTTCTCTTTCTGCACTGTCCCTTTCTGGTGGTTGTACTTCCCTTCCCATCATTATGCTTTTCCCAGCCAGTGGCTTGGTTGTCCACATAATTTCTACCTTTGTAACTTGACTGGTTCCTCCCATTAACACATTCAATTTTTTTCTTGCTTACATCATTTTGGTGCATTCAGTTCAGAATTTCCTTTCTGGCTTTTTTAGAGCACTTGGCTTTGGCCATTTACAAGTTTGGCCACATAGCAGAATGGGAAAAAAAGGAAAATGAAATAAAAAATCTCCACACAGAGTAAAAATAGAACAGCAACATCCACTTAATCCTTTTCAACAAATTCCTTTGACACAGACCTGAAAAATAAAACCATTATTATCCATGAAGCAGATAACCCCTGTAACATGGTTCACTCCAGAAGGAAAAGCCTCTGACCCAGGGAGTCCACATGCAAACCCCACTTTCTTCTGGGAGGTGACATGAAGGCACAGGGCTCCTTCCAGCACCCACAGCCTCTGCACCACCACCTCAAACCACCCAGCTCTGGACATGCAAAGCAGAAGCAGAGCACTGCTACCAAAGCTCTGCTAACATAGACCCCAGGGCAGCATCCCCTGTGCTGTGGTGCTTTTCATGGACAAAAATGTGATTTTGAGCCTCTGAGTGGCTGGCTGGGTACCTGGTTCTCTCCCACCTCTTTCCATCACTATTTTACTCTTACTTTACTTCTGTTGACAGTGAGTAAGAGCTTATTTTCCTAAACACTGTGCAGCCTCCTGAACCTGCAGCTTGACATCAAAGTGCAGGTACCCCCAGAAGTGTAACCATCCTGGTGAGTACAGAGTTGCTCTACAGGCATTACACAAAGCCAGGAGATGAGGGTGGCTGACCAGAGTTCCAAAGACTGTGGAAAGACACCAGGCTTCAAATATAACTGCTGTGACTTCTTCCTTCCCTGCAGTTGTCCATGGCACCAAAGGCAAGCTGGTGGCTTCCTAACCATCTTCTCATTAAACTCAAAGAAAATTTGTTCTCTGACTTCATTAGGAGCTGCCTCAGGCCTTAAAGACTTGGAAAAAAAGGCTTTTAACTGTGTGCTTTTTCCTTAAATTAAAATTTATAAAGCATCTAAAACAGCCAAGGATTTTTATTTTTAACTACTTTTCAAAAATGAAAAGGAACTTAGAGGAATATTAATTAGCATTAGAGCTGAGGACCTGCAAGGCCCTTTCAGCTTGGTATGGTTTGAAACAGCTTGTTCACAAACCACTGGGTAGGAAGTTTCTGACACAAAGAGCAGAGTTTGAACTCACTTCTCTGTTCCAACAAACAAACAAGAAAGACACAAAAAATGTCTCTTGCTTGGTTAATTGATATTATTCTGATTACTGTTTCCATGACCACCAGCTTTACATGTCTTAATGGCTTCTTCTAACCTTTAAGGCACCAAAATTATCTCACATCCCAGCAGGTAAAGCTCACCCAAAATTTTCTTTAGAAATTATTATGCCTTAAAAAAAACAAACAAATAAACAAAAAATGCAGTTTTGTTTTCATACCAATCATTATGCCTTTGGATCATCTCAATGAATAATAGCACCTATTATGACTTTTAAACTTGACAGATGTCAGCTTAGCATCAGATTGAGAAGATAATCAAGTGTAACTTATGCTGTAACTGAGTAAATTGCAGTAAACAAGGAGCAAAAGTCACTGCCAGTAAACAGAGCAGACGATAATTCTAAAACAAAGTCTGTGGTTTCCAAACTGTCTGCATTTCATTTTAATCTTTCAGAAGAAGTAGCACAGAATAGGCTTTTGTTAGTGCATTTCATACTTACCCTTACAGATTATTAATTATAGCTCTAAAAAAAAAATAAATTCTAGCTAAAATTGGCTGAATAATTCATAGCAGTTACACTTGTCTGCGAGTGTTTTCTGCAAGTAGATAATGATCCTCTTGGCTGTACTCATTATTTAAAATTATTTGCCAAATACCTCCTACAGATAGCTCTTGATCAATAGTTATTTAGGACCCTGTTGTTACAAACATTTAAAATTTATATGCTAGACATTCACAGCTTGATATTTGGTCAAAAACATACCCCTATCATTTGCTTGTGTACGCTGGTACTGTGCTCACAGAGCCACTCAGGCGTCCTCACCAATGCCACAGACCTGAATTAATCAGTACCATGAACCTTCAGCACTGAGCAGTAGCTGTGCCTGTCAGGTACAAGCCTTGTGTCTCCTCCTTGAGTCAAGACCTTCTGCTCCACAGACATGCAAAAAGAGCAAAGATCTTCTTGCCTGGAAAAGTGTCACATGGCAGAGAGAGGTGGCAGGGACAACACGGACACAGCATCGCGATGCTCTGCACGCAGGGACAATTGGTTTGGAAAGTAATTATCAGAGATGAAAAAAGGAGGGGAACTGAAATGATTGAATCCCATCTTGTCATGCATGAGGCAGAAATCTAAGTCAGCTGAAACACCAGTATGAAATCCCTAGGAAAGAGATTTAGCCAACTTGGCAAAAGCAGGGGTGTTCCAGATGTGGATCTTGCAAAGATTCTTTGTTTGTGAAGACAACATCCAAATATTGCAGGACTTGTAAGCATCTGATGAGCCAAAACCTGGCAGCAGATGCTGTAGTATAAAGCCATCTTCCACCAGTGAAGTCACTGGAATTACTCTGGATTTACTACAGCACAAGAGAGATGAGAATATTTCTGAGTGAGAACTTCAAGACAAGAGGGCACAGTCTCAAATTGTGCCAGGGGAGGTTTAAGTTGGAGATTAGAAAGAATTTCTTTACGGAGAGGGTGATCAGACATTGGAATGGGCTGCCCGGGGAAGTAGTGGATTCTCCATCCCTGGAGATATTTAAAAAGAGACTGGATGTGGCACTCAGTGCCATGGGCTGGTAAGCACGGCAGTAGTGGATCAAGGGTTGGACTTGATGATCTCAGAAGTCCCTTCCAACCCAGCCAATTCTATGATTCTATTATTCTGCTCCTTGACAATCTTTAAGAAACCAGAATTCCTTGCACATATTTCCCGTAGTTGCTATAATTAAAAGTGATTAATCTTTGAAGGCAAACCAACCATTCTGCTCTAGCTCAGCACCAAGCCTGATCTCAGTGCAGCACTAGCAGGAAGGTTCTTGTGACACCCTGAAGCCCCATATTAGTTTTCCATGCCTCTTAATGTAGACTCTGAATCCATGACTTTGTTGGGACCAGTGTGTCACCAGGATAAGGAGTGTAGCTGATGCCTTTACTACTCAGAGTAGTAACCTTCTTGAAATAAGCCACAATTGTTGCTAGAGTTGTTATGGTTGGAAGAAACATCCCCTGTACATCAAGTCAGGAATTTATACCTTTAGTAACAGACAATCCACACCATCACTTGCCTTTTAGTCATTAGACCTTAAGACTAAAATCAGAATGAGGCCCTCCAGGAAAAAATATTGATCTGTAGAGATATTTTCTCACTGGTTTATTTGGTACACAATAGTAAATGGGCTGTCACCCATGTAGCTGTTTGTGCACCATTTGCCAGATGTTGTTTGTGTGTCCACAGCAATGCAGTCATATTAAAATGTATGAAACTGTGATTTTTGCTGGCTGCTCAGTAATTCCACAGCTTCCACCGACTGCCTTGGCTTGATGCAGGCTCCCAGCAAGATGCAGTTATACAGACATTAACTGCAGATTTTCCTTCTTCATTGACCTACAGTACAAGTCAATTAGTGGCTTAATATTACTCAGACATTCATTAAAGCTTGAAGTGGGCTGAATTTCAGCTGTTTGATCCTTGGTGTTTCAGAGTCTTCAGGGAGAACATTTACAATTGGTGGGTTGTGACCACCTACTTTTAGAGGAAAACCACAGATCTTCTCTGTAATAAACACTATGTTATCTGGTAAGAATTAGTACTGAGTCAAAATACAGACATCTTCTCCCATTACTGGTTACTTGGTGGCCAAGTTTTACTGTGGTCTTACAGAGATGCTGCTTCTGTTACCACCTGCCTCATTATTATGTATGGATTGGATTGGATTATATTTTGACAACTCCTGGCTCTGCAGCATCCCTTTCTGTTCTCTACCCCATTATCTGATAGTCTATTAACACCACTTCAATAAGAAAACGGTGTTTAGTGGCAAGATAGTACCAGTAAATCATCACGATTCCTTTTAATAATTAAAATAGGAAACAATTCATTCTTTGATCTAATTAAAATGCTACATGTGTACATTGATACAGTCACCATCACTGATGCTCCTGTAGCATGTCAGAGAGATGCTTCAACACTCCTGATGAGATACGTGGCTGCAGACTCAAATTTGTCAGGAGCCTAAGAGAGTTCTCATCAGAGATTAGCCTAGACATCATCTGCAACAATTATAAATCATCTGGATAGAAAAGTGTACTGGAAAGAGCAGTTAGGAGCATGCAAAGTAATTCAGACCTGGCCAAACACAGCCCGTCTGCTCCAAAGAACCAACTCTCATCTCCAAATCCACCGTGGCCGCTCGGCTCCTTCAGCTCTGCCAACCTGGACCCTGCTGCTTCTCCCTCTCTTTGCCAGGCAGGCATTAACTATTGATTTTTCAAGCTCAAGAAATGTCTGTGCTGTTATGCACCCAAGTCTGTTAATGCACACAGCTAATTAACTGCAGCACACATCTAATACGTAGCTACTGTAGCTTGAATCTACAAATGGCATCCTCTGAAGTTTGTGTGTGCTGCCTCTGCTTCAGCTCACAACTCCAGCACAGGAGGGACCTCACACTTTCCCTGCTTTGTAAAGAACAGAAACAGAAGGAACAGGGTGCAAACTCTCGGATGAACATATGGAGAAGAGAGAGAAAGATCCTCTCTTGAAGGCAACAGAGCTCTGATGATTTATACCCCCTGCAAGTCAGCTCCTTCATCTAGAAAAGCAAGCTGTCAAAGGGAGGCCTGGGCAGCTGGAGCCAGGACAGCTGTGTGACAGCTGTGTGACAGGCACTCTGCTCCACGCTGCCACAAGCATCATTTGCAAAAGCAGCTGGCAACAACTCCAGTTCTCACCTCGCTATTGATTGTGGTGGTTGCTGATGTATGAAGCAGAGCACAAGTTAATTATCAGATTGCAGGTTAAGTCTGCCTGACTGGCAGTTAGAGGAAACCTTATCTTGATTTGTGAACTCGAAGAATATGTTAAGAACTGAAGGCAAGTAAACACAGAGTGCAAAGACCACAGCACAGCCTTTTTAAATGTGCAGCCCACAGCCTGCAACCTGTTCCATGCAAACAGCTTTAACTCCACACTTAAAACCAGCATATGGAAAAGACACTATAAATAGCAACTGAATTGATGATTTATAGGTCTCTGGCTGACTGTTATCAAGCACAGAGGGTCCTATCTTCAGGTGATTTGTTCATGGCACTATCTTTACAGAACAGTAAAAAGTATGAAATATCTGTCCTGATAGCACACAAATATCCCAGATTGTCTCCTCTTTGTAATGAATGGCTGAAGATGAGAAACAGCAGGTAAGGAAAATTTATGTCTCAAGAAGAAATTCATAAGGCACTTCCGTGAGCTGGGGAAATGGTTGTGGAGCCTCTGAGTGATACACCCCAGCTGAAGACCTGCATCTCCCCTGAGTTCAGCTACAGAACAGGTTCTTGCTCCACAAGCCCTAATGCCTTCACACTATGAGAATACAAAGGAGCTCTCATACCAGGAGAAAAACCTGTGCAGACTTCTTGATGTCTTCAATTTTAGGTGACATGTAAGAAGAATTTTTGTGTCTTGTAGGGAAGTTTACACAGAAAAAGGAGTTTATTCCAGAGCTAACAGAGCTACTTCCAGAGTAACAGAGCTACTTCCAGTGCAGGTGCCTATCCAGGGTGACATTTTAGTCTGATTAAATCCTGGCTGGCAGAGCTGGAAGTGGGACCAGCTTGATAATTCATCCTTTTCTTCAGCTCTTAGAAGGAGGGAGAGTGTATGTGCACACACTTGCCCTCTCACAGCCAAACTCAGGGCCTTCTTCTGTTACTCAAACCCTCCTTGGCCATACGGTGCTCGCCACCAAGCAATCCTACCCAAGCTGCCTACAAGGGGATTGTAACAAAAACCTGTCCTCTGCCAGGCTGGAACACAAAAGGTTCCTCTGATGGCTGCCTGAGCCCACAGCCCTGCTCCCACCATTAATCCCCTCCTCCATAATTTAATAAGCTTCACTGCAGTGAGGTTTGCCCTCCCCCACCATTCCCCAGCAAAGCCATGACAGGCACAAAGAAGAAATATTCCCCAGGGCATTGTTAAAGGCCTAACTCCCCAAGCCAAAGGCAGGCTCAGTTAACATTAAAGCCTTTTCCCTTGTGAGCAACCTGAGCTGAGATTAAGGAATGAGCCCACACTGTCAACCTTAACCCTGATATGAGGCTGGTAACTAGGGCAACAGCATCTCACAAATAAACCCTGCCATGCTATTTTACACCACAACTCAAAATATGATAGGTAAGTGGATGGGTAAATAAAAACCAAACATCGACCACTCCTCGGGCTCATATTTTTGTCCTGGAGTTTATTAAGAGCTATGAATGGTTATTTATTAATACTGACATTAATGCAAAACTAAAATCTTTTTCACTCTGTATGGATGGCATACACCAGATGATACTGTGCTCCTTTCTCACTTGGACTCCAGGGTAATTACTTGAAGGAGGCAGCAAAAAATGATCTTCCCAATATTAGACTCAAGCTGCCTGTCTGGTTTAGCTTGATCTTTTTATATAGACACTGAGTCTGGGAGCTTTTTGTATGTGGAGCAGGACACAGTGACCTACTCTGTCTCACTTATATAATAGTTTCAAAGCAGACTTAAGAGTAAATTGACCCTAATCTCATCTTGAATTGTAACACATTATAATTCCAAAAATAAATCAGCATTTATCCCCATTTATCTGCAGTTCACAACTGGAAACAACCAAGGACTAACAAATGTAAGTGTTATTTAGTAATTCCTTTAACTTTTTTTTAAATCCCTCGTTAACTACAAATATTACAATTGACTAATAAGTTATTATACCATGCAGCTCAGGAGAGCTCTGTCATATACTTTGCTCAGGTTTAGAGTCAGCTTCCAAATGCAAATACAATATTCACAGAAAGCAAATTCAAAGAAAAAAAATTCCATGCAGCTTTTGAAAGCATGATCTTAAAATTCACCCAGCCAAATCTGCAAGGAGACAGAAACCTGTGTGCACCTTTAAGCACTCAGGTAGCACTCTGTCCCCATCAGGATCTGAGCACACAAATTCTGACTCCACCCCTACAAGCCCTTGAGTGTACAGGCACTTTCCACAGGGCATCTGAAGTGTACATTTCAGTTGGATTCATGGAAAGGGAATACAAAAGAAGCATCAACATGGCTCAGAACATTAATTTGCAAACCTGAATCAGTATTCTCAGATATTTTTTACATTTGTCTAGCTTGCTGGTGAGTAACAATTGTATAAAAACCTGGGGACACATTGGAGGTGTTTCCTGACAACTTTGAACAGTAACTCCCTGCCAAACAACTGCTATAAGAGGGTCTCAGGAACAATGGAAAACTGGTTGATCATCACATATCAGTATTATCATCAGTAACTATCAGTATTAACTAATTAATTGGCCAATCTGACTATGCTATTCAAATTTGGCCTTTTTAGAATGGCATAGCTTGGGTTCACAGTGATTTCTTACACGGTAATACTTATATTAATTTATAGTGATTATTTGCATGGTAAAAAAGGCTCCAGTCCAGCAGACTGGCTGGGTATGAGCAGATCACTCTTTGCAGGCAATTGCCATCTGAAGTCCGGCACGGATCAGATTGTGCAGAGGGTAAATAATTGATATTCACCTTTACTATCAGTGAGTAACACAGGGATGGGGTTTGGCATCGTGCAAATGGCTCTAAGTGTGCAGGCTCTTAAGTGCAGCTATTAAGGTCCATAGTGACAGTCCCTGAATTAGGCAGGTTATGAAGTGTTTCTGGTTGATTAGAAGCTGCCTCCTGAGATACCTGTCCATTCCTCTACACACAAATCCTCTCCATTCCTCTACACATAGATCCTCTCCATTCCTCTGTACACCAAGCTCTTCATTCTCTGTTTCTTCAGTGGAATAAGAGTCACCTGCTTACTTACAGTATTTCAAGTATTTCACTTTGATGTTTACAGGAGGGACAGCAACTTTTCCTTCTATCTGTTCCTGAAAAAAACTGTTTCTTTTAAATTATTTTCGTCCCACAGCTTTTTCAAATCAGCATTTGTGTGGGGTTTGTGCATCAGGTAGTTGATTCTTCTCAAAAAACTCCTGACACAAGGACCACAGAATGGTGCTGATTTTCTGTGGAGATTTATATGAATTAATGATGAAATACTGCACCATTTGGGAGGATATTCTCCTTTAGACTTTTTGGCAGCTTGGTTCTGGGCAAAAATACCTCTCTGGACACTGGCAGCTATGTTATCACATGGAGACATGGCATCTGATCCTGCTGTGATACCCACAGAGAGCTCCAAAACAGAGTTCCTTATAAGCTTTCCAAAACATTACCTAACTTGCATTTTTCCTGATAGGGATTCAGGGAAGGGTTTTTTTGTTTAGACAAGGTTTCAAGGACAACATATGGGGAAGAATAAGGTCTTGTTTTGCCACTCTCATTTTCACCATTCCCTTTGAATCCTCCATAGATATCTCTGCTTTCCCAGAGGAAGTGGAGGAAGAGACCTCACCAAGGGAAGGTTGTAGGGAAGAGGGAAACAGCTTCTCCCAAGGGATGTCTGAGCCATTCTGCAGGCACCAGTTTTGTCTCTGCAGCTGCTCCCCTCCCTCTGTTACAGCCTCAAAGCCATGTCTCAAATCCAACTTGATGCTCCAGGCACCAGATATGGGATATTTAACAACCTTTATCTCCTACTTTGGCCTTCCCATGCCACACAAAGGCTCTGGAATAATGAGGATGCTCTTATCTTTACCCCTGACTCCAAAGAAACTCAGAGTGGGGGTAAATCCTTGGTGCATTCCTCTGTTCCTACATGTACAATCTAGGAGAAAAATAGATAGAAGTGAGGCTCCAGGCCAAAACTTCAAAACAACATTAGATTTTGCTGAATCAGTTGCATTCCCATTGATGTATTTTAATAGGCACCAGTATTTCATTTTTTCCTCAGAAATAATCCTTTAAAATACACTCATGTTTGCAAGTAGACATTATTTTTGGCACATAAAATGTACTGTGGAGGAAAGACTCTGCTGTATGCTGCTTTATCTAGAAGTGAGTATGGGACAGGAGGAATGAATTGCTCCAACTCTCAGAACAAATTGGATTACACGTGTTTGGCATGGAAGGAAATATAAGTGAAAATGGTACATATTACTTTTGAGGTCTTAAAAAATAAAAATTAAAGTTTCTTTTGATTGAAGTACCTTTGCTCTGAATAAATCTTTTCATTCTTTACTCATAATACAAAATACCTAATCGAAAATGTACTAATGAGCTTAAAGTACTGCATTTTGATATTGATTTTTCTTTTTGTTTACTAGTGCCATTTAGCATATTCAATTAAGAGCTGAAGAAATCTTAAGGAAAAAATACAACCAATCCTAAAATATACATTCAAAGAGATTTTTTCAAATTATTCAGGAGCAATATAAAGATAAACCAAGTGCAAAAAGGTGTCTGCATTTAAATCCTCAGTAATAATTCTGTCTTGATAGCATCTTTGTTTTCAGAATGGTGAAGGAGCCATTATTACTCAAAGGCAGGTAGCCAGGTTGTGAGAAGATGGCAAACCACCCTAAGGCATAGAAGAGCAGTTTACTATTGCAGGCATTTACCAAGAAAATGAAGAAATCAGACAACCAAATAAACCCACACAAACAAATTGCAATTAACATCAAACCCCACCAAAAGAAATTAGATGATCACTGACTGCAGAATTGTACAGATGAGAGATGTAGGAATAAAGGTTCCAGAGGAACAATTACTGAAGGTGTTTGAAATATCACCTTTTAAAGGTCAGGTTTTAAGGCTGTCTAAAAGTGGAACCCTACTGAGCACTTATAACTCTATCTGAAATAAATTTTCTGATACAGATGATTGGGTAGTTTCTGCACTGACACTACAGCTCCATGATAAAACGAAGGCTCAGAGATCAGCAATATGCCAAGAATATCCACATTCAACTCAAGTCATCTGTGATATGATGACTCGCAGACATTGTGATGTCCCAAACTTGTATTCTTGATGTAAAATACACTTTAATTTCAAAACAAAAATTGAGAAGGCAAAAGCTCTCTTTCATCTCTTTACTGATGGTAAGGTTCAAAGTCCTGGCTTACACACCAGCCATGTGAAGTCAAGAAATCAGAACCTCTGACTCTTCCCACCTTTCCAAGAGAATAAGGACCTCAAGTTTCACTCATCTTTGTTAAGAGTTACTTTATTAAAGTGACCATTTTTTTCCCACCAAGGCTGTGAAGCAAACAGCCAACGTTAAAAGCAAGGCTGTACTTAAGGCTTGGGAGCAAAGGCAAATGACAAGAAACCTCTCCAGGAAGTCCAGATCCAAAATGCCAACTGGATGCCCTTCAGACCCTGCAAGAAGAACCTTCAGCAGTTGACTCAACTTCAGTGTGTACTGGAAGCCAAGTTGAGAAGCAGCAATGTGTTTCCAAACAACCAGACTCTCCCCCTGTCTGCCTTGGGCATGTATTTTTTCCCTGCAGAGCTTCATGTGGGAACCAATTCAGTTTCTCTGGGTAGATTTCAAATGTCATTTTCAGGAGAGAAAGATAATTTGTGTTGTTCATTTTTTCAAGCTTCATAAGAGTTACTAGATCAGTATAACATTAGTCATATTCTTACAGTCCAGCAGTGCTATAATCCCTGCTTTGCTATGCAAACACTATCACTCATGCTTAGACTTTTAACTCTTTTCTCCATGCTCTCAGCCTGTTGGAAATCTTGCTTGACAGCTCTTTGATGTCTACACAGTATATTTTCAAGCCCTCAGCAACAAAACTGAAGCATATAGAATCTCTTGTGATGTTGAAACCTTATCCAATTGAAAGGTTGAGTTTAGAGTTCAATTATTTATGAACTATTAGTTTCCTGAGCTAACCAAATAATGTCACCTGAACAGTAGAATAGCTTTTACCATGTAAGCCAGTGCAATACTCAATAATCCTTCTTGACAATCTGCTGCCATCAGCAGGGACAAATTGCTGCACCCCTGCCATTCAGATTTCAAATTGATAATGGGCAATCAGAAGATAAACATCAGTCTTCCAGACATGTTACACCATACAGAAAACAGGCAGTGACAAAAATGTTTAGGCACAGTAAGTGGCTGGCTGTTTCAAAACCAGTTTAAGGCAAATATACAAGGGACATTATTCTATGGGAACAGTTTCAGCCCGGGGAGCTATTTTACCTATTGTAGAAATAATCTACTATGAAATGATTAATTTCATCCCCTAAGAAAATTTACACATATATTCACCTGGAGGACAAGTACAGCATTGCCATGTACTCTAAAAATCAGATACCCAGCCCCAACACATCACAAGATGAAGATGGGAATTTCAAGGATTGTCTCTCTTTAGCCCATCATTCTGCTCCTGCCTTCACACTGCCTGGGGTATCTCATAGGAATCTCCACTTCCTCGCCTCCAGGTGGACTTTCATCACCTGGTTTGGTTGCTGTGGATGTCAACATCTCCACTTTCCTCTTCTCCACCCTAACTACAAATCACAGCCTATGTGTAGATTCCAAACTTCTCCAGCTATTAAATATGGTTTGATCACAGCACCTGGTGCAGGATTGGGAATGAGAGATCTTGGTCCTCTTCACCTAATAATAAGGTTCTGATATGAACCAGTGAATCACCAAAAAAAGATGTTCATCTGGTTTAGTTTTTTGTGTGGTTCTAGGTTATGTACAAACATAACTAAGTTATACTTGTACACTTACAATTAAGTGCATCAATAACTAAATTTGTATAACACACTGGGCATATTTCAAGTGTTTTTATCCAGCCATAGATCTGGTTTCCAAAGGAAAAGCTACACATTTTTGGCTAAAGGTTGAGCTTCTACAAACATCAGCATTTCATTGTTCATGATAAAAGTGTGAAAGTGATGTAAAGCCAAAGACAGAAGAATCTGGCCTAATGCTAACAACATGCAAAAATGGTTTTCACATTAAACCAATGATTTTTTTATTTATTTTTTGCTTTGAGTTTTCCAAGGCTGCTTATCTGTTAGTTCACAGAAGTGTTACCATGGGCATGACAATCTGTAGAACCACAAACCCCTAGAAAGAATTTTTCTTTTTTCTTATTAAGATATTTTTCCACCCACTATATGCTGATAAAAGAAAAATTTTCATATACTGATAAGCTTAAATATTTGCCTTCGTAAATCATTAACTACTTTTTATGGTATGAATAAGTGTGTCTAATTACAAGCTTTACTTTATATACAGATGGCTTTTCACAAAACTCTCTTTCTGGAGCATTTTACAGTGAATAAAAATACATATTCATAATAGATTTAAAAACCACAGCAGTCAATAGAAAACAGTCCAATGATATCGTTTCATTCTGAAGTCTACTGCACATTTCATCCCAAAATTCTTGTCTCTTGACATATCACAGAATCATCCAGGTTGGAAAGGACCTCTGAGATCATCAAGTCCAACCCTTGATCCACCATCACTGTGGTTCCCAGCCCATGGCACTCAGTGCCACATTCAGTCTCTTTAAAAACCTCCAGAGATGGAGACTCCACCACCTCCCAGAGCAGCCCATTCCAATGCCTGATCACCCTCTCTGTAAAGAATTTTTTCCTAATATCCAACCTATATCTATCATAACTACCCATTCTCAGTCTGATCTGCAAAGACCCAAGCATCTATATGCTTGAGTCCTCATCCTGTGTGAGCCCAGATCCATTCCTGAGCTCAGAAGATGAAAGAGCTTTGAGAGTCAAGCTCTAGTAAATTTAGGAGTGGCACTTTAAACTTTAGTGTTTCTAGTTTTCTACCTCATCCTTCTGCCTGAGGCTCATGTCAACCAAATGGGATGGAGTTATGGTTGAGATGCTGCAGTTTATTGCCCAAACAGTTACTTTAAACCACCACTGATAATTCATGGACACCTCAAGAAGGGTGGGTTGGAAAACTGGAGAGATAGTTCTCTAAGCAACTGCAGTTAACCCATCAGAGCTGTAAATTTGTTATTCTAGTTCATACAGGTGATATTAACAAATATAACCCATGAATGTAACTTATCACTGGCGTTTTACTTTTATGTCATGGAATTCAATTTCAAAGTTCTACATTTTTCTTGACCTCTAGGATTTTTTAGCTCTAAATCACTATTTCCTACTACCAAACATCACCCCAACCCAAATGCCAATGCTCACTACCACTGTACTCAAAATACCTGTGAAGTTCTTTAAATCTATTTAATGCCAGGATTAATGGGATGGGCTATGAAGTTATTCCATTAACAAAATTCCAGCTTGGGAAAGCGAACGTCTGAAAATGTGACATAAAGCCTAGCCACAAAGATTTGGGCCACAAGTTGTCACTCAGCTTTGTAGTAAGTAACTATTTATAGGCTGTGCTCACCAGGAGAATATTGAAAACACATTTGCAAAGTCTGAGTCAGAACAGTCTCTTGCTAAAGTAAAAAACAAAAACAATGACACAGAGCCAGAGCGAAATAGCTTAATTTGTGTCCATAGGGAACATGTTTTTCCTCTAGTTTATACCTTCAAAATTTGGCACATCAAACATTCAACTAATGGATGATGCATTTCAGACACAGACACTGGTTATTTTTATACATTTGGCATCATCCATGGCAGGTCACTGCTTAATCCTGCTGCCCTCCTGCCCCACCACACGTTGACCTCAGCTGTGCTTGCAGTGCCCTGCAACAGCTGCTGTCTTCAGATCACAGAACATCTCAAGCTGGAAGGGACCCAGAAGGATCAAGATCGAGACCTCCAGTTTCTCACACATTTCCATAGGCATCATCTTCAAAGCTCTGAGAAGCCCAGCTCCTTGAGGCATCAAAAACAATGGAAGAGTTTGGTAGCACAAGGGATGCAGCCAGCATTTAAGAAAACCCAGCCCCTCTGAACATGCATGGAGGGCACATCACCCTCCTGAGAGGTCTCTGCCATCTGCTGGCAGCTGAGGACAAACCCCACTGCCAGCACCCTGGAAGGACCTTCCCCAGAGCTGACTTTGTGCTTAGGGAGACAAACAGACATCTGTGAGCAACACCAGCACAACACCCACCTATTGCTTGGATCCCACTTGAAAGTGACCAAGTTTTATGATTCTGGTAGAAGATACACACTCTGCTGGGTGATAAATCCTCTGCTCAGAAGCTCAGCATGCAATGCTGTTTGAGGCCAACTGATCCCCCACTTTTTCATGTCTTTTCTTGCTCAAGTGTAATATGATCTACTAAAAATGTGGGCATATGCGTGGGACAGTGGAGGAGTTAGAAAATATTTTATTGCTATAGGGTATGACATTAAGTCTTAGAACACAAAATAATATGAAAGATCATTTTTCAACTAGAAAGAAAATATTTTACCTGAAGTGTTACTGATGGACTTTAAACTACACCTGACCCCTATTAAAAAGAGACCTGTGCTTCTGTAACCAGCGTCTGCAGCAGCATTAGCAGCATCAGGAACATGTAAGCCATCATGTTCCTTACATGGAGACTATTTAAGCCAACAGCACAGACATAACCACATCTTTGCAGAGGTACCATCTTATATGTCCAATTTTCACAATAAATTCAAAACTATCTCCAGAGGGGGACACCCCTAATAAAACCACTGATCTTACCAAATATTGAAGACTGGCAGGAAGGACATGGGTGGTCAGGCCCTGCAGGTCAGAGCCAGGCTAGAGCTGGGTTTGGAAGCAGGGGGAGATTGGCAGGGAGATATTTCTGCCAAAAAACAGAGAATTTGGCAAAAGAATTTGGCTCAGACAAGGATTTAAACAGGAAGGTATGATCACACTTTGGGCTGAGAAACCCAAAACTACTGAGCTGAAGGGTAAGTAGAAAAAGCATGATGAGAAGCCAAGTAAAGGGTCTGGAACTAGGGAATTATACAGGATTTGCAAATGGGATCAAAGACAGCCAGAGAAGCCCGGGCAGGCTGGTCAGAGGAAGAATCAGAAGCAAAACAGAGAATTACAGCTTCAGCCAAGGGACACACGGAAGTGCCAACAACAACTGGAGGTATTTCCACATCTGACTGGTGGGTGGGACAAAGCACCAAGAGTCTCAGAAGCTGCTGCTCACCGAGCTCTGCACCCCAGGAGCTCTGTTGGAGCCAAGGCAGAGCTTGGCTCTCCTGCTCTGGGATTGCACACAGATGGACTGAAGAGGGGTTTCCCAATTTAAACCTATCTCTGGAAGAGTGTGAAGGGAACATTTCAATGTATCAACAACACAAGGCATTTTTTTCCTCACATGGGGTTTCCTGCTGTTTTTTTCATCTGTTGTTATTTTCTTCTTGAATTACACCAGAGCCAGTCTTTCTAGTAATTGTTTGATTGCTTATAGCCTGTCAGGGAAGAACTGCTAGAGCCCTGCAAAATCTGTTCTTAGCAGAAGAAATAACAAAAATGTCAGCTGAACCTCTCTCTTTCTAATGCTTTTTGTATTATTATGCCTTGGATATGGCCCTACTTTCCATAAGAGGTGATACTCCATATACTAAAACTAATAGTAAGGAATCTGCTTTTAATTTGCAGATGTGCTTATCAGCCAAGAAAATTGACTGTTGCCCACATTATTGATTAGAGGAAACACATCAATGCACATTGACTGTGTTGCCAGTGGAACCCCTAAAAACTAATGACTTTCAATTACTCAATGCAGCAGAGGCAGATGTGACAATTGCTTATTCAAATATTGATTCCAAAGATTGCACGAGAAATGTTGTTGGAATTTATGGAGCACTAAACTAAGCTTTTCAAACAGCAGATGCATCTTTCAATCACTGATAGTTTGGGTTCTAATCTCAGCCAAAAATGGGGTGAATTTCACTGTTGAGTACTGACTTGTAGACATCTTCAAAGGAACCTCTCTAGGACCTGTACCTACTGGCTGGCAACAAACAGTCTACAGAAGGAGTAAACTATCAGACAAAATCTGCAGTACTGTGCAATTTCCTTAACAGGCTGATAATTGCTTATTAATTGTAAGAGATTTGCACATCATTAAAATGGTCTAAAAATCCTCTGATGACAAAAAAAAAAAAAACCAAGAAAACATAGCAGCCTGTAACATTTTAGTAGGCACTGAAATGTGAGGATTTTTTGGGTATTAACGACTAACATAGCCTCCAAGAGTTTATATTTCTGTTCTCACTATCCTTTGCCTATTTTTTTCAAAGTGTGAAAAGAAGTGTCAGTAAACTGACTGAAGCATTATGCCTTCTTCTTCTTCTGTTAATTTATACAGAACTTTCCATTTTTTTATTTTCTCAGACTTCTTTAATGTTACTGTTGCACTGTGACATATAGAAAAATATGTTAATGACAAGGAAGAAGTGATCTAATAATATTATTTAATAACTCTTACAGATATTCTAGTGAGGTGACTATGGCTGTGTGTGCATGGACACACAAAACCACACATTCACATACACATTCCTCCTGTACACAAATGAAAACACTAAAATGACATACTTACCCATTTGCTTCATCCATTCCAGGCTTACAGAATGACATGGATTCCTTATTCTTTAATGTTCCAAAAGTTGCTAAACTCCAATTAAACTTGATCTAAAGCTCCACACTCATAATGAATACACACTGGGGTTTGGATCCACGCAATTCCAAGCTTGATACGTAGTTAAGAGAATTGACCCATGCCTGCACATGTCTCATTAAGGCTGCCCAGATATGTCATTTCCAATTTTTCATGCTGACCCCTCTATCTTCCTTGCTTAGCTAAAGTGTTCAGTCAACTCCATGCTGCCAAAAAAATTCTAAGCATACAGCTGATCCCAAGCTCTTCTCTTGACCCTTTGTAACGCTGGAAATCGTAGATGCTAAAACATGCTTCAACAACACCAGGATTAAACATTCCTTTCCATACCCTCTTTTGGTGTTGTGCATTAAAGGTTCAATACTGCAAGATGACAATGAATGTCCTTAATTAAATACATGTATTTTTATATGGGGGTGTGTGCATTGATATGTACAGTTTACCTTAAAAAATAAGCAACAACTGTGGGTTATTCCCTAATTTTTAAGTCTTAGTTACAGGATTAACACTAAATGTTTGGTCAGTGGTTACTGCAGTGGGTCTCTGCCCAGTATGGAGTACCTGGTGACCTGCAGATCAGCTTTGCACCTCCATACAGCTATGGAGCACTTATGGATTTGTGCCTGGCTCCTGTTCTTCCAAATATTGTGATTTTAAAAGCTGCTCCTGAGGGGGCTTCTCCAATAAATGACATTTCAATTTAAAACTACAGTTTGCAGACCAAATTCTGCTCTCGTTTGCCCTTGCAATCTCTGCAGTCCAAGAACAGTGTTACAGATTATCATAACCACCTTTTTAGTTAATCAGGTGTAGCCTACTAGGGCTAGTTCTTAAGAAGCCTTATGGGAAGGGGATGTCTTTCCATTTGAACATAACCACAGATAAAGTCCAGCAGAGGAAGCCCAGACAGAACAAAACCTAAATATGACAGTGACTCAGAAAGCTGCACAAGTCACTGTCACCTCAGAAGGCACAGAGCTCCTGCCACCACTTACATGGTTGAGTACTACAGGTCCTCACACATACCAAAGCTCATTTCTAACCACATTGGCTTGCTCTGCAAGTGACAAATAATGTAACCAGCTGTGGTTGGTTTTCCAACCCAATATTGATGTAATAACAAAAGCAGATGTGTCAAAAGCTTGAACCAGTTAGATGGAAATGCACTGGCCTGGACACTGCAAAGTGCCACTGATGTGAACGGGACCATACACAAAGCTGCCTCCTCAGCACATGGTGAAGTGCTCCACAAAGCTAAAAAAAAAATAAATCTTTCACTGCTCCAGCTGAGGGTTGGATAAAAAAGAAAGAATGTTATTTCACTACAGTTGCCACAGAAGCATACTTGGTGTCTGCCTGTGAAACAATTCCATCAGCACGACCAGTACTCACCATGGTTTTGCTGTAGAATGCACACAATCTCCCACAAACTTCAGAGTAGGAGGCAAAGGGTAGGAGGAAAACCTACTCCTCCAAAACACACTGCTGAGGTAATTCATTGTGATGCTTTATTCAGATTGGAAAAGTCACCCTCCAGTATCTGAATGCCTAATTACTGCTCTTGAAAAGTAAAGCAAGTACCAACAACATGGCACTTCTCTACCAGTTCAAACTTTTGCTGGCTTTTGCTGGAGGGCACTCAGAAAGAACTGGAAGTAGGGTTTCACATCACACATGGGCCTGGAAGGGCTACTTTGTAGATCTCTAAAGAAGACTCAAGGCTTTGGTGGAGATATTTCCAAGTCTGAGAGCATGAAGAGCTCCTTCACCACTAGCAAATGCCTCTTCAACAGATAATAACCAGTTTCTTTTGCTCCCAGACAGGAGTTTGCTTCAGAAACACAGGACTGTGAAAAGGTGCAGCCCACAACTGCCATGACTCCTGCAGCAATGCAGTTTTCTGAACTAACATTAGATGATTTAGGTGATGCATCCAGAGTGCACCCACAGGGTTCTGCCTGAAGCAGCACAGAGCTCAGCATCAGCTAACTCAGCTCTGGGTGCTAAATGTCTCCATCCCCAGAATGTTACTGGTACATGAGCAACCCAGCCATTAGTTTGGGTATTTTCCACTACATTGCAGCATAGTTACATCCATGATGTGATTTACATAGTAGGTCTAAGCTACAATGCTTGGCAGAATTTTCAAGTTTTAATTTTATTTGCCAAATACAACCCTTGTGCTTTTTGCCACACTTCAGCTACATTCCTTATAGCTACTTCCCATTTAGAACCCATTGGAAGAGAGAGAAATTTGTGATAAATTAAGGTTTCCGGGATGGGAAGGGAATAAGTATCACTGAGAAGTACTGAATTATTTTACTTACATGATTTTGGTTTAGATTCCTTCTGTGTTGCAACATGTTCAGATGCATTTCTAGTTAAAAGAGTAGCATGAAGTCAAGACTTTTTTGGCCCAATAGCAGGAGTGTTATAACTCCCTGTACCCTTGTAAGAACAGATCTTAATAAATATCAAGTCATACAGAGTTATCATCAGAAAAATCCAAACCTATCATAGACCTCTACTAAAAAACTGTTGGTCCTGGAAATGGCAGATACTATTTCCTCCTTCACATTTTCTTACACTAATTATAAGTAGTAGAGGGCTCATGTCACTTAGCCACAGAACTACATCTCTCAGCAGAAGCCCATGTGATAAACACAAGTATTTATTTTGGTAAACATGAAGCCAGGTAGCAAGCTGTAAGAAAGTCACCTGTATAACACAGCACTGGATACTGCATTCTTAGCACTCTAAAACAGAGAAAAGCCCAAAGAAAACCAACTCCTGTTTCTCATTTGTATCAAAAGCACCTTTAAAGTTATGATCCTGTACAAGAATACTGAGCTGGGCATACACACGATGTAATTAGCTATTTCTTCAAGGCTCCATCCTTGCCAGCACACTATTATAAAGGTGACTGAGCAGTCAAATCCTTTTCCTTAGAACATTATGTCACTTTATATTCCATTTCACACTAATGTTTAAACATAACATAAGGGATTTGCCCTGAACTTCTAATTTGCAGCCTATTGTCCTTGTCCTCCCATAGCAATAACAAAAAACCCCACTGTCAGCATCCCACTCCTAGATACAATATAATCATGTTAGGCAAGCAAAGAAGTCAATGACAGTCTGACCCCACATCCTGTGCTCACTCAGGATTTGACTCCACCTGTGAGTGCTGGGGGAGGAATGTGAAATTGGCACCTACTGCCTGTGTGGTATTAGTTGAATGATAAAAAAAATTCATTTTTGAGCTATGATCACCTCAACCTGCACTTCAAATTATGCTGTCTGCTGGGGTGTATCCACATCATTACATAGGTCCTCTCCCACCCTTTGGGCCACAGTTTTAGCTCTTGGAAACTCCTCCAGGCATTGCTCTGTTAGTCTGGAGTACTTCCTACAGAGTGCCAGAAAGAAAATAAAAAAACCTTGAGAGAACATGTATCTTTCTAATGAACAGTTCTTTTTCAGATTCCACAAGGGCTTTTTGATCTTTCTGGTTTGTCATCACAGAACCACACCTCTCCTGCCTTCCCTGGCAGTTTGCTGAATGAAACCAGTAGTGCTGTGCAGACCCCCAACCCATTGATGGTTTTTAGAGGGGACCAGGCAGCTTCCCAGAAACATTTTTAGAACTCCAGGCTTTTCTGCAGTAAATCAGAGCTGCAGAAGTGCTTTTGCCTTTTGACACTCAGCATTTCATCAACATACAACACACACCTACAAGCATTTATGAATGAAAATTATGAATGAAAATCAGACTATTTACATAGATTTTAATATTACTCCCAGGGGAGGACAGTTTCAATATTTTATTTTTCCAGCTAGAACCATTTCCCAGTCTTGCTTTCTTCCCTGATGATCACACAACCAAAGTCCTTACTAACAACTGAAGAATCAGTTGTCTGACAAAACCAGGGAGGTGAAGCTCCACTGGCTCACCCTAAAGGGATGCAAGAATTTGTAACACTCCACAAGCTCCCCTTCCCCAGAAGTATCTGCATCCATGTCAGCAGAAGAAAAAAGTGATTTTCCAGGGGCTAACTACCAAAATTAGTAAGTTGCTATACTGGTCTTAACCAGTGTCAGTGGTAGACATGTTGCATTTGAGTCACTTTTACTAACACAGTTGGGTAGAGCTTCTCAGGAGAATTTTTGGTTGAGAATTTATTCCTCTCAACCAGAACTGGTGCAGAGCACTTCAACTGGAACCCCCAGTTCTACACACAGAACCAGTGTTCTTCACACTGGTGAACAAGTGAAGTTCTTCTTCACACAAGTGGTGAACAAATCTTCAACACCAGTGAACAACTGACTCTTCTGTATTTCAGTGACAAGCCAACAGTGGCAGCACAACAGGGGATATTTTGTCCTGTTCCTTTCAGCAGCCCTTTCCCCTGACCACAGACCGGCCTGTTGGTTCAGCCATGACCCAAGGAGAAAGACCCTCCTGAACATGAGCACCACCTCCTTAGAGACCTGAGCCTTTCCAGCAGGTCTCCTTCAATTCTCCATCACACAACTGTACTTTCACTGCAGCTGAGGACTCTCAGTCACGTTCACTCTGATTTCTTACTGCTTCAGATGTTGGAGCAATGTTAAGCAATATTATTCTGTTTATGCAACCCCTAATGCAATTCAGTTTCACAGCACATCATGTGTCATTTGATCCTGTAATTTTGCAGCCTCTCCAGACTAAAACTGACTTTAACTGGTTTAACACAACTGGTTCTGAACCAAACCAGAATATTGACTTTGAGGCTGACTATGTGGCTGGGGGATCATTTTGTTCCCCTAATTGAGGCTAGAATCAAACCAGTGATGTTCCGCTACAAGGTCATCCTAAATGGTAGCACTGAGATGGAGATTTTCTTCTTTCATTCTGATCTATCAAGTGGAGATGGAAAAATTCCTGAAATGTTTTGGCTTTGGCAGTGTATCTAATTTGTCCTCAGATGAGCCTGCATGCGTAATTGAAACTATAGCAGCAATAGTGCTATTGAGGCTAATACTATACTTGCCCTCAAGATGCTCTGCAATAACAGGAGTGAGAGTATGAATTCAGCAGAGTGAATTATACAAACTAAATTATATACATACAAACTACCATGGGATGAGAATCTGCACTTGCTGTGATATTTGCTATTGCAAACATCACTATTCCTGAAGTAATCTATCCAAACCCACATATTTCTGGATGATGATGGAAAAAATGTGTCATGGTCTTTCTTCTTGCCCCTCTATCTGGACAACACTGTGCAAACAAAGCAAAAGTTCATCTGCTGTGCTAAGATCAATACATCACCCCTGACTCATGTATACAGTGAGATGTTCATTAAAGTTCATTCCAATTTATTAAAAGGATCTCTAAATTAAAGAATGTGCAGTTGACTTCTGCCAGGCCTGAATCAGACACTACAAGTTCTGAATTACTTTATTAACTACAATCTACTAAATCGATAATATCTGGATCAAAATCATCTCTCAGCTTCATAATTACAGAATAAGATTCTTCATTGTACTATTACTGTGGACTAAAATGATTCCACATACTTCTGGAGAATGGTATTTCCAAGGCCCCCATCTGTTCTGTTCTTCTTGTCATGTTCTCCTGTCAGCTAAACTGTCAACCTTTCACTCCTTACTCAGGCAGCTCCCCAAAATCTGGGCTCATCAATTCAAATACAGAACCAAAGCAAACATCTCCTTTTGGAACTCAAATGACCACCACACATCAGTACTAAAACAGCATTGAGAAGAGATTTCAGTACAGGAAGAAGGCAGATGAGAAAGTAACATACCTTTTCAGACACACGATCAAATGTATTTTCTCATATTCAAAAAAGAAAAAAACAGCTGAAAGGAAAAAAAAAAAAGCCAACTAAAAATCCTAACTGCACATGTTGATGATGCCCTGGGATATTTTAACTTGCTCGCCAAGATATGCTGTGTTTTGTGAAGCTATTGTGCTTATTCTTGTTGTTCAATAAAAAATAATTAGTTGCCATAGTAACTGCCACATCATGTCATGCTTATGTTGTTTCTGGGATAAAAAGCACCTTCTTCAAAAAAAGTCATCACTTTGTGGTAAAAGGCTTCAGCTTTTTGTCATATCTATGAAAACAGCTTCACTCTATTTTAAACTTCCTGTATGGAGATGACACCATATGGCCAGATAATATTCTTTTCCCTTTCCACAGTGGAGTAAGCCATTGAAATCTTCATTAAGGAATCAAGCAAAATATTTGCAGTATTTTTGGATACTCCAGGTGCATCTTTTTAGTGTAATTAGAAGAATCAATTGCCTCAACATACACCTCAGGAACACATTCCATAGAACAAGGTGGTGGATTGACTGAACTTGTGTTAAATGCTATGAGAGAGGAAGTATAAGGTTTTGAAGAAACCAGATTGTGCACAGATTTATGGCTGCTCTAGAGCATGCAGCAGCTTTGACAGCAGTGGAGGTGAAATGAAGCATGAAGACCTGCAAGGTCTGGCTACAGCTGGTCCAGCAACACTGCAAAATGTACCATTCCCACACCTCCTCCATCTCTCCTTTCACCATGCCAGGACAGGCTGATGTCTTCCAAGCACATCTAGGAACTTGCAAATCCAGCCTGGAGGCTAGTGCCTTGGATTAAATTAAACCATAGCTCACATTTCCCAGAGGCCACTACATTCTTTTATCACTTCTCTTCCTGTTAACTCAGCCACATTCATTTTAGCAAAGAAAGCAGAGCCAAAACCAAGTTAACTTCCCATTCCCAGCAGCCCACCTCTGTGTGACTACCCCAGTGCCCCACTTTCCCTATACTTAAAGTTCCCTCAACAGATTCTATGCAAGGAAAGGTTCTGACATTCCTTTTCACATTGTCTTTTTTTAAAAAAAAACTTCCCAAGAAACAATTACCAAATGTGTTCTTTCAAAGAGACTGTTCTGGTCTAATCCATTTTTTAAGTCTATTATCAACAAACAGTCTAATATTTCACAGAATCATAGAATGTCAGCTTGGAAGGGATCTCAAGGACCATCTGGTCCAACTATTTAGTATTATTGTTTATATGAGATGTCTCAGCACCCCGTTGAGCTGAGACTTGAAACTTTCCAGAACAGGGGAATCCACCACTTCCCCTGGTAGACCATTCCAATGTCTGACTATCCTCAGAGTGAGAAATTTTCCTCTTGTATTCAATCAGAACCTCTTTATTATTAAATCCAGCTTACTCATCATCATTCTCATGAATTAAAATACCTTTAATAGTAAATCAGTGCAAGGTGCAGTGAAACACACCTTACCAAGGATCTGCCTTCATTCCACCACTGTGCTGGGCACGTATTTCTAGAAGTGACAAATGCAAAGCCACTAAACACAACAAATGTCAAAACCTCAGCACCTGAAAGGTGAACATAAGCCACAAGCTTATTTGCATGCACACAAAAAGCTACATTAAAATAATGCCATTTCTGTTCTGTTTCAGACTTTCCAAATGTCACATTTCCAGCTGCACATGCAATCTTAATTTGTCTCCCTTGTGCATCCAACCTGTGCATTGTAGCAGCCAGGCTCTCAGAGACAAAATGTGAACACGTAGTCCAAGATCACAATATCTACATGTATGACAATGAATAGAACTTGCAAAATCACCAGAATTCTGAAATTATTTTAACTTCTGTGTGGATTTTTACCATATCCCATATTTTAATTGCTAGACTGAATTTTTAAACACCCAGATTAAAGAAAACGTTTGTGGCACACAGAACTTCTAAAACACTCTCTGTTGTGGGTGAACACCAGAAGGAGCATTGGTTCCTTGCTACTTAAGGCAGATTCCCATCACTGGGGAGCAGGGCAAAATATCAGCTGACAACAGGAGAAAGCTATTAGCTTGGAAAGACTGTACTGCATTTTTCTGCACTGTGCACCAGGTTCATACAGTGCTCCAAAAGTGAGGTTACAGAACAAGACCAGCCCCTAAGTTAGATGAAGGTGGGAGGTTAGATGGGGAGGATGGTGCCAGCCAGGCATCCTCAGAACACAGCTCTGTGTCTGCTCCCACACTGCAGAGCTCAGTGATTTCAGCAGACTGACTGGATTTCCCTCAGGATCTCCTGCAAACGAAGGAAATTTATGATTTTTAACATCTCACAGCTTGGCTAAATGTGAAAGGACCAGTAAAGGCCAGTTTGTGACCTTGGAAGCTTGGCTTGCTCTTCTGTTCTTGGGTTGTTTTTCCTTGCTAAATAAATAAAGATTGCTGGAAGATGTGGGGATGATAATGCTGCTCAAAGAAATGTTCAGCCTTTTTATACTTGGGTAGTATTAGACAACCTGAGTACAAGAGGTTAGTTTTATCTTTGTTAAACTACAGCTTGATAATAAAAAGAAAGACTTGCATATTCCTAGGATCTTCTTCATGTAGCAAGCAACTTGATCAAAAATCTAACAAAGAAAGAAAACAAAATCTAAAAAAAACCCAAAAAACCCAAAAAAACCCCCAAAACATGCCAGTGTAATTTTGGGGAAGGATTTTCCAAAATGCTTATTTGTTTCTTTCAAAATGTGGCCATAGAATTCATGCATATTTCTTTTGCTGAGATGGATACCTAAAAATTTAATTGAATTTCAGTATCTAACATTTTGATCAAGTTATGAGGGAATTTTGAAACTATTACCAACCAGGAATAATTGTAAAAACAAAAAATCAAAAGAAAAATTGAGCTATTTTAAACACTTTGCCATGCACATCATCTGGAAACTAGAAGAATATTTCCATGAGTCTGCAATTTTTCAGACATCAGAATAGAGGGGTTTTTAATAGCCCCATGCTGATTTTTTAAAAAAGACAACTTAGGACTTCTTTATTAATATATGAATTTCACTTATACCACGATTTTATAATCCAGACTTTTGACCCACTTGCCATTAATTACATCTCAACCACAAAGCTAAGCAAACAAAGGCTGTGCTTTCCTTTCCATCCTGCACACTCAGTGCATCACCCAGAGCTGCAGTGGGGTTCACAGCCCTTGCAGGATGCCACTCCCTTTTCCCTAACCAGAAAACATGAGTCAGAGGATTTAGCAAGAAGCAGGAGTTTGCTGGAGAAGCTTTTTATTGTAGCATTGTGTGCTGGCGGGCAGGAGGGGGCACAGTTTCAGCCTGGTTTTTATTTATAGATTCATTGAAAGGGGCTGACTAATGGTCAAGAGAATTTTGAAATGAAGTCCAAAGTAAAAGTGAAACTTTACTGTTCCATGGGAGAAAAAGAAAATTAAAAAATTCTATATAGCCTTGTTGTGAGCAATGACTACTTGCTCACAGCTTGGTCTTTAAGACAGAAGCAGTGGCTGCCTCTGCAGTGTCCTCAGCAGCAGCATAAGGACACACATGCCCCATGGCAAGCTTTGTTTACATCTACGTTTTAGAGGCTTAGATTCTCTTTGAAACTTATCCTTCCACTAATTAAATTCTTTATAGGTTTGCCTGTTCGTGCTGTCCCTAGGCAGAAACACACACACACAGTTTCTCCTGGAAAGGAGACAGTCTCCAGGCCCCAGCACCCTGGGCACACACCACCCTGGGGGTAGGTGCAGCTGCAGTACTAAACCAAGCCAGGTGAAGGAAGATGAGAAGTTTTTCTCAACAGGGGAATCAGAAAGCAGTAAAGCTATGTGCTCTGATGTCAAGCATCACTAACAATACTGGTAGGGAGGCAGCCATGCACTAGATGGAAAACCTGTGCAGTGTAAACCCAGCACAGCACACGCCTGCCCTGGGCTGCCTGCAAGCTCCAGTGCACACCACGAGCACTCTGTTGATGGTTTTTTCCAGGTTTCTTTCCACTGAGTGGGTCTCTCCAGCAAGAAGTGCTACACCAGAGGAGCTGGGCAGGTAGCACAGCCCTTACCCAGCATCTCACGTGGGATTTTCCAGCCCACACTGAGACCTCTTGCTGCTCCAGCTCCAGCCCAGGCAGAACCTGACTCAGTAGTAGCTCAGTTCTGGGGGAGCTGGCAGGGTGCAGTGTCAACATAACCCTTGGCTTTTACACAGCCTTTACTTCCTCTCTTTTCCCACTGACATAAAGACAAAACTCACCTCTCTCTTAGGTCACTGGTTTATTATCAGGGAAAGACACGCTTGCAATCACAGTTTGCAAATTAGAATTCCCCATTTTTCACTCTTTCAAGGGTCTTCTAGATCCCCCCATCTGGTATAATTTCTGGCCACCCTGAAGCTACTGTATCCTTTCAGCTGTTAGTGCTGGGGCAGCCAGTATTTCTTGCTGTGGGTCTGAACAGGTTGCACCACAAAAAGCTCTGATTTCAATGGCAATCTCCTCCTGGTACAGATCTACAGATGATGAGCAATAAACTGCACTCATAAGCAATTGGTTTGTACAATGTTCATTTGGTGGAGGCAGTTCTGAACACTGTCCACAGCTGAATCACCACCGTTATGTCTTCTGCACTAGAGTATAGCAAGAGCCACAGGGAAGGCAAAAAAAAGGTGACAGTCAAAAAAATGATCCTTTTACTTCTGGCTGGAAAGCAAATAATTTTCTCCTTCCACTTTCATTTTTCAAATTACATTCATCTAGTTCTTGTGCTGTTCTATTAAATCATATATGGATAAATGTTGCCTAAGAATTAAATATTTCTCTGAGAGACCCAACTGAGCCCTTAGCCATGGTTACAATGTTCTGAGATAATTTAGTGGTACAGCAAAAATCATATGGAAACTGTCAAAAATTAAAATAATTTTTAGCCCAAAGATGTATTTATAGCATGATGCCTAAGCCTCAAAAAGTGAGATCAGATTACCAGTTCAGTGTACTAAAAAAAAGCAATAACAAAAGCCTTACTTATAAAGGTGTGATGAAAAAGCTCAATACAAATCTGAAATCAGTAATCTGAAACACTACTTTATCATACTGTGTCTGAAAAACATTGGAGAAATACTGGTTCATTGTCATTCAGTATTTGAGAACATCACACTTTTCATCACTGCAAATTATCTCAGCACTGCCTCAAACCCAAGAGAATGCAACAAGTTGTATCCTTCACTGATGGTTTAAAAAAGAAAGGCACAGACTTCCAAAGTCTGAATTGAGCTCCTGACTGCCTGGTTGCTTCAAAAATCTGAAGTATGTTTGCTATCCAAATTTTCTCTCCATTGTCATTCCCCTATTCTAACTCCACAACCCAGACATTATTTATGAGGTATGGACTGCACGACACCTAAAGCATTAGCATTCAGTTTCTGATTATTCACATTAGGGATGTTCTTATCAAAAACCCACAGATGGGAAAAGATTTAATAATTATTCTTTTCATAAAAATTCACAGAAAGAAGTCAAGCAAATATTTCCATATAAAAACTAATGGAGATCTGCTTAACTGCTTAATGGTTGAAACTAATTTCTTTCAATCATCACCAAGGAAATTAAATATTGAGAAGCCACATTTCCCATTTATTTAATAAATTTCCATGCAACTTGGAATAAAGATTTCCCACATGGTCAAAACTCAGGGAGAATGCATCAGCCAGCTTTTCAGACTTCACTGAACCCCCTGGTCTCCATGGGAGTGAGATGTTTGCTTTTCAGTTACCTTCCTTTCACATTTCCTGCTGCAACAGAGCAGGAGCAGCAGGGAGAGCTGGGCTTGGCCACCAACACTCCTCTGGAACAGCATTTTTTCCTGTGCACAAACTCCTGAAAACTGTCAGAACTTCAGTGGAATGGAATAAAGGACAACTCCGACTGTCTTCCTATTTCCTTAACTTAAAACCTTTGCTTTAAGATTTGTTCCACTTCCCATACTTCTTTTCTTTCAAATTTCTCCTGTGCAAGCACATATTTCAGTGGCTGAGGAAGCAGGACTCCTATGCCCATTAGGGCTCACAGGAAACATGTCTTGCTTAAATATATATCCACAGCAAAATGTCATTTTACACTTTAACAGTGATGGTCTGTATTCTGACAAAGAAAAGGAACAGCAAACATTGTACGTGTGAGCTTGTAGTCAGCAGAAAAAAAGGTAAGCAAGGGCTATGAAAAGTTTTGCAGGCTCCATTATGCACAACATACTTCTCATTTCTCAACACCACCAACAAATTCTGGCACTGCTGTTCTTTCTGAATAGCACTTGACCCCCAAGTGGACTGTTCATATCATCTTGAGAAAGGTTTGAAGAATATGGCCCCTGGTGAGCCCAGGAGAATCTGAGGAATGAAATGTTGGAGCACAACAGCTCAGATCAACACAGCCCCACGGACAACTCACATTTCTTCAAGAACAAGAAATTTGACATTGTCAGGCAACAGCAAACCTGCTGTTCCTGGAACTGTACAATGCTCATGCCAGGTAAGAGCTCTCTCCAGGCACTTCAGAAAAATAAAATGGCTGAAAAACCTCTTTAATGGGTATTTCAGGAAGGATATTGGTAAGCTGGGGACATGCAGTTATGTCTTTTATTTGACCCCACTTTACCTCATTGCTGCCTCCTAAACTTTGCTGGTTGTGAACATGTGTCTGGCTATGAGCTGTACTTCTCCTGAGCTTTCATACTGTTTGCAGTGGACTGGACAATTTTACTCCATCAAGCTTAAAACACAGCTTACAGCTGCTCAGTTCCTTCCTACCAGCAATCAAAATGCAGAGAGTAAGACTTTTGTGGGTACAAGGGCCAAGAGGGGTCGGCATGGGAACCACCTTCTTTCTCCTGAACTAAATCCCAAATAATAAGCCAAAGGATAATGTTTTATAATGTTTAAAAAGCCAAAGGGTAATGGTTAAGTGCCTGAGGAAGCTGCACCCAGAGACACTGAGCAGCTGGCATGGCTGTGGATAGATGTGCTCAGGGTGCCTTCTGTGGTACCAGATCCTGCAAGGGACCTTCAAGTGCAGATGCATCTCTTTGTAGAAGTTCTCTGGTAGTTCAGCTCTCTCTGTCCTCCTTAGGGCCTGACTTCCCAGGGAGGGTTTGCAGAGTGGTTGGTGGGGGCAAACATGCTCTTCCTGTGCAATAGAAAACAGGTGTGGTCTTGTAAAACCAGCCATGACATCTTCTGTTAATGATGGGGATTTTTCACAGCGATTTACATCCCAGAAAAAGAAAAAAAAGATTCGGGCACATTTCTTCTCCACAGCAAAATATTTGCAGTCTGCCTTCCCAACTTTTTCTGTACACTGAGCTTCTGTCTGCCTGTTTTGTTTTGGCTGTTCTAATTTACATAGTATTTCCTCTCCCTAAGTAAATTTCAAGGTTATGCTGGGGTCAAGCTGTATCTTTTTCCAATAAGGATGTAAACAAGCTTGGATAACTCATGCCATGCTGCTCTGCCCACCCCCTTTCCTGTTTGGGGTTTTTTTTTGGTTGTGTTTGGGTTTTTTTTAGATTTATATTAGCATCAAAAGTGATCCAGGAGCCTTTTAAAGATCCAATTCCATACTTTCCAGCATCCAGCAAACTGGCTACATTGCAGGGAAATGCCAAGTGCTCCAAAATTCCCAGAGCAAAGTGAGCTATGGTAAGAAGCTCAGAGCACCAAAAACTCACAGCAAGAGCAGGATCTTGTCAACTAGAATTTGCTCATGTAGTAAAAAGAGCTTGAATTTTAGTCTCAAAAAAGAAACATCCCCGTGAAGCACCTTCACATACAGAAAGAAAAAAAAAAATAGCAATAAGGTTAGGATGGAATAGGTTTAGAATAATTCAGGCTGGTGAATCCTTGCCAGCTCCACTCCTCCACACATTCCTGCCTGCATTCTGATCTCATTATGCGCCGTCGAGAGCTCGAGCTTCACTGGAACACTTCTCACCCATCTGCATCCTCTTCTTACTTCTCAAACTGCAGCAGGAGGTATATTTATAACCCCCTTCAAGATCCTGTGTGGATTCAAGGCTCAAATGCAGCGTGAGGCAATGCATGGCGGGCAGCTCCGAGTCAAAAGATGCAGATGTGTGTCCTGCTCATCCTGATGTAGGGAGCTGAGGCTTCACCTCAGATGGCTCCAGGAACTGCCCTAATGCCTTGCTGTTTCTGATTTAAGACCAAAGCTGATGCTCAAACATCAGTATTTCCTCCCACAGGCATTGAGTATGTCTGGATGTATGGAGTGAGGTTCCCTCAGGATCTGTCCTGAACCTGGGTTGATCTCCCTAATGACTCAGCTGGGAGAAAGGACAGTGCAGAAGGTGTGGATGCTGGGGAAGGTTGTGAATGCTTTAAAAGACTTCCAGAATTCAGAACAGTCTTGATGAATTGAAGAAGCAGCCTTAGATCAGGCAGAGACACTCAATAGAGGCAAGTGTAAAGCACTGAGTATAGGAAGGAGAAATAAGTGAAGAAATAGGAAATGAGAAATAGCTGGTTAAAAAGAGTACAGCAAAATGAATGCTGGGGGTTAGGGAGGATCCCAGGTGGGATATGACTCAACACCATGACACACTCAAGAAAAAAAAAACAACACAACAAAAAAACCCAGCTCATTCAGTGTTGTATTTCAGACACTGGAATTAATTACTTCCTCTCATGAAGCATCAGTGAAACTTCTCCTAGGGTGCGACTTGGAGCACTGCACTTTACCAAAACTGCAGACAGATTTGAGAGAAAAACATCTTCCGTTATGGAAATGCTTCATATCTTCTCTATTTGTTTGGTCTGCAAAAGTGGAGACCCAGGAGAATGAGATAGGACCTTCCAACATAGTAAATAATACGTGATTGATAATACAAGAACTCATTTAAATCAGAACAAGGGATTTATAAGCTGCATATTAGGAAAAGTTTTCAAAGAACTGTTGAGAGCTACAGAAGAGTATCTGCAGGCTAGCCCTGGGTCTGCCTAATTATCCTTCCTCTCAGCATGGCTAATGATCCCAGGCTGGCTACATGTGCCTGGCTGATGGTCCAATGTCCAGCCCAGCAGGTCCCAGCTCTCTGTGTTCTCTCTGCTCCACGCAGGCTCTGGCACTGCCAGGCTGCAGTCAGATGATGCTGAGTTCCTCCAGGACTGCATCACTGATCCAGGGCTCCACCACAACAGGGGGAGCTGAGCAGAGATTTTTTTTTGCCTCACCTGCCCACACCAGAAGAGCAGAGGCAAGCACTCCTCTGTACAGGCTTCTGCCAAGGACACAAAAACTCAAAGAGAAGGTGAGAAGTGTGCAGGGAAAAAATAAAGGGCTTGTTTTCAAATCCTGAGAAGGCAGGTGAGCCTCCTCCATGGAGAGCCAAGGTTTCACAGGGTAGGTTCTCAGCAATATCTTCTCAAGGAAGTGCATCTCCCAGCTCCTTCTCAGCACTGAATTTCACTGTCAGCCCTTGTCTCACAGAGCAGCCAGATCTAAGGTAATCATTACCAAAAATA
Organism: Calypte anna; assembly: GCF_003957555.1. Lineage (NCBI taxonomy): Eukaryota > Metazoa > Chordata > Aves > Apodiformes > Trochilidae > Calypte > Calypte anna. Next base: position 15,172,679 of record NC_044257.1, read on the forward strand.
AAACGCACCTAAAATGGAAGTCTTCATAGCAAGGGTATCACCAGACCTGCTGACTGGGTTACTTCCCTGGGCATTTTTTCAGAGCTTTTCTTCAGGATGTAACAGCCCCTTTCAGAAACCTCAAAGACCTCAGTAGTTCCAGAGAGGAAAACCAAATAAACCTCTCTTTGTCTCAAAGCTGGAATGCGACCCAATGTGTACATATTGGAAAAAATAATTGGAATAGACAAAGCCATGGGCTATTGGGCAGATGACATGCCTGAGAACCATGAACATCTGTTGTGTGGTAAATATGCAACCATCAGCTTTTCTCTATAGTCTATAAACAAATTCAAATAAAAGAACAGGATAATAGGTTTTATTTGTATGTGACTGCCTATCATAGAGGGCTGGGAATTCACCTCCCATTGTAAATTGCTAACTGGACAGACCAACTTGTTTGCAGTCAGCTGTCAGCCCTCTACAGAGTGTCTCTCCCTGAAAACAATCCAGATAAAACAGGGATTCATAGGGTTAATTCTGCCCCCTCTTTCTCTTTCTTTACCACCTCTCCCTTCTCTAATAAGGGCACTTACCACCTTCTCCCTTCTGTCTCCCCAGCCTGTGGGCACCCTCTCTCATGGGGATGTTTCCTGCAGCCATCAGCTTCCACCATGGATGTGCAGGTGTTGCTAGGTCACAGCACTTCAAACAAGCAATTTCAGGCTTTTTCTTACTTTGCAGGAGCTCCCTAAACCTCCATAGCTTCATACTTCTCATTCAGCTTCCTCACACCTTTACTCTGCTATGGTGTCCATAAAAAACTGTGTGTTGAACAGGTTTTTTTCATGGTTTCCTTGCACCCTGTACCAGTATCCTGTCTTCCCCTTTGGCACTTACAGGAAAAGCTTTCTGAGAGGACATCTCTTTGTTCTGAGTATTTATGATGCCTCTCACAGCCCAGACTCCTCCAAACCTGAGGCTTGGAGGTGCTGCAGTAATAAAGGCATCCCTGTTAATTCACCTTCTCCTTCTATACAGGAAATTGTGACTGGCAGGAGGAATTTGGGTCAGACATGCATTTTGTGCTACCTCCTTGATAGCAACTGAGGATTAGGAGATGTAACTGGCAATGTTAAGAGCTAGAGAAGACCCAGGAAAAAGTCACCAAAACTCAAAACCACAACCTATCACAAAGGTGGCAAATTACCATCACTGAAGCAGTACTTCTATATTGTTAAAGCAAGGTAAGCACACTTCATTTAATCTAGCTTAATGGCATACTGTCAACCACAGAGATGTTTTATTACAATTAAATTTTTGCTTTTAATGAAGAGATTCTTAGCCAATGGCTAAAGCAAAGCACCAGCAGAGGATCAGGAGCCTGAAGAGAGCTTAGCTGATAAGAGAATGGGTCAAAGAGAAATGATTCTTATTTGTGTGGCAGTCATCTTGTGAGAATATTTTCTGTCTGTGCTATTTTTGGTTCCCAGCAAGATCGTTCTTACAAGAATATGGAATTAGAATTTGAATACAGGCATAGTAAGAGCACTTTGCATGTGTGCCCACACACCCCTCCTCCCCCCACACAACTTCATCAGGGAGTTCCACTGCTGAGCAAGGTCAAATTATATCAATAAGGCACTGCACAGAAATCTTTTACATTCACAGATTGGTTAGAGAAATTAAAACTCATCTCCTGGGATTTTCAAATCAAGGGATGTTGTTTATTTTAAAGATCATTGTACCATTATATTTATGAGTCATTAATCACCTTGGCTTGAAAATCTATGTCAGATGAGGAAACTATTACATTTAGAAGATTTGCACAGGATGGCCAGATTGTGTCTTTAACCATATGGTCTAATGGAAAGAAAAGCCTTCCTTTTCTACACAGAGAATTTTAAATTATGGACAAGTCCCTGCAATTATGGACTGAGTTACTTAACCTTTCTGACACCTATTCTTTCCCACAGGTCTCTTTTGGGTAGGAGCAACTCTCAGTGTATGCTTGTGGCAGAAAGATTTACTGGAGCAGCTAAGGGAATGGATAACTTCCCAGTTATCCCACGTTCCTGGTGTGGTTTTAGCTGTGCCTGCACGTGGCTTCAGCTTTCCCAAGGCCCAGCACAACTCCAGCACCACAGAAGGACAGTGTAGGGTAGCTTCTGTCCAACCCCTCACCAGACCTTGGTCATGGACCCTCATGATGCAAAACCAAAGCCCCACTGCACAGATATTCCTTGTTTGAGGAAGAGCTCAGAGAAGGAGCAAGCAGAAGTGGGCAAATTTGGGCTTGACAGGGCAGGTTAGCAGCCTGGTGCTGGTTCCACAGACATCATGTAGCAGCTGAGCTGACCAGCAGGATGGGAGGATAAATTTCATTGAAGACTTTAAAAAGGCACTTGACTGATTAACTCAGTTTTGGTTTTCACTGATGTAAGTTTTAAAAATTAACCTCCTAAGGGAAGGAGTGGGACTTGAAGATACTCTTGAAAGTCTATTAATGTAAACAGTTAGAAAGGTCTGTTTGTTCTACTCCTGCTGAAAAATATGATGCACTTTTTAATCTTTGTGGTATTGGAAATATAAGGCACTGACTGTGCTTTCAGCAGAAGTAAAACCACTGCAATCAAGTCAAACCTCTAATGTTGGGAGAGAACTGGGCTGTAAGCTTTGCTTACTGAGCAGTCATTAAAGCCTCACTCTCCGGTACACATCCATAAAAGAGAGGGTAAAACATTGCTGCTACAAGATTATAAATCACACACTGATGAATAAAGACTTTATATTTACTGACTTTTCTAAGGGAATTTTAAAATATATCCTTAATTTGTCAATGAACAGTCGTATTAACATTAAATGCACAGTACTGATTAAGCATGATAGTTACATTATTGCTTCAGGCTTTCAAATCTCTTTCCAGATGTTAAGGAGTTGATCTCATGCTAACCAGTGGGAAATATGAGTATCTGCACAGGACAGTAAATGGAAGCAGGAGGATCAGGCACCTTCCCTAAGTTTTTTGTGGGTGACATCAGCACCCTCTGGAGCAGCACAGTCCTGACTAGTCAGATCATTCAGACCAGAGTCCTGATTGATTTGGCTCCATCAGCCCAAAAGTCTCAGCTATGGGCTGGGGCCAAGTTAAGGAAGGGGGAGATGTGCACTCCCAGATCTTGCCTCAAAGGTGAGAGGCTGGACATGGTCCCCTTGAGCTCTGACATCACCAAAGGAACAAAAGCTATGACTAGAAACTGTGACACTCAGTTTGGGAGACTGTAGTTTATAAGAGTTCCTTAAATACTAGAAGCATAAAAGAAAATGAATGTAAATTAAAAGAGTATTAAGCAATAACCCAGAAGAAAGAAAAGGCAGGTGTAGGGAACTGATCTATTTTGCTGGGATTCTCTCTGAACTGTAAAATTCACTCAATCAATTTCATTCTTGCTTGCCTTCCAGTGCCTCTACTCCGACTTTGCCTAAGTCCCAGCAGACATTAATGGGAAAGTCACCTCACAAAAAGAACTGTGGCTGAAGCTGTTGTTGCCTAATTGAAATTATATGACACAGGCATCTTGCCAAACAATTATTGAAGAACTTGTTCAGGCGGTTTAATAAAAACTGTTCCAAGTTTTTGAGTACTACAATAACAGCAGTTCTTACCAACTATGAGCCCTCCACTGGATTTCATGTCTCAGAGATACAGGCACCTCTGGATCACATGTGCATGAGGCATTTCACAAAGCAGTGAGGTTCAGCACTGCCCCCAAAGAGACTCAGTGAAAACCCTTGAACCTGAGCCTCCCCAAACCAAGCAGCAATGCCAATGCAAGCAGCCCATGAAAGCTCCCTGCCCCAGCAGCCTGCATGGCTTCTCAGAGCGCAAATTCAGGTAGCCAAGAAACATTTAGCAATAGGCAATGGCAGCAGAGAAATCTTAATGGGGTGGAGAGGAGAACCTCTTCCCCAGAAACACAGATTCAGCAGAATGGCAGATGTTAGACTTTCCCCCACTTGCATGCTCCCAGGGAGCAGAACCTGCTACACAGTGTGCGAATTTTAAAATACTGTGGAGAAGTTCAGTGTAGTAACTGCACTCAGTTCTCCGTGCAATGGCTTTATCCAAAGATTCTCTTAGTCTACCCTACCAGTGCCCATTTTTTAAGATTAAGGCAGAGTTGATGTGGGATGACCCAGCAGTTACTGCACTTGATGTCCCTGTGCTGCTGGGCTCTGATTTCCCCCAAGGGTTCCAGCAATTGGGCACAAGAAAGTCCCAGTAACATTTCACCTAACAGCAAGTAGTTTCTACTAGGCTTCATTTAGATCTTTATAAAGGTTCTGATTTGACTCATCTTTCTTGTTCTACTAAACTGAGGTCAACTCTATTTCTTTAGGACCCAAATAAATAAATAAATAAGTGGATCTCCAGGCATCTTATCAGTGTCCTATCAAAAATACCCTCATCACAGGAGATGCAGAGAAAGGATCTGTAAAGAGAAAACTCTGAGCTGTGTAAAGGACATGCCATGGTGTTGAAACAGAAGCTTTAGGGTCTTTCTTCTTCTCAGAATCAACAGGGTTCTTGCTTTAAGTTAAAACTGGTCATAAAACAGATGTTTTGATGAAAAGCCACATGACTGGATTTTTCTGCAACGAGCTGCTAAGAATAAAACTGTACTCATTTCCATTAAAGGACAAGAGGCTTTCAGGGGCAAAGTAGTAATATTTGCTTTATAAATCACAGATCAGCTTCTATGAAAACATTGGTTGAAGTGATAAAACTGATGGTGTGGTGCATATCAGCACAACATTTTATTCACACTTTCCAAGAGGTAGCAGTACCTCCTCCCACTATAAAAACCAGGAGCTGTAGAGGTGCAGCACAACAAAAAATGATGTCCTTTCAAAAATTAATGACAGCAAGTGAAAGATAAAAGCCAGAGATCATGAACTGAACCTCAGGACCCAACAACTTTTAAGTAGCACAGATAATGAGGTATTTAGCCTGGCATGGGTATGAAGATACAAAAAAAAGTTTCCAATCCCTGGTCTGCAGACTCTGTGCAAAACTTCTCCCTTCTGCAAGTGATTAGGGGAGTTCTACAGCAACTCTAATTTGCTCTCTGGCTACTCTCATTTGCACGGTCTGCAAATAATCTCCAGAGGCTAAAAGGGAGTCAAAGACAGGAGTGTCAAAGGGGCATCCCTGCATTTCTCATTGGCACACCCCTTTTTCCTGGATTTTCCTGGCACGAGAGAGAACAGGTTGAGAAGAGTAGCAAATCCATCTCCCTGACCACATCCCCACAGGTAGATGAGACCCTCCCTGGACCTTTTTTAGACATAAATGGACCTGAGAGGTTAGAAACAAAGCGGCCTCATTGCATGAGCATAATCTGCATAAGACCTCACAGGAAAGAGAAGGCTCAAGACTCAGTTTTGAAAACGAGCTCACTCTATCCCAGTCTTGCAGGGCCAAAAATCATCTCAAACCCAGGAGGCCTCTTTCTCTTCTCTAGAGCCCATCTCTGAGGCCACAGATTCTGCTGGGTGTGCTGTAGCTTGGCTGTGTAGTGGCAACACAACAGCAGCTCCGGCTGCAGGCAGATTGGAGGGGAAAAAGTAGGTCAGGAGGAGACAAAGCTGTTCTCTGAGCAGCATTTCCCTCTCCCTTTCCTCTCTGTAAATGAAGAGTGGTGAAATAGTTGTGTTGAAAAGCACAGAGGCATTCACCCTGTCAAGCAGGAGTAGAGACATCTTGCTGAGTATGTTCTAGACGATTATTTTACTCTACAATTCAGAACAAATGTGCTATGTTTGTAATAGGCTTCAGAGGAGATGCCACTTGTTAGTACTAAATTCAAATTAATTACCAAAAAGCTGGTTTGAGTATTAGAAAACAAGGGGAGTATCTAAGCAAGTCTATAATAATTATAAATATTAAATGAATATTCATGAAAAATGCAATATTTTCCTCTGTTTGTGTTTTTGTGGTGCAGAAAATGAGTTTCCCAATTGTATGTCAAAAAAACAGTCACAAACTGTGGTTTTGCTCAGAACACACTGTTTTCACTGAAATTCACTGTATTCATGTATTCACTTACATGCTCATCAAACAAAAACTAAAACCAAGCCACAGAATCTATGGGACCTGCTTCAACTCCCAGAACTGCACTGCACAGAGATTCATTCTCATTTTTCAAATCTGCTTCACCCTTTACAAATAACTATCCAATTATGCTCAGGTGATAAATAGAAAGAAAGGAGTGAGGAGTGCCCATGAGTGGATTAGTCACCAAACAGTCAAAATGAGCAAATTAATCCAATATATGATTTATCTCCTGTGCATACTCCAAATTATATTTGGAGATTTTAAAAGGTAGATTGGTGACTCCTTAAACACCTCTAGGTAGTTTAAGTATCTCCCAATACATGTCCTAAGACTCCCATCCTTAAAAAATAGAACAAAACATTCCTATGAATTTATGCATGTCAGTAACAGGGGTTACCTAGAAAGGGCTCTCTTTCAAACCATATATATAATGAAGTACTGAGGGCAAGAGTTGTGCTACCAAAAATCTGTCTTACTTTCCTAATTCAAGAAATACTATTAATTTCCAAAGAGTATTCATGAGTTAAGGCAGCCAGATTTGGAGCTGGATCCCATTCAAGTGCCCTGGAAGGCCATGGAGCCACTCTCAGTGATTGTAAAATGAGAAGGATTGGGCTTGTGCCCATGTTTAATATTGGATATGGATTTTTCCCTGGTATGAGTTTTTCCTATCTATAATATAAATTTTTCTCTTAATTTTGTTTTCCTTTGCTTAGAGTATTATTTGCTGCTAATGAGCATTAAATCCACCTTGGTTTGATCATACCCTTTGAGTCTCTCTGCATGAGCACTTCAGCAAATTTTCCCCTTAATTGCTACCCAGTCTTTGAGGGGTAAAAAAAAAGTAGCCATAATTTGGTCCACAAGCTACATTTCAGACAAAGCTTCAGAAGAACAAAACATGTTTTTTTTCTTTTTCTTTTTCTAAAGCATTACAGCCATTGACCCATTACTCTTACCAGGGCCAAAGACAAATCCTCTGCTGTCATTCTGGTTAGTGGGATGGGACATGGATGCAGAAGACATGGGAACAGCAGAGGAACTTCTTTTTCATGCAAGACTTCAGGTGCTAAGACCTGTAGGGGAAAGTTCTAAACAGCAAGTAAATGGAATTTTATCTTCAGGGTAGCTATTTAATTTTTTTTTTACAGTACTGTCATACCCATATGTTCAGTTCAGGGACTGAGGTCCAATAATGTCAGGTCTTGGACAAACACAGCCCAAAAAGAGAAGGCTTGCCCCAAAAAACACTCTCTCTGATACATATAAACTTACACACAGAAGCAGAAACAATCACAGGATGGTTTATCATCATACTATCTGTAGAGACAAGGTTTCAAGTAAATGAGGGAAGAGGTGACTATTGCAACAATAATATTTCCAAATAAATTTCAGACTCGAAATTAAAAAAGAGGGGGTTTTGAGCAATGTAGAATATTCTTTAGCCAGAACTAGTCTGTGAGCTTCCCAGTTACTTGCTGTTAAAATACTGAATTACTGCCTTGAGGATCCAGCTAAGATCAACCTCAACTTCTGGTAAACAGGCCCTGTGCCTTACATGTATCACCAAGACACTGAGATGCTGGAGTGCTTCTGAAGAAGAGCAATGAAACTCTGGTAAAAGTTCTAAAAGTAAATCCTTACATGACAGAGACAAAACTATTCCCCCACTTCAGCAGTGACACACTTACCTGAGCAGTTCCCTGAACTGATGAGATTTAGGCAGCCTCTACAAAGGTGACACTAAAAAGGGTCACACAGACTGACCTGGCTGCATACTAGGTCTCCTGGACCAGCTCTGGGAGATGTTGGAAATTAGAATATCTCCTATTCAGTTGCATACTTTGCTTTACTGTAGATGAGTACAGTAAACTGAACTTTACAGTTACACATTTTTTCTTTGGTCCCTCTCCTCTTTACTTTCAGCAATTGTGGTTATGTCTTCCTCTATGATTTGTTTAATATCAGGAGGGGAAAGAGTGAGATAACTCGGTTTGATGTGGGAACACTTTCTCCTTTGTATCAAAGAACCATCTGCTAATTTACAAAATACAAAGTTACTGGATGTGCAAGAACCCCTGTTGGGAAGCCAGGCACAAACAGTGCCTGCACCACGGCAAGGAGTGCTCTGTTTATTCTGGAATGCACAGCTCTCTGGGTTTCTTTCATCTTTGGGTATTTTCCTCCTTCTTCTCATTTTATTGATCTAAGTTCAGCACAGCCAATAAGCTCTAACAAAATAATAAATACAGAATATTTACAGAATGCTCTTCCTACCGTAAAAAGCACTTTTCTAGATGGAAACAGAAATAAGATGGAGCAGCAACGATTCTGCAAGCTGATGAAAAGCAGGTTGACAGCCCACCCTCCTCCAACCTCACTGGTTTGAAGCCCCAGTCTCTGTCACCCCTTATCTTCTGAGCAGTTGGGTGACACAAGGGACAAGTTAGTTCAACACCTCCTTTTATCCCCTCTCCCCACCTTCTCTGCACACCATGCAGGCAAAGCTAAATGCAACATTCAGGAATTATCTCAACCTTGGTCTTTTTCAGTTGTCCTGCAAGTGAGAAATAGGGGGGGCAAAAGGAAAAAATAAAAAAAAGGAAAAAAAAAAGAGACACAAGAGATGCTCATTTTGCTTTATCTGCATCACCACCTGCATCAAAATGCAGATCCAACGCTCTGCCAGCAGGAGCTGGGACAAGAGTAAATGGCAATGTGGGTTCTGCATTACCTCCCAGACCAGGCTGTCATTTGTCATTTGGTGAATTTGCTCACATCTGAGTCCCAGGTCAGCATGGAAACTTCATAAGTGCCATGGAGTGCCAACTGAGGGATCTGACAAAGGAGATATATGTACCTTTAACCTGCTCTTAGAAAGCTACAGATGTTTAATGAGTGCAAGCTAGCATGGCTTTTCAGAAGGGTTAAAAAGTTAATTTCAGATAAAGCCCTGTCACCAACTTCTTTTTCTCTTTCTACAAGGAATATTCACATTTTTAAGAACTAATCCAATATTCTAGGATATTTCAGTACCTTGCAGTATTTCTGCTATTTCCAGGACACTCACCTCTACCTTGACACAAAGTGTATCTAACAGAGTATTGCAAGTGCCATTATCAAAAATGTGAGTTTGAAATGGGAAGATGATTCCTACAGACCCAAATGGGAAAGTATTAGAGATTAACTCATTTTAATTAGCATCACTTCCTGGCTTGTCTTCAGCAGTCCTGCAAACAGATTGTGTCATTCATGACTCAGAAGTATTCAACATTTTCTATTTTATATGATTTCTGTAACACAGAGTCTACTCACTCAAACACCCAGGCTATCACACAACATCTTTCTCTACACATAATACACAAGGCTAAAGCTGCTTTAAGTAGTTTCCATTGCTCTGTGTACACAGTGGATGATTTTTCCCTATCATCCTCCAGCACTGTTCCACTGCAGCCTGCAAACGTCACACACCTATCAACTCCCATACACCATGGGGCAAATTTTAGTTTCTCTTTTGTTGGCATAATCCCACTAAAGCCAGAAGGATTGCCTGGGTTTATCTCTGATCAGAAGAGAGCTTCAAGTCAGGCTGAGCTACATAAGTGTCTGGAAGGAGCAATTAAATTCTGCAGCAAAAGACGTAGGTTTCAGAGTTTTGACTGACACAAGAGTTAAAATTCCCCACACGTGGATGTAGTAACTACTGTCACTACTCACTCTTGACAGATATTTTTGCTGAAAATGTAATTTTTTTGCTTAGAATAAAGCCAAATTGCTGATCGTTTTGAGTTTTTAATAAATAAAACCAACATTGCATTGATATGGTTAGCTGTAGGGAGGAATGGTCTGTCTGGATAATAGCAGTGTATTATGGGAGAGTATCCAAATACTACCAGTGATGATAGATTAAATAGATTAGAGGAGACCAAAAAGTGAAATTCAATCCAAGCTTTTGCTGCAGCAGCAATGAGCTAAAATTCTTATTCTCTTCTTGTCCCAAACGACTTGGCATTGCCTGGGCTCTCCAACAACTGTCACATTTCACACCAGAAATGCTGCATTCTAGTTTAAGTTTGTGTTTTAAATTCAGTTTTGTAAAGCATTGTGGGATTTTCCAGACTGAAAAGCACCGTATATAAATTTAAAATATTATTATTATTTCAACATTACTTATGGACACCATCTGTTCATAACTCTGTTACTGTCTCTTCTTCTTAATGTTCTTATCACAGACTGCCTTGCTGATTACTTGCTAAATTGGTCAGAATTCAGTTCAAGCTATCTTTGAGTTATATGTTTACCTCAATGAGTGCCTGCCAAGAATGATGTTTATGGCATATCTTGCATTGATTTTAGAATTTCTGAAAGTAATAAAGCACTGAATGAGGTTCATTTCTTCTCACAAATTAGAATCTGTCATATTAATAGAGCAATATAATCCTGTCATTGCTTCAATTTGTTTCTTTCATCAGACTGATAGGAAAGAAAGGTTAACTTTGTGTTCATCCAGGCTTCTTTTTAAAAGGCCTAGAGGAAGCTCTTGGTTTATTTTTAAAAGCTTAAGGAATAATAATTCCTAACCTGATGGTGCTACTCCTTTGAAAACAACCTTATTCTCTGAGTTACCAGGTTGGAGCCCACGAGGCTCCTCCAGGGCAGGACACTACTCATTGCAGCCAGAAGACAGGACCAAGCTCTTCACTGCTTGAGTGACACTGCTGGGAACAAAAGGTGTGCCTGGGAAGAGCCCAATCCCCCTTCCTTTGCCAGGGTGGGCTGTACCCCATTTCTTCCTGGATACAACATGGGTAGAGATCATGCACATCCCCACCTCTGCTCTTCCACAACACCCTCCGTGGCTGAGCTTGGTGGGGTCAGGATTACAGCTCCACAGTGGTTCATGAGATGGGAAGTTGACAGTATTTCTCTCCTTCCTGGGATGGCGACACTTGCATACAATGTCCCCATAATGGTTATACCATGTCCTCATTACAGCTCTGCCTACAGTCACTATTTAGTCCCTATTTACTCCTTTAAAACTTGTCCAATGTAGAAACCTTTACACCAGCTCTTCATGTCAGCTTTCACGAGCTTTATCCAAACAATAATGTACAGTTCAGAGGGGGGAAAAATTAATCTCCAAACAGGACAAGTGAGGTTTCATTAGAAACTACCCAGCAGATTTCTCTGAACAAACTATCACCCCCACCAGCAGCCACTGCCACACCACAGCTGCCTGGAATTTTTATTTTCTTAGTTTTAACTTCATAACTGTTCTTTCCTTTTCCTTCTTGCTTCCTCTTGGCTGACATATTGTGTAGCTGCTGAAATGCTCCTCCAGCCAGGAGGGCTGGATCAGCTCCTGTGGAGTGGTGCCAGCACTGCACTGGAACCTGGCAAGCAGCAGAGATGGGCTTGCACCCGTGTCTCCTTCAAGACACAGACAGAAAACCAGAGCTCCTCCTTTGAGACTCCTCACCTGCAAACTCAAGATTTTCTCCTACTTGTCTCTGTAGACACATCAGCATTTTAGAGGGCTGTACACTAATCATACATGAGGCCAAGTCGAGCTTCCTACTTCTCTTCTTAGGCTTGGAGGATGCCAGGATATCTGTGAGGCATCAGTTCTGCTCCTCAGTGTCTCCCTCTAAATAATTGCTCTGTGCATCCTTGCAGCAGATCACCCAATAACAGCACCCAGCCAGAGCAGCTAAAGATGTGTCAGATAATAATTGTGCTGTAACACCACAGTGCATACATGAATAAATACAACTCTAAATTCAATGAGATATTTTCCTTCTGCTGCTCCTCCTGCCGCAAACGACTACACCAGCAATTAATTATTGTGCTCAGCAGCTCCCTGCAGCAATCCTGTAATAGATTCATTTTCAGCCCCTTGTCTCATAACCTTTCAGATAAGTTTCATGGGTCTGGAATGGCAAGTATAAAAATATATGGGTTTGTTCATTTAATGTTTGTAAATGTTACGGCCCTCAGATACCAGCCATAACTTTCTCAAAGTTTTGTTCCAGTGCTTACAAATACTGCAGTATATTTCAATACCAGGATCATATGAGCTCACAACTAAGAGTAAAGGATCTTTCTCAGAGATATTTGCATGTTACATTTTATCATAAAACTTATTCATATATAAATTAGTGGCATTTGAGAAGTGGTGTGGTACTAGTTGTTACTAGCTGCCAACCATTTAGGTGGTAAGGACTACACCAGTATATCCTCATCTCAGGAAAGTCACTGGAAGTTCTGCCACTGGCTTCAGTGAAGTTAAGATGTTACTCAAGTCACTATTTTTGCATCACTAAAGAAAAAAATTAAGAAGTGAAGTTTAAATATTGCCACGGCACCTCTGCTTTTTTAAACAATTCTTTTTAGGATGCACTATTAAAAGCTGCAGAGCACCTCAGGCACTATGAAAAAGACTTTCATGGCAAGAAAACCACAAAGCTATTTCCTGGTCTTGGTTGCAAGAGTCCAGTGAGGTCATGTGCCTAAAGCTGACAACACAGCACAGGCTGAACACTGAACAGACACTGCCCCAGTGATGAAATGCAATGCAGTATTACTAGTGCCTCAATGACAATATTATCTGCTGTTGCACAGATGTCTCAAGAAAAGCCAATTTTCTGTTTCTCCTGGGCAATGCAAGTACAAGAGTAGAAAGCACAGGGACTGGGCAGAAATATGTGAGGGTGTGAGTGGGGGGAGCAATCTGAAATCTAAGCTTTTAGAACATGAAATTAGTCCAAAGATCCTTGGGGACTTTCCAGGACTAGACTGGTAAAGTGGGGGGGGAAAAAAAACTCTTGAATTTTACAGACCATGTTTCAACCCTAAAGAGTACCACGTGTGCAATGCACCAAGAATAATTAATAAGAAAAAAATAAGTCTGAGCTTTCTTTCTGGAAAAACTGCATGGTCCCATGCTTAGAGTAATAAATTGGCACTCAGTTCTGTTTCTGCTACTACTGGGCTGTACAACCAGTGCTGTCTCCAATGTAATCCTGCAAGACTCTGCCAGCCAGATGTATCATGCCCAGCAAATAAAGGTTTTGCAAGCAAATTATTGAAAATAAATAATTCATACCAAAACTTGATGCTTCTGGACCTGCCTTCACAAGCTGAGGAATGGCCAATCCCTTAATACCCCCTTCCTGTGCAGCTCTGCTGTTACATTTTGCAATGCCATCTATAGCTGACATGTTGTCATGTCAGTGGGGTTTCTCTCCCTTCCTTGATCCACGTGGGATCAAGTGCCTGAAGTCTGCCTTGGAGGCACTCAGGATTTACCAAGTCTTCCCTCTGCATTTTGCAGGGCTCAGCCAGCCAACTGGCATATTCCACCAAGGACAAGAGCCATCACTCACAAACTGGTGAGCTGGCACATCAGGGTTGATAAGCAATGCTGAGGGACTTCACTAATGGTGCCTGGAGACCATCCAGGGTAGAAGCCAGTCCTTATCTCTCCTGGTATTCATTGATCTTTGCTTACAAGCTCTGTAGTGAGGCCTTATCAGCCACTCAATGCATGGGACTCCCATGGGCCAGTGCAGCCACTCCTCAGAGCACTCAGATAAAGTCCTGGTTATTTTCTGTCTCCAGCCTTCCCCAAAAAATAGCACTGGGGCAACACTGCAGATCTGACAAAGAGAGATTCAAAATTTGTCTCCAGCTGGCATCTGTGTAATCACATCTCCACTAAAAACACATTGGCAGGAAACTGCTGCTCTTCTCTTGCTACCTAGATCATCAAACTTACAGTCTTACTGTAGTCAATGGACTCAGGCAGATTAAAAAAAAAAAAAAGTTTTGGAAGTTTTTTGCACATCACATCAAAAAGCAATAGTTCAGACACATGGTTTGTGATTTTGTTCACTGTTAGTGCATTACTAACCATTTCTCCATGCTGCCTGGGCCTCTGGAAACAATTGAAATCTGAGAAAACACAAGGGATATGTCCTCATTTTCTATTATATTTTCTAAATAGGATGGCAGGTGAGTCAGAGCTGAGATTTCATTTGTGCAGGAAATCTATGGATCCAACTTTAATCATGTAGGAATAACAGTGTGGCAGGATAACAGGAAGGAAATAACCACAGGGTCAATTAACAAAAGATCCCATGTTTCTGTACAACTCCATGGAACCTTAGTTCCCTCATTTGAGTCTCCTATGAAGATGATAGCAAAGAAACCCTGTGGTGATCAATCAGTTAATGTCCTTACTTTGCCCTTGAAAATGTTAAGCTCTCTTTTGCCTCATAGTTTAGGTGGATGTCCAAAGGGATTTACAAAAGTACTAAGCAGGTTAAATGCCTACATCCCACTGACTCTCAAAGACTTTCCATAAACCTGACTCTATAAATGGCATAGCAATAAAGAATGCTGCTGCCCCATCTCTGGACTGGCCAGGACACTGGAACAGCTTTCCAGATTCTCTTCTGATGACTACACCCTAGTCCCAGACAGCCCATTTGCTCCTGGCTGACAAACTGATTTCAAGTAGGTACCTATCTGGTTCAATGTTTTCCATATCTCAAACCAATACCTAAATTCAACAGGAAACTTAAAGCCTTACAGTGCTCCTATCCAGACAGGGCTCTTAGCTGAGTGAAACCAACAGCTAAACCAAATGCCAGACACCACCAAAACTACACACACAATGCCACCACTGTGGTGCAGAGGTACAATGTGCCAGGTGCTCTGCTGTAGCCATCAAATTACTTGAATTCATCTGGGATTACTCTGACTCCAATAAACACCACTCCTCCCAAACCAGGGAGCAACAACCTACCCCTGGAAACTCCCTAATTGTTACCAGTTGCATTGCTTCTGTCTATTAACCACTAATTAAGACTTTGCTTCTGAGGTGCTTTCACCATCAGCTCAGAGATCTGGAAAGGAGGTTTCAGAGGTGACAAACCCAACAGGGCTGTCCAGGGAGATACAACATTCCAGCCCAAAAGGACCAAAGGTGTGGGTGGAGACTGCACAGCCCCAGCTGGAAGCTGCCTCCCCCAGTACAAATGTAGCTGCTGGGTAGGTCAAGCTTGGCTGCCCACAAATATCCACTCTGTTTCTTGGGGTAGGTTTTGTGATTTGCATTGAGCTGCCCATAATATGGGAATTTTGTGCTACCTGCATCCAGGTCACCTCATTTCAAGTGCCTTGCCCCTGGATTGAAGACTGGATGTACCTTACCAGCAGTTGAGAGTTAGAAACCTGGTTTTGTCATCAGAGAGGTGTATTGAAGGATAAAAAAGAGGCTTAAATTACACTTTAAAATGAGCTAGAGAAATTGGCTGGTGTACAATGCAGCAAAGGTTTCACTCTCTGGTAGGCAGTGCATCTTACCAGGAGCATAAAATGGCACAGCTCAGGGTTGTGTCCCTTGATGATACCATGTATCCAGGTGGAATTTGAATTTTGTAAGCCTTCAAGCCCAAATTGTCTCAGGAGCTGTCTATTTAAAAGAACACATTTCTTTTTGCACATATTGGTCAGCACTGTAATCAAGGGAGCCACATATGCTGGATCCTATTCAACTTAATAGATAGAAATTTGGCAGTAGAGTGCTCTCCATATGGGGTTTTCAGCTGCAGAAAAGCTTCTGCCTTTACTATAAAATAGACCAAGGTTGATCCTTTCCAGAATTGGCTGTCTCTTCATCTAGATGGCTGAGGAGAACTGGATTCAAATGTGAGCTGGCTCTTTATGTGGAACTGAGCCTTAGTTAAAAATAAAAATGATGGCTTTCAAAGGGTGTTTGTGGTATTCCCCCCAAATTCTGAGGGAGTTATTACCCATTTTGTCTTGATTGTATTTTTGGTTTAAATTTTATCAAGAGCAACCAGGGAAATGGGTTGGCACATCCCTAAAATATAACTTGTAATGAATAAATGTGTCTTTCCAGTCACTGATCTAACTGGGAAGGTGCAGAGCAGTCTTGAAAGGTTCAGTGGTCTAATGAAAAAAATAAACCACAGAACATCAAACTCAAGTTATTTCAGCAAGCAAAATTATGCTGGGATAAATGTAGAAATATATTTTCTCAATATGCTGCAGATAGAATGGCTTCATTGTACAGGCTCAACTTTCTTTCCCATCAAAACAAAGCAGTTTAGCCTGAAATAATTAATTTCTGTAGGCAAAGCCCAGCATTTCCACACTTGCCACAGGGAAAGCAAAGGACAGAGGAAAAAAAAAAACACAATAAGATTGCTGGGAATAATTCCAATAGCATGAAATTAATGTAAATCACAAATAGCTCCTGTGAAGCTAAAGTAAGAATCTGTGAGAAACCAGAGGCAGGTCCAATAACCTAAATATGAATCACCAAGAAAAGAAAAGAGAAAAGCACAACCACAACAGAAGGATTTAATAATGGATTAAATTAATATTAACACTAAATGACCACTAAAGGAATAAATACTTCCCTAATAATATTCAAGTTATAGGATAACAGTTTCTTTCAGGAATGGTGCAAGTCTCAATGATTATCCTTTCTCAGGAAATCTTTTGGAAGCTATGCAATCCAAGTGGATCCCATCATAGCTTTCAGGAGCTTTCCTAGCTGGGTACCAATCACCTGGTACAACAGATGGCAACAGGAACATGAGCAGGTACAACAGACACACAGAAACCCATGTAGAATCTCTTCAGCACTTCTGTTCCATCCCTCTAAAAGTTTGCTGGTCTGTTAACTTAAATGGTTGTTTTGTGGCAACTTCTCAAGGAAAAACACCTAGGAGCCCAGCATGGCTTGCACAATGTAAACAATTACAATTCATTCGCTGCTGTTTTGATGTAATTGATATAATAAACATTTTTAGGTTCAGAATTAATGCAAACCACATAGGACTCATTGGAGAATTTCTATGTTAATGTATTTGTGGTCGCTAAAAGAACTGAAAATATTGCCCTTAACTAGTTGATTTCAGACACTGATTAAATCTCTGAAGGTGTTTGTGTCTGCAACAGAGGCTGAGATGAATTAGAATATATAGTGTTTTCTGAGATGGTGCCTGGGTTTTCTCAATACTGCCCTGCTTTGGTGAAGCATTGGCTTCTGTTGTCTAAATGGGCTCAGATATGTCATTCTTATTACTAAGGCTTATTTAATTCATTTACTAGGTCATTGCTTGGGATAATATATGCAAATTGTACATATTAAGAGCGATATGAATTACATCAAGCGTTGCCATTTATGTGGAAAATTCATCAAATGTTAATGCAAAATCTATAAATAGAAAGAATAAAATAATAATAAAACATAAATGTGCAGCAAGCATAAAAAATGAGGATCCTTAACTGCCCATTTATTAGGCAAATAAGGACAGCATATCCTTTGCCAGTGAGCAAAAAAAAAAGGCAACAGAAAATGACTGTGTGTTACAGTGACACTGATAACCATTTAAATCTGGTCCCTTTATTCTGACAGGGTATGTGCTTGTGAACAGGGAAAATGAAAATTTATCTCATAAAGGAACTCCAGCAACTCTGATGGTTAGAAAGTAGTAGGAGAGATTTAAAAAAGAAGCCCACAGATTTGGTCTTTATGATGGAGCTAAGCACAGACTGCTTGGGCACTGCACCAAACAGCTGGAAAACCCAGCACACCTCAGAAGAGTGTTTTATCTAATTTTGAGTCAGTATTTCATAATTCTGTTACTCAAAGGTTCTTGCTTGCAGGTACAGCCAGGGATGTCACTGGCTACTTGTAAAGTGTTCTGAATCTGGAACAATTAATTTTGCTCATATTGTAAGAGCAAATAGCCACTTACGATTCCAGTATCTGGTGAAGAAACATCCATAGAATCTCATATATCCCTACATAATTTGGCATAACTGGCAGGCTTTTCTGAAATGGAATAACTGAATAGTAATGAAGGCTATTAGTGATGATTAGAAACATTCCAAAGAGTGAAAAATTAGTAATATAGGTTCTTATATTCATAGACTGCTTATGAGAAGAGTATATTTGTGGAAATCATGCATCATTATTACTAAGAGAGAGGATATCAAAGATAAGTTATTTGCATTTTTACTTTTAAAAAATGTTCCCATTATTACAGCTGGAATTACTACACTTCAGAAGTATAGTTA
Source organism: Calypte anna (assembly GCF_003957555.1). Classification (NCBI taxonomy): domain Eukaryota; kingdom Metazoa; phylum Chordata; class Aves; order Apodiformes; family Trochilidae; genus Calypte; species Calypte anna. The sequence continues at coordinate 15,190,896 of NC_044257.1, forward strand.
CCTTCTCCTTTCTTTCCTACTGAATCATATAATGTTTCCCTTCCCAATTGTTTTAAAACAAGATCTCCTTTTCCCATACATTGATAACCATTAACATCACCATCCATCCATCCATTTAGGAATCAGACATCAATGTTCTACATGTTAATTTTGCTCTCATGCCTGCTGCTCTAAATGAAGCAATTTTTACTTTTCTTTAAAATTCCAGATGTCATTAATTTCTTTTCTCTGTATCTAACAGAAAACATACCTAGAGACTTTCCAATACATCCTGCTAGGCTTTATAAATCTCAATCATAAAACATCTGCTTATCCTCGTAAGAAAGAGGGGGGAAAGGCCTCACTTTTCCAACAGCAGTTGTGCAGCTTTCCCAAAAAGGCTCATGTATTTCTGTGCTGTATGTTGCACAAGCAGAATAATAAATCACTGAAAGTTAATTCCCCTAACAAACAAGTTTATATAAGCACCATCCTCTCAAATATGTTGTTTTCCTGTTTCATATTTGCCCATTTCAAAATCCATTTGTGTCACCGCAGAGAAACAAATCCTGCAGAGTTGGTTTATGCCTAACAAATACTACTTACATCTTAAAAAAATCCAACTTAAGATCCACGTTAGGGAATTAGTAGCTTTTCATCAAATTTGATATTCTCTGGACAAGGTAATTAAACAGAAAGCAGGTAGCCTGCCTCCTCCTCAACCAGACTTACAGGATGCTTACCCAAGTTATTATTGAAGGGCTGTTGTTCAAAATATGTTTCTATATTTATAGGTCAAGAAAGACTGCATTCTTTTGGTTATGTTGACTGCATTTGGCAGCCACAGTGGGAAGGAGGACCTGTTCTACTGAGGCTTGGACAAGCACTAAAGCATAGAACAAGAATCCTGTTCCTGCACTCAAAGGTGACAGGCTACATGATCTGGCTTTATATGGAGACTTCATTTTTAAATACTTCATTAAGAGGAATAATTATTAAGATGTCCATTAGAACATGAGCAAAGTGTTAAAAACTAAAAGCTTAAGTGAATACTTAAGATTGGTATCAAGGGCAATTTCTGCTGCCTCATCCCCTATGCTTTGCTTTCTTCCCTGCAACTCCTATTACTGCTGTTCAGTTTATTAACCCCATGTAAACATAACATTAATGCAAAATATTACCAGATGTTTAAAAGAATCGATGAAAATGCTCTCATAGGGTCTGTAGGCTTCAGTCATTAATCTAGAAAATCTTTGGTTTCTTTTCTGCTTTAACATTACAGGATTTTTCCAAAAGGATTTGGTGCTCCCAAAGGTAAAATCTCACTTGCCTCTATCTGCATGAAATCTCACTGAAGTCAGAGGAACTACACGTGTGAAAAGACATGAAGTTCATTGTGGAAAGATCAGCCACTTGGGTTTAAGGAAACTGTATACAAAGCACCACAGCAAAGAGAAGTAGTTTCAGTCTGATTTACATGCAAAGCAAATTCTTCCACCATTTGCTTCCAATTTGATCGCTGAGCAAAAGCATAATAATAAATAACTCTAAAGGAGGGAAAAAGGAAAAAAAAAAAGTAATTACTTTAATAAACCACAGCTTCAGACTCTGGGGACCCAAGGATCTATTACTTCTGTCACCCAGCAGGGAAGGGAAGAGCTGTCATGGAGAACTTCCATCACTTTCCAGTCACTACATGGCCACTTTCTCCATCTGTGGTTGCCAGGACAGCTGTCCCATGCACAGACTGTGCAGACCAGCTGAAGAATTTGGGGGAAATTTAATCAAGGGCAAAAGAACAGGCAAAAATATAATAGAAGGATACACAGCCCACCATAGATATTCTTACTGGGGCCCAACAGGGTTCTGTGCTGCTCCTAGACTTGTTTCCTAAGGAGAAAAACCCAGACCAAGGCCCCCACAAGCCTCTCCTCCCGAGACTGCCTGGAAGCAGCACAAATGGGAATGGTTGGGATCTGCTGAGCTTTCCACAAAAGTTAAACCTACTTCCACTTGGCAGCCTCCCAGGAGAAGGTACCAGCAGTCACAGTCCCTTCCCTGAAGGCTCAGGAAGCAGAAACTCTCCCTGTTCAGCTGCCCCAAGGTCAGCAGTATTTTGGTGTGACTCTATTACCCCTTCTCTGCACTGTGCAGTTTAGGTGTGCTGGAGGCACTTCAGAGGACACCTTCCTAAAAGGCTGCCCCCAAGTTACAACAAATAGCTCCTTGGGGGTGTGAAGCACCCCACTTAGCACCTTCCTGAATCCCTCCATGCTGCTGCACCAGGATCACCTTACCCTTGGCGAAGAGCCCCTGGAGTGACACCCAGCTGCTGGCCAGATGCCACGGGGACTAAATCTACAAAACCTGGCTGCAGGTATCACTGCTGGGCCTTTATCCACTCAGAAAATCTGCTGGGGAGGAAAGGAGACTTGGCTAACTTGAGGTTAATTGTCTCCTTGTTATGGGTTAGTTAAACAGCACATGTAACTGGGAGAGATGTTTGGTAAAATTCCACAAGAAAGCAAAATAAATAGTAATAAAGATAACAACTTTCCTTTAAAAATCCAGTATTTCTCTTTCTTAAAATATGTCTGTCAATAAACATTTATATATAACTTCTGAAGTAAAAGTATTTACTATATTTGTTAATAATTAATCTTATACACCTTGGTCTCTCCAAAACTGATGAAGATTTTACCAGGCTTCATCCTTATTGAAGCAGAGGCTCTCACAAAACATCCCCACCCTATATCTAAGGCCTGATCATGTTCTGGTCTAGGAAACCTCCAGACATCCATGTATGAAAATCCATGATGTACTCAAGTATGTTTTGGGTTTTAATCTTTGAGAGACTATCCTTGTCTAAGTTCCAGTAGAGTGGAAGTCAATAATAAGACAACATTTCTATTGCCTATTAAATTAGTTCATTATTACTTATCACTGATCCACATACTAACCAACAAGGAAAATTCAAACTAAGGTTAAGAAATCAGTCGCTCACTTCCCACAACAGATTAGTTTGAGCATCCAAAGTTTCTCTGATCTTGTGGCAGAATTTGAGCTCACATTTTAAAACTAAAAAAACCCCTCCAGACCTGGTCACAACAGTGCTATTATCCAGTACAAGTAAGAAGCAATGAAACAACATGAAACTTGGCATAGGGCCCAGCCCTGACTAAGGCTGTTGCAGACTGGCCTGACACTGATACATTCTCTGGTTTGCACAGAAATAGTTCAAGTTCTCATGGCTGCAGCAAAACCCCACAGTTCTGTGCCCCCTGCCAGACACCCAGCTCTAGAAAAGGCAAAAAGCTGACAGCAGTGTGAGGTGGGGCAGCCAAGAGCTGAGCATGACCTAGAAATGGCAGAAAGGACTCAGGGTCACGTTCCTACTGATAGGGAGATTATTGGTCAAGTTTAATTATGAAGACCAAGAGGAGCCTCAGGACACACTTTGGAGATAAACCATTTTGCCAGGCAGTGATAACATAAGTTCAGAGGATGGACATCCAAGTGTATCTAGAATATAATATATAATAATAGTAGAGTTGAGTAATGCACCATGATTTTTATCATATTTTTCTTTCAAAAAAAAAGAGATGTAGGACAGCAAACAGACATTATTTTGATGGGCTCATCATCATCATCATTTCCAGCAGAAACTTCAGAGACTGTCAACAAAATATACAAAAATATCTGAAAAGCTGATTGTCACTACATAATTGCTACAAGGCTTGAAACATGTAAACCAGGCACGGAGCTTAAGCAGGGAAGAGGTGCACAAATAAAATATTGTTCTTACAAACAGCAACGGTCACTAATTTATCAAATGAACATCAAGTTGAACACAGGAAAAAGGTAAAAAAATTGTAGCAATTGAAAACTTAAAAAAAAGTTACTCCTACAGAAAATATGTTTTCATTTCCATTCCTTTCAAATACAAAAGCTCTCAGCTTGAAATATCAGCACTGAACTGAAATGGTAGTAACAAATAACACCCGTTCTTTTATCTATTTAAGTATAGAAATGTCTACTAAAAGGAACAACTTGCTTGCTAACCTGAGCTGATGGGATCTTTTCAACTAACCATATCATTCCTTAACAGCAAACTGTATGGCTTACAAATGTGAAAAGCAATATATTACCATAGAAAGGAAAATATTTGCTATTTAATGTTCTAAATGTTGGTTTCAAGTGAACATCACCTAAAGGAAAATGAAATATTGTTCAAGATATCAACCTGAAGTTCTAACAACAGCAAACTGTAAAATCTGCATTTAATACAAAATAACCAGATCCCTGCATCAATTAAGAATCTGTCTTTACTATGCCATTACTAGAAATCTTTGCTGTTTTGCTTGCTATTCATAGTTAGTCTTAAGTTCTGTGTAATATTCTATGAAGTGTCAGTGTGATCCATCTGATATTTCTTTTTTGGGGTTAGATTCCTTGGCTACATTGCTCCCCCACAGACATTGCAGTTGGCTAATACCCCGAGTAAATTCAGGGATTCCATTAGTGTGGCAGCAAAATATAAAGAACAAAGAGTGGTTCAGTCATTGATTTCCCATTACATTTCCATCTGATGGAAAGATTACACTTGGCTATTACCACGAAAGAGAACTTGTTTTATTCTGGGTAACTCATATTTAGATTGATTTTCCCCAAAATAGAATTTTTATAATCGGTCTTTCCTGTTCTAAGGAACAATTCCCAACACGGGAGGAGGAATACGCATCCATATCTATTATGAGAAATCACAGTTGAAGAGTTCAATATCCCTGCTAGAAAGGGACATGGGCACTGAAATCCCATAAAAATGCTGAATTTCCAGGGAATGGGTTAAAATCTTAACAGCAATGCAATTAAGTACCAGCATCTGAAATACAGGCATTGGTCAATCCAGAATTCAGCATAAATTGGAATATCTCTGCTAGTTTCTTTACTCTTCTTTGGCAATAGTGACCAGGAGTTTCAGACATCCACATTCTGTACAATTTTGGTACCACTGGAGAAGCAGAAAACTGAACACACTGTAACTGAGAAGGAATTGAGTGGTCTGGCTTGATCACCAAAACCATGAGAAATGCATGAAATGGACAAACTGCAGGAACAAAGTAAATTCTACTCAGTTCTTTCAGTTCTAATATCCTAAGACACAGGTTTCAAAAACTGGTGTGTCACCAGCTGCATGCAACAACCACAGCACAAAATAACCCCTGCTTGCTCTCTGTTCCCCAGAGGGCAGAGCCCAGCAACAGATGCAAAAAAGAAAGACCCTGAGATCATTCCCCCAGCACTTGCACAGCTCCTGGCAATCTGCAGTCTGGGGACTTCCTGAGCTGGAGGTTACATCAGTATCTTCCTGTTTAGGAGCCCTCAAAGGACCTTTCTTTCATGAATTGTCTAATCATTTTTTAAACCTATATATATTTTGGCATATGAAACATCCTGTAGCAAGGGATCCCATGACTTAATTGTGTGTTGTGCAAAATGAGTACTTCCTTTTGTTTGCTCTCAAGCTGCAGCACGACCACGTTCTCTGACACCCCATAGGTGCTGTGTTTAGAGAAATGAATATTTCCACCCTTACCTTGCCATTCAAAACCTCTGTCCATGATTTCTGGGCACCCTCTTTTCCTGCTGAGTGATAGTGTATTTCTGTGGCCATTGACACTTCACCATTCCTGATATCCCTTCTGCCCTTACTAATTCTGTATTGCCAGTTCAGGTAGAAGCAGACTGACAGAACTGCACATCATCTTCAAAATGTAGATGTGCCACAGAGTACACTGGCATACAGCAAGTTTTTTCTTTCATTTTCCATTTTCTTCCTTATATTTCCCAATATTTTACGACCCTGTTTCACAGGAGTCAAAGTGTCCTGGTGACATTGTCAGGAAACTATTCATATGCAATCTCAAAACACTTCTCTCAGCTTTAATTTTGACTCACATCTTCAAAAATAATTTTCCACCAGAAAACCTAATCAGCTTACTACTCCTGGTCACTTCTTTAGTTCAGCTCTGAATATATTAAGCAGGAGAGATTCCCAGCTCAGATATCTGGTTCTCTCTCTAATGAAAAATGAGAAAAATCATTCCAGCTCTGTTGTATCTGCTTCTCATTTGTATTTATTCTAATATGTCCCCTACCAGCACCAGAACACAAAGGAGATCTTCAGCCTTGGCACCATAAAGGAAAGATCAAACTTTCCTCCAGATTTAACACCAGTGCAAATAATTCATTCAGCTTTTCTGTCATGTCATTTTTTTCTTGAATGTCTATTTAATACATCTATTGGCTCTGCAGCTTCTCTGGCAGAATCTCTTCTCTGGAGAAAAAGGGGTTTTTTTCTTCAATGTTTTCATGCCTTCAGCAAGTTGTTCCTCAAAATCTTCTTAGGTCTGCCTCATGGTTTTATATTTATTTATGGTCTGGTTTTATATTTAACCAGTCAAGGTTATGCTCTTTTTCCACCTCACATGTTGAGCCAGATGCTTTTTTATTTATAAATGCCTCTGTTTGCTCCACTGTTTAACCATGCTGCTCCTATTTGATAGTGGTATATATTTACCCAAAGCCTCTAAAATAGCATAACAGCCCTAAAAAATATTTACAAGCAATACTACCAACTCACACTCCACTACAGTTTTATATACATTACTTGGAAACACTGTTTTAAAATGCAGTGAAAGTATAAACAACATACTCTAGTGCTTATACTTGAAAAGAAAAAAAAAAGATTAATTCTGGGGAGGGGTTTTAATATTGACATTGAAACACTTGCAACTACCTAAAACAAGAGAGTTGGAGACCTGAGGCATGTATCACAAGGAATGGAAACTCTCTGGCATCCAAGATATTGATTGCCTGAGATTCTGCAAATGAAAAAGGTCCCTTCCCTCACCTTCTTTGGTGAATTATTGATTAGCTCAGCCTTAGAAGTGTCCATTTCTCTCCACTGATCACAGGGGGAGTTTGGATAATGAGCTCTTACATTGACATCCAGGCTGTAGATATTTAAAATTAGGCAACATAAATCCTGCCAAGAGGAAGCTCACTTGTGACACTTTTCTACTCACTCTATCCATGCTGGCAATGAAGATGAGATGGTATGGGAGATGTGACATTCTGTCATTATTATTAGAAGATACTCCTGCACTCCTGGAGTGATGGTCCATAGTTTTTTACAGAATTAAAAACCATTGAACATTCACATCACACCTTTACCTAACACGGCCTCTCCAGGGGAAAAACACCATGACCTGACTTAACTCAGCTGACTGCCAGACAACTACCTGAAAGAAAGGGCTGTTGCAAACCCATAACAACCTTCTGACAGGGACTTTCAGCAATGGATGGGTTGTCAACCTGCGTTGGGTGGAAACATGGCAGTGCTTATTTATTTTTGAATTGCAGAGCCTTGAGTCTGTGGTCTTCACGAATTTCAGGTACAAAGGCTGATGATTTAATTTCCTGTCCTTGATGTGGAATTTATACTGTCACCTGTGGCCGAAGCATTTATCCTCAAAATTGTGTTGGGAAGTGATCCTCAATCATTCCCAGATTCTTACACTAAGCAGTGTAAGACAAGAGTCAGCATATTCTGGTTTTTTTCTAGCTGTAACTCTACCTCGAGCTGCTTTTGGCACTGACCTTTTCCACCCCTTGCAAACAAGGTCAGTATTCTTCATGGGCCTTTTATATTACCCTCCTAGAGATCACTGTGCCTGTGGTTTTGCCCCCTAATGTCTGTCACGTTGGCAATAACTGTGCTTTTGGTGCCTAAGAATGGAAGTTTTTGCAAGTGGTGAAATTGAGGAATAGATCTTTTTTATGGTCACTTTCCAGGAACACTTCAAAGCCAGGTCTCCCCAGGCTTCTACCATTAGAGACTTTGTGCACCCATGGAGACTAATAGAAGCTGAATGTTGCTATAGAAATTGCTGTATTAACTACTGTCCCATGAATTACACCCTGTTGGATCCCAATTCTCCTTAAATTGAAAACAGTGGCAGAACTCCAGCATTATTTAGTTGTGGGGAAGGGTCAGATTCATAAAGCTCTTTCCAACATGCCAGTAAAAGCGAAGAAATTTTCTTGCTCTCCACACCACCATCCACAAAATGCAACAGAACTGCTCCAGGTGTTAGCAGGTTCCAGCTGTCATTGAAAGTTTAAGGATTTTCTCATGGTCTGGAAGCCTGGGAGGCAGTCATATCCCCCAGGGTTGGAGATATTTAACATTTGTAAGTAATTGAATCCTTTACCTCTGCGGATCAAATCTGTAGTTTTGAGTCCAGATGATTCCATGGAAACATCACCAGGGATGTGTTTTCTCATTGTTCTGCTTTCTCAGCAGATCTAGTCCAGGCTAACTGAATAGCCTGCTCTCTATTATAACACCCACTCTAATATTCAGCTCAGGATTCAGTGGATGTAGTTCATGTTCTTCTCTCATAGCATCAAACAGAGGCAGCCAGGCAGGAGGCACAGGCACATGGAACTGCTCGGTGAAGGAATGCAAAGACCTTGGGAGGCTATGAAATGCCCAATGGTAATGTGGACTCAAAAGCTGGAAGGTGCCTCAGATCCATGTCTACAACGTTAAGATGAAACAAACATACCAAAGGTGATATTAATTGCAACAGTTTTATGTGTTTAAGTAAATATTTGGCCGTGAATTGTTGGTACCAGTGTATTCCACTTTGGGTTTTGCTTTTGCATATACATCATTTGCAGATATTTAAGACAGCAAGATCTAGCAAACTCAGTTACTGCAAGTACAATGGGGACACTGAGTCACTGTATCACAGATCAAATTCCAACTCCTCCTATCAACATTTTCCTCTCTACATCAAGATTTCCATACCATTTCTTAAACATATGCACATACGTCACTTATATCTTCCAGCCTTCACAAAAGTAGCCCATAAACTTGCAGTTATTATCATTTGTTAATATTATTTTTAAAATGCATGAGGCATTAGAAGAAATAAAGGACAAAGAGCCAACGTTTGTCAAATCTTATAGCATCATCAGTCACACAACAGATGCAGTTAAGTCACAGTGTTTTACCCTGAAGCGTATAATTGCTGATCCTTTCTCTGTGCAAGGAAGCTAATCTCAGAAGCTGGATGCAGTCCCAATTTTTCCAGTTTTAAATAAACTTCTTCTCTGTTTTGCCCTATTATTCAATAAAATGTTCCCAAAACAATGGTTTTGTAAGCTACAAACAAGTTAGGCATTTAAATAATTAAGTCTGAATGGAGAAACACAGAATATGTTAACTGCTCGTGTCTTAAGTCAATAAAACTAACAATAATCCTAAATTTTAGTGCTCAAAGGAACTCTCAACTCCTAAACAAGATTAGGGTCCACTTAAGCTAAAAGATCTGCAGGCACAGTCCAGCAGGATCTCTTCCCTTTACACTTTCCAGTTCTGCAGTGGGCAGAAGAGAAGGCTGGGGGGAAACAACCCAAAATCTTACACATTTGTTGTTTTTGTAGACTAAAGGTTATACATCATTTATTAGCAGGTTTTTTTGTTATTTTTACACCCTGCTCTTTTATCCAATTGAGAGAGCATGCTGCTGGGATGCACCCAGAGCTGAGGAATTTCCCTGGATGTCCCTTCTGTCTCCACAGAGTGGACATGTATTTCCAGTGGACTTCGACCAGAGAAGCCACAGGACTATTTCAGCATTGTCAGAGCAATGACACAGAGTTTGGAGTCTGTACTGCAGAAAGAAGCCTCCTATCTCCAGCCCATCAGATCAGCTGTCATCAAAGCATGGGAGTCTGGCAGTGCCAAGCCACAGCCATACGTTCAGTTCAAGGGAGCAATAATGAAAGTGAAGATAAGATTGAAGTATTTTATGAACTATAAAAGGAGAATGTGATGTAGCATTTATTAAGCACTGCTTGCAGGTCATTGGGAATGGAATTAGAATCTTTTCTGTTTGCAAATAAAGAAAATTTACCCCAGATCTACATAAATTCTTACATACAACAGAAGAACCACATCAAGGCCCTAAGATTGGCCTTACACAAGAGAAGGTGCTGTGCTGGCAGTTTGCACAGAGATGAGCATCACTGCAGGGCAAATTTCAGCTCTGGTATGTATTTGCCTATCTAGCATCTAAAGATCTGGGCAAAGCATTTTGCACTCAAATATATACCTCGGGAAAGAGAAGAGGGAGAAAAACACTAGTTCCTCTTAATGCATGTAGCAGTCATTTGGGAAATCCCCCCAAGGACTTTGCTCTGAAAATTATTGGGCAAACGTGTCTGAGAATGTGAATTTCAAGAGCACTGTTAGAAGTGAAACTGCATCCATCAAAAGGAACTGGTTTCCTGTTTCTATTCTCCTTGCCTTTCATTTTTCAGATGTGTAACATAGATAATGAAAAGCCATTCCGGACCATTTTAGGTATTGCTGGGATGAGGTGAGGTTGTTATCTAGTTGAAAAAGAATCATTTTTCATTGTCTGCTGGTATAAACGGGAAGGGACTTTTTTGCTTTCCCCTCACATTCAACCAACATAAAAATCTTAACATTCTCCAAAGAGCAGTGTGGAATTTATCTGTTCCATTTGCTTTAGCCCACAATGAAAGCAGCAGGGCATGGTGACTACAGCTATGTTTTTCCTTGAAAACTCAGAGTGTACAAATTTCATATTAAGTTGGTTTTATTTGGTTTCATTTCTTTAATCTTTATCCTTTTTATTTCCTTCTCTCCTCATCAGTTTTTCAATCCAGGCAGAGTGGAAACTAAAGAAAGCAACTCCCTCATCTTAAATGTTGACATTCCTTACAAGAGCAGACTGATACAACTGAGACCAAGATCTCAATTTCATGTCACATTTAAAGATGGTCTCACCCAGCACATTGTAAGATCTACTCCTCCTCATGTATCACCACCATTTTCTGCACTTGTTAAAGCATCACCCATACAACTGTAGAACACCAGCTAGCAGAGTGTGTAACAGCATCCTCCTCAGGTAGGGCTTGGCTAGACACTGACAGCTCATGGAAAAGCAATTCTGAATTGTGTAAAATTACTTTAAAGTACAGCCAATGAAAAAGTGTGATTTTCATGGTCATTGGGCATTTCTTAATTCTTCTATTCAGTCCTTTTAACTCACAAGTCTTTCAGAATCCAAATCAAACTCAAGAAACCAGCCCATTATTTACAAACATCTCTTATGTGCAACAGATTCCATATTGTCAGGTGTAAATTTTCATTCTGGAAAAGCAAGGAACATAATGCAAGCTAAATTCACTCATTTTGCTGCACCCAATTTGCTGATGAAGTTTCTTGTAGAAGAAGCAACATGGCTGCTCATTTTCACCAAAAAAAAAAAGAAATCAAACCAGTGCTGCAATCTATTGATATAGCAAACCCCTCTTCTCCAAGGCATGACAACTCACCTCATTCCTCAAACTACTCAATTGAATTTCTCAAACTGCTCAGGCTGTTTTCAGAGCTGAATGGTACTTCTGAGTTCTAAAATTTACATAGATTCCTTTTGCAGAATAAATGTATATGTAGAGTAATGAGCCCCAGTCTGTCTGCATCAGACTTTGAGTGAAATGGATATGCCATGTGCAATCTACTGTTTCTTGTTCCAAGGATGAGGCCACAGAATTTAACCACATTCACATGATGCAGCTTTATGAGGAAAACAGTTTCTGTCAAATCAGCAGTTTTTAACTGATCCCAAAAGCTTTGGGTTCTTTGCAGTTAATATAAAAGTTGTTAGAAGAACAAAGATGAAGATTATTAAAAATAGAAACCTGTGTAAATATTTGTAAAACCAAATTTAAATTGGGCAGATTGCCAAAAGTACCCACTGAGTGCAATGGGAAAGACAACTGCTTGGTTTTCTTAAAACCTGCCATTTATTAAGTGGCCTAATTCAGGGCTTCTCTGGACTTCTGAAAATCTCTTACATCCTTTTCACACCCCAAAACCAGAGGGGAAAACTTTGATCAGCTCCCAACACAATCAACCCAAACTCACCCAGCGAGTCCTACACCTAATCTAAAAAAAAAAAGAAAAGGCAGTGATCTAAGAAACAGGTCAAGTACAGCCCAGAAACCAGACAGGATTTACTGCATGAAAAGCATGGGGATTTTCAATCAAAACTCCAAGACATGGTCCTCAGGATTCATGTGTGACTGCACACCAACCCTGCCCTTCCCCTTTCAGTATTCAACTCCCTCTCAATATTCAATATTACAAAGTGCTCTGCAATCCAAGTTCTATAGGTTGCAACTGATTATCTTCCAGTATAATTGTCTGAAAATAGTGTGACACAGCAATAAGCCAGAGTTATCCTATCCCTTAGCAAGTGCAAAATTAATAAATAGTATATTTGGCAAGATTTTTACTAAATCCTCACAGGTCTCAGTTCTGCCTTAATACTGGCACAGATCTTTGCACATGCATCAAAACATACAGCAATGGAGCTCTGGAACAACACATTTTTGCTAGGTCCAGAATTGTCAAATTACACAGTATAAATGTATTTTATTCTGCAAATAGGCACCTTTTGGAACTGCAATTACAAAACAACTCCACCATTTCTAAGATTTTCTTAGGGCAAAAAAGTAAAAATACATCCTCTGCTGGTTTTGCACATGGATTTGCTTTGGCACAGCACTCCCCCAGTCCCTGCCAAATGCCAGAATGTTTGGAGGGAGAACATTTCTTTCTTCGCCATAAGAACAAAGAGACACAGAAATAAAGGAACAGTTAAGGGCAAATGACTGCTACCTTATACTTACAGCCCACTGCAATGAGAAGCAGTTGGCTGTAACACAGGCTTCCAAATGGAGGACAGCTTTCCCAACACAAAGGTGTAGCCCTAAAGAGACTGTAAGTAAGCTGTGACATTTGTATTGTAATTTATTTTTTATTTTACTAAGGTTTTTTTGAGTCCACACGGTGGCACATGGGGAAAAAAATTTTTAAAAATAATGAAAAAGAAAAAATAGAAACGGAAATAAGCACCAAGTTTACATTTCCTTTTCTTTTCTAAGAAACTAATGTAAAGAACAGCATCACTCCAGCCTGCAGGCACCTCTCCAGCCAGCAATTACAACTGAAAAGAATTACAGCTGCAATCTAGCTGAAGAAATTGTCTTATCTGCTCCACGAATGCACCCCTGGGAGGATTCTTAAATGCTATGTTATATCCCCAGAGAAGAGTAAGGCAGAGACAATGATGAAAAAGGCATCTGGTTTAGATGTGTGCAGTTCTAATCACTAACGTGGGCCATGTGATCTATGCCTGTGGATAGGATGACTACTGCTCATTAAAATTTTATCATAGGTTGCTCCATATCTTCTTCACGGGGTAGATGCTCATCTGAGAATCAAACACAGCAGAGTCTGGAACCTCCACAATAGGTGTTTGAAGAAAGTGGAGGGATAGGCTGTAAAATTTGTCCCACTTCTGAAAAAAGTCTTGAAATTTATCTGACTGCTGCCAGCTATGTCTTTGGTATTGAAGTAGCATAGGTTGTATTTCACCACTATGGACTGTGCCAATGACATGTAAGACAGGAGATACATTCTGAAAATAAATTTCAAAGAAATCAATCTAGAAAAATGTTGAAGAGAATTTTTCACTCACAGCTCTCTTCAAAAAACATCTTTATTTTTGAAAAGCAAGGTACAACAGCATCCATCTGGAAGGACTGCAGTTTTCAGCATTCTCTCCTGAATGGCTCAGGTTAAATGAAGTCTCTAATAGAGTCATTTGTCCACATCTCTGCTCTCTACTGCTTATTTCTTGTTCCTTGTGTTTCTACATAAACATAAGGTACACAAGACCCCAATTGTCCTTAATAAAATTACCCTAATCATGATCCAACAATATCTGAAGTATCAACTCCAGATTATTTCAAAATGAGAATTCTTGAGTTAGTCCACCCAGTTTTAATAAACTTTAAGGCAGATCTAGATGGCTTAATCCTAAAATCAGAGAAAACTGTTAGATAGAAACAGTTCAAGTGTATATTTACCTAAACTTGCTCTAAAAAAGCATAAATAGTATGGTCCCAAGGTATTTGTTCATACAAATTTAGTCAGCTGTTAGTCAGCCAAAACATATTAAAGGAAGGTGGCACTTTAATTTGTCACAGACTTGGGCATAAGAGACTGAAGTCATTTGTTCTTCAAAGAACGCCCCGATGTATGCAGAGAGACCGGTTTTACCTACTTCATCTTCCAGAATACAAGTTTCTAAATCATGTTTCATCCCAGTCCCCAAAAGGCATGGGGAAACAACAGCACCCTCATTAAATACCCACCTCTAATCCCACACGTCTAGCCAGCAGTGTTAATGATCTGCATAGGCGTGGAGCCTGCATGAGCCCAGACATGCTGGGAAGGCAGTCCTGGGAAGCTGAGTGCTACAAATCGGCAAGAACTGATTAAATGAAGAAATTGTTTTGAGCTGCACTTAGTACCTGTAGCAGTACTGTCTTCAATCCAAGTTGTTACTACTCAGCCCTTCTCCAAAACCAGGAGACACATCATAATTCCAGACTGAGAAGCTGACTGCCAGGCAGACCTAGCCCCTCAGAAGACTCTGCTCCATCACCCACCCGAGGCACAAGCTGAAAAGAAACCCTGTGTTTTCCAAAGAATAGCTCTCCATATTTTAAGACAGAGGATGTAATTGTCTGCTGCTGCTTCTGCTTCTGTTCTACACTTCCTCTGGCTGAGCTTTGTCTTCAATATTTTGGGAAAATTATTACATAAATTCAGTTTTCTATTAATATTGCTATTTTTGTTACAAATGACCAAAGCCTGTTGGTTTGAACCACTGTGTTGTATTTCAAGACATCTCAGACTATTTCCAAACTCCACAACTTATTCCTTGCATGACCCAGAAGAATCCACAACCTCTTTCTGCCTATCTTTCCACCCATAAAATAATGACATTCCTTTGTCTTCTCTGTGGTGCCTTTTTTGGAGTGATTATACAGCACTTCTCAGAACAGAACTCAGGTGCAGTAGTTGCGGCTTCTCTGGCAGCAACATCAAACACAAATAAAATCCTTCCAAATGGCCTTTTGTAGATATTTGTGACTATGGTGTTAAGAAAAAATACAGAGCAAGTCAATGCTTTGTGTTTTCTTAAACCAAACTGACAGCCCTGAAACTTATTCATTAAAATGACATGCAGTTATTTTTGAATACTCATCCAAAACTACTCTATGAAAAAAAAAATCTGCTTTGTAAATACTGGTCAGGATTGAATTTGTCCAACTCCACAAAGACAACAGATAAGATAGAGCAGATAAGAAAACTGAAGCTGTGAACATTGATTTTGAAACACAGGAAGAAACAAGAAAAAAAATGTGATATACTACCCTGGCAAGACAGCAAAGACACAGGCATCTCTACACCAAACAGAAGGCACCACAAGTTCATTTCTATACTTCCATTTAGGCTCACCAATACCCTCTTCAGAAATGTTTCACAGTGGTTCCATCTCACAGCACCCAACCTCTTAAACTTGGCAAACAGCTTTACAGTTCTCAAGGTGACATATACTGGTGTTCACATACAGAAATGCAACCAGTTATCAGATTTGCTCTTAAAATAGTCCATTTTCAGTGTTTCCTAGAAACTGTCAAATGATGCACTCCTGCACATACTTCCAGTTCTACAAATCATTCACTCAAAGTACCTAGGTTATTGGAACAAGCATCTTCAGGTACAGGGACATGGTTTTACAAGCTACATCCAGTCACAGAGGGTAGATGCTTTGAACTTACTTAGGATTTTTACTAAAATGCTTTAGCCCAACTCTCTTGCCTTTCTCTCATACAGAAGGAATTTAAAAATAACAAAACCCAGCTACACCATTAGGTAAACCAGAGTCTTCAAGCTCAACTAGTTCAAGTTCCACATGATTTAGCTGTCATTCTATTTTTAGGTAAACCACTCCATATAATACTCAGAACAGAAAAAATATGATCGAATTAGAAAGTTAAGCACACCATGTTGGAAGCCAGAAAACATGGGTTACATGACCAGGTGAAGTTTATTTCTGTCTCTTTTCCTACTCAGTCATTCTTACTGTCTTCTGTGCTACATTCTGAAAAAAATGCACTTCCTAACCCACAAACATGAAGCAGCAAGTGGCAATAAGGCCAACTGAATAAAAAGAAGGAAAAAAATTAGTGTCAATATGATCAAATTAATGAAGTATAGAGTTGGACATAGGAATACAGTTCTATCAAACTCAAGTTATCAAACTCAAGTTAGATGGATGTTGTTATTATTGTTATTTTCCCAAATGTTTTAGCTTGAAACAGCTACGTTTTGAATGCTCTTGTGTTACAGAACACAGAAACCCTACTCTGTACACTTTTCAAGATGTTTCCCCCTTTTTACTTCTTCCTTGCTCAACACAGCAATACAAACTCAAGGTCCACCTGAGGCTTGCAAGCCTGGCTCTTGTCTTGACTGCCTCCTGTCAGGCTCTCTTTTCTAACCCCTTGTACACAGAATTCTGCTGACCACTGTGAACCTGAATCCCAAAGATATCAAATTTGTCTTGAGTCTTGAAGCTGTGCACATGTAACATCATGCCCACAAGAACATGTCTGGTTTGGACTCTGGAAAGCAGCATCCTTCAGCTCAGCAGATGTAAGAGATGAGCCCAGAATCTCTCAAAGAATCAGAAAATATTCATGGTATGTCTCAGTTACACTAGAAGGAGCAGCAGCAATCTGAAATGTCAAACAAAAGAACAAGTACTCGGTGTTTTTTCTGAAAAACAGATGATAGTTGTGGAACATCTGACTCAAGATTTCCAGTTTCTTGGGCTGGCAATACCAAGAATGTACCCTTTTTACCTGGTATCAAGCACCCTCTGCCTGCCATTTTCCCAGCTTTGTAGTTTCTGCTTTACTTCTTATCTACTGGACTTTCCTCGTTGCATCAATATTGGTATTTTCAAGCCCAGCTGGGGAGCTCTGCTCCTCTGTTGTGTCCCTGAAAGCGATCAACTCCATGAAGAAGGTCAAGCCTTTATTTTGCCCAAAGAAAATGCAAAATATTTCTCTTCCCGAAGAAGTCACAGTCAAAGGGGGAGAAAATTTGCCTCAATAGGCAACTTCAGTCAAATTTAAAACCTCAAAGAGACAATTTCCCATTTTCACACAACTAAGAACCACACCAGACATAAAATGAGGCTGCTTTAAGGAGACTCAGGAGTCTGCAACCAGAAGCAAACAAGCCTTTTAGCTGCTGATCTAAAGCAAGAAAAAAAAAAAAAACAGAAAAACCACACACATGATTCAGAGCTTGCTGAAATCAGTCTTTCCAGCAACTGTCAACTTTGGACTCAGCACACACAGCCATTCTTTGCCAATGTGAATAATGTTGCAGTGTTTTAGAAAATCATGAAACACCAACTAGACATTGCTGATTGCAAGAGATAAAGAAAAGATAATGGCAATTAACCACACAGAAGAGATCAGCTTCTGTGGACAAAACAGAAACTGTATTGGCAGGAGCTTGCTCAGATGTACTTCAGCATTGGGCTACTGGGATTATGTCACAATTGTCTTCTTGGAAATAAAACAAATCAATAACTAAGAAATTGCTCTCCACACCAGGTTTAGGGGAATTCCTCTCCCTGTATGGAGGAAAGATATACAATCATCTCATGCTGGTTTGGGATTTCTAAACACAGAATGAAATGTCACTCGTCATAATACTTATGTAGTAGAATTACTGTTTAGTGTCATCTTAGAGCACATGACAATGATATTAACAAGACAGCCACCACAACTGGCTAAGCTCCATCTGAAGTTCTTCTTTTCAACTGCCTAACAGTGCCACATTATTTCATGTTAATTAGCAGCATTAAACAAATGCTAGTTCATGGAACAGGTTCAGGAGAGGTGTGGATCTGAAAACAAACAGCTTTACACACAACCAGCAGTCATTACTTACAGAAGATCAGCCCCCAAACAATAACAACATACCAAATTTTTCAGGAAAAAAAAATGGAGATATAATTGTCACTTATGGATAAATGTGTTTTGGTTTTAAAAGAGCTTGAACGATTGTAAGGGATCGTGTCACATCACGTTGCAGCTGTGATATTTCAAAAGCCCTAACTGCAATGTTCTAGATTCTAAATTACATTTGATTTCATTTTTATCATTCTGAATGGATTATGATTGAAATGAGTAAGTACAGTAATTGCCCATCCATGCCACGCACCACCCTCCCCCGCCCCCAGGATCTCTTGTAAACAAAACAAGGTAACTCAAGGGAATATTCAAGGAAGAAAAGATAGCAAATTAAAAATACATGATTTTGTTAGTGTCTGTAATTTTTCTGTATTCTTTTGCAGCCAATATCTGCAGTAGCTTTCATCAGCAGAACATTTGGTGTCTGCAGCTATGGGTTGCAGAAACTAATTGTTATGTTTCTCCAATAAAAACTTCTGTTCTAAAGAAATTCATTCAATTGCCACCTATTTTGTGCTGATTTACTCTCATCTTCAATTGCAGAAAAATCTGCCATGCCCAGTAAATGCACGTATATATTCATGAAATCCACCTGCTCTCTTAACTTCACAATAGACCTGATTTGGCATGTGTCTTCTGTTTTATTTGAAAGTGTCACCATGCTCCAAACATTTCACGATAAACACCTTCAAAAATTGTGTGGCTTTCTGTTTGCTTTGTTTGAGGAGGAAAAGGGCTTGGTACTCAGATGAGAGCTAGTCTCCTGGCTGATTGACAGGGTAATAAAATATCCCAATCTTTCTTTGTAATCTCACACAAAATAATGTAAGTTAGCATTGCACCAAATGAAATCTGTGATTCCTGAGACTGCAGTCACTGCCGTCACACGCAGGCAGCACACACTGGGGCTCTGAGGTCCAGCACTCACCAGTAGCATGCCTCTGGTCTGCTAGAACAGGATTTATACAGGTATAAATATTAAAACTATTATAAACATTTACTAAAAACAACAGGGGAAAAGAATTTCTGGAAGAAGGGACTAGAAACCCGTGAGAAGGTATCTGTGAGATCAGTTATTCAGATTCCCAGCACCACACTCATGGGGGTTTCACAGGGAGCACACAAGGTGAGTGATGGGTTTTATCTGCAAGAGGACCAAGCTCAAAGAGAGGGCAGGAAGCTTTGCAGCAGATGCTGAGATTCTTCTTCTGAGTCAATGCCTCCATCTTCTTGAGCCCTTTTTGTTCACCTGTTGGTACCCTCACCCAGCATCCATCTCAAACCAGCTGCTGTTACAGGTGCTCACATCCCTGCTGTGTGTGTGCAGCTCTGTCTCCTCCACTTGGCAAGGCCAAGGAACAACTTTTGGTGGATGAAGGCACCATCACTTCCTCCCACAGTCAGAAAGCAAGTGGGACACCTCTGCAACTGGGAATGTCAGATGCAGGGGGCTAGTAGCAAGCACAAAAGGGAGTTAGCTCACGGGACATTCTGTTAAGAGGTCATTTGCAATGGGAAAAAACCTGAAAAGCCGTGGGTTGGGTGATCCAGGATGCAATTTCCTTGACACTGAATAAACACAAAGTCCCTCAAACTTGATAATAAGGAAAGAATAACCTTTTCACACATGCCTTTTCCTGTATCAGTCCCACACATAACTACAGCACTGGCAGCTTCACTGGCAATACCAGGACTGCACACATGTACTCCCAACCAAGCACCATGACCTTCTCATGGAGACTTTCATAGAATGATAAAATGGTTTGGGTTGGAAGGGACCTTAAAGATCACCCAGTTCTATTCCCCTTGCATGGGCAGGGACACCTTCCACTAGACCAGGTTGCCCAAGACCCCATCCAACCTGGCCTTCAACACTTCCAGGGAGGAAGTGTTCTTTCTCAGCTATCTACAAGGCAAATCTACAAATATTTAAAAGTAATTCCATAGCTAAAACATTTTTTGAAGTCAAACTGCTGTTGTATCCTTTTGTTACCTGCTGTATAGGTTTGCAGCCATGACTCATGTTTGTTTGGATGGCACAATTAAACAAACCATTGGATCATATCTCAACCCATGCAATTGCATATTTGTATGGTGATTAATAATAAAAGCCTTGAAATGGAGCAAGTATGAACATGTTAATAGAGCAGATGGAATGATCCATAGCATCGTGAGAAAATTATGATTTACATGATACAAAAGACATTTTCTTGGCCTCAGGGATTTTCAGAAGGAAAAAGGAACCAAGATTTTCATGGGGTTTTTTTGTTTGTTTGTTTGTTTTTTCTTTTTTTTCTTTTTTTTTTTTTTTGGTTAGGACTCCTTTTTTGAGAGCTTCTCCACTCTTACAGCTCTAGCAGCTGGTTTAACAGATAGTCATAACTCTTCCAATAAGACTTCCTTCTATATAAAATATGATCCATACCATGGAAAATAGATGTTATTATTTCTACTAATATTAAAAACAGCAAAACTAAAGCCAGATTTATATATACTAACACAAAACATTCAAGCAGGCCATCAGAAGTCATGTCAAGCACCACCTACCCAAAATCTATTCAAATGACAGTAGTTTTTTCAGATGCTCAAAAACCCTTTAAAACCCTGAAATACCCCATCTATATTAATGTGATAGCCAAATTCGGGCTCAAAGTGGCTTCACAGAGAGGAGGCTGTTCCTGTTCAAAGAACAGGATGCTGGGTAAGAATAAGGTCAATTACATGTTCAAACTTCCTGCACAGCACCAAAGGCATGATCCAAAGGGGCATGATCCAACAACCATGGACTTCAAGCAGGTTTTGAACCAGTCATGGAATCTCTCCAAGCTTCAGTTCTCCCTCCATGAAATGCAAACACAAGAAATTCCCACCACACATATTAAGCTTCTGTAGGAATGAGGACACCTTCCAGGACAACCCTGGCTGAACATAAGGACATGATCTTCAGTAGCCACTTAATAAAAAGTGGAGAACCCCACACATTTTATAGGCTATTTATATTAACAACAGTTTAAGTTGGTACCATGAAGCCTTAGAATTCATTCTTCTTTTTTTCTCCCTTTTCTGGCTGTGACAATGTCCATCCAAATACCAAATAAATGAACAATTCTATTTCTTTATGATGTCTTCAGTCTCATCAAGAGAGTTTTGCAGCAGAAGTCACTGGACATTAAAACCAAACACTTGTACTATGATACTTTACACATCATGGAAGAGCAGTGGTGCACATTAGCCCAAGGAGTCATCAGTAAAACAAAGAGCTCAGTGGTGTGAGAGATCTGTTGGAGAGACTGTCATGTGAATTTTGGGGAGTAAAACAGTAAGATATATATCCTAGAGCACAAAGTGCAAGCCACCTATTTTTTTGGTGTAAAATTATTCCCTTTCTTGATTGCTAGAATTGACTGTTAAGAGCTAGACTGAATTATTTTCCTTAGCAATAAGGCTGAATTTTTGGTTGTTATGTTCCCTGCTGTGCTCAGTTTGGATGCCCTGGGACCGCTGAATTATCTCTTAATATGTGTATCAGTGTTTCTCATCAATAGATTTCAATGCTAGGAGGAGGCCACAGAAGACAATTGGGAGTGAGGTGAAGGAGAACGTGAAGCATGTTCACTTCTGCCAGGATTTAATTTAAAGGAAATCTTACTCTTTTACATAGCTTTATCCTTCAAGCTGCAACTACCTCCCAAATATACACCACTACAGACACAGATTCAGTTTGGTTATTGTTGATTTAAAAAAAATAAAATTAATGAAAGTAAGGAAAAGGCAGCAAATACTTTCACTTCACACTTTCAGTTCTGTGGAAAGCCTGGGCATGCTGTTTGCTCCTGAGGAGCAGTAACACAGCTGTCTACTTGACACACTTCTCCAGCCTCCCCCAGCACAGTATCTGAGCATGTGAGCCACTTACTGCATGCCTGTAAGGCAGGAAAATCCTGCTCTCACCTCCCTTCCCAGACAGAATCAAGAGAGTCAGTGATTTGCTCAAAGTCACATGGGAAATCTGGGAGAAACAAGGAATTAAACCCAAAGCTCTTCAATCTTACTTCATCTCATACTGCATTCTTTTACAGAACAGAGCTCAGCAAAATGTTTTAATAGCACATCGACTTACACTCTCTCTGATCTTAAATGAGAAGTGGTTTAGCAAAGTATTTCCTACAGGTTCTAAATAAAATTACACCAGACTTATCTGGTTCACTAATAATCTAATAAGAGGAGTCTTATTAGTTACTGATGCCTTGAGTAAACTGAGCACCACATATTACATGGATTTTCAGCAAAATCATAATAAAAAACTTCAGCTTTGATTTGTGTTTGATCCAAAGACAAAATCAAGTTCAAATGTAACAGAGATGCAAGCTTATACATCCTTGGAACATCACTAACACATGTCAGCATTTCTGCTTTGACTGCAAGAGCTCTGCTTTGGAAGACACCTGCCTTCTGTTGCCAGCAATGTTGTCTGAATACTAAAATGCAGAACTAGATGATGATCTGATACAGCCCATTCTTGTGATATTCACATTTCATCCAGACAAGACTGCTCCTTCCACTGATGTGGTAGCTTCTAACAGTGATGGCAAGAAAAGGTACAGAATATCAGCTCAGGGGTGAGTCAGATAACTGCCATTCCAGTGGTACAAAGGACTGCCTTGAACAGGAATCTGGGAAGCATAAAAGCAGAACATCACAGGCTTGACTTCCATAAACTGGGTGAGGCCAGACTAAAAGGCCAGCAACAGCATCACTTACATTGATTGTGAAACTGAATTCTCAAAGACTTTCTCTGTTTGTTTTAAAGGCTTTTTTTATCCTCCATTAAATTAAGCATAATTTTTTGCAGGAAGAACAAGAACTATAGTTAACTTGGAGACAAAGGGACACATCACATGAAATGCAGTCATTTACAGCGTGGCTATGAATTTGTCTGTCCTGATACTCATACTGTCAGCAAAGAATAAGCTGAGACTCAAGATAGAGGGATGGGGCTGACACTAAACCTGGCAGATTTCCAGCAGCCTCATATTTTCTAATATCTCTGGATCTGCCAACTGCTTCCATCTCCAGTGTGTGTGCTTCCAGGACAGGGATCATACGGGGATACCTCACTACTTCAGAAAGAGGGAATGGTAAATCAGCCCATAGAGAAGTTTGCCTTCCATTTAATTGTGAAATAAAAACCAACAACAATAAGTTGAGGCAGCTGCTCCTGGCCAGCCCAGGAATGCCTCATACCCACAGACAAGTGCTTATGCAAGGAAATATGTCTGCTTGGAGATACTACTGCCAGTTCAAATAAGGACTCTGAGAAAAAAGATCTCTTCTGGATAAAAATCACACTAGCAGGCTAAAATAAATTATTATATTAAAAAGATATTAAATATATGCCAGTATTTTAGCCTGTGCTTGCATGCATGCACACTGTCTTGTTCTGGTTTTTAGAGTTTATGCTCTCCCCATTTAATATTTTATTGAGTTTTTTCTGCAGTTTTGAAAAATTTGCTCAGAGCTGCTCTAAAACCATCTGGTTGGACTATGCCAGGTCATCCCCCTTGAAGGGTTTCACAGCCATCAATTCAATAGAGCTCTGATGAGAGCCAAGAAGTTTGGAATTCTGTCAGAAGCCTCTCCAGCATCCTGCCCATCCATGTGCTCAGCCACACAGCAGCTCAGCAAGGAGACTCCTGAGG
Organism: Calypte anna; assembly: GCF_003957555.1. Taxonomy (NCBI): domain Eukaryota; kingdom Metazoa; phylum Chordata; class Aves; order Apodiformes; family Trochilidae; genus Calypte; species Calypte anna. The sequence goes on from NC_044257.1 coordinate 15,214,592, forward strand.
TTACCAGGAGACCAGGACACTCCTTGTCAGCCATTCCAGCATCTTCCAAGCAGGTGAATGCCTCTCCCTGACAGCAGAAGCCAGACCAAGACAGAATCCAACATGCAGAAAGTAACAAGATCTGGTGATGATTCAAGCTTGTCTTCAAGAAAGAAGCATCCAAAGTCAGCAAACAAAACTCAACAATACTCAGTATCACTATCTGAAAAATATTGCAAATATTTAACAAGAGCTATAACTTCTAATGCTAATGTGAACATTTTATCTGTCCATGGGTATAGTGTCCATCACTAAACCTTGATGAAAAGGTACATTGGGTTAATTCAAAAACATACCATAGGCTTTGTCTAACAAGATACACATATTCCTACAGTACAAGCTAAAATTAACCATAGTAACATTACATTTAATAAAGAGAAGTTATTATTCATTGATATTGATTAAATATAAAATGCATCTATTACAGCTCTATTAGGACTGTGACCACCATAAATGCAGTATTAGCTGCTAAATATAAACCTTATCAGAAGAGCTTCCTACAAACAGTCCTAAGGGTAAATTTAATTATCCTTCAATTATCTAAGGCATGAAGTTCAGAGTTGGGAGAGATTTTCAACAAGAAACATTGCCTAAGTTCTTCACCAGTTCTACACTTGCATTCATTCTGTAATTGCCATTTTCATTGGAATTAAATAATTTTTAGCCATCTTTACCTAAGAGACTTTTTGAGAGGGTTTTTATGAATTTAAAGTGCTATTTATATAGCTATTTTTTTAATGGAGAAGTGGCCTTCAGGAGCTTATTGTCCTATATTTAGAAAGACTGTATTTGTAGTAGTATGATTACATATTACTACTGCTATTACTCAAACTACTGTTTTACACACAGCCACACAATTGTGTCCTGTAGTTAAATATAAAAATAAACATATAGAATGACATTCAGTAATAATAAATGTGTACCTGGGTATGTTTGCATTTGACAAGGTTTGTTGTAGATTTGTTTTTCCCCTTTTAAGCGTGATTACTACTTGTTCAAGGAAAGTCAAAGGAAGCATCCATTGCTTCCATTCTGAGCTGATCTGTGTTTGAAGCATTTTGGGAATGTCATTCTTCTAGCTCAGCCAGTCCAGATTCAACACAACAAACTGTGCCATCCAAGAACCACAGAGAGGAGAGAAGGGAAGCAGGCACCCATGCCAAGGAAAAAGAGATCATTTCTTTTACAAAGGAAGTTGTGGCTTACCAGAAAAAAAAAGAATAATGGAGCAATATTTGATTAAATCTAGTGCCATAAAGAAGCAACAGAATGGGCAGTAAAATATATGCAGGGCTAGAGCATCTATATGCCATCTTGTAATAAATAAGGCAATAAAACAATGGAAGTGAGTGAAGAAGTATGAAAGACAATCAAGAGTAGACTGTTTGTGGGTTTTTTTGTTTAAAAGCATTATAATATGTTTAAAACCAGCTCTGCTGGAGGGTGGAAGAGATTCAGACTGGAGTTACTTGCACAGGGAAATTACAAAAAGCAGAAGGGACAATTGGCAGGGAAGGCTGCAGCCTAAGTGCCAGAGAAAGGTGATATGTTATTGAGCAGAAAGAGCAAAAGAGATGGGTGGAAGGCATCACAAGACATCTGAGAGCATGACAGCATAATTTGTTGCTGGAGCTGGTGACATATGAAAAGAGGCAGCAAGGCTACCACTATATTACTGTGTACTAATTCCCAGTATGTTTGAATTGAGAGAAAAAAAAAAAAGGTAGGTTTTAACATTTAATTTTGCATTCTATCAACTTCAAAGACCAGGGAGAGATAATTTGGAAGATCTTTCAGCATCCTGACTCAGCAACTTACTGCAGGTACATCCACACTGGTTTCCACAAGGCTGTCACACAGTGCCAAAAAAAGAAGGAGCAATTGGTGCTCAGCTTTGGTTAGCTCTACTCAGCTGCTCACCACAGCTGTGGAGGGAGAATACAGGGTATGCACCCAAACATGTCCCGTTGTAACTTATTCTGCAACGTGGGAGGCAAAACTTCCACTCAGCTACAAAAGCCAGCTGCCCAGGAGAAATGCATTGCTTTGTAAAGAAGGGATGAAATATTTTACTCCTCCCCTGGAAGAAGGGAAGAAATCAGGATGCAATCCTGTGCCTGGAGCAGCACTTCTACTGGGACAGACTGTAAAGTTACAGCCTGGTCCTACCCAGTGGCAAATGGAATTGGTTTTTCACAAAAAAGAGAAATATTTCTTCAATTTTTTAGGTTCCTATTAAACACAGTGCACTTGTCAGAACAATAAAATTTAGTAAGTTACCACTAACCATGTTATCTGAACAGTTATTTTATGCCACAAGAAACACCTGCATCTGCTGATTAAGATCTGCTATTTCCACTTAGCACCTCATGACAGAAGTTACCTGGAGCTAGAAGAGAGGCAGAGAATGTCTTTTAATAAAATATTAATATGAATTAATTCAGTGGTAGTAGTAATTGTTACTGAGCTCATCCTTCAACATTGCAATTTCAATCCACCATCCCAGTGCTTTATTACTGACTTCTCCCAGACCTTGTGAAATGAATTATAGCAAAATCTCTGCAAGACAAAGATGTGCTGTGTGAATTGCTTCTCATCATTGCAAAAATCGCAACTGCTCCGTTTACAACATTGTACCTGATGCTTCAGCATGTCATCTAAAAGCCAAGTAAATCTGCACTGTCCTTTGAAACAAGATTTCATGTGTCAGTGTAAACATGAGTAATGAACAGTAAACACTGCAGTTTTGTGTAATTAAAAGAACTAAAGAAATGATATAATAGCTAAGGCTTTTTCTACACATTTTACAGAGAACACTAACCTCCTGCAGAGAGCAACAGGCTTGTCCTTCACACTGATTGCCTCCTCCATCTCTTCTCCCACCACCCAGGTTGCACCCCTCCAGAAAGGGCAGGACAGGACAGGTTATATGCAGGGAGGTGACTCAGTTACTTGGGGATACCAATTCTAAACCACCCCAGAGACTGATGGCTGGCACAGCAATTAGATTTGGTCAGCAAGAGCTTCTGCTACATTAATGAGTCCCAGCTGATGTTAGCTGGACAAGGGCTGACCAGTCTACAGCCTTTCAATAATCTGCATCTCTGCTGTGTTTGCTGTTAGGTCAGTAGAAGTCCTGAGCCACAGCTTTTGCTCAGTTTATCTCATCAGGACTGGTGGTTTCTTTCATCAGTTCTGCTACTGACTCATCATCTGACTGTGGGAAATGAATTCAGTTTTGTCTGGACAATTTTGTCTGTTTTCTCATTTGCAAAATAGCAATAAACTCCTTTATGTACATGAGTCTACACAAACACACACTTCTACCTCTTAAAAAGGGTTTTTTTTAGCATGCTGAGAGCCCATTCTCAGCATGTTACAATGAATTGCAGTATTTTAAATTTCCTGGCACATTTTCCATATACTGAAAAGTTGTCCAGTAAGAGTGGTCTGACCTTTTAAAAGCATCACCAGATTGTAAGCTAAAAGAAAGGTTATTTAAACATTAGTTTAAATATAAAAGTGACTAGGATATGAGGTATATTCAGATATAACTCAATGTAATGTGACATTTTTGTTAAATATAATCTCATGTGAAGTTATGCATCTCCAGGCACCCTGAAGACGAGAGAACCATGTTTAGTCTTTCAGCTTCATATAAACAGAAATTCTACTTAAATATTCAGTAGGAGAATTGTGGCTACCACTGGCTAATCCTCTTTTTTAAAAAGGTAATTAAGCCCTTTAATCAGGCTCTGTGTTTTATTCATTGGCTGTAGAGAAGGTTAGAGAACAGTTGTCTTAAACTCTTACCCCAAGAAAGGATATGGGACTAATTTAAAGGCAGTGTTTCAAGAAAATTTGATCCAATCCCAATTTTTACTTCATATTTCTTGCATGTCAGATTTCAGAGCAATTATTCTGTGTTACATGTGTATTTGTTGGGAAGAAATTGGACAAGTGATTCAAAAAAATCTTGACATTCCTTGTAACTGAAATTACACTGGATACCATGACTTTAGAGTCAATTAGAAACAAGTTTTGAAAAGTCAATAATTAATGGCCTGAGAGAGCTGGGTAGCCAGGCAAATACTCAGATAATATTTGCCTAATCTATTTTATTCATTTGGCTATTTATATGGCAATGATTAACCGTGACATCATTAATCTTGAAGGAGCAGGGAGATGTTTAATTTTCATTATTTTGCTTTCAGTATTTGCTTCTGTTTCTGCAGACACCTCAAGACATTTAGCATCTTGCAAATGCTCTGGAAAATATTTTTTTTTATTATTTATAATGGCTAACGACTCAATTTTTTTTGTTTTGTCTACACTGATGAATATGAACACTAAAGCTAGAAAACAAGAACATCTTTTCAGTGTGACTGCCAGTGCTATATCACCTAAAGCACCTTCCATTGGAGTTCACACTTGGAGAACCCATCACACCCAGACATTCTTGAGGCATTAATGCAACCCCACAAGTGCTCTGTGAAATGCACCCATCCCAGCAAAACAGGTAGTATCTGATGAGTAAGTGGTACCACAAGGTACCTTTGTCAGGCACACAGCTACACAGAACCTGAATAACCTTTGAGCCTTCCATGACAACTGATTTCTGTTGGCCTTTGGCTTCAGCCCAATATTTTTGCTGATTATTATCACTTTGTGTTTCATACTGAGTATTAGAAAGCTTCCCTTGTGGAGTGGGGGTTTTGTGCAGTACTCTCAATAGGCTTGATGAAAATCCCACTGAGGCCAATGAAAAGATTCCCATTTACTCTGTGCTGGATGGAGGCCAGGATAACGACTCTGTGCTGCTAGTGATGGTTACTATCACTATTGCTCCACTTTGTATCAAACTGAATATTATTCATTCACCCAGGAACTTCACAGAATTCAGTTTAACAACGGCAGGTGCCCAGAAAACTCCAGGACAAGAACTGGCATCCTGACTTTTCACAGGAACTCATAGGAGAGAGTCAACTGCTTGAAAGAAAACAAAACACAGATGCAGCAAACTTTCAGCTCTGCAGTTTTCATGAGCCAGTTGTTGACATGTGTATCCCTGATTGCACTGGGACTCACCTTCCTAGTACAGTGGCAAGAAAAAAATTAAATCCTGTCAAGTAAGTAATGTAGCCTGAAGAAATACTGCCTTCCAGGCTAGGAGTATAAAGGAGCAGCTTGAGCCTGCATACACACAGAGGAAGGGGAAATCAGAAAGGAATAAGAAAGAGCAAAGCTGGAGTAAGCAGGCTGGAAGTGATGAATAGACAAATACAAGAGAAAAGGTAGGGTCTGAATGTGAATCAGTAAAAGGTAAGAATAAATAGAGTACTACACAATTTGACTTTCATCTAAATGTCTTTTTCTTTCCCTCACAACCCATTGCCCCTGCCCTCCCTGATACCAGGGCCAGGCTTTATCAACAGTTTTGTTATTCTGTGAAGGCTGAAAACTTTGGGAATAGTTCAAGTGTTGTATCTTCCTGGTAGAGCTCACACACAGCTGTGTTCGGGTCCCATCTGCATTGGATGCAGGCACGTTCAGCAGCCCTGCCAGCTCTCCCAGCATGGACACTAACTAGTCTGTTGCTTACAGCAGGAAATCTCTTTCTCTGGTTCTCTGAGCAGTGACTGAACAGATCTGTCCAAATACTGACTATCTGGATCTCCTCAACAAATGGCCAGTTCATGGGAATGCTGAATCACATTCACAGAGACTGTTTCATCAACCTCATTGCCCTTATGTTACAGAGTCTGTGTGCAACTGTGCCTCCTGTCTGACCCAGCTGGGATGTGTCAGGTTTGCTCTGCACAGAGACATCAGCAGGGCAGCAACCAGCACTGAACCTAATGCTTTTGGACCTGCCAGTGTTGGGAGGTGTATCTAAGCTTTGCTTGACCTAAGGGGGCTCCAGCATTGCTTTTACCTTGGCCTTTCTGTAGCACATTACTCTACTCTCCTGTATATAATTTCATCTCTGATTCTATGATCTCTGATTCACAAACCCTCCCTTTCTTTTGCTCTCCTTTCTCAGCAAGTATTTTCCCTCTTTCTCAGCTGGTCCTACAGATCTGAGTGCCTCTCTATCAACAAAGTAAAGCTCTCTGCATCTGCTCCATTTCTCAAGGATTGTTTATATTCCTACCTAGAAGGCACCTGTGGTACTGAAGGCAGTGTCTTAACACACTTGTAATCTGCTTTCCAGAGAAATATCCGCATTCTAAACAGCTGAAGACAAACCTGACAGTCATGTTTATTTAACAATCAGCTATTGCACTGCTCATTGTTAAGACTGGAATAGATTCTACTATTTACTGACCCTCCAGTATCACCAGCCTGTAAATGTATAGCCTGTGGATGATTACACATCTGCAGGGGAAAATACCATCAGATACTATAACATCTGACAGAATTCACAGGTAAATACAAACCTAAAAATACTATGCTATCATTACATCACATGTCTGATTATCATTATGCTATTCTAATAATTTCTCCTGGCATGGGAACTGCTCTTGTCCCACTTAAGCCAGTTTGAGTTTTGCTACTGAATTCAATAAGTGGAAGATAAAACCCAGAAGGGGACACAATAGAAGAAGGAAGAGGAAGACAATTTATCACTGAGCACAGACTAAACCCTTAGTTTTTCCTCTGTTCATGTGTAAATGTTTAGAATGCATATGCAGAAAACCTGCATGACCTCAATGAACTTCCAGCCCTTCTGGGTGCCAGAAGGTGACCAACTGGAACATCCCTTCTGCTCCATGGGCATTTGTAATAGTTCTGTTCCAGCCTCCTCACACTCCCCTCCAGACTCCTCACACTCCCCTCCAGACTCATCTGTCTCTGACATTAGTAACAAGGGAGACAGAGCAGCTGGGGAATCAGTAGGGACAAGCTGAAAGTTATTTACAGATGTTAGCTGAGAAAATGGGAAACCTGCAGAGCAGGGTAGAGTACACAACTCTGCATCTCAGAGTTCTAAGTGTTCTCCCCTGATTAGAATGGGAAACGTTTTTCTGCTACTTTTCAGCTTTTGCTGTTAGCAACAGCCCCCAGTCTCTGCAATCGCTGTCTAAATATTCTAGTATTCTGATGTGGAGATTCTAAACTCTAACAAAATGAAAGGAAAAAGCATTATGGCACAGTTCCAGTTATCTGCAGAGACAAAACCTACAGCATTTTCTGCCCGTCAGTTTGTCACAGCACCACACAATGGTTTCAGAAGAACACAGGATGTTTATGAAAACTGGAAGTGGAAAATGAAGTTACATTAGCCCTTAATGCCATCTTCACTAAGCTCAACTAAATCCTAAATGTATTTTTAAATTTACTGATGAGTCTGTCCCACATCTATCCTTGGTTCACCCATTTCACTGGACTCCAGCCAGTCTGCAATCATTTAACATCCTCACAAATAAAAACAAGCATAACTGAAGCATAATTTTACTAACCATCAGTACCACCTCTCCCATCCCTGACATCAGGTTTGGATATGTGACACACCAATTCCTGTTCCTATATGACACACAGATGCCTGTTGGTTCCTAATGTTACAGTTTCAATTGATTACTTGAATAAAATTACATAAGAACATATTGTGCTTTCAGGATGAAAGAAACACTCAGCAAATCTATAAATACTATATCTCCAACAAATTGCCTATCAATTAGATTTGCAATATCACACTTCTTACTGTAGCCAATAATTGAATTCACACTTTGGAAAAATGCTCCCAGTTACCCAGTTCACAAAACCAGTGTCATTTCTGTGTTGATAGTTCCTCTCCTGCTCATAGAAAATAATTAGCTCAAAAAATTATTACTCCTTTCTTCAAACAGATTGAAACAGATCAGCTTTTAAATTTATCCCCCAATTATACGGTGGTATTTTCTGAATGTAGTTTGTTCATATAGATACACCATAAATCCACACCAGTTTCATAATGACCAATCTGAAGAACAATTTTGACTAAAGAAGACAATACAGATATAAAAATACATCAAAAAAAAAAAAAACAAGCCTGAACATATTTCCATATAAATAGATATAATTTTTTTAAGACAGTTGTGTATAAAACTGGTGTGATTAACTGATCTTAAAACCAAAAGTAAAACTCAAGTATAAATTTCAAGTGAGGAATCTACCTGGCCTCTGGCACACACCTTTCCTTTGGATCAGTGGTTGCATCCCTCCACGCTCAGTTTCTTCATCAACATTTTCAAACATCATTCAAAAAACCAATAAATTAGTTTGTTAAGTGTTCTGTTTCCAAGACTGGCCTTAATCATTCCTGTAATGCCTTCACAGCAGGATCCCACTCTCAGCTTTCTATTAAGGCTATAATTAATTCTGCAGCTCTAAATGTTCCATAGCTATAATTTATTTATGGGTCCATCATTGTCCTCACATCTGAAATTATATTTTCAGCTCTTTAGTTTTTCTTAAATGTTCCCTTGATCTTTCTCAGTATAGATGGCTAATGCATTTAGTATTTTTATTTCTCTGACACCTTCAGAAAAGGCCTCTGATAGGGTACTTTTTGAGTCAAGTGTGTTGTGGTGGTGTCACCCAGAGTAAAGGTCTGCACAAGTTATTTGCTCTGACTCACTGCTATCATTTGTTGTTCCCTGTTTTAACTTGCCTTGAACAGCACACAATATTTCTATTATCACCAGATACCACTCATTTTCATCAGTCCCTTTTCCAAAAAACAGAAAACAATTTTAGAAGTGCACATTTTGCCTTCTTGATCTTTCTAAGCAAGGGAATACCAGGACCTAGTAAAAAAAGATCAGTAAATAATCACTGTGGTGTAGATTTATTTACTATAGACACTACATAAACAAACCAGTGGTAGTAAGTGGTTTAGGACTTTATACACACTCACAAAAAAACCAACAAATTCCCAACCAAGCTGTCCAGCCAGCACATTCACAAATCTCAACACAGCAATGCTCCAGCCCTTGCTGCTCTCCAGGATACTCCCAGTGAAATAATCCCCTCCAATAATCTACAAACAAAATTACCCTTAACTTCTTCTTTAGGAGTATGCCTCAGACCAACCCAGAAATGCTTATTCTACAAACTGTTCTAAAGCTGTAAGCAGGGGAACCGTGTACTTTTCAGATGCTCATTTCTGCAGCCACTGTTTACATGCAAAGACAGGGGGACATGAGCCAAAAAGCCTGACTCCTCTGCAGTTCTGTCCCTGGCAGCTTCAGCTTGGAGAACTGTGCTGTGCCTGGCACAATTATGGATGGAGACTCCAGTAACTGTTCTTATTATCTGTATAAACTGTTAAGAGTCCATCTAGTCAATGCTGCTGGTGTCCTGCCTTGCTCTGACAGGTTCACTAATGCTGATCCATGGCTGTGTGGTCAGTGCAATCGATCCTGGGAAGTTCCAACTATCCCAACTGAAGAGAAAGCAGCATTTTGACTTTTTTCTCTCCCCCCCCACTAGTAGGTATTATGCAACTCCATCTCAAGCATGTCCTTGGGAGTCTCTCTGCTGCCTCCATATGTGCTTTTTCTGCTCCAAGATAGAGAACAGCTTCTCCTCTGATATTCTACCTAAAAACCACCCAACCTGAACCCTTGTACAAGAACAGCTTCTCCTGTTTCAAGGAAGTGGGGGGAAGTGATCTGGTATGCCAGTGCCTGGCTGTGAGAACACCTTTCATCCCTACCAGCTTACATCTACTGAAGAAAGGATCCTCTGTGTCTTTACACATTATCTCAGGGCACAACTGACAATATTATGGGAATTACGTCTGTAGTGAAACAAGGGTTATGCTTGCTGATCACACGCTATAAAAACAGGAAAGCCACCTGGTTCAGTTCCAAGTGTGCAGGCAAACTAAAATCCTATTCCTAAGTGTCAAGCAACCATATCCTAAGCAGTCTGCCACAGTAACACAACCATGCAATTCCACAAGGATCCAGAATCTCCTTCCCAGGCTTATGTCACATTTATTCTCTCAGCTTAGAGACTGATTTGTTTCAGAAAAAAAAAAAAAACACAACAAACCCAAACAAACCAACAAAACAAGAAATGGCTTTAAATGACTCATTTATACCTCATCCAAATTGCACTGCTCTGCAACTCACTGCAATGCTGCTGCTTCCTAAAACCAACCACTCCATGAAGACCAAAGCCTGTTCTATTCACAGCCCTGCTACAGCTATTTTCCTTCATTGCAACAGAGCACATTTGTGTATTCAGTCCAAGCAGACATTTCCATGCTTTCCCCATGAGGGAAGCACAGGGAGGGAGTGGGAATAGTAGCTGGGTGTGAAAGAAAACCAAAGAGCTACCTCAAACGCATGCTGAGGACAGGAAGTGGAGTTGGCTCTTCCTCTGCTGTGAGACCCAGCTCATGACAAAGTGGTGAGAAGGAAATAAAATGAGAGTGTCAAAGGGAAAGGAGCATAGGACTGGGACCCAAAATTAAAGCATTATTGGAAAGTCCACTGAGTCAATAGGATTCAGAAATCACTCCAATGAGGGCACAGTAGTCTCTGAGCTACCAGAGGCTTTACCTAGCAAGTCAGTACAAAAAAGCTTCAGGACAAATTGAAACAGAAAAGGCAGATGGCTATATGTACCACATGCAGTGGTGTCAGTGAAAACTCTGAGTGCTTTGAAATGCTGAATCACCTGTGATGGAAAAGGTGAGAGACCCATGCTACTTATTTCAAAAGGACATACAAGTAGAACAACCAATAAAATTAAAAAAAAAAAAAAAATTAAATAAAGAATACAGGTAAATATTGGCTTCAAATAAATAAGTCTGTTCACAGTCTCAGAAAGGAAAGCATATCTAGAGGCAAAAATGCCCTCAAGTTCAGTCTTGGTTTAGGAAGTTTTAAGCAACCACACTGTGATTTCCAGATAACTTATCAGGTCTGAACCTGAATGTCCTACCTGGACCTCCCAGCTGAATCTCTCTGTGACTCCAGGAACTGAAGTAGGCAAATTCCTACAGAAGAAAAGGAAGAACAGAATATTTTAATGTTATTCATTTATTTTAACCTTACTTAGTTCTTTAGACACCTGCAATTGAAACTTCTCACAATCACTTAAATTCAAGTAGCATGAAAATGACACTTCTGATTAGAAAACTAAATTGAAATAGAATTAAAATAATTAAATGTGAAAACATGTATTACCTATCATTATTTTTTACATGGGAAAAATCAGTGTCACCTGAGAAGTAGTGTATCCAGCGACTCAAAATGCATCATTTCTCCAAGCCAGGAATGTCAAAAATAATCTCCCCTCATATTCAGCTACACAAGTTTTTGCATAAATCACTGAAGATATCACCCTAAGGGAACTGAGGATGAGTTGCCAATTTCATTCTGTAGGGCTGCAACAAAACTCTCTCAAAACTAATTTTGTCAAATCCTAAGATTAAGGGATGTTTTTAAAAAGCAGAGTATTTTGCTGTACTCTTCTCTTTCCACTTGTGCCAGAAGAGATTTGCAGAGAATACAAGTCAGATAAATAGCTGCACCTGAATTGATTGCTAATGCCAAAGCCCATTGAATTAATCCAACCCGTGACATCTAAATCAAGTAATTTTGCTATGCACAACAAGTGACAGAAACATGAACTGAATCAAGAGCCAGATTATGCAGTGAAACATTGTGCTATCAAACCAAATCAAAGCAAATAGTGTTTTATTACATACACTGCAAGAAAAGCCAAGCTACTTCAGCTAACACTTTTTAAAGGACTGGATCTTAGGATGCTGAATAACTCATGTTAATCCCAGAATAAACAGCCTAAGAGTAATTCATCATGTCAATCAATAGCAGGATGGGGGAATTTACCATAGTCCACTACTGAGAGATAAACAAGCACTCAGCAAAGACCCCCAAACAAATGCCACTGAACTTTCAAACAAATCTGCTCTGACTGTGCTGCAACCTTCTGTGATTGCTTTCCATGAATATTGTATCAAATGAAGAATGCTCACTGGAACACTGAATTTTAAAAGAATGTTGCACAGTATCTGAGCAAAGTGAACTATGAATTTTTTATTTCAGTATTCACATCATAAACAAGTCTCTAGAAGTTCTGTCTTCCAATCAGATAGACATTTGGTGTGACCTCTGAGTGCAAGCAATAAAGTTTTAATTTCAAATGCCAAATAAGAACAATGAATCCTGAGAAGCACCAGACACAAGAATTAATGAGACATTGCTTGCATTTTTCCTGAAACTAGAATATTGAAATTATCATTTTAATGGCATAGTATTTTTTTCATCTTTTTATTTAGTTTTCAGAAGAAAAAAACACAAAGAGAATTAAAATTCTCTCATCCCCATGTAGCAATTTATGCAACTCCAACCCACTCTAACTCCTACTTGCACCAAAAGAAGTTGATCCAGCTGATTCAATCCAGCTGAAGAGGAGGGGGATCCAGCTGACAGCATTCTTGGAGAAATAACAAAACTGCAGCTCCCTGGCTAAACCCAGTAACAGGGATTCTTCTCATTCTACTGAGCCACAAATGGTGTGCAAACTTCACTAGGTTTAAATAAGTCTTACTGAGTCATGAACTTACTTGATAGCAAGTGTATCACTTTTCCCCACTTTGAGCTCTGCAAGTTATTTTTGCAACAGAAAATTATTGTGTTTCATGGACTACAAAAAATATATATTAACCAGATGTTTCTTAGTACTTCCCAACCAATTCATATTTTAGGTTATACCACACAGACATTTCAGCTGAAGAGGAATTTAATGAAGAATGCTAAGCATCTAAAGCCCAGGAGCTATTATAAAAGTATGAATGAGGCACTGAAGACAGTCATTACTAATTAAGAAAATAATTAAGAGAACATGTGTGCAGAACATATTCCCATCCATTGTACAATAGATACAAGACCATATTATAAGCTTGATACCACTCCTATTAATAATAATGGCTTACTATTTCATCCTGTACAACCAAGAGCATCAAGTGAGTGTACAGCTCAAGGGAAGTGCTCTTCTCCAAAGTCAGGACAAAAAGAACAAGGGAAGAGAGAGCAGAGAAAAGGGAATTCTCTTTTTGGTTGATTTGAATTTTTACTAATTCATTTATGCTCTCTACTGTGAACTACTGAGTAGATTTGCATGTAATGGGAGGGGAGTGGGAATCCCCTTGCAGCCACTGGGAATTTATCGATGATCTCAGATGAATCCCAGTCCCACTGTGCATTGACACCACTGGTGGCAGCTGTAGCTGAGGGCAGCTTACAAGGATGCAAACAGATGTGTGAGAAACCACCAACTACATTCTGAACATCTCAGACAAAGCCCATTCTCACAACCAAGCCCTGGAGCTGTTCTTGCAGAGGTTCTGCTGAGCTGTTAAATCCACATCACCCTCAGGAAGTGATGCTCACACCCTAGTAGGGCAGAACAGCACATTTCAAATAAAGTGTGGGGCCAAGTTCAATTTCTCTCAGCTTTTTGCAGTCATCTGTAGAAAAGTGGCATCAACCATAAAAAAGACCAAAACCCAGGGTGACAAAATGTGTCAAAATCTAGGCCAAAATAGAGGGTGAAAGGAAATATCTGTGTGCCAATCCTCCCAAGCTCAGCAGCTCATTGTTCAAATCTGGGCTCCTACAGGCACTAGAGTAAACTGGACAGCAGCTTTTACATGCTTTAGTGATTGAAAAATCAGCTGCAGTGTCAGTGGCTGGACAGCTGTGAATCAATTGGTAAACATTAAGAAAAAAAGTCTTGGTGAAAATCTCATATTCTACCAGGCTTCAAAATTATTTTACATACCAAGATGCATGTCATAGGCTTCCAGATTAAAGCTTTTGTGACCTTTGCTAAATATCATCCTCTGTTCTCTTCCTTTATTCACGTGGTGACCCATGAAAACATTAAACCTTTCTTTTGTAAACAGCAAGTGCATAATACCTGCTTTGCAATGCCACATGCCTTCTTTCACTGTCACTCTTAAATAAATAAATGAATCATCTTTCTCTTCCTCAATCCCCTACAATATATACCCTGAAACAATGTTTGCTAAGAGCTTCACTAGTCAGAGCCATTTCATGCTAATATTTCATGCTCTGATTATCTTTTTTTCCAATGCATTACCTTTAAAAAAAAATAATAACCTGTTCAACAATCCTATATACAGTTCCCTTTTGTCCCGTGAATGTGTTGTACTAATTCATTATACTGTTCTGTATTTCTTTGGTTGATGACACTGTCATCTGTCATCTCATCTGTCATTTACATCTCATTAATATCAATTGTTCCCTCAGGGATCAGTTTTGTCATCAGAAAATAGCACAGAGGGTCTGCAAGAGGAAGAAATATCAAGAAAGCACTGCCAAAAATAGTAAAGAGACATCTCATCTCACTTCCTCAGACCCCACAGATGCTCCTGTGTGTAATCACAGCACGCTGACATTGTTCTACTCACTGAGGTATAAGGAAGTTGAATTCAATGATCACATTGTTTTTATTGGGATCACAGAACACAAGCTGGACCTGGCTGCAACCCACTGATTCCTACTGCCCAGGACCAGACCTACCCTGACACAGCACTACTGGACACAAGGCTTGGTGATTCAAGCTGGGAGAAAAGCTCCAGTGTGGAATCATGGAGGTTAATTCTAAGGTCTTCATTTCCCAAGAAAAGCTGAGTGGGATGTGATGAGGTAAATTGTTGTCAGGCCAGCAGGGGTTGGCAGAAATCCATTTCTCTGAATACCCTACATGAACTTTTTGCTTTCACAAACCATCAAAGTCTCTACGTTTTTTATATAGTGATGCTCTTTGGAAAGCAACTGAGAAATATTCTTCCACCCACAACATTACAGCAGTGCTACCAATCCCAACCACTGGAAAAAGTATGAGACAGGCTGCCAGGATCATTGGACTGGTTTAAGCCTCATGACAGAGATCTGATGGACTGAACATTGCAAGTTTTGCTGCAGAAGAACTTAGCTAACTTTCCTGTAGACAAAAGCTTTGGGCTTTGCGTATCTATATGATTTTGGAAGATGAGGATTTAGGAAAACACTGTGAAACACCTGATAAAAGTTTGTAGCCTGCCTGAGTGTCTCAATGAAATGCTTTTGTGTGTCTCCTGTTGTGCAGCAGTAGCTCTATCAGCATCCTCAGCTCCTGTTAGCTGATTTCTATTGTTGAAATACTGATCTCTTTTTAAAGAGAAACAGAAAATAATCTCTTTCCCTCATGGAAGAGAAACAGAAAATAATGTTACCCTCCTCCTGGAAGCAAGTCATTCTTGCCAACCACCACTTGCCTTTTCTTTGTGATTTAAAAGCTGCTCCATCAGATGTGTTAAAAATTGAATCTGCATAGACAGTTTTTACAAATTACACAGCGAGGTTCATTACATTTTAAAAGTTCTGGTACTATTTACTCAGTCTTTGCAGTAGGCCCTGCCTTTCCTCAGATAACTAATTCCCCAATGAATGTCCATAAATATGATATTTTTGAAAAACACAGCAGTAAGGGCAAAATTTCAGTGTACTATCAATGCTTCTGTGATGTCCCTCATTTCCAGTTGGACAATGATGCACTCACTTCAGCCACGTAATAAACTAACTTTGATTATTTTGCTCAAGATTGTATTTAGGAAAATATCTCATACTGAAGAGAGTAGCACTCTGCACACACCTGCTTAAGTGCATAAAAATTAACTTGCAACCTATTTTACTGCATACAATGTCCACCAGGTTTACCAAGAGGTATGGATTTCATCCATCCTCCACTACGCACTTACCCACACCCACAAAACCTTTATCCTAATCTCATTTGTCAGCCTCTGATGTCTTTATATATTACATTAGCATCTAGTCTGCCTCATTCTTTCCACTTCAGTGGCCATATATCTCATTGTATCCTTGCAGTTTGTCCATGAAGCCCACACCTTCCATGCTGCAACATCCAGATGACCACCCATCCAGCTAATCCTGGTCAGTACTGTCACAGTTTTGACAACAGACTGTACCTGTCACACAGATAAGCTGTTTGCTTCACATTAAGCAGCAGAGCAATACAGAGATATCATCTGTCACATGGAAAGCCTTGGTGAAAAGACAACTCTATCACACACCATAGAGAGCAGAAACCATGGAGAGCAGAAACCATGGAGAGCAAAAAAAGCCCAGCAGCCAAAGAAACCTATTTTAATAGTTGAAAGATTCCCTTTCTGAATGAAAAATAATTACAAGGCAAAATCACTCACACCTATAGATGAAATAATTTTTCTATGAGAAGGCCAACTCTTCCCCCTGAGCTCTATCAGCCATCTTGTTTGCATCAGAAAGGCCCTTCGTATTATAAGAAGTTCAAAAAGTGCAAGGAATTAGATGTAAGTCTTCACTCAGATGACAAGCTATGCACCTTACACTGGTTTTAACAGAAAACTGAGTGATAAGGATTTGGAATTCTGTAAGCACAGACAGGGGAAAGACGCATTAGATACACTCACTGAAACATGAACAGCCTTCATGTTAAGTCTCTCTCTATTCACCTTTGCAGGAAAGAAACTGTATGTAAGTCACACCATTTATGATGTTTTACCCAAAGAGAGTGATGTGAATGGCCTAGATGTAAACTCTCATCGAGTTGCAGCTTTTCATTACCTAAGCAGACCAGGATCCTATTGCCCTGGCTTCTGGAAACATGGGAGCTCTTTCAGCAAAATTGCAGCAAATGCCTGAAATAAACAGGTAAAGGCAACCAGGCAGGGTGGTGGACATACCAAATGATTATAATTTGTGCAACAGGAAGAACTCATCTGTGTAACTTCACTGATTTAACTTTTTTGTTCTGATGGTTTAAAACTGACTTACTGTGACATATATGGATTATTACCAGGTTCCCAAAGAGGTGTTTAATTATTCCTTGTGTGACAGCAGCATTGAATTTGGGGTATTTATTCTACACTTGGGACACCTTACTGCACAAACTCACCTGCACTACTATGTGATCTGTTATCATCAAGGAAAGTTTACAGTCACTTAGTAAGCACAGTGATTATTGAAGTCTGATGGCACTGTCCTCTTGCTTGAAAATACAGGTATCAAGTTCTCTTTCAGAAAGCAAAACCTGTAAAGGTCCCAACATCACCATATATCTTTTCAAAAACATTCCAAGGGAATTTGGCCTGCAATCCATAGATGACTCCACTCCAGATCTCTAACCAGGGGCTACAGAATCAGGTCCAGATCTTAAATGTTATGACTGGTCCAAAACTCCATGTATCAGTTTACATGACTGATAACAACCATGAGGACTTACAGCTCAGAATATTAAGTATTCTACAAAGAGAAGTTAGTTATCTTCCCTATTTCTCTCTTGATCACTTAAAATGTAGACTTTTGGTGAACTAACTCTCAAGTTATTTCCTTAATTTTAGGTACTTTGATAATTTTTATTGCCATTATTTTACTGTGCTAAACACTTAAAATTTTCACTTGGTAAAAAATGCAATTTCGCATCTAGAAAAAAAATTGTATAAATTTTTCAAGAAGCACTTTCAAGATTAAGTTTATATTTA
Organism: Calypte anna; assembly: GCF_003957555.1. Classification (NCBI taxonomy): domain Eukaryota; kingdom Metazoa; phylum Chordata; class Aves; order Apodiformes; family Trochilidae; genus Calypte; species Calypte anna. The sequence goes on from NC_044257.1 coordinate 15,232,200, forward strand.
CTTGATAATGAGGATAAATCAACCAGAAAATGTCCCAGGAGAATGACAGCCTAAATTCAAGAATAAAGTGCAATCTTCAACTCAGATTGCAGCAGTGAGTTACCAGTGTAAGTGAAGTTCTGCATTACCACATCTGAAATGCTTTTCCATTCATGCTATGCAGATTATTAGCAATCATATATTTGACTGGAGTGTATACATACAGAAAGCCACTTAGCTTTTAACCCAAGCAATAATATCATCTCAGCATGAAGCTGGAGGGATAGAAACATTCCAAGATCCTGCAGTGTCCATATATTATAGCAGCAAGAGTAATACAAGAATCTTTATAGTATTTTCTGCCTAACACCAACATATTTACCCATTAACTCTGGGAATGCAGTGAGTCTCACAGGTGCAAGGCAACATTTTCAAAACCCTGAAAATGATTTAGCAGTCCCCCACGATCTGACTGTTAAAAATTGCACAGAAAAACAATTTGAGGCTGGGGTCTTGTTTCCCACAGAAAGGACTTCAGCTGGGTCCCAGCCCAGAGCAGACAGGCAGGAGTACACCTTTGGGAAGGGAAGAAGTGACTCCCAGAAGGATAAAGCTCTGATGACCTGAAGGATAATTTTTTGCCCAACTCCAGGAGGGAGCAGAGGCAGTGGGTGTATTCAGCTGCCTTGTCCTGCTCAGCTAATATAGTTTGTGGCCACAATGCTCATTGCTTTCCAGTGCCTGGGGGCAAGATCAGATGATGGAGCTGGGCTTGCAGCAGCCTTTCTGAATGGGGCTGGTATTTTGGGTCTGCAAATGTCAAAATCATGCACAGACATCAAGGCTCAAGGTGTGCTCATGGTCAGCTCAGTACTAGCATATGAGCAATCACACATGCAGAAGGAAACAGACCTGGATGGTGGCATTCACAGTTAAGAGTATCTGAGCAAGGGTTGTTTTTTGCTTTGACTTGATATTTTGGTTAATCTGAACAGATTAGCATCCTCTTCTGTGAACTGGGGATGTTCTGGGATACAGCTGGGATGATAGTTATTACCTGCTCTACAGGAGAACTGTCAGATTTAATCACTCAATACTTATGTTCTAGAGATGGAAATTCTGTGTCAGGCCAAAGTACTGCTATTGCTTGAGCACTATAAAGCAGGTGCAGCTTTCAAATCCCAGGTGACTAGAAAAGAGGCACTGTATAAAGCATAATCAAACATTTCATGGTGGAGGCTTCTGCTGCTCAGCTGTAGATACTGTTTTCTTTCATCATTTAGGTTGGGTGTTTATAAAAAGTCACTTCATCCTGCAAAAAAACTGCTTAACATTTTAGGAACTTCACTTTTTTTTCTTGGGTTTGTTTTTTTTTGCTACTTTGTTTATGCACTTGGATTAACCAATTGCTTTTTAAAGGGATAGATTCAGTTTTAAGTATGAATCACACAGTAATCTTACAAGACAGGAATTAGTCATAAAAACAATTGTGTGTTTAAGCACAGAAGAATGCGTAGAGCAGGACAGTGGGGGGTGGGAGGCTGAGATAGACACAAAGCTTCTTTAGCTATTTTAATCAGCAAAAATAATATTGTAGTGGGAAAAAAAAATGCTAAACCAGCTTCACAGCCAGCAGAGGGAGCCAGGAAAAGCCCTTAGTATCCAGTTAGAGAATAAAGATAAATTAAAACAGATACATCTTTTTTATAATCTTTTGTCCAGTTTTCATCTCTCTGTTGAAAGAGACACACTCTTGGATTCCCTGTACATATTATCCATTTGCACTACTGCAGAGGCTTTCTAAATGCAATAAAATATCCTTAAATGTTTCAGCCTTGCTTTCCATCAGATTTATACAACTGATAAAAAAAAAAAATGGAGAGCTCTGCATGGACTGGGATGACCTGCCTGCTGTGCATTTCAATTTTAATCTCAGAGCAAGAAGTTCTCCTGAAGTATTCTACACACCTGAGCCACAGAGAAGATGCATGCACTGATCCATAGCTCGTGCTTCTCCCAAAAATACTTATCCAGAGCTGACTATCCCTGAATCAAGAACCCAGGACACGGATACTTCACCTGAGTGGAGCAATGACTGATCCTGGATTAGCAATGGGCTCAGCCATGGCTGCTATTCATCACCCAGAACAGCAGACAGTCTGAAGCTTTATTCAGCCAGCAACATAAATGACTGAAGAAGTTACTGGATAGAATAATAACATCACATAAATCAACTCTTTTTCTAAGTGAACAGACTACACAGACTCCATTGTAGGAAAACCCAGCCACGCTCTTTTCATTGCAAGCTGTCTATTTACACAGCTCTGAAAATCTGCCCCAGAGCTGGGCAAGGACTCATTTGCAATAAATCCAGAAAACTTCACTGGGGAGAATGGTGGAAGGAGGAGTTCCTGATGTTGCATTAGTTAAGCATTTCTTGAATGTTCAAGAGCAGAGATGGTCCTGTTCTTCAGCTACATCGCAAGCAGGACTACCCTACAAACAGGACTGGCCTCAGGCAAACTGTACATAGCTCCTTTTCCCCTCATAAGCAAAATACTTGTTCCAGAACATCTCAGTTTTCATTTAGATCACCTGAGTAGCCCCTCTAGTTCCAGTGTTAATATTGCTTTATCTTGGCAGGTCAAAGATGTCAGGTTTTGCAGGGGAAAAGGGACATTGTGGGCATTCTTCAAATTAAGTTTTCCAGGGTTTCTAAAAAGAGATCTTTGTCTAATACTGGCAGAAATCTATATTAACACTGATAACTCTACAGGTTTAGAAAAAGCATTTGAAACATGCCATAACGTGCAGAATAGCATCACTGGACTTATCCAGTCTCAAGGACTTTGATCTACATTAGGTACAGGCATTGCATCAGCTATAGTGAGCCATGGATCGGGATTTTTTTAGAAACTATTATCTTGTAAACAATTCCAAAGTGCAACTAGAATCAATGAAATGTCTATTTATGAACTGGTTGTTAACAGAAAAAGTTAAAATATTATTAATAAACACAGCTCTTAAAAAAAAAAAAAGTAGAAACAGGCATTTTAAAAGTCTGTAACTTGGTTTAGAGTGCACTTATGACAAAAGTGATTTACTGAAGCTTACATCATGTGCTATTATTTTCCACGATGACACAGAATCAGAGTTGTTTGGCCCATAACAGTGATATGCAAACATCTTCTGTCCCAAGCAAGGAATACAGAGCACATCATGTTCTGAGCTCTCACAGCAATGATAGGAGAGTGAGCAGAAGAGAAAGGAAGAAAACTATCATCAGTTGCTTGTATTTATGGAGAGTCTTCTTCTGTAGTGATATAAATACTGTGTGTTCAGCTGCACACTTTGGATGGCAAAGGCTGCTTGATCTACCAGACTTATCCTGGATACAAACAAATTCCACTGAGCCCTTGCTGTAGCGTATGATGATGATGATGATGATTACTCCTTGGGTTTTTTCCTGAATATGACCTGAAAGTCTTGTAAGAATATTTTACAATGATGTAAAAACTGATAAACTCAGTTATAAAAAAATACTAATCAAACAGGTTTGAACTTTTTTTACAAATCCAATAACGATTACAGTTGTGCTGTTTTTCTCCTAGCAAAGTGTGTACTTTTCCCTAAGAGATACCAATGTGTGCATTACCAATGTTCTGTATCTTAAAAATAGCATTGGTAACACACAATATAGCAGTTGCTTTGGTAACTGATTTTTCCCCTTTTTTAAAGGCTGAATAAACAGTTGTGTAATGCACATGTAAATTTTCAGTGGGTATGTGATTGCAGTGGGCTTGAAGGAACTTTCATACCATAATCTTTTCTATGTTTCCATGAATATACACCAGTGTTGAGGTATGACATGCTTACCAAGTAAGTGACTTGTGTCAACATGATATGAGAGTATTTGGAAAATTATGATTCTGAGTAGAAACTGCAAAATTAACAAGTGTTGTGGAAAATAAAACTTCAACTAGTTTCATTCTACTGGTAATCTTCACCTTAATGTGACTCCCAACTGTAGAGGAACTGAGGGAATAAAGTAATTACATCAATCATCATCTGAGCTGATTTCAGTAGCAAAATCCAGGCCTGTTGCCTTTTGATTATAGGGCAAAGCAACAGAAAGAGGCAAACTTTTTAAACTGTATAAACCATTCTGGCCTGCAGGTAGCTTTTACTGTGAACTACTCATCTTTTAGAGCAGCTTAGTTCCTTGCAATGCAATCCCAGGAAAGCAGCTGAATCTCCCTGCAGCTCTAACACCCTGCACAAACACAGGGAGCAAATCATCGAGGGTGAAGAAATCCTAACTGAATTCATTACTGAAGTCCAACTGATCTCAGTGAGAGGAAGGAAGATGCTGTGTGACTCCTGGCAAAATGGAACACAAGACACTAAGCAACAATACTTCCACTCAGAAAGCACTTGTGGCTAATTTAGAAATGCAAATTATTTTTACATACGTATGGATGTAGTCAGACATAATGCAGAAAAACTGATAAACCATGGCACTGTGTTGTATCTAGAAGGAAGGGAATTAATAAGTGCAAATACATCTGATCTCAACAGTTTTAACATCTTTCGAGTGATTTACTTAAAATAAAATGATATTTTATTACTGAGAGCATTAAAACACCATGTTGATGTAGCAAAGATTTAATTACAATTCAGATTTAATAATAATTTAACACAGAAGCATAGAGCTATGTTTCTTTTGTTACAAATTAAAAAGCAGACATGAGCACAGATGCATGCATCAGAATTATACCATACCATCACATTTGTGAGTTAAGTGCACATAAAAGCAGATGACCACATTGCTACTGAACAGCCAAGCTACCATCAAAATCCACTGAACGCTTCCTAGTAGTACCAGAGAAGGAATGAGTGAGGCCAGATATTTTCTAAAGAATTTTCTAAAGCCAGATATTTTCTAGGAATTCCTTACAAAAACATATTGAACAGATCTGATGATTCTAAAATTAGATGCAAGGGCTACCAAAGTCAGCTGATGAATTCCTATTAATTTTGGCATTAGGTTCTGAGTAAAGTGGTTCCTTTGGGAAAGCAGTGGTCCTGCCTAAAGTATTTTAAGAACATAAGGATGGTGCATGAAGCAGCAGCTTCAATCTTCAAAGTCTCAATGTCTTTAAAGGGTGATAATATGCTCCAAAAAAAAAAACATTTAAAAGGTAGAAAATCAAATAAAATATCTCTATAAATATACTGTGCCCCATCAAAGTCACTAACTGGACACAGGTGGTAGTAAATAGAGCTGACATGATCAACTCCATACAGTTTTTAATCCATCTGCATTGTATAATACTAAGAATTGACTTTTTTCCTCAATCTCTGAAAAGACTGTTATGTTGTTATCTGAAAGGGCAATTCTACTGTCCCCGAGTACATAACCAGATATAGTGAAACATCATCCTTCACACGGTCATATTAGAGGAAATATGCCAATAGGTTTTCAAGGTGCTTAATTTTCAGCTTACAAGACTGTACTGATACCTTGGCCTGCATAGGAATTTAGAAAAAATGTTATCATCAATTATTTCCCTGCATGTGACAGTGCAGAGATCTAAAACATCCTTTTTTAATTAGTTTCACACTTCCAGGCACCTATGATAAATATTTTGATGTTTTCAAACAGCCATTTCATGTAATCTGATGTCTCGTTGGACCTTGTGTTCATTTAATGCCTGTTCCATGTGCCTGTCATGTCTCTTCTCCCGTTTCTAACATTCCAAACTAATTTAAAACACACAGTGTGTCATTCAACTGCCTTCACATTAACTAGCAGTTTCAGCAAGTGAAGTGCTTCCCTTTTATCACTATAGGCAGGGAGTTTCATGTGATCTTATTTTCAACAGCAAATTACTTCCTGTTGCGAGTTCAACTGCAACACTCTGCAAAGAATGCTACGCTGCAGGAAATAGTCCTGTTCTATTTAAATATTTGCTGGTTATACAAATTACTTCCTTTCCCAATTGCTTTGCTTTTTTGACTTTTTAAGTTGTTCAGTTTAATTATCAAACTGCTTTCAAGTGCAAGGTAGCCGGGGCTTTTTTCAGGATACTATTAGTTTTATTTCTGGAACTGTATGTTTTTACTACATGCTTTTCAATTAACACAAAAGTAATTTGAAAATAAATACAGGATTAGAAAAAGTAACACTGGGATATTTAAAGTTTAAAGGATAAAGTTTAAGTGACAACAAACCAGTGATTTTTCCATTCTGATGAAGACAGACCTTGCCATTTCACCCTTAAAAAAAATCAAAATAGCTAGACAGTTCCTTTTTTATTTTTTTTTAATGCCAAAGCTAAAACGTATCATTATTCTCTTTTATATGGGAAAAAAAGGACAATCTCTTGTTAGATTAAATGCATTAAATGAGTACTGGGGATATCTGATTAAACTTTTTGGAGGCAAATGCACAGTGACACGAGCCTAATGAACTACCAGCAGCTCCAACTTGATCCAAATGACACCACTTTCAGCTTATTTAGAAAGGTCACCGTAAAAATAACAATGCACTTTTAGGATTAGCTCTGATACCTTCTTGCTCAGTAGAGCAGCACGCATCAAGCAATGACAAAAGCAGTTTTATGAAAGTTGAGTAGTTAGGGCTTAACTCCCTGCTTTACATCAGGATCTAATTATAGCTGCTGGTCTGCTGCCTCCCTCCAGCAGGGTGGTGACGAGGGAGGAAAGTCTACTTCTGACTCCACTTCTGGTCAGAAAAGGAGGTACATTGATGTCTGCTTTCAAATCTTGACATTTCTAATACACCCCTGCTAAAAAAAAAAAAAAAAAAAAAAAAAAAAAAGTATGGGAAGCATAGCAATTATTATTACATTATCTGCATTATTACATCTGCATTATTATTATTATAATCTTTATCTATCCCAAATGCAGACTTTACCACTCATACGTTTAAAGAAATGCAATAAGATGTGTGAAATATACTATTTCTAGGGTTGCTGTGTTTTTAACACCACCTACTTCACCATCTCATTACCAAATACAGGACAAGTCCACAAAGAATTTTCACCAACAGAAAGTTAAATCTTCACTGGGGCTTAAAGTTCAGACTTCACTGCTTTCTAAATTCCACCAAACACCTGTATTATTTGTCAGTTCAAAGGAAATCTGTCTGCTGTGCAATGCAGTTGTGCAACAACTAGGTTGTGTAGAAGGAGAACTGCATTTTGTAAAAGAGAAAGATGGCTCTGCAAATTTATGCAGAAACCTACGCTTAAGAATCCAGGTAACACCTTAATTTTCTTGTGAAGAAATTGAAACATTAAACTACTTTTTTAGCAGCCAATGCCCAAAATGTCATTGTTAGTAGTGTCAGTACAATCCACCTTCTATTTTTAATTTGCTCAGTTTCAGAAGTTTAGTTTACTCCTGTCAGCCAATCTTTTAACTTCAGTTCATTTACTGTTTTAAATCTCACAAGGTCAACAGAGAGAAAGGTCTGGTTAAGTGAATTTTCTACAAAAAGGCTGCTAATTATTGGTAGGCACCACCACTAACCTTTCCCAAGTCTATTTGTTCTTGACTTAAGGCATTTCAGTCCTGGGACTTTCACACTCCTGTTCAATGTTGCTTTTTGCACAGCTGTCAGTTACAGATTACAACTGAAACAGTTTCTACAGGTGGAATTCGACTCAGATTCTTCCTTAAGAAAGAAGGATGCAATCCTATCTAGAAGAAAGTAGAGTAATGAATTTATAAAATCCAAGTTTACTGATGAGTGAGCCCTAATTCTGCCTGTGATGAGTAATTCCAGTCTGAAGGAACAGGAAGGGTTACAAACCAGAATATATTGCACCATGAAATAAAACAGAGTATTTTAATTAAACAAACCAAGGAACAAGAGGGTTCTGAAATTTCAGCAGAAGGCCAAATGCTTACAGTTTTCCTTTTAATTAAGGTGATAATTTTATATTCCTGTATTAAAAGCAAAAGACGCCGCCTAATAATTTCTGATAAAATCCTGCTTGAAGGTCAAATTCCTCTGCAGCTGCATGGAGGTCACCTGCATTTCACATAAAGGGCAGAACTGGCCCTGTGGTAGGAAAAGAAAATACCTCTAACATTTAATCTGATTTTTCCCCAGCTTTTAGATACTTAATAGATGATTATACTGAAGTTATTCCGTAAGTTTATAAATCTGGAGGGCCCAGGCTTTGCACAGCCAGTCTTCCAGAAGACTACATAACCATAGAAGAAGGCAAGCATCTGGAAAAGTTAGCAAGCTTTGTCTATGCAGACTTTTTCTGGCAAGTAAAATTAGTTCATTATTTTAAAGGCTGATGAAGTTAAACGATGGCAAAAGCCACGAGATACCTCAAATACACGATGATTCTCCTTATGTGCAGTGCAGGGTATCAGTTCTGCATCAGCCAGCTGAACGGTCTCGTTGTGCTGACAAATTCCTGGAGGTTCATATTTGCAACAGCAAATAGGCCTGAAAAAGGTTACATCTGGTTTAAATGAGGAGACTCCAAAGGAGCCACTCCTTCAAGTGGAGTTATCTCATTCTGGTGACACTAGGTTGAAATGAACCCTGATACTCCTCGTCAATAAGGGCTGTTCAGCTTTCCATCTTTCCCTGTCCAAATGCATGGGAATAGGGCAGAACTGGAACAGCAAGCTTAACTGCAGAAACTGATAGCTTAATTCAGGTTGGAAAAATCACAAAAATGTTGCTCTCCACATAATTCCAGAGAACTTAGGTGAACAGCATTACACCAGTGAAGGAAGATTTATCTGCCTTTTGAAATAGAGTAGCTGAGTATTTAATAAGTGAGTATTTAATAACTAATGGAGACAATGACTCTTTAATTCTCTGAGCTGCTAGGTATCTGAGTAATGTTAACTACAAGACAAAAAATTCTCTAAAAAATACTAAGTTACTTCAGCTTACTGGGAAGAAGAATGGCAAGTTGTCTGCACATTAATATTTTTACCATATAATGCAATACAATTTAGCATCCTTTTTCTTTTCTAGAAAGCTGCTAAAATGAAATATGTAGTTATATATTTCCTTCAGAAGTACAAGCAACAGCAGGTAGTCTTGTTACAATATTTTTAGACATCAATTTTCATGCATTGAATAGAAAGTTCAATTTTGGAGCTTTGTCTCATGCTTCCATGTTGCAACCTCATTACCACGTGCACTTCCAGGTCAATGCCACTGCCCTTTTCTTACTCCAGGATCCCATAATTCAGGTACAAATGGATGGATCCTTTTTTAGTCACCAGCTGCCTTTGGTATGTGGGATTCTGGGGCAGAAGGGTGGCCGTGGCAGTGCACAGCAACAGGCTGGTGGTGCAGACCTTCCCTGCCATGCCACCTGGCACAGCCAGGGCTGGTGGTGATGTGCTGAAGCATTGCTGTCACATAACCCATCAGGATGACACCCTGGGATATGCTACATGGTCTGACTTGTGAATTGTCATGATGCCAGTGGGGACACAAGTATGGTTCCTTCACAGAGCTGGGCTTCATGCCAAGTTCTTAATAAATCATAATTAGGAGCTCAGATGCCGGGAATTGGTACAATGATCAGATCCAAGCAGAGAATTTGGTTCCAATCCCCTCACTTCACCATCCAGCTAGAGGAAGGGCCACCCAGCACTGAGAACAGCTCAGTTCAGTATTGCATATTGCTCAGTTTAACAAAGTGAATTGCACTTAATAATCTTCTGCTCCCAGCATAATCTGTCTCCTGAACAGTGCTACTTCATCATTGTGAACTAGTTCAAGAAGAAATTATTTTAACCTTGGCAATGAGAATTCTGGATGAGATATTTAATACTCAAAAGAACTGGACAAATAAGGTCATAGGAGATACTTTGTTCTCAACCCTGTTTTTCCCTTTTTATAGATTTGCAATCGTATTGGAGACCTAGAAATACAGTAAGGAAACTATTGGACAGAAAGAGAACTTCTGCTTGGTACAGAAGGCAGGGCAGATATTAGTAAGGACAGAGCTCCTGGGCTGAGGTCCAGCTTTGAAGCCCCAGCAGGGAGTCCTCCTACAGTAAAGGATTTCTCTGCTAGTTGGCTGTGGCCAAACCCCATGCCCTTTGTATAATGGAACATACAGACCAGAATGTCAGAATCCATTCCAAGAATTCTGCCAGATATCAGTTAACAAGGAGACTCTCTTTTTTTACATGTTTTATAAATGCTGATGGCATTTATATGAAGGCTTTGGGCTTTGCTGGAGAATAAGTATGAAAGAGACTACTTTACTTCTTCCACTGAGGTTGCTTTTTTGGTTCCAAAAGCAGGACTGCAGCAGAGTGAAGATAAAAGAGTAGGTCATGCATAATTAAATATTAATTTCTATCAAGTTTTTAGAAATGCCAATAATATTATTTTTCAATATGTGTGAGGACTTGGCTATTTCACCATTATTCTCTTTGAGTGTTTTGCTTATGCTAACCTGCTAGTGATATTTTCAATAACTTTACATTTATTTCCACCTTTTATAATTAATAAAGAATATAAATAAGATACAATTTTTCTTAGGCTGAATCATTTTCCTCTTAGCTACTCTAATATCTAAAGTAATTTTAGGCAGTCTGCATTTTTGGGGGAGGTCAATATTTTCTCTTGGTAACTTTTTTTAAGGAATTCTGTGCTTGGATGCATTCTGCTGACAGTAAAGCCACTGTGTATTCAACAACTTATTTAGATGGGGAAAATTAAACCAAAAACAATGCTTCTGGCAAATGCCATCCCCTACACTGGGTTTTGAGCAGGCATTTCATTTTTTGATTGCTTATAGACAAATGCTGTATCTAGCAGAATCACATTCCTCCTTGTTAGCCAGCTCTTTAATAGCAAAATATTTGACCACTGCAATATTTTTCGACTGGAGTAGTTAATGGAAACCTTAGTATAGTTCCTATTATGTATTCAAACTATTTGCCAATTTCCTCTCAGCATGTGAAAACCCTTATTTGTGAGCAATGTGCTTCATAGGCTGAAGGTATCCCAGGGAAGGCAATTACTGCACACCCCGTGGTTTGGGGGTAATGTTCTCCAAAGCAGAAAAGCATTGGGCAAAACAGAGGAGAATCTATTGCTACCAGAGGCTGCAGAGCAAGAGCCACCCTAAAAAACCAACTGTACCAAAGGCTGACCTTTCTTAAAGTAACTCAATCACATTTCAGTTGGCAGCACAGTGAATTTATAAAAACACCTTCTGTTTCCATAATGAATCTCATGAATTTTTGCTGAACTTGCTTTAAGTTCAATTTTAAGTGCAGGTCTAGCTTCCCTTTTTGGAATAACAGAAGATTGAATCGCTTATTCTCTAAAGGTAAAAAAGTTAAGGAACACATTTGCACACATCAGTGATGCCTCCCTAAGTTTTATGAACATATACTTTTATTTAAAATAGCTAGCAGATGGCTCACATGTTTCCAGGAACAATCAAAAAAGTCAAGCTTATAGGTCAAACCACCTTCTCTGAATATTAACAATAGAATTAGCTGTTATTCAAAATCAAAAAAATCCCAACCCCGCTGAAGTACTCCAATATAAAAATAACATGGGCAAACCACAAGGCACTAACACCTCCTCAAACTGTCCACAGAAAGAGTTGAAAAAATCCAAGAATCATACCAAGGGAAAGGAAAAGGGGATTAGAGTTATACTAAAAGGAGTCCAGGAACAGTTGTTCAAAAGCCTTTCACAGTAGGGATATGGAACAAAATGGGAAATAAAATTCATGTTCTAGAACACAGCATAATCATCTTGCAATCTAAAAACATGATGGCAAAATTCATCTCCTACGAGGACCATTTGCAAAATTTAAGAGATTAAGCTAAAAGTAATCCATGCATTTATGATTCCTGTAATGCCAAAAAGACACCTTAAATCAAACCCCAAAGCATATTAACCCTCAAAACACCGAAAGCAAGACATCAAGTTCAAAATTCCTCTTCATGTTTTGAAAATGCTTTGTGTGATCAAACTCTGTAATTCACTGACAGAAACAACATCAGAGAACTTCTCAGTTCATCAGAAATTATGCCTGGGTGCAAGGTCAGAGGCAGTTTCCTGCACCCAGCTGTGAGATTCATTTCAGCTCCACCAGGCAATAGAAAGTTTTTTATTTTGCTTTCTTATTCATGTCTTCAGTACTTCTCATATCACAATGTGCAATACATGCTCATCTAGAGAGAAATGAGTCCTTATTGTCCTGGATTTCAGTTGTGGGGTGGAATGCTGATGACTAAACATCATTTTACTGGTGTAGTCTGCACTATAAACTTCCCTGGCAAAGGGCAGTACAAACGTTTTTCCATCTTTCTTTGGAACTGACCCTGTCCAGGTAAGCAGCTCCCAGTAACCCAGTGTGGTGCTTGCTTTCTTTTCCTATTGAAATGTTACTCAATTATCAACTTCTCAATTAATTGTCCCCATCATATGCAAAAGATGGGCTGGGTAATGGAATCTTCCTGCACACAGGGAATTTCCTCCAACAGAAGTGACAAGAATCACATTTTTTTCTGGGGGCTTATGTGAAGCCAGGAATCAGTTCAGCATTTCAAGCTCTCCACAAGGTGTGGCACCCCTTTTAAACTAGATGGAAATCCTTGGAATATAAAAATAACTGACTCAGACTAAAAGAGGCTGTATTCTACCTGTCTTTTTTCCACTCTAGATCTGATATCCTAATGCCAGGTTAGACTCAAATATTCCTGTATGGAAATATTCTTTTGAAGATTAAAAGTTGGTAATCTTTACATGCTTTCAGGGCTTTTTCCACCAAAATCCTACATAATTTTCTTGAAATTTATGTTACTGCTATACAATTTTATGACCTACTTCAAAAAAATCTATCTAAGGTATCACTTAATGTTTAGTTCTAGGAGTAATTTTAAAAGTTTCTGTCAGACTTTATTAAATTCTTGTAGGACTGTACTATTCTTGTTCCTATTAAATTTCATAGCATTTTTCCAGAGAGGTTTGCACAGTCTGTTAAAGCAAAAGCCTGGAGTTGGTATAATCTAATTTGGACATTCTGATGAATGAATTTAAAGGGAAAAATTGAGTCATCATTAATTTACACCACCTTGCCAGACTTAACAGTAAATACCCATCCACAGTTTGGGAAATATCTCTCAGAAAGCTCATTCTCCAAGTCTTTTACTAACTGGTTTGCCATCACAAACAAGCAACCTCAACAATTTGGTGCTGATGTAGACAGCCAGGTAATTGCAATGGATCCTAAATCCTTTTTCTTGAAAAGATTACTTTAAAAGTCCAAATAATTTAGCTTCTTCCCTCAAATGTCCTTGAAGGAAAAAAAACCCAACAAAAACAACAAGCAACCAGGAAATAGCTCAGATTATCTAATTGGAGAGCAGATACTTCACTCTGAAACGAACACATTTTGTGACTGTTCAATCTGAATAAACAAATTAGGGCAGAGAGCTAATAATTTATGCCAGCGTTGTTCCATGCATCAAGGATCTTATATGCTCAGGGGAGGGCATTACAAAAATTAGATTAATGTAGCAGAAAGAATGAGTCTGATCTTCCATTACAGCATTAGCACCAGTGCTTTGCATTTCAGGCAACTTCACACTGAACATCTACTCAAAGGGTGAGAAAAGTGGACCTGCTGCTTGGAATTCACTGGCTTAACACTGGATTGTAGGTTTCTGAAAAACAAGTACCAGATGAGAAAAGTCATATTTCCTCTGTGCTTGCTCCCTTCTCATGCAGATGGCTGTATATTTTCTGCAAGTATTTCAAATCTTTTCTATGCTAGCAAACTTTAAGTTGGTTTTTTGGTTTTTCTTTTGACCTTTTCTAATTGTAAGTCCAGATTTCAGGCATTATATGTGGTGATCACAGAATGGCAGCTACCTTCAGCAAAATAACACAGGAGTGCTACCAAGTGTAGTATAAATGACAGGTTTTTGATACTGAAAATATTCAACATTTCCTGTAAGCATCTCTATGAAAATACAAGGGAAGTGAGTGCTGATTTGCAGTACTCCTCTTCAGATATTAGGATCACAGTTTCCAAAGATGGGAAGAAATCAAAACAAAAGGTGATCTGCAACATAAATAAATTGTAGGTAAAATAAATTGTAGGTAAGTTACTACACCCAAAGCAGACCATATCCTATATCTTCCTCTACAAGTAAGATCATCTGCACAAGTTTACCAGAATATAGAACAGGACCCTCTTGATGCTGCAATAGAAACTTTCCAGCAAAGTCTGGACCTTTGCAACACAAAATCAGGAAAGATTTCAAGAAACCACTAATTAAAATCAACAGAAAGTCTTTAAGTCACCCCCTGTTTCTTTCATTAACTCCTAACTCAGCTGAAGACAAACATATTTACTGGAAAATAATAAGCAATGGCAAACTGGAGGAAGTTCCATTACTGGAAACTCCCACATGGATTTGGCTTTCCATTTCACAAGAAAGTTCATGGCACTCCTCAATATTTTTCTTATTTTTTTACATTTGTATATATAGATCAATATATAGCAAAAGCAGCTCCTCACCAACATGATACAGAACTGAACATAACCATTTGGTACTTCAGACATTTTCTCCATTTTCTCCATATTTTGTGGACAAAACTGAGCCAAAAACCCTGATAATTCATTAACATAACAACAGTATATTAATAACATAATGGCAGAATAAAACAACAAGAGCTTAAGGAACATCAACATTTTGTCACCCATGTATCTCCCATGAAAAAGAATACTAATATAAATGCCACAGATAAAAGCATGACTTCATTCTTCTGTCACACACAAAAAACCTCTACCCTATAATTAATGCCAGTAAACTCACAGGCTCCATCGTGCATTGCTTTTATCCCCCTTGGAAAGGAATAATTCCAACGTTTTTCATCACATGCAAGCCAGTTTTGCTAGGACTATTTTCAATCCAGAAAGAAAAGCACTGTTTAAATATTCGTTAAATACTGTATTTTCAGTCCAGCCTCTTCTACAGAAAAGTAAGGGGATTCACAGTAAGGGAAGGAGAGCTCCTGTGATCCTCACCTGTGGTTGGTTTGCTGCTCTTCTGGGAGGGACTGAATTGACACCATCATTGGCTCTGGGAAATGAACTGCTACTGCTTAGCAAGGCCCTAAAAAGAGTTTTCCAGCAGTATTAGCTGCTAAAAATAAGATTTACTGCAAAGAAGTCATTGCAAAATCACCAGTTTTGTTATTACCACCCTAGCTATTGGAGGTAAAATAGGGCTGATTTCTGCTGTCATTCAGCCCACACCTTGCAGTATCTGATTTTAGCACATCGAGTGATGCAACCTCCCTGGAATGATGAGAGCTGAGGTGAGACATTGCACTGGGATGGGACATGCAGGGGCACTGATGCAAGAGCAAGGGGTGATCAGGTTTTTAATTAATGCTGAAGTACCCGAACAGGACTCAACACTGTGGGTTTTGATAAATTCAAACTCATGACTCTCTCTCTCTCACTCAGAAGAGGCAGTGTTCATCTGGATCCACTTTTTTTGATGCTTCTTCATCCCCTCAAAAGTTACCTGAGCAGCAATGAAGTGGGGTCTGCTGAAAGCCAAAATTTTTCAAGTGGGGGTAAGAAATCACAGAGATGTGGTACTTCTCCAGCACATGATTATGGTTTTAAGAATTCCTGGTTTCAAGAAGCAGTTTAAAAACTGTAAGGAAAAAACTTCTGGAGATTAAATAATATCTCTAGGAAGATATCTGGCTTCTTAAAAGCAACTTATGCCTTATGGAAGTGTAGAAATCCAACTAGAAGCCTAAGAATACCAATGACACCTAAGTTCTTGTTCTTTGTCAACAGACCAATGCACATTTGGACAGCAGACTACACAAATATAAAAATACTTCTTCCTCTTCTATTTGGATTTGTATGTGGAATTTCAACAATGAAAAACAGAAAATACAAAAATATGGCGTTTGGTGAAACATAAAATTTCAAGAAGTCTCATGAGAAATAACACTTTTTACCTATTAATATAACCTATTGTTTCTTCATAATTTACCTTTTTTTTTTTCTTCCCCAGTGCTGTAGATTAAAGTTTCCATGCTGTCTCTACCTATTTCTTTCAGTACTTTACAGACTCAGAATGAGTTAAGTTCATCTATTCTGCCATATGCTGTGCAATTTAATGTCAGATGGTTTGGTATATATAAATAAGCACTTCTAATCAGGTTACTTATATTGTATTTCACACAGGTTATGGAAGGGAGATTGAGACTGCATTTTTGATTCATCAGGGAAGCGTGACAAAATTAGCTCATGGCAAAAATTACATTTAACAATTAAATATTATTTCTGAATACAAAGTTCCAGCAGTTAAAAATTCTGGCCTTATACTAAAGCAGATGTGTTTATTAACATATCCTCTGTGATTCAGTATCAATTCTAGAAAACAGTTTTGTGTCATGAATAGAACAGCACCATAATTCATTGCTTTTTACTTAAAAACACCCTGCTGTTCTTTGCATAGGAGTGAGTCCTGCTTCTCAAACAAAGGAAAGAAGTGAAGAAGTATAAAATAATGTTACTTGTGAACACCAGTTCCAGCCTTCAGTGCTGGGGGTTCAAGGCCTCCTAAGAGATCTTGCACAGCTGAGCTATTCTTTGTATTCTGCACAGTGAAGACCACACATCCACAGACAGTCTCCTGTCAGAATGTCTTCTGCTGGAAGAATAAACTCTTTTCCATAAAGAAGAGAATATGGGAAATGTAGAACTCTCTGCTAAGTGTGAAGAAGAGCAAAGAGCAGGATGAAATGCAAGCTGCTGCAGCCTTTAAACTCTCCAGTAAAGCTCTGTTCTAACAGCATGTAAGGAAGAGGTGGAGAAGTAGATGGTAAATTGAATGAAGTAGGAGGTTATAAGGGAAAAAAAAAATGGTACTATGTCTTCTGGAAGTGAAATTGCAGGAAAACACCAGAAAGTTGGAAGCTGAAAACAGAAGTGGAATGGAACCTTTCTATGGTGTGTGAATCATTGCTTGGCTAGAAACCAGGAAATAATTGCTGGAACAGGCAAAGAGTGAAAAGCCATTCTAAGACCCTCGGCAGGAAATAAGCAAGAGGACTTGGGAGAAGCTGCTGGTCTGGCTCCAGACAATTTCCACTGATGATGTAGGGTAACAGAAAACAGCAAAAACAGGAATTAAGGAACAGACCCCTGCTCATCACTACAATGGTCTGATCCAACAAGCTACAGGAAACACAGCACCCAAAGAATCACAAATTAACTTGGTAAGAATGAATCTGGCTAATTCAAAGAGTGACATTAAAATATCTAGAATGGAAGAAAAAATTCACAGAGGGCTTTAAGTTTTATTATGGTTCTGGATCAGAGCTGTAGTCTGAGTGAGAGTCAGGTACTTCCATGAGATGAAAACTGAAGTGTACCTCTCAGGAGACAACAGCAGAAATAAGGAAGAATTTCCAAATTAAAAATCTGAGATTTTTTTTACTGACATTTTGGGTTTTTACTGTTCAAAATAAGTTGCTGCAGCCTCTTATTTTATTTTACATAATAAAATAAAAATGTATCCCCACTGGCTTCAAAGGCAAACTTTTAGAATATCTGTCTTTAAACAGAAATAGGTATTTACTTAGCTTGATAATTGTAAGACCAGTTGAGTAGGGCATTTCTTTGAGAAAGAGCAGGAGGATCAAATTATAGCATAGGGGGTTTAGTTTAAAAGAAAAGAAAGAGCTATTCTCTCCTGTAAGATTATCAAGAGGTTAAAGCTGGAGACCTTAGTCCACTCTATTGACAAAAGTATAAGGCATAAACTTTTGCTGAAAGTATAATTTCTGAGGGGTTAGATAGCAAGTTATGAGTAGGAAAAAGACTGATAAGGAGCTTGTGCAATGAGCAGGTCACAGCTTTTGTCCAGTCTCACCAGAGTGTGTTCCGAGTCAATTTTTTGAAGAGACTGGGAGAGCAAAGGTCTATCTGTCCACTTGTACAATTCTTAAAAGTTTTCATTCCTGACTCTGGACAAGTCTGACTCCTGGGTGGTCATTAAATATTACAGTCTTTAGCCTTTGTAACACCCATGAACACACACTGAAGAAAAGAATTTCACCCTCAGCTATTAACCTAATTAGCTTTTATTCTGTTTTTCCAGGCCAACTCAGAACACTACCAGCAACTACAATTTTCCCACTTTTTCTGATTCTGAGCAAACTAAAATATTCAGAAAACGTGACTTTTGGTAGAAATATGCATTTCTCTGCCTACTGATGTCTTTATAGTTTCACCATCTTAAGAGATAACAGTGGTCTCCATCAGTTCCTCTGTTTCAAATTAGAAGTACCCTTATTAACTCAATAAAATAATAATAGTTAAAAAGAACAAGCAGCAGACCCACTCCTGCATCACATAAAAATGGTGTTCTTCAGCAGAACTTTCCAGTGTGACTCGTCTCTAGAAATTAGAGCTCAAAGGAGAAACAATATTTACACAGGACTTCAAGATCTTGGAATTTAACTTAATTCTAAATTTAAAACAAAACCTTTTAAAATCTATGTACTCTACCATTCCTTGTGCAAAGAATAAGGTTAGCAGGGAATATTTCCCCAGAATACCTCTTCAGACTCCTAAGCCAGAGATTGTATGTCTTATTAAAGAGCTGTTAATTGATTTTTCTTCCACAAATTTGTCCGGTTCCTTTTTGAACTTACAAAAACTTTTCCTACCCACAGCATCCTGGGGCAGAAAATTCCATAGGCAAATCCAATGGGTTTCAAAGAGCATCTTCTTTTGCTTTTCAGAACCTGCTGCAAATACTTTCATTTCATGCCCCAGATATTGGAAGAGACAGTGAGAAAAATCCTCCTCACTTTTTTCCATGCCACTCTGGTTTTATGGATTTCTATCATATCCTTAGTTTACGGGCTACTAAATCCTATTTTTCATTCATTCCCCCAGAGGGAAGGAGTTTGATTCCTTTGATTTGTCAAGCTGTTTCCATGATTTTCCTCCTCCTGGAGTTCCACTGCATTACATTTGAAGCACAGAACCAAAACTTTACATGGATTCAAAAGCACAACATGCAGTGACATAAAGCCTTCTGATTTGTGGGGGATTTTTCCTGACTTTTCTCAATATTCAATTTTTTGGGGGTGTTGGGGGGGGTTGGGATCACTACAGAGTATTGAGCTGACTAACATACAACTTCCTGATATTCTGACCTTGCTTTGAACAGGGAGGGATGGAGTATCTTTTCTCCAGAAGTCTCTTCCACTTTCAACAATTCAGTGAGTCTGTAATTCAAGCTTAGGGGACAGCAAGTGAAATATTTCCAGTATCTTCTCCAGAAGATACTGGAATTACTCCTGTCCCAGTGTTACACACAGCCTCAGCATCCCCCATGTAAGAAAAATGAACACAAACTGGATCAAGCAAAGAAAATCATTACTAAGATGAATGGGAAAGACAGAGCTTATCTTCCACGAGAAAACTAAATGAATTTAGGTTCAGCCTAGCACACCAAAGCATGAAAAGGTTTATGATTGATGTCTGAAGTACATCAGAGAGCTAAATACTGTGAATGTCAATATGACAGCACTGAATTAACAACAAACTGTCCAGGTGTATTTCCATTCTTGAAAAAAAATCAAGCTAGAAAATGAAGTTTTTAAACATTCCATCTGCCAGTGATTCTGGCAGTATCAAAGCCAAAAGTCCATTATATTTAATATGCAGTTTACTGAGTTTTGACATTTTTGTGAGCTCTTTCTCTCTCAAAAATAAATGATGGAGAAGACAATGCAATTTTTCAATGTGCTTTAAGTTTTCCTGGAATTTCACAGTGTAATGGAATATGACACTTTTGAAACTTCTCCATCTGCATCTATCTCAAATGCAACATAGGCAGTTTGAGACTTAGACACAGCAACAAGTAAGAGACAGGCTTTCCATCAAGTCTAGATAGAACTCTTAACAGTCTACTGAGAAAAAACTTCAAAACTCTCAGAATTGTCTGTACTGAAAAAGGCAAGCCCAGAGAAATACAGCTCTTGGGAACAGCTATTAATGACTTACTTAGAAATTACAGTTGCTAAATGTTTGAAGAGCTAAAGCAGCAACTGTTCTTACCACATCACATAAAGCCCCTTAGTAATGACTGGAAACACCAACAAATTGCTTGTCTACCAGCTCAGCAAAGTCAAGACCATGGTTTCTATTTTGCCTACTAAAACAGAAGAAAGTATGATCAAATTCATCAAACCAAATAAGCTTCTAAACTCGCTTTTTGAAACTTCCTATTCCCCAGCCTCCCTGTTCATTATGCTTTTAAGCAATACAAAGGTAGGGCAGAAGTTGGAAACCCATTGGTCTCAGCCCTTGAGAGATGTTTAGCTGCTCATGTGTCAGAAGACCCAGCATGTCAGATTTTATTTGAGCTGCAAAAGTCAATCTGGTACTTAAGAAGTACAGAGCAGGGGAGTACATACACCTCATAACTCCCTTAGTCAGAGTATTCTACACAAAAGATTTTGAGTCACTGAGTTCTTCAGGACTTCTTAAGAACATAAAGCATGTGGATTGCTGCTGTGATGAAAGGTCTGCCACTCCATGAGACAGCTTATGCCTACTCATAAACAGCTTTGTGTAAAACCTCTTCTTCCCAGACACATCATCCATTTGGACACATCTGTACATGATGTTTTGTGGAGCAACACGTGCAGAGACACGTCAGCTAAGGTGAGAGACTTGTTTGTTTTCTGAAAAAGAAGCAACAGAATCTCTCCAATACTTTACAGCTGAAAAAAAAAAAAAGTTGTTTAATTTAAAAAAGAAAAAAAAGATTGTTACTTCCACTTTTTAGAAAAATATCAATGTCTCTGAGGATCATTTTACTCTTCCATCACAGAGTAATTGTTACTACATTATCTGTCTCTGGAGAGGACACAAGTTTCCCTACAATTCACATTTTAATCACATTCTGTTACCAAGTCTTAACCTCACTAAAGGCTACACGTCACTGGCCTCAGAGGAGTCAGCTAGAGACACTTTTTTGTACATAAATTCTTTCTAGAATATGTATGTAAAACATTAAAAAGTGTGTAACACTTGAAAGTTTAATTACCGTTACTGCAAATTACAGGAATCCCCCTCTTATTAAAATGGTGAACTTTTGACAGGCTCTAAATAAATTACTCTTGTGTGGTGGAGCAGATCACATCTAGCAACAGCCAGTCCAGCAAATCACTGTTCTGTCTGAGGAGCAATAGCAGTGGCAGCTACCTCGTAAATCTCCTTTTGAGAGTTCCTGGGGAACAGAAAATGGGTGAGCAGGTTCATGGTAGGCTCAGATGTCAGTGTTTGCTTATGGATTTTTTACTGTTTTAATGTTACCACTCAACAGATTTTGTTTGAGAGATATTTGGATACCTTAACTGATTTAACAAAATAATTAACTCATTTGGGCTTGAATTTCCTGATCAAAAATTTTAATTTGAAGGTGAATACATTTATCTGCCCAACTATGTTCCCATGACTTTTTCCTATGTAATTCTCCTGTCATCTAGTAAAGTTTTACTGCTTGAAGAATACATTTCAATATTTCAGCCCAAGGATCCAGCTCAATCCCATCTCATTTGTTGGGAAGTCTTTCAAAGACTTTGCTGGAAGTGGATGGGTTCCTAATGGTTCCCTGAACTAACATCAAGTCTAAGGGTACAGCCATGGTAACGCTGACTGGCTGTCATTCCACCTGTTTTTTCACAAATATTTAGTTAAGTACCACTAAACATTTTATATTGTCCCTCAGTGTCAACAAACTCTGAACATTAATTACATTTCTACAAACTAACACCATTTCAGGCAAACTTCCTTGAGGTTTCCTGGCACTCCACTCTAGGTGAAGTGTAGCCAAACACTTCAGCTCCAGCTTTGCTATGCTGCCATTTTAGCCATCCATTTTCTTCAGCTCAAGGATTTATGATGATCAGAAACAACTCAAAGACCCTAGCTATAATGCACAGTAACATGTACCCAATCATATAAATGCAATGAATTGTAATTAATTCAGATTCTAAAATTTTAATATTCTGCAGCCAAGATTTACTGACATCGTGCAACCTGGCACGAGTTACTCTTGTACCAGTCTGTATGGAACAACTAAGAGAAATTATACGTTAGCCTTGTTTCTGCAATGTGCAAGAACTTCCCATTAAGCATAGACAGAATAATCTGGGACTGCATCATCCTAAATACTACAATAAATGTGGAACACTATCCTCTAGATGTAACTCTTCATTTGGATATATCAGTTCATAGCATACTCAGAATAAATAAGTACTCTTCTCTTTTCATGAGTCACATCTCTAAAATTCTGCTCTCAGATGAAATAGGCTGAATTCAAATTACCAGTTACAGAGTATTACTTCACAAAGTCAGATTTTTAGCTTTTTTGTAACTCCCCAAGCTGACTGGCAATTTAATAAATTAAATTGCAACTATGTTCTGATAATTGATCTAAACCTACTTCAGCCAAAGATTACTCTCATAATAACACAAAATTTTAATTATGTTCTTATTCAAGTGATCAGAAGTCACAAGACTACAGCTGACACTGCATCTATCCTCTATTTTAGCATCATCATTTCAGTTTCTACCATCAGTCACATCACCTAAGGTCAAACTGTGTTAAACAAAATGCAGGGCCCATTCTATACAGTGCAGACTCTGTAACAGAATTTAGACTTACTCGACACAATATGGTAAATTACTTTTCTTTTATATGTTCAAATAATAAAATTCATGTAGCTTATAATAGGTTATGATATTATTATGTTTATGGTAATATAATATTGAACATATTAAAATGCAATAGGATGCAAAGAGTGGAGTTTGTACCACTTCACTTCAAGTGGAATTAAGATCTTTGTAACCAAGAGGCAGAACAAAGCCAAAACATAAATTTTACAATCTACATAGTTTCAAAACGTAAGACAGGAGTAAGTTCAATAGGGCAAAATAGTATAAAGTAAATTTAGGACTGAGATACATTTTTCCATAGAAAAGGCTGACATTTCTCTGAAGGTTTGCAAAAAGCACTTTATGACTCATTACAAATCAAATGTAGTATTTGTGGCACAAGTGCATATAGTGTAGCATTTATTGAGTCTATTTATCTGAAATAAAACACATAGGGTACAAAATGTGAAAGTCATTGTAATATTTTATCTCCATTTATTTACCTGGCCAGGATACCCTATTGAATTTCACAACTCATTTATGATGGGGTCATGGGAATATGACAATTCAAATAACATCCCAAGTCAAACTGCAAAGCTTCAACCATTGAAAAAGTAAAATTGCTTTTTATAGCAGTTCTTAATCTGCTCTCTCATCACTATGGAAATACAACACAGTAACCATTTATTGATCTTTGATGCCATCATGTGACCTTAAAAATGAAAAGGCCTGGACTTAAACAAAAACCCTGTTCCATAACAGATTAATGCAGTTGGCCTTCTTGTGGCATTCTTATTGCTTCCAGAGCAAGTGTCTGAGATGCTGGATGCCAAGTGCTGCAATTGCAGCAAGGAGAGGACTCATGGATCATAATCACTGGCTTAGCCTGCAATATGAGAAGTAAACACTGAAAAGAAAACACTAGGATACAATTAAAACAAATCATGTCTTTGTTGGAAACAATTTCTGAAATACATTAAATTAGTCATTAACACAGTTTTCAACTCCAACTAAGCCACAGTTAGACTGTATACACCACATACAAATATCTTCTGGTAAACAGGCATCTCAAAGACAATTCACTTCAAGCTAAGAGTGCTGGAACCTTCCCATCCAAGTGATTAAACTGATGGGCATTAAGTCCACTTGGGTGCATGAGTTCCTGCCTTGTGCAGACAAAAGAACAATGATGCTCACAAATACCTGACTGGCATTTGTGAGAAATGGTGTGTGTGAAGCAGGTTGGGCTGTTTGGCAGAAATCAGCACTGCTGGGAGCATCAGTAGAGACAGAACATGGCAGACTGCAGTCAGATATTCAGTGTGGGGTGATCTGAGCTGAAAACATCCCAGTAACTGATTCCTCTCAGTATTTTCTGAATGCAGACATGACAACTTATGGATGACATTTTGCCTGCACTAAGGAAGTGAGTGCTAATAATGCAGTCATATGTTTTTACTTCTGCTGCCTTTTCTCTTTAATTGCACCAGAATAACCCAAATCAGATGAACTGCTGAGTCATTCAGGATGCACTGCTGACTCATGGCTGTTTGAAAGAAAGGCCTGACAGAAATTGTTCTGAATTAAAACTTCCTATCCCAATACTATTCACATAAAAATAATCATAATATTTAAGTACACAACTACCTTCTTGCATGCACAAAAGCTCAGTGTGAGATTTTCTTGCTTACATGGAAAAAAAAAGAGGCAAACATTCAACATATTCTTAAACATCTTCTGAAGTCTTCTAAAACAAAAACGGTGAGATAGATCTCACGGTTTTAGGAAGGGAAGTGTTAAGGTTTGTATCAGGAAATAATCAATCTCTACCATCTATTTGGACTCAGAATTTCAAGCAAGCCAAGCAGAGAGCTGCTCTGCAGGTGCCAGCATTTAGCCCCGAGGCCTCCCTGACCATCACACTCTCCCCAACAACTGTAGTTAACATTCTACATCTTACTTGATATTTCCCCAGCAGAAGTAACAGGACATATGTTTTCCAGTTACAATAAGAACAATGTGAGACGAGACTCTCAGACAATGCAGTGCCAAATACTTTTCTGTTGCAATGATGTGGCCCCACTGATTTCAAGATGTGGCTTCAGGGATAAAAGAAAGAATGGAAATGCAACTCCATCACATGCCAGCTTTTGAATGGTTGGAGCCTAAGCAACATTATGAGTAACATGTAATTACATTTTAAAGCAGAACTATGAATCAAGATGCTTATTAGTGGAACCCCTGAATTTATTAATTATGCTAAAGAGGTAAGCCACTAAACTGTCTTCGAAGTGGTGTTAATATAAAGGTCAGTCAGTCATTAGCAGCATAAAGTATCCTGCTGCACTTTGGAGAAGTCAGATATTTAGTAATGGATGTTGAAAGACAAGCCAGAGTTCTCTTAACACATTTTAGCTGAAAATTTGAGTATTCTTCACATAGAAATGTAACATACAAAAAGGATAACCTTTTCACTATAGAAAATGGCAGTACTACAGTACAAAACAACAGAAATATTAACATTCTATTGCTGTTTTTGAAATGTGTCTTTGTTAGTGTTGGCTAACACGAGGCAAGGATAGACACTCATCAAATAACATAAGTACTTTTTATCCCATTTACTGTAGTTGTAAATGATTCCAAGTTCTCCCAGACAAACTCCACCTTTGAAAACCTATCAGTACAGTGCTCAGGCAGCTGGGAAGCCATATTTTTTATTTCATGGAAAGTTTTAATCAGAGACAAAAACACTTTATTAAATTTGGGAAGGGGCTCCGTATAAAACATATTTTTGATTATCAGAATTGAGAACATCTGTATGTTTTCAGATTTTAAGAAATATAAGCATGAAGAAAAGTTCTTCTTCCATCCCAAAAGTGCTACTTACTTGAAAAGCCCTTTTCTTTCCAGAAAAAAAGGAAAAGTTTTCATGAAAAACATCCTACTTGCAACTACTAGTTTTATGTTCAGGCTACGAGTCTGGAAACCATTGACACTGATAAATTTGTTAGCAGTAGCAGAGCAATGCTGCAAGCTTCCTGCAATCCCCAGCTCCCTTCAGGGACCCAGAAATAGCTGCTAAGGTCCCAGAGTGGGTTTAGCTGATTCCTGAGAAATGCAATTAGGCCAAGAAGAAAATGCACTGATGGGTTATTCCTCTGATAGGTTTTGCTGCTAAGATTGCAGGTGAAACCTGCAATCTTGGAGAGGCTTTTGGTTCATAAGAAACTCAGCCAAGAGGCAATACCAAATGTCCTCATTAACTGGCTCCTAATCCACAAGTATTGAGTAATTTGTATTCTGCTTGGAGGGATTACTCTAGGCCAAAACAAGAGTTTCCAACAAGTCTCATGCACAGGAAAATCCCAGATACTGAAAGAAAAGCTTGCAAACAAGAACATGGTTTAATACCTATCTTATCATCTCCCAATTTTTTGAAGCCTTACAATGGAACTCTACAGCATCCCCAATCAGTCACAAGCTGTATGTGTCAATAAAGGAACTCTGCATAATGGGCATGGAGAATTTAGCTATTGAACCAATGGTCTGGACCTAAAAAATGGAACAGGTTTTTTTCTGTAAAATGTAGGAAGCATTTTACCAATGAATTAATGAAGTTACAACTTGTTGTCTAGTTACGTGTCTCCACAATGCCTGTAGACTGTACATTTAAGTGCCAAAGACCAGTCTTAAGCCACAGATAATTCACATTAACACAGTAATTTTCCCTTGAATGGATTATACCAATCCTGTACACATGATAAAAAATGTTGCTTGTTCTTCCACCTCCCCTAGATTAGGAGAAGGATGCAAAAAGTTTAAAAAAGACATTAAATATCATTGCTATTGGCAGGTCTAGGGTTTAAAATGTCTAAACCCTTATTTTGACAAGCTACCATGGGTGCCATAGGCCTTTAAAATGTGTAAGGCAGAATGCCCTTAAGCTTCAAAAGTGCCTTTTCTTTATCCTACGGAATTGCACTCAGGCTGAGCTGAGTTACAAATTGTTTAAATTTGACATTTTCATTTCTTACTTGAAATGCTCAGGAAAAATTCAGAACATAGGACTGGAAGGGATCTCCTGAGTCATCACATGCCATCCGTAGGCACTACATTATATAATCCTTTTCATAAAAGTATTGAGCTCCACCTTAAAAGCAGCTCTTCTTTTTCTGAACCCACTACCTCATTCTTAGGCTGTTCCAGAACCTTGTAAAATTTTAAAAAAAACAAAAAAACCCTTCTCATTTCTAGCCAGAATATATTCACAGCCAGTTTAGACCCATTTTTTCATAAGCAAATACTGCCCTGTAGTGTATGTCACTCTTTTCCATGCCTTCTATTTATTGCCTCATGTATTCATATTATCTCTGACATTTTCTCCTCCTATGCTGAACAAGCCAAGTACTTTTTAATTCCATGGACTTCATGATGGATACAATAAACATACTTCTTTCCTTATAAACTCTACCCTGAACTTCTCTCTGTAAAGGAATTTTAGGATGATAGATCAGAAAGACACCACATCTCTTTCTCATCTAGTGAACACATCTGATGTCCTGGAGCAGGAGAGGAGCCTCAGAGCTGTTCCACCATTTCTCATCTAAGTCCACTGCTGAGAAGCATTGGAGAAAGAAAGAGAGGGAGATAAGGGAAATCAGTGCATTTGCCAAGCTGAAAGATGAATACTCATCAACAGCATTTATGAATGATTTAGTATTCAGAGTGCACTTAGGACCCTCTTGTCATGTCATCTATCATGGACACACACAAAAAAAGACACATAAACCAGAAAATTAATCCCTTATACCTAACATAATCAAGTACAACGTGTCAGTGCTGCCTAACGTCACAAAATACATTCTGAAGACCACAGCAGGACAACAGCAATATATTTTATGTAGCAAGAGCCTTGTTGCTTAAATATTGTGTTCCAGAGTCTAACCTAGGTGAAAGATAAGGTTGGTACATCTCTTCAACATATTCCCACATCTCTTCAACATATTCCCACTTTTCTTGACTCCTTAGTAGTTCTGAAATCTGCAGCAATGAACTACTACTTAACAAAAAAATACCAGAAAGAGACCTGAGAGTATATAACACAAGCCTTTAAGGCTGCCAAGTGCTGCACAGCTTTGAAAACCAATCACAGGTCAAAGAAGCATTTGCTAATGTAGCTAATTAGTAATCTGATTTGAAGTTCTGCTTAAAACTTTTATCTGTTACTGCTCAGTTTTGCTGTAGGTCTCAACAGAGACTACTCAATGGTTCCTAATACCTTTAGTCTCTGACTCCTAAGAAAACACTTTATTTTGTTTGAAACTTTGTATCTAATCTCCTCCCTGTCTGCCTTTATTTCTGAGATACTATTTAAAAAAAGAATATTCTTTCATCCGGACTTCCTCAAAGGAGTTCGTTCAATATATTTACTACATTTGAAACTAAATTTCCTCACTACATTTTTGTAGAAGTAAGTTTGCTAACTGTCAAGTGAAAATAAGGGTGCCACCTTCCAGCTAAAAGCAGCAGCATGTTCTCAGTGTTCTGTTAAAGCCAGGTCATGAACTGAGCTACTTCTATCCCAATAATCCCATGAAAGAAGGGGCAAGATTTGCTCTGTGAAGAATTTACTATTCAAGAAAGGTGACAGCTAGCAACCATAAGAACTGAGGCATATTCATGGATTTCTTGAGTAGGCAGCTGGTACACATAACCTCTGGGCTAAGCAGACCACCACTTAAGATGACAGGGAAGTTCTGGTTTTATATACACCAGTATTAGTCTTTTGAGGCAGCCAGAAAAGGTGGATGGTTTTCTGACATGGGTAACAGTTCATTTAAACCTGAAACTCAAGACTCCAAAAGTATTTCACAGGCTTATTTTCTTTTTCTAGTTGGAAGCAGATTGGTTTTTTTTTGTATATGCCTTCCTCCATGCTAACTGCTTTTTCAGACTTTGGGCTGATTGCATGGATCCAGGCAGCTCCTGAGCATGACTGGCTGCAGCTGAAGGAGGGGAGGGCAGCTCTGTCTCTTCAGAACCACTGAAGCAATCACACAAGTGAAGCAGAGCCCATGGCCCAGCTTCTACATGAACCAGGAAAAGTGTATCAGAGCAGCCAGCACCACACCCAGGAGCTCTGCTGGCCATGGTGACACACAGAGGAGTCAGCACAGGATTTACAAACAGGGCAGCAAGGGATGAAACCTCCAGACAGGACAGGAGGTGGTTTGGGACAGATGGTACCTGCAGGAAGAGACAACCATGTTTTTTTGGCCACTGCTGCTGGACACAGCCTTGGTCCTGAGTCAGAAGCAAAGCAACATCTTTGTCAGAGGTGTGGCTGAACTGGTTCTGGCTTTTGGTATCTGACTACAGCTGATGATGCACGGCAAGGTGGCACACAGGGAGGTACAGGTGGGGTGGGACAGTGAGGACAGCTTCCAGCTCAAGCACTGGCTGTGCCACTTGGAGGACCCAAGAAAACTATCCTTGTAACAGGCTCACTGAGTACTGAACCCTCAAAAAAACCTTTGTTTGCAGCTACCAACCAAACAGCACCAAGACTGCTAGGGCAGAAAGACTGTCCACACACATTAGCCAACTCTACCACTTTCTGAATATCTGATGTTGGCAGGTACACACAAGATGCCATCAGATGACCATGTCCTTGAGTTACCCTGCCTTGTAACAGACCTTTATTGCTAACATTCTCAAAAAGTTCAAGAGTCACTCTGAAACAGCCTGAAACCTAAATATAAAGGCATATGAATGAATACGAAGAGGTAGAAAACAGACTCTGTCCTCTCAGAATTGACAAATGCCCAACTGCAGGCATGTTCTACTAGCTGAAAATCACATTCCAGTAGTACAACAGTATCCCAAGAACCACAGGAAGTTCATGGTTGTCTCCTAAGTTTCCTTGCTTCCTGCCTTCCTTCAGCTGAAGCCACCCTGGTGCTTGCACAGAACATGGGGAAGAAAGCATTCAGCAATGCAGAGAGCAGGAGCTCCAGCACAGGATCCATTTTGCTACCACCCTTTTTAATTACTATTTGCAGTTCAAGGCTGCATAGGTTGCCTCCACCCACACAAGGTAATTTAAACACTTTTATTTCCAACAACTATGTACTGACACGATGTTAACAGGTGCAATTTCAAGGAGTAAAATCCTTAACACTGCAGTTACAGATCAAGCAAAAAATCTCAGATCTTTCCATCTGTTTTCATAGAACCACAGAATAGCTGAGAATAAAAAAGAACCTCTGGAGGTCATCCAGTCCAATCACTTTCTCAAAGAAAGGCTAATTTTAAAGTTAGATGAAGCAGCCCAGAGTCTTGTCCAGTTGAATCTTGAAAATCTCCACAGATGGAGCTTCTAGGCATCTGTCCCAGCACTTAACCTCTCTATTTACAATTTTTCTCTCCTTTTCCTTCTGTCTAGTCAAAGTTTCCATTCTTACAATTTGTGACCCTTTCGCTGTGCATCTCCCAAAAAATTCTAGCACATTCTCCTTATTACCATCTCTTAGAGCCACCCTAGGCTTCTCATATCTGGACCAAACAGACCTTTGTCTCTCAGCCCCATCTTCTATCAGGCTCTCACTCCCCCAACCACCTTAAGAGCCCAACTGTATGGATGCAGGAATGCTGTACTGCTTTCCATCAACAAGGCTGAAAAGGTTGGAAATTATCCCTGCATGGTATAGTGACGTCAGGCATCAGGTCCCAGGCTCTAAGTAAAGCCAATTTAAAATTTGTACCAGCCTCAGTGAAGCCAGATGCTCACCTCAGACATCTGTCCTTACTGCTGGAACAGAACTAAAATGCAGCTCAAGGAAGTAACAGGGGGAGAACACGTCAAAGATTTCTGTGTTAGAGAGGAAAAATGAACAAAAGCAGTGATAAGGAGCTGGGCAGTGATTGTCACAGGCATTTACTGATACTGCCTTAATAAAACTAGAACAGAAAATCATATGTTTCATGACCCAGAACTAGAATGAGAACAGATTGGTTTGTGCACAAAAAAGTGTAAATGAGAGGCTGCCCAAGATAACAAAAAACAAACCAAGATTGTTATCCAAAGATATCAGTACCAATATTCTGCACAGTGTCTTCTATGAGAAATTACCTGTATCATATACTTACAAACAATATGTTTCATAGCTACTACTTGGGTACAGTAAGTTTAGACAGGCTCCTTTGGTTGGCTCTAATTGTTTAACAACAGAGGGAACACACAGTATGTGACAATTACAGCTACAGCTGACCAGAACGCCAAGCTGAAACCATACATACAAGTTCTGCTTGCAGAAAACTCTGAATAAGAAGTAACATGTTGCAAAGAGAGCAGAAGAAGATGCAAAATCAATGCATTACTATAGAAATAAAATAACATGGAGTAAGACTAAGTAGTGAGAGGTGACCTGGGCACAAGTCCTTTGGTTCCTTCCTATACAAGATTTACCTCCAGTTAAAGACTCCAGGTCAGAATTTCAGGGAAGGTGAACTGCTGTTGCTATACTGAAGTCACCACCTTTCACACTGTGGCTTTTAGTATGCTCCAACTTGCTTTCTTCCAGTCAGACTGTGTAGGAAATTTGGGTTTGAGTGTAAAGGTACCAACAAAAGAGTTTTGTCTCCAAGCAGGTTTTACGTTCCCCGATTTCTCAAGAATTACTCTTTATTCACACTGATCAATGAATTAGTCTTTCAAATTAGTTTTTTTTCATGGTTTTAATTTTTTTAAATTTTCTTTTAATTCTAGGTCGGTCAATTTTGGTTTAAGAAAGCCTTAAGAAGACCTGTCCATGCCTACCACAATTGGGCTGGATGCTATCTCATCTGTTCTCTCTTAAATACACTAAAGATAGGTTAAATGGTTCATTATTTCTAAATCTATACTGTAAATCTATACTATAATTTTTAAAACTCACACTGATGCAAAAACTAAATACAGTTAAATTCTTAACAATTCTAAAGTTGCAAATACTTAATAAAAAATAACTATAAAAAAACCCAAAGAATAATGCATAAGAACAAGATGTTACCATTTTGCAGGTTCTTTGTCAAAAACACTCTAAATGTGCTTTTGAAGCTTTTCCCACAAATAAATGCAATGCAAATACTAGGTCCCATAAGGCCCAGTTAATAGCCCTTACTCTAAAAAGTAGTCCTATGGATTAGCATAGTTAAGTATGTACTGTAATGTAGAGCTTGTTGTGTATTCATTCACAGTGGGTATAATTCTTTTCTTAGAGACATTACCAAGCCCAGCAACAGCCCTTGTATGTAAATAAATATTTCCACTAACTTGTATTTAAAGGCATCTATAATAACAAATAATTAATGTGCATGATATATTTACATATTTTTAAAGTGCATACTGCACGATAAGGCACCGTGTAGCACATTCTTTCAAAAGAAGAAAACATCTTTGCAAAATGAAAAAAGAAAAATATTCCTTTACAATTTAACTTTCATGCTCCTAAACAACCCCCCCCCTGTAAATACATCTATTTAAAAATGTGTCATTTGTAACTCTAGCCAGCTAGGAATAGAAAGAATTTCTGAGTGCTCACCAGACAAAATTAATACTACTTTTTCCTTGGACTACAAAGAGCTTTTTTCATTTTGTCGAGATCTAAAAGCTCCTCATTTTAAATTTCCAGGCAAAGAGTAGCTAATCCTTCAGTAGCTCATAGTAATATTTTGAGCTGTGTAACAATACTCAAATACAATATATATGCATTTTCTTCAGTAAAATGCAACATAATTTCCCAGAACCTGAGAATCTTATAACTGCAAAAGAATTCTATCCTTAAAGAATAAGCAATGCCACAGATAATTCAACCAATTGCTGGAGCAAGGGCCTGAGCATTGGGATTTGAATTTCATCCCTGACTATGCAACTTGTTATGATCTTGAGTCATCAAGTCATGACACATTTCAGTTTTCAGATTATCATGTTCAAGATACAAATAGTGTTTTCTATTATCTTGCTATTTAGGGATTCTTTATAATAATTCTATTCCATCTTGTCCAGATAGTACTAAAAAAACTTCTCCCAACTTCCTTTAATTGGCAGTGTGAAAGTTTCAAATCCCAGGCTGCATTACAATTTACAGCATTCTTAGGTGTCAACACAACATCACTTGTTACTTAACAGAAGAAACCATTTGTATCCACTTCACACTTTCATTTATACTAAGTAAAATATAAGCCCTCAAACCTTTAAAAGTTTCATATACCTGGTATCCAAAATATATAGGAGTATAGGAAAATAATGTGTGCCATTTGCTTCTGCTTGATGTATAGAATGTTATCATCTGTTGAAAATTCAGCTGTTGAAAATTCAGCTGTTGAGACATCATTTTTTTTTTCCCCTATTCAGAAAGTTATCAATCTTTTATCAGGAATGTTTTGGCACCTTTCTATTATCTGTGTTCCACAACAACCACGTGTCATCCTAAAGTATCTGTACCTTATAAAACAGCAATTATGTGGCTGGGATAACCATCCATGGAAGTCATCCCTCTGCTGACTCACAGCAGAAACCAATTCTGAGCCACTTCTATCTGATGCAGTCTGTTAAAAGGACTGCAATGAGCTGATCCCCACATTTGCATGGATATCTGTTAAAATGACTAGATGATGTTTCTCAGATCATAGAGTCATGGCACACATTATAGTAGTATGAAACATTTCCCATTTAAAGGAAGTGACAAGCAAGCATGTGCCAAGCAATGAACTTCCTTAATTTCTGAGTCTAGATGGATAGTGACAAGTATATAAAACTGCATCATGCAGACTCCCATACAAAGTATTAATGTATTAGTATGTTCCTCCATATATCTTAGTTGGCATCCTTTTTTTTTTTAATGTACCCTTGGTCATGGTTTAATTTTTCCCCTTCCCAAAATAAGACAGAGCTACATTGGCCATACTTGTCACCAAGTATACATACAAGTTGCAAGAAGACAGTTTTCAAAACATCTGCCAAATAAAATATACTTTCAACACTAAACAAGCTCTACTGGGTGGCATGTGCTGTACACCAACAAAAAAACATTACCGTGTTTTATACATGTTATTGTTTGTTTCATTATACTGTGGTATTTCAAGTTCTATCTCAAATGCTTCCTCTTAATGATAAGCAATTGCATGTTATAAGACTCAAGTAAGAGTCTGGAGGAAGACATTAATTTAGCATCAGAATTAAATTACCACAACTACTTGCTTGCATTCCAAGACAGCATAGCACAGGGCAAAGGACATTGGGGTATTTTAGCTCCCTCTCTCAGACCTAACTGGACACAGCCACCACAGCACCAACCCCTGGGAAACCAATTTTGCTGCCTACCACCCCCAGCAGAAGAGTGGTGTGGTAAGTGACCCTCCTCTTCCTGCTGTAGCTACTTGCTATTTCCTGTCACCTCTTCCTTTATGAACTCACCAAGCACTTTCTTTCATTTTCACACTCACTGAGTTTTTCCATGTTCTAGTCATCCTCCCCTCTTCGATTAGAGACACGTTGCCTTGTTCCCTGCTTTCATTTCCAGTTGCTGCTGCTAACATATTCCCTATTGCCTCCCATTTTTTCACACAGCCAAAGCTTTGCACAGCTTTCTCCTTGTACTCACCTTCGGTTCCTTCCCTCCTTCCTCTCACTCATGCCTTGTTTCCACCTTCTTCTCATTAAATTTTCATAACTTAGCACAGGAATTCTCTCAGTTTCTCCATTTACCAAATTATTCTTGCTCATCATTCAAGAGACAACACAGTCCTTCACAGAGACCCTTCATACACCTTGCTGCCACAATGCACTACTCAACTCTACACTCCTTGGGGGAACTGTACAGTGTCTACAGTATCTGCAGAGCTCTGGACAGACTGACTAAACAATCAATAACAAATCAATGGCACAGCTATGACAACAGCATTTTAGCTTTCTGGAATATCATGGTTTCATTTCTAAGCTTATTCAGTCAAAGAGATAATTCCTATAATTAGAGTAGTGGAAATGAGAGCATCCCTAAAATCAAAAGATGTGTTCAAATGTGACGTATCACACTTGGAATGCCTCCCTTGCTTGCATTGCTCTCTTGGGATGGGAAATAGGAGAACGCAGCAAAACAATAAGAGTAATGAATAACCACAGATTTAGCAAAAACATTCCGTTTTGAGCTTGTAATTTGCACGAAAATCTGGATTCTGCAGTAATTTCATTCCAGAGTAAAGATATTTCAATTTAAAGGCCATTAAAATCAGAAAAATATGTATTTCCAGAAAATCTGTTATCAGAAACTTTTTTTTAGATGTTAATAAGTTTAAATAATCTATTTTTGCTATCAGATTCGGAGGTATGCTGCATGACTTGGCTAGTTACAATAGAGACCTGCTGAGTAAATGAAGGTCGCTTGGATTTTTCAAAAGTTAAAACCTTGTTCTCTGCTAAATGACAGGGAAATACACTGAAACCACAAGCAGCTTTTCCTGGGTTTGACAATCGCAAAGGTCCTTTTTCTGCTCCTCACTATTGACTCACACACCACTGCATCCCAAGGGGCTGTGTACTCTAAAGCAAGGAATGAGTAATCAGGAAAAAGATGTTTCCCCTCTTCAAAGTATACACTACAGCATTCATCCTTTCAAAACTTCCAAAGTAATACTTAGCTGGGCTGTAAATCTTACAGCAAAGATATTGACAGTGTTAATTTGATCTTAAGGCTGTACAATATAAATGAAATTTTCTAAAATACAGACCAGGTCATGGAGATTTCTTCCGATATGATGCAGGGTGGGTTGCTCTAATTTAAGCTGTCTGAGAACACAGTAACAGCAAAGACCTGAAAGAACAGTCTGATTATTAAATCTCTCTCAAAAGAAAAGATGTCTATTCTTCTATATCTTGGGAAGGGACATTTTTAAATTCATTGAAGACACCTTTGAAGAGAGTTGAGACTATGAAGAAAGCCAACTGTTTCAGAGAAGGAATACTTCAGAATGTATCTGCAAAATGACTCACTGGATTTGACTGCCATTTTGTTTACTGCTGTGGAAAGCAGCAAAGTAGTAGGTGTAATAAAGCAGACTGTGAAGAGAAATGTATTAAAATGTCTACTTATCTATGGAATATTCTCCTCAATGAGCATTCCAAAGAGTTGATTCACACTGTAAACAATAAAAGTCACTTTTAAGTAAGACAAAACAGTTGATTTGTCAAGAAGAAAAGATAGATCGTGATTATTAAGTAATTAAGACTTTTTGCTGCACTAACTACTAAGCTTGCTAAAGGTATGGGTAGTTTACAGTATTTCTCAATTCTCTGAACATTCCACTCTTCCAATATCAAATCCCAGCAATCCAAATATTGCTGGCAAACTGGAAAGCAGAGACCAACCTTCCAGTTACTTCAGTTAAGATAAAAAGTTATGTTTTACATAAGCAGCATGGCTTGTCCTTAGGAATTCAACATTAACACACCACCCAACACACCACACAAACCATAAACATTTTTGAGATCCAAACTACCACAAGACAGTCTCTATTGAACCATAAGTCAATACTAAGCTGATTAGCTGGCAAGTTCATAATCACCAGAAGTAATATTCACAGTTCAGGGGACTGGGTCAATCAAAAGCTGGATGCCCATTGTTATTTCCTACTTTCATGATAAAAGTTGACAATATTCAAAACACCCAGTACTGGTATTTCAAACAAGAATCCTCTGAATTGGAAGAGTCTTTGGCTTCACCCCACTTGGACGACACCAAGATTTTTTGGTCACAAGCAAAATTACTGAAACAACTCAGTGCTCAGTACCAACAGCATTGATTAACCATGCCCAAACTTACCAGATTATACCCAATAATCAGCTCCAACCTGCCAACTCTGGGCAGTGCCAAGTCCCACGTTAACATGGAGCACAGCATCACACAAAGGACTGAAAGCAAGAGATGAAAAATGCCAACACAATGAAGACGAACAAAAGCCACAACCACGGCAACACCAGACTGCACAGCACTGGGTGCCACTCCCAAACTCCAAGGAAATGACTACTCCAGGTCAGCCATGAGGTAAGAACATGGAGTCCAAAAGCCAGGAACAACTACAGCAGGCTAGCTACAAAGCCAAGGTGCCATGAGCAGGTCCAAGCAAACCCTGATGGAATTTGTTCATATCAAGAAAGATAATAATAAGAGGATAGTCAACACTTTACCTTGAGAAACAAATCTTTCATGAAGGTGCTGGAACACAACTCGGCACTCAATCAGCCTCCACAGAGCATGGCTCTTTGCTTCACAATGGCTGCGGTGTGGCACTAAGGGACATCAGCTTCTGTCTCTGTCAAGACTCCGCCATGTCTGGCGGAAAGCTCTGCTTCCTCTCATTATCTGGTTTGTCTTCACCCATCATGGCCAAACTGGTGTGAGAAAACCTCCTCAACCTGGGAATCTCCAAGCAGAAGACATTCAGCAGCAATGGTGGATAAAGGCAGGCGGGAGGTTGAGATGTTTCCTGGCTTGCTTGGCACTGTCTTCACGTGGATCCCTCACTGAGGTAAGACGCCATATTGTACCACGAAGATCCAGCAGCCATGGGATCTTTTCCTCAGAGAGAGAAAAGCTCAGGAGGCTCTAATGCAACAACAGCCAAGAGCTTCATGCTGCCTCACATCCCACAGATGCTTCAAAATGCCGTCCACCCAGTGCCTCCACGTGAAGCCCAGTTGGCGGGATGTTGGTGGCTTCCATTTCCTGGAGCGGACTGGTTAATTTGCAAAATGGCTGCAAAGGAGCGGGAGAGGCCTCTCCTTGCCTGGCCGAAGGTTGGGTGCCAGCGGAGGCCAGAGGTGGCCCCCAAAACCTCTTTTCCCGCTTTCCTCAGGCTGCCCTTCCTCGGGGGGCTGGCGGAAAGGATCCCGCCACATCCATTTCCTCGGCGATGGCCATGGGGTGGGTGGGGCGGCCATGCGGCGCCGAGGGGGCGGGAAGGTGGCCGGCAGGGCCGCCCGAGGCCGGCGGCGGGGAGCCGGCCCCGCACCCGCCTCTCGCCGCGGTGACCTTGGGCGGGCGGCGCGGCCCTCCCCGGCGCGCGCGGCCGCTCCTTCCCCCCCCCGACCCCCCCTTCTCTCTTTAATTTATTTTTTTTTTTAATATATTTATTTATTTATTTGTTTGTTTTGGCTGCGGAAAGAGTTTGAAGCGTTCTCGGCCCGGAGCGGGGCGGGAGGGGAAAAGGAGAGGTGGAAAGAGAAGGGGAGGAGTGGGGGGGGGGGAGGCAGAAGAAGAAGAAGAAGAAGAAGAGGAGGAGGAGGAGGCCGCCTTCTAAGCGGCCCCGGGACTTTCCCTGCCGGAGGGTGCAGTGGGGGACCCGTCCCGGTCCCCGTTCTCCCCCGGGGCGGGGAGGGTGTCAGCGGGCGGGCGGGGTGTGTGTAGGGGTTGGGGAGGGGGGGGGGGAGGAGGGGAGAGCGCCGGCCCCGCCGCCGCGGGGGAGACGCGGCTCCCGGCGCTGTGCGCCCGAGCTGCTGCTGGTTACGCCAGCCCCGCCGCCTGCCTCTCTGCCTCTCCTCGCCTCTGATTCTGCGCACAGCCAGCCCCAAAGCCTGTCATTCTGCAAAACACAGTTTACTCAACAGAGAGAACGAGTGGGGGAGCGGGAGAGGTGGAGAGAGGGAGACGGCGCGGAGGAGACCAGTCCCGCAACCCAGCATGGCTTCAGGGGACCTTTACGAGGTAGCGGGGGGCCGCGGGGCGGGAGGGCGGATGGGGGGGCGCCGGCCGGGGAGCCGCGGAGGGTAAGCGGTGGGGCGTTTGGGAGCCGCTCCGCGGAGCCCTCTTAGTTGCCGAAGAGCGGAGGAAATCGCCGAGGGAAGGGCTGGGGTGGGGGGAACAGGGCTGGCGTGTGTGCCGGGTGGGGGGGCAGGGAGGGATGGAGCGGCTCCCCTCCCTTCCCTCTGCCTCTCTCTTTCTCTTTCTCTCTCTACTTTCCATCGGGCTTGATCTTAGCAGGCCTTGCAAGAGAGAGGGAGGAAGGAGTGAAGGAGAGCGAGAGTTAGCGGTAGGATGGGAGGCGATCGCAGTGTGATGAGCCCGGAGAGTGGAGAAAGTCCAGGTAAAGTCATAGGCGCTCTGGACGTGCTGAATGTGCAGATTAGTGCGAAAAAATGCGCCTTAGCGCTGCCGGGAGCCGCAGGGATGGAGGCGGCTCTGCGCCCGCTGTGCAAAGTGCAGGAGCCGGCGCCAGGTTGCTTCACCTCGCGCCCGGGGTGCTGCGGGGGCGGCGGCCGAGCCGGGCCGGGTCGAGTCGGGCCGGGCCGGGCCGGGCCGGGGGTGGGGGGAGATCCGGGCCGCGCTGCGCCCTCCGCACCACGGCGGGCTCTAAAGTTTGGCGGGGGCCCCGATCCGGAGGGGCCGGGCGGCCCGGGGTGCGAAGTGGGGCGGGCGAGCCGGCCCTGGCATGCGGCGTCGTCCCCCCTCCTCCCCGATCCGGCATGCAGTGCCCCCCGGTCGCAACGGCGGGGACAGAGGCGATGCATCCATCGGGCGACGGCCGCCCGGCTTTCAGGTCGGGGGGAGGGAGAGAAAAAAAGAGCTGCGAGGCCGTCGGGGAGACCCAGCCAAATTTTGACCTCAGGCACCCAGTTCTGATGCCCAAAGTGAGAACGAGTCTTGCCACTCTTCCCGTGCTGGAGAAGATGACGGGGGAAAGCAGGAATTAAAAATCAAAAAGACTGGACTTGTGTGTTTTAAATATCCAGCTCTAGTAAGTGGAATCAGGGTGGAAGTCTGCCATCAAAAAAAATGAAACAAAAGTGGACGTCCTACTCCAGTTCTTGGTCTGGAGCACCTCCTCGGGCTCCTCGTTTCCCGGTGAAATCGCCGTTTGTGTTGTGGTTGTCTGGAGCGCGCTAGTTTAAGGGCTAGGACAGAGGTGATGACCTTCCAGGTTGGAACTGTGGGCTGGTGACTAGGCACTGCTCAACCATCAGGGCATGCCTGGGTGTGGAATTGCTGCTGTGGTTGGTTGGACTTACTCACTGTTTGATGATCGTGATGATCTGCTGCAGGGTCTTGAGAAGCGGAGGATCCGACAGTTTTCGTGTAGACAGTTTGTACTTTGTCATGGTCTTTCAAAGTCTTCAACAAAGGCCATAGTTAATGGTTGACATTGCTGCCCATTAGAACTTCATCTTAATGAGTGGGACACAGCTTTCACGTGAACAGCACTTACGTTTTCCTCTGTCATGATCAGAAGTTCATGACAATTTGAATTGTATGACCTTTTCCCCACCATCTTGCAATACCTGTTGTATTATTTTGCAACTTCAGGAATATTGCATGTCAACTCTATTGCTGCTTTGACTTTGGTGTAGCCAGTGGGAGTTCTTTGAAGGACAGCTTTGACCCACGAAAGTTAGCGGTACGGTTTCATTTAATTTCTGGGATGCATAAAGTATCTTTGCGTGGTCTTGTCTTGTTTTATTTTGATGTTTTGATTTCTTCTAGAAAGAAATAAAACTAGTACCTTGTAGGCTAGTGGTAGCCATGCTGGTTTAGATCCCACTCATCATGGAGAAGTCTGTTCTTTATGTCATTAGAAGATAATGACGTTTGGCAGTTGGATTTGGTTTTATACTGAACACAACTGCATGGCCTTTGAGTGATGTTGCTCAAGCGTAACCTGGCATGGAGGTCTTCTGGGATTTAGAACCCAGTTTGCAGTCATTTTAGGCCCAATCACTTTGTAGGTATTGGCACAGATGAATGTGTATTGTTAGTACCGTGGTTCATAGCCTCTGAATCACTTCCTTTCTTTGTTATTCTGTTTGAACTACTTTTGCTTATCAGTGTATAACATGGAAGATCTGTAT
Organism: Calypte anna; assembly: GCF_003957555.1. Lineage (NCBI taxonomy): Eukaryota > Metazoa > Chordata > Aves > Apodiformes > Trochilidae > Calypte > Calypte anna. The sequence continues at coordinate 15,272,826 of NC_044257.1, forward strand.
CCACCAGGACAGGTAAGTGGAAGTATGGCTGTTCATTTCTTCTTGCATTAGGTGTTTGGAAGATGACTTTCTCATCTGATCATGGTGTAAAACCTTCATCTCCATCTCAGACATGTAGGGAAAAGTATTTGCAGGGTTTAGATTGTCAGTCCATCTACGTTGCATCTCCACTGTGAAGTTCTCCATGATGGAGGTCAGAAGAAACATCTAGAAAGATGAAGAGTTTGCATGTCTCATAGGTAGCAAGTGTGTAGATGTAGTGTCATGTATAAAAACAACTCAGCCTTGCCTTCCTGCTCCTTCCTGTCCCAGAAAACCAACCACATCAAAGGGACTCTTTAGAAAGAAGCTCTTAGAGCTGTTATGTCCAACACCAGTTAGCACGTGAGATGGAAGTGCTTTTTGCCATCAGAGATTACAACTCCATTCTTGTTTGGATACATCGTTCTTTTCTGTCTTCCTGAACAAGCAGGGTGATCATTAAACACTTTTAGAATTCTAGCTTGAAATTGGTTTGGACTGTTAGGGTAAAAAAATAATTTGGGACTTCTGGTGACATTCCAAAGATACAGTACACTCCTGATTCCTCTTTCAGTCCACTGGTAATGTCTTGGGTCTTTGAGATTTCTTACTCAACTTCAGCAAATTCTTCAGTAAACTATTTTTGCATTAGTCGTGATCTGGGAGCCATGATAAAGTAATTAAAACGTACAGTCTGTGACCTATACTAACTTTTCATATTTTTGTGGCACTCAAGAAACTTAAGAATGAAATTTTAAGTTTTGGAAACAGGTGTGCACATTTATCCTGTCAGTTTGTTCTTTCTCTACTGCCGTGTTATTTTAAAGGACTTTTCATCCTTTAAAATTTAAAGATAAATTCAATTAATCTCTTTATCTTGAAACAAAATAAGATCACAGAGTAAGTAACCTCAGTGTTTGGTTAACTAAGTGCCTTTTTCTAGTTAGAAATGGCTTCTAATAACCTGAAATACCTCCTACTGCATTTCTTTTAGGACTGTGAAACCCATTTATTTTAGAAGCAAAAGAACACTCATTAAAGATCTATGGTGCATATTCCTCAGAAATAAAAAAAAGCCAAAATAAAAGACTGACAAAAGGGTATTCACAGTGGCCTTCAGTAAGGCAGCCCTATCTTGCTTTAGGATTCAAGTACGCTGTTGGATGCATTGATAGGAAATCCTCATTAGTATCAGTAACAAAGAGAAAGGGTAATGTATTTACTCTTAAATACCAAGTTTGTTGATTCACATTAAAGTTGTTGTCAGTAATTGGAAGTAATGTTTTGTATTTTTCATGTAGAATTGAGTTCTCTCACATTATCTGATCCCAAATAGTTCTCTCACAAAGGCTCTGGTGTTAAAAGTACAGGAGATGGCTTTAAAGGGGAAAAAATTTCAATATTAACAGTGTACTTTATTTTCCCCAACACAGAGTATCCTGTTTACTGAAGTAAGAGACCACTTCTTTGATGAATATATGAATCAGTTTTCAGAATTCAGGAGATGCTCACAAAGCTGACTCATGATTTTCTTTTATTCCTATTTAATACTTTGGGAGGTTATGTACAGTAACCACATGTAGACATTGAAGGATAATGATGTTGAAATCTTAATGTTCTGTCAGATTATATTACAATACCTTAGATAAGGGATCTGAAGATTGTAGCTCAATCTCTGAAGAGGAATGTCACATGTATGTATTACTGAATCACAATAATAAAATTAGTCTTCATAACTCAGCAGTTTTTGCATTTGCTCTGTGTGGAAGAGTGATGCTATTAAAAAATGGCATCCAATGATCCAATGCCCATGGACAGGAGGCTTGTCCACCATAGTGACAAGTTTCAATGCCACTGCGTAAGAATGAGCTGCAGCTTGTTTTAGCTGATGTGATCCAACAGAAGGCTAATATATTTCCAGATGAGTTACAACATCTCTCACTTATACCTGCATTCAGGTACCAGCAAAGTCAAAGCTTGAAGATAATAATGGCATGGTTTGCTGAATCCTTCTTACATGTGGAGACTTGCAGATTGGAGGGAACACAGCTGAACTTTTGAATGCTTGGTTTGCAGTTGCAGAGTTTAGAAAATAACTTGTTTTACACAGAGAGGACTTGCACATTTTTGAGCATTGTGGCTTTCCATCTTTCATCTCCTCTGATGGAGTCACTTTTTAGGAGAGACACTGGAAAGTAGAAATCTGTTTCTGAAGTATTTCACATGTCTTCTAAGATAGGTGGTGAGAAGATGGTATGTTCAAGTAAATATTTCTCAAAACAGTCTCTATTGGAGCAGCAGTTTGGTGTTGAAGGATCAAGACCGTTTCACAAGCAGGAAACGGTGATGTGTAGTAGGGTCTTGGGAATACAGAACAAAGTAAGCACCTGCTGCTCCTGTGGAGTGGCAAGCTATGGGTGCAGTGCTGGTGTCAGTAATACAGCTGAGCATCTTAATTTTTTGGTGCAAAACCTTTACTAACAACTATTTTGAAGAATCAGCTATTTATGTCATTACGCCATAAATTTATTCACTGTCATCGATCTATTATCAAAAGCACTTTTTAGCAGAAAACTGTCCTCAAAATAAGGTAACCTGTGAGCAAGATTACCCTCAGTTGGTAGAAATCTGAAAATCTTGCTGCCTGACGAAAGTTGTCAGGACCCTATTCCAAAAGAGGTGTGTTTTGCAGTGCAGACACTATTCTTTAATCCCAAACTGGACAATCATATGGACAAGAGATTAAACTGAGGTAGAAAGTGAACAACAAAGAGTTAACCTGAGGTCCCTTCTGCTTGGTCTTGTAGTTCTCTACATTAAAGTTACTGAGAAGTTACAAACGTGTAACTGGATAACTCCAGCAATATTCATTATCTCACTAAGAAATTCCAGTGTCCAGCCACATATGGAACATTACCATGCACATAATGACTGTCTTGTTTACCTACAACGTCACTCTGTTACCACGATTCCAACTTCCTCATTACTTTGCAAACTGCTTGGCATATTTTGGGATACTGAAAACCAATTGATTTCTTATACATGTTACCATTTTGTTAAAATCTTGAGGGATTTTTTTAGCTGGTGGAGTTTATCTCAAGATACATGTCATAAACAAACTCCTGATGGGAAGGGTGAATGAAATTCTGCTCGGTGTCACTCTCTAAACACAGACAGTGAAGACTTTCCCACCACCAAAGACACTGAATTGGACATGGTTCCCTTTGTTGCCCAGGTTCAGTTTTTCTACCAATCCAAAGATTAAAATGACATAAATTTTTTGTAACACTTTCTGAATGACAAATGTGGTGCTTTATTTTGGGCTGATCTTTGATTCAAAACTAAAATCCAAAAGTAAATTCATTGTTTACTAATTGTTTCCAAAGCTTAAAATATTTAGAGAAAGACAGTTCAAATAATGAAAATCTAAATGCGGTCTAATACTGAAAAAAATTGGCTAATTATTTTTTTTAAATCAATGGAGTAATTGTCATGGTCAGCCATGCTGTAAATAGCATTTCTTTGTCCATTCATTTGACTTTTAGCAGTGTCACAGTTTCTTGGCTCTGTACATTTTCATCAGTGCAATCCCTTTTTGTTGTTCCTCCTTACTCATACATTTTTCAGACTATTTCTGCAGCACATTTTATGACACTGGCATCCTGACACTGGCCAAAAAAACATAATTAGTTAACTGCTCCTTGTGTTTTAACTATGAGAACAATATATCAAAAAATTGAAGTGAAATATTTGCAATGTAGGGCAAATAGTAATGGGATATGTGAATGCTGGCTTGCTTTACAATCATGCAGTAAGAATATTCTGGTTTTGACAAAATGAAAATCATCTTTTTTTGGCCAGTTGAATAACTATGCCACACTTTGTTGATTATCAAAACTTTAGACTGGTAATATTGCAAAGCTGAAGTAAAATACACTTCAATCCATTTTCATTTATTGCACAGAGAAAATGTAGATTCCAATACTATTTTAAGACTATCTTGTTATCAGTCGTAATATCAAATCTTGCTACAAATCTATTAGGGCTCTATGTACTTCCATGATAAGTTGATCTGATTGACCTATGTAGGAAAAAATGACTCTTGTGGTGGTTTACTAACAAAGGGGAAATAGGTAGCAGCATGACCAGTAGGCTACAACAAAACACTGAAGCAAAATCAGTGAAAACAGTTGACAAGAAGACACTTTTCTTTGAAAACTGCAATTGTCTCACTTGGGCTTTGCTAGATTTCTTGCAGACCACCCACAAAACTTGCAGCCCATTCCTTCAGAGACACAAAACAGGAACAATGAAGACATTTTCTTCCACAAGTCACTTTGCTGCATTTATTTAGATATTGTTTGGTTTATTTGAAATAATCTTATAATAATGTAATCACATGTGCTCAGCACCCAATGGATTGAGAAAGGATACAAGAAACTACACACCACTGAGCCTGAGCTCCACTGCACAGAAATTGGTTGCAACTAAAAATGGAAATGGAATCAGCTGGTGGATGTGAGAAGAGTTGGAGAAGAGTTAACATGAATTTTTAGAGGAAAGTCACGTCTGACAGAACACTCGAGTCAATATGTGGATAAAATGGCTCTGGCTGGTACAAATGGATTTTCAGAAAACCTAGATTCCACGGGACAGGATATTAATTAAAAAGCTGTGCTCTAGAAAGGTTGGTCATCTCTTGGACTGCCTGGTTCAGAGATGAAACAATGAGGGGTAGTTGCAGTTGGGTGTCCAAACATTAAGTACTGGGATCTGTGTTGCACAGCAGAATCATAAATTATTTGAAAAGAATTGCGTTTGCTGCTGATAACCCAGAGATTATTATTAGCATTGTCAAGAGAAAGGTTGACAGTGAAGAGCTGGATGAGAGCAGCTGAAATAAGGTGTTTATAAATGCAAGCTAATGATCAAAGGAAAGATAATCCTCACTATACATGCATAAGAATGAGCCCTCAAGAAGCCGTTACTATTCCAGAGAGATCTTGGAATTATTGTGGAAAGTTTTGGGTGTGTCTACATTAGTATTTTAATATGTATCAGGTGTATGCTTTTGAAGTGAATCTCTCTGTGAACGCCATTTACCACTCCTCCCTTTGCACCACAGAACTGTCTTGGAGAGCAGCAATCACCTTCCCATCAGATGAAACTAAACCAGAAAATGTGTTACAGCTCCTAATCCGTGTCCCATCCACAGGGACCAGACTACTGCATGTCAGAGTAAACCTCAGGCAAAGAGAATTTTGGGTGTTATTAGAAAAGTAATTGAGAACGTAATGGAAGACGATCATCGTGTCACTGGGGAATCCCATTGTGCTTCCATATCTACAGCACTGCACCCACTTCAAGAACAGCACAAAATAAGGCAGGGAAGGACCAACAGGGTGTTGCACAGTATGGAATGGCTGGCAGTGAGGGGACACCCTATGACAACTTTCTGGCTGGCAGAAGAAGTGATCGAGGAAGATACAAATGGTATAAAAAAGACAAATGGGGGATGATCAGTTAATCCAGTGATTAATGCTACTTCTAATTGCACAAGAAAAGGCATTCAGTAAATGAAATTATTATGCAAGTGACTGTGACAAAGGAAGTACTTCTTCACAGTATGCAGATCTTGGAACTCATTGTCATGGGATGTTGTGGAAGTCAGAACTGTAAATGGTTTCAAAGAATGGTAGAACAGCTTCTAGAAGGATGATTCCCTTTAAAGCTTTCAGCACAAGTCTATAAGCTGCTAATCACCTAAAGATAGGTGGGTAGAGCATTTATTCTAAAAGATGCAGTTTCCTAAGCATCCAGTACTAATTTCTGTTAGAATACACATGTTGAGCTACATGGACCTTTAGCTTGACCTCATATGGCAGTTCTTAGTTTTGTACTTACTACAGTCATTAAACAAACATAGTTATTGACCAAAGTGTTGATACAGTCTGCAGAGATCCCAAACATCTTTCCCTTACAAATTGTATCCTGTTATTCCAATTGCTAATCGTTGTCAGTCAGTATCCTTGCAAACTGAAGGACAAATCAGAATAGTTGGTTCAGTTTCCAACAGAGGAAAATGTCCGTTTCTGTGACAAAGATGTGACTTTACTGCACTGTACTATAAGGAACCTACACTTCCCACAAGATGCAACAGGTGGTGTAAGCAAACAAAAGAGTAGAAGAAGGGAGGAGGTGATGGAATAACAGTGAATAAACATGCAGAATGAAGAGGAAGTTTTGGCTCATTGCTGTAGCTCTGGGTATTAATTGGGGTAAAAGGAATAAACTAAAAAACATGAGTTAATGGATGGAATGAGGCAAATGAGCAAGCCAGTATCATTAGAAAGTTATAATAATTTAAAATAACAAAAAGAACTTTCTTTTATGAGAAAAGCATTTCAGTATCTAGAAGGGGTTTTGCACAGGTTTTCTATATTTATGGTTTTGGTCTTCATAGATTTCCTTAATGCTGTAGAGGGCCATTAATACACATTTATCAATCTGCAAAGGCCCTACCTGAATATACATTAAAAAAGCACTCTTTTAGCACACCCATCAAGTTGCTGTTGTGTTGAGGTTTTTTCCAGAAGTAATGATTACTGAAATCAATGATATACTGAAATATAAACAGTCTCATTTCTCACTGATCAACTCGTCAAATTCTTTCAGATATACAAAATCAAATTTTTTTGACACTTTGCAGTCACTGCAGTGAGCAGTAGTATTGTAACCTGTTCTCAGATGTCAAGCTAACTACAAAGGAGAGAGCTTGCTTTTTGTACCTTTTTAGTCTTAGTAATGAGAGATTACAAAATAAAGTGTGACATTACATAGGTTTAAAAAAGACTACGTGTAAAATTTGTTTGACTATGCCAATGGGCTATAAATGTTATGCAGCTGAAACTTGCTCATATAAGATTTTTGAAACCATTAAATAATTTTCTCTTTTGGAGAAAGGACTGTTTTGCAAATATAAAATCACATAATCACAGTAATATGCATGATGAATTTGTCTTTCAGAAACCTTTTTGTGGTAGGTTTCAGGTGTTTTCACACAGGAAATACAACAGGAGAGATGCTAGGGAATTCCTGCCAAATATGGTTCACATGGAAGGAAAAGGCACATTATTGCTTGCTGGTCTCATAAATGGATTCTGTGACTCTTGGACTGCAAAGACTGTTGATTAACAATTTTTTTGTGATTTATATAAGGGAGGAATAGCAGAGTCCGGTACAAATTGCTGATGAGGGCAATTGCTGAGAGGCAATGAAAACTTCATGATTTGACTGCAGAAACTGGAAGTTAGACTGTAATAGAGTTTGAGTGCACGAACTTAAGTTCACAATGCAAAAATGTGAAAAGTTGAAGAGCTGCTTCCATGCTTGTGTAATTAAACATCACCACTGGCTCATATTTTTTTTTCCATGCTGAAATATCAGAACTGATGAACAGTAACATTCAGAAAAGAAGATGGTAGAGGTGATAAGGAACTTGACAATGTTTTATCCAGGTAGTCACTTATTATATAACTGATATGCAGATTAATACATAATAGGATGCAGTATTTGTATACTCAGAAAAACACTTTAGTATGGAATCAGTGATAAAAGTAACACAGAACTGAAAGAAGCAGTAGTTATCAGCTTCAGCTTTTTTGCAGAGGTCAATTTTTATTCTACTTTTAGTTTTTAAAGTGGAAATGCAAAATTACTGCTCTTCTGTCTTTATATACAAAAACAAACTGCGAGACACACAAGTAAATAAAAAATAGACAATTCAGATTACAAAACTTGATAAGTCTGAATGTTTCTATTACTTACCTTTAGTACCTGATAGTGTCTTATCTACTATAGAACCCTATTTGTCTATGCACTTATGATGCACAAAAGATGTAACAGAAACCCCAGAGAAAGCTGTGCTTGATGTGTGTATTTTTGCATATACAGGGAAATTGTGGCTCTTTACACCCATAGAAACACTCATGTTTCTTAGTAAGATTAAAAAGGCTGAGACCCTTGGCCAGCTTTTATGCTGCCACATTTTATTCACCTCTCAGTGTCAAGCATGGGGATTGTGGGTTAAGTGTGGAAATTGTGAGTCTCAGAGCAAAATGTTTTGTCCATAATGCTGATGTGTCAGTACCTGTGAGGACACTGGGGTATAACTACACCATTAGACTCTGCAGTGAGCAGGCTGCCCATGTGACAGCAGCTGAGGAATGTCCTGTGGCCTCGGGAAGGAGACTCATCCACCCCTTGCCAGCCTTTTTCACCACTGCCTGCTCACTGGCAGCAAATGACTTCCAGTGGGTGCCTTTCCCATGATCTTGCATCAGATGAAAGATGAAATAAGGATTTGCCATGGCAGCCTTGTCCTCTCCCTGCTGACTCAGGCCTGTGCAACCAGTATGTTGTATGGCATTTATCAAATGGGTCAAGATACAAAACTTCCAAGCTCCAAGGAAGACACACCTTTTCTTATCTTTTTTTCATTGTACACATTACAACCTTTGGATTATTCTCATCAATCTTTTGTTACAGTGATTGATAGAATGTGCTTTCATCAAAGAACAGCATGGCTCAACACATGGGCTGCCTGTTGTAGTTCATAATCCTGGATGAACTGTTGTTCTTGCTGCTTCAGAAAACTTCAAGAAATTGCTAGAGGAGTTGATGGAAGGCTGCTGTTTCTCCCAATTTAATAACTTGTCCCCTAGCTTTGTCAAGAGCACCACAAAGGATGCCAGATCTTTTTCCTGCCTTGTTTGACCATCCTTAGCTCTGACTTTCTGACATGACATTACTTACAGTATTTCTAGTGGCTGCCAGCTATACCATATTTCTCACTCTTAAGAGTATCAAATTTTGCAGTGCATGCATGGTTCCCACGTATTGACAAGCTGCTCTGGGCTGTGGTTTGAATTCTGCAACTATGCTGCTGCTATTTTTTTTTGTGCAATCATATCAAATACCCCTATCAACCTGCTGTGTTCAGAAGACAAAGGCAGGTCTCCTTTAAACATGAACTGGACCTTCTATGTGTGCCATGGTTTTCCTCCTTTGCTATTAACTGCTGCTCTTGTAGCCTATTTAGTAAATGGGGGAAAAAGTACTTCAGTAAGATGTGTAAACTACTCTTGTATTTCAGATAACAATTTCAATACATTTTCTTGTATTTCAGATATGCAGATATGCATTGCAGTTATGTCTTGATTTTCTATAGTCCATTTCAAGATGTGTCCAAAGTACAGTTCACAAACCATGGACACCATTCTTTATTTTGTTTTATCCCCAAATCACAAGGCAGAATTCCTTAGATAAATGAAATAATTTCTTCCTTAACATAACACTTCTGTAAAATTTTAGAATTCCCTTAAATTATGTAGTTTTTTGTGCAGCTTAGAACAGCTCTAACAGAACTTTGCCTAAACAAGTTTCTTACTTCATATTCAGTTGCTATTCCTCCTATTACCACCAAAAGGCAGCCATCCCATCATCACAGGGATCTCCAGCAATCAAAAGTTGGAGTCTTATGGCAGGTGATCTTTCAAAGTGCAGGGTTACACACCAAGAACATTGTTCAGTTCTGAGAATCACAAAGGCACATTTTGGATGTGTATTTAAGTGTATCTACTTCTCCAGGCATTGAGGGGATATCTGGGGATTGCCTACAGATATTTAGTATTTGATACATCACTTATTCAAGATTTGGAAAGTACTTGAGTAGTAAGCCTCAGGGTTAGCAGAGGAACTGCGTGATAAGCCTTAGATCTCACAGAAGAACTGATAGCAAGACCTACCCATTCGTTCCTCCTCTGATTATACAGCAGTGTAATAGAGCTTTGCAGTGACATACACAGCGTGACTGAGGGAGCTGGGATGAACCAAGGCAGGTCTATGGTCAGTTTTGTTGTCTGGGTTTTTTTCTTTGCTCTTGAAATGATCAGTGTTTAGCTCCATTTCTGAGAAGGTTACTCGAGCCTCTGACTCCAACAGAGACAGCTCTGAATGAGGTAAACCAGTAGCTGCAGCACTTCTGGGACAGAAACTGCAGAGTGTTAGGAGCACGTTCCCCTTTGCAAAGATGGTGGCAGCTGCTTTTGATCGGTGGCTTCTTGCTGCTATTGTGTGAGGGAATCCCACTCTCTGAGTTTCAAGAGCCACAACAGAGGGGAAGTAAAGCTGTGGCTCATTTAGGACTGAGTGTTATTTTAACGAGCTTAATAAATCCTATATAAGACTGAGAGTTTCTTCAGAGTTCTCAGCCCTACAAAGCAGTGCTCTCGGTCTGACCTTTGAGCCTTGCACTAAAAAACTCCACCACTGCTATGCTGCACCAATTTCAGCAGCATCAGCAACCCTACTGTAAGAGCTCACACACTCCCCCAGCTCTTTTCAGCATCAAGTTGATCAGGCTTCTCTGAATGCAGCTTAAATGACATTGTACTGCAAATGGCTTCCACTGCCCCAGGTCACCATCCTCACAGAAGTTCAGGAGGTCTGTGCTTCCAGAGAAACAAACTTATTTGCTTTGTGAAATAAGTGCCCTGCAGAAGATGAGGAGTTGGCATTTTTGTTAACCAAACTCATCACATGGTTAAAGCTGAAATGTTGATGAATGTGAATATTCTTGTAAAACATGAATGGCAGGGATTCATTTAATGTGGAGTATGGACACTGACCTTCAAAGGGCACAGTTTATTGCAGCAAAAAATGGGATGCAAGGAGTTCTGCTAAGTTATTAATTCTACAGTCATGGCTGCGAACTCCTCATCACAGTCAGCCATGTCATGCAATCATTGTCATCAGAAGAAATGGATAACTGGATCATACACTGTCTTACAATATGCAGGGTTCTCACCCTCTGCTCCTAAAGTTAAAGGTTACTTTTGGAAAGAATTTCTAACACCTGTCTCCTATAGTGATTAGGACTGTAAATGTACTGGAGGAAAGACTCAGCTGGCCAGCAAAGTCTCCGGCCTCCTCTGCAGAAAAAACATTCACCATAGAAACCTAAAAATTACTCAGGGTGATGAACTGGTATAACTTTAAAAGGAAAGTACTATCACAGGTATTTTCTGGCTACAGTAGAGTTTTATAAATGGACACGTATTGTAAATTATGTATTCTTGACCAGTCAACTTTGGAACACTCAAATACAAAAGTATGACTTTTATAAAATTATTCCAGTGTGCCTTAGTACCAAAATACCAAAAGCTGAGAAATACGGTACATACACCAAGAAAATTAAAAGCCCTAAGGCTAAATTTTTTTATAAAAGTAATTTAAAAAACAGAAATTCAACTAACCCAGTTGACCTTGCTCATTGCAGGGCTGGAGAAACTGAGTTGTGCATAGCTGTGAGTATAGCACTGTCTAAATAGCATATCAGAATCTGTGGTGTAATGCTTTGTGACTTCAACTAAGAGAAAATTCATAGATTTTAACTCAGATGATTTGGGAAATGTCTGATTTTTCATGTTCTGCTGTCACTTATGGAAACGTAATTTATGCATATTAAAAAAAATGAATGATATCCTACTATTTGGTAAAACTGTCTCTTTTTAATGAAACTTTTTGAAAAGGCTTTAAGGTATCTAAAAACAAAACTTAACTGAGAGTCTGGCCTTAAAGTGAAAATATTCACAACTTTCCAGAATGCTCATAGTGCAAAAGGTTGTGGTGCTCTTTCAGGAAAATGGAAGCATCCCAGACCCCCACAGGATTGCTGTCCATTTCCTTATGATAGATCTGTGCTGCTCATTTTTTTTGTCTGTGTGTAGCCCAAGAAAGTACTAAATCACCCATGTGATGCACAGATAAGGCAGTCACTTCCAGATGATTTAGGCATTATGTATAGTGATTTCAAGATCATTCCTGATCTCAAGCCACTTGTTCTACTCCAAAGGCTCTGAAACACTTCCTCAGCTCTGCTCCGTGTACTTCCTATCCCATCCCTTTACTTCATGCTGCTGGTAGGATTTCCCTGAATGTTGCTGGCCTTATCTTTTGGAAGTCATTGGGAAAGCCTTGGAATCCCTGCTGCCCATCTCCAGCTCTTTGGCACCTCACTGCCTCTCTCTGTTGCCTTCACACATGGGGACATCTGGAATGTGAGGCAGGTTGTCCACAGCTGAGTCCACAAAAAACTTGGCTTCAGAGTTAAGCTCAGTATGTAAAGCTTTCATGTAGGTAAGAAAAAGCATTATAATGCAGGAAAGTGTAGCTTATGGACTTTCAATAGTGAATTAAAGTCTCATTCATACTCTGCTGCCCTGGACCAGTGAGCTCATGTACCACTAATGCAAACTCCTGACTGAATTCACCCTGTGGAGTTCCCTGGTCTCTGAAATGCAGAACTGGGTTATTTTAGTAGAAATTGATTCACTAGTCATGAATTTCATTTGAGAAAATAATGTAAATTTTGGTTCACTGTCTGCTCTAAAGTGACAGCAGTTCTTTTACATACTCCAAGTCTCAACAAACTATTTAATAAGTTTGAGGTTATGAAAAAAAGTGCTGTTGCTTCTTCATTTCCCACAGCACATTTCCCAGTGAATCACTTGTCTATGGTTTCTCAGGACAACAAAACCATCTCCTTTCTTATTTTCGAGCACATGTATCCAAAGCATACTAATCCTTTGGATAAAAGGACTTGAGCATATTTTACTATGGTAAAAAAATAAACCAGTAAATACTTCAGACTCTTCTCTTACATTTTATTAGTGCTTTCTATGCCTGCTTTCTGAACATTCCTAAAGTGTTCTGGTTTAATTTGTTTTTTAATTAGTTTTTGAATTGATAGCATGTGGTTTTGAAAAAACCAAAAACTGAAAATCTAATTTTTTGAAAGGTGGATTATTAAATTTTACAGCATGTCTGACTCTGATATCTGACTTCTTTTTAAGGTCTCGCACTCACGTAGGATTGTGACTCTTAAATAAATTCAAATAAATATTTAGCACTTGAATTTTTCACACACAGATGAGGATATTGTTGTCCTGTTTCAGAGTACAGATTTATGTGGATGTAAGACAGTTTGTAGACAGATGTGGGTAATTATATAGCTGTATGTAATGATCCAGCATAACACAGAGGAGAACTGTTCTCTTTGTTCTTGCGACTTGAACACATGGGTACAGATTTAAGGCAATAAGTAGTGAGTTGTTGTGTAGCAGGAGCAAAACTAGAGCACATAACTGAATACTGCACGTCTTCCTTCTTTAGGCAAAATTGTACCTTTAAGTGATGCATTATTTTTCTAAGTAATGAACAAGAGAAAGTAAGTGACTTGTGTTGATCTGGTAAATGCAGTTATTATAGTCCTGACTTTCATAAAAATGTTTTCCCCCAAAATTATTTGAAATAACATGAATCTGAAGTCTAAACACAAGGGATGAACCCTAACACTTATGATGAGGTTTTAAGAATATGGCTTCTGAAGCAATCACAAAATTTTAGACAAAGCCAAATTAGCACCCAAATTTTACAAAACTTAGAGAGATAGGGAGACCATCTGCTCAGTCAGCTGCAAACCAGTTGGTAGGATTTAAGGTTTGGAAAATTAAATTATATAGAAGACATATAAAAGGTGCCAGTGGCTGAAAGTTTTAACCTTTATAAATAAGTCATAAGATGCACTTTTTGACATTAAAGTTACAGCATTTTATTTATAGCACTTGGAAAGATCCACTCACGTGGTGTACTTTCTGTGAATCACTTGAAATTAAGATGCAATGATTTCCTAATAGATGCTGTTTAACTAAATCACAATGTGAGTCCTAGTGCAGAACTGCTGAATAAAAAACATCCCCATGTAACCCAAGACAGACCAAATGGATATAATTGTTCCTTCTGGCCTTCAGATTTGTTGATCTGTGGCCTTGTAAGTAATGCCATGACAGGTAACGAATCAAGTCTGGGCCATGGTACTGGAAAGGAACATAGATTCCTCTCCAGTGGGAGTGGCATTGGTACTTTTTCACTGTCATGGTTTATAAAACTTATTCTAGATCTGTGTTCTAGGTTTTTTAAGAAATGTTATCAAGACATTATGTCCAGAAAAGTTTTACAGCCACAGACTGATCATTTGTTAAAAAATTAAAACTATGGTGACACAGAAAAATAATTGTATAGCATCATGCTATGGAAGATCAGTATTATTTTTAAAGTTTAGTATTTTTCATATTTAGTCTATAATACATAATAAGCATAAAAAATTCTAGAAAGTTCACGCTCAAACATGCAGGCTTTAACTGACCATTATTATTAGGACATCTGATGAATAGGATTATTAGCCTTTTCTTTTAAACAGTGGTTAAATACTTATAATTTTAGACAGGCATGGTTACCAGCTGTTGAAGAATGAGTTCCAGTGTGTGAATGAACTATAAAGTGCAAATCATTCTCATGGAGCAGAAATTTTCAGTGCTTTATGTTGTTACAAATAACAAACTATTTTAGATTCCAAGGCTTCAGCATGATATATTTTCTCAGTGTACATGCAGCACATTTAGCTTATCACAGGATGCCATTCAATGAACAATGGCTACAATTACTTACCTAATGAGATTTCAGATTGCTGACTTATGAGTCCTGCAACTAGACAGGCATTAGACAGGGGAAAGAACTTAGATCCTAAAATACACACTCTGGGGTCAAAGAGAGCTTGCAAAATCTCTTTGCTCTCTAAAGCTCTACCATTAAGACCTGAAGCCTAATAGATTTTTAAGTTGAAGGAAAAATGTGATTATGTTCCTTACACAAAACTGCAGTGTCTTATTGATTAACTTGGACAAGACTCTCCACTTTTAATACATAGAGTGTTGTGAAGGGTTTAAAAAAATAAGAAAGTACACTGCTAAACAATTGACAGTGGAAAGATTTCAGACATTTTGATTATCTTGAATAAAAATTATTACGTGGCCATCAGAGGAAGTTACTCAACATCTCAGTGGTCATCTGATAAAGAAAAATTTCCAGCAAAATGTACAGGGAATTCATATAGGTTTTTTCTCCCTTACTGTCACTTTCAGAAGACTCTATCTGGCCCTTTAGAGAGAAACTGAAGAACTTTCTCCAATCATTTTTCCCCAGGGGTTGTCATCTACCTAGCTTATATCTTTACATGTGTTAAAGTAGCTCAGGTTTTCTTTAGAAGTAATTCACAGGTGCAGACTTGCCTTTTAAAATCTACACTGACTATTGGTAATTGTGTGCATTAAACAGAATCAACAAGGCAGAAACTGCAAAGAGAATGTAGCATACAGTAAAGCCTGCACTGGATTTGCCCTGTGTACTGCACAGTGCATGTTCTGAATACTGCATGTGACATTCAGCAACTGAGGGCAAAGTCTTTTCCAGAAGAACACCAAACTTTTATACTGCAAAACCACCATCTTTGTCTTTGGGGCACAGGAGGCAATTGCAGTGACAGACAGACACCCTACACCAGATTTTGTGATTAACATATTCTGACCATTTAATTTTAAGAACAAGTAAAACATTATGGCACACTACATGTTGCAGGAAAGGGCTCGCTGCTCTGAGCTCCACCTGTTATGCTGTTAAACAATAGTCAAGATCCTTAATATCCATTGAGCAGGATAGATTTGCATGGTGCTTTCTAACTATGAAAATAACATTTCAGTGTAGTAATTGAGGAAATACCTATACCCTAAGGAAATTCTCTGACTTAAAGACAAACTGTCATTTTGTTGAAGTCCTTCTTCCATGACCACCTTAAGTTTCTTGTTTCGTTGGAATTAACTAAAACTTTAATATCATCTTGAGATCTTCAAAACATAAAATTATTTTTTCTGATTATCTAGAAGGAAAGTTTAGTTGCAATCTAGGCACCTTATCAAGCTTAGTTAATATCCCTAAAATATCCCAAGAGGATATTTGTGTTCCTTCATTAGGCTACAGCTGACAAGCACAACAGAAACACCACTTTCCCAAGTATTATTATTTCTGTTGAAGCAGTAAGGATATAAAACTCCTCAATCATATGCCTTGCTGTTTATTTCAACTTTTTTTTCTACATGTTTCTTTGTACACAACTTCTCTTTGGAGAAAAAGACAGGTTGATATATGGTCAGAAGTTCCCTCTGTAATTCCAGAACTATCTAATCCAGGTGTATTCTTTTTCCCAGCAAGAGGAAATGTGTATTATCATAAAATGGTTTGGGTTGCAAGGGACCTTAAAGATCACCCAGTTCCAACCCCCCTACATGGGCAGGGACACTTCCCACTAGACCAGGTTGCTCCAAGCCCCATCCAACCTGGCCTGAGACACTTCTGGGGATGAGGCAGCCACAACTTCCTGGGAAGCCTGTGCCAGGGTCTCATCACCCTCACACTAAAGAATTTCTTCCTAATAAACAATCTAAATCTACCCTCTTTCAGTTTAAAACCATTACCACTCATCCTATCAGTACATGCCCTTGTAAAATGTCTCTCTCCATATTTCCTGTAGGCCCTCTACAGGTACTAGAAGATCTCTGTAGTCTCCCTTGACCCTTTTGCAGGCTGAAGAAACCCAGCTTCCTCAGCCTGTATTTCATGTACCATGAAATCATATAATAATGTAGGTTGGAAGGGGCTTTTGGAAACCATCTGATCCAACCATTTGTGTAAATCAACACCAGCTTAATTAATTTACCCAGGTTCTCGTTCAGTCAAGATCTGGGTATCTCCACAGGTGACTATTTTGCAGCCTCTCTGGACATCTATTCTAGCATTTGGTTACATGTAAGTTTGTGCTAGGGATAATGAGGAGGACACCAGAAGATTTATCATGGAGTCATTAGAATTAGAGGACTAATTATGTGCAAAATTCATAAGAATTTATTAGACAATCATTAAAACTCTTTCTAATTTCATAAGCAAGTAATTTCAGTTGCAAGTGGGATCTTTGTATTAAATGTGACCTTGAGGTTTATTATATTAACCTGTGAATTTAAGCTTCAATTCATGAAGTACCTGGAAAACAGTATGGGTGTTGGAGCACCAATATATGTTGGTCTCTGCACTAACCTTCAATTAATAACAGGCAGACAGCTGCAGCCTTCCACAGCTTCAGTTTGTGACTGGCACAGTGCCACAGAGACACTGTACACTAGCCTAATCCCAGTGAGACAAATGTAGGGAATAAATCTCAGAAACCCTACATTTATAAAAATATTGTGCCCTGTTCTACAGAGGCACATGGAACAAAGCCCTTTGCCACATCATTGCTGTAAATGCATCCAGAAGCAGCTGAGGTATTAACAGCACTGCCAAGTTAGGAATCTGACTAACAAATACGTGGAAAATTCCCTCAGTAATATATTCACTACTTACATATTCAATACTGCTTCAAGCACAGACATTTCGAAGTGGTTCTTCCTCTTCATCAGAGTTCCAGTCTCACTCATATGCTTGATACATCTGTGAGATCTATCAACAGAAAGAGAAGATAGCCATCAGCATGGAGATGTGACACATGCCTCCACAACAACCCTTGGAGTTACTGTCATCTGGCAGACATTGCCAGTAGGATGGCAAGACCTGTACCTTTCCCTTTCCACCAGAGGAATACCAGTGTTGTACCTTCGGACCTTTCTGGAAGGAGTAATGGATTCCAGTCTATAGCAAGCCCTACAGCTGGAAGTACAGCCACTTGGCTGAAACCCTATCATCAGGAATAATGATGACCTACAAGGACTCTGGACTCATCAATAAACACTTCCTTAGCTTGTGTGAATTACCAAGGCTGAAACAGGACTCACTGAGGTCAATAATGGTGACCATCTGTTTCCCAAGTCAGCTTTCAAGAAGATCTAGAATCTGGGGATAGCAGAAGGGTAACCTGTGATTGTCACTTCTGCAGCATTCCACTGGGAGCAGCTCCTGGGGGACTCTGCCATTGCCAGAGGAGTTCTGTGGGGTTCTGCAGAGTGTGGGGCAGTCCCTCAGACTCACTGCAGACATTTGTACAAGCACAGATCTTCTAGTGCCTTGCGTCCACACTGCAAGCAACCAGAGTCCATCTAGTTGCTCCAAAACACACTCCTATGTTAAATCAATGAATATGCTGTTATGCTTTTGCATCTCCACATGTAGGACACTGTCTCCACATTTTAAATGCAGATTTCTAACTATCTGCACTCCCAGGCAATTTAAAATGCATCCATCTGACACACACTGACACCTTTTGTATCTGCCTTTGCTACTGCCCAGAAGAGAGTTTGTTCCTTCCAGGCACCAGGAGTAAGTTGGTTTTACACAGTACAGAATTCAGATCTCAAGCACAAGTTAAATCTGCAGTGAAAAACAGTGCAATAACTGAGGCCAGAGCTTGGTCTACTGACCCTGCTCATCTGAACGCTGTTTCTGAGGGAGTAATGATATCTTTTTCTTCCCTTTTGACAATTACTCTTTCACTGCTAATTTTTGAAATTTGATGTGCCATTTTCCTGTGGTATTGCAGTGGTATCCTAGTGCTCCTATCATGCCATTATAGTTGCCTAAAGCATGTTTCTTTATTCCTTTTTTCTGCTCTACCTTTCTTTTAAGCCCTTTTCTGTATTCTGCCATCACATTAGCTTCATTTCTGTAACCAAAAAAGTGAAGAATTCTACTGATGTCTTATGACTTTTCTGCTCTTATTCCACTACTTTACAAACTGCTATTTCAGCTTTTCACTCAAAGGATCACTAATCAACCTTCTTCTAGATGATACAAATTAATCTATTTTTATCCCTTTCTTTTCAGAACCTATCCTAACATGCTCTTGTTCACAAATTTGACTCCTGCTGCCTTTGCTACAGGGATGCTCCAAACCAGTTGCCATCTATTCTGGTTTGGATAGAAAGGATATAATGGGTATATGATCTTCAGACATCTCCTTATCCCTGTCCAGCCATTATTATAACACAGAGTTCTTAATTTTACCCTCCCTCCTGTCTCAGTGACTGGGGAGAGATTATCATCCTCCTTCATGTTCAGACCTGTAGGCTGGGGATTCTTTTTTACTTGCTGCTCTGTCAAACATGTATTGATTGTTTAAAAAATACTTGTCTGTCCCTGTATACAGCAGCTGGAAAACAAATCTTGTCAGTGGATATTCTTTACAGCATACTCAGAAATTGTTGTTCCTCATCCTGTATCTTGAAGTAGCTACCTAATACATGCTCTAGTTGTCCATTCATCCTGTTTTCTAACTCGGATTTAATTTTTACCAAACCATTGTTTCAATAGAGGGCACCTGAACTGCCAAACTGTTGCATTGGACTTTTTCAAAATCACTAAAATTCACTTTAAAAAAATGTTGGTATTACCAACATTGTATTGCTGGAATTGTATTGGGTATTAGCCTGACCAGTATCACCTTGTAGTCCCCTTAGTATGCTGCACCCTCCTATTGTGTCTTATCTTCTCCATGCTGCTTAGGAGCTTTGCAAAGGCAGCAAGCTGCCCTGGGACACCTCTCCTCAGTTGTCACACTAAGTTGGTAAAGCCTCTTTGAACAGCTGAATCATTGAAATCCTAAGTCCTCAGCATCTCTGGAAACCACCAAGTGATGTGAACAGCTCCCCATAACCTAGCTTTTCAATTCTTTGTACCCAAGTTTACCACTTGGCTGTAAAAAGGGCTAAGAAAATGTTTTTCTACCTACCACACAAGAACCTGTGGTTTATTTTATGATAATTGTACCAGTAGCATTTGTAAAGCAATGAATCACTGAGTGGTAGTAGAGCAGAGCAGCTCCAATATTTATTTCTATAGTATTATAGCTGAACCTTTGTTGTTTTGTTTCTTTAATGTGAAATCTTCACTTCTGGTTAAGCTTTGGGTGGATGTAGAAGTGTTGAACTGAAGTCCTGGCCTTGAGTTGAATCTGAATGAAGTCCATATGGAGGAAAAAAGACTGAGTAAACCGTGCAAGAGAACACTAAAATAAGCTAGAACTGAACAAGATAATGGAGAACTGCAAATTAACATAAAAGGAAACAGACAGCATTAATTTTTTTTCAAATTATTTCAGTTGCAGCTATTATGTCAATTAATAATTGCTTCCTGCATTTCTGGAGTGAGTTTAATATTGGTGAAAAGCAAGTTTAGTCATAGTCATATTTTTATTTTTTAACTACTGCTTCCACATTCCCACATCTGTTTGGAAACATGAGTAATTTTAATAAATTCCATGCAGTTTTAGTGAAAGAACTGTTATCTGTTCACATAAACACTGGTTTGCTTAGAAATCTGTTCAAGCCTTGCTTCTGTTGCTGTAAACTGCTTTTAAAATAAAAGTGAAAAACCTCAAGACTTAAAGCCCAGGGATTCCTTCTTGATTTTACTCCCATGTAAGTTGGGAGTAACTGCTGACTTGTAATACTTAAAAGGAAGATCAGACAGAATCAGGTCCTAACTAGGTTGAGCTAAATTTTATTTTTTTTCCCCACAAACACACACATTTCCCATACACATACTGTCAGATGCTGTAAAACTGGATAATCCCATTGAATTTGGCAGAGAAACATTAGAGGGAGAGAGGAAGTAGTCCACAGTATTGGAAAGCTGAGAGCCATGCATGTGTCCAAAACAGCCAGCTCTTTGTAGAGCTTAGCAAAATATTTTGTCTCCTTGAATTTGGATTTATCATTCATCTTTTAGGCATCTGTGCCTGTCACAGAAATAGACTGCACAAGAACAGTTTTGCTTAAAGCAAACCTCATCCCTGTCTCAATTCTCTTAGATTAGCAGCACACACTAGTTGTGTTTTTAAATCTCTCTTAAGACAGTAAATAGGAGCAGCAATTGTTTTTTACTTTGTTGGTCTACAAACCAGGAAAATATCTGTTGTGCCTAAATTTAATGTGTGTACTCCAACAGACAAAACAAATTTAGCAGTATAGTAAAAACTACCAGCTGTACTTGAGTACTGAAATAAAAGTAAGCATTTGTCATCAAATTCAAATATTCTAGATAGAAATCCAACAGATTCATCCTGAAATAACTTGTGCTAGCAAGCTCGTAGAGGTTGTGTTCAGAACTGAGTTCACTCTTTTAACAGAAAGGACATCAGGAATTTGCTATGTCCTGCTTCTTGCTTTCCTTGAGAAATACAAACACTAACATGCAATAATGAACTGATTTATTGTACAAAAGAAATTTGGGATTTGATGAATTAAAGGCATTATTATGCTTGAAAATAAACAGAAACCCACGTGTTCTTTGGATTTCCACATAAGTTGTATGTGGTGATTAATGTTTGTAAGTGAAAGGGATTTCAACCATTTACAGAGGAACAGACCTAAAAAGGTCTCCCCCACGCTGCATAACAGTCCTTTTGATGCCACGGGTGCACACTTGGAGTGGGAAGGGAAAAATCCGTTCTACCTCCATGTAAAGAACTTTGTCAAGATTGCCTTAACCTGCTGCTGAGGAATTATCACTTTTTCAGTGCAATTCCCCTGCACCTTTGAAAACTGACTTGCTTTCCAAATGAAAACTTGAAATCCTTTTCAGAAGATGATTACATTTAAGAATGACCATCTGTTAGCTGTGCAACCTCTCAGCAATAGAAGCCCAGGGCAGAAATATCTTCTCTATCATGAGCATACCCAACATGAGTTTACATGATGTAATTGCCTACAGTGACAGAGACTACACATGTTGACCAAGAAGTCTCATCATGGTCTCTGTGTCATCTCTCAGTTTTCCTTTTCCAATCCTCTCCCAGGGGACAGTATGGGTCTTTACAAAAATGTTCTTCCTCCAGTGCAATATTCATGTGTATTTTATTATTCCTGTGTGCTCCAAAAAACCCACAATTATTGTGGCACTTCCACCACCAGTGTTGTTTACACACATACACTTACATATCCTAATGGAAGAGGAAGTCCTTGAAGCTACAGTACCAGAAGAAAATGGCATTAACAGACTGGGAGGTTTGAGCACTGTAAGTTCTGACCAGAAGAAAGCTGCAGTAAGCAAAACAAAAGAAGACAAGGGCACAAGAATGGGTTCTGTTTGTAGAGTCAGTAACAGGGACAGATGGCATCAAGAGAGGAAGCACAGCCCTAGTGTAGAGCTGGAGACGTGGCACCAGGCACAGTTTCAAAAGAGCCAGAAATTACCAAGAGACCAGACTAGAATTTCAGTTCTGGTGAGACTGAATTTCAGAGAAAGGTGAGACTTACAAAAAAAAAAAAAAAAAAAAAAAAATGGTCTAAGGTCACTAGAGATATGAGTCTGTGTGGAAGCTGTGGTTGGCTGTTTTTCTGCAGGCTGGAAGACCCTTTACCAAAAGAGGAAATCATGTTGCTTGCATGAAGTGACGTGTTTCAGTTTTCCTTAAAATACCTGGATTCCAGGGAAAGTTACTGAGTAATTACGCAGAGAAAATACCAGGTCCAGAAAACCTTAGGAATGTGAAAACATCACTTCTAGAAGTAATTTCTAATTGCCACAGCACTACTGTAAAATACAACTCATTTGCAGTGTGCTTCTGTTTTTCTGTATAAATCTCAAAGATGGAATCACTGGTGAGTTCCTATCAGGAGAGGAGGATCAAAGATGTGCACCCATGTACAGCAGGATTTGTTGCAGTATTTATTTGGTCGACTTGTATACCTAACAGTGGTTTGCAACCTTGTTTAATTTGGGGCTGATTGGTAGGCTTTTTCCAGTGAAAATGCAGAACTTTGAGGATTTCTTTAATAAGTTTAACAGCTCTTCTGATTCTGAGAAGACTGTAGAAAAATAAAAATCCATATTCTTGACATTAAAAGGGATTTCACTGAGCTTCCTGGGAAAATGTCATTCAGTGTTTTGTCTGTAAATTATTCAGATGAGGAATGTTTTCCCTTTAATTTTTATGAGTATCTGTCCCTTTTGCTTGTATTTTGACCTTCCAGGTAACTACATGAATTTACTCCTGGGGGGTGTTCCGTAGCAGGTGCATTGATTTGATCTCTTCTGCTTTTAAACTGGGACATATTCTGAAGAGAGACCCAGCATCCATTCCACAACTATTTTTCTAACATGAATATTGACTACTTCAGATGATATGGTGCCATATTTTTCGTACATCTGCAACAGATGCTCTAATTACCAGATTTTGGTAAATTACATACAAATACAAGAAAAACACCAATAACTTACAGATGTAAGCAAGCAAGAGATTTACAGCTAATGAAATACGTTATTTCTTAAAGCAAAGGTAACAACAAGGAGGAGGTTAGGGCAATAATGAATTTTTAAAAGACAAATATGTTGATTCAGATGGCCTTTATCTCTCTTGGAAATGTTACTGCCTTTCTTTCCTTGGCACTTTCTTCTTATACTTTTCCAACACCCTGAGGGATAACATGGGACAAAGACCTCCAGTGAAAAGAAAAACCACATAAAACAGTACAAGCCCTGTAATTTATAGTAATGAAAAACAGTTTTTCTAGTGTATGTCTTGGAATCAGTGTGCTGCTCTGTACTGTACACTAACAGGGGCCATTTCAGCATCACAGATTACAGTTTTAATTGTTTACATAGTTGGGCATGGTCAAAGAGGAGGAGATGACATGTACTTATTTTGGAAATCACTAAGTAGAGATACAACCTTCCAAACCTACCTGGAAGCTGACTGACCTGCTGGAAGGTGTTTTCTAAGAGCATAAGGATCTATATTTACCCTGTAGAGAATTATTCTCTTTTAAGTTAGCCTAGATTTTTTTTTTTATAAGCATGCAATTACACTTTGCTGTTTACTGAGTAATTTTGACCCTAAATTTTCTGTGAAGGAAAATGTGTGTGTGCTGTACTCTGCATATATACGAACTTGATTACCAGATCACAACACAAAGTTTATGAAGCTCTGCCTATTTTTACTATAATTGATTAAGCATTTGAGGGTTTTTTTATTTCACATGATGTTAAGAATACAAAACTTTTCTTTGAAGTATTGTATTTATTACTTTCATCCTGGTTTGTGCAGTTGTGTGTAGGGCTAGGTTTAAGGCTAGGTGTTGCAAATGGATTTGCACAGATGCCATGATCTTATTCTATTTGTTCTCTTTAAACATATTTATACAGTAACATATGAGCACCTCAGTTCATCCAGAATTAGCCAGGAGGGAGAGAGAGAATCCAGACAAGTAATGGTATATGTCAATTCTAGCACTCTCTTAACTGTGATACCCCTGCAATCTCTGTCATTTCAGTTTTATTAGATTTAACTACTTAGTTATCCAAACCAAATAGGGTGAATTCTGGGATCTGGCAAACTGCAGCTATTAAGGTCACTTTTGGGAAAATGTATTTCAGTTCTCATCAAAGACAGAACTGAGGGGGGAAATGAAAATTCAGGCATTGAAGCCATAGATATTTTCTGCATAATCTCAGAATTGTGTATTGCTTATTCCAGGGAAGGCATGAAAGTATTATTTCTATTAATTACTAGCTGTCACAGAATTATTTCTCATTAAGAAAACTCATTATTTTCTGTAACCTTAAGTAAATACAGAAAAATTATTACTTCATATATTACCTGTTAAGACAAATATAAATCATTTTAAAAAAACCACAACATAGTAATGTTTATTTGTTATTACTGTGAACTGTGAATAGAAGGAAAATGGGACAGACAGTACCAGGTATAAAAATCTGATATTTATGCCTATATTGAAGCAGCTCACTGTATTGAACATGTAAGGAACACGGTGGCACTCTGAAGGGAATAAGTATCAGTGAAGAATTTGAAGTCCCAGGATAGAAAAGGGACCATGTTGGAAGGTCAGATAGGTTTGATGCCACTCTCCATGCCTTCAGTAATGAACAGAGAGGCAGTAAGGAGTACAAGGCAAATATCAGTTCATACTTTTTATGCATCAGTAGTGAAGCCAGTGGGTATGATGGCTGAACCAAAAAAATCAAGGAAAACAGCTAATTTTGGAATCACTCCCTTTTTTTTTTTTCATTTTCTCCCCACTAAAGCAATGAACTGAGAAGGGGCTTGACTGTAAACAAACATTTGTCTACTGCAGAGTTCCACAGTTCAATGTGCAGTCTTTCAGGCTAGTCCCAGATAGGAGGATAAGAAGTGTTTTAAAGCTAGGGATAATTTGCACAGCTGCTCTCTATAAAGTCAAGATCATAATAAGTCTATTGGTTTGACGATGGAAAGCCACACATCCCAAATGAGGACAAAAAAATGCAAGTTCATTTTTTTTGCTGAGAATTTTTCCCTTTTTTTTGGACAAATGATCTCAGACTTGCCTAGACTGAGCTTCAGTTGTTTTGCCACACTTAGCAATCCTGAAGGGGACTGTGCTAAATTCAGAGTAAAGATGATGCTTTGCTTTGCTTCTGGGGTGGTTCTGTGCAGATATTTGATCAGACAGAGGTCAGGAATTAGCTGTTTGGGATGCTGCAGTTGAGTGCCCTGGAGATGCAGGAAAGATGTCCACTGTGACTCAGACACAGATATCTTAGCACAGTTCCCATGTAGCTGAATTGAGATAGAAATGTAATGTTTAGTTGCTAATTACATTTGGACTCCTTTGGGGAACCCACCAAGATTTCTATGAATGTACAGTTCCAGCCAGTGAACAAACAATTAATTCATTGGTTTGCTCCAACAAGGGACGTAAAAAGAACAATTACTTACACTGCTGTGATTGCCCTTCTTGAAGGTTAAATTCTCCATACAGATCCCAGTGTCCTTTGCATGAGATGATTTTTCTCTGAAGAGCACTGAAAACTAATACATTTGCTAGCCACTAGCTAGTGTTGTTTTCTAAATTAAAAATAGTGTATTTGGTTAACAATGATGTATTTTTCATTAGTGGCATCTTTATCCCTCATAAGGCACATTTTTAAAAAATTAAAGGATCAGAAGATAAAACTTGGGAGAGATTTCAAGATGTTTTCTCACCATAACTCATTTTGCCAGCAGTGGCTTCTCATGGCAAATGTTTGACTAACAAAAACTTTGTTCTAAAACCCCTCCATACCTGTCCCACATTACCTCTTTTAATGCTTAATTCCTCCTACCATTACAATATTTTTCCTAATTATTGAATCTAAATTTTGCTTGATGCAATTTGAACCCGTGACTTGCTGTCCACTGACTGTACTTGGGTTTTCATATGCACTTTCCCTCAGTTTGAGGTCTTGCCAGTGCTGAGATAGAACAAAGATTTCTTCAGTGCACTCCATTTTCCACAGAAGCATGGTTCTGTTAATTCACATTCAGCTTGCAGTCCAAATATATTCCCTTATCCCCTGGTGCAGAAATGTTCCTTTAAGTGACATTCTCTAGCATAGGTTCATGAAATTCATTCCTTCTGCATAAGCAGCCTGTTTTTAAGACTTTCATTTGCTTTTTTTTTTTTTTTTTAATCCAGGCACTCACAAATTTTGTATGTTTACTCAAATATTGTATTCATAAAAAATACAAAGAGTTGGAAGTAGCCAAGTGGATGTACACTACCACGTAGAAGACATCCAGTGTAAAACTAACTTCTTGTCACCAGTTCTCAGCTCAAGATAATTTCAAGACATGAAGAAGTATGGGGATGTTTTTAGGGACACAACGAATGCATGGATTCAGATGAATGATCAGTTACAGACAATATAGCAAGAGATGCTGTACTTAGTTCTTTCAAGCAAGCAATAGCTGAGGAATATAACAGTAATAGTCTCATTTTACAACCAGCATTTCAAAGAAGTCATGCTTGCTTTAATGATATTCAGGTGGCTCTCTCTTGTTTCTCCACAATGTGTCGGTTTCAGCATCCCAGATCAGATTTGATCAGCTGTTTATGTCTCTTCTTCATGTTTTCAGGAGGGGAAACAGCCTTGCTGTCAAAACAGCAACATTCCCCTCCTGTATTGCCAGGTCTGTTCACAGGAATCCTTTGGCAAACAGCAAATGTAACGCTGATTCCTAAACATCATGTGCAGCAGTTTATACACACAACAAGCAGGTTCTCATCAGCTGCCAGCATGGTCTATGTAGGATCCAAGGGGATATACTGTTGGACTGCATCCTAGGAAAATAAAGTAAATTTAAATCTGTAAAATAGGTTGCTACATTTTGGCTGGCCTGGGTGGCTTTCTGTGTCAGAGTCATTTCATGGTTTAGGCACTACGTTTAAGAAGAATTAAGGTGCTTCTACAGTGTCAAGAAGGCCTTCCTAGCTGTAAATTAAAAACATCATTTTCCTGACCAAATTGTTTTTCTTTCTAGTATGATACTTTTTTTTTGTTTGTTTTTTTCTTTCAGGTGGAGAGGATTGTAGACAAAAGGAAGAACAAGAAGGGGAAATGGGAGTATCTCATCAGGTGGAAAGGGTATGGAAGCAATGAAGACACCTGGGAACCTGAACATCATCTCCTGCATTGCGAGGAATTTATTGATGAGTTCAATGGATTACATGTTACTAGGGAAAAACGATCAAGACATGGGAAACAGGGCAGTGCTCCCAAATTTTTACGGGAAAGCCGAGGGTCATCTCTTGAGAAATTATCACATAGACCTTCTGAATCTGGGAAGTCTAAAGGCTCAGCACACAAAAGGAAGAGAATTAATCCATCTCTTCAAAAACAGAAAAGAGGATATGCAGCAAAGCCAGCATCTGCCAATGACAGAGCTGCTAAAACTGTGACTTACCGAACTACTCCCAGCGGTTTACAGATCATGCCACTGAAAAAGCCACATAATGGCCTGCAGAACGGAGATGGCAGTCATGAAAAAGATTCTAGACATTTTGGGAATGGCTCACAACAGCAAAACGTGGATTTAAATGATCATGAAGGAGAACAAAATTTGCCCAGTGTTTTAGAAGTTAGTAACGAAGCGCCTGTTGTGAACGGCATCGGTATGTGATTTAAACACCCACAGGCTTGGGGAGGGGGAGGTTGGTAATTGCAGCTACTGCAAACAGAGTCTGCTCCTGGAAAACTCCTTCTCATGCTATACAAGTGATATGGTGAGAAGCACATCAACAAGTTTCACGCTCTTTCCCCATATGTTACAGCATTTTATTGTCAGTTGGCTTCTTTCCTTCCATTTCCCACGGAGTGACATGAAGTCATGTGGGCTTTGTTACATGTGCAGTGTGAAGTTCTTGTGGGGAAATGATGACAAAGCACGGGGTAGGAATGACAAGGGAGGTATTTATAATGCTGCAAGTTTGGTTTTGTGTGTCACCATGTAACAAATCATTTCTCAGTTATGTGTGCTCAGACCCAACAGTCCAGAAAGATCAGGATTCTTTTAGAAGCAGAATTAATATCACTGTTGCTAAACTATCACGGTGTGTCTGAAGAACATTCAAGTTCCTCAGCATTAATGCTTGTCATGTTCAGGAGTGCTGAGAACTGCTGGGTCCTTGTCTCTGGCAGTGACTGGATGCTTCAGAGGCTGCAAGACATATTTTATCAGAAGGTGCAAACAGCCTTGAAGTTAACAAGTAATCCCCATAGTTACTGGATGGCTTAGTTCTCAAAGAATAAACGTTTATGTTCACTATAAAATACTATTCAAGGCAGTGCAACTAAGTAGCTTCTCATTTTCTGTGTCCAGGTTTCTTTTTTGTTTGTTTTTTTGGTTTCTTTTTTACATTTTAGAGCCTTGATGGTGCTTGGTGGAGATAATTTCCAGGAACTGAAAATGAGATGCATGTTATTTGATCAACTTATGGGGTTTGGGGTTTGCTTTGAGTTGGTTTTGATTTTGTTGGGTTGGTGTTGGATTTTTTTGACCTTTACTTTCATGGAATAAGATCTTGTCTTTATATGAAAGGATAAAGAGGAAGGTGTTCTGTCAGTCTACAGGCACCCCCAGCCTTTTAGTCCTTCCTACCACGTGGAAGTCTTTCCAGATTCCTCCCAGTTTTCAGTATCCTCTTGTGCCTTTGGTGGTGGTGGTGGGTTTAATACCTTTTAAAAACAGCAGGAGCTGTTCCAAATTATTTCGTATTGCTTGCTGATATAGTAGCAATACAACCTTTTGAGAATTATTTTTTTGTTATTACACACTGACTGCATGAAGGTTTTCATTGAGGGATACACAGTTGGTCTTAGGGATTTTTTTTTTCCATACTGGTTACAGATAATTTAGAACACAGCTCTATGTATAATTCCTTTCATTGTGCATTTATTCTGCTATACTGTTGCCAGTCCACCTTCTTCTTATGATTCAGTGAAGCTCTTCAAAATCTTAAAAATTACTTATTTTGTATTCCATTCAGATTTTCCTCTCATACTTCTGTTCCCAGTTCATTAATATGTACATTAAATAAACTAAGCCTCCTGCAGGTCCTTGGGGCAGCCAACTACTAATCATTTGACATGAGGAAAAGTAACCATTTGTTCCAATTATTTATTTTTCTTAGCTACTTTCTGTAGCCCATGATAGCACTCATTTCCTTAACAGCTTCTTGTGAATTCCCCTGCCAAAATCTTTTCAAAAGTCAACATAAATTATATCACCCTGCTTTCCATTTTCCACCCTACTGGTAACAGAGCAAATCTATATTTGGGAAGCAGAACTGACCTTGCTTAGTCTGACTGGTTACCTCCTGTAAGTCCTGGGATCTTTTAATCCACATGTCAAATATCTTGTTAAAGACTTCCAAACCAGCAAAATGTTGGGTTAGCTTTAAATGTATAAATAGCTCTGATGACAATACACATATATGACATATAATATTGAGAGTTCAGGCTTTTATATTTTGCTGAGTTTAGGTTCATATGAGACTGCTTAAAAAGCTACCTGCTCCTTCAAAAAGAATTGCTTATATAATTACAGGTGTATATAAAGTTACTTGTCTTTGCTTTCTTACTGTTTCTAATGAAGTTTTTCTAATACTTTTATGTAGTGGGAATTTGATGCAAAATGCATCTCTAAAATGCATTCATTCCCATATTTTAGAGTCTTTATTTTTATGAAGAACTAACAGGCTACAAAGAACTGTAAGGTCAAATGAGCCTTCCATTTGTTCCCACAGGAGCTAATAAATTGTCATCCACCACCCCCCTCTTTGAATAATCCCTGTCAGAGAGCTCTGTTTCAGCAGAAAGCTGCTTTGCCTAAGCAGCCAGGTGCTTTGCCATGTACAGGGAGCTCCTGGCCTAACAAGCTGATGTACACAGCTCCTTTAAAATATTTTTTATTATGGTTTTTGCAGTTCTCCAAATCCATAGTTTCTGTTCTCTACTTAGCTCTCCTTTCTCCCTTGCATTCTGACCTCCCTGTAGGCAGAAGCAAGAGATCTTTAATTCCCTACCTTGTTCTTCTCTGAAAAACCCATACTCAGCAGCACTCCCAAGGTCAGAAATCCCTCCAGTCTTGCTGTGTGATAACCCAGCACATGCATAGTGGAGAAAACTGCACAGAGAGATGAGACTACCCAAGTAAGAGAAGAGAGAAACTGGTGAAAAGGGTCAAAATAAAAATACTAGCTTTTTTTCTAATACTGTTCTACAGGCTTGAGAGAAGCCACATTTCCTGTTAGATGATTTTGCATCATTTGAAATGTCAAATCAAAGAAATTTGCCTTGCTCTTCCAACAAGTCCAGTGATTTACTGAACTCCCTCAATATTCACACTCATGGGGAAGTAGCACAGAGGATGCCAGTGGGATTCTGCCATGTGTCCTGTCAGTGTCACAACTCACTTTAAACAGGATAGATGTCCACTAAAATCGTTCCAAAATTCTACAAAATACAAATGAAGAAAGTTTCAGAGAAAAATGGCAATTTGTTGAATAAGACAAGTTTTATTCCAAACATCTTGGGTTACAAAACTTTCTCCAAATCTAAGCCAAGGTCTCAAGGCTTTGTCTCTTGAGACCAGGAGCAATGTGGCAGTCTGCTTGGCAGGACTCCCACATTTAGCTTGGAGGCAGCCAGCTATGCCAGAGGTTTCAGGCAGTCTGCCACAGAGTCTGGAAGTCAAAAGCCCAGCATGCCCCATCAGTGCTTGCAGGGCTCCCAAGCACTATATGTAAAAGAAAGAGGGAGCCTGGAGGACTTGGGTTTGGCTTCCAGAAGCTGTGGCTCCCAGGCAGTGCCATTCAGACATTTCTGTCAGCTTTGAGATTGACTATACAGAGCTCAAATGAATGTCAGGCTCGTTTCACAGGAAAGTGTAAGAGTGCACAGAAAATGTATATAGGAATTTTAAGTTGGTCTGGAGCTGCAGCCTAATTTTGAAGAACTCAAAAAATCCCTACAATTTGAAAACCCAGCTGTTGGCCCAGCTCTGCTACCAATGTTGGCCTATGGTTGAAGGCCTCCAAAACCCATCAACCAGTATTCTTTTGTATTATAAAGATGCTTAACTCTCAGTGTATTGAACAAGCAATTCAAATACTATAACTCATAAAAAAATCTATTTTGTCTGACTGTCGTATGCCAGTTCTGTTGAAACAAATCATAGCTATTTGAAAACTAGTTTTTGATGACTCCTTGAATGGACTTGGACTGATATATTTGGTTTTGTATATATATCCACTGAAGTATAAGGGTTTCCTGCTCAACCTATAGATGAAAATGTCATCAGAAAGTTATTTACCCCAAAAAGATGACTGTATAGGTGCAGATGTATGTACAAAATCATATATGCATCCTAAGGGAGGCCTGGAACCTTGCTGAAATTGGGACAGAACTTTCTTATCAAAACCTCCCTTCTGCCTTCTACATACCCCGTCATAAGGAGGGTAAAGTCATCTATATTGACATTTAAAGATCTACAAAATGGAAAAGGTTCAAAAACTCTGTGGGAGAACATCCACTGATACACCCAGGAGCAAACAACACTGTTCTTTCTGATTGTATTTGTTGTCTTGAGTTATCACATTTCTGTTTCTCTCAAGAAACTGTGATCGAGAGTGATTGCTTTGTCAAATTTCTTGACAGCATAAAAAATATCCCATTTTAATTCTCTCTTTCCCTTACATCTCTCTACTTCTGTACCATCTGCAGAAGAATTTTTGCTTGTCATGTATCACTAACCACTGTTTTTCTCCATGACGAAAATCTTTGTAGTCTCATGGTGCTCTTAATTTAAATACTCTCTATGAACTTAGTCACTGCTTCCTCTTGGTTTTTAGTGTATTCTCTTTTATTTATTCTGGACCAACACTGGCAGTAAAAGACAACCAAATACGCTTGCTTTCTGAGTTTGGGTAAAAACTCATTGCTTTTAGATATCTTACAGATGCTCCCTTAGCTGGAGAAATCTGAAATTATGAGTAAATTATCACCAGAACAAGGCTTTTATGTATGTACGGTATCAACCACAAGAAAGACAGAGACAAGACAGAGAAAGGCAGTTGGGAAGGCTGAGGAATGCCAAGCTGTTTTACCCAGGAGAGTAAGGGAGAATGGTTTATTTCACCTAGAAAGATTAAAGCCCAAGCTCCATGATCCTTTTCATTCAGCACAAATACATGCTCCTAACAAAAGGAACAGTGCAGCCCTCCTTCCCACGATACCTTGGTCATTATTCCCATCCCTTCCCCTGCATCAGTTTTACTACTCTTGGGGCTGTGAGGTGAACTCAATCTATTTGAAAATTAACCCCATTTTTGCAGGGTGAATTCCTGGCCAAAAGAGTTCCTTGGGTCAGTTCACAGGATGGCTGTCTACCTGCCCACTAGGACCAGCACAAGGATCACTACACAGGGTGGTGGCACAGCAACTTCTCTGTTAAACAGAGTGTGATGAAACACTAAGAAAAAATCTGAAAATAACAGTAGCTTGAGGTGTCTGTTTCTAGTGGATAGAAGCAGCTGAAAGGGATGGGGAGATCCAGGCTCTTAAAAGTAGTGATCTGAGGTTCATGGCAATCTTTTCTCTCTTTCCTACTCTTTCTCTGCCTCAACTTTTTCAACTATCACTTTCTGGTGTGTTTTCTGCAGTGCCCAATATGATGATGCCTCAGTCTCAGACTCAATCTGCAATCTTTAGGCACTTTTTAGTACCAACAGCAGCAGTAATTTCCTTACATGTTGTTCCCTTTGACATCAGTGAAGTACTGGAGAAGATATAGGGACAGGTAACTAAAATGATGAAGAGGATTACAAAAATAAAAGAGGGTTCAGTTAGGAGAAGGGGGGAGGCAGAGGCAGAATATGATCAAAGTTTAAAAAATCATCAAGGCCTCAGATAAAGTAAATGCTGAAGTGTTGTTCACTAAATCCCTCACTAGCAGAACTAGGGACCACTCTGAAACTGGTAGAACATCAGATAAAAGCACAGATGAAAGAAAATTCTGTGCTGTGTAGCTGCTACGCAGCTTCTCAAACTCTTACCACGGGAGGCTCTGGAGACAGACAGCATCAACAGGCTCAAAAGGGGATTAGACAAATCCATGGAGAGGTCCACAAGCAAATACTGAGAGAAACAGGAAGGATGAATCCTCTCATATTTTTATACAACACTCAGGGATGATACATAGGGAAGGACTGCAGAAAGTGGCCAAGCTTGCTTTTTTCTCCTTAAATAGCATGCTTTACTACAAATCCTGGAGAATGGTTATTAGGTGCACCAGTGATCTGGGAATATCTGGTGTCTCCTCAAAATATTGAAACTCCTTCTAACCATCACTGTGGTTTTACATGTTCCACAAGTCTTACTGATGATTACAAACAAGGTAATAATTAGATTAAAGTTCCACTAAAGGAACGAATAGTTTCTCCTGCTCTGGTTTCTTTTTATACTTCGAGCATCGATTACTTACTGCTAAGCCAGTAAACAGCACTTACAGGTACTTAAAGATTCCTTAGTTAATCTTTGATATCCTTAATTTGTTTCATATGCACTACAGATTGCTTTAAGAGTGCCTCTTTTTTCCTATGTCACACTAGTTTTTCACCATGACGTTTCAAGGCACTGTTACCCCTGTGTGCATTAAGGAGGTGCCACCCATTAACCCAGAGCAAACCTTCAGTTGCTCCATCACATCCATGCAACAAGCATGGTTTCACTTGAGTGCTGTATTTGGACTTTGCTGATCATTTTCTCCAGTTTTATCAGATTAAGCAAGATTACAGGCATGCACAGTATGCACTGACAACAATTTATTCACTATATGTTGTATTGTTAATCACCCATTCTTGGAAACTACACTTTCCCATGTATGTTTCTCTCATATTTAATTTAGATCTTTACTTCCTCTGGTTAAATTTCTGTCAGCTGGCTTATAGTTACCATATCTCTATAAAATCTCTAGTTTCTTACTGCATCATGTATTTCATTACAAAATTAATTAATACATTACTCAAAGAAGAATACAACACCAACAAAAAAAATCCTACTATGAGACTTTTTGTTGAGCTGGATTATCTGTGTGAATTAATCTCCTACCATTCTCTTACTGTCTGTATTTAATATAGATGTAGCATAATCTTCAACACGAGGCAGATAATCACTGTAGTTAGTCTGACACATCTTCCATTCAATGGTCATTTTTGCCTCTAATTTTACAAGTTCTTTACACTTTTGGGGGAGATTGAACTCATCACATCTTGGTGTCTTAATGCTGGGTCAAGCAACATAGTAAGGACTGAAGAGGTAAAAGTGCAATATTTTAAGTTTGCCTTAGCCAAGTAATTAACTTGTTTCAGTATATTATTCCCAATGTTATTAGATTTACATTAGTAATTTCACAAGTTGATATTTGTATGTAAGCATGCATGTCAAAATATATACAGTAGCAAAACCTTTTGAAAATAAACATGTCAAAGAAATTATTTATAATTTTTAAAATCAAGCATTGACACTTGACACTTCTTGTCAAGAAAACAAATTTCAAATTCTGCTGGCTTCAAATGCTTTTTTTTTTCAAATTGATGATCTAATATAATTTGTCAGTGCTTTCATTGCAATAGTTAAATCCTCTATTCAATACAATATAGGCAATATTTAAGTTTGTATCTCTTAATTTAGCAATGAAAAATAGTTTAATGATAACTGAAACAGCAGACTTTAACATGCATTTCTTTGGATAGTTACATGTGTGCACACATGGATGCATTGCATGATGAGAGCAAATGATGCACCAGTCCAATACATTCCATATATTTTTCACATCCCATTGTAACTGCAGTTTATTCACATGCATTTCTCACACAGTGAATAATTCCACAGGCTACAGCCAGCTGAGAGTTATCAGTTCAGTTGCCTACATAAACATCCAAGTTGAAACAGAGCTAATTTAAAATAAAGGTGACTTTGGTTTAGAGAGTAATGTGTTCACCATTTAATTCTGTTCCAGCAGAGTATTTTTAATTGCAGAGTGTTCATTTAAACTATAAAATTCAAATCTGTGTTCTAATGTTCATGTCATCTGCCCTTTAAAAATTCCTGGCTATTTGATACCAGAAGCTGGAACAGATTGGCTCTGGCAGGAGTAAAGAACAGAACAAACAAAGGTGTTTTCGTTCATCTCTTTCTTGGCCTTTCTTAAATATGGTGTATTGTGGGCTCATGTCTATTTAAACAAAAACCAGATTTGGAAACTATGTCAATAAACAGAGTGACTTAAATGTCTGTTCCTCTACAAGCTTCCTCTGCTTTACTTCTAATGGCAACAGTGTGAAACATCTGCAATTAGAAAAGTAGTCTTGCATAAAAATCTTGTACCATTCCAACTCAGCATTTTTACCAATCATAGTAGATTGCTTATTACACAGGAACTGTAAACATAAGCAAAGTAATAGTTTATAGTTTATACACAGTGTAAGTCTGAGTAAACTGCCTTTTAAAATTGGCATAATATATTCTCATTTGTTTTTAAGGAGGAACTTCTAGCTTTCTTGTCATAATTCCCTTTTTTTCCTACTGCTGAATCACGAAAAAATGGCATCAGCATTCACATCTTCTTCATACAAAGTCCAATATTGATATCATACCTGTTAGTCAAAAGTCAGCAATTATTAGTATTCTTTTTTTTTTACATTGTTCCCGTGAATGCAATGAGCAGAAACTTGGGATAAGAGCAAAGAGGGTGGCTAACTGCTACCTCCTGTGCTAACCTCAAGGATATGTGGAAGAAAACACCATTTGTATCACCTTAGTAAGAAGTCCCTTAACTTACTGTCTCATAGTGATGTGCTACAAGTTTCAGATTGTCACTGGAAACTGATAATGAATTTTTGGTCATTGTAAGAAGAAGAAAACATAACTTTGAAAGATGGGATTTGGACTAAACCTATCACATCAAGTTCTTCCAAAGCTGAATTAGTATTTTCCTAGGAAATCAGGGATCATGCCAAATTCATAAAAACTATGATACTGTTGCTTTTATCTTCAAAGCAGAACAGAATCCCATTAAGAGTACCAATCCTTTCTGTTATGTAATTCCTGGGTCTAGACATTGTCTGATAAAAGAAAAAGTACTTTATGTTGAAATACAGAATAAAAATGGCTTGAGGCCATATTTGACTAGCCAGGCATATTTTTTATTTATCAGATGTATAAAATAGAGGCTGTTTTAAATACTAATCTAATAGAAAGTAGCACTCTGTTTCTTTGAAGGTATAGAAATAATTATCCTTCGATTCTTTCCATCTGAAAGGTTCTTCTCTCGCCAATGGAAGCTTGAATCTACACAGCACTGTGAAAAGGAAACTAGATGGGGAGAAAGATTATGTCTTTGATAAGAGACTGAGATACAGCGTACGTCAGAATGAAAGTAACTGCCGGTTCAGGGACATTGTAGTCCGGAAAGAAGATGGTTTCACACACATATTGCTGTCCAGTCAGACTTCAGATAACAATGCACTGACCCCAGAGGTAAGTATGTTGCCATAAAAGCCACAGAAAGCCAAGCTAATATGTGGATTGTCTTGCAAACACTGCACCTGAGCTGTGTTTTATGTGTTTTTATCCTAATTTATTATCTTAAAAAAGAAATAGAGGGTTGCGATATATCTAATTTTTTTAAGCTTGGAATTTAGTGGAAATTAATTTTAGTTTACATGTCTGAAACCAAAAATAGGAAGTAAAGAAAGGAATGGCAGAATCAGTATGCCCAGTATGTAGTTGTATGAATGGGACATACATTGTGGAAGTTACTGATATTTTCCTTTCCTTAGGAACAATCTGGTCTCTTTCATTCTATTAATTTAAATAGTGCTCTAGTTGGTAGATACAGAGGAATTTCAGGCTATATCCTGAGACAGTAGTTCTAAAAGTATACCTTGATCCCCAGTGGCTCTTTCTCTAAATCACTTCACGAGTCCTTTTTATGAAATCTTAACCAATCAGGGCTCCACCCTCAGCTGAATTGCATTAAGTTGTACAACATATAAATTATATTATGAATCCCCTAGTTCTAAACATTATACACTTAGAGTCAGACTTGTACTTGTAACATGTAATGTTACATATGCTGGTCCCTGGAAGAGCTGCGGAGCTTTTCCTTCTATTCCCTGTGATCTTACCATAGCAGGCAGCAGTGCCCTGGTACACCTCTCCCTTGTCAGAACAGAAGGGATGTCAATAAATGCCTGCATCAAGAGGCACGTCCTGGAGACCAGAGAACATGCTTGTTCTGCTGCATGTGGGCAGTCATGGTCTGATGGAAAGGGATTGCCATAGATCAGAGAGGAAACAACAGGAGCTGCCTCCCAGCACCAATTTTGCCTGTCTGAGTGTGCTGCAGGCAGAGTTCCTGCACAGGCAGCCTGCAGTGTGGAAGATCTCTCTTTTCTGCCCTCCAGAGACAAGAGTGCAGCTCTGTCTTATCCAGTAACTTCAAGATAAGAGTATAAAAAATATCAGCTTGAGCACCATTTGAGGGACAAGTAGACTGTAGCTATAAGGAATGATTTTATTCAATAAGAAACTAAAAACTTAGATTAATTACTTATAATGAGCTTCTGATGAAGCCACCAGAAGGTCTGATGGGCCCTTAATTTGAGTGCCCTTCCCAATGGACACCAACACGTGTACCCTAACACACAGAATGATACAAAATAGTTAAAACTGTTGGTACGTACACTTAGGACTCCTAGTTTTTAAGCTATATAATATTTAAAAGGACTATCTTTGTAATTAACACAGAACACCCAGCACCTGCTTTTAATACTAATCCCTTAAAATACATTAGATTGCATCAAGTCCATCATTCCATCCACATATTAATTAGCATTAATTGACACTGAAGGTAATTTAAAGGAAGAGCACAAGAGCCTGAAGAAGTATGAAATCAAGGACTATGTTCAGGCTGAACAGACATACCTGTATGTTGCTGGCTGTGCTGTTCCACATCAGCAGTATTCAAATGCTGTAACCAGGGAACTAATTCAGGCTTTTCAGGTCTGCCAAACCAATCCATTTCATCCTCTGAAAATTTTCCATATGCCAGGAACTCACCTCTGTGGAAGAATAAATGATAAGTATATAATAGCCCACTTCTTGCATCACCAGCATGGCCTATTTCTAGAACCTTTATTGAAGCTCACTCAAAAACCAGGAAACACATTTTAGAAAACTACATTACTGACTATGTTCTGGATGGTCAGGAATTAATCAAGGTAATGAGTTCCCCACATTGAGATTGTCTGTTTAAAACCCATCCAGGCTGAGAGCAATTGAAACCTCTTGCCCTCTGAAGGCTGCTTGCTGGCAAACATTAAACAACTTTGGCCTCAGTCCAGGCTGCAGCCCGTGATCATTCACCCCACAAAATCCAGCACCTCCGATACTGGCAATTCCATATCCTTGCTGGAATGCAAGGAGACTCCACAGAGGAGTTGGAAAATCCAAAGAACTGAAGGGAGGAATATGTTGAATGCCTTGTCCCTGCAGTTTGCACTCATAACCATGAGTCAAAGTGATATTATTTTATGGCCATTTACAACATTTTCAGTTTTGATGCCTTTAATCACCAATGAACAGAAAGTATGAACAGAAAATTCCTACAAAATGAAAAAAATTGCATTTCATTTTGTCAAAAAGAAATGCTAACTTCAAGCTTTATTAGACATTCAGTACATTATGTTTGCCAAATAGTAAATGATTTATTTACTCAGAGCAGGTCTACTTGGTGTGGGTGAAATAGTGCTCTGATTTTTCTCAGCCATCTATGTTAGGAAAAAAAGGAAAGGTGTGCACTGCTCACAATCATTATAAAATTAAGTTCACACAAAATCACTCACCCCTAAACAACCCTACTCTTTGTGCTTTATCTTAATCTTCAACTATTGGCCTCTGCTATTTGTGCCAATTTAATTAAAACAACAAATAACTCCTTTATGAAAAAAAAAGCATATACTAGAAAGATACCAAAAACATTCATCCTATGTTTTTGGGAACCACATCACACCTGTAGTTTTGTGCAGGTAATCTTAGCATGAAATGTCCTGATGCTCCATCCAGCAGCATTTGCACTGACTGAAGGTGGCTCAGGGCCACTCTAGTAACTGAGATTTTTCTACAGAATAT
The DNA here is from genome assembly GCF_003957555.1 of Calypte anna. NCBI lineage: Eukaryota > Metazoa > Chordata > Aves > Apodiformes > Trochilidae > Calypte > Calypte anna. Next base: position 15,312,297 of record NC_044257.1, read on the forward strand.
TCACAGGACATTAGAAATTCTTACAAAACTTCCACGCCACTAGCATGAAACAAGAAAGCTTTTTTATTTTGGTGGTTTAGGCTTGCTAATTTTAAAATTCATTTTTTAAATAGATAAGTAAAATATTTCTTCATAAATTCCATTGGGGCATTTTCTCTCATGGGTCTTTTGCTGCTTCAGAAGTCATTTCACCAGTGATGAAGTTGCTGTTTTAACTCAGCACATTTCAAGGATCCAAATTCTGTTTCAAACTGAAGATTAAATATATCCATCCATTTTTTTTTTTACTTTATACAACTAGGATTTAATATTCTGAATTAGGAGCAAAGTATACCCTAAACAGCTAATGGCTGACAATAACAAAACACCAAACACAAATACCAAGAGTCAGGTTTCAAACTTCTAGCCATGAGAATTACAGTATTGGTTTGCCTTCACTTTTCCTTACTTAAAACTTCTCCTGACTATAATAATAAATAAATAAATGAGTAAACAAATTTAAAAAAAAAAAAAGGCAGGTACAAGTTTACTGTTATCACCAAACCATAGAATGGTTTGAGTTGGAAGGGACCTTAAAGATCATTTAGTTCCATGCTGTCTGCATGGAATATCTGTATTTTTATTCTCATAAAAAGACAAATTGGGGTTTTTGGCCAGTACTTCTACCTGAAGCCAGCCTGGTAGGTTCCTAAGTCCTTTATCTATCAAACAGAACTCATAACCTGCAGAGAGTCAGTAACAGAAGGGTGTTTATGTAAAAAGGTACGATTGTGGAGGTTCTAAGAACAACTGAATGACTAAAATTTTGGTTTACTGTCATATTTACAGGATATTTATCTTTAAGAGTATCTACAATGAATCCTTAGAGATGCAGAGAAGTTAACATTTTAAACTAGTATTTCTGTTTATATGAACAAGAGACTTCTGTTCAAGATACTTCGTATAATTACAGTGAAAAATGCCCAGCTTCCTGATTTCTCCAGAATGTAAGCAATATTGAAAGCAAAGGGCACCAAATGCCTTTTTAAATTTCCTGTGTCCTGTAACAGGCATTAAAATAACCTCTCAGAAGTGTAAGGAAGTTTTTAAACATTTAATGTTTATTTTGCAACATAAGGTTCCCTATTTAGGAACTAACCAACTTATTTTCTTGGCAGGATTAAAAATATAAGCAACTTCTGAGCAAGTGATAATTTTATTATATATTTGGTTTTCAATAAAACAGTAAATGAAGCATTAACCCTGGTCTAAATTTGTAATTCAATAAATTTGCATAAGTGGAGGAACTGGATCATACTGTTCTGTGCATACTCCCTCAGAAATTTTAGTCAGATGCATCCAAAGAAAAATATTGTCCCCACAACTGAAAATGAACTAAAAAACAAAAAGCCAAACATTTTAAAAGCTAATTTAAAAAAAAACCATGGAACTGGAAAATACTGCTGCAAACAGTAATACTAGATCTGGTCTACTAAAAAAAGTAAAATTTAATTGGACTAATGTTATAGTGATACCAAAATGAGGGAAGTTTTAAGGACACAGAGGAGACAAAAAGAATACAGAATCTGACAGAGAAACACACCTAAAAACACACCATGTCTCCATGTTGGCAAACTGAATCCACTACTGCATTAAATGGAAATTTGCACTTAAAATCAGACAGAAGTTCTGAACTAGAATTATATTCACTTTACAATACACAGTCCTGTAACCCTTTATTTTATTGTCAGTGGCTCTCCCATAATCCTATAAACATCTGTAGAGAAATCCTGGTACCCAGGGAATCCATGAGGACAGCCAGGATGCCAAGGCTTTTTTGGAAGCACCAGTGGACAGGACAGCAGGTTGGCTGTAACTAAGCTGAGTGATCAGGTGAATTTTGGACTGCACCAGCAAAGGAATCATGGAATAAAACAAGGGAGTGAGAATTGGCTTTGCTGGCATTAGGGAATTGCAGTGAGCTTCCAAGCACCTTTTGAAGTTAATGACAAACTTACTGATATTTTAAAAAAATACTTTTTGGAGACTGAAAACACCAACACATGATGGTTTCTGGGCTCCTGATACTGTTTTCTTTTGCTAGAAACTTGTGGAGCAGTGGAATCAAATTTCCATCCCTGCTCAAAAATACTCTCCAAAATACTGACAAAGCCCTCCCATTTTCAACAGTATCTGAAAAATCCATTTGTAATAACAGCTTTAATATCCCTCTTTTCAAAACATTTAAAAAATTAGTGATAGCACAAATTACTGTTTTTTTCCTACAAGTACTATAACCTCTGCTCACAAGTTTGGTATCATTTTAGATGGCTCTAACCATCCAAATCAATGATGAAAAAGAGATATGTTTGTGATGAAGTGTTTGTAGGATTACAGTGATAACATCCAAGAGATGGTACGTATGCAAATGTCACTGGATGAAGGGGAACAGTGTAAAAATGTCCTGAATGGAGTATCATCTCCTGGCATCATATTTAAAGCAACACTCCTCATTGGATCTAAATATGTTTGAGTGTGATATTATTTATACATCCTTCCTAAGGAAGAGCAGATTTTGAGACCATTTAAATTAAACCAAGACAGTCTTGAATTCAGATGGAGATATCAAGCATTGGAATGGGCTGCCCAGGGAAGTAGTGGATTCTCCGTCCCTGGAGATATTTAAAAAGAGACTGGATGTGGCACTCAGTGCCATGGTCTAGCAACCGCAACGGTGGTTCAAGGGTTGGACCCGATCTCTGAGGTCCCTTCCAACCCAGCCAATTCTATGATTCTATGATAGGAAAATAAAATATACTGTATTTTTTTACTCAACATTTACCACCTTCTAAAGTTTCTTCTTCAACTTTGAACAGAGGTTTTAGGATTGTTTTTTCCTTTGTTTCCCCTCTACCAAGTGTGTGGTTTTGCTGTGCTTTTAACAACTGAGACAGCCTCTGAGACTCTGAGAATAAAAAGTACTTGTAAAACAGCTGATGACATTTTTGTGCCTGTACTAGAATTTAAAATTCACTTCCAAATTCTGCTGCTTTTAATTACTTCACTTCTACCCACTGTCACCTACTCGTTATTACAGGCATTCTGAAGTACACTTGTAAAAGTGAAGCAGCTACAAATTCCCTCCCTGCTTTCTCATGTCCCAGTCTCAGCAGCCAGAAACAATCATTTATATGCAAACACATGGAAAGCAAGCAGGCAGCACTGCATTGCATGATTCGAACATACAAGTTCAAGCTTGGTCTCACAAGCCACAGTATTTCAAAATAAAGGCTACCTAGAATGGTATAAACAAAACTTCTGTGTTTAGGGACATTTCAGGGTACTTCAGAGATCTACAGAAGTTTTGGAAACAGAATATAGTGAAAAAAAATCCTGTTTTTCTGTCATGCAGAAACCATGTTTAATCCCCCAACCACATTTTGCTGTCTTTTACCTAAATTTATACTAACAGCAAATCTTCCAGTGCAGAAAAGAAACATTTGACTTGACAGAACCCCCCATACAAGAAGTACTTGGACACATCAGGAAGCTTAAGCATAGGAAGTGTCATACTACATGAAATTATGACCCTGCTTCAGCAGGAAGAACAAATCACTGCAGAGAAGAGGGGAAACTGCAATGGCTGAGGATAATTATAAAATACTCTGAATTGTGACCAAACAAGAAGTTACTCATCAGAAGTTTTTGAAATAATATTTCCTTTTAAAAATCATTAGGAAAACCAATTCTGCTCAGATGAAAGGCCATTTTTTTACAATACTAGCAGCTCAATTCTATCCAGATTTTTATTAGGTTTGATTTGTGGTGCAATTAATCGCTTGATCCAGTTGTAAATCAGAGTGTAAAAATGTCTCTCTTTCAAGTGGCTTTTTTGCTCTAACTCTTGTAGACTTTAACAATAGCACTGACCACAAAAAATGAATATTTGTCATGTTGATGTATGTTATGTCCTCTTGTCCTGCCTTACTCTGGTTCAAGTCATACAACCCAAAGTACTTGAAGAACTGAAAATTGGGATTTGTAGATTTTGCTTACAAACTTTTGAGGTTAATAAGACTATTGTTGTGATAACCATGTTGCTGAGGATACAGTTATGTACACTGAATATACACAATGAAAATTAAAAAGTGATATTTGAAAATTATTAAATTGCAATCCAGTAGCATAAGCTAGCCAGAATTCCCCACAGAATAAGTGAACAGCCAAGCCCTAAAATCTCTTTGAATCAGAAGACATCTACAAAGCACTTCCAAATATAAAATATTTTGTAAACTCTCAGCATGATCATTCTGAGTGTATTAAAATTATATAAATATTTATAATTGACATAAGTATTACTAGTGCCCCAAATTTAAGTCTCAAAAAATCAATAAGGTTTGTAAAAGTAGGGCAATGATATTGCAACGGCTTGCATGTCGAATTGTTTGCTTTTCTTTATCCACAGATCATGAAGGAAGTTCGGAGAGCATTGTGCAATGCATCAGCTGATGACAGTAAACTCTTACTTCTCAGCGCAGTGGGAAGTGTATTCTGTAGTGGCCTAGATTACTCATATTTAATTGGCAGGTTATCCAATGACAGAAGAAAGGAAAGCACTAGGATTGCAGAAGCTATAAGGTGACCCAAGCTTACCTATGATATCTAAATTATGAAATGCAGTGTGTGATTATAAAGATATTTATCAGGTCCAAAAAATGTTGTGTATTGAAGTGTTGATTACAGTCTAATTATAATCCTAAAAATTTGCTTAGTAAGAAGAAACCTGGACCTTTACTTAAGAGAAAAGAGAGCACGTTTATTCCAGTGCTAATATCTGTAGGGATTTATTTTATTCCACCTCTCTGTATTTAACATTTCAAAGAATTCCTCTAAATTCAAACACAACTTTGTTGTTGTTTTTCCAAATTAGCTATTGCTTCATGTTCTAAGTGGTTCCTGAAAGGCAGATATTTTACTTGTATTAATGTTCATAATTTTAATGAATTTCAGTACAAATCCATGGCTTACTCATAATCTGTTGAAATAGCAGTCTGCCACTGTATTTCAGAACCTTATTACAAGGGTCTCCACTCATTTTCTTAACTTAAATTACTTAATCTATATGTAAATGTAGCTTTATTTTCATAACTAAAATGTTACTTTCCTTATATATATCACATTTCCTTAATAGAAATCCAGGGTTTATAACATGCTGTCTACAAATCAATCTGCACAGTAAATCATCAAAAATTTTTATTATCCACAAGGTATTCTTTATACATGTTTGGCAGATCTTCCACTATAAATGGACATTACTCCACTAAAACCAGTTTCACCAGCCTACACCAGAAGAGAGTTTGGTTTCTTTTTTTTCCCCCACTTCTTACGAGTAAATAATATTCTGAGAGATTTAAAACTTTATGCAACAATTGTATGAAAGAACATTAAATAATTTGTTTTACAACAACTATATTTTTAATATATTTGTATACACAAGTGAGGCTTAGTAAATGGCATGTATTAACCACCAATTATCTTGGTTATAACTACTGCAGATCAGTTTCAATTCTCTTTTTAGTACTCCTGAAGATCTCCAAGTAGCAATTATTTTGAAAGATTTTTAAATGTACTTTTTAAATACAATAAATTATGTCCTGTTTTTAAGAACCTATCTATGCTTGGATATCAGGAATATTTAAAAAAAAAAAAAAAAAAGAAAGTCCCTTTGAAGAACACATCCTAGAAATTGTTTTTAATGTGAGGAATTTTCAATAATATGAAACCAAAAAAAACATGAGGAAGAAAACCACTATTCTTGTTTGAAATGACAGGCACACTTACATTACATTAGAAGATACAGATATTATTCATGTAAATATTTGTAGATAGGTGTTGTTATATAGGTATGCATTTATCTACACACATTTAATATATAGGTATATTTATCAAGTCAACATTTAAATTAGTGTAAGCCAGACTATGATACTCATTTTTTCCATCCTTGGACTCACAGAACATTCTTGAAATTCTGGTACAATACATTGCTCCTTGTCAGGAATGTCAGCTTCAGGCCCACTGGAAATAGATTTTTATTGTACTTCTGGAAACAATACACTACGTTTTCCATTTTGTACTCTCTGTGCTTTCTTGGAACAAAAGACTCAACTCATGGAAAATACACTGTAATAAGTGTAGAAAAAAATGTACACTTCACTTTTTCAGTGGTTAGGATGTCCTAAAACTCACAGATAGATCTCTGCCTCCACTGCAGTAAATCAAGTTAGGCTTCTATCAAAATGAGATGAATCTTGACTACCATGTGTTTCCATTGCCTGAAGTATGGATCTTGTCCACTGATCACAAGTTGATGCTGAAGCTTAAATACCCAACAAGTCCCATGAATGATTGGCCCCTTTCTTCATCCATTGCCTTTGGGGTTTGCAACTCCCAGATGTGAGGCACTGTAACTTCTCTCCAGGTGCTGAGCATAGACCCATCACCCTCAGCTGCCATCATCCAGATGTGTGTCTGACTGCACTGCAAACGTCTGTCTGTGGCCTACAGAGCTCTACAGTCAAAAGTCTCACTGGAAGGTATTCCCAGAACTCACTGGAAGGCATTCCCAGAAGGCATTCCCTTGTCACATCATCAGCCAGGAATCATTATGTGACCCGATACAAAAGCTTCTGGATGTGCTCAGAAGAAAACAAAGAAGGACAACGTGACTTGCTCAACTTCTTTACAGCCTTTAACGTACTGAAGAGCCCTGACCTGCACCAATGCAGAGGTCTCTGAGCATCCCAAAGTGTATTCAGTGGTCAGCTTCCCAGATACTCCAGCAAAACCAAAAGCCTCCTGCATGTGACACTGTTTCCTGTCTTTGAGCTTCTGGCTCTACTGGACAACAGTTATGATTTTAAGTCCTTTTCAAAGCCTGCTTTGAATTAAAACAAGGAGCTTCTAGCCCAGAAACTACATATGTGAACTTAGGATTTGGAAACGTGGAAACATGCCAGGTTCTGGGTACAAAGATGACTCACTGAAAGAAATAGCGCTGAGCAGGGAACACAAGTGGAGTGCTGGACACTGCAGCTTCTGTAGACCGATTGCAGGCATGTACCATCCTCTGTGCTCCCCATCCTTTCCTCATGACAGAGACTCATTGTGTCTTCTCACTGTTCTGATCTGCTCTCTCCCCATTTCCAGGTCCTCCCTTCCTTGCTCACTCATATGAAAACTTCACATTTCCTTCAAACCTTCCCCTCCACTGTGTTTTGCTTTGTTCTTTCTCCCCATTTTTTAACCATTTCCTCTCCAGATCCCCAGTTCCTTCTCCATATTCCAGTCCCATTTATCACCACATACCTTCTGCTTTTCTCCACAACACCACTTTTCTTTTGCCTCCGTATGATCCTCAGATCTGCTGCCACCACTTATCCGTGATTTGTTCTCTTTACCTATCATTCATCACATCCTTGTTCCCATCTGTAGTCCTACTTGGAAGTTCGTCCTTGCTTATTTACTAAGATTCTCAAAATTCTGGAATTAATCAGGTGCAGTGATCCACAGTCATTACTCAACCATAAGCAACCAAAAAATAATGATAAAAGGGAACAGCATTGCTTCTGCAAACAGAAATGAACCACAGCTCTCCTTAACCCTGCTGTCTTCTAGAGAGAAATGGTTTTTAACTAACAAATATGATGTTCTTTATCTCACTCTCTCTTGGTCCTGATCTTCTGTTTTATTACTCACTCTGTGAACAGAGCTGCATCAATTCCCATAAGTCTCTTATTTTCCCATGGTGAAAAATCAGCTCTTTACTAGATGGCATGAAAACCAGAACTCATTCACTGCACATGTAGCCAATGCCCTTACACTTCAGTCCATTAAAACACTTCTCTTCAGTATGTTTTCCATTGTTCACCAGATCAGCACTGGAACCTGCAAGGCACATCTCCTGTTCTCAGACACAGAAATCTAGGACTTGTTGACCTCCGTGGGAGAGCTACAACTCATCAAAGGGCATATTTGACAACCTGTTCTTTCCTAGAATGTGTCAGCAAAGATGGCCTCTGGATCTAATAAATATCCAGTGCAGAACAGAATCTCCTCTTTTGTCTTTAATTTGATTGATACAGGTCTCTTTTCTAAAGCAATTGAGCATCTCATTTGTCTCCATATACCTGCTGTGCACTGAGCTGCTGGTGCCCGTAATTTGCCCACAATTACACTCATGCTTTTTCCTAATTGGTGTATAGGCAGCTCTATTCAACAGATGTCTTTCCACAATTGCAGGTAGGTAACTTATGTAAAATATCTCCTCATTGCACAGAGTTTAACATGTTCTGGTTCATTCATCCAGATGAATCCAATCACATTTACTTTCCCTTTATTTCCCATCACTTTACATTTACTCTCCTAGGCAGGCAAGGGCATTTATTTTCTTATGTCTTTGCTAAAGACATTTGCAATAAAGACCCAACAGATCACTCGCCTAATTCTTCCCCTGTTCAAACACTTCTCTCTCTCTCTGACTCCCCTTTGTGAGTCTTGATCTTTCCTCTGGTGTGCCATAAACATTTACTGTCTCCCAATCCATTGATGGGACTTGGAGTAACCTTTGACACAGGATCTTTTTAACAAAAAAAAATAATTCAGTAATCCACCTCTAAGTTTCCTCTCTTTCACACTCTAAGATGTTCCTCAACTTTGCCAAACCAGATCACCAGATCCATACTAGGATCCATAGCAGCTCCAAACTGAGGAGCACTGTGTGTACAAACTCATGAGTTACTGTTCCAGAAGTAAAACAAAACCTAACCAAACCATTCTGCAAGAAGCACAAGAGTCAGTTTATAAACAACATACACAAAACTCTTTAATATCCCAGGTACTCAGAAAGATTAAATAGATAAATATGAGTAAAATTTTCCATGTCCAAGCTAGAAAGTATCTTGCAAATCTGCCCCCACAAAATTGGGCCATGGTATTTATTGTGTTCGTCTGTGGTTGTAGTTTATTTTCAGATTAAGTACATTATATCTCAGTGCTACTTCTGTATTCAAGATCTTTCTTCTATTTTTTATTTTAGGGATTTTGTAAAAGCTTTTATTCAATTTAAGAAGCCAATTGTGGTTGCTATCAACGGCCCTGCTCTTGGGTTAGGAGCTTCTATTTTACCCCTCTGTGATATCGTTTGGGCAAGTGAGAAGGCCTGGTTTCAGACACCATATGCAACAATCCGACTCACTCCAGCTGGCTGCTCATCATACACATTCCCACAAATTCTGGGTGTTGCACTGGTAAGGTTTTCCACCTCAAATTGCTGAGGAACCTTTCTTTCTCTCTTTAAAAATAAAAAAAGAAAAAACTGTTTTTCTTAATTGTCTTGAATGGAAACGGACTCTGTGGGAAATTCATCTAATCCCTACCAATTTCTTATCACAAAATGACCTCAGAATTCAATATATTACACACACGGTACACAAGAAAGATTCAACACTTTTTGGAAAACAAAGATTGTAAAGATTGTGGTAGGAAAGGGAAGAAATGCATTAGCAAATAATATTGCAGAATACTTGTCTGTATTGTGGGGGGACTGTAAATCAACAAGAAAGATACTGCCCTCTAACAAAGATCCATAATAATTCCAGTAAGGTTGCTTAGTTTTTGCCAGTTAATAAAGCAGAATTTTCCCCACAAAGCATTTCATACTGGGTTCCATGACTCTTGGCACAGTTTCACTGTATCACTGACAGTTACTCCTGTAAAATCAGCAATACAGATTCATTACACATGCCAGCACATTTCTCTTAAATGAAACCCATACTGTGCTCTGGCCACCTGCACAATCCTTAAATAGCTACTGAAACTCCTTTTTAAGTGTTTTGCAGTATGGAAAGATACAGGAGACCATTTGTAAATAGAATCTTGCAAATAGCAAGCAAGCGTGGAAAAAATTTTAAAGAACTTAGAGCTCAAGATCACAATTAATCTTTTGGTTTCACAGGCAAATGAAATGTTGTTCTGTGGGAGAAAGCTGACAGCACAGGAAGCCTGCAGCAGAGGACTTGTGTCACAAGTATTTTGGCCAACAACATTTAGCCAAGAAGTAATGCTACGAGTGAAGGAGATGGCATCCTGCAGTGCAGTGGTAAGGAATCAAACTCTTTTGTGATTAATTTACATTTCACAGAGGTAAGGTGTGCTCACATCAGAAAGTTGGGTCCTCAGTTTCCACAACCATGCCTGTGGGAAGAGATGTGACAACAGAAAATCTGGATAGGGATCAGTGAGCTCATGGATTTTCCCATTTTTTCAGTGGTAAAGGGGATTGATTCCTTTCCCATGTTTGCTTTCATTCAGTATGAGTGGAACCTCCTTGCCCCAGATTTTGAAAGGGAATTTTAGAATTTTCTACCTTCCTTCATGAAAGTGGAAGTGTCTGAAACTATACAACAGCACTGGAAAGTCTCTGTAGGGCCAGTAAGAAAAAATATTTGCCTCTCACATTGTCCTACCCTACTACATTTCAGCTGAGTCTGCGTTCTTTTCTGCACCTGCATAGTTCCTGATTCTGTAAAATGTTCTACACAGTGCACCAATGGGGTAGGATAGTGCCAGCCAACCTCTGTGTGAAGGAGAGCTGAGATCCAGACACAGAGGGATTCGAACACAGTCTGGTCACAGTGGATTATAACTTTCCTTTTATGTACATAAAAGTTGAAATAAAATCCTTTCCTATTTTTACTTCCTATGTTTTTTCCCTTCAGGCAGATCTACTCCTATTCTGGGCACATCCTTGTTTAGAAAAAATGCAGTGAAGAAAATGATACTGGCTGCAATAAAACTGCACTAGCTAAAGTGCAGATTTTTGCAGTTTCTGCTGTACTACCCATGTCTGAAACTGTTGTAACATCCCTCAGTTTCATTTAAAAGATCCATTGTAAAAGAGAAGGTAGAGACACGGGAGATTTTTAATTAAATGAAGTGTAGATTAGATCTCACAAAAGACATTAAGAATGAAACTCTCTGGAAATGTAGCATAAGCTGATTTGATCATGCTGATATAACATGTATTATATGAGTAGGGAAAACCTCTGGGCCCTACTGTGAATTCTTCCTTCACTGTTGCTGGCTGCCAATGAAATTTTCTTCTGAGATCTGTTAGGAAGACTGGTGCTAACTTGTGGCCAAAGATGAGTGTTAAAACCATCAAAGACTACATTTACTCTCCAAGATCCTAAATGCAAAGCAGGCTGAAGTCACAAAAACAATTAACATGATGAGCTCATCCAAGTTCTGTGGATACTTGTTCACAAATAGACCCAGAAAAACACACAGGCCCCACAGTTTGCAATTGACCATTTACTTGAGTTAAAGAGAAACACTATTTTGCAATAGCAAAGAAAAAGAAACAGATAGGAAGTCAGCTTCATGTGTGGGTGTTGACAAAGCTGAGTGGAGACTATGCATCTCCCTTGCCATAAATACTGCAGTAGTTTACATGAGGTGTTCTGCCCCCCCAAATACTCTATGAATTAGGAAGTGGTTTGTTTGACTAGTTGGGTTCCTTGAGAGATAGATATTGGTGTTACATATTTCAAAAAGAATTTTAAAGAAGGCAATCTCAATGCTTCTAAAAATTAACCTGAGAAAACCAAGCAGGACTATGCAAGCAACCATGGAGCTGCTGTTCATGCCTTTAAGAACTTGCAGTAATTACTGAAGGCTTGATTGGACTTCCCATTGCAACAACCTTTGGTGATTTGTCATGACTACTTGTGTACACTAAGCAAATCTAACTCCAGAAGAGTCAGAGGGTGCTTATTTTACTTAACACCCTTCTTTCATAAAATATTTCACTTTTACAAATGTGTAAGTAAACAAACTTTAAACGATATTTGCAGCAAAGCCCATTTCCTGTTAATTTCTGTTTTGATAGGGAAATTATGCATGAGGATAGATTTTTTAAAAAGAACATCCACATTTGGGTTTCCAACCTCTATAACCTTAAAGACTATTTTCTAGAAAACAACTACCCAGTGTACCACCTCTCACACATTTTCATTTCAAGGGATTACAAGATCAAGCAGAGAGTTCAGCTCCTAGTGCATCATGGCAGATCTTCAGAATCCCTCATTCCTTTTAAAAATGTTGGCACTAACACCTAAACTTCAGAAGTGCTTATATATTAAAAGTGCTGACTATCAGGAGGTAGGGCTGTAAATCAAATCTAGTTTCTGTGTCCAAATTTGGTAGTTAGATTGTAAAACAGAGTCAGAAGTTTAAAAAACGCCGTTCGTGCCATTATCTATAATATCCATAATATCCATAATAATGTTTTGAAATAAAATACTGAGCAGTATTTTGGCTTTAGGTGTTGGAAGAGTCCAAGTGTCTCGTGCGGAGCTTCCTGAAATCTGGACTTGAAGATGTGAATGAGAAAGAGTGTCAAATGTTAAAACAGCTGTGGAGTTCTTCCAAAGGACTGGATTCATTATTCAGCTACTTGCAAGACAAAATTTATGAAGTCTGATGTCTTGGCCTAACTTGAAGAGAAAATGCTACGCTTGTGAACAGAGTCAAACATTACCTGTGTTTGAAAAAGCAAGAGGCAATGCATCCTTGAGGAATTTGTGACAGTGTATCCTAATCCATATGGTTGTGTCGATTTCCTTGTGAGCTACACAGCTGCTTGTAGCTGGTTTGATTTTGTGTAACCAAGGCGTAGGCAGGCTTGTTCAGTGCACATAATTTCTACAGAGGGCTGCATCTTTCACGTGCTCATCCAGATAAAAGTATACATTCCATGTGCTGAGAAGCACCACTGAGGCCCAATAAGGCACACCATCTGTAATGATTTATTTTGTCTGTCTTTCTTAACTTATTCTTGCTGTCACAACACATCTGGGCTGATACAGAGGGCTCAATCTAAAAACTGGGTCAGCGCAATATTTTGTAGACCCAAAAACCATACTTTAGAAATATTTTAATGATTTTTTTTGTTCTAACATTGTAATGGAAAGAAAATCTGATAATTTATATGTATAATATGTAAAGTTAGTTTTACAAAAACTACTAGAATTTTTTTCTTTGTTGAATTTATTTAACTTATTTATTTTATGTTCATATTCAGCTTTTTATTGATCACAGATCTTATTTTCATACTTCCCTTGGCTGAACTAGTGGCATCACATGAGAATGCAAGTATGTTTTTAGCAGCAAATGCTGTAGAAAAATAAAGAATATATAGAAAACACTGAATGCTGTGGGCAGTAAAAGAAACAGCCACGTGCATGCTCCTCTGTGCAAAATTATATATAAAAAAAAAAAAAGTATGAAATAGATTCATTTGCCAGGGTTAAGGGAAAAAAAAAAAGTGGATTCTGAAACAGTGAATCCCCCTAAGTCTCTCTTCACTTTCTGCCTTCTTGAGGAGCACTGAAGGGCTTGCCAACAAGATGCTTTATTTAAGTTTACTATATTCCTGTTAGCCAGATGTCAGTAACAGGGTGAGTGGTGCCGTTATGTGGCATCGTACTGTTTTTCAGGTTTAAACATCCTCTTGTGGTCTGAAGTCTAAAAGCAAATCCTTATGAGCCTTAGTGTAGTTGCCTGATTCCTCAGGTGTGTGATAATTTCTGCTCTGGAGGCCTTTGGGTGTCGGCCAACAGTTTATACAAGGTGCTAGGTATTGAACTAAGTGGAGGGAGAAGTTTTGTTGTGCTTTTCCCAGCTCTCCACATCTGGCCACCCCACCTGTTACAAGAACTTATGGCTATCCATAAAAGCAGTCCACAATAAACAACAAAAATCCAATATGCTCTTTTAGAATGTGATCCTAGTACTTTTCAGTGACACTGACTGACTCCTGAACACTGGATTGTTCTCCTTACTTGCTAGTAAGGCAATTAATATGGAAATGACACAAGCATGCTCTGTGACTTCACCTACCAATTTAGCATGCCCAAATTAAAACCTCTTGAAGCAGAAGCTTTGCACATTTATTTGCTTTGTAATTTGTGCACTTGTTCTCCATCCTTGAGGTCAGTGAACAGGTTATGGTTCAAACCTCTGCAAATGAGGTTTCTCCCTCCCAGTGTTTCCATGAAGAGTTTCAGCAAAGCCTTTGTAAAGTTAAAGAACAGGTCATTATAGTAAACAGTAGACTTCAACACATTAATATAACATTTCTTTTTCCATAAATACTTAAAAGTCCTGGGTTTATGGCCTAATTGTTCCACTAAATTTTAAGGAAATCATTACCTTAAAGTCAGAAGTTCTCATGGAAATTCTTCATTCAAACTTATCAAAACAAGTAACTTGATTTTAAATGTCTGAAACAGAATTCTTTCAGTATCTATTTGAAGTCATAGATGCACCATTTGTTTTATATTAATATCTGCTTATTTCCACAACCTGCTCACTCACAAAGACCTGGTTGGATCAAGGCCACAGGACCCCCTACTATGCCAGTGTGCACACGAGAGTCACCTGGATGGCAATCCCATTAAAATCAGAGGTATTACTCAAATGACCACTCACATGCATACCTGTTTGCACAGTCAGGCCTCCAGCAGATGACTTCAGAAAAGAAAAAAGAGGGGAAAAAAAAAAAAAAAAAAAAAGAAAAGAAAAGCAATGGAAAGTACCATGATTCCTCAATTTCCTTTCTTTCCTTTATTCCCGTCCAGAGAGCCATAACTCCTAGTCATGTGTTAATAAGATACTGGGAAGTTTATTTCAATACTGTGCTTGGGTTTTGTAGATAAATATAGAAGAATTGCTCAGCAATGTGAAGGTATGCTTTCCATATGAAATCTTTGAACAGAGAAGAACCATGAGTTGTTAGACCTGAAACTGCACCATTTCATCTGAATTTTCAGATATCTGTATCTTAGCATTTTTTATGACAAAGGAATGGTTGTAATACATTTTCTATACTTATTTTTCCATTAAAGCAAGCGCTAACCATAGTTAACATTTTTAATTGTTCATATCTATACAATTATGGTCTAGTTTTCATGGAATCTATTTTCCCTTCAAGAAAAGAGTAATAACAATGTCAAAAGCTTCTTTTCCAGTATTTAAAGATCAGAATCAATTTTCTCTTCTGTTTCTGTCCTTACTAGGTATTCAGATATCTAGATGTACTGTACATATTAGTCTGGGTACCTTTACTAATATTCACAGTATTTAAGATTATAAATGCAATTTGTTGTTAAGTATGTTATTTTATTCTTGTGTAAATTGTTTTGTACAATCTTTAAAAATCTACAGTTTTGCATTTGTAGATATTAAAGGTAAGCAATTTATTTTGTGTTGTCCTGCATGTATATTTTTGCTGTAGATAAGTGTTGCTTAGTTTACTATTTCAGTACATTTCTGTTTAAATGAATAAGCTTACAAACTTTAATACAGTATATATTTTCAGAATATAAACTTTTATATTTCTGTGGTAGGTTAGGGTATGCGTTTTAGGCAATCTTTTTCACTACTATTAACTGTTCTTTTAATCTACAATATAATGGTTTTGTGCCAATAGTTTTTCATTAGAATAAAATGCTCTTTTAATGTTAGGGAGAAACAGACAGTTTTGGTTGGGGTTTGTTTTATTTTTATTTTTATTATTATTATTATTATTATTATTTTGCCAGCCTTTACAGTTTTAAATGTAATTTATAAATGTATTGCATTTGTGAATAAGCCTTACCATTAGGTACAAGAAATCTTTAAAGCTACATAATTGCTTATGTAGCACTAAGGACTTCCCCACATAATTGCTGTAAGAAAGTTAGCAAAACAGAGTACAGGGCCTTAAGTTTTTCTTGTGAAAAGGGTAATACGGGTTGTTTCATTTGAACAACATAGGTAGACTTGTCAGCATGGGCTTTGTTATATATAAACTGTGCATTTGTGCTCCCAGCCACAGTAGTTTAATCTCAGGCTTTGTGTGGCTGGGTCTATAAAAGTCAAATCTGGCTAAAGCCAGCACTCTTTAGGAGACACTAAAGAAGTTTACATAAGAGACTTATAGACAATCTTAATCATAGTACATTTGGGTACTTGGTATCCTGGATGTGTTATCTGTGTCTGCCCAATTAACCGTATGTTTTAAGCCATATTAAATCTCTTTACTGCTACTTTAAATACTACACTGAAAGTCATTCACTAGCTTGCTTCCTCACAGACAGGATTTCGATTTTTAGTGAATAAAAATATTATGCCTTCCATAAAAACAAAGGACCAAAGAATTGCATTATTCTAACAAAGCATTAGTTCCTTCACCAGTGAACTGCTTTGACATTTGTACTGAAGATCCAATAGTCTCTTTCTGCTACAAACACTGCATATTCTCATCCATGTCAAGTATAAGGGGAAAAGATGTATCCACAGACCTATTGGGAAAGGAGTGATGTTCAGCTAGGATGAATGTCTATTGGTAAGGCTTATTACCAAACCTCTGAGATGAAGCAAAGAACCAAAAATTCACAAATTATGTCAATGTAAATTTATTTTCAGAACTTGCACAAATAATTAATTGTAGAACTTGGCAAATTAGGCCCTTAAGTTATTTTATCTGAATGCCATGGAACAGACTAAAACAGTTTCTAATATTTGTAATGATGAGTACATATTATAATATTATAAGGGTACAGGCACCCCTATATCACAGTGTTGTAAATATTTTCTGAAACTGGTACAGTAATGAGGGACTTGTATCTTCTGATATATCAAATATTGACTGTCTAGATCAAATTGTACACAACTTATTTGTTGATGGTCCTGTAACTAGTGTATGGACACATTTCTGGGTGCCTTAGAAGTTGTATTTTTCATGTGTGTTAATATGCAGTATTTATACATTGTGAGAAGCTGCTTTGAATAAAAACATTGAAACTTCATTTCAATGCAGTGATTTTCAGTTTTGCATAACCAGAAGGAATGTGATGAGTAGTAGCCACAGAGCCTTGTATTATGTATGATAAAGCTATTCAAGGACTCTTGCCTTTAAAAAAAATCAGGCATAAAGCAGGCTTTTTAAAAGAGAAATTAAACTTAAAACCCTTTTTTTTCCCAAATGGCAAAAACCAGGACACTGAAAGACACTGAAGACACTTAAATAAGAACACTCTGGAATCATTTGTTATGATCCATCCCATTTATAATTTCATGATCAAACCCAAGAAATCCACTGCGAGCTGTCTCAAATGGACACCATCTTCACCATTTTCACTTCCACCATTTGGTGTGTGCACATCAACTTCAGCATTCTGCCCAGAACCAACTACTGCATACAGTATTTGAGCTCCACATGAGGAAATCAGATTTCAAAGTGCTGTTTGCAAGGGACACCACGACCAGCCCAGAACCCAGATTCAGAGTGAAGCTGTATTGCCCTGCAGTCCTTCTGCATGGTTATGGATGGCAGTCTTTCCATAGGGTCCCTTCTCTATTCAAGGTGATTATTTGGCTGTAGCATCTGTGAATGCTGTTTCCAATCATGTATCTCCCATAATTAGTAGATCAACTGTAAATTACATCTGCCTGGGGCAGAAAAGGAAGGACATTTTTACAGGGAGCCAGTATTACCCAAACCATCTGGTCTGAAAAAATGACCTCCGGTTGACTCAAAGGATAACAGTTCTGTTCTAGCAATTATATTGGTTCACTTAAAACTGACAGACACTGTTGGTAAAAACTGCAGTCAGCTATTTAGAGCAGAGGATTGAGCAATTTAGTCTTTCTTCACCATCAACAAATCCAATTATTTATTACAGTGACTCTTGTCAGGAATTAACTTCCCATAGCTTGCCCTGGACTGTAAGCAATGTGCACATGATGAACAGAGTATGACACCTTTCTTTTCTAACAATTTTTGTTGATATGTTTTGATAGTAACACAGATTGCCAACACTGGAGTTTTATTTTAAATACTCATTTGTAAAGGAAAGCAAGAAATATTTAAAGTTTTTAAATCCATCCAAATATTATAAGTCAAAATTTTTAAAGCAAGATACATGTTAGTCCTTGTTGCTGTAAATTAATATACCAACAAATTATATGGAAGAGGAACCCATTAAGTATATATAAAGAAGGTCTACAGATTTAAGCAGGCAAAAGGCTAGTCTATGAATTAGATGTAGAAAAGAACAAGCAGGCATTAATCCCACTTAAAATATAAAAAGTACCCAAACAAAGTCAAAACTCTGCATAAGCTAAGATATGTCATTTCTCATTTTGAGTTTTGAATGACAGAAACAAAATTGCATTTAGAAAGAACAAGAAAAGGTTCTGTAACAAACAAACAGCAAATAAAAGCACATCACAAAACCAGAAGGATGTAATTTTAGATACTGGGGAGCTTCAAGGCAAACCAAGTCTCAGAAGCTGTGCTAGGCAGCAGTTTGGTTGAGAAGGAAGAAGTCAGGGTGAAATTCTGTACCTATTAACTTCAGGAATTCACCTCTCTGATGCCTTATTTTTCATGAAGCCCCTTCAGAAGATCATAAAATTTAATAAAATGGAACCCAGCTGTTCATGATTCTGACATCCAACATCCTCAAACCCAAGCTACAGGTGTAGCATGGAGAGAGCTTCAAGTTACCCAGAAACCCAACAACACGACCTAGAATTCAAATAATTTGAATTGTGCTAGCACCACTTTGCTCTAATTTGTACATTTATACACTTTCTTTGGGTGAACAAAATCTGCTCCTTACAGATGAGTAATAAAAATAGAACTTTGTTGAAATCCAATGATTAAGTCCATCTAACTTGACACAACAGTTTTCACCTGGAACTATAGTAGAAAGAAGGGAAATTTTCATTTATCATTTTTAAGTTTATCATTTAATATGAAATTAATTAATTTACACAGAACATGGAGCAAAGACCAGAAATTCACAAGAAACAATGAGAGTTTCCACAAAGTTTGTACTACTAAAAGATCCAAGTTTCTACTATGCACTGGTTACAGAAGAATATATAATCTCCAGCTATATCTTATTAGAAAGCAACCCTGATTGGGCAACTGGTGGGAGGTGGTAGATTTTAATTATCCTAAAGACTGCAACAGTTTTTATCATGATGCAGCTTACAGAATGTCATCGCTATCAAATTCTTGGCTCAAAAATTGTCATGCTGCTAACGAGTCAGGAACAATCCTGGCCATTGCAAATTCACCTGTCCTTCAGCAAATTTCCATGCAATAAGCAAATATCCTCCTTTTAGGACAGGTCATTAACACCTGAGATTTGTATGTGAGAGATACTGTCAAGGCGACTTCATGTCCTATTCTTAGCAAAAAGGAAGTGTCATGACCCCCAAGGAAACCTTTCCTTTATCGCTTCTAGCACTGGTGTCACTATAAAAAAAGTCAGTGGGTCTAAGCCAAAACCTGCCAACATCAAGGGAGATCTTCCTACTGACTCAAGTTGCTTCTAGATCAGCCCAGTAGTGGACAGATACCACATCAAAATCCTTCACCATAATAGTACAGGGAATATCTTGCAGTTATCTTCTTTGAAAAACAATGTAGCACTGGTCAGAAAAGAATAATTACTATGGGAGGCAAGGCTCCATATCTTCAGACCAAAATTTAACAAGCAGTGTTTAAGAAATTCTGAATGAAAATCAACATTTTCAATTTTATCACTAACTTGTGTTAGTAGAAATACATATTCTGCTGTGTTTTAACCTTCCCCAATTCTTCAGTCATGTTTATTTACTGGGGTCGTGGATGACTATATAACATCTATGAAACTTATTTTATACATTGGCCATAGACAGAAATATGTTGGTGAACAACTATATTGAGAAAAGTTACAATGCTTTTTGCAACTAACCATCATGTGTGAACCAGGCTGATGAGCTGCCACTGCCTCCTAAGATGTTAGCTAAAAAAGCTGAATCCAACATTTGAGTTTCTGTAATGAAAAATTATTTAAACACTAAGCATCAATCTCAACTTGTTAGGATTAAGTTAATTACTGTAATCTAGAAGCAAGTTATCACAGTCATCCAGAAACTTGTTTCTGATGTGACTGTAAATAAATGCTACAATTTCTATCACTCCAAAAAGATCAGCACTTCCATATTGCTGTCCTTCCAGCTTTCTGGTTAGTGATTACACACGCTGCCTACCATGCTCTAGGGCATTCACTTTCTACAAGAGGTTCATTAAATGGATCAAGGCATTCACATAAAACTCTTCCCATGCCTAATTATTCAAGATCAGCACTATCTTAGCCTCTCACTTGTTTATTTTGTATGCAGCTGCAGCGAGGTTTTTGTCAGAGACTCAGACTCCAGCAAACAATTCCCTCCAAGTCCACTTTTTGCCCATTAGGCTCATAATGAGCAACAACTCCAAACTTCTGCCAGCCGAGCTGCCAAGGGATTCCCTGCTGTTCCAGGGGTAAAGGTCAGATGAGCACAGCTTTGCTGATCTGCAGCAGCATGCCTGCTGGTTGGAGTGTGGGGTATGGAGCTGACAATTGCTTGACCCTCATCCTCCCTTTATTTCTGAAAGCAAGCCTTAATAATATCAGTGGTCCACCAGCCCTCTGTGGGTTTTCCTGCCATAATGACCCTTCATCACTCCTTTGCACAGGGCTGCTCCCAGGAATGACATCTGAAGCAATATACGTTGTTAACTATAAAGCAACCTGGAAATTCTTTATGCCAGTGACACAGCCCATCTGAAAAAAGCAATGATGATAATACCCAGACCACCCCCAGCACCACACTGTGCCTAACTTAAGCAGACCAGAAAAACAGGACATTATAGTTTTCATGCATTTGCATGTAATAGGATAAAACAAATAGACTTTTTTTCCTGGATGCTAATGAAATACCAAACCGCATTACACCTCATAGGATTCATCTTCCATACATGGCTGTAACTAGGTAGAACACAAAGACACTGTCCCTCTCTAAATATTGTTTCTTAAATAGATCCCCTTTTGCTAAAACTCTATTGAAAGATTAAACTGAGCTTTAGAGACGTAGGCTGGGATGTAGCTGCTTTGGGAGGCTAAAACTTTTCCTGACCGCTTCAAATACGAGAAAATCCAAGAGCGTCGCGATTTGATTCCAGCACTTGGTAAACACACAGCACAACTCTACCAGGGCTGGGTGCCAACAAAATGGTGAGTCAGCAGGCAGGGGAGGGAATCAAGTGTCAAGAATGCATTTAACCCTCACTCCAGAGAACACAGTTTGTATGAACAGAATGAAAACGCTCCATAAAAAGGGGGGAAAAGAATACTGGATTTTTTTTCTGCAGTAGTACAGGAAACCATCTCAATTCTCCTCCAACTTAAAGAAGCTCTCAAGTTTTAAATGAAGAGAAATGCTTAAGGAAACAGCTGTCAGCAAGCTGATGAGTAACGGGTTCATGAGCACATATGATTGTCCTGTGACCTAGGATAGGTCCTATGATCCTTACTCTGACAAAAATCCCACTGATAAACCTGGCAAGGCTGAGTGCAGAAGGGTTTCATGAGAGCATTATAATCCGCAGTACTAAATGCTTGCACGGATATGAAAAGCAGTGCATTTTCCTAATGAAAACACAGTTCAAATGATCTGTCATATTCCCAAAGGAGTATCCATGCATGCTACTTAAATTCACAGTGTTCTTGCGGAGTGTTTGATGAAATAATGAGATTTCTTATATAATTTTAGAATTAATCCCTCTTAAGAAATTCCCTACTGAAGCATCACTTTGCATGATCACCCGAGATATTCTATTCAGGATAGTAGAAAAGGATAAAAAGATTGAGGATTAAAAAAGTAAAAAAGATTTGAAAGAGGACCCAATCTTCTACCTGAAAATTTGAACATTCATTTACAAGGTAGTTAAACACTGCCAAACCAGAATGGCAGCATTTTATACCTACTTTCTTACTCAGTCTTCACAGGTGTAAATAACCACATTGGACACCTGTGGAGGAGGGGAGAGGGGAGGAAAAAAGAGTCCAGTTATTACCCTCACATTGTTAGTTAAGGGTAATTATAGACTAGCTGTAAATTTACAGCTTACCCCCACTAATGAGCAGATAGAGCTTCCAGTTAGAGGCTGAGAAGAGCAAACTCTGCCATACCTCATGCTGCTCAATCCCACAAACACCTACACAAATTAATAATTTTTTTACACTGAACTCCATGGCCTGAGCTCTCTTCTATGGGAACTATAGTCACTAACAGCCTTTTAATGTCATGGTTTGTCCTGCCCTGGATTAAGCCTAGGCTGTGCAAATACGGAGAAAAGAATTAGTTTGTACAGATATTATGTATGACCAGAATGGAAATACTCCTTGTTAGTTTCATACACAGATCTATGAAATAATTTTTCTCCCACCTAACAGGCCTCATAAAGCCTAAACCCCAAGTTTAGACAATAGCATTAAGAGACAAGCCCTGCCTAGAGCATGCTGCTAGAGCCGTTGAGAAGACTTTTTACCCCTGCTGTCTTTCTGTCAGATGTTAGTAACTGTAGTAGGAGTTGCAGATTAGACAGCTGCATCTGCACAAAGAAGATAAAAGTGTGCTGGCTATGAGCTCAAATGGATGACGCCAATCTAGGACACTTGAAAGATGGCAACCTCCCAGAGGAACACAACACCAAGAAGAGGTTTTCTCTTCCAACATCATATACCCCTTCACCATGACCTCATGGACTGGAAATACAGAATTATGACCAAAGAATAACTTCCATGAGAAACCAGTGTCACTTACTGTGAAGGATTCTGTCATGGCTCGCGCTTGGCGTACACAAGTGTGAGAGCAGAATCAAGTCCTACAGAACTTTAGCTTTAAAAATAAACTCCCCATGCATGCTGATAAATTCCTCCATCTGAAATTCACAAAGAAAGATTGTCAGCTTGCAATATTAAGCTTGCAGTTTATGTGAGGAAATCATTATAAATCTATCCTGTATGCAGAAAGCTCTAAGTAATCTCCCATCATGATCCTAGTACTAATTCTCAGAAATTCTGCAGAGCTCCAGAACTCTCTAGAACATATTTCATATACCCAGAACACCTCCATCAAAAACTGTCACAAAAAAAATTAAATTGCCAGTTACAAACAGAAGATTATTTGGCCATTCTTGTAATGGCAATACCCAAACATTTTTGGTCTTCCATGAAAACATAACCAGGCAATGTTAACATCTACAGGTTATACAAGTACAACACTGCTTGCAACACACTGAACAAATCAGAAAATTAAGAGACCAAATGAAGTGAAACATACAGTGGCACTGAGAGGAAGGCAATTGTTACTTTAGTAGCAGAAAAATCCAAACACATTAGAACGCAGTGTCTTGCTGGATGTAGACTCCTCACCAAGACAAGAATGTGAATTATTGTTGAGAATTTTTTATATAGTCTCTGTAATTTTTATGCAGAAAGCATAAGGAAAGATTGTTTTGAATAATCTCGGATACTCAGCACTAAATAAGTGGCTCACTTTCAAGAAAAAACATTCCACAGAATGTCAGATACTCCTTCAAATGGGGAGTTACATTTCATCGGATGGATGCTTAAGTGGAAATAAGTCTCAGGGTGGGGACGATGTTCAGCAATAGTTGTTAATTAAGTAGGAAAGTACTAACTAACTAATTTAATCATTTAATCAGGTTGCATTTAAATAGTTCTGTAATGATCTGTAATTACTAAAAAAAGAAAAAAGTGTAAAAAACCGTTCTGCAATAGAGTGCATTCAGTTTTCATACACTGTGCAAATCCATTTAAAACAGAAAGGATTCCAATGTCCACTGTGCAGTGGCCAGCATGCAGGCAAGCTATGAAACTTACCCTCTACGTCACAGAGGAGCTTTTATTTAAAACCACACCTTCATTTTCTCAAAAAGGAGCTACAGAAGTTAAAATAAAATAATTTTTTAAAAATTTTAAATGGGAAATGTCCAAACCACTGAAAAAGACTACTGTAAATGCAAAGACACACTACTGTAAATGGATTTAAACTACACCATTTAAAAAAATCATATTCTTAACATATAGAGTAAAAAATAACACACAGTATCAGCGAGGCCAGCAGCTCTTCCTCACAGTCATAGTGAAAAAAAAAAGGGTTAGGCATTCAATTCAAGAGTCAGCTTGGTGGAAGAGGCACCCAAGTGTTTTGTTGTGGCTAAGTGTGGTGAGAGAGGTGTAATTCTGTGTGTGTGAGCAAAAAGTGCAGTAGGCAAACAAAATGCAGCACAGACAGGATGAATTTCAACCAAAAGAAAACACAAATATTTAAAACTGAAAAATGTGGCAATGAAGATAAAGGCTCAGGGGAAAAAAGCATAAGGATGGAGTTGAAATGCAGTCCCACAAAACTGCCATTATAGCAGAAATTAAATAAAATGTACTGGAGAGAAAAATGTTCATAACTTCGTATATATAATTTATCTTATCTTTAGAAGTTAACCAACACAACCAAGTACAGATAAATTTTGACTTTCTAACAGCTCCTCTTATGGCTGACAAAACTTCTCTACTTGAGAAATAAGCTAGGTAAGTAGCTGACAGTCTAACATGTCCCAAAGTTACTCACAGAATTTTTATACTCTTTCTATACCTCAGAAATAGGCACTGTTGTCGTTCAGACTGATTAACAAAAGGCTGTTGGATGGACACCAGTTCCAGAAAAGGTATTCTTTGTTCTTAATTCAAATCTAAGTAACAATCATATATTTGATGATAGTTGACAGATAATAATTTTGAAAATTTTTTCCTCTATATTACCTATAGATTTCCTGAGGCTGTAGATCCACTTGTTTTTAAGACAACCTGAGGAATGACATCACAGAAGTAACAGGGCTCTTCCAAGTCAAAAAAACCAGAGCATCTTCTCATGCAATTTTTTCAAAATTTGCATCAGTGGAAATTAGGTACCAAATTTACATAGCTGCTTTTTAGAACCTGTCTTTTGTGTCTTCACTGACAAGCTTTCTCTCAGTGTTTAGGCAAAATCTTTGTTCACTTCAAGTTATGCCAATGATCCCTATTAAAACACACAGTGCCTGACTCCAGCATGCCCACTGAGGTACCATTTTGAGCATGTGCTCAGTAATGCAGCTTTCAGTCATTTTCTTAACATCTGTAAACACCCTATGCTTAAAAGCATTTTTTTTTTAAATCAGCCCTTCATATCACCTTATGGAACAGAGGTAGGCTGAGATATTAGATCTGTAGAGGCCTGGATTATTTTTGCCTGTGTATTATCTGCGTATCATCTACAAAAACACTAAATCACAGTTTTGGTTTTTTCACTGAAGGACCCAACCACAGGTTATGCACATGAAAATAACCAGCTTTTTTGGAACAGGAGGAAGGTCTTGTTCATCTGACAAGAACAGTACATTTTTTTAGAGATTCAAATCTTACCACTAGAAATATAGGTCATCTTCAACTGATATAAAAAGAATTATAACCAACCAAGAACAAAAAGCCAAACCCACAAGCTGGGGTGAGGTTCTCACCCTGTAAGTCAATTAATGCTCTGAAATGTTCTCATTTCTATTCTGCAAGACCTCCCAATTTTCACTCTGTAAAACCTGTGCTTTGAACATTAAAGAAGATGACATTTATATTATGGGAATATGATTTGCTGCAGGTTAATGTTCTACTTTGTGAACAGATTATCAAGAAAGAATCTTCCCTTGTCATATAAGCCGTTTTTTTTCCTTTTGATTCAGCAAGCTGATCTCACCATGTAACTGAGTCATCAAGGAGACTGCTGAGCAGCAGCAGCAACCAAGAAATAGAGATTACATTTCATCTGGTGCTGCTCAATTCTGCACTTTGCTTTTGTTCAAACCCACTTGTACTTGGTCACCACACTCCCTTCAGCACTCTCCTCGTGAAAAATGCACAGCAGTTTGTTTTCCAGAGCCTGTGATGATCCACAAAGTGACACTGCTGAAGCAGGACATGAACTTCATTCCCACCCTCCCAGACAAGTGTCCTAGCCAGTAAATCACAGCAATATGCCTGCTCTCTCTCAGTTTCCTACCGAACATTCAACTGCACTTTGAAAAACAGGAGAGTTTCAATGGGAGGCACTGAGAAATCCCTCCTTCAGTTCTAAGCATCCTGTTTATCAGTTGGGATCTACTTCAGGGTGTTGCAAGAGGTTGATTCAAATCCATGAAGTCAATCAGGGCATTATAACTACATCTCTCACATTCCATATGCTGGAAAAAAAGCTGTGGTACTGGACAGAAGCAGACAGTATCTTTTCGTTGGCCTTCCTCAGTTTTCTTGAGCTTTCCTGCCTGGTTATGGATCCACTGTTTCAACTCATTTAGAAACCTCAGCATCTAACTTGCTGTGGATCATTTAAACCTTAAGATTCAGGCATTGCAATGATGGCCAAAGCAAATGTACATCAACTATGTGTAGATTCAGTCCACAGTCTCACAGAAACTCTCCAAGTTTCGCAGAAGAAAGCTTTGATTTGAGGGGTTGTTGCAAGACAGGCCCCTAGAATCCAGAAGTTCATTTTCTGCAGAATTCTATGTTCTATTTTTAGGAGAATTATGTCTTCCTTTATTTCATATGGTATTATCTATCCACTGCTTAACAACAAAGGAGGATGTTACATGTCATGCAGCAGTGTAATTTAAATTCAAGGAACTTTCCCAGACTGATTAGTAAATAACACTGAGTCATGTAACAAAAACAAAACCAAAACAGCAGGAGCATTATGATGCTGCATTGTCACTACAAACTGACAAAAGAATAACATGTGTGGACATGGTCAGAGATCAGATACAGTACTCATACATATATAATACAGCCAAGCATAAAGGAAAACTTCTCTCACTTAAAAATTTATAAAACTGAACACTGAGTGCACAAATTCACTCGTTGCAATGTGGCAGCAAGTCAGTAACACTTGGATCAGTAACACCCAGTTCTGCTTCCCTTCTCTTTTCCTTTCCGAGTCTTTGATGTTGGTATTAGAACAGAGATGAGATTCTGAACCCAGATTTGGTTCAGTTGCCAAGATGCTGTGGTAGCACAAAGACTGTCCCAGAAGGAGCAAAATTCACCATCAGAAATGCAGAACTATAAATACACATACATAGAAATTTAATATTGAACTTGCCATACTAAAATCAATAAGAGATTTTTCATCAACTTGGATGGAAATAGGATCAAGCCCAGAGATGGGAAATATGCTGGGCTTGTTCATCAGACTATACCTAGTCTTTTCACTGTCTCATTTACTACAGTCCCCACATTAGAGGGAAGTCTTCAGGATCAATATGAAGCAGAAAGAGACACAGTAAGTTTGTATGAGATTTAAAAATGGGTTCTGAGGCCAAGGATTGAGATACAATGAGGCAAAAGACAAGTAGTCTGAAGCACAGGTTAGCAGCTGTTATCAGTCGTTACAACTCAGGAGAACTGTGAAACAACTTCAAGAATACAGGGCTTAGAAACAAGTAGGGCACACACAAAAAATGAGGAAGTTGAAAATGGAGCTCTACTTCAAGAAAAGAGGATGGCTGTGTGTGGGTTCTTCTTTTTTTTAATGAAGGCAACTAGAGGAATAAAATGTCTCTCCCAAAATCAAGAGGAATTAACTGGAATTACTCAATGCATTTATGGATTTGTTGTCAGACTACATAGTGAAAGGTATTAGAATCATATAATCACAGAACTGTTTTGATTGGAAAAGACCTTAATCAAATCAAATCTAACCGTGAAAACAGATTAGATAAGAGGGGGTTTAGTGATTTGAAGAGAAGTAGTAACTACCCTAAACATTGACAGAGTAATGCACTCATTAATTTATACAACATTTCGTTGTCCATAAACAGTTGTTGAAATAACAAATGCCAGAATACTGAGAACTGATTCTAAGAGTGCATGATGATATCAATGAGCAAACGAGCAGTCAGTGGGTACCACAATTCACTCTCAAGTTCATTGTTATGAACAAAATTTTATTCAAAAAATAAAAAGCTACTTCCACTGTGACCAATAGCAAGACAAATAAATGAGGGACTTGGCAGCCAAAGAGGCTGTTCTCTCTCAAGAGAAGGGTTGTCTCCCCATCTCTCCTCAATGGCCCCTTCTAAAAACACTAGAAGTAATTTTAAGACCCCAAGGAATGACAGAATTGAAATTATTTGTATGGGTGGAAGATTAAGAGGTTTTTGTATATGACCAGTCATTTACCAGAAAAATACCAGATGCTCTATTGCACTGTTTAATCATATTTATGATAAGTTTATATTTTCCTCAAACTAAACTCCAGCCAATACAGCTGAACCCAGGCACACCACAGCAGATTGAATTTGCTTTCCCATCTTTGCAATATCAGTTTGTTGCAGTCTACTATTTGCTTTTCTTGTGGTCATATGTGTGTTTCTAAGTGAATCAGAACATTCAAATCATTCAAATGAATCAGTTCATACTTCAAGTGGAGTTCAAACCAATTCAATCAGCCAGCTTATAGAGAAATCAAGTGAGCAGGTTAAGGTGGCAACTTTAGCTATACAAAAAATATCACATATACCAACCAGTCAGCCACACGAGATAAACACAAATTTCCAGCTTCACAGTTAAGTAAATGTGAAATAAAGTGACCAAGAAATTATTCACTGAACAATTATATTTTTTAGTAAGTAATACATACTGCATAAATGGTGTAAAAAAATCCCCCTTTAGAGAGGGTATAACCCTCTATGGACTGAGACCAGTGATAAAACACCTGCACAGGTCAGGATTACAGACTTGGACCTCCTAGTGAGAACTTTGACTCTAACTTGCACTGAATCAGCAAATATCAGTCACGTAATTTCTACAGGAAATCTACCAAAGATATACAGCAATAAAAAAATTAGAAATATAAATAAGTCCCAGAAGTCCCTTACTGTAAAGTCAGATACTATTTGTGGATGGTGGGTAAACCTCAGCATTTAGCTCCAGTCTAAGGCAGATAGTTGCAAGGGAGTACAAATCTCCAGCTGGGCACAACTCCAATTTTATATTAATAAACTGGCTCTTTTTTTTGTAAACAGAATCAATATCCTGTTTAAAATTTATTCACAGAAGAGCAGGAAATTAGAAAATATTAGTATTAGATTAATCAAGCTTCTGTTCATGAAATATTGTAATGGTTATGGATACATTTCTTTTTGGTTTTTTCAATGTATATACATTTGCACATTGAAAACATTACCCTAAATATATGAACTATGTGCTCATCTGAGATATACTAAGGCTGCATATTTTCTTCTTATCAATGGTAATTCTATTAACCCTAAATTAGGGTAATTTCTACTTTCAGAGATTATTAATTTAAAACATTATATAATTTTTTCAGGTTTAATCATACAGAATAAGCTTATTTTCGCTCCTTAGGATTTATCAACAATATTGATTTTGTCTCCAAAAGTAAGGAGAAAAAGGAAAAAAAGTATATGGGGAAGGAGAAATTTCTTAAAACACTTTATTACTGGCATACCAAGTCCCCATGTCCCTGTCAAGAAACTTCAGAGAACCAAATGACATCAGTTACATCACTGAAGGCATTCCAAACCATGGCTTGCATTTTTCCATAGCTAAGGAATTTCTAAGCTCTCTACAGTTCTTCTTTTGCAGAAGTGTAAAACAGGTCTCAGTTCAGAGGAAATGTATCCAAGAGAGGCCTCCCTGGGGAAGGAGCAATGAAAGCAGGGACAAGAAGGAAGGCCACAAGAGTGAAAAGGGGTGAAGTTTTGGGGAACAAAGTGTTCAAAGATATCAGTAATGTGGTTTGGCTTGTGACCTTAATGAATATTAAAAACGCTGAGGTTATTTTATGGTCGGAATGTAGATAAGAAGCATGGACAGAAGAGTGGAAAAGAAAGATTTTGCAGCCTTTCTCAAAATCTGGAGTTGTACAAAATCATCTTCTAAGATTAGAAAAAAAAATCTTCTGAAAAGAAATTAGTTTATAAACCAGGCTTACTTACTGTGCAAGTCTAAATTTAACTATAGCACATATTACCAAACACAGTTTAAAATACATCACACCCGGTGAAGGTTACTTTTAGAAAAAACTACTCTATCTAGACTGTCATTCTAAACTCAAAACTTTGCCTCCTTGCTGTATCAAGCTATTTTAACTCGTGAACTGAAGAGCTTCAGTTTTTTTGGTATGACCTGTGTGGGAATTTACAGAATACACCTGAAAATATCAACAGCATAAATTAAACTTGAATATCTTGAGAATCTCTTGCAAGACTGAAGTGCCATTTTATTTACTGAGCCTTTTCCCTTTTGTGTTTGCACATTCATGAACAGTAACTTTTTATGAGGTCTGCTGGAATCCCAATGTGAGAGTTCACAGTGATGCCTCTGAAGCAACAAGCAAACCTTTTTAACTGTGAGTGTGCCAGATTAGCTGTGAACCTCCCATCTACTGCTAATGGTCCCTAACTTTGGGTTTCACAAACTGGTGAGTGGGAGACAGATATGACAGTTCATTCAATTACTCATTCATCCCAATATACACTTGGTCTTTTATTACAACACATTAAATTCACATGGAGAAAAGAAAGTAAAGCTATTAACAGACTTCAACATTTCTACCCTTCCAGTAAATTATCTCAGCAACTTCAAATCATCCCTCTTCTCTCTGTTAGCTTTAGAGGTTCAGGTGTTCATACCATCAAAACTGTACATGTGTCTTCTAAACCAGGCACACAAATTCCTGAGTTGTAGTTCACAGCTCTCAGCTTACACACACAAGCAGAAATACCCACAAATTAAATGTAAGCACTACAGATTCTTGACAGCACTTGCACATTTTGCAAGTGCACAATTAAAGACAATTTATAAAAGAAAAGGGGCACACAAACTACAGAGTATCTGCTGACTGTACTGTAAATGAAACCACAGATCATGGACAAGGTTCTTTCCTACTGTGCTCTTTTATAAGTGTTTTGAAATAAGCACTTCTTGTTTAATACACCTTACATTGGGATGCCCTGTGGACAGTTGTAGAAAGTCCGTAGTGCCACAATATACTCAGTATATTAACTTCTATAAGAATATTTTTATTTTCTCTTGTTATATCTGTCAGCAATAATTGCCAAATGACATTTGTATGGAAAAACTGTCTCCTGTGTCACTGAGTAAGGCTTGAATACAGCTGTTCCATCAACACTATATAGTGGTCACAGATACACTGTATTTTTTTCCTACAGTCACAACGTACAGTAAAACCTCTGAATGCATAGGGAACTTGCTGCTAAGTAATAAAATGGATGCATGGTTACTCATTGAAGATAGTAGAGCAATATAGGTATAGTCAGACCTTAAACTAAACTGTCTTATTTTATACAAATATTCAGAGTCAACATGATAACATGGTTTATGTATGAGAGTCTATGTGCCTCACCAT
Organism: Calypte anna; assembly: GCF_003957555.1. NCBI lineage: Eukaryota > Metazoa > Chordata > Aves > Apodiformes > Trochilidae > Calypte > Calypte anna. Next base: position 15,343,707 of record NC_044257.1, read on the forward strand.
ATAGCCACACAGACTTGGCAGTGAACACTGGATTTTTCTCAGCTTGAAAAAAAATTCAAACTTGTCTTCCACACTCTCAGTTTCGAGGACCTTTGTTTGAGCAGTTAAATTTTCTTGTTCCAGGTCCAGCCGCTAGATTGAGATACGATCTCCCAGAGCAAGCCTCTCTTTTAGAGAAGTTTTATCACAAAAAAGAAGTAAGGAGTCACACAAGGTTACTCTGATTTCATTTAGGAATGGTACTCAGCCTGATTATTTGCTTTATACTTTAGGTCAACAAATCATTACACATGAAGCCTAGCAAAGCCTCTCACAAAGTCATGCTTGGGTATTGCATGGCAGCAGCTCAGTAAGCTATAGCTCTGCTACAGAAATCCTCCTTGCAGCCCCACCAAGGTAAAGCCTTGCACAGCAGCTCTGCTTTTAGTTGATAATGTCTTTGCCAGACTTTCAGCATTCGTGCCAGTATTCTGTCTCAATGGAGGAGAACAGCAGATAAATACGGAAGAGAACGAAAACACATTTGGCAGGATAAGACTTTGCAGAGAGAAGGAAAGAACTTGGGAAGTGCTATGCAAAGTGCCAGTGGAATTAGTATTTGGGGGAAAAATCCCATACATTCTGTAATATCACATAGCCCTAGATTATATAATTCTATGTTATTCTTTTCCACTGTCTCTGTTGCTCGGGATGCTGAGTGTATGTACCACGTGGTGGCTAAAAAAAAAAATAAAACAGGTCCTAGGTGCCTCAGTAGAGGCAACCAGCATTAGTATAAACTGTCGTTCATTTTCCTTTGCTATAATATATTATTAGTAAAATGGGGATAGTTCTCACACATCTCTCAGACTCTTTTGAAAAAAACTTATTATTGCAGAACACACATTGTACAAGAGAGCCCCTGAAGTTATCAATCTGGTCTACATGTCTGAGTGAATGTTGTGCATAAGTCACCTGAAAAATCAGAAAGGAACAAAACACCAAACTGCTGTCCATGTTCTAGAAATTGCTACCTTTCTAGCAAATCTGACAGTGTGCTTTCAGCAATTTGCATAAAGCATTTACAGAGGGGATACCATACTCAACATTAAACTCATCTGAAATATAAACCTACAATACACTGCAAACTAGCAATCAAAGTTTCAGCCTTTTGATGGAGTCATACACATACTGAATTCACTTACTTTCTGAACACACAGAAAATTGGTTGCACAGTATTTTACACAGCAGATCTTCCTCAGTGACACCACTTCTCTTCACAGAGCTTATTTTACTATTTCTATCACTCTTCTATATGTGGAGCAAGTACTACAGATGACTTCTTGCTGTTAGAGAAGAAATTCACCATGAAGAAGCACTAAAACCTCCCCAGTTAACTTGGTCCTTTCAAACTCTAAGTACTTCAGAAAACTCACACACTACAAGGTAAGCATGCATTTATTGTTGAAAGCCCTTGCTTCCTTACTACAGGCTCTGTACACGGGTATTACCAGCATCTGCAAGAAGAGTTTTTGCTGCTGGTGAAAGGAGGAGGAAGCAACACAATGGAGAACAGGAAAAGTATGTGCACTGCTTAGGTACATTAAAAATAGCTGTGAATACACATATTTGTGTGCAAAGATTACTGTAATCCTGAAAAAGCCTGAAACTACAGATAAAATGAATATATTTTTTTAGCCTCCTTAGTCCTCATGTAATACAAGGTTTTTGCTTTCTCTTTCTGATATGTCCTAAAGCTTCCTGAATTCTGATCTCATGGTCTTTTTGCCAGTACTTAGAATTAATCCAAAGTTTCTTGTTACAGTCAGTTTCACTTCATCAGATCTATTAGGAAGCACCTGTACTCAAACAGTTCTGAGAGTTCTGAGAAGAACTGGAGCTCTTTGTAGCACTCCCAAGACCACAAACACAGCTCCATTTACATATTTCTGTTTCACTTATTCTGTTATTTACTTTTTACCTCAGAGTTTGAGAGGTGGGATAGACAAGAAGACATTTCAGAAGGTTGTTTATTTTAGAGTAACATCTATTCTTGGTCAAAACATTGTTATACAATGATAGCCAAAGCACATCATATTAGGAAAAAAAAAATCACTAACCCAGTTTCTTGTTTCTTACTGATCTGTTAGAAAATAAACTAGATTTTTACCAGTATGTATCATCTGCCAAGAACAACACTCATATATCCAAGCACATTGACACTCAATATCCTCTTACAGGTGTGAGTGAACACAGCAGGAAGCTGAGATCACATCAATTTCTCAAATTAGGTTTCTCAGTTTCAAAACCAATAGATGAACCCAGCTAAGATTTTTGTAATTTTCAGGGCATGAACAAAGCATGAAGCTCAAATACAATGCTTGGATTGGCTAATCTTCCTCTCACAAACTGCTCAAATAACATTTTTATAGTTCTATTTTTTTAAATGAAGGTATTTATGAGTTTTTTAGTTATCAAGGCTGAAATAAAGATAGACAAAACTATTTATGGCATCAAATACTGAAAGGAATTTTATTCAGAACAAGACCCCCAAGATGTACATTTTATACCATGATCTACTACCATCAAGGGAGCTGGGATATCCATGGAGAATCTTGCTCATTATATATATGCACTGAAATGGTTTTTTCCCTTGGTCATGATACAAATATAAAGTCTAGGATGTTTTCATTTTCAAAGTCTTCAAGTTGCACTATGCTATGGAAGGAACCGAAATTACAAAGCTAAAAAAACCTGAAACTACAAAAAAAAAAAAAAAAAAAAAAAGCAGCCAGATGAAATAGTGTGGCTAATTTGAGCACATGAAGCTGATTTTTTATCATATTTCAGTAACATTTCTAATCTCCCATCATAAAATATCGGCCAGCTCTCTGAAAGGCTAAATAACCAACTTCAGCTGCTATGAGCTGCACAAAAGACTCAGCTTCAGTAAGTCTTGCCCTTGCTTCCATAATTCTTAATACATCAGTTTCTGTTGGTCTAGATAATTATTCACCCAGGCTTTCATTTCCAACCTCTTTGCTGTTGCCATTTTACAGCATTTTCTGAAAAAGAAAACCAAGAACAAAACAACAACAAAGAGGACGATGAAGATTAAGACCTAAGAAAATCTGTCATGTTTTTTAACCTGCCTTACATCTGTTTTATGTTGTGTGTACTGAACTCTTGCAGTCAGTTTTCCTAATAAAAATTTTCATAACAAGTGTGCTACTGATTTGCCTTCTAACAGGATCAAGAATTCGGTGTCTAAGAAGTACACCCAAGACAGCCACAGCCCATGCTGCATAAAGGAACCTGCTTCATTTATTGTTGTTTAAGGACATGCCTTCCAAGCTTTAAAAATGAAGCAGGTTCACTCTGCATGAAATGTCAGAGGGCTGATGGAGGTACCCAGACAGCTGTCCAACAACTGCCACTCCTTACAGAGGCAAACAGTAGCTTCACTCAGCCTCTGGCTGAATGGAGAGGCTTACCAGTCATTTATACCCAAGTTTTCTCCAAAACATCATGTGGAAGGACTGGAGGAAAAGAAGCAAGAACTCATGCTTTGTTATAATTTGAATTCATCTTTCCTGTTAAAACAATGCTATGGATTCTCAATTGATGCCTGATTAAGAATTAAGGACACCAGACTGGCAATACCACAAAACAGTCTCTGCCACCAGTTCTTCAGTAGTCTGGTAATAGATTGGAAGAGAAGGAGGGTGGGGCTATACCTGAAGAAATCAGTCTTTCAACTAATGGGAAAAAAGAAAATAAAGAGCAATATATTCTCAGAATTCTTAGAATTTTCTTACAGCTATGAAGTAAACCCTCTGCCAGTTTTTTTAACTAACAGTGTGTTCAAGTATATTTTTCTGACATGTCATAGCAAAATTTCCTTGTGCTCTGTGTTCCAATAAACTAAAATATTGTACCTGCCAAATAAGAATGGGCAAGAAACAATATGATATAAGAAATTAACGGGTAGAGCTTTCAGCACCAAATGGATATCTAGGGGTTTTGAATAAAGTCATCTATTTATTTTACTGAATTCTTAGTTCAGCTCTGCAGAGAGAAGAAACTAAAGGCTGTGGACAAACATGCAACTTGCAAATAGCTGTGTTGGTGGAAAGGGTTTATCCCCAGATGTTCATCACCTATTCAGCTGTAGAGGTAACAGCCCCTTCAGAGGAGCTCCCAGCTGTTCACTTTGACTGGTACCAAAACCACTTTAGCCAAAACAAAGTACATCAGCATAGACCTGCTTCTTTGTACTGTTTGGAAAATTTAGACCATGAAATCTGCCAAGGCATCCCTTGCCCTCCCCCCTCCCATTCACTCTCCCTCATGCAAGCAGCAGCACTTAACTGATCCCTTTAGGCATCACAGGATGCTAAATAGAGAAATAATGACTTTTCATTGAACAGGGGGAAAACCGGGGGAGCTAGGAGAGCAGCAAGCCCCTCTTTAGCTGCAGTCTTGGTGGATCCTGGATTAAAGTAACCAGGAAGCCATGGCTTTATCTTCCATATATGTGGGAGAGAGAGAAGGAAGGTTAAATTATTTTACTTGATGAGAAACATTATGTTTCTTCTTCAATGGGTAGAGAAGTAATGGTTCAGAAAAGAGTAAACTAATTATACTGCAAGACAGTTTTAAACTACCTGAGGTCTTCCTTTCCTTTAGGATCAAGGTCTCCTGATCTCTTGATGAGAAAATCTTTTACTGTGTAACCATTTAGAAAGACTATCAAATTGTTTTATTTTACATTTTCCAAGCCTGAAACACCAGAATGAATAATTACAAGAGTGCTCACCATTGCTATTAATTTTAGAGCCCTCTAGAGCAAGCTGTTTAATTCTTGTCTTCAAGACTAAAAACTATTTTTCCTTCTTGAGAAGCAGTTCAGAGAATGGCATGGGTTTGATCAAGAAAGATTTGAAATAAAGAATAAAAAGAATCTTTCATCATGGGAAATGCTAGGAATATCCTCCATCCACCTCTTTTTTCTGTCTTTGAGGAAGACAGATCACTAAAAGTTTAGACATATAAAAAATAACAGCAGCATCAATTTTGAGGCAATGTATATTTCAGCAGACAGCACATCAGTCAGTTTGGTTAACACAACCTGAGAAATGATGTTTTAACTTTTACTATTGCTTCTGTCAGTGTAGAAAAGATGTAGTTTCTCTGCTTTGGAGTACAAAAAATACTACTGTGATTTTCAAAATTATAACTTATTGCTTATGCATATGAAAACTACAGTATTTGTCCTGCATTTAATTTTATGTCTGCGTTTCCAGTGTTTGCTTTGTTAAAGAGCAGAAACAAAACAAAATAAACCAAACAAAAAACAAAAACAAAAATAAAAAACCTGTGAGAGTGCATTTGTGTTTGCAAGAGCGTGTTTTGAGGAAAAAACCCAACAAAAATAAGGTAGAACTGCTGCATAATTTAGGAAGCACTATAATATAAAACTAAATACTAATTACACCTTAGTTATGTGACAGTGTTTCTGCAACACAGTGTCAACAAGGCCAGACCAAAACTTTCAGACCTTTTACATTTCCTCCTGCCCACTGTGTGGATAACAATCCCACCAGGTAGCATCGGGTTGTTTTTTTCTTCACAAACCTAGCATGTTTTTATGTACATGGGTAAATCTACTATGACAAACTTCATCCATCCACTAAAATGCTCTGTACAGAACACTCCAAGATTATCTTTTCCTACAGAACCTGAGCAGTCATCTTTGTAACAGTCCATAGTGGTAAAAGTGGTAAGTGATGTGAACCAAGAAGGGGTGGCTGAGACACTTCCACACTGAGACAGCACATGGAGGTGGATCCTCCATACAGCCCACCCCTGCCAGCCCTTTGTAAAGCTGTAGGATCTAGAGGAGCAAATTAAGCATAGTATGAGATCTGTCATGCCATGTGGTCTATCCACACTGTAAGACAGCCCCCAGTATTTCCCACTTCCCATACCTAGAGTCCAAGCTCTTCTCATTACAGCACAAACATTAATCTTTCTTTTGGGACCACCTACCCAGAAAGCTTAATTCCATGTCCCAACTCCTAGTATACCATTCCAGAAACACTGCTTTAAAAATTATCCCTACTCCTTGAAAGCTGGCTAGCTAATAAATTTATCTAAGTGCCAAAATATTAAGGCAGAAATACATTATTCACCCAGTCTAACAATACCTTGGAAGAACATGTACAAGTAGCAGTACAGCAGGATCAATAACATCCAGAGGACAAAGAGAGAACAGAACCCTGAGGATTCGTCTGCTTGAGCTAGCTGACAATCAACAAAGACTGGATACAACATGCATCCCTGGCAGTCTAGACACACCACAAATACAGTGCCCTGGAACAACATTTCTCTTTGACCTTGATGAAAGTAACCTCTTCTAACAACACTCACCACCCCCAAAAATCCCTGCATTAGACAGTCTTGCAAATTATTGATCCTATTGTACCTGCTTGAAAAATGATAATAAATACTCATCATTCCACATGCTTCTGTATTCCTGAGCCTTGTCCAGTTTATTATAAGCTCTTTGATATCAGCCGATTTTTTAAATACCACCATGACAATTACTAAACCTCCTAAGGCTTTGAGCACTGTATTTTCAAAACAATAAAGGACTATTTCATCCAAACCATAAAGGACCATTTCATCACTTAGTCAAGAAAAGACATGCTGACTAGAATCTCCTGCTTTACTGCTTTGCTGCAAGATTACTAAACCCATCAGTGGCATCATCACTAAAACCTGTATTTGATGAAAGGAAGACCCCTAAAAAGGCTTCCCCAGAATTCTACTCTTTCCTACACTTTCTGGTGCTGACCTTTCCTTGTGTTGCCAGTTCCTCCTTATTTCCTCTGTGTGTGTAAGTGCTTATGTGTGCATGTGCACATTTCCACCTCTATTCTTGGGCTCTTCAAATCCACTGGTGTTTACACCAGAGCAAGTACAGTGCTCATGATCAACACACAATGCAACAAGGCAAACAAGAAATCCAATCTGACTTAGAGTGCCTGTGAAATGGTATCAGTACAGTGGTTCAAATCAGCACCAGCCATTCTCAGTTGCTGTCCCCTGCCAGCAGCAATGGTCATGCTGTAGTTCTACAGAATTAATCTGTCCCTTCCCCCATTGAAAGAAATCCCTCTCTGGCCTTCAGCTGCCAGGTGGAAGTGACAGCAAAGGGTCAGATCTTCCTTTGTAAATACCCATGTCTGTAGAAGGAACTTGGACCCTCCATTGCCACCATCTCCTCAGACATGCTGTGTGATCACTGCCCTAAATGTTTCAGTCAAATTTGACAGTCTATGAGGGCAACTATAGAAGAGCTCTCTAATTCAACAGAAATAGGTAGCAGAGCAGCTCCAGTGGCAGGGTTGGAAGACGGCCACCTGACCACAACCTCCTAAAAACCACAGGCACACAGAAATCTTTGCCAGTTTCAGCTGAAGTCTGCACCCATCTCTACCTTCTCATCCTTATCCACCAGGTCAGTCCCCTCTAGCAAAGGTGGATTAACACCACTAAATAGAATTGCTTAGGGAGCATTTACACTGTTTCGTTGCAATACAGAAACCTCTGGCAGAAATCAGTCTCTCAGAGCAACAGACTCTTCCACCAGCTCAAGAAGCTGCAAAAAAATGGCCCAAGAACCTTGAAGTAAATGAGATGATATAAAAGTAGAACTATGCAGTTGCTCTTGCTCATGTGACCAGGATATGGGGACAGTGTTCCAGGCAACACAAAGCAGAGGACAGAGGCAAGAAGCAACCTTTTTTGGCTCTTTATCCCATCTCAATAAATCTGTCCCTGTGAAAGCAATCTTTTTGATTTAGTGACATTCTGCTTGTACTTTGCACAGGTACAAACTTCTGGACAACAAATTAACAGAGACATTTAACTGCAGCCTGAGCAAGCACTGCTAGTGCCATGATTCAGTGCCATTTTCTGCTATATGGCACAGATTCAGTGCCATTTTCTGCTATTTCTTGAAACTGGCCTTGTCACAAAAGCAGTGCTTTTCTGATTGGATGAGTTAAAATGAGAACGGGTATTTTCAAACAGTTTATATGCCAACCACTGGCAGTAAGAAAAATAATAAAAACCTTGAAGAATGGTACTGACTTTAGAGGCATGTAATACCCAGCTGCCTCTAAGAGGCAGCAATAGCAGTGGATGCTGAGAAGCCTCTCCTGGTATTTCAAATATTGTCTTATTTTAATACAACCTTGCTTTATTTTCACACAAAATCCAGCCTCTTCCCTGCACCTGTAATATCATGCCTTCTAGAATGCAGTACTGTAAGAAACACTCAACACTGTGGCAAGCACAAACCCTATTCCAGAGAACTGGTGATGACAGGATATTGTCAGCACCAGGTTTAATATCCATTCAGCTTGAAGGCTGAACAGAGCTGGGGACCTTCCCCACAGATGTACAGAAATAAAAGGCCTCTGTTCACTCGTATGTATTAAAGGAGATTCACAGAAAAAGTGAGCTGTATTTCAGAAGAGTCTATGCAAGTGGAAATCAGGAACATTGCTACAAGTATTAGGCAGCCTCTTATATGATAAGACAGAGGGTGCAGGTGTGTCCAAGTCCCTCTAACTCCCATCTTTTTTATATGTTCCATACAGGCAAGTTGCTGCCTTCTTATTCTGTAGTCTTCCACATGAATTCACAGGAATCAGATGACACAGAGAAGTTTGCAGCTGGTTTGTGTGATAAACTCCCTCCCGAAACATCCACATACAACACTCCATGCACGTGTTTCTCAGTGCTATGCACAGCAAACCTCCAAAGAACGTTCAACCTAAAAGCTTCATGGCAGGATGGTTGTGTAGCATGAGGAGTGTCAGTGAACGTGATTTCTGTCAGCATTCAGCAAGCTGCCAAGTGGAATAATTTGCTTCAACAGCATATAGACTCACCCTAGTTAAATTCATACTATTTAAGTGCACCAGCCTCTTTCCTTTTTTCCTTTTTAAGACTAGAAAATTAGGTTATTGTGGACAGCTCAGGTATCTTGTGTCTGCAGATGAAGTGGAGCCTTCTGTGGGGTTTGCACTACCAATTAACTTTTCCAAGTAATGAGATATAATCCCCCATGAGGAAGCCTGCTTCATCTGTGATATACTCCCAGAAGAAATGCTGAAATCTAGCAGCCTAAGTTCAGATTAATGAGATTATTTTTTTTTAATATTCTTTGAGAAGCTGCATGAATAAAAATTGACATGGGAGCCTTTCTACTGTTTTCTTCTCTGGGACAAATACTGTATAATCAGTGAGAAATGTTTTAACAGTAAGAAAGGTAACAATATTTTATAATCAGGATAAAGCTGTGTGTATTAAAAATGTTCAGCCAATCTCTGTAGAAAACAATGAAGATAAATTACTGTTGTGAATTAATTTAGGGCTCCTACTATAAGCTGTCTCAGTTTCTCACATATTATAAGTATCAAAATTTATTATTTACTGTTTTTTATTCACTGCCACTGTAATAAAAAACCCAAACAACTTGTCAGCAGTGTCATTCTGTAAGCTCAAGCAAATCAGAAGTTAACTACTTAAACAGGAATTACACTGATAAAAGTTTAAGAATGAAGGAATCAGACCTAGGCATGGATTCTGCATACCCTTTGTTAATGAAATCAGGCTGCTATTTTATACCCTAACTGAATGATATCACAATCACTTGGATACAATAAACAGCTCTTGCAGATGGCTGACTGCTAAAGAGGAGGAAAAAAAAAAGAGGTGTATAATGGCCACATTAAAAGGCTTTGATAACAACACATCAACTTCATAAACTTGTGTCCTGCAGTAATACAAGTGAACATTCAGCAGACCACAAGCAACAAAGGAAAACATGGATGACTTCATCAGCCATTAAGTCTGCTGTGCCCTGATCTAACAGCACGATTCAAAATTCAAATCAAGGGAATTTGTCAACAAGCATTTCCTCAGCCCAGAAGAATCCTCAATTGTTGTGGCTTTTACTCTGCACCCATTTGGAAGTGTCAAACAGACCATGAACAGGGAGGATACTGAGCAGACTGTCACTGTACTTGACTAATTCCAAATAAATAAAAACAGTCCTTTGAGGCTCTGCATCAGTTTAACTTTATGCTAGGGACTGGAAATGATGCATGCCATCACACCCTAGATTGGAATGGAAAATAAGCAGTTTCAGCTCTTCCTCTGCACCCAGACCCTCCAGGCTTATTCAACACACAGCAGAGTAGCCACTTCAAATCACAGTGGCCCCAAGGAGTGAAACTCAAAAGTGTCTTTCTGTGGCAGTGGAACAATATTCTTTAGTGATAGGAGATACATGGAGAACCAAGAACAGATAAAATGAGTATTCATTATTTAAAAGTAGGATTAAGGAGTAAATGATGGTTTGAGGATGTGATTTATGAGACACAATCCCATAGCATTTAATGAGCAGCTTCTCAAACTGCCCCCATACTTTCACACCCACACATTTTCCCTTCCCTTGATTGTTAAAGCTCTGGGGCCTAGTGCACAGAAACTGGATAGGGATACATAACCATTTGTGCTTGTATTTGTGAACAAAAAATCTGAGCTCTGGAATATGCTGAAAAAAACACAGAAAGGAATTATTTCAAGGCATACTTTACTCATCTGGCCAATAGGTATTTCTAAGTCACACAGTGGGCACCTTTGAATTTTTCTGGTCACGAAACACAAAACCAGTTTTCAGTACCATTAAGGGCAGTTCACACACATCTTTACAGGCCTCACATTTTGCTTTATCAGTGAATTCAATAATTTTTCAGTAAATAATGTGTTGAAATGTTGTTTTTAAAAACTTTTTATTTTATTCTCATGAACTGCAACCTACCCTAAGATCTTTATTCTAGCTCCATCCTTAAAAATCTGCTTTTTGACAGGTGTTCAAGGCAGCCACTTTTTCTATAAACTGCAAGTGCAAATATATCTCATAAAATCTGTTACAAGCAGGCAATTGATAAAGTTAAGAAAATACATCTCAAACAATAAAACAAAGCAGTAGCATGGATTATAGGAGAAATTTGGTTTATGAATTGGCATTTTAAAAATGTTTGATTATGGTCAATGCACTGTTTTTTTCAGAGCCCCCTTCTGATCAGTGAAACAAAAAAGTCTGTACTCCAAATTTTCTGACTTTTCAGGCTTTCAGTTCAACATAAAATTTAAAGATTAAAAAAATATCGACAGAGAAGTAAAGACTGAAACCAAATTAAAGCAATCCAAAGCACTCTACTCATGCCTGGTGAAAAGATGCAAAGATATGGAGTTACTGTGCCTGAACTCCCATCCAAAGTCAACAGGACACTCAGAAACAGAGCCCTTTTTCTACCTCCTAAGCCTAAGCACCAAGTTACAGTGCTCATAAATGGAAAAAAGTATTCACAAAAAGTACTGCCCTACCAAAGAGAGAAGGAGAGAAGAGTCTCATTGAGGTAAATCCTTGTTTGTGGAGATAAATGCCTCTCTCACCAATGCCCCAGTGACCACACAGTCTGCACCCATAATTAGGGCAAGCCCCTCTGTAACTGCATGAGGTCATGTTTTTCTTTCAAGCACAAGTAAATTACCGTGCTCATTATCACTCCTTTCCACAGATTCCCTCAAAAATTAGATTACCTATAGGGCATCCTTTGCTATTTTGTCATTTTCACTATCACTCTCACACTAATGGGAAAAAAGCACGCACGCACACTCACAAAAAAAGAAAAAAACCAAGCATTTAGGGTTTGAGAAACAAAGATATTAATGGGGGGAAAAAGTGAAAGAAACAGATCATCCTGGAACTGCCAATTTTCTGTCTCCTTTGAGGATTAGATCCAAGCTTATAATTTCAGTGAGCAATTATCTAAATAGAAACGCTCTAATTGCACTAGGATTGTGTTTTCTCTGGAGTGTTATTTCTTTCAAGTATCCTGCTGTTTATTTATATTCAGCTAAATAAAAGGTATGCTGAGCTATCCAGCGATTTACATTGCAGCAGGGATGTTCCCATTGGTACACAGGAGATTGCTGGTATAGCACAGAAAACCCTTTAGGCTGTTCTAGCTTACTAGAACTAAGCCCATTCCACTCACTGTCTTCTAAACTCACAGTTTAATAAAGAAAACAAAGCAATTCTTCCTGGATGATTGTCAATGAACTGCTTTGTTGCCTCTGGAATCACTGCCAGCTCAGGGAGAAGTAGGGGAAAATTTAAACATGATTCACAACTACAGCTTACCCAGCTTGGCACCCTGTGTACCAAGGAGCAAACATGGTAGGAGGGAGACTGTCAGAGAGGCAAAACAGCCACACACATGGCTCCTTCAATAATGATAGGAGTTTACACTGACTATTTCAACATGCCTTAGCAGCTGCTACCATCAGTGCTGCAGATACAGTGGGAAACAGAGCGGCACTCAGACAAACAGCCAAGACACAGAGGAGCTTAAACACTTGCTTATTAAAGTTCCTTACCTAGGAGCAGAAGAGTTATAAGGGTTGGCCTCGATTGTTATGCACCTTAGGCACCACTGCACAAGAGAAGTTCTGTCTTAAAGGTTAAGAAGCCTGTAAGATGTGCACACATTTGGGTGAAGCCAAAAGCTCTCCTTCGCAGGAAATTGTGGTGATTATCTAAAAAGGGCTCCTACTCCTCCTTCTCCAGTTATAGCAAAATGTCAGAAGGAAAAGCAGCAAAGGGAAACTCAGAGATCATTGCATTCTGCTTGAAGAACAAAATGGATCACATTAATCTGGAAAGTCCTAGAGGCAACATCCCCATGTGGTATGTAATTCTTCAAGGGTGAGGCAGCAGGGGATGTTTCCTATTGCATGTATTTGTAAGAAAAACTGTTTGATGTATTAATTTGTGTTTATTTATGGTTATAGATGGTAATGGAGATACAGAAAAAGGGGAAAGGGCCAAAATTAGGACAGTTTAGAAAAGGATAAAATTCAGGAAAATCCATGGAAATTATATAGTTTCATGAGCACTAAGTATCAAGTCATAATTAATTCCATAGAAACATCACTGTTTTTTCTGAATTCCAATCCAGAGTAGGTGCTTTACATTAACAGTAAGGAAATAGTGAATAGCATGTTCCTCCTCTTCTTAATGTGCTATCATTAACGGAGAACTTCACAGAAACAATAACTTGAGAGGATCTTTATCTGCTTTAATTTTATTTCTGTGTAGAATAAGTTTTACAATCCAGTTCAATCATTTTCAATCATAAACTTTTAAAATCGTGGCTCAATTCTCATTTCAAACCAAAAAAAGCATGACAAATAGGAGTTTGTGTACAACCCTTATTTTTGTATAAAATTTTACCATGCAAAACATGCACAGAGCACCTGTTGAGAAGCCACAGGCATCTGGGATACAGGTCTCAAGAATATAACACCAAAATATGCTAACTAGCAACTAAAACCATAACAGCCAACAAACTCCAATCCCTGACAGAGACTGAAAAACATACATTTCAGAAATACACCTACTCAGAGCTAATTTTCTATGCTGCCATGAACATTAGCAACAGAGAAACAGTATCTATTTGCCTGTCCTTTAACAATAAGGAAGATAACTGGGAGGAAAATAAACATGATAATTTCTTGTCCAAAGCTGTCATTCAAAGTGATGAGGCAAATGGTTTTTTCCACAGCTGAATTAAAGGAGACATTTAACTGATAATTTTATTGCTTTTCTCTACTTATCCAACCTCTAGAGCTGGGACATGGAACACCAGGACAAGTCCTGCTTATGCACACACAAAACATGAATTAGTGGCAAAGAAAAGTCTGCAGAAACAGCAGATTCAGAGCTACTCTTGAGGGAAAAATCCAACTTAACCAACTGGAAGTTTTATTAGAGCAGCAGCTCTTTAACCTTTAAGTCCATGCTTCACTTCAATCATGTAAGAAATATAATTGCCTCACAATATTTGAAAATTTTCATGCATAAAATTTTCTAAGGATGGAGCAAGACTGAGCAGCTGGGACAAGAGGGACACATAAGTCTTTGCTGCCTTCCTGATCAAGTTTAATCCCTTGGAGCCACAAGCTCCAAGGATGCAAAATCTCCATGCAGAAGCAGAAATCTACAATAGTAATTAGACTTCTGTTTTCTCCCCAAAAGGATGTAAAGATAGGGAAAAGGACGAGGGAATGCTGTGTGGTTTATAAAGGGTCCTGGACAGCAGAGCACTTAAGAAACCCAGATAAGCCTTCAGCTCTTCCATGCCCCATTTCAGCTGAAAGGGCAAGAATGTGCCAGCAAAGAACTTGGTATTGGGAACATCACACACACAGATATTGGGGTCTACCTTTTGCAAGAGGTAGTTCCAAAATGGTATTCAAACCCAAAGCTTTCATATCATTTTACTGACCTAGGGATCCCTAGTCCTTTGAAGAAAACCTGATTCCCTGTATGTGCCCAGAGGTTTGTGCATGTATTCCTTTATGTAGTAGTCATGTTTTATTATTTTTACACATATATCATCGTATTCTATGGTGGAAAGAAACCTTTCCTGAAACACAAACTCATACCTTCCACAAAATCAATTTTTTACCACCTTCTTTGCAAAATGTGATTACACAATTGCTCTCACAATTGAAAATTACAGCAATCATGCAGGTTTCAGGAACCCAAATCTATTCAGGAAAACCAGATTCAGTATAAAAATCCTGAAGGATACAAAATAAATCAGTGCCTTGAATTGTAAACACAGTTCGTAGCAAACCATATAATTCCAAAATAATTTTCATAATTTATTCTCACCATATAGCAAAGGCAAAGGATGACTCATTTTTTATCATAAAGGCCTCAGTATTTATTACTTATTTCCTATTAAATTCTGTTTTGTTGCTGTCACCATCAGTAAGTCCTTCTCTGGTGTATCCATTCAGTTATCCACACTGTGTTTCAGCAGAGCAAGGATTTTTGGACTGCACTACCTAACAAGTGAATCTGTGAATTTACTATGTTCTGGGATCATTTTACAGTTGGCTACTCAGCTGATTATTAATGTACTTTTTAAATTATTGGAATAATAACCTACCAGTGACATAATACTGCTAAGTTAGCTAATTTAGAGATAAGCTTACACTTCTTGACCTTCTAGTTTCATTGAATTAAAGTTAGAAATTTTCTGGCTAGGACAGGAAATAATTTCTGAGATTCCTAATTTTAAGACAAAACACGAAGAACAGTTTCCAAGGTACTGCAGGAACAACCTCTGGATTCTGAAGCCACAATTTGCATCTCAAGCTGAATTGTACTTCATCTCTGCTTCATTATATCCATCTCAGTGGAAAACAGTCACATACTGTTTTCTGTGTTTTTACTGGTTGCAGTAGCATTGTATTTCTATTTATTATTAACTTAGCATGCTCTCACCACATATTCTTTTTAGCTGCTGCAATGCTGCTGACTTTCTGAAATACATCCTTTGAACTGTGTTCCCAATTTCCTGTGAATAAGACTCTCTAATTTGCAGTTGGCTCCTAAGATAGCCTTCTCTTTCTCATACATATTCAAATAACAAATGGAATTTCTGTTTTTCTTGTATCTTATAAATGTTGTGGATGCTAATAATAATAATAAAAAAATAAATAAAGCAAAACCTGAAGTAGTTTTGCAGTCATAGTCCTCAAATATACCAGAAAAAGTGGATCAGCTGCCTGGTGAAACTTCACCTAGAGTTCTAATACAACCCAACAGGTATCACTGGCCCCTATCCAAAAGGAACAAAACAAATAGATTCTGTCAGTGTCCAAGAAAGAGACATGATTGAACAGTTATACTACAATAAGAAACTGTTCATCATCTCTGTTTGTAAATATTCCCTCTGCTTATGGACAAATATTTTCAATCCTGTTCTGTGCACTAATTACCTTAATGAGTCGAAGATAGTGGGATGCAATCTGTTTTCACTCATTTTTTTAATTATTGGTCGTGACCTTTCATCCACAAGAGTCAGACTCTCTGTTTGAAAAAGCAAGCAATGTATTCCCATTTTATTATCACTTTTTTATGCCCTGGAGCAATAGTACTTTTACATTTAATTCAAAGAAAATTTGAAACCATCACTGCTTCCATGAACTGTTCTCCTCTAACGTAAGTGAAGGGAATTACCATGCTGGTTCTGCATTCCATGTCAGTATTACTTTTCTCCTGGCTTAAAACAGATTCTGACTGAAGATGTTTAATTGTAAATGCAGATATAGAAAAAGAGCATCAGGTCTGAAAATTTCACCAGTTTTGAACTGCTTGAAAAGTTTATGAAAAGCAGGCCAAAAAGAGATACTGAAACTAAATACACAGAAATAATTGAAAGGCTACACTGAACATATGCACCATGTAATACAAAGCCAAGGAGACAGTGTCAAATGAGTTTGCATTCAACAAAGGGGAAAAAAAACCCAGCAAACAAACACAAAAAAATCCCCAACCAATTCTTCAGGAAAAACAGAAGAGCAATGGCATAATGCAGCTTATTTGTTCTTGGGTCAGGTCCAGCTGATTGCTTTGGAAAGGATTCTGGCTCAAAGTCAAAGATGAATGGAGCAAGAGGGATCAGAAAGAGGTGGGTGTTTGTCATTAAAAAAACTAATTTAGGAAAAGGCAATGCGTAGTGACTGTATTATGTTGCAGTAAACATTCCAAATATTAAAAAAATACTATAGCAGTATCTTCATTCCCTTGATTGTTGTTAAGTAGAAGGCAAACAAATGCTTCTTTGCAGAAACAGTTTGGAGCTCTGCCAGGAATGGTCACATCTAAGGCACATTATTTATGGCTGTCTAAAGTGCAACAATATTAGTCATTTAATGAATAGCTGGAGGATGTCTGTTACGAGGCATGAAATGCTCATCACTTGTTAAAGGTAAAGAGGGTTAAAAACGGGAATTTCTTCACTCAGGAAGCTATTGTGAGTGCAGAACAGTCTCCAGCTCATGTTTACAGACATGCATTTTCTAGCTTCTGCTAAAAAGAGCCATGGCAGATATCACTGATGGCCTTTTTAAAGTCAAAACCTAACATAATTTTCTCTTTGTTTCTCTTACAACCCCCCAGGAGGTTGTAGCCGGGGAGGTCGGTCTCTTCTCCCAAGTAGCTACCAGTAAGACTTAGAGGGCATGGTCTTAAGCTGTCAGGGGAGGTTTAGGTTGGATGTTAGGAAAAAATTCATTACAGAGAGGGTGATCAGACATTGGAATGAGCTGCCCAGAGAAGTGGTGGATGCTCCATCCCTGGAGGTTTTTAGAAAGACTGAATGTGGCACTCAGTGCCATGGGCTGGGAACCACAGTGGTGGTGGATTAAGGGTTGGACTTGGTGATCTCAGAGGTCCTTTCCAACCTGGATGGTTCTGTGATTCTGTGATAACTCTGACACCACAAATTACCCATCTCTCACTGAATCTTTGGTTTGGTACACAGTTGTATAAGCAGTGGGCTTCCACCCCTCTCTTTTCAGAGGTCCATGCAGTAGTCTTCACTTCCTTCTCCTCCCTTCATACACTGTGAACACTTTCCAAGGGGGTACCACTTTTTCACGTTCTCTATTTTTACCCTTCTGTTGACCTCATTCACTCAGAAGGTCCCTCCTTGAGCAGGATTTGAGGATTTGACAATCCTCAAATACTCCTCTTTTGCAGATCTCTACCCTTTCTCTCCTCTCACAGATACTCCAATACAAAATGTAAAAATGCAGCTACACATCTATCCCACCTAACCTCATTCCAACCATTGCCCTTCTCTGCAAAAGGAATCTTTAACCCAGCTACAGATGGAGGTTTTGAGACAGTGAAGCCATTAAATACATATATTTTTTTTCCTTTATTTATACATCACTTATTTTTATTTTTCTAATAATTTAGTCTGGTATTTTAAAAATGTTTATTAAAGGAAGGAAAAAAGAACTCTGAGAGGGAGAAATTATCCTTGATCTGTATTATAATAAGGAGATGAAACAGGACATGAAGTAACAATTGCTTTTCTGTTGTCGTTCAGAAGACACCTGAAATTTCATGAATTACAGAATTACTTATCCATGGTACCCAATCACATAAAGTGTTCTGTATGTCTGCCAGTGAACTTTGTGAAGCCTCATGGGTTACAGGGTTTGCTGCTTGGTGCTATTTTGTTTGGGTTTGGTTGGTTGTTTTTTTTAACTGTAATATAATCTTATTTTTGCCTCTTCTAAAGCAGCTCTCCGTTTTCCTGAAGAACAGCTGTTTTCAAGTCATTGGACTTTGCTACCTCTGTTACAACTAACCAGCCATGCCTGGCTAACTACTTGCTCAATCTGTTTATTCAGTTTCCAACCCAGCACATTGTATCTGGCATCAGGTACCATACATTTTGTGCAAAATTTTCTCTCAAGCACAGTCATGGCTCTTAAAACTCAAACTTTGCCACACAATGACAAGGTCTTCACATTACCAGAATTACATTCCCTCCTCCTCCACCCCCATCTAACTCCATCAGTCTCTAGTATGACTCAACTCAGTACAAAAGCTGTAGGTTTACAAGTCATTTCATTTCTTTCAAGTGAGATGTATCATGTGGAGGAAATAAATAAAATGTTTTATAAAATTTATTTTTAGTGACCAGTCCCTGGTGGATAATGGGGTCTATTTGGTTTCATAAGCTGCTTCTAACTGGAATTTTTTCTACATTAATGTTGTCTTCACAGGAGTTATATTACCACTTTTTTTCTGCCCACTCTAGAACCATGCCCATTGCATGTCAAGATTCCTTCTAACTCTTTAAGCTGACAAACATATTTGGAACTATTCCTGTTGTTATAATTACTGCCTTATCTCCAAAATTGCTGGCAGGGCAACAACTCCTTTTGCACAAATGCATTTTTCCTAAGGTTCTTTGCTAAGGACTATTTTTTATTTGCCCAAACCCCAGACTTCACCTAGACTCTGAGGTTTTCAATGCATTTTTAACAACTTCACTTCAAAATAGTAGGCAGCTTATTGGCTAGCCATGAGATGTTTATGAATATGCTCTTCTTTTTCTCCCAATATATCTCTCACAGGTATATTGTTAGTGTGAGCTGTGTTAAAATTTATGCAAAACAAAAGGGGGGAAGGATTACTGTCATGTATCATCCTGAGGGAAATGAAATTTAAATATCTTATTTTCAGTAGTCACAAGGGATTGAAACCAGAAGCAAACCTTTGTCTGGATGTTGCAGAAATTGATGCATGATTATGATTTGCAGCTTCTTTTTTTTTTTTTTTTCAAGAATTCTAATGCTTTAAAATTTTTAGGATGAATTATGCCAAGTTTTGAGTAACCCCTGCTAGATGCTATTGCCCTTGCTTCTAGTCAAATTACTTGAATTGATAGTTGTCAGCATTGCAGAATTAAAAGACCTCTTGGAAAAGCATCCTCAAATCTTTAAAAATAACTGCAAAAGAATCAAATGGAGCAGGTGTGAAAAAAGAGCAGTAAGGGCTAACAGAGGATGGTTCACTGAATTGAAGGGGCCAGGTAGTAGCTGAAATTTCAGTATTATAAATAGGACATTATGTAGCTGAACTAAAAATAGGAGTTTTATTTTTACTTCATGCTCCTCACTGCTGGCTGCTGACCTAGAGAAAGGGGACTCAGAAACAAGAATTAAACAATTCTCCACAACCATGCAAAACATAACCACTAGCCTGGCTCCAGTGTCAATTTGCACACTAAGAAGAATACCATTTTAAAAACCAATTTCAAAAGATGCCTAATTGAAAGAACTCCCCAAAGTTGCTCTGAAAAGAATGTAAGAGAATACAAAAATTTCTGCAGAAAACTAGCTGCAATTACAAATTCCCTGTCTACATTCTTGCTTATAAGAGAAAATCACTTGAGTATCTGATTCTTTCATGCACTTTATATGCATGCAACTTTTGCCCCATGCTGTAAGCAGTCTCTGCTCAACAGTATCAATATATTTTCATTCCAGTATTTGGTTTCAAGTCAAGATTGAGGGGCCCAGCATAAGTTTGGAGGAAAATGCTATCTCCACCTGCCACCTGCCAACTGTCTCAAGGCAGTATCTTGTGTTCTTCCCTTTACTAAGGGCCAATTTTACACTTAAACTGAGAATCCTAATTTAGCTGTGGCAAAATCACAGTTTAAATGGCCAGCTGCTAAGGTGGCATTCATATTTTGTTTCATTTTTAAAAAACATAAAATACTAAACTAGCACAAACCTAAACCACCAAATTTGGATCTAGTTTCAAGCCCACACTTCTAATCCCGAGGACAAAAGAGACTTGAAACCATGGTTTTCATTCTGCTACAAAGATAAGAGGAAGCTGTAAAATAAAAGCAGATCTGAATCTGAACTTAAGTTCACAGATGTTTAAATCCACAGCTTTTTTGGGGGGCCTATCACAAGCTAAAATCTAAGCATCTTGATGCACTTCAAGTTTCCTCAGTCTATTTTTTGTTATATCTGCTAAATATTGGATCTTTGTGATGCACCATAGACCCCAAGAGTCTACATTGAAGAACTCAGTCAACAGAACTTTCACAGGAAGCTAATGAGATATATGAGAAGATGAGAACATAGTGATTTAACTTTGGAGAGTAAGACATAATTACTTAAAAGGGTTTATGGAAACCACAAAAATAGCTGCCATTACTCATCATTGGTGGTCAAATTTGAAATAAAGGTAATTTATTATTTAAGGAAGAATGCTTAGTATGTGTGTAGTCTGTATGCAAACCTACTAACCAGTCATGCTTTCTCTTGGGCTGAAAAATGGCAAATTCCTTATTTGCTATAATTGTACACCATTTGCCTCCCTCATTAGTATTAGCAATCTGATTTCTTTGGGAATGGTAAGACCCAGAACATTACATTAAGACTGCACGTAGCTTAAATAATTCTAAAATGCAGGTGTCAACAGAGGCAGATGATAATTCAAAACTTGCTGCTGCTAAGCTATTTTAGCTTCTCTGGCTGTCAAAGCCAAGTCAAACACACCTAAATTGAAGTGCTTATTTGCAGCATCTTAAAAGACAACAGAAAGATTAAAGTTATTTAGTTTTCTTTCTTGATTTCAGGTAATATTTTTTCACTTTGCAGATGCCGAATCAAAACCCCAAAAGAAAAGTAAATGCCATCAGTAAGGCTGCACTGTTGGTTAGGGTTAGGGTTTCAGGTTTCAGTGCAGCTGGCAGCTCCAGAGAGAAATAAATATACATTTTCCAGATTAGAAATGTTGCCTAAATTTGCCATTTCCTTTCTTTCACTCTTGTACGTTTTTATGTATGTTACACATACATGTACCTGTGCTCACAACACTTCATGTAGATTTAGATGTAGTGTAGATGTAGATGGTACAAGTCAATTCTTATTTTCTAATTGTTGCCTTTACTTCTTCTTCTTCCCTTCCCTAATAACTGACACAAAACAGGCACCTCTGGAACTCCTTTGGCTGTAAATGGAAGGCAACACAGCTAAAGAAAGGACACACCAGTGACCTTCACTTGCCAAGCATGCCCAGCATCTCTTAAGCACCACTTTTGGTGTAAGGATGTGAGGAAACTTCAGCTTATCAGCACCACAATACACTGTAACTGGCCTGTTGATCTGTAACCATAATCAATGCAATCCCCATGAAGCTATGAATAGAAGTCCCTATGAACAATGTCTCAAGTTTTTTCCTAGATATTCATCCTACTAAAACAGAGATAATTTCATATGGACCAAGTTCCCTACCTGCCATTCTGCTCAAAGGGAGAATTCTCACTTCTCTTGCAGGTATGGCTTTTCCACTTTCCCAGTATGACATGTAGTACACAAGCTCTGCATGTAGCATCTTCTAACACATGGTGAGACCTAACAAACAATTAGAGACAACATTACAACATCTCCAGTGAGTACTGGACATTGGAATTGGTTTCCACTTCATGCACCATTCCCTGCAATAATATGCAATTTCCTAAATAGAGGTTTACTTCAAGTACATCAAATTCCCCCTCACCTTGAACAGTCCCAAACAGAGAGGCAGAAGCCCTTGAACACAAGCCCAGCACAGAAAAATTCAAGGGAGAATGTTTTGCTCTTGTTATAACTAGAAGATGATTTAAGAGTTTCCATTTTGAATACCAATAAGCTCCAGTGGAAAGTTTCAGGTTTCCTTGTTGCTACCCCTCTTTAGCCCTCATGCTATCTATTCTTGGTCATCCTGCAGAACAGAACCAGCAGCAGCACAGCTGCATCAAAGCACGGGCAAACTGGCTTTCTGAAGACTCTCCAATAGATCTTTTCCTCACACCAAATATTGTAACACCTCCTTTATTTTCTCAATTTAAAAAAAAAAAACTTTCTTATCAGAAAAAAAAAAGCATCTCAAAACCCATTCTCTGTGGCTGCCATCTGTTAGCTGTGTGACAATGACAAACAGCCAGTTTTTGGGCTGTTTGCTGTTGCATATCACACACTTGTATATCCACCTAAATGAAACCACTGTGGACCAATTATGAATGATCTGTTATTCCATTTAGAGTTACTCGTATGGGGATTTGATTTTTGATTTGTTTTCCTCTGAGGTTTTTTGGAAGCACTAGTGGGATGAAGTTTAAATTAAATTGGGACCATCGGCATCCCAAAGACAACTATTCAGTAGCACACATTTAATATTGATTTAATATGATTATGTGGGCTGCTTGTAACCACAGCTCTAACTAACACCACTTCTACATGAAGTACTTTATATATTCATTACAAGGAATGTTAGAATAGGAAGCAAACCAAAATACAGCAAAATAATCCACAGAAATATTTAGCTCTGAAAGCTACAGAAAAGTGTAAGAATTTTCAATTCACAAATACAACTCAGGTGGATTGTTTCATGAATCACACACAGTCTAAAGTGCCACTGGAGAACTAATTACAGTATTACGGAATATACAGAGAAACTGAGAAACAAACCACTGCACTACCCAAAACGAATCACTAACAAAATAAACTGCTGCAGTGCCAACTCTCTTTGAGGATGACCTTGTGCTCAGCCAGTTCAAATATCCTGCTGAACTTTGGAAAACAGCAATGCCTCTATTAGGCCACATCATTGCTTTTACTAAAATTTTAGCTGTACCTACAAACCTATGGGATGCAAAAGAGTGAGGTGTAGTCTCCTAATCCTCACAAATGACACAGAAAGGATTTTTCACAGTATCAGCGCCGTTCTCTGCCGTGATTTGTGATCACATGTGAGGCCCTGTGCTAGGGCCCTGCTCAATGCTGAGCACAGCACTAAGTCCAAACAAGTTTGCTTATTTCAACAGTGCTGTTCTGAGCACAACACGGGACTTAAATTAAAGGAAAACAAAAGTGGGTGATAAATAAGGTATGATTGTGAAAGAGAAATTGGCATCAACGAGTGGTGGAAAGGATCCCTAGAGTATTTCAAAGCATGGGGATGGTCTGTGAGAACTTTTGGCCCAAAGGTCCCTCTGAGGGAAGAGCAGAGGCGTTGTTTTACCTGAGGCAGAGACCATAGTTGGATGGCACAGCCTCCGGGGGCAACAGGAACCACACCAGCACCCAGCACTCAAGCACCCAGCCCTTCTGGGCAGCAGATGCCATTCCTCAGCACTGCACCCAAAAGCCCAGGCTGCGACGGTGGCCAAGGGCCACGAAAGAGGAGGGCGATGGAGCCCACTCGGCGCCCCGCCAAGATGGCGGCCCCACCAGAGGGAGCCCCTCCCGCGCGCACCGCGGGGAGACCGCTGCCTCCTGGCGGGACCGAGCGGCCGCTGGGGGGCGCTGGAGGCTGAGAGGGGAACGGGGAACGGGAAATGGAGAGAGGGGAGAAGGGAGAGGGGAGAGGGGACGGGGAACGGGAGAGTGGAACGGGAAGCGGGGAGAGGAGAACGGGGAGAGGGGAGCGGGAAATGGAGAGAGGGGAGAAGGGAGAGGGGACGGGGAACGGGGAGAACGGGGAGAGGGGAGCGGAGAACGGGGAGCGGGAAACGGGGAGAGGGGAACGAGGAGAGGGGAACGAGGAGAGGGGAATAGGGAGCGGGGAGTGGGAAAAGGGGAACGGGAAGCTAGGAACGGGGAGCGGAGAGAGAGGAACGGGGATTGGGGAATGGGAACGGGGAACAGGGAATGGGGCGGCCGCTTCCTCAGGGGGCAGCAGGGCCGGGGCAGGCAGGGCTGGGAGCACGGAGCCTGGCGGCGCTCCCGGCTGCCCGGCGGCGACGGGTGACTGCGCTGCCGGTCGGGGCGGTCGCGGTGAAACAGCAGCGCCCGGTACCGCCAGCGAGCCCTGAAACAGCCCCAGGAGGTGGCGAAGGGCGCCCTTGGGGAGGTCGGTACCGTCCACCCGTCCCCGCCGCCGCGGTGGGAGTGGGAAGGGCTGCCCGGGCTGTCCCGGGGCTGGCAGCGTGACTGCGAGCTGCTCCTCGGATTAAACGCCTATAAAATTCCTACCGGTTAAACTGAAAGCTCCATATCAAAGTTCCCAGACTTTAAAGTGTCACCAAATAATTCAAAATAAACATTTTAAAGCACGACAGTTGATAAGAACCACGTGTCTTCAAAATCTTCACAGATAAGGTTTATTCACCCAATTATGTCCCCTACTCTCCATTGAGCTCACTTTAGGGAAAAAATCACACAAAAGAAAACACATTTACCATCTCCTCCTTACCCTCTTTCTCTGTCAGGTTAATTGCAGCTATTATTACACTGGTGTTTCTTAGCTTCAAGACGAAATTAGCAGCATAACCCCTCTCAAAAAACCAAACCAAAACAAAAAAACCCCACAGGAATCAACAGGTAATCTCATATCACACTACTAGTGAGCAATTAGCAAAGACAAACAGAAGATGAATATGATCATACTCTCCTACAGGTAAACAAAGTTTATCAGTAAAATAGATTTATTGCTAAATGTGGTTCAAAGTATCAATAGAAATTGTGCACACCATTTGGTCTGTCATTCTTGACTAATAAGCTGTGTTAAGTGGCTCTTGGATTCTTATTTTGTTGCTATCCAGTGGAAGATTCGGACTCACAGAAGCAAATGAAAGAAAAAGCTTCACTGTTTCTGCACTTGGACACCAGCTTCTTACCTTAATCTCTAGGACAATTCTCAATTTTATTTATTTACTCAAAGATTACAAGCACCACCAAGTCCTGTTGAAAAGGTTGCTTGAAGTAGACTTTGTCATGGCAAACAGAAGGAGGATCAAGGATGCAGAGTTCCCAGTTAGGGAACTTCACTATTAAGTACGCTGCAGAAGTACCCTGAAGAGTACCAATAAAAAGTCTGTACCACTTCCAACCACTCAAGTATTTAATTCAAAGAATACATCATTTACTTCTTCTAAGAAAGCAGACAGTATGTCAAAATATTCAGAAACTATTGCTTCAGTTTTTCTTGGAACTTTCAAGGAAAACATTTGTGATAAGCTTTACCAATTCAACTGGGTTCAGACAAGTATTTAAAAATAAGTTACATTATTCTAATTTCTTTCAAAAGAGATCACAAAATAACAGCCTTATTCAAGAAACAGGTGTATGTACTTATGTGAAGATTTGAGTGTCAACAATGGTTCATACAACAAACTGGAGAGATTATTGCAGACAGGCACCCTTTTTTCAAAAGGCTGACACTTATTATATTTGGTTCAATAATATTGTTAATACTCCTTTGTTGCAAGGCAGAAAGGAAAAGTAATTTTAAAATATACAGCAGAGAGTCAGAGAAGCAGCTCCATCACTGCACAAACCAGCATACGTTTTAATATCAAATATCAATATTTGATATATCAAATATCAAATCTTCTGAATTCAGGCTTGTTGAGGACTTTCTGCAGTCTTACAGCAAATAAGTGGTTCTTTTAGGCTAGCAAGGTGCTTGGTTAAGACAATACTAGGTGACTTGCTTAACTGAAAGGCAAGTGACACTTCCTTTCTCTTCAATCTGAATTCTTCTTCAACAGCAATAGTCATAACTTGACTTCAAGTTTGTACCACAGCATGTGGAAGAACTCTTTAGCTTTGGGTTTTGGCAATGCTCCTCTTCAAAAAACACTCAGCATGCATCGATTGTACTCAACAAAAATCAAGGCAAAGCTTTGTAAATCCCTGGAAATGTTCCATTCTGAGTTTCTAAAGCAGCTTGCTTTGGGTATGATGATAAAATTGTCTTAAAAGAGTCTACACTGTACATATGGTTGCCATGAAGGATTTTTTAATCTTCTCAGTGAAAGATGGTAGTTTCATCATTTTAGCTTGAATAAAAATACTAGAACTCCAATTATTACTTGATAGGCAATTTCCAAGCTCAATTCACATAGGTTTAAAACTTCCTTCTGCGAGTGCATTTAAGCAGTGTTATCACAACACTACAAAGAGTGATGGAAAAAGTAATTCAGTGTTTTGTAAGGGAGAAAAAAAGAACAGAAAACAAGATATGAAAGAGGAACTGCCAAACAGAAAGCAATAAATGCAACTCAACAGAATGTAGGGGATATAGCAGCCTCCAATACATAATATTCTACACAAAGTAATTCCTTTTTACTTAACTATCATAACAGAAGTATGCCAGAGCAAAGATCTGCCACAAGTCTTCCTTTAGAGGTTAAAAATTAGGCTGTCAGTGTTCATTTATCGTATTTAAATTTTTTTGCACATTGTTTGCCTTGCTGGAAATGAGTATGCATTAGGTGCATTTATTTTTTCACCATTTCACAAGCCACAGGCTGAGCACTGATGATGGGAAAGTATTCTGTCCACTTTTAACTGAGTGTCCCTGGTGAGATGCAGCTGTTCAAGTACAGTACAGCTCAATTCTCTGAGTTTCTGTGAGCATTAATTATCCTCCGTCGCAGCTCCTGGCTCCTGGCCCTGTTTTCTTCATACTGTAAGACAGGCAAGGAATTACTACATCAGCTGTTACCATTAAACCATTAAACAAATTTAAAAGTGTAGAAAGCATTCACTACGCAGGAAAAGAAACAACACCTTTAACTGTTGCATTACAAATGCAGTTTTTGTTAATATCTATGAATTGTTGGGGTTTTTTACTTTGAAAATAACTTTATTTGATTAAAACACGTTTCTAAGTTGAGGTTGTTAAGCTAAAGAGTATTAAACACTCTAATAAAGATTCAATTAATCTTATGGAGGAATTTATACATCCATCTATGTATAGCAGCTCCACTTCCCATATAAACTAGGAAAAAAGCTGTACTCATGCTATTCTGGAGAACAGGCCAGGTTCTTTTCCTTTTAAATTATACCAATTACTGTAATGTCTGCCTTCTGAAACATGAATTTATCATCACTGACTTGGTCTATTTTTAATTGTGGTAATTAACCACATGCACAGATAAAGTCGTATACCAAGATGAAAGGAACAAAGGCAAATCTGGATTGAATGAGGGTAAGGTGTTTGAGGGTTTTTTATGGTTTAAAAAAGAAACAATGGAGACTGTTTAAATGTAACGACTGCAATTTAAAATGTAACCCATGAATGCCTTTTCAGTTTAGATACATGGATAAGACAACCATGATGTCAAGTATGCCCCTGCACTAGCAACATCCTTAAGACTGAAGCGTTTTACCTGCTTTCACTGCAACAAAAACTGAAAAATTAAAAATCAGTGCGTGCTCTGATATTTCTTTAATTGAAAGCAAAATATTCTTGGCCTCAAATTAGAGTATTTGTAGAAGTTTTTAATAATTGGTATAAAGAGCAAAATCCAACTAACCCATAAATACTCAGTTATCCATATAAGGTCATCAACTACCAAGAAGATTGATTTTGGAAAGGATTTGCAGTTTTTCACTCATTATACTGATTGGTCTTAAATTAAAATAATGGCCCAGAATGTTACCAAACATTTATAGAATGCTTAACTTTTTCCCATGCCAATATTTAATTTTTTCAATAACACATCCATCTTTTTACATAGAACATGAACAACAAATCTTAAACACTACATATGCACCTATTCTATACTTGTGAATAATCTTTGAAGGACTTCCCATGGACTTTTTTTATTAAGCATTTAATTTGTAGTAAAAATCTGCTTCTTACCTCTTTCTTTAGGCATTTCCGCATCTCACGGTCAATATCATTGCAATGGCCAAAAAATTTCAAAATGTTGTGCTGATCAGGTGGGGAGAGAAAAGAAAATTACAATTCAAAGGCTTCTTCCTCTGAAACTCTGGATTTCCTAGAAGTCACTTGCATTTTGCAACAGGGCCTGGTTTTCTTTTCCTTCTCTCTTTTTCTGAAAAATGATAGTTTGTAACTTTGTCTTAAATGGCTTGAAGTTTTTATTACTGAATCTCATTTGAACAACTGAAGGTTGGAGGTACCCACCATGCTGTACACCCTGACTGAAATAGGATACCCAGGCTGAAGCTATGAATACTAAGTGTTTTTTTTTATTTTATTGATTTTATTGATTTTTTGATTTATTGATTTTTTTATTGATTATTTATTTGATTTTATTGATCTGGAAATCAGTCTCACAACTTGAATAGCATACAAAACATAAAGATTCTGAACACCAGCTTGTGAGGTATAAAGATGCAGGGAGATGCAAAGGCAGGGTCCTCTGTGCTTTTGTCTTCCTTATTACTTCATGACCTGGAGTAGCTAAGGACTTGATGCTCCAATAAATGAAAATATGTGCCAGAAGATGTATGCACTAGGCTTAAATGACTGAAATGTTAAAACTGGTATAAAAAAACAGGGGATTAAGTTTCTCCAAATCTTAAGGTTAATAAATGAGTTGTACTTACCATATTTATGGCACAGCTCAACTCCGGGCCTTAAGCATACTTCAGTGTTACTTAGTTTCTGAAAAATTGCAGGCACTGTCCTCACAAAAGCACTCCCCAGCTAACCTGGTGATATTTCACCATGAAAATCTGTCCTCTTACCCAGACTTTCCTGAAGCAATTTCATATTGTCAGCCATCAAATAACTCCCAGAATAATTCCTTCTAAAAGGACTACTCTTTCAGTGATGCTTGTTACCACGCCACAGAATCTCAGCAGAATCTGGTAGCAGAGCATCCAAGCCAATTTGAAGAGCTGAAGGAGTGGAGGCTTCAGTCAGTATTTACAGCTACACAATCAATAGAGACAATTGACTAATCTTTTAGAGAATTAATTATTTTTTAAAAGACTTCTGCATTTCAGAGGGACACTCCTGCACCTTTGTATAGCTGATGAGTGGCCAGATGGAATTAAACACTATTAAGAATTCAAACAGGGGACAAGATTTCAGCCAACAGAACATGACTGAAGTGGGCTAATAAAGATTATGCCAAACATTCAGCTATAGCAGTGCTATAATTAGCTTGTTTATACCTCCCTGCTTTATAAAGGGCATCAGATGACACTCTGAAGCAGCTGCATGTGATAAATGGTCACTTTACTGCATGCTGATCTTGCTTTTACAACATTCTAGTTTTAGCTAATACAGATTTAGTTTTGTATTGCATTCCCATACCTGCATGTCAAGTTGCAAGGTGAGCACCCACATTTCAAGCAATTTCCTCTCTTACTACTGCACACAATGATTGGAATCTATGTTTATGTAGCCAGATGCCAAAGCTGTCAACTTTTCAGCTCAGATTACAAGGGAAAAAAGAACCAGTTTCTCAAAAATAGTTATTATGCCCATTGCAGCAATAGAATTGCAGGACACTATGTGGTTCTCTCATCTGCCACCTATAAAAGTAAGTCTCTCTAAAGACACTCTTGGCACTGGAGTGGAGTGTTAAAAAGGAAAAAAAAAAAAAGACATCAAATAGGAATCCCATCAACCTCCTCACTAGATGCAAAATCTGATACAATGGGCAGGTTCTAGATTAGGAATAAAGTAACTGAAAAAATAAAACTGACTTTTGCAAAAATGAACACACAGGACACGGGATTAAAAAAAAAATCATGCTTTTCATCTCTCAGGAATATTGATTTAAATTACAAATGAAGATTTCTAGGACATTTTGACATTGTAATAAACTAGAAGGTAACCACTGATAACTGATTAAGCTTATTGACTTTTCACACTTCAGTGACTTAAATTTTAAAGAAAATTTTATTACATTCCCCTTAAATTTGAAACAAAAAGGTATTACTTTCTTTCAACTGAGATAGCAGCCACCTTCCTCCCTTCTGTTCCAAGACTGCTAGCACAAATACCCTCTCGTAACTGAGCACAAGACTGACAAAAGTAATTCCTCTTCATGTAGAGATCAGCTTCAAACAAAACCAAGAGAATATAATCCTGTGCATGGCTGTATTATTGCTGCTTCTATTCCTTTCATAAGTGGAACTGGCAATGGATTCCTTTGGCTCACTTGCTGCCAAGGAATTCAAGTACACCTTTTAGTTCCAGTTCCCTCTTCAACTCAAGGCAGTCAAATAAGCTACATTATACAAAAAGCCTATAATGCTTACATATTAACATTCATTACAAAAAAGTATAAAGACCACATCTGAAAAAATGTTATAGGCTGCATGCAATAGTGAAAACCATTGTTTTCACACTCAACATTTAAATATATTTTTGTCACAGTGGAAATGAAATTTTTATGTGCTAACACAGAAATATATTTGTAAAGGACTTCTATTTAGAGTGTAGGAGAGAACTGGGAAACTAATGAACAGTACTGCAACAGTGCTGCAGATATCTAAGCTTTCATTGCAGGGGCTGACTCTTCTACATTGAGAGGTTCACTATAGAGGAAGTTTTTATAAAGGCTTTTAAACAATTGAGTTGCAGCTTCCACCTTCTTGAAGCAATGAAGAACCCGAGAAGCCTGAAGACTCCTTGGCATTTTATATCCTTGGGTAGTGCCTTTTTAGAAGATGGAAGTCAAACAGCAGTTTGCATTTAGCACTCTAAGCACTGAATGTGAGGCATGCTGCATGTCAGGATCCCCCTCAACACATCTATGTGTAAACAGACTGAAACATCTGCTCAGTGGACAGCTGGAATATGGAAAAGTTGTGAGCATACAAAAAGAGAGAATGTGAAGTTGCTTTTATTATTGTTTTTTTTTTGAGGGGCACACAGTACTAAAATTATTTTAGTTCTTAAAACAGGTCCATACTTGTCAAGCTGAAGCACAAGAAATCCTAAGGCATGTTTTATTTCCCAATGAGATCACTGGCAAAATTCTACACACAGTTGTCAGATACCTATTCAGTGAAAATGCACTATCTACATTTCATGGCTGTTCTGCCTGGAGGAGGTTTTTCTCTCTATGATCACATAATATTCTCACTAATTTATCTGACACTCATTTCCCCAACCCACCCACTCTTTTCTCTGCTCAAAACTCCTTACCTCCTTATGACACTTCTTGAGCAGACTGATAACTAGGTTACATTCTTCAGTGTGCAGATGAGGAGACAGGTCTGGATGCATCTTTAGTGAGGGATAATTTTAGCAGTGAAAGGACATGAATCTGAGAAAACTTCCACCTGCCAACATTAAAATATAAGAAAGTATAATTAAATGTTTCCAGTTAACTGCTTGCAGATATTATCACACATTACTATTTTAGCAAAAAATATTTTAGATCAAAATGCAGCTTAATATGTATAACGTATATTAAACAGTTAAAGTAATTAAAACCAGCACATCTGTTCATCTACACAGCTCAAATGTTAAAAGTTAACTGGAATTTTATTTTCTTTGCTATCATGGACATGAGAATGCATTTGGGGTTTTCATTTTCAGGGACTCTCTAGAAGCATTAATCTTTTGGGAACTGCAGATTACCTTTTCACCTTCCTAAGAAGAAAAGTCCAGCTACTACTAGGAAAAACGGGCTCACCTTGACAAAGTTGAATTGAAGAGATGCCTTTTTGTTTGTTTGTTTACTTCCTATTTTATCATTCCCCCTTCTCCCAAACAGATCGCCTGTCTAGCTGCAGTACAGCAGGCAAATACCACTACAACTTGCACTAAGTAGCCATCATTACTGCTGTAACACTCCAACTAAACAGAGCAGCTAAGTCAGCAAATTCTGCAAGCATAAAATCCCAATATTCAGTTGCAATGCAGGCAGCTATAATCTACAGTGCTATTCCTAGAATACTCAGTAATACATTCTGCTTGAAGAGATGTGTACACTAACTTAGCATTCTCCATCATGTGTTCAGCTTAACAGAAGTTACATTCCCACAAGCAAACAAAATCCTGAAAGCCCAAAGAGATTTAAAAGCCTCTTGAGACTCATGAGAATCTTTTCTGCATAGGGCTGGAAACACCTGTAGTCATTTCTTTCAGAAGTCTTCCCCATGCTATCTGGAAGTCTAATGTGACATTGCATTTACTTTTAGCACCAAAGTTGGAAACCATACAAATTGCTTAAGCATTCTATTCAGCAAATTAACAAATGAACCTTTAGAAATATGACAGCAGGAGCACGACTGTAACAGCAAAGTGATTAAGAACCCTGCTGTGTTATTGCCACCAGCTTTTGATTGCATGCCACACAAAGTCAATACGTTTTAAATTTATCGGTGGATTTTTCTGATAGCACTGGAGTTAGCATTCCCTTGAGAGGGCAACCTGCTCAGTGACTGTGCTTTACTTTAACATGTGAGAACCCAGCTGATTATTAAATCTCTTAATCATGCAGCCTCTGAATGCCCTTCCTAAAACTGTCATCTGAGCTGGCTGTCTCAGAAGGAGAAAGTGAGAATAATGCCCTGGTGAAACAGGCAGTGTGCCTGATGCACAGGCCAGAGAGGCACAGGGAGCATTTCAACATTCATCCTTTCTAAACTAAATTAGTAAACATTGCCATTGTTTGCAAAATATTATCAGATAAAGTGGATGAAAGCTATCCATGCCACAAATAGATAGGTGAGGGTATTTCATCAATTAAAGGCCTTCCAACAACTCAAATGAACCTTCCAATGGCCTCTCTGGCAGGATTGGCACCACAAAGCACAGAGCTCTGAACTGCCACACCAGTTCGTAGATTGGCACTGCTGAAATTAATCTTCAAATAATCTTCAATATTAAAATCTTTCAAGTTCAGTTGCCAGATGTGGTACCCATATGATGGACTGGAGAAACAAAACATCTTATAGCAGTCATGGAAGGCTTAACTGGAGCCTTTCAGTACTTTTGATCATGACTGAAGAGTGTTATCAATGCTCAATATTATGTTTAGGAGTGTCAGGTTAGACAGTAATCTATAAATGATCAGAGAAGACTGAAGTATTTTTGCTGCAGAGGAATGACTGACAGATGAAAGAGTTTCAAGAGCAAGAAAAACATGTATGAAAAAAGGACAGGATGAGCTATTGGTTTCCTTAGTTTCTTCTTAATAATGCTCTAATCTAAAATAATAGATAGCAAGTTGTCATCTTACCAGAACTTAAGTCCACATGGACAGAATTTTATATAGATAGAATCTAAGAAAAAATCCTAAAAAAAAAAGCTAATATTTTTGTTTAGAAAAACTACTTTTATGGTAGTGCCTTCCATAAGTAATTTTGGACACTAAGCACTTCAAATTGCTCAAGATTTCATAAGAGGCAAGTTATCAAGAAGTGACACACAACCCTAATCTAAAAGCCTTCCTACCTGTCTATGCCTGATGTATTAAATATTTACTATTAGTGTGCAAAAGGATTCAATATGCATTATAGAATTCACAACAAATCTGCCAATACCTAGCAAGTAGGAGAAACCAAAAGGCTGACCCAAAAAAGCAGCCAAGAACACTTTACACACACTCCTGTTAGACACCACAACTCAGGATGAAGTCCTTTATTTCTCTCCACTTGTTCATTTTCCTCCTGCCCTCCTCCATGGGAAAGAGCAGTAAAAGCAACAACTCTCTGGAGAATGAAGGGTTTGGCATATTCCAACTGCTTTCCCAAATGAAGCATAAGATCAGTGTGCAAGGAACCCAGGGAAGTTCCCTTCTTTTCTCAGAATCTCCCATAAATATGGATCAATCAGTTCCCTGACACAGAAGGAAAACTAAATTAGGTTGGTTTAGTCTCACTGATTAGCTTAATGCTTCATATTTGCATGTTTGGGGGATAACAATGAAAGAAAGGTTTGAATTCAGGAATTATTTTCCTAATTAAAGTATGTTAAAAGACTATTTCTAAAAGTTTTGCAAATTTTACATGTAAAAAGTTGCACACAGAGATAATTTTTTTTTTTCAAGTTTCAAATCTTAGTAGTAAGAAAACCAAAACACAAAAGATGAATTCACAAATTGCCTCATAAAAATTAACTGGAAGCCAAACGCAAATCCTCGTGTGCCAGCTCTGAAGATTAAAAATTGCATTCGAGCATTCACATTGCTAATCATTAAAGTCCTTAGCCCAAACCACAGCATAGAACACAAATGTTTCCTGCAAACCCTCAAATAATACCCACAAGGCGGCAGCACGACCCCGCAAACGAGCACACGGAGGAGGAGGGAAGGGAAAACGGATCTGCCAATTTCTGTAAAGCCAGAGACGCTCACGCTATGGAACTTATCCTTTTGCATTTCATTTCACTGTCTAATGTAAGACCAGGAGTTATGTTTTTAAGTTCTCAGTTTTATAGCACTGTTCTGTTTGGCTTTGGAGAGAAGCACTGGCAAACCAACCAGTTCTTCCTTTGCTCAAATTAGTGGTGTTGTTCTCTAAGACCCCATCAAGTTTTAGCAAAAAATAAAGACTCAGATCCACGTCCAACTGCTTAGTGCTACCTGAGGATTATAATTTGCTCACTTCAGCAAAACTTCTGTATTTCTACTATTATCTTTCATATACAATTTATAAATATCTTCTGTAACAGCTCAGAATGCTCAGATCAGTCACACAGTGACATGAGAAATCAGAGCTGATGAAAAGCATTTCAAAAACCAAGGGAAACCTGAACTAAAGACTCTTGTTTCTAGCTGTCAGTAACACGGTAAATACCTTCCAGCCCAGGATACTAAAGTATCATTCTATGCTACTATTCTTATGGTTGCTATCAGAGACAGACATTGAGAATGACTCCTAACTTTCCAGTGTTTACAAGAAATTTAGCCAGACTTTAATGATGTTGCCCAATCTCATAAAAATAAGTCACAACCTCTTGAATTTCTGTCTTCAAAGCCATGCACTAGTTTTCCAACACTACATATTAAAATGGTGGTTGGATAATTTAGATAAATACCCATGAAGACTTGTAGAGAAATGCAAAAGGGAAGGGTAAATTATGTCTATTTTTAAAATGCTTTTGTATTATTCTACATTATGGAGACTGCATTTATTTTCCTTAAACCTAAATAATAGTAATAAAACTTTGACACATAAAATTCCTACTGATTTCAATTGTCTTTTTTACAATGAACACTTTCTGCCAACAATTCAACATCCCTCAGATCAGCAGAATGAGAAGTCACTTGCTACTTTCAGCAGGAGCTGTTAAACTGTATCAAACCTGATTTCATACTTAGATTCAAGTTAAGAAAGTGTTCATTAGGCCTAATGCATAAAGCAAGTTGAATGCCAACTTGACTATCAAGTAATTCCTGCAGGCTTGTTTCTAGCTAAAATACATGGTCAAGATAAGCATGATAAGGTGTTTTCACCTCCTGGCAATTATTTAGGGTCATATTCATACAACAGAGATCAGAACGTACAGTACAATTAGTGGAATATTTTATTACAATATGCAGCAAGTAACACTGCACAATATAACATTATATTCCAATTACTGAAGCATCTCTTTCTATTCCTGCTCTGAAAATATGATTATGCAGTCAAGAATGACAAGACCCAGCAGGTATAAAAGTAGAGCACACTGAATTTGGTGCTGTCATCAAATTCCTCTTTTGCAAGCCTCTCTTGTACTTCAGCTACAATCACCAGACCAGGCTTCACTTCACTGCTGTTTCATTCATTTAGTGGAAAAGAACACTAAACTTAGTTCTGCTGATTTCCTTGCTTAGTGTAGAACTAGTTTGTGCCTTCTGAGCGATAAGGGATCAAGAGGAAAAGACAATGTCCTGGTTTGGGCTGTTAACTTGTGACAGACAGCACCTCACCCCTTGAGCAGCAGGACCCGCTGAAGGACACGCAGCACTTGACAGAAAGTCAGTGCTGTTACTGTAACACATCTTTGTTTTCAGCTAAAAGGGGCTGCTACACTGACACCCACAGGACAGGGGAAGAGGCCCACTGACCTAACCCGTGCTGGTTTCTCTCTGCAGTTTCTCAGCACTCCCAGGAGTTCCTACAGCTGTGATGGGGTACACGGATACCACACAAGCTTCTGACAGTCCTCATGGAGAGCCCCGTGTTGCCACTCAGAACAGCCCTTTTCAAAGTCCACCTCGATCCCTGAAAAAGGACGCAAGATGAACAGAGGGTCCCAGAAAGCAGCCCCAAGCTCAGGCAAGACAAGGCACAGCTGTCCCCAGGCCAGGCAGTGCGGGGGGGAGAAGGGGACAGGAGTGAGGGGCTCCCCCTCTTGTCCTTTGGGGCTAGAAAGGAACAACGCCGCCCGCCGGGGTCAGGCCAAAACCTCCCCTTCTCTCAGCCATCCTCGCACTTACTCCAGTCTCCAGAGAACGAGCCCAGACAGGCAAGGCCGGTACCGAATCGGACCCACCCGCCGCGCAGCACCTGGCAAAGGTTCCGCCGACCCGGGCAGGCCCGACCGGAAGCCGCCTCAGCGCCCCGGCAGCTGGAGAAGGGGGCGGGGAGTCAGGAGGAGCGTGTTGTGATTGGTCGGCTCCGGGATTGGCGGATTCTGATTGGGCGTTTCGAAAGGAGGGCGGTGATTGGCAGGGCGCGCGGCGGGCGGGCAGAGCGCTCGGCGGGCGGAGGGGAAAGGGAGGAGGCTGCGGACGGGGCGGGAAGGAGCGGTACCGGTTCGGTGCTCCGGGACACGGTTCTCCGCGCGTTCTTTGAGGGCTCTCATTCGACCGGACAGGCAGTAGCAGCCCTGGGTAAGGGCCAGTGCTCAATTCCTTTATTCAGAAGCTCACACAAAGCCTCGGTCAGTGAGGGGGAAACGCGTGAGGGCATGAGGGAAAATAATTGTAAAAAGGGTTTTAATTCGCTGTTGTTGTTGTCCGTCGGCATCTGTGGTAGTGCTAGGCTTAGGACGGATGGCATTGTTCTGCTAGTCCTACTTAGGTGCAGCTTGATGCACTTTCCAAAGGGATCAAGTCTCCTGAGCCTGCCCTTGCCTTGGTCTGAACATCTTTCTCATTTCAGCTTCCCAGGTGGCTTCGTGATGGATGAAACTGTGGCTGAGTACATCCGAAGAACTGTTCTCAAAATCCCCCGGG
Organism: Calypte anna; assembly: GCF_003957555.1. Classification (NCBI taxonomy): domain Eukaryota; kingdom Metazoa; phylum Chordata; class Aves; order Apodiformes; family Trochilidae; genus Calypte; species Calypte anna. The sequence continues at coordinate 15,381,053 of NC_044257.1, forward strand.
ATGAAATCAAGACAATGCTACAGAAATGGGGCTTTCTCTCTGAGGCGCAGCTGCAAAACATAAACTTCCACCAGATAAAGGAGAACATTTCTCAGGAAGTTGTTCAGCTTTGTGAGGTAATCCTTTCCTTCTTATGCCTTGCAGGGGCATACAGGGTGCATGCTGAAGCACTATTTTAAAAATTGTTATGAAAAAATGTATTTTCTTTGGCTGTAACAATATCAAGTGGCAGGTTGTAATCTGGAAAATGTAAAGCTGAGTTGATAATGTCATCGTGTTTGTGTGATTGATACAAGTTCAGGATTGACCTTATTAAGTGTGGAAATGTTTTGAGCTCTGAGTTGCCCAAGGTATAGATAAAACCTCAATGTGTTAAACCTTTAAGAAATGGGGTATATATCTAAATTGTAAAATAAAGGCATTGATTGAGATGTCTACTCACTACCTGGTACTAATCTAAATCTCTGTAGTTTGGGTAATGATGGCAGCAGGTTATATCTTTTTAGGCTTTTTTGATTTTTCTGAAAACTTTCACTGGGCAGAACTGCTTCCATTCTGCATACTGCAAGCAAAGTTTTCTCATGTCCTCCTTACATACTCTGATTTTGGTGTCCCAAGAGTCTTTATATAGAGTGTCAGAACCCAGATAAATAATTATTACTGATATCTCTTAAATTCTATAGCTTTTTTTCAGCATTCCCTTTAAGTTTCATACTCTCAGGTTGATCACATGTGGCGTAGATCAAACTGCAGTCAAGAAACTCATATTATTCTTTTAAGATATCAAATGCCATAGTTTGAAAGAGACAATAGACAATAATAGAGAATGTTACCAAACGTTGTTATCTGTTACAAGTAGTGTCCTAAAGTTTCCTTACATCTTTTCATGCTGTAAAGGTTAAATGAGGAGGAAGCAATAATAACGTTAAAGCTTGTGATGGTGCAATAGTAGTCATGGTTCCATAATGTCATGAATACCCATTAATTTTACTTTCTACTAGCTTGTACATCATAAAATATGGAAGTAGTGTTCCTGCTGCCTCTGTGAAAACACTTAAAATTTGCTGACACAGCTTTTTGTTACTGATTTCTCAAACCTGTGTGGTGTTCCCTCTGGGACTGGGGGTGCTGTCTTTGAAGAGAGTGTTCATGCTGTGGACTTCAGTGTGATGTAATTTAATCTTTCAGTACTGAGATTTTTCACTTACTAAATAGCATGGTAGAGTATTCTGGACCTGCACTGTTATTCCTGTTCACCCTGCACTTTCTTCTTCCCAGGAAAACTGTGCAGACATAAAGCAAGCAGCTGTCCTAGACATCATTTGTAAGTATGGAAAGAATACAAATAATGTCTTTTTTTTAAGTAACTTGATAATTGTCAATATTAATTAACAATTTTATTACATAATTAAATCTCAAGAGTTCTTTTAGCATTCTACGTTTCTTTGAGCTTGGCCTGAGTTTCAGTCAGTTAAGGTAAAATCCTTTAAACACTGAACCTCAGAGATTCCCTTTATTAGTTGCTTAACTGAGTTTGAAGTATCTTTCCATCTGCTTTAATTAAACTATTTTGCTTTTATTTTAACTTTGAGTGGCACTTAAGAATGCTGAATAAATTATACTGCATTACCAGAAGTAATCTTTTTTTAAATAACCTGGTCATGAAAGTACTGTAAAATTATTTGTTCCTTGTTTGATAATACACTATGATATTGAATAATTCTTTTTTTTTTTTTTTTTTAGACAACCACATCTACCAAAACAAAAGAATGTGGAGTGTTTACCAGATGAACAAAAAAGGTAAAATGCCTTTCCTTGCTGTAATCTCACCATCCTCAGCAACTTGCTGCAGTGCTGCTTCATATCATACTTTTTAAACACAAGTATAGTCAGTATAAATTTTTTCAATAGTGTTATTTTTAATGTTTTTACAGTATTTTCAATTAACTTCTCAAGCAACTACTAGAAATTAGTAGCTACTAAATAAATATTAAGCTTTTCCCTATATAGCAATAATGAGGCTCAAATCTAATATGCAGCTTTTTGTATAAGGCTATGCAACTTCATTATTTCTGCTTAATTTTGTTTCAGCAACTCTAGAAACATCTCTGAAGTAGTTCTTGTAAACATAAATCCAGTTTCTTCTTTTTTTGTGTGTGTGTGTAACAGGTGAAGAAACAGAAATCTTTGACTTAACAGATTTCAAAAAAAAAATCAAAAGACAACTTCGGACAGCCTTGAAAAATGTAAGAATAAATCCATTCCAAATCTGCCACATGAGTATGGTGTCAATAGATTGTTTTCATCTCTTTAGCACGGGGCTAAGAGAGACCAAAATTTTTCCAGGTACCTGAATGTGCTGGTAAATCAAGGCATTTCTTTTTCTGTTTAGGTGACCATCAACTTTAGAGAATATGAGGACAATGCAATCTGGATTAGAGTTGCCTGGGGAACACCATACACAAAACCAAACCAGTACAAAACCAGTTATGCTGTTTACCATTCACAGACTCCCTATGTCTTCATTTCTGCCTCTGTCTTCAGGAGCAACTTGCCTCTGCTGTGTCAGGTACAGACTGAAACTTCATAAAGCTGACTTTGCTGCAGCCATACAGGACTATAATTGTGTTAGCTTTTAAGAGCATGGGTAAAAATTTGTCACTTAATGTAATTTACTAATTTACATGTTTGGGTTTTTTCCCTTGGCTCATGATAAAAATGGCACACAACCAATCTTTACTACATTTGGAATAGAGTATCACAAATTAATTCAGGTTATTGATATTTTTGCCAACCTTGTTCTAATTTCTTAGCCAAGTGTTAGTCAGTATTCAGTTAAATTGCAGAATATTACATCAATGCAGTTAACTTCAAAGAACTAAATGTATAAGTTTATTGGGGAGTGCTGTTACTGTTTTAAAAGACATTTTCTGTCAGCTTGTGGAGATCAGTGTTGGTAACTTACATTTTTTATCTATTTAGCAGATTTTTGTACCTAGTAATGTAACAGTTTTATCTGTTTGTTTATTTTTCAGACAATAAAACCATAGGGGGCTTATCTGGTTAATCCTCTGAATGCCTTTAAATATTAACTTGATAACCATCTATTCAACTTTTTTTTTTTTCAGATATTAAGAATCCTGCTTACTTAAAGTTACTTAACTTGAAACAAAAACATCTCAATGTCTAGAAATAATGTAATTAACAATTTCTATTTCTATTTGAAGGCCCTGGTTGTTGCTACCAGTTACCAGGACATTCGTGAAATGGAGCTTCGAGGTCATTCATTAAGCTCCCTCAAAGATATTGTGTTTAGGAGATACAGCCAGGTGAGCCACTCTACAGGTACATCCCAAGATAAGTATTGGGTTTTGTCTAAAATCATATGAACAAGTCAGTTCTAGGATTTTTTAGCACGATTTCACTGGGCTTTCTAGAGCAGTGAGTTGAAGGCTATTAGAACGGGCACTTTGCTTGTCCATATAAAACTTCTGAACAGGGGAATGCTCACAAATGCCATAGGATGGGCATTCTTTTCTCAAAATGAAGTTAGGCTTTCTGACTTCCAGTAATTGTCAAAAAGTGGTAAATGACTCACTCTCAGAATGAGAACTAGCAAGAAATCTGGAAAGTTTGTTTAAGCTGCAGACATTGAAAATGGGCTAAATTTTTTCTTTTTTTTTTTTTTCTCCTATGAAGAACTTCCAAACTCATTGTCCAAGACCTCTACAAGAAAGGAATGTAGCACCAGAGAATGGTACGTGTATTTTAAATTAAACAGCTGTTTGAATGTCATTACTGCTGCCTTTTAAAGTGTGATTAACAATAGGAAATGTGCATACATTACATGCACATTGTTCTCCATCACTGGTTGGTGGGGTGCTACAATACTGGCTATCCCTAAGAGAGGTAAATATTACCCTGTAGCTGCCAGTGAACGTAGCTATGAAATGAAAAATAAGCAGTGCCAAATATCTCCTTTCCTATTAGCTTACTTTTTTATTTTCCTCTTGGTAAGAATGTAATATATAGAGAGAGAATTAATTTATTTCAAAAAAAAGGAAAGAAAAGCTCGTGATGAATTTTTTAAAATTATTATTTTCAGATTTTCACTGGAGTAATCACCTGATCAGAAAAACAGGACTATATCACCTGACAAAGTTGTTTTTCCATTTTATCTCTTATCTTCCTTTCCTTGCTCTTTCTCTGCAGTGGATTTAAGGATAATTCGAGAAAACAAAACTGAGAAAGAAAAAATAGAGAGAGTGAATTGGGAAGTTTTTGGTCATGGTCCCCAACCAAAACTTGAATTTGCTCAATATAAGGTAGGACAAGCAATAGATTACCCTTATTAAAAAAAAAATGATATTAAGAAAAATCTAGTATTACTTCAACCTTCAGGAAGAAAATCTTTTAAAATAAATTAGTTAAATGCATCTTTAAGAAATAGATTTGTATTTGGTCAGACTACTAGATCATGTTTTACTCTTTCAGCCTTGAGAACTAAGCATTTTAACTTGTTTTTGTTGTAAAGGTAAGACTTACACAGCAGTGCAAAGCTTGAGAAATTAAAGTTATTTGAAGTACATATATAACTGGTGCTGCTAATACCACAATTTAACTTGAATGATGCATGAATTTTACCTGATGAACGAATATACTGGGAATTCTAAAGAGATACTTAATGTTTTTACTTAACAAGCTGCCTCTTTCAGCAGAAAACTGTTTACCACATGGTGGCACCCTCTGATTTTATTAAAATATTTCTGCAGGTAGAATCATATTAACATCAGAAATAACAGACAAATAAGATGCAGCCTTATTACATTTTTAACATACTGCTTAAATAGTAACATATAAATAAAATATGTTTGCTTATACTCTCTAGTTAAATTTTCTTTTTTTTAACAGCTTGAGACGACTTTTAGAAGTGATCCTAAAATGCATATTTTGGATAAAAAAGAACCCTTCAGATGCATGGTCAAGTTTTCAAGTCCAAATCTTTTAGAATCACTGAAATCCTTAGCACCAGCAGGTAAGTGTCCCAGCTCTCTAAAATGGAGGTAAATAGACAGTTAAATATTTTTGCCATCTTGTATTCTCTTTCTATCTTGTTCTTAAAATGCTTGTGGATAGATACTTAAGCTGTGGTTTTAGTTTTATAAGTGTTATGAAAGGTAAATACTGCTTGAGGTAAGCTGTAATTATCTGTCTGTCTTTCTCTAGGTATGGCTGATGCACCTCTTTCACCACTGCTTACCTGTATACCACACAAAGCCAGGAATTACTTCAAAATTAGAGACAAAAAAGATTTACTTCCAGGAGGCTTTACAAGCCCTTAGTTTAAAACAAATTCATAGAGAAATACAATTTATTACTGGTATTTATCTAAACCATAATGAAAGTCCAAACATTATTTTTAAAAACTAACTTATTCTTTGATAATCCCTTAAAGGGTTTTTCCAAGTGGTGGCTATTTTTGAATTATTTTTCTACAATTGTCTGTAACAGAAGAGTTGGCCCTTTTCTTAAATAATAAAGAAGTTGAATGGAAAGCTTGAATGGAGTTAGATGGTATTTTAAATTTTAATGTGATGGCTGCTCTTAGTTGTGTTTTAGTGGTATTTGTGAAGCTAAAGCTCAATAAAGAGTCAATAAGGCAGCTGTGGCTATTCAGTTGACTGTCATAGCTGTAGGTGGTCAAGATATTCTAGGTGGCCACCTTATTTTGGCTCCAGTTCAGTAGTGTCAGGGGAAATGTGTCCCATTTTGAATGTGTGAATCCCATCCAAACAAGTGGAGCTACATGACTGCAGGACAGGCATGTTTTTATCTCAAGATGAAGACCATTACAGGGCACGGGGAAGAAGGGACTGCTGGAATATAAATGTCAGAAGCTTTCATCCAGCTTTAGTGGAAATTCATTTAGATACAGGGTTGTTTTTTTTCATGAAAAATCTGTCTACTGATATTAATGTCTTAGGAAATTTTATTTTAGAGGAATAAAATGAAAGGCAATTTTCTTTTGAGGAAGTCCCATGTTTTGGAATACATCAATTAAAGCCTGGAAAGATCCTTTTACAGTCCTTGCACTTGGCCACTGGTTTGTGCTTGGGGACATTAAGACTGTGGAATCAAGATGGTAACATTCACTAATGCAATCCACAGCTTTGCATTGGAGTTCTTCAGAGCTGAGAAACTGTAGTTGGTAATTTTACAGGTACTTTTATGTACCCTGCTGCATAGTTTTTAAATTGAGGTGGATTTGATCTGAAAATTCAGTTATAGTGTAAAAGTTTCTTTTCAATTGTTACCTATTGCGTGAGCTTTGTGTACCTGAAATTTCTGATTCACTTTATATGTGTCAATGTTTGTAACTTCATAGCACAATGTAAATATTTTAGCGATTGCACAGGAATGTTTTTATTTTGAAACTAAGTAAATGTGTAAATTTTCCTATAAAAGTTTGTTTTCCCTGACTTAGAAACATGATTGTAGCACACACTGATTTGGGGCTTTTTGTGGTTTTCAGCATCACAGTTTAACTCTCACAGAAGTTAGTTCAGGACTATCTGCTACTGGGAGATTTTTAGAACCTCCACCTGTGTGATTCACATGTTAGTTTGACAAAGTATCCAACACAATGTTAGGATTCTGAATCAATTCCAGATTTTTTTCTGATAGGCAAAATAGGAGGAACGTTAAGAGTTGGCTCTCAACGCCTCCCACTCAAACCCTCCTGGAGCCTTCCAGAACTCAGACCCATTATGATTCCAGTATGCATTTCACTCTGTGCAACTTTTCCTTCCTAATGCTCTCTCCCAAGTAACTTAAATGCCCGAGATGATAATGATTTTATCATAAAGTTTCGAAGTACTCTAAAACACTGTGAGTAGCTGGCCTACTGCCTGTTTCTGCCTCTTGTTTCTGGGAAAGGCAGTCTCTTCTTTGTAACAGCTAAAAAGTTGGGCTGATGCTCAGATACACGTTTCACATCTCTACCTTCCTGTAACCAGGGACCTTACAGGAACTACAAAGCAGCTCGGGGCAAGCAAGCAGGTATTGTGTACTCATAAATAACAGAACACATACAGGGAAGAGGACAGAGCTACACCCATCACCCAGCTCTTCCCCATACATATAGAATCATAGAATTGGCTGGGTTGGAAGGGACCTCAGAGATCATCGAGTCCAACCCTTGATCCACCCTTGCTGTTGCTAGACTATGGCACTGAGTGCCATATCGAGGATATGTTTCTCTATTACCTGCCCAAGCTATAGAGGAAAAATCTCCTGTGTATTATTGTTCCTGTAAAACGTGAGTTGACAGCAGTAAATCAACGCAAAACCCCTGTGGGGAGGAGACCCCCGCAGCTCCATCTCCCGCGGGACGGAAGGCAGCGGGGCTGACACACCCTGTGCCTGCTTCAGCTCCGCGCGTTTTCTGACATCAGCGCGGTGAACACATTCACCGCCTCTTCCGTCAGGACCTCCCGGACCGGCTCTGGGTCCGGGTCCGGTCCCGGTCCCGCCCTCTCGGCCCGCAGCGTGACGCTGACGTGAGAGGGCGTGTCCCATCCTGCGCTACTAAATATTCACCAGCGGCGACGGCGATTGGCTGCCGCCCCGGAAGTGTCTGGGGCACGGGGTGGGGGGTGTGGAGCCGGCAGCTGACAGCAACATGGCGGCGGCAGCGGCCGGGCGGCGTGGCGGGGGGCTGGGGCGGCCCCCGGCTCCTCCACCCGTGCCCGTGGGGGATCTGCCGCCCGCCGGAGAGTTGGTGCGTCCCTCGGTGACAGAGCTGTCCCAAGTGAGGACCAACATCCTGTGCACGGTGCCCGGCTGCGGCAAGGTCCTGCCCAACAGCCCGGCCCTCAACATGCACCTCAGCAAGGCTCACCCGCTACAGGTACCGCCGCACAGCCCTGAGGCCCGGTTCGGTCCGGCCCGCCCGGCCGCTTCCCTCCTGCTCAGCCCCGCGGGGATGGGGGGTGCCGCGCCCCTCACCTCGCTCCATGGGGCTCTAATGGCGCAGATTCTTTATCCGCTCCGTGAAGCCCCCGGGGCCTGGGCCGCCTCCTTCCCGTCCCTGCCCGCAGGCCGCTGGGTGAGGGGCTGGCTCCTGGGGGATGGGGGGCCGGGGGCGTCCCGCGCAGGCAGCGCTGGGCTTTGCTTTGTGCAGTGAAGTAAAACCGGGGGAGGGAGGAGGGCATTCTGAAGAGGAATAATGAAGTGTTTCTCCTTGTCTCGTGTTTAAATCTCCCCCACGCGAAAAGCGCGGGTGTGTTTACAAGGAGAGGGGTGCGTTTGCACCCTGTGAACAGCCCTGCTGGGGTTTCCACCGAAATAACTTCTAGCAAGCAGCTTATTTTGCACCGGCGTTGCACCAAAGCAGTTACAAGTTCTTTGGGGCTCAGTTTCTGTTACTTCCCTTGCTCATGGCTTGTCTTTCTGCAGCTCTCTCCATTGCAGCCCCAACACTTCTGGATGCTGTGTAAGCAGATTCTGTTTCCTACCCTTAGCAGCTGGCAAGTCATCACAATCCAAACGCTGAGTGCTGTTGTGCTGGGGTTCTTTTTTTTTTTAAAAAAAAAAAAAAAAAGTGTGAGCCAAAATAAACCTAGATGGATGCCATCTTGGAAATGAGCCCTCGTTACCGTAGCACTCCTGAGAAAACACAGCATCTCCTGTGGGGGGAGGAGTCCTGCAAGTGCATGCTTGAGTGTGGGCCTTTCAGAAAGAAATCCTGACTTTTCTAAAAATGATAATGCTGAGTGAGTGAGGACAAAGCCTGGGAAACTTCAAGTGAAGCATTCATAGCTGCACGCTGAAAATGGCAGCCCCAGTGGGCAAACAATAAACATACTTGTGAAACAGATGATCTTTGGTGATGAACAAAAGAAAATAGTCTCAATCATACTTGAGCATGCAGTCTCCTATCTCTGATTATTTAATTCTATTTCTTAATATGCATTAGCAACTTTTGCATGTGTTACGTATTCTGTCTGGTGTGTTTGATGGGTGGAGGTACAACAAAAATTGAAAGCATTCACTCATGAGCTTGTACTCTGAAAGTATGGATCAGCCAGCAGGTTCTGTAACTCGTGTTCAGTGTGATGTATGAGGAAATTCTGCCTTCTGACCTGACCCACTGCTTAGAAAGCTGTTAACTAGTGGTGCCTCACAGAGTTACCATGTGTTTCTATCACCAAATTACTAAATCTTGTGGTAGTTTGGATAAACACTGGGATGGTTGCAGATGACTTAGAATCATAGAATCATAGAATCGACTGGGTTGGAAGGGACCTCAGAGATCATCAGGTCCAACCCTTGATCCACTACTGCTGGAGTTACCAGACCATGGCACTGAGTGCCACATCCAGTCTCTTTTTAAGTATCTCCAGGGACGGAGAATCCACTACTTCCCTGGGCAGCCCATTCCAATGCCTGACTTACTGCAAGGGCATTGTAATGGAGAGTAAAATGTTACTGTGGCTTAGAGGAGGGTGGTTTTTCTGTACTGTGTCCTAGATAAAATATCTTCAGTATGATGCACAGCTTGAGAATGCATCTGGAATGAAATCATAAAGATATGAAGGTAAAAGGATAAAAATCTAGGTTCACATTACTCTGTTTCTCCAGACATGGACTTGGACTAATATTTTAGTAATTCTTTGGTCTGTATTGTTTAATGGGGAGAAGAGGAAGACTTCTGTGCAGTTTATAAATTAAGCTAGAGGAGTTCTTGTAAAGGAGAGGATTCTGTGGATTCCCATGGCAGCAGGGAGGCCGCAGTCACCGGTGAGCTGGAAAGGGCAGTTTACCCTTGGGGTAGGCTACTCAAATGTGAACATTCTGTTCACAGAACGAACAGGTTTGTTTCTATAAGAATAAATGCACTTCTCTTTGTGCTGTTTAGTGAAGAAATGCATGATCTGCTGGAAAAAAATATTTTAAGTGGTTGAGTACAGTCTACTGTAACTTACTGTTCTAAATTAATCTTTTGGAGTAAGCCTTTCTGTTGAAGGAAAGCAAGATGTCACTAAATTCACTGGAAAGGGAGTGTTGGCATGACTGAAATATGACTGATCAGATGTAGTTTTGAGAATTTTTTATTTTCTGTAAGATTAACTACTTAGAGCCAGGAGGACTTTGAAGATGAGGACTTGGACTTTCTCAAAATCAGTTTACTGTCTGGATAAGGGTTACTTATATGTGTGGATTATCTGGCAACTTGTCACAACAAATTTACCCTTAAAGGTATATGTTTCAGCTGTTAAAAAGGCACTTTAATGTTTATATAGCTTTTAAACACTTGGTGTTACTCTGTACCTTAGTACTGAAGTAGTTTTAAATAACCTAACTGTGGTTTACCTTGAACTTGAACATAAGTAAGTACTTGAACATATTTCTCATACTGTCCTTTCATTTGTTGGGTTGTGAGGCTAAATAAAACACACTTTGAGTAACTTAGGAATAAGTAACTCCAATTGTGGCTTTCTAAGCTTATTGATCTTGTCTGCTGTGGGAGAGACCACACCTAGTTTTGACCGGAAGACAAATCTCTTTTTCTCTTGAGGACTGGCATCTGGTCAAAGTGGTTCTGGGTAAAGTCAGGATAACAAAGTGTAATGGGAAGTGGGGATGGATCAACTGGATTTCTCTGAGCCATGTTCCTGTTTTGGGCAGTGGCTCTCAGAGCTGCAAAATTAATTGAGTTATTATTCATCAGAGGTAAACCAGGCCTGTTAATGAATGGTTTATCCATGGGGAAAATTGCTGTATATGAAGATGCTTAGAAGGTTAAAACATTACATGAAACCTCCCTTTTTAGAGAATTATTCCAGGTCTTCTTGATGGAATGACATCATTTTGGTTGAGAGCCTCTAAACATTGCTCCCCTGAGTATGGTATGGCATTGGCAAAAATGAACTTGCAGCAATGTCAGTAAGTGTGTGGAAATATAACTGAAGTATTGCTTGAAGGGATCACATCTGACACAGGACAGCACAGGATTGAGAGGCTTTTTGAGGAAGAGAAAAACTGTTGAAGTGTCCCAGTTATCTGCTTCGTGGGGTTCATGAAGTGCAAGTGAAATGAACCCTCAAGAAGCAAGGCACAGGTAGCTCAGTGCAGGGTTGTTGGGTTGTGACAGACTGCAGCTCAGGAAGAAGTGAGGGTGTGAGCAGTGAACCCCTTTGCATCCCAGCTGCAGTACACACTACTTGTTTGCTTCACATGGGACAACTGTTGCACCTTGTGGATTCTTTATGTTTGGTGTAACGTGTATGAACACGAAGCAGCTGGAGATCTGCCCAAAGAAGGTAGGGAGGGAGGGAGTGGTGTAAAAGCAACATTCCACTGCTTATTGTGCTTACTGTCACTGTCCTTGTGCTAAGGAAAACAGGGTGCAGAGCTCAAGCAGGGCATGGTCCTGTAATTCTTCCCTGAATAATCATCATGGGAATGCCATCAGGGACTGCTCTGACTGGCTCTGAGGACTTGGTGGCCTCCTACTCAGTGCCAGGGTGTAAGGAGCCTCACAGCTACTCTGAGCATCACATTTTTCTTATTTCACTTTCATTCTTTGCTTAGACACAGATGCCTGATGTTTCCCCTGAGACTCTTTGCTACAGGCTGTGTCTGGAGAGATGCCTCTTGTCTGGTTTCCATGGCTGTGTCCTCAGTAGGTTCTGTGTGGTCAAACAATCCTTACGGTCCCATTAGTGTTTCTTTCTTGATGTGCATTTTTGAGGTCCTCTTTGAGCAAGTTGCTTTCTTCTGCTGTGTACATGTGATAGTCAGGGAGACAGATTGCAGAGAAAGTCACTTAATGCTAGGAGGTTCAGAACAACTACTAGTTGTAAGAGCCATAGACTTAAGTGAGATTTGGTTTGTGAGTCAAATTAAGTGGCAGAATGTACTTAGCATTGTCCATTTTATTAAAATTAAACTCTAAATAGTACTGAGAGAATTCCAGTGTCAGGAAAGTGTTGTGTTGCACAGGGTGTGACTGATTTTAATGGACCTTCAAGTACACTATGCTACTAACAAGTAAAACCACATTAAACTGGCAGTGTAGTATCTGTAGGGAAAACTTCCTGGCTCAAATAACACAGAAGGTGTTGGTGAAGTGGGTTGGTAAAAGTAAACAGTACAGAAACCCTGCTCTGTAGAGCTTGTTGTGATTTCACTCGGTAATTTTGATGGTAACTTTGCTAAGTAGCATCCACATAGGTGGGAAACTCCATTTCCACTTTCCAGTCACCTAGGGAAGTGCCCTCAACTCAGTAGGTGTGTGAACTCAGCCAATGTTGATGTGAATTCTGAATTTTGTCTTTTAATATGCAAACCTGTAGAACTGTCAGCTTCTCATTTGGTTATTTTTCAGGATGGAAAACTTAATGCACCAATAAGGAAGAGTTTGAAAACTTCACAGAAATTCTACTGCTGTCCTATTGAAGGCTGCCCTAGAGGACCAAACAGACCGTTTTCCCAATTTTCTCTTGTAAAACAGGTATTTCTGTTTCATGAATTATTCATACTGATTCAGTCCTGATGCTCTCAACTCCAGAGTAAATACTTTTGTGTTTGGATTTGAGCAAAGCCCCTCAGCATATATCTAGAATTTGGATAATTGCATGCAGAAGCTCCACATAGGCATATGGATAATAAATTTGCATGTTTACATCTTGGCATTAGAGAACTTGAACATCATGCCAGGTTGTTCTGCAAAATGAGAAGACAGCCCCATTCCACAAATTGAAAAGATGGAAAAATGTCAGAGGAGAGGAAAAAATACCACAGTAGCAACCAGTAAAGGTTTTAAACATGGCTGCTGCTTTTAAACTCTTTTTCCATGTAGTCAAGAATTAGTTTTTTCTCTGCTTCAGAAACAAGATGCCTTTGTTTGCTAGTTATCTGTCTAAGAAAACATGTAAGACTTTTTTTCTGCATGAGTGAGTAAAAAATCACCCTTCTGCTGTTGGTTACCTGTGATAAGCTAGGGCGACCTCAGGAGATAAGTGGTAGCACTCTGTGCTGTATGTGAAAAGGGAAAATTCTGGTGTTTGTTCTGAAGTGACCTGTTTGACTTCAGACTATTTGTTCAGTTGCCCTGTTGCAACACATGTTTATTATCTCTCTTTGGCAAGATTAATCTATTGATTTATTAATGTCCATAGGAAACCTCCAGTAGCATTAGGACACATAAATCATGTCTGGATTTTAAGATGCACCTATCACAAGCAGATTTGCAAACTTCAGTTTCTTCCTACTGATTGCTTTAAGCTTGTAACTTGCTCCTAACAAGTCTTCTAAACAAATTTTAATCCTACTCTTCAGTGCTATTTATTAAAAATTATTATTTTTAATAATAGTATTGCTGTAACTTTTTAATAACAGTATTACTGCGTCTCTTAAACATAATTTTCTTTTTTTTTAATCTTAGCTGAAGGCTAATGTTTACTTTTTGGTGTGTATTCCAGCACTTTATGAAAATGCATGCTGAAAAGAAGCACAAATGTGATAAATGTAGTAACTCCTATGGTACAGAATGGTATTTGAAACGGCACATAGAGGTCTGTGGCAAAACCTTCCAGTGCACTTGTGGATGTCCTTATGCCAGCAGAACAGCATTGCTGTCCCATATTTACAGAACTGGCCACGAAATTCCTGCAGAACACAGGTAAAAGGGAAGCAATTAAGTAATGATTCTTCTCTTCATTCCTAAGCCCTCTGTCTCCTATGTCCTGGCTTTTTGTCTTCTTTCTATTGATTAAACAGGAAATAGGCTTATATTGGTTTAGCTGTGGAACAGTTTGCAGGGTTTTTTCTGCTGCTTTTAGTAGTTTCTGTTCTGTTAAAAGCAATTAGAATCATCTAACCTTTAAATATGATTTCCCCCCATATAAAGCAAAGTACTGTCAGTGTGGTAGTCGATCATTGCATGGCAGAAATGTGAGTGAGGGCTTCTTGTTGCATCTGCTTTCACACTTCAGCAGAGATCATTTGGCAAAGTTTACAGCTGGTAACTGTGACATGAAGTGCAGTTCAGTTTATTTTATTTTCTAGTCTAGCCATCTATGCAAGTATTAGTAGTTCCCTTTGGGGGTTTTTGGGGACTGTTTTGTTTTGGTTTAATGCCTATATCTGCATGTTTACATTTAAGGTTGTCTGAAAGTGTACTTGTATTTCACAAAGGGTAATCTGTGTCCTAAGGCCTGGCCTGCCTGCCTTGGAGATTCAGCTGCTGCAAGCTTAAGTTTTATGTGAGGAAGTGCTAATTGTGTCTCCAGTTTCCATGAGAGACCTTTGCCTGTACACTAATTTTAAGGGCACCCTCCTTTCAGTGTTCTGAGTCAGTGTCAAAGTAACAAACATGTTCTTAAATCAAAGTGCTTAATGTACAAGGGAGAAGAAGCCATCTAAACTTTCACCTGCATTTAGACATAGGTCTGCATAAAAGAGGTAACTTTTTTCTTTTTTAAATGTGAGTGTGGGAAGTACTTTTATGTTTTAATCAGGATTAGTTGTCTTCTCATATTCAACTTCATCTATGACTTCAGCTTTTTTTTCCAATGCAATGATTGAAAAGAATGGAAGGCAAATCATTTTGTGCTTGAAAGGAGTATAAAGTATTTATGTCCTGTTCACAGGGATCCTCCTAGTAAGAAAAGGAAAATGGAAGCCTCTGTACATAATCAGCAGTTGGCAGAGAAAGCAAACGAAGCACTCATCAATACCCACAATAATAATCCTGGCACTCAGGAACTGGAGTCCTCTGAAGTGAAAGTAGTGGCCTCTCTCAAAGGCTCCTGCAGTTCTACCTTCACGAACCAAATGCAGCCAAAATGTACACCCAAGATGCTTTTGCCAAAGCCCAAGGTGGCTTTGGTTAAAGTTCCAGTGATGCAGCTTGCTCACTTGCCTGTCTATGTATCTGCAACAGACTCTGCTGTCAAACCTGCTGTAGTGGCTGTTGATAATCAAGGTTCAGTTGTAAGTACTGTTCACTTATTGCCTCAATCTATAGGAATCCTGATCCCAGCACTGGAGGCAGAAACTCTTGTATTTCAAGACAGTATGCCTGTTTCAAAAGTGACAAATTCTGTTGATAATGAACCAGTAAGTACTGGTGTACAAGTTGAGCTGGATAAGATTACATCGAATAACACAGGGCAAGAGCTGGGGAATGTTTGTCACAAGAATAAAATTTCTTCAATAAATATCCAGACTGACTTATCTTATATTTCACAGAACTTTGTGCCAGCTGCATCCTGGACTCCCAGTTCTTCTGTATCCTCTTGCTCTCAGACAGATCTCTCATTCAGTTCACAAGTTTCATTACCCATCAGTGTACAAACACAGACACTGCTGCCTGCTTCCAAACTGACTTCATCTATAGCTGCTCAGACTGATGCTTTTAGTCAGGTTTGTTTTCCAATGTGTGGCATTTCTAGAGAGACTCAAACCAGTAGGACACAGGACTTGATGGATGGAAGAGTGCAAATGGACCAGGCTGTAATGTGCAGTGACATCTTTGACAACGTTCATTCCTCATACAATGTTTCTACTCACACTGAGCTTCCAGAAAACAATTTAATGCCTGCAAATATAGATCAAACCTTGCTGCAAAGGAGTAACTGCAAGAGCCTGAATCAAGATACAGAGAAGTCTGAATCCCTTATCAGCTTCAATACACAGACTAATATACTTCCACCTCAAAATACTACAGATAATCAAACGCAGACGATGGATCTACTAAATGATCTGGAAAACATCTTTTCAGGAAACATGTCTGGCCAGACACTGGACAATCGTGGTCTTCTGTCTGAGACAAGTTCTAATGCTGACACTCATCTGCCATCTGGTCCATCACAGAGCACAGGAATAGACTTTGACATTGAAGAGTTCTTTTCAGCATCCAATATCCAAACTCAGACTGAGGAGAGTGAGCTCGGTACCCTGAACTCTGAGCCAGTTTTGGAGTCTCTGGACATTGAAACTCAGACTGATTTCTTGTTTTCAGATAATGCCACTCAGTCATACAACTGCCGAGGAAACTCTAACTTCCTAGGTTTGGAGATGTTTGATACACAGACACAGACAGACCTGAATTTCTTTTTGGACAGTAATAGCCATCTGCCTTTAGGAAGTATTCTGAAGCAGTCGAGTTTCTCCATGAGTACTGACTCATCTGACACAGAAACCCAGACAGAAGTGTACCTGGCTACTAAAAATATACCTGCTCAAAATATTGAAAGCAAAGTCCAGCTCAGTAGCACTGAAACACAGACTATGGATAGCTGCTTTGAGAATCTAGGGAGTTTATTCCTCACCAGCAATGAGACACAGACAGCAATGGATGACTTTCTTCTGGCTGACTTAGCCTGGAATACAATGGAGTCCCAGTTCAGCTCAGTAGAAACTCAGACCTGTGAAGAGCTGTGCTCCTTGTTTCAGGGCTCTGACAAGCCCAGCCACTGAATACCACACAAAATAACTGTTTCCTGTGGTTTGAAATTAAGTTATTGGGGTGGGAAGGATGGCTTGACCAAGTTTTATCTACTTTGCATTATTGAATGTAGTTATTGTCAGCAGATGGCCTAAGAGACTTCTCATGCTGCAGGTACTCTATTGAATATGATCCTTTACATAAGCTATGTGTGTATGAATGGGGGTAAGGAGGGGCTGTTACATGTTAGTGTACATTTGAACCTTAAAAAAAATAATTATGTGGTGCCTATGTTTTTTCTTCAAACTTATTTATAATGCTGATACTGCTTTCATTTAAATGGAAGATCTCCTAAAGTTGTTCTTTATATCTCTGTCTAATCCTGGCTTATATATAGGGTTCCAATGTGCTGGACCAAAAACCCAACCTGTCCGATTCAGATGCTTCCCTGAACTTGAGGGAGGATTCTGTTAGTGTAAGCTACTTCTGTTTACTTTTTTTAGTAGCTTGTATTTTAAATCCAGCATGAATGCAGTAAGACATGTTGTCTTCTTTTACTTTATGCCATCACAGCTTTTTCTCCTGCATAAGTTGGTATTTTCCAAATACCTGTCTGAGACACTAGACGCATACTGTTGAATTGTTGAATATATTTATTATTAAAAATATGTAGAAAGCAGAACTTTCATAACTTTTTTCCCTGAGTGGCACTGATGCCCTTTGATGGGTAGGATGAGAATTTGGAATACATAGTTGCAGGGGAAATTACTATGTTGTCTTTAAGTTAGTGTAATAAATAGGACTAACATTAATAGAATCTTGAGGAAGCATTAAACTTTTTCTGTCTGTAAGATGCAAATGTTACAATGTGTATGCCTCCAAGACTGGAATAATTTGTGTTTGCTGAAGTTCTCTTAGCTTTACTAAGATACAAGTTGAGAAATGTTACAGTGGTTTATAGCTCTGTTACCTCTACAGAAATATTCAGAAATGGGAAGTTAAATTCTCTACTTACTCACCTAGGCTCCTGTTTTTGGACTTCCTGCTTCCAAAAACAATTGGGGCCTGTACAACAGAGGTGGGAGATCAGCTCACAGAAGCCCTTTCAGAATAGTTGTATCTTGCTTTTGCACATTGATCTGCAGTTCCTTTGACTTTTCAAGTTTTTCTGAGTGTAGTCAAATTGAAACTGTTTTTTCAGAGAAGAAACGTGTGACCTCTTGGAATTTTTTTTTTAATGTTCATCTTTCCCCTCATACCATTGCTAGTAGTATATTTCATTTGATTTAAAAAAAAAAGAAAGCCAGTTGTGAATGTACTTTAGAATTTGGCCTTAACTAATTTTATGTTTTACTATATTACCTGCAAAATGTAGGCCTCTGGTTTTGTCCCAGAAAGGCTTTGGTTTCTGTTACCTTAAATGAAAAGAGAAACCTCTTCTTGTCAAGTTCCTGGGCCTGTAACAGACTTCACTCTCCCATTATCAGAGGAGAATTATGAGCTGTGTATTTACTAGGCAGCCCATCAGTAATGTATGTCCAAGCCTTAGTTTTTGAAGACTTGCTGTGCTATGTGCTTCATATTCTCAGCTCAAGGATGTGGAAGTTACTCATCCTCTGCAGCTAACTTGTTTTGCTGAGAATGACAAATACCTGTTTTGGTTTTTTAAATCTCTTTATCACTAGTTAAATTGCCATAGTTAACACACTAGTATGGTAAGCATCTCTACTTGTACTGGAAATAATCTCTTTACATT
Organism: Calypte anna; assembly: GCF_003957555.1. NCBI lineage: Eukaryota > Metazoa > Chordata > Aves > Apodiformes > Trochilidae > Calypte > Calypte anna. The sequence goes on from NC_044257.1 coordinate 15,399,265, forward strand.
AACCCTGGAACTTATTTTCCTCCTGAAACCACAGCTCTGTTGCCTGTTGTAATTTTTCAGCATTTGTAGGTGGCAGGTCAGACACTTCCAGTCTTTGGGTGAAGAAACTGCAGGAAGGAATTTTGCAATCTCTCCCAGGAGCACAGTTAATTCTGCTTTGGGGAATGACCCCCAGGTTCCACAGTGCCTGGAGTTCTGATCTTAAAGGTGGGATATAGTAAAAAAAGAAGGAAGGGATCATTTGTAATTCTCTTTCTTCTGAAGGTGTGACTGATTGACATTTACCTGCCTGGGTTGAAATTGGGAAATAAGTTGATTTTTTTTTTTTTCAATAGCAGTATTTTTCTAGTAATGTTGCATCATCATATTTTAAAGTTTTTTTCCTTTTCCATTCTTGCCCCTGGCTGGAATGCCAGAGAATGTTTTATCATACAGGGGCTTCCATGTTTCCCATGTGCAAGCTGTCTGTACTGATTCATGAAAGAGAAGCAGGTACTACAGAGTTAGCTGGGGAAAACTGCATTTTCCACAGCTGGAGAAGGCAGAACTGAAAAACTGTTCATTACCTCTGAATTTAGAAGGTCAGTCTTTTTTTCTGCAAGGGAAGGACTCTTAGGTGATGAGGAGCAGAACTACAGAAGGCTTTGAATTGTAGCCATCTGAGAGACCAGATAGCATTTTAAAAACTTTGAAACTAATTTACAAATCAGAATGAGAATTGCCACGTTCCTATGGTATAAACCAAAGCTCTTAATGTCAGTGACTATCAGAAAAATTACTGCTCATTAATATTTTGAATTCTTCAAATTTGAACGAGTTCTTCAAACTGGCATATTTTCTGGGTTTGGTCATTGTTTTAGAAATAACCTTCAGACAGAACTATTTCTTGGTAGTATTAAATTGATACTTATCTCCCTTTTTCTGCAGTTTGATCTGATTTTCAAGGCACTGTCTCTATTGTAAGTATTGGTCAGCAGTGACTTATTACTTTGCTTATTCTCTTTTGAATCCTCTCCTGCCATTTGAACTGCTACACAAAAAGTAACATCAGATTCTCTGTTGCCTCTTAGAGCAGATTTTTATCTGGAAGTACTACTAATATTACCAGGACTTACTCTGCATTTGCTGCTTAATTTTGTTATGCTGTGGTTGCTGGATCTTGATCTGGATGTCTGTGTAATGCTACTCTAAAACTCAATTAGAAGTTTTGCAGTTTCACTTGAACTTTTCCTTAATATTTAAAAAAATCACACAAATGAAACAGCAAATTTAGGATATGCCTTCCATGAGAACATAGACACAAAACAGCTGAAAAATGGGAGGTTGTGCCATTGCCTTCCACGTGCTACAAATATGTATGACAGTAGATGAATGTTTCTTCTACTTTTGGCTTTATTTGCATCCATTTCCACTAACACAGTTGTAAATATTTCTTTGTGCTTTGGGTAGGGAGGGAATCCTCCCCCAACTCTTCGTGTCAGCCTAGAGACATAGGTTAAAGTCAGAGTTTACTAACGCTGCATATTCTTAGCTATGCAAAGCTGCTTGTGTCTAGACAATTTTCACTTCCAAAGGATATGAAATCTTAAAATACATGTGCTTGCAGTTATCAAGAGCTGTAAAACAAGCCTTGTGAGACCTCATCTAGTTTTGAACAATCAATGTCTGTAACTTCATGTATGTAACTAACACTCCTTACAATTTTTATTCCAAGGAGCACACACAGTCATTTTTTCTGTTGAAAACAAAGATCTGAATTCCCCTGTTAGTCCTGTGTACTTTGATTGTTTTAGGGGCAACAGAACAAAGAGAGATGCCTGCCTTCCACTGCTTTGTATCTTGATCCTGCCCAAACCTGCTCATGTGATTAGTTAGATCTGAACTGATTTTTCATGAGGCTGGGTAGAGATGTAAGTGTTGGCAGGATTGGCATCTTTTTACTAGCCTTCCAAATATAGGGTGAATCAGCAGGACTTTTTCATGATCAACATAGGGTGCTCAACCCACAAAAGAGTGTGTCACTCAAGTGACAACTCAGAGGTGAACCAAATGTACTTTGCCTTTATCATTAAGGCTGTACAGCTTCCTTTGCTTTAACATATTTCTGATGTCTTGGGTCCTTTTTAAAAAACATCTTAATGTACAATTTACTGTTCCAAATACATTCACACCAAAATGATCCTAGCAATCTGGGCCTTGCAGGCTTTTCCATTTATGTTTGTTTTGAGGTGCTGCTATGCTTGTGTACAAACTTCCATTAGTAACTTTATTTGAACACTCTGAGAGTAGGGTTGTTTAATGGTAGCAAACTTCAATGTGTGGTGCAAACGTGAGTCTTCTGGGTTTTTTGTTGTTGTTTTTTAACAGTTGATGTGAATTTAAATGTGTGCTAGGAGGATTTCCTGCTTACAGCATGACTGAATTTTTGTGTTTAAATGCCATTGCTATGCAATGAACAGAACCAAGGAACTACATCTTTCAACTCTGCATTGCCTTGCAGTCAGGTTGAGAATGTTTGTATTCATGTGTGTGACTCTTCCACTTCACCAAAAATGTAATCAGCCTGAAACAGCAGAAACTCCTGAAGGAACTGAGGAGTTATATAACAGAAGGTCCTCCTTGATTCTTTTTTCATATCCTGGCTTTACAGCAGTTTCTTCCACATAACTAGCAGTGAAACATAACAGATGACTTGTGATGATGGAAACTGTACCTTTCACAACAACTGATGCTTTACATGCATGCTTCAAGCACTTGCATGCAGAGCAAGACTGACAGTACTTCTACCTACAGATATTTGCAAGTACATCTGTGATAAAGCTAGATATGAAAGATAGACATATTGTTTTCAGCTTAGGGAATTCAGCCCCTGATTACAATTTAATTTAAACTTGTCATTATTTGGAATGGATGAGTAATAAATCTCATGGGTGAGTCTTTCCCAAAGCATGTGTGAGTTACTCTCAATAAAGCTGACTAATGTCCTTAAAATACTTTTCTTCTCACTGGTGAGATTTTGACTTAGTAGACAAATTCAAAGTACATCCATGTTTAATTTTTGCTGTTTGAGCCAGTAAACTTGCAATGAGTTTCAAAAGCGAGCACTCATTTCTTAGACCTATTTTACAAGTGACAATCCCAAAGAAGGAATGTTGTCCTAGTAATTGTGAAACTTTTAAGTATGTTAATGCATGCAGAGAAAAAACCTTGTGCCAAAATACTGTTCCATATTTCCCTCTTTTGGAAACTGAAGTGTTATACAAAGCTACTAGTAAGTTATTCACAAGTATTGAAATGTTTTGTTCACAAATGAAGCACTTAGTCCTGTAAATTATACATATTTTGGAATAAAGTTAATTAAATCCATTTTTGCCTTCTGTTTTAATGCCTGTGATTTCCTGCCTGAAAAGGCAGGGGTGGGGTGTTCAGTGCCCACTGGCAAGTACCACTGCTCCTTAGCATCTTTGGAAAGCCACCTGTCTTGAATTGGTAGAGATTTACTAAGTTACAGCTATCTCAGTTTAAGTCCTTGATCTCCAGAGGCTGCACAGTCTTTCCTGTGTAGTCCTACTTTCCAATGAGCCCCACAAAATTTAAACTCACAACAAAATCCAATGTCAAGATGCAGCTTGAGAGGTTCCCTGTGCATGAACTTAGGTGCAGAATCTGGTATGTTCACACCAGGCTGGATTCTTCTGACCAGCAGCACCCAGGCAGCACTAGTGGTGCTCCTTCTCAAACCTTTCAGCAGGATGTGGAAATTTTAATATTTTATTACCTTGAATGCACAGTGGAATGCCTCTACACTTTCAGTTCACTGACAGATGCTCTTTTTTCTACAACAGGCTCTCAGGGCATTCTCCACCTTATCATCCACCCCTCCTGCAGCTTTCAAGATCTCAAGAGTCATATGTAACTTAAAGTAGAAATTCAACTGCATTATGATTATTAGTTTTCAAAGTATCCTTCTTGAAAGTTACGGTTCTAGCAGCTTATAGTATTTTGCAGTATGTTTTATATAACTGAGAAAATCATCCATGCCACTGAATATTTTTTAAAAAGTAGGTTGATACAAGTATGGTTCATACTGTGTCCCTTTTCTTGTACAGTTCACACCCTTTTCTGTTAGCTGGGGAATATAAATGCTGATTTCTACTCTTACCTTTATGTCTTCTGTATATAATACAGAGCAGGTGAACAGGCAGATGCTCCTTGACTGAAAGTTCATCTGTACTGTTACATCAGCTGTGGTCACTACAGAAGCACTCTCTGACACAGAGCAGGCTGCTGTTTTTCAGTCCCATCATACTCTGAGGAGGGAATTTTTGCACAAGGCAGCATTCAGCCCTGGGGGTAGCAAAATACGGCAGGCATTTCCAGAGGGGAGTATATCAGAAATGCCTAGAAGCTACATTCCTGTTCAGAGCACTTAAAATCATGACTGTCAAAAGTCTAAGATGGTTTTTTTTCCTTTTAGGAATAATAGCACTATTCCTATCAGAGGGATGGTTCTGTTCAGGCTGTTAACTCAGCCTTTTCATTATTCAGAACAGGTTTGGCCCATGGACAATAGTCAGATACTTAGCCTGATCCTCATGAAATTTTCACAAATGGCACACAGTCTAAAAGGCAGGACAAACTTTAACTCTTGTTTGAGAACAGATTGAGCTGTTTAGAGATCAGAGAAACCTTATTTTTAACTACTTTCTTTGTTACTTTTACTGAGAATTCACTTACTGCTTCTACTGGCAGAGAAAACATTCCTGAACTGTTTGTGTTCGGTTCCTGAATTTCCTCCACTTAAATTGCATGCTGGCAAGCTGTTTGTTTTCTGTCAAAACAATGGAATTAGAGGTAGATTTTCTTTCTGGCTCCAGGATTTGACAGTGGGCCCACTGGAATCAGTCCTTTGGAAGTTTGGACCTAAAACAAAAGGGGAAAAATGGTGATTGAACTTCCAGGTGTTCGTGTTCCATCATTGTCTTTTTACATTGCTGTCAACAATTCCCTTTTTGCTTGTTTTGTTTTGGCACCTTGAGTATAGGAAGCACTTCTAGCTCATCTAGCCCTTAAGTTTCTTTCCTTTCCTTTCCTTGAACAGGAATGGTTTTATTCTTCAGAGAATTTACACGTAAACAAGAAGCTTCTGTTTCCTGTGCCAGAGGAAAGCAGTATATTCAAGGGCACAAAGCTCAATTAAGCTGACAGTGGCCCAAGTGTTGTGCACTGATTTCTGTTCTAGGCTTTTAGTTTGCAGCTTTTCTGGTCTTCTGCTACAGGTCTTGTACACCATCTGCCATGTGGTTCTTAGAAATATTCTCTCAGATCAGGTTGTAATAAAACCTGTTCAATCTCTCTGATTTTGCAGTTTCAAAAACCTCAGCAAAAAAATTTATCTGGCATGAAACAGTGGAAATAAAGTTTATAGTTTTCCCTGCAACGTCAGACATTTTCTGCTGTGTTCCTAAAGAATTTACACCCTGTCTGCAATCGTTCCAAATTATATTTGCTATAATGAATGTGTTTGGCTTTACTTACTGGTAATTGGTAATGCAGTTTTCTTACTGCAGCAGCAGTATTTTTAGTTAGCTGAATGGGAGAGACTATTTTCTTTCCTAGACTACAGAAAATGTTACTGGTTTCACAGAAATATGTTTGAATTTTCTGATAAGTGAAAAATGGGACTGAAGCAAGCATATATGGATTTAGTTATCCCAGTGCTATTTGTGAGGGATGCTGCTTCTGTAGAGCTTGCACCTTGCGTCTAAACATGGAAAACAGGATTAGAAAATATATTACTGTGGGGGGAAGGAAAGAAAGAAGGGAAGAAATTAACAGCCAAGTTACAGCCTGATTCCAGATACTCACTGGCTGAGATTTTCAGATATCCAGAGTATTGAAAGAGATAAAAGATGGATATAGGTCATAGCATCAACCAGATGAAGGAACACAGGAGCAACTCAGCAGCCTTGAGCTCTTTCTGGTGCAGGTGGTTACTTGGTTGGCTGTCCAGGAGGTGGCCTCCTCTCTGCAGGGCAGAGCTACCATCCCTCCAGAAATCAAACTCCAGCTCTTCACTTCACTTACAGGCAACTTTCTTTAAGAATCATAACAGACCTTCTGTACTAATCAGTGTTCTAAAAGGTTTCTGGGTTTCCCTAAGCAATTCCCAGGAAAACTGGTATTAGGAGACAAAGCAAACTGCTTGGAGCTGTAATTTAAAACAAGCTCTCAGTTCCTGCGTTTTTCTCTAGAAGTTGTTTCAATTAAGTATTGGCTGAAACAATGCAGCCATGCCATTTTTTAATGATTTTTTTAAATGAATAAACACATGAGAATTTAGATTAATAGACACAGAATATGTATCACCATGCCCTAGAAGATGTAAGAAAGAATTACTTTAGCTATTACTTGAGCTATTCTTTAGCTCTGATGTTGGGATTCCTGAAGATGGACCCAGTTAACAAGTTGATGCCAGAAAACTTCTAAAAACTACTTTGTGCATGTTTTTAGTAAAGAAAAAAAATCTAAAATTGTTTTAATTTCTCCACCTGTTTTGAAGAGGAAACCATATGCTATTGGGAGCCTTGCACTGGTATTATCTTTCCCTATTCCAAATTTGTATCAAAGCATCAACAAGGTAAGTCTGCCATGAATCTCTGTCCTAAATGGTGAACTGAATTGCAGTTACCCATGTACCTGTGCAAAAACTGCTAATTTACTTTGGGTTTTGTTTAACACAAAAGCAAAAGAGAACTTGATCTGGAAGTCCTTCATTTAGTATGACATGAAACAAGAATTAGTGAATACCAGAATGCAAAGAATACATACTAAACAGAAACAAGAACACATCAAAACACAGGGTTAAAAAAATTATCTACTTACAATGAATAAGAAAAAAATAACTGTAAATAGCTGCCAGTGCCACCACAGCCTACTTTCCAGGTAATTTCCTTTTCTTTATGTACCAAATTAGGAAGGAATGTATACAGATGTTTGTCTGTGAACCTCAATAGGATTTAGTGCTGTTTAAGTTAAGAATATTATTAAATGTCTAGAAAAGCAGGCATGGGTTTAAGGATGTTCCTAAAGTTAGGCATTGCTTCAGTGCTCAGCAGCATCAAATACCCAATGACTGTGCCAGGCTACTGGAGTCACTGAGAGAGAATCTAAATGCAGAAGTTGCACTTCATCCTCAGAATAAGCTGTTTAAGACTCTAATGAATCTGTCTTGTGGTCAGGAAGAAACTAAACTGATGTGAAAGTAATTGGCATTCATCAGCTTATAATTCTATTAATAGCATCTGCAAAAACTACAGATATCCACACTGTTCACAAGGAAACTTACTCTTTTTAAATACACTCTAAGAAGCTTTTTAGAACAGCATGAAATTACAATATCTAAATGTTCAGTCTGTATGGCACTGCCTCAACGTAACTGTTAAGGAAGGTGGTGCAGAAAGCAGTGTAACCTCCCGCATTTTTTATTCCTTTAATTCCTTTACCTGAACATACATTTTCCTGTCATCATTGGTTAAAAAGCCCTGGATTTCATCATGTTTTGTATGTTGGTTTTGGTTTGTATGGAGAATCTGCTGGCAGGCAGACTGTTCTTTTTAAAAACAATAGGATTAGATATTGTTGCAATACTTTGTGACAAGAGCACAGTGTCAGTGTAACTGCTCAGGATCTTGTTGGAGACCTTTGTATGTCTTGAGATAAGTGACATTTCATGGATTTCTATTTTTTGTCCTCTTGCTTTACCATTCACAATGTCAGCTCCTCTTTCACCCTTTTGCTCTGTTGCTCTAGCATTGTGATTACATAAAGCAATTTCAGCTGAAGTACCATTGAGCATCTGCTGAATGGTTATGGCTTTTATATTATTTCAAGAAGGCTCTGAAGTGTGCCTGGGAGTGGCACCTTTCACAGATGGAAGTATTTGTGAAGAGTTAAAGATTCAGAGCTATTTGGATCAAGCACATCAGTCTCTTTATAATCTCTTTATCTCACACCTTCCAGTTTCCACATAGTGTTTTTTATTGGCAGGTTCTTATTTTCATCTTGGAAGGTATGAACAGCATTACTTGTTATGTATTTCCATTCCAAGGCCATAGAATGGGTTGAAATCTCTTGCTTTTCTAAAGCTGTACCAGCTATGGCATCTACACTTAGCTCTCCTGATTTTTATTGTGTTCCTCTGGTCTTGGCTTCTTGGTCTACACCGTTGTCAATGGATTGGAACAAGTCTAAGGAAAACTGGCAATTTTTTGACATTTTGTTCGCCTTGCATTTCTTAGCTTGTTTTTACAGCTAGAAGCAGGCAAGTGGATCAGTTTTACCTCAGCCTTGCACCTGGTAATAGGGAAACATGTTAAACCTAAGACAAGCCAGAGAAATACAGAATTAGAAGTAAATTTTAGAAAGTAAATATAAAATGTAGGTGTAACTGAATGTAACTGAACGCTCACACTATTCGAGTACAGAATAACACGGAAATGTAATTTCCCACTCATCCTATTTTGTAACGCTGTGTAGTGAAAAACCTCCCGAACTGAAAGGAGCCGAGGGTTCTCATAGTCCCTCTCCGGGGCTTTTCTTTGACCCCGAGCGAGCACAGATGGATCGAACCTCTTTCTGCCGCCATTCCTCACAGGTGCTCACTGCTCCCTCCCTCATGCCCCAGAGGACACTTCACATCTTTCCTACACCAAGGGCGCAAAAATGTTTAAGATTATGAAACTATTAAAAAAAAATCGCCAAACCTCAATAAAATTATTTCGAAGCGGTCAGACCAGACGTTTGACACCCGCAGCCCACAAACCAGAGCCCAACGAGAGCTGCGGCCCCGCGCTGACAGCCGCCTCCTCCCGCCCTGGGCCCGGCCCCTCTCGGCCGCGATCTCTTCTCGGCCACCGACCCAGCCCGCGGCCCGGTCCCGTTTGCCGGGCCGCTGGTTCCGTCCAGTTCCACCCCGCGGCCTCTCTGTAGGTGTGAGGCGGCGGCCGGAGCCCTTCCGCTCCCGTTACCCGGGCAACGCGGCCTGTGGGGAAATGGCGGGGCGGGTCCTGTCAGGAGCCTCTCAAGGGAGTGCGGCCTCGGGAGAGCTGCCCGGGGGTGGGACGGTGCGGGGGGTTCTGAGGTGGCTTCTCCACCTCGGATTATCCCATGAGTTGGGGAAGTTGCGTGGGTATGGCAGAAGGAGGGGAAGGTGGTGGCTGGGAGATGGCTGGTGGGGAAGGAGACTGCAGGGAATAAAGTGTGGCGCTTGGGAGATGTGACAGAACCGGGCAGCTTGGGAAGGAAAAAACAAAGAGATTCCAGAAAGAGACACGAGGAAGGACCGAACCCATACAGAGGTATAAAAATGCAAAAAAGAAGAGAGTAGTATGTACAAGAGAAACAGATGTGAAATGACCCAATTAGGAGGAACAGGAGGATTACATCACTGCCTGACCCATGGATCTTTAAGCATGGAAAAATATTACAAATAAAATCAAGCGTACAGCGGTCATGTTTTTATGTCTAAAATCATTAACAGACTACTGAGACCATGTGAAATTGCTAGAAAGTCCTGTGGTTATTTTATAACATGGATGGCATGAGGACAGAGTCACAAGCACTTCTGCCAGACGATGTAATTTGCGGATGCCCTGTAGTGGCTTTATTCAGGCATTTGCATAAAAATCTGTGTTAACAGGACTAAGGCTGGAAGAGTCCTATTCCTGCTAGCTGTGTCTCCTGTAAAAAACATTAATTCCTCTTAAAAACAGTATAACTATTTATATAAGAAAAATACTTTAAACGTTCTTTCTCATCCCCACAAAATGTGATACATCTGTTTGGGTTTTTTGCTTTCCCACTGTTGTCCTAATAATTGGGGCTTTTTTTAGCTCACGCTCTCTCCAGAAGTCTTAAGCCAATCACTTAAGAGTCAACAGAGGTGGTTAATGCTTAACTAATAAAATTGTGTCTGAGCATCATACAGTAAGGCAGATTCACAAGGTCACGAACTGAGGTAAACTCTTGCAATTCTATTTTCTTGCTAATATTACGTCTTCATTTGAATATGGAATTTTTTCTGTTCTAAGCAACAAATAAAACCAAAAACCCACAAACCAAAAATTAACCACAAAGCAATCTTTCCAAGAGCCACATCTCTCTTTAGCAGAACATGCAGACCCTTGGAAACTATTCACTAATGTTTGTTTGACATCAAATGTCCTTGATCAAACTTTGTGAATCACACAATTTGAATCTTAATAGATACAAACTGTGTAGCCTGGTTGGTTGAAGATAGTATTTGGCACTGAAGTTCCATACCACTGTTCTTTAGCATTACTTTTATATATAGAAAACCATATATTCATATAAATATTTATATATATATATATACTTCACGCATAGTACCTAATTCTGCTCTGGTAGTTCTCTGAGATGTGACTAAGATATTTTCTTAGGGAGATGAATAAATTCTGAGTTAATCATTAATGTGAAATGGTGTGAGAAGGTATTTTTTAAGTATGTGCATGCAGAACAAATTTATCATGCAAGACTTACAAACTGTCAGTGTAAATACCATTGTGAGATCCGTGTTGTCATATACGATTATTAAACTCTTGGGTGATGTTCTAATTTAACACCAACATAGTTCATCAGCTTCAGAAAAGCTGCACAGATACAAACGAGAGGAGAAGCTGACCTTTCCAGTTCACAGACGAAGTCACAACTTCATCTCGAAAGCTGATGTAATTGTAATGCACTTCGCCTTTGCATCCATTTTATCTCCCTGCAATTCCCGTTACTAAAAATAAACCTGTTCTGGAAAGTTAAAGTGGACATGTGACAGTGGCCACTTTGGATAAGCCCCAGCACTCAGACATTCACTCCTATTAATGGTTCCACCATAGTTCTGCTTAATGCTCCCCAGCACAGGCATCTGCTTTCTCTTAGATTACCTGGATTCAAGACATTTGAAAGAGGCAGCAAAAGAAAGCTCCCAGTTAATTGCTTGCATCATTTTTGCCTTTTTCTCTGCAAATCATTTAAATCTTAGCAAAAGACTTAAATCTGTTCAGTTAGTTGGAAATTCTCAGGCATCAGATGGGTTTTGAGTGCAGTTTGGCACGGCAGAAATGTCAGGGTCACTCAGTGCTACATGGGCAGAACAAGAGGCTGCCTGCAAAAATTTTTATGTCAGCTGGAAGATGAAGAGACAGGTCGACAAAATGTTATTAGGACACTGTTAATAGGACAATGTTATTAGGACAAACTTTTATCCTATGAGCATGCTATTCCAGTCTGAAAAGGGAGAGGAATCTGTCGGAATTAAAACAATGCCTGAGTGACATTTCCTAAGTCTGTTGATACTTACTGTAATGTAAGAGCTTCTTTTCTTACCCTTTCTAGAGCAACACTGTATAGCTCTAGAATTTACATTATGACTGTTCTGTTTCTGCTGATAACTCCAAAATTATCTTGTCTTAAGCATAGTTATTTTCCTATTTAGCTAGGCCAGTACTAATGATTTATTTTTCAGCTTTGTTATTGACAGTATTATTGAGAAACACGCCTTAGAAAATGTCCTTAATATAGCACTATAAACAAAGACAGATTAGACTTCTAAACGTATATGTTCAAAACTCTTTGAACTAAATTAAGATATAGAGGGGGTGGTGTATGGATGTGTACCACTGCATATATTAAGCCATCATTTCTGTAGGTGTGGTAGTGCTGGCTCACTTCTAAGGATTTAAGCATTTACTGTGTACAAATATTTACAGCAGGCAAAACCTGCTGTAATTGTGGAAGAACTTCTTCCACAATTGGAGTCTGATGCTTCCCATTTTGAACTCTTGCCACAGTTTCCACATCACAGAAGGATGCACAAGGCTATTTGGAGGAATGTCAGTACATATATTTGTTAAATCCCAGTGCTCAAAAATTGTCCTTTACCCTGTATATCTTAAACTCACCAGATGAGGAAGACAAGCCTAGTAAGAAGGACACCCTCAGAAATTAAATAAATGGTTAAGAGTTCCCACAGCTGCATGCTTGGCAAGCAAGCAAGAGGGTAAAAAAAGAAGCAAGCAGCATGCTTCCCATGGTGGATTCAGCAAGACATGTTGAGAATGTTCGGACCAAGAGGAAAAAAAGTACAAAATACCCTTGTTGTGGATCCTTGTGGAGTTTACATGGTGGCAACGGTCAAAAGACAAGGCTGAGGTGCTTCCAAGTGTGCCAGAACTTGAAGTGCCTGGAGGAAAAGGCAAGTACAAATGTGAGCATCTCCAGGATTACTGATGAGTTGATGTTTTGATGGTTTTCTGATCTTCTAAGAGCCTGTAAATGGCTTTCTTCAATTCTTATCTGCAAGGATCACCTGTGAAATTATTTAGTGGACATGCATTTATATCAACTCTCTTTCTATACTCTTCTCAGTTATCCAAATGCCCATACACTCTTACCATTTTCTTTCCAGGCAAAAGAACTATCAAATTTTAATCACTTTTACCTGATGATGACAAGAGTTGAGCTCAACTGAAATTTCTGAACTGTGTTCTCATCAAGTCAGTCAGCTTACATGAGTGTCCCTCTGCATCTCATCTTGCCTTGACCTGGCTAGTCCAAAGCTTACCATGTTTGGGTAGTTTGCTTTCCTGTCACAGGATTTTAGGATTTTTTATGCCATTTTTATTCTTTGGTTTACTAACTTTGGGGAATCTATATTTTCAACTCAGTTACGTGAACTACATTGCCTACAATCACCAGTGAAGAAAAGGGTGGGTTTGCTGGTTTGTTTTTATGTTCTTAGAAATGCTATTACCAAGGTTGTGGGAGAAAGGAAGGAGCCTGAAAAAGAAAAAAAAAAGAGTGAGAGTGTTACACAAATTCATGATAGGAAGTAGTCAGGCAACTGGAGTTACCAGAAGAGGGGAATCTGAACTCTACAAAGGCACCCCTATTCTGTAAAGTACAGCAGAAGGTAAATTACTCCTAACAGTCATGCTCACCATGTATACCACAAAGGCATATCCAAAACTGACTGAAGGTGTAATCAGGTTTAAAGCAGTTTGTTAGTTTTGATAGTATCACAATAGTTTAAAAATTTAGACCTAGCCAATCATTATAAAAATCCAAATTTTTAACATCAATGAAAGCAAGTGCCAGTTCCCCAGAAAACTTCCATTATGATAGAAATTACTCAAAAATAATTCAAAAGGACTTAGTGCTAAAGTCTGCACAATTCTTTGGATGAACTCCAGATGTGTTCATGTTTTCCTGAAATACTAATTTTTGTGAGAGAGACATGGGAAATAGGCCTAATGACTCTTTATTCCTGTAGTTTGTGTTGAAGAGCAAGTCAGACAGTTTTAAGATCCCGGGAAAATAAATTAAGGTGTAATCCTTTATGCTATTACTGTTTCATTTTTCAAAACCCATTATCATCCTGTGACTGTAAGACAATGACATGACAAATCACTGGGAAGCATTATGGTGTAAAGTTTAACACTACTGGGCATATTTTTCCACTCCCTGCTTATGAACAATCTGTCATTAAAAATATTTGGAAGCTAGCAGCAATAAGCCAGGAATTATTTTATACTTATTAATAAAGGAATTCCAACCCCTAGGATTCTGTGATTCTGTGATTCTGTGAATTAAAGCTCATTCTAGACAGTGGGGAGCTTTTTCCAGTGTTGTAGTGGCTTTTATTTCATAGAATCATAGAATTGGCTGGGTTGGAAGGGACCTCTGAGATCATCAAGTCCAACTGTTGATCCACTACCACCGCGGTTACCAGACCATGGCACTGAGTGCCACATCCAGGCTCTTTTTAAATATCTCCAGGGATGGAGAATCCACTACTTCCCTGGGCAGCCCATTCCAATGTCTGATCATTGTCTCCTTCTGGACTTCTCTTGGGTTAGAAAGGGTGTGACTCCACCAGTCAATTTCCCTTTTACTGTCCTTAATACTTCTTTGTCTCTCTACCTCCTCCTTGAGCTCTGCCACCAGGCACAGCAACTCATCCCCCTGCTCGCATCACACACAGACCCCACTCACACTGTCCTCTGGTGCTAACACCAGGCTCAGACACTACACAGCCAGAGGCCTGAACAGCTACATCCCTCTTGCTGTCCCTCTTCAGGGGTTCTGCCTGTGCGGACACACCCTGCATCTTAACAACAACAGGTTTTGCTTTTTTGGAGACCATTGCTCCTTCAAGAGAGCTGGGAGGTGGCTGTGCCCCTCCTGCTTGCCCTGCCTGCCCAAACTGTCTTGCTAACTGCCGTGCACCATTCCTGTTTGCCCATTCCCATTTGCATGCTCCTGTTCAACACACTCCAGGTCACTGATGCTCCTCACAGCCCTTTATATCCCTCTGGGCAGTGCTGGGTGCCACCCCCTTATCAGCTGATTGGCCTCACAGAGACCACCAGCAGAAGGTTATTTAACTCAGGGTCCCTGTTAGGTTTACTTGTCCCTGTTTTAATCTCACCCGCCACATTTCCACTGCCTAGACTTTAGGCAGTGATGCAGATAAAATGACGAAGGTGTAAAACATCGTGCTCAGAAGCTAAATCAGAATCACGTGTCAACACAGTCCAGGCTCAGCCACTGGCGGGATCGTTGTATTTAATGCAATTTACTAATTAAAAATTAGTGCCAGATTACAGAGAGTCTGGAGTGAAGCGACTTGCTAAAATAGCGTTTCAGGTCCTTGAGCTGGCTGCACCGGAGTTTAGTTTTGATTAAACTGCAATTTATTTGAATATTGCGGCAGTTATTAAACACTCGTCTGGAAAGAACAAACGCAGCCTGCGTTTCCTGGTCAGCACTCCCTGTTCAGACTTCAGCTGCTTTTTACTACAGACGGAAAGCGGTAGCAGGGCTGCGGCAGGTGTATTTTATTCAGCAGATGTACTGTAACGGCATTACAGCAGATTAGCTGGATTTCTTCCTTTAAATGCACACTGCGAGATCCAACTTGCAAGCCAGCTGTTTCTTTATCGGCCCGTTTAATCTTCCAGAGCCCGGCTTTGCCTCTTCTTTCAGCAGCTATTTCTGTAACCAGATCGGGCGAAGCAGAGCGCCGCAATGAATTTTAATGCTTCCACCGGGGAATCCCTCCCGCCTCCTCCTTTTGGATGAGATCCTCGAGGAAAGACCCAGAACACAGAGAGAAGGAGGAGGAGAGTGACGGCGTAACCGCGGTACTGGGGAAAGCGGGAAGGGGGAGCCGGCGGGAGAGGGGGGCTGGCAGCCGGGGGTGCCATTAGGAGAAGGTGGCGAGGAGGACAGCGAGGCGGGCAGAGGGGCGGTGGGGAGCTGTTCGGAGCCATGGGGGAGGACGGATGACTCGGGGCGTATCTCGCTGCCTGACCGCGGCACGTCAGCAGCAGCCGGAACGCCGCGGACACATGCACCCGCCGGCATCCCGTGGGGCTGGCCGCTACAGGGACAACACCGAGGTGATCCCGCTGTCTCTGGGTCCAGGCGAGAGGCAGAGCCCCCGGACCGGGTGATAGAGACCTCCTCACCATCCGCACGCCCCGGCCGGGAGGAGGAACGCCGGGCGGGCGGGAGGGAGGGAGCCGGACGGCGGGTCCCGGCGGCACCGGCACAGCCGCCGCTCCCACCGGCCACCCCCATGGATAAGGCGGGTTCGCTCCACACCTCGGTGCCCACGCCGCCGCCCCGGCTCTACCTGCCGCGCAACTTCAGCTGCAGCGCTTGCCTCTATGGCAGCCTGGCCGAGCAGTGCAAGGGGGGCTGCAGCCCCGACGGCGACTCAGCGCCCCCGCCCCTGGTGCGGGAAGCGGCGGGCGAGGAGAAGCCGTCGCCGCCTCCCCCATCTCGCGGGCGGGAGCCCACGCTGCCCCCCGTGCCCCCCAGCCCCACGCAGCGCCGCCGCGCCAAATCTCTGCCCACGCCCGGCGACCGCAGCCTGCGCCCGGCCCTGCAGCAGAGCCCCTCTCGCCGCAAGACGGTGCGGTTCGCCGACTCCCTCGGCCTGGAGCTCACCTCCGTCCGCCACTTCTGCGAGGCCGACCTGCCGCAGGTGCCGCTGCCCGCACCGCCAACGCCACGCACCGCCGACCTCTTCAAGACCAGGAAGCCGCCGGCGCTCGGTGATCTGGAGCCGGTGCTCTTCGGGCCGCCGCCTCCGCTGCTGCTGGAGCCGCTTTTCCCGCCGCAGCCCGGAGCCAGCCCCGGCTTCACGGAGCGGGTGCGGCAGCACAAGGTGAGGCTGGAGTGGGTGCGGGCCGAGCCGGCGGGGCTGCGCGGAGCCGTGCGTGTCCTCAACCTGGCCTACGAGAAGGCCGTGTCGGTGCGCTACACGCTCAACCGCTGGGCCAGCTGTGCCGAGGTGCCCGCCGCCTACCAGCCGAGCGGCCCGGCGGACGGCCTGACCGACCGCTTCGCCTTCCTCCTGCCGCTGGGCACTGCCGCGGCGGCCGCCGAGCCCACGCTGGAGTTCGCTGTCCGCTACCGCGTCGCCGGTTCCGAGTACTGGGACAACAACGAGGGCGCGAACTACCGGTTGCGGGGCCGGCACCGCGTCCCGCCTGCCGCCGGACCCCTGCAGGACCCCGATAGCACCGCCTGGATCCACTTCATCTGAGGCGCGGGGGGCGGCCGCCTGCTCAGGGAGCTGCTGCCTCAGGGAGCGCGGAGCCCCTGACAGGAGCGCTCGGCACCGCTCCGGCCCCCCCCGAGGGTCCGCGGCCCAACGCAGGCCGCGCTTCCAGCCGCTTCTCTGTAAGTCGCCGGAAAGTATTTTCCCGAATTCTGTTTACAGATGGATAATTTATATATTTTAATTTCACGAGCCAGGGGAAACCTTCCAGGGGTGTCGGCAGGGAGACTGGGTGCACCGTGTGCGGCCCAGGCCCCGTTTCCCCCTCACTCTCACTGTGGCCACCGCCAAAGCAGCCGCCAGCCGGGCTCTGGCACGGGGCTGCAGAGGATCTGCAGAATTCAGCGGTCAGGACCAGGATCCACAGGTGGAGGAGGTCAGGATCATCCGCTGTCACCTCAGGGTGAGAGGGGCAGGCTCAGAAAAGAGCCAGCAGGGTCATAGGGCATCCCTCCAGCCAAGCCAGCCATCCTGTTTGCCTAATCCTGCTTAAACAAAGCCTGCGAGGTGCTTGGTCCCTGGTGACCCACTCGTGTTGATTGCCCTGCGGGGTTAAGAGCTTGATGTGGCAGGGTTAAGGGGTAGGTTGTGATTTTGAGCCCCAAAAGATAGGAGTAGGGATGCCCCCCATGCGTAGCTGTGTTCCGTCATGCTGTAGAAGTGATTGACTGGTTTAAAGCTAAGGATGTATTTATTTATTTCCAAAATTTTGAACTCTGGTGGATGTGTTTAGCATATTTAGAAAAGAAGAGTGAGTAAGTCGCATACTAATTGAAATGCAGCCCGCTGAGAGGGTTTTTTATAAAGCAAGTGTTTTGTTTTAAAGTTCACGTGGTACGTTGTTGTAAAGGCTTGTCCGGATCTGATGTTTGTTTCAGTAGGATTGGTCCCATAAAGCTCCTTGTGTTCAGGTCGGCAGGAATGTCATGGAACTCCA